>NC_092716.1:228442297-229642297 GCF_047496885.1 Scyliorhinus torazame
GGGGGAGGGGGAGGGAGGGGAGGGGGGAGGGGGAGGGGGAGAGGGGGGGAGGGGGGAAGGGGGGAGGGGGGAGGGAGGGGGGGAGGGAGGGGGGGAGGGAGGGGGGGAGGGAGGGGGGGAGGGAGGGGGGGAGGGAGGGGGAGGGAGGGGGGAGGGGGGGGGAGGGAGGGGGGAGGAGGGGGGAGGGAGGGGGGAGGGAGGGGGAGGGAGGGGGAGGGGAGGGGGAGGGAGGGGGGAGGGAGGGGGAGGGAGGGGGAGGGGGGAGGGAGGGGAGGGGGAGGGGGGGGAGGGGGGACGGGGAGGGGGACGGGGAGGGGGAGGGAGGGGAGGGGAGGGGGGAGGGGGGAGGGGAGGGGGGAGGGGGAGAAGGGGAGGGAGGGGAGGGGGGAGGAGGGAGGGGAGGGGGGAGGGGGGAGGGGAGGGGGAGGGGGAGGGGGGAGGGGAGGGGGGAGGGGGAGGGGGAGGGGGGAGGGGGGAGGGGGGAGGGGAGGGGGAGGGGGGGGGGAGGGGGGAGGGGGAGGGGAGGGGGGAGGGGGAGGGGAGGGGGGAGGGGGGAGGGGAGGGGGAGGGGGAGGGGGGAAGGGGGGGGAGGGGAGGGGAGGGGGAGGGGGGAGGGGAGGGAGGGGGAGGGGGGGAGGGAGGGGAGGGGAGGGGGGGAGGGGGAGGGGGGAGGGGAGGGGAGGGGGGAGGGGAGGGGAGGGGGGGAAGGGGGGGAGGGGGAGGGGGGGAAGGGGGGGAGGGGAGGGGAGGGGAGGGGGAGGGAGGGGAGGGGGGGAGGGGGAGGGGGGAGGGGAGGGGGGAGGGGAGGGGAGGGGGGAGGGGGGAGGGGGAGGGGGAGGGGAGGGGGAGGGGGGAGGGGGAGGGGGAGGGGGGAGGGAGGGGGAGGGGAGGGAGGGGGGGAGGGGGGAGGGGGAGGGGGGGAGGGGGGAGGGAGGGGGGAGGGGGGAGGGGGGAGGGGGGAGGGGAGGGAGGGGGGGAGGGGGAGGGGGGGAGGGGGGGAGGGGGGAGGGGAGGGGGGGAAGGGGGGAAGGGGGGAAGGGGGGGAGGGGGGAGGGGGAAGGGGGGGAGGGGGGAGGGGGGAAGGGGGGGAGGGGGGAGGGGGGGAGGGGAGGGGGGAGGGGGAGGGGGAGGGGGGGGGAGGGGGAGGGAGGGGGGAGGGAGGGAGGGGGAGGGGGGGGAGGGAGGGAGGGGGAGGGGAGGGGAGGGGGGAGGGAGGGGAGGGGGGAGGGGAGGGGGGAGGGGAGGGGGAGGGGAGGGGGAGGGGGAAGGGGAGGGGAGGGGAGGGGGAGGGGGGAGGGGGAGGGGGAGGGGGAGGGGGAGGGGGAGGGGGAGGGGGAGGGGGAGGGGAGGGGGGGAAGGGGGGGAAGGGGGGAAGGGGGGGGAAGGGGGGGAGGGGGGGAGGGGGGGAGGGGAGGGGGAAGGGGGGAGGGGGGAGGGGGAGGGGGAGGGGGGGAGGGGAGGGGGGGAAGGGGGAGGGGGAGGGGGGGAAGGGGGAGGGGGAGGGGGGAGGGGGGGGAGGGGGAGGGGGGGGGGGGGAAGGGGGGAGGGGGGAGGGGAGGGGGAGGGAGGGGGGGAGGGAGGGGAGGGAGGGGGAGGGAGGGGGGAGGGAGGGGGAGGGAGGGGGAGGGAGGGCGGAGGGAGGGGGAGGGACGGGGAGGGGGGACGGGGAGGGGGGGACGGGGAGGGGGAGGGGAGGGGGGAGGGGGGAAGGGGAGGGAGGGAGGGGGGAGGGGGGAGGGGAGGGGGGAGGGGAGGGGGGAGGGGGGGAGGGGGAGGGGGGGAGGGGGGAGGGGAGGGGGGAGGGGGAGGGAGGGGGGGAGGGGGAGGGAGGGGGGAGGGGGGAGGGGGGAGGAGGGGGGAGGGGGAGGGGGAGGGGGAGGGGGAGGGGGAGGGGGAGGGGAGGGGGAGGGGGAGGGGAGGGGGGAGGGGGGAGGGGGAGGGGGAGGGGGAGGGGAGGGGGAGGGGAGGGGAGGGGGGGAGGGGGGAGGGGAGGGGGAGGAGGGGAAGGGGGGAGGGGGGAGGGGGAGGGGGGGAGGGGGGAGGGAGGGGGGGAGGGGGGAGGGGGAGGGGGGAGGGGGGGAGGGGGGAGGGGAGGGGGGAGGGGGGGGGGAGGGGGGAGGGGGAGGGGGGAGGGGGGAGGTGGGGAGGGGAGGGGGGAGGGGGGAGGGGGGGTGGGGAGGGGGGAGGGGAGGGGGAGGGGGGGGAGGGGGAGGGGGAAGGGGGGGAGGGGGGGGGAGGGGGGAGGGAGGGGGAGGGGGGGAGGGGGGAGGGGGAGGGGGGAGGGGGGAGGGAGGGGGGAGGGGGGAGGGAGGGGGGAGGGATGGGGTGGGAGGGAGGATGGGGGGGGAGGGGGGGGAGGGGAGGGATGGGGGGGAGGGGGGGGAGGGGGGGGGAGGGGGGGGAGGGGGGAGGGGGGGGGGGAGGGAGGGGGGAGGGGGAGGGAGGTGGGGAGGGGGGGAGGGGAGGGGGGGAGGGGGGGAGGGGGGAGGGAGGGGGGGAGGGGGAGGGAGGGAGGGAGGGGAGGGGGGAGGGAGGGGGAGGGGAGGGAGGGAGGGGGGGAGGGAGGGGGAGGGGAGGTGGGGAGGGAGGGGGGAGGGGGGGAGGGAGGGGGGGAGGGAGGGAGGGGGGGAGGGGGGAGGGAGGGGGGGAGGGAGGGAGGGGGAGGGAGGGAGGGGGGAGGGAGGGAGGGGAGGGAGGGGAGGGAGGGGGGAGGGGGTGGGAGGGGAGGGGGGAGGGAGGGAGGGTGGGAGGGGGGAGGGAGGAGGGAGGGGGGAGGGAGGGAGGGAGGGAGGGGGGGGGAGGGAGGGGGAGGGAGGGGGGAGGGGGGAGGGAGGGAGGGAGGGAGGGGGGAGGAGGGAGGGGGAGGGGGGAGGGGGAGGGGAGGGAGGGGGGGAGGGAGGGAGGGAGGGAGGGAGGGAGGGGGGAGGGGAGGGAGGGGGGAGGGAGGGGAGGGGGAGGGAGGGAGGGAGGGGGGAGGGGAGGGAGGTGAGGGGAGGGGGGAGGGGAGGAGGTAGGGGAGGGGGGGGAGGGAGGGAGGGAGGGGAGGGGGGAGGGGGGAGGAGGGAGGGAGGGGGGAGGGAGGGAGGGAGGGGAGGGGGGGGGGAGGGGGGAGGGAGGGAGGGGAGGGGGGAGGGGGAGGGGGGAGGGGGGGGGGAGGGAGGGGGGGAGGGAGGGAGGGGGGGAGGGGGGAGGGAGGGGGGAGGGGGGAGGGGGAGGGGGAGGGAGGGTGGAGGGGGGAGGGGGGGAGGGAGGGAGGGAGGGGGGGGAGGGGGGAGGGGGAGGGGGGGAGGGAGGGGAGGGAGGGGGGGAGGGAGGGAGGGGGAGGGGAGGGGGGGAGGGAGGGAGGGAGGGGGGAGGGAGGGAGGGAGGGGGGAGGGAGGGAGGGAGGGGGGAGGGGAGGGGAGGGAGGGGGGAGGGAGGGAGGGAGGGGGAGGGGGAGGGAGGGGAGGGGGGAGGGAGGGAGGGAGGGGGAGGGGGAGGGAGGGGGGGAGGGAGGGAGGGGAGGGGGGGAGGGAGGGAGGGAGGGGGAGGGAGGGAGGGGGGGGAGGGAGGGAGGGGGGAGGGAGGGAGGGGAGGGAGGGAGGGAGGGGGGAGGGAGGGAGGGGGAGGGGAGGGAGGGAGGGGGAGGGAGGGAGGGAGGGGGAGGGAGGGAGGGAGGGGGGAGGGAGGGAGGGGGGAGGGGGGAGGGAGGAGGGGGGAGGGGGGGGAGGGAGGGAGGGGGGAGGGAGGGAGGGAGGGGGGAGGGAGGGGAGGGAGGGAGGGAGGGAGGGAGGGAGGGGGGGAGGGAGGGAGGGGGGAGGGAGGGAGGGAGGGGGAGGGGAGGGAGGGAGGGAGGGGGAGGGGGGAGGGGGGAGGGGGGAGGGGGGAGGGGGGAGGGGGGGGAGGGGGGGAGGGGGGAGGGGGGGAGGGGGGGAGGGGGGAGGGGGTGGAGGGGGAGGGAGGGAGGGGGGGGGAGGGAGGGAGGGGGAGGGAGGGGGGAGGGAGGGAGGGGGGAGGGAGGGGGGGAGGGGGGAGGGGGGTGGGGAGGGAGGGAGGGGGGGAGGGAGGGAGGGGGGAGGGGGAGGGAGGGAGGGGGAGGGGGGGGAGGAGGGAGGGGGGAGGAGGGGGGAGGGAGGGAGGGAGGGAGGGAGGGGGGAGGGAGGGAGGGGGGAGGGAGGGGAGGGGGGAGGGAGGGGAGGGAGGGGAGGGAGGGAGGGAGGGGGAGGGAGGGAGGGGGGAGGGAGGGAGGTAGGGAGGGGGGAGGGAGGGAGGGGGGGAGGGGGGGGAGGGGGAGGGGAGGGGGAGGGGGGAGGGGGGGGGGGGGGAGGGGGGGAGGGGGGAGGGGGGGGAGGGGGGGGGGGAGGGGGGGAGGGGGGAGGGGGAGGGGGGAGGGGGGGGAGGGGGGAGGGGGGAGGGGGGAGGGGGGGAGGGGGGAGGGGGGAGGGGGGGGAGGGGGAGGGGGGGGAGGGGGGAGGGGGGAGGGGGAGGGGGGAGGGGGGAGGGGGGGGAGGGGAGGGAGGGAGGGGGAGGGAGGGGAGGGAGGGGGGGAGGGAGGGGGGGAGGGGGGAGGGAGGGGGGGAGGGGGGGAGGGAGGGAGGGAGGGAGGAGGGAGGGAGGGAGGGGGGAGGGAGGGAGGGAGGGAGGGAGGGGGGAGGGAGGAGGGGGGAGGGGGGAGGGAGGGAGGGAGGGGGGGGGAGGGAGGGAGGGAGGGGGAGGGAGGGAGGGAGGGGGGAGGGAGGGAGGGGGAGGGGGGAGGGGGGGAGGGAGGGAGGGAGGGGAGGGGGGAGGGAGGGAGGGGGGGAGGGGGGGAGGGGGGAGAGGGGGGGAGGGGGGAGGGGGGGGGGAGGGGGGAGGGGGGAGAGGGGGGGAGGGGGGAGAGGGGGGGAGGGGGGGAGGGGGGAGGGGGGAGAGGGGGGGAGGGGGGAGGGGGGAGGGGGGGAGGGGGGAGGGGGGGGAGGGGGGGAGGGAGGGAGGGGGGGGAGGGAGGGAGGGGGGAGGAGGGGGGAGGGAGGGAGGGGGAGGGAGGGAGGGGGAGGGAGGGAGGGGGGAGGGGGGAGAGGGGAGGGGGGAGAGGGGAGGGGGGAGGGGGGAGGGAGGGAGGGAGGGAGGGGGGAGGAGGGAGGGGAGGGAGGGGGAGGGAGGAGGGAGGGGGAGGGAGGGAGGGAGGGGGAGGGAGGGAGGGAGGGGGAGGGAGGGAGGGAGGGGGAGGGTGGGTGGGAGGGGGGAGGGAGGGAGGGGGGGGGGGAGGGAGGGAGGGGGGAGGGGAGGAGGGAGGGGGGAGGGGGGAGGGAGGGGGGAGGGAGGGAGGGAGGGGGAGGGAGGGAGGGAGGGGGAGGGAGGGAGGGAGGGGGGGGAGGGAGGGTGGGGGGAGGGGGGGGAGGGAGGGGGGAGGGAGGGAGGGGGGGGGTGGGGGAGGGTGGGAGGGAGGGGGAGGGTGGGAGGGAGGGGGAGGGTGGGAGGGGGGGGAGGGAGGGAGGGGGAGGGTGGGAGGGAGGGTGGGAGGGGGAGGTGGGGAGGGAGGGGGTGGGTGGGGGGGGGGAGGGAGGGGGGGGAGGGAGGGGAGGGGAGGGAGGGGGGGGTGGGTGGGAGGGGGTGGGAGGGGGGTGGGAGGGGGGGGAGGGGTGGGAGGGGGGAGGGAGGGAGGGTGGGGAGGGAGGGTGGAGGGAGGGGAGGGGGGGGGAGGGTGGGGGGGGGTGAGGGGGGAGGGAGGGTGGGGGAGGTGAGGGAGGGGGGGGAGGGGGAGGGAGGGGGAGGGAGGGAGGTGGGGGGAGGGAGGGGGGAGGGAGGGGAGGGAGGGTGGGAGGGGTGGGGGGAGGGAGGGGTGGGGGGGTGGAGGGGGGAGGAGGGTGGGTGGGGGAGGGAGGGGGGGGGAGGGGGGGGAGGGAGGGGGGAGGGGGGAGGGGGGTGGGAGGGGGGGTGGGGGGAGGGGGGGAGGGGGGAGGGAGGGAGGGGGAGGGAGGGTGGGAGGGAGGGAGGGGGAGGGAGGGGGGAGGGAGGGGGGAGGGGGAGGGGGGGGGAGGGGGGGGGGAGGGTGGGTGGGGAGGGGGGTGGGAGGGTGGGTGGGGGGGGTGGGAGGGGGGTGGGGGGAGGGGGGAGGGGGGAGGTGGGGGGGGAGGGAGGGGGGGGGGGGGAGGGTGGGGGTGGAGGGGGAGGGGGTGGGGGTGGGTGGAGGGGGGGAGGGGGTAGGGAGGGGGTGGGAGGGTGGGGGGGGTGGGAGGGGTGGGAGGGGTGGGAGGGGAGGGAGGGGAGGGGAGGGAGGGGGAGGGTGGTGGGAGGGAGGGGAGGGAGGGAGGGGGGGAGGTGGGAGGGAGGGAGGGAGGGAGGGGGGTGGGTGGGAGGGAGGGAGGGAGGGAGGGGGGAGGGAGGGAGGGGGGGAGGGAGGGTGGGAGGGAGGGAGGGTGGGTGGGGGTGGGAGGGAGGGAGGTGGGGGGAGGTGGGAGGGTGGGGGGGGTGGAGGGGGAGGGTGGGGGGAGGGGGGTGGGAGGGGGGTGGGAGGGTGGTGGGGGGGAGGGAGGGAGGGGGGGGGGGAGGGGGGAGGGAGGGGGGAGGGAGGGAGGGGGGGGGAGGGAGGGTGGGAGGGGGGAGGGAGGGGGGAGGGTGGGGGGAGGAGGGAGGGTGGGTGGGGGGAGGAGGGGTGGGAGGGAGGGAGGGGGGGAGGGGGGGAGGGGGGAGGGGGGAGGGGGGTGGGGGGAGGGGGGAGGGGGGGGAGGGGGGAGGGGGGTGGGGGGAGGGGGGGTGGGGGGGGGGGGGGGGAGGGGGGGAGGGGGGGGTGGGGGGGGGGGGTGGGGGGAGGAGGGGGAGGAGGGGGGAGGGGGGGAGGGTGGAGGGGGGGAGGTGGAGGAGGGGGGAGGTGGAGGAGGGGGGTGGAGGAGGAGGGGGGTGGAGGGGGGGGGAGGGGGGGGAAGAGGAGGGGGGGAAGTGGAGGGGGGGTGGAGGAGGGGGGGGAAGAGGAGGGGGGGAAGAGGAGGGGGGGAAGGGAGGGGGGGAAGAGGAGGGGGGGATGAGGAGGGGGGGGAGGAGGGGGGGAGGGAGGAGGAGGAGGTGGAGGAGGAGAGAGAGAGGGAGGAGAGAGAGAGGGAGGAGAGAGAGAAAGAGAGAGAGAAATTGGGGGATCAATTAACATCTTAATTGTCCAAAAAAATCTTGCATGTCCAACCCTCGTGATATAATTGCTTGATCAGCAAATAAATATGATTTCACATCAAGGTAAAATCAAATACACAAAAACAAATTGAGGAGCAAGCCGGTATTCTCTACTTCCCACAGCCCTCATCTCATGAGAGCGCCAAATAGGACTGCATAAAGTGACCTTCAATCAAATGTTTCAAGAGAGATTCAAATCAAAAGTGATGACAAAGACTTATGACTCTATAGTGAATCTTTCATTTTTAATTTCCTGCTATGTATTACTGCTTCTGTGCCTAGTCTTGTAAATTTCTATATTAGCTTTAACCTTGGCCTAACATTCAGTATTACCCCAGAAAATGAGTGGTTTAATATACACGTTTTTTTAATATAAATTTAGAGTACCCAATTCATTTTTTCCAATTAAGGGGCAATTTGGCGTGGCCAATCCACCTACCCTGCACATCTTTGGGTTGTGGGAGTGAAACCCACACAAACACGGGGAGAATGTGCAAACTCCACACGGACAGTGACCCAGAGCCGGGATCGAACCTGGGACCTCGACGCCGTGAGGCAGCAGGAATGAGAAATTAACTGCTGGCCTTGGCAGCAACACCCAGATCCTAAGAATGAATCATAAAAAAGGCTACAAAACTATCAAGGGAATTACCTAGTAAAGGGTTGTTATGGCGAGCTCACGTTGCAGTTAAATTTGAAAGTCTGAAGTATTCTGTGCAAACTTCCAACCTCATGCTCATGTCGCAACACAAACTCACCAGAAAAAATACTGCACGCACATGCAGATCACTGTTTGGCTTTTTTTAAACATTGATACCATCACTTTGTCCAGGTAGAATCTATTTAATGGCGTATGTCTATTGTCCCATGTGGGGTCAGACTTGTGCCTCTAATGATTTCTGAAATGTTTGTCCCAGCAACAATTTGTATTTACATCATACAGTAAAACATTCTTAGACGCTTCTACAGAATAAAATTATCAAACAAAAACTCACACCAAGCATCATGGGGAAATATCAAGACAAGTGAACAACAGCTTGGTCAAAGGAGTAGAGTTTAAGGAGGGTGTTAAAGGAGGAGAGAGAGAGCTAAGAGGGGTATGAAGGTTAGGAAGGGGATATCAGACTTTGATCCTTGGCAGCCTATGGCACATCTGCAGTGCAGCAATTGAAATCAGAGATGCTCAAGAGGCCAGAACTGGAGGACTGCATAAATGCTGTCAGGTTCAGACCAATGAGGCCATGGAGGGATTTAAAATTGAAGCGTTGCTGAACAAAGAATCAATGTAGGTCAGAGAGCAATTGGGTGGTGGATGAATGGAATTTGCAGCGAGTTACAGTACAGGCAGAATTTTAGATGAGATCAAGTTTATATTCAAGATAGGAGACCAGCTAGTCTATAAGTAACAACAGCAATCACACACACTTAATTTTAATTTTTCTAAACTAAGAAACATAGGATTAGGCCATGTGGACCTTCATGCCTGTTCCACCATTCAATTATACATTGCTTATCTGCAACCCAACTCCTTATACCACTCTTTGCCCAATATCCTTAATACCTTTGTTTACAGATATCCATCAATCTCAGATTTAGAATTAACAAGTGATCTGTATCAAATGCCATTTGTAGAAGAGAATTCCAAACTTCTACCACACCACTCTTTGCATGTAAGTATTTTCCAATTTTATTTCTGCAAGTCCCAGCTCCAACTCCTCAACTACAGCCACTAATTCTAGACTGCCCAATGAGGAGAAACTGCGCAAACCGCTCCAGCGCTGTGCTGGCAATTACTCCTGGCAGCGGCCCGTTCACGTCGTTGTAAAACGGGCCGCTCTACACGGCCGGCACACCGATTCTCAGGCCCGAATGGGCCGAGCTGCCTTAAGAAAAGAGCCGTGTCCCACCGGGACCGTTCTAACTTGCTCTGAGCCGGCGGGACCTCGGCGTTGAAGGGTCAGGTAGCGGCATGTGGTTGGGGGGGGGGGGGGGGGGGGGGGGGGGGGGGGGGTCCGACCCCGGTGGGGTGCCTCCGATGTGGCCTGGCCCACGATCGGAGCGTGGACACTCTGCCGCGGGATGGGAGAATCCCGCCCCAGTTTTCTCCATCTACCTATCTGTTCCCTTTAATATGGTGAAAACTTTGATCAAATCACTGCTTAACTTCTTGAATTCCAGGGAATACAACCCTGGTGTATAACTAGTTTGAAAAATCACACCTCAATTTGAACCTTGGGAGTCCTGGTATAATTTCAGTAAATCTTCACTGCTCACCCTCCAAAGTCAGTGTATAATTTCAGTAAATCTTCACTGCACACCCTCCAAAGTCTGTATATCCTTCCTATGGTGTAGTGCCCACAACCTGGTTACAGTACTCCACGTAGGGTGCCTTCCATGCTTGTGGCCTTGGCAATGAAGTCAAATATTATATGAACAGAAAATTGCTCAATCTAAGATAACTCCAGGCAAAGATCAAGGTCTTCAAGGCCATGCCTCACTATTTTCTGTTCACCGATGGCAGTGATAAGTTCACTTACCACAGCAGCACACTCTCTCTAACTGTCTGTACTGATGGCAAGACAAACACATGAACTGCCAAAGCAAGACTTGACAGATTTTGAACACGGGTCTGGGAATGAATAGAAGAATGTCTGCCTACCAACTCAAAGTCTTTAGCCTCCCCATTATGCTTTATGTATGGGAGACTTGGACGTATGATGACCCATATGCTGGGGAAAGCCTTTATTTTCTTTCATGCAATATTCCCGAGGAAGGTTTCTCTGCTTTCAAAGGCCCTTTCGAGATCAGCAACCCAAAAGTATAAAAGATGGGCTGCGCAGAACGTTGCAACATCAAAACTAGTGCTGTAAAGCCGAAACGTGGTGCAAATTTATAAATATCTTAAATGTCGTAATAAAAATGTCACAAAATCGTAAACTGCCTGCATTCCATTAGCCTCTTAATTATTTTATGCACCAGGTTTTGACCTTTTAACGATTTATGTACCTGGACCTCCAAATCTCTTTTGACCTCTCTGCTTCATTGAGGTTCTCCTGAACCACCTTTCTTTCTAGACTTTAAAATTCATCAACGTAGTTGCCCTTTTTTGAATATTTTGCAGTGCACATTTTTTTTTGCTTGTTGAACAAGGCTGAACACAGTATTCCAAGTACAGTCCAATAATGCCTTACAAAGTCGTCAATTTCTATGTATTACTATTTCTCTTTTTCTGTTCTGGCTTTGCATTCCAGCATTCGATTCAGTTTAATTGCTTTGTCACATGGGATATTGGAAGTGATGTGTCTAATATTACACCCATTTCCAGAAGGAAAAAATGCAGCATGGAAATCCAATAACATTTAATTAGGGCATGATCAGGGGCTGGTTTAGCACAATGGGCTAAATAGCTGGCTTGTAATGCAGAACAAGGCCAGCAGCGCGGGTTCAATTCCCGTACTGGCCTCCCCGAACAGGCGCTGGAATGTGGCGACTTGGGGCTTTTCACAGTAACTTCATTGAAGCCTACTTGTGACAATAAGCAATTATTATTATAAGTAGATGTCATGTAAATTCCACCTTATCTTCTTTCCCTCCCAGTAGACACTTTCATTTAACAAGAGAATAGGAACCTTTAAACAAGAAAGTACAAAAGATCTAATGCTTTCTTAGTACCGGAACATCATTAACAATTTTTGTAAACCATACTAAATAATCCTCTGTTAGAAATCATTGTCAGGGGTGGCACGGGGAGCAGTGGTTAGCACTGCTGCCTACGGCGCTGAGGACCCAGGTTCGATCCCAGCCCCGGGTCACTGTCTATGTGGAGTTTGCACACATGTCTGCGTGGGTTTCACCCACACAACCCAAAGATGTGCAGGTTAGGTGGATTGGTCACACTAAATTGCCCCTTAATTGGAAAAAAAATAATTTGGTACCCAATTTAAAAAAAAAAAAATCATAATCCAGTGAGTTGAAGGAGTCATATCTCCAGCCCCATAACAATGGACTTCACAAACTAGTTATCCAAGAGTTGAATGATACATTAACAACAAAAATGTCTATTATATACATTTCATACAAGAATCCCAATATATTTTGTGGTCATAAAGAAATGTGTTAGCTTCTGAAAGCATTACAGCTCTTGCAGCAAAAGGCAGTTATCCTAATCTTCGATGGCTGAGGTATAAAATTTTAAAACTGATTTCAGTCTGTCATTTTCACACTTAACAGAAAACTCTATCTGACAAAGAACATATTCGGGATTATTACACGGAATCGAACATGCCAAGTATTCAAAGTTTCCATGGCTAAAAACTCAAAAACTTCCTGGCAAAATGAATGACCATGAGGGGATTTTATTGCTACACATTATATATTCTTAAGCTTTTCTTTAAGCCAAACAAAACCAGAGCACAAAGTGTTCAATACTGGGTTGAATATTTTTTCTAAAAGAGCAGCTATACGTTGAAGCTATCGCCTGCAGCAAAAAAAAAAACATTAGGCAACCCAAGAATTTCAGATATTTATCACCTTATAGCCAAGGCTACTGCTGCCTTGAGGAAATAAAATTCAAAAAGAGTACTTGGAGAACAGTGGGCGAGATTCTCCAACGCTGGTCCAACGCCCTCCCGCGATTCTCCCAAGCTGCGGGAACGGCACTGTCGAGTTCCGCGGGCCGGAGAATCGCCGGAGACACCCAAAATGGCGATTCTCCGGCACCCCCGCTATTCTCAGGCCCGGATGGGCCGAGCGGCCAGGCCAAAACGGCGGGTTCCCCCCGGCGCCGTCCACACCTGGTCGCTGCCGTCGCGAGCAGCGCGGGAGCGGGGCGGCCTGCGGGGGGGGGGGGGGGATCCTGCACCGGGGAGTACTTCAAATGTGGGATGCTCTCTGAAGGAGGACCTCCTTCCTTCCGCGGCAAGATCCGTCCGCCATCTTCTTGCGGGGCGGACTCGGAGAGGACGGCAAGCACGCATGCGCGGGTTGGCGCCGGCCAACCCGCCCATGCGCGGGTGACGCCAGTTATGTGGCGCCGGCCGCATCATGTATGCGGCGCCGCCTTTACGCGGCGACAAGGCCTGGCGCATGTAGATGACGCAGCCCCGATCCTAGCCCATTATCAGGCCCTGAAGCCATTGATGATGATGGCACATCTTTGGCTACAATTTGCCAGCTAAGAATGGAACCAGATGAGCTAGTCCCACCAAGTTGGAGAATATTGGAGGGGCATTGTCAGTGAATAATGTGATTGACTGTATCAAACACTGCAAACAGGTTGAGAGGACATGGGTTAGATAGCTTGCCTTCATTATAGTTACATAGTTATAGAGTTATAGTTAATCAGGGGAGGCAGTGGCATAGTGGTATTATCGCTGGACTAGTGATCCAGAGACCCAGAGTCATGCTTTGGGGACCAGAGGTCGAATCCCACCATGGCAGGTGGTGAAATTTGAATTCAATTAAAAACAAATCTGGATTAAAAGCCTAAAAGGTGACCATGAAACCATTGGCGACTGTTGCAAGAACCCATCTGGTTCACTAATGTCCTTTGGGGAAGGAAATCTGCCTTCCTTACCTGGTTTGGCCTACATGTGACTCCAGATCCAAAACAATGTGGTTGACTCTTAAATGCCCTCAGGGATGGGCAATAAATGCTGGCCCAGCCAGCGACACCCACATCCCGTGAACAAATAAAAAACATAAAATGTCATTTGTGACTTTGATAAGGGCCATATTGGTATTGTGGCATGGGTGGAGGTTTTATTGGAGGGATTCAAACATAGAAAGATGCGACGTGAATTTAGGAGGTGTAAACACATTCAAGAGCTTTGAACAGAAAGAGAGGTTAGAGATGGAGAAGTCAAGGGTTAGTTTTTCTGAGAAGAGGAGTGATGTCAACAGATTTGAAGGAAGGGAACAGACCCGGGAGAAAGAACTGTTAACAAAGTCAGCTAACATGGGAGCCAGAAAGAATGTTTATTGGTCAGGGAAGATAAGAGAGGAGCATACTGTAATAACCCTCACGAGGTCCATGTGGATACCCTAATCGATCTCCCAATGGGGCTCAAGGCATAAGAGCTTCTCCCCTAGTGGGTGGAGGACTACCCATAGAACATAGAACAGTACAGCACAGAACAGGCCCTTCGGCCCTCGATGTTGTGCCGAGCCTTGTCCGAAACCAAGATCAAGCTATCCCACTCCGTCATTCTGGTGTGCTGCACGTGCCTATCCAATAACCGCTTGAAAGTTCCTAAAGTGTCCGATTCCACTATCACAGCAGGCAGTCCATTCCACACCCTAACCACTCTCTGAGTAAAGAACCTACCTCGGACATCCCTCCTATATCTCCCACCTTGAACATTATAGTTATGCCCCCTTGTAACAGCTACACCCATCCGAGGAAATAGTCTGAATGTCCACTCTATCTATCCCCCTCATCATCCTATAAACCTCTATTAAGTAGCCTCTCATCCTCCTCCGCTCCAAAGAGAAAAGCTCTAGCTCCCTCAACCTTTCCTCATAAGATCTATCCTCCAAACCAGGCAGCATCCTGGTAAATCTCCTTTGCACCCTTTCCAATGCTTCCACATCCTTCCTATAGTGAGGTGACCAGAACTGCACACAATACTCCAAATGTGGTCTCACCAGGGTCATGTACAGTTGCAGCATAAACCCACAGCTCTTAAACTCAAGCCCCCTGTGAATAAACGCTAACACACTATTCACGGCTCTATCCACTTGAGTGGCAACCTTCAGAGATCTGTGGACATGAACCCCAAGATCTCTCTGTTCCTCCACATTCCTCAGAACACTGCCGTTGACCCTGTAATCCGCATTCAAATTTTTCCTACCAAAATGAATCACCTCACACTTATCAGGGTTAAACTCCATCAGCCATTTTTCGGTCCAGCTCTGTATCCTATCAATGTCTCTTTGCAGCCTACAACAGCCCTCCACCTCATCCACCAATCTTGGGTGTCATCGGCAAATTTACTGACCCACCCTTCAGCCCTCTCCTCCAAGTCAATGATAAAAATCACAAATAGCAGAGGACCCAGCACTGATCCCTATGGTACACCGCTGGTAATTGGTCTCCAGTCTGAAAATTTGCCATCCACCACCACCCTCTGTCTTCTATGTGATAGCCAGTTACTTATCCAATTGGCCAAATTTTCCTCTATCCCATACCTCCTTACTTTCTTCATGAGCCGACCATGGGGAACCTTATCAAACGCCTTACTAAAATCCATGTATACGACATCAACTGCTCTACCTTCATCTACACACTTAGTTACCTCCTCAAAGAATTCAATCAAATTTATGAGGCAAGACTTTTCCTTCACGAATCCGTGTTGACTATCCCGGATTAAGCTGCATCTTTCCAAATGGTCATAAATCCTATCCTTCAGGACCTTTTCCATTAACTTACCGACCACCGAAGTAAGACTAACCGGCCTATAATTACCAGGGTCATTCCTATTCCCTTTCTTGAACACAGGAACAACATTCGCCACTCTCCAGTCCTCTGGCACTATCCCCGTGGACAGTGAGGACCCAAAGATCAAAGCCAAAGCCTCTGCCTGCCAAAGAATCCTAGGATATATCCCATCTGGCCCAGGGGACTTGTCGACCCGAAGGTTTTTCAAAATTGCTAATACATCTTCCTCAAAATATCTACCTCCTCCAGCCTACCCGCCTGTATCACACTCTCATCCTCAAAAACTTGGCCCCTCTCTTTGGTGAACACTGAAGAAAAGTATTCATTCAACGCCGCTCCTATCTCTTCTGACTCCATGCACAAGTTCCCACTACTGTCCCTGACCGGCCCTAACCTCACCCTGGTCATTCTTTTATTTCTCACATAAGAGTAAAAAGCCTAGGGGTTTTCCTTGATCCGACCCGCAAAGCACTTCTCATGCCCCCTGCCAGCTCTCCCAAGCCCTTTTGTTTAGCTCATTCCTTGCTACCTTGTAACTCTCAAGCGACCCAACTGAACCTTGTTTTCTCATCCTTAGATATGCTTCCTTTTTCCTCTTGACATGATATTCAACCTCTTTTGTGAACCATGGTTCCCTCACACAGCAATTTCCTCCCTACTTGACAGGGACATACCTATCAAGGACACGCAGTATTTGTTCCTTGAACAAGCTCCATTTTTCATTTGTGCTTTTCCCTGATGGTTTCTGTTCCCATCTTATGCTCCCTAATTCTTGCCTAATCACATCATAATTACCCCTCCCCCAATTTTAAACCTTGCCCTGCCGTATGGCCCTATCCCTCTCCATTGCAATAGTGAAAGACACCAAATAGTGGTCACTATCTCCAAAGTGCTCTCCCACAGACAAATCTAATACTTGGCCCGGTTCATTACCTAGTACCAAATCCAATGTGGCCCCACCTCTTGTCGGCCTATCCACATATTGTGTCGGGAAACGCTCCTGCACACACTGTACAAAAACTGCCCCGTCTGAACTGTTCGACCTATAGGAGCAGGCTCGAGGGGCCAGATGGCCTACTCCTGCTCCTAGTTCTTATGTTCTTATAGAGGTTCCAATCAATATTTGGAAAGTTAAAGTCACCCACGACAACTACTCGGAGACCTCCACACCTATCCATAATCTGTTTTGCAATTTGTTCCTCCACATCTCTATTACTATTTGGGGGCCGACAGAAAACCCCTAACAACGTGACCGCTCCTTTCCTATTTCTAACTTCAGCCCATATTACCTCAGTAGACAGATTCCCCTCGTACCGCCTTTCTGCAGCCGTTAAAACTATCCTTGATTAACAATGCTACTCCTCCACCTCTTTTACCACCTTCCCTACTCTCACTGAAACATCTATACCCCGGAACCTCCAACAACCATTCTTGTCCCTGTTCTAACCATGTCTCCGTAATGCCCACAACATTGTCGTGTCCGGATGCTCCTTGCATTGAAGTAGACACACTTCAACCCACCTTCCTGTCTGCCAGTACACTCCTGTGACCTTGATACTCTCCTCAGTACCTCACTACTCTCAACACTGGCTTCTGGACTGCAGCTTATTTTCCCATCCCCCATCCAGCTCCCAGCTGGAGCTCCTTACCGGACTATGTAAAACCTGGCCCGGACAGAGACCAGTGTTCTAGTGGTCCCGACAGGGACCAATTTCTGCCAAACCAGCCGTTTTCTATGGCTACAATAAACCACCATTTAGTCACCTGGATCTTCACACATATTGGTTCAGGGCTGGGACAGGGGTACCTTAAAGGAGGTTTGGCCCATGCCTTTGATCAGGCATCTTTGCCAATTATCATAGAATTTACAGTGCAGAAGGAGGCCATTCGGCCCATCGAGTCTGCACCGGCTCTTGGAAAGAGCACCCCACCCAAGGTCAACACCTCCACCCTATCCCCATAACCCAGTAACCCCACCCAACACTAAGGGCAATTCTGGACACTATGGGAAATTTATCATGGCCAATCCACCTAACCTGCACACCTTTGGACTGCGGGAGGAAACCGGAGCACCCGGAGGAAACCCACGCACACACGGGGAGGATGTGCAGACTCCGCACAGACAGTGACCCAAGCCGGAATCGAACCTGGGACTCTGGAGCTGTGAAGCAATTGTGCTATCCACAATGCTACCGTGCTGCCCAATCTCTCATCAACTCCAACCTATCACTGACTTTCCATTCTGCCTCACCCAGTTCTCCAAGTATATAATTCATCACATTTCTAACCTCTTTCCACTTCTGTAAGAGGGTCATATGGACTCGAAACATTAACTGTGTTTCTCTCTCCACAGGTGCTGCCCGAGTTGCTGAGTTTATCAAGCTTTTTCTATTTTATTTCAGATTTCTAGCATCTGCAGTATTTTGCGTTTATTTGTGATCCAGCCAGATTTGGTTGTGAATGGCTAAACCAGTTGATTTCATTGAAGCCATGTTCATTGAAATCTATGTTCCTTGGCCTTGAGGAAGCAGAGCTGAGAGCCCTACCAGATTGTAGCCGAGGTGAGAGAGTAATGGTTTTAATGAGGACAAGGACATTAAAGGTGGAGACGAGGATTTGGTGCAACAGAAATGCTGCAGTGAGCAGAGGCCAAAGGTTAGACAGACAAGTGAGGCTCCTATCCGAGAAAGATAATCCAAATGCGAGAATTCTGGTTTAATAATATTCCTGTCCAAGAACATCAGGTGTCTTTTCAGTCCATGGATGATATTACCAAAAGAATCGTACTTGAAAAATGTCTTAGTATTATCTGAAGATACTTTAAAAAAAACTAATGGTAAGAGCAAAATCTGGCACTCTCAAGATCACTTAGTGGGTTTCACATGCATGTGTGATAGAGAGAGAGATAGAAAATACCAGACACAAATTCTGCTCCTGTTCTGCATTCCTCCAAGAATACCGCCAACATTGTAGATTTCACAGCTGGCAAGTTCATTTTAAATTTTCTGTCTCCAATAGCTTAATATTGGACATTAGTGTGCACCTTTCATCTCACAATGAACTTCACTATGTTACAGAATTATTTTCTTAAAGTGGATAATGATCAGGACCATGAAATGGTCATTTTAAAATAGTAACTGTATACCAACTGGTAACGTGATGATACGGCTACATTTGGGGTCACATGGCTGGAGCTATGTCCTGGGATCTCAGGCAGATCAGATGAATTGTATGTAGCTGTTGAGCGTAGAAATAAATGACCTTTGTTTACAGTCCTTAATGTCGGTGGAACCCACAATATTCTACATGGCGTTGGCAGTCTAGCACAAGGACATCACCGCATCGACCCACTTGTCTTTGAGTAAAATACTGAGGATAGTTTTGAAACATTCCAGAAAAAATGACGTACTTACTGCGGTGCTGCACTCTTTGGCAAGTCAAGAAAGGTATAGGACTTTTACCCTACTAAACATCGCAGGCCCGGAGGCCGTTGAAAAATTTGAGTAATTTGTCTTCCAGACTGAGGAGAAAAAGGACGACCCTGCAATAATCCTGAAATAATTCAAGAACATTTGTCTCCTAGTAAAAAAACTAATCCTTGATAGACATGCGTTCAACTCCATCAAACCAGAAAGCAGATGGGCAATACAATCTTATATGGCCATCCTAAATATATTACCAAAGAAATGTGCATTTGGAATTCTCACTGAAGACCAAATCAGGGATCTAGCAGTTTGTGGAATATATAGCAATTTAGTCTGCAAGCAGCTGCAAAAAAAAACAATTAACAATACAAGCAGCCATCAATATCTGTATGTTAAATGAACAATCTGAGAAACGAAGCAGAGATTTTAGGCAGGAAACCGATATATTCACAGTACAGCAGCCACCGAACAGAATGACTTGTTTTGCATATGGTTAAAAATGCAACAAATTCAGGAAATTGAACCACTTTGTTAAATGCTGCAGTTCCAAACAACAGCAACCCTCCTTTGCCATCAGCAACATGGCAGCGGCTCAATCCTCCAGGGGTAGGAGCGTCAGTAAGGTGAAGGAATTGGAGTTCAACTAAATGGAAGCTATAACGCCTCCAACAACGCATTATTGCAGGCATTGTCAAACTCAGGGGCGCGACCCGCGGGTGGGTGTCGGGATGGTCGCGGAGCCATCCGTCGCGGTGCTCCCGATCGCGCAAATCTGCACGCAACAGCCGGCTGTTAATAACGCCGGCTGGAAGCGGCCTTCAAAATGGCCGCGAACATGTAAAAACATGCTGATGGGTAATGGAGGCCGCACTGCGCATGCATGCCAGATCATCGGCGCGCATTTGCAAAACTACGCGCATGCACGCCGATGATCGGGCACGCATGCGCAGTGCAGCCGCTTTTTTTTTAAACAGTCGCAGCTTTTTGTTTTGCAAGTTCGGGGGGGGGGGGTTAATTCATTTTATTCATTTAATTTTTTTTTCATTTATTTTATTAATTTTATTAATTTTATTTTTGCAAATTCAGGGGGGGTTTTATTTGATAAAATTTTACAGGAAAAAAATGCAGAACTATGGACAGATGGAAACTCCATACTTTCCGACACCGGAAGGCTTCACCTACATCCAACAGGTTCCATTGGAGGAGCATGTACGAGGGC
Source organism: Scyliorhinus torazame (assembly GCF_047496885.1). Classification (NCBI taxonomy): domain Eukaryota; kingdom Metazoa; phylum Chordata; class Chondrichthyes; order Carcharhiniformes; family Scyliorhinidae; genus Scyliorhinus; species Scyliorhinus torazame. The sequence continues at coordinate 228,461,502 of NC_092716.1, forward strand.
AAAGGGACCCAAAACCATTTCCTCCATTTTTGTCAACAGCAAACAAGGTAAGAGAAAATGGTGGGTCGCTCAGGTTGGCCGGCATGGGTCGCTCAGGTCGGCTGGCGTGGGTCGCGAAGGTCGGCCGGCATGGGTTGCGAAGGTTGGCAAGAATGGGTCCCCGGATAAATAGTTTGAAAAAGACTGCTCTATTGCGACGGTGCTGACAACGTCACAGGACAAAAATGAGATTTTCACCACTCAAAACATAATTAACAGTAATTTTGGGGCGGGATTCACCGACCCCCCACCGGATCGGAGAATCCACGGGAATCTCGCTCCGACGCCGGCTGCCGTATTCTCTGGTGGCAGTTTTCGGGCGGGGATCACACCACGCCGGTCGGGGGCCGTTGGCACCAGCCCCCAAGGCAATTCTCCGGGCCCCAATGGGCCGAGCGGTGGCCTGGCCCGCGATCGGGGCCCATCGATCTGCAGGCGTGCCTGTGCAGTGGGGGCACTCCTTCCTTCCGCATCGGCCTCTGTAGGGCTCCGCCATGGCCAGTGCGGAGAAGACACGACCTGCGCATGCACTAGAATACGCCAGCCGATCTGCGCATGCGCGGAACCACGCCGGTGGTTCTGCGCATGCGCTAACTCGCGCCGGCCCTTCAGCGCCGGTTGGCGCAGCGCCAACCCCTCCGCCGCCGGCCTAGGCCCCGGACGTGCAGAGGATTCCGCAATTTCAAGTAGGCCCAACGGCGGAGTGGTTTACGCCGCTTTTTACGCCGGCGTCGGGCCATCGCGAGGATTCGGGAGAATCCCGCTGATAAAGTCACAATTGATACTGGAATGAAGGATAAGGCACTATATCCAGTCAGAGGTTACTAGAAGTAGACCTGTTTGCAGCACCAGATCCCAGCACTCGGACACAACTTGTGGTTTATAGCAGATAGTAAATCCACACCAAAGGTGTAGCAACCCTCTATTGCACACAGGGAAATTTCAAGTTCCATGTAGTTGACCAGAACATGAAGCCTTGACTTGGGCTTCAGGACAGCATTGCATTAGGGCGCAGCCAATTTGGTCCAGAGGTGCACGCTCACAATTCCAAACCGCTGAGATGGTGGCATATAGAGAACTTTTCAACTGTGACATCATTGGTAGGCTACCAGTTGTATTCCACATGAGACTAGATGATTCAGTGCCACCAATAGTCGGTGCTTAAAGAAGAAAACCAGTAACCATCAAGCAGAAAGTCATCGATGAACTCTATGGCATTAGGTGTAACAACTCCTGAGACGAGGACTTCCGGTTGCGGCTATGCAGAGCTAAGTCGCACGTTCGGCAGCTCCCGCTTGGAACGGACTTTTGGGCTCTTTTCAGGGCCCCCAATGGAATTTTTTTGACATTTCCCGGTGTGGGAAGAAAACTGTAACATTCCCCCTACAGTGTATGGCTTGGACCAGGAGCGGGGCGACTAAAAAAGTGGTGGTGAACCCAAAGAAAGTGCGAGGGAAGAAGAGCAAGATGGCGGCGGGCGGGTGGGGATCTTGGGCCGAGCGGTAAAGGTGGAGGCGCTGCACAAGAAATGGCAGGAACGGTTCGAGGAGATGGAGAATCGGTCGAGGCAGAAGAATCTGCGGATCCTAGGCCTCCTGGAGGGCTGGAGGGGTCGGACGTGGGGGCCTATGTGGTCACCATGTTAAACTCGCTGATGGGAGCGGGGTCCTTCCAGGGGCCCCTGGAGCTGGAAGGGGCCCATGGAGTGCTGGCGAGGAGGTCCAAGGCTAACGAGCCGCCGCGTGTGGTGCTGGTGCGGTTTCATCGGTTCGCTGATCAGGAGTGCATGCTCAGATGGGCCAAGAAAGAGAGGAGCAGCAGGTGGGAGAACGCGGAGGTTCGAACATATCAGGACTGCAGTGCGGAGGTGGCGAAGAATAGGGCCGGGTACAATCGGGTGAAGGCGGTGCTGCACAGGAAGGGGGTAAATTTTGGCATGCTGCAGCCGGCGCGACTGTGGGTCACCTACAAGGACCGGCACCATTATTTTGAGTCCCCGGGCCTTTGTTCAGGCCGAGAAGTTGGACACAAACTGACAGTCGGGATGGGTGGTCGGGGATTGCTGTTGGTGTGTTACATTTTGTGGGGGGGTTTATTGCTCTTGTTTCTTTTTGATTCGGTGTGGGTGGTTAGGGTGGGTTGGGCACTGTTTTTGTTGGGTCTGTCGGGTGGGCTCTTGGAGGGGGGCAAGTAAATGGAGTAGGGGTGGATGGCCGGTAGGGGGGATGGGGCCCCGGGGGGAGGGGGAGGCCCGAGTCGGGGGTGAGGGGACTGGGCCTGTAAAAGGAGCTGCATCAGAGGTGGCGGGGCCGGGCAGGTGGAAAGCGCGCACTTTTTCCCGCGCTAAAGGCTGGAGGGGCGGGGCCAGGGCAGGGAAGCGAGGGTCGTTTCCCGCGTTTGGGATGGAAGGGGGAGGCGGAGAGCCTGCTGATGGGTAATGGAGGAGGAGGGGATGTCCCACAATGGGAGGAGACGAAGGAGAGGCGGGAGTGGCCAGAATCAGCAGGAGTCAGCTGACTTGCGGGAATGCAATAGGGGGAGCAAGGCAGCTAGGAGGGGTTCTAGCTGGGCGGGGTGGGGGGAACCAGGTTGCTGCTGGTATGGTCAAGGGGGAGCTGGAGCGAGTAGAGGGGGTTGGGACGGGGCTCTGACGCCGTGGGGAACGGGCCAGGTGTGGGGTGCGGGCACGTGGCTGGCCGAGGATGGGTTATGGCTAGTCAGCGGGGGAGGGGGGCGGGTAGCCCCCTGATCCGGCTGATAACCTGGAATGTAAGGGGACTGAACGGGCAGGTCAAGCGGGCCCGGGTGTTCGCACACCTGAAGGGGCTGAAGGCGGATGTGATCATGCTCCAGGAGACACACCTGAAGGTGGCAGACCAGGTAAGATTGAGAAAGGGGTGGGAAGGTCAGGTGTTTCATTCGGGGCTGGATGCCAAAAATCGGGGGTGGTGCCGATTTTGGTGGGAAAGAGGGTATCGTTCGAGGCGTCGCGCATTGTGACAGACAATGGTGGCAGGTATATAATGGTAAGTGGTAAGCTGCAAGGGGAGAGGGTGGTGCTGGTCAACGTGTACGCCCCGAACTGGGACGATGCGGGTTTAATGCGGCGCATGTTGGGTCGGATCCCGGACTTGGAAGTGGGGGGCCTGATAATGGGGGGGGGGGGGGGGGGGTACTTTAACACGGTGTTGGATCCGGCACTGGACCGCTCCAGGTCTAGGATGGCTAGGAAGCCGGCGGCGGCTAAAGTGCTGAGGGGGTTTATGGACCAGATGGGAGGGGTGGACCCTTGGAGATTTGCAAGGCCAGGGGCTAGGGAATTTTCATTCTTCTCGCATGTTCATAAGGCCTATTCCCGGATCGACTTTTTTATTATGAGCAGGGCGCTGATAGCGAGAGCAGAAGATACCGAGCACTCGGCGATAGCCATTTCGGATCACGCCCCGCATTGGGTAGACCTAGAGCTGGGGGAGGAGAGGGACCAGCGCCCGTTGTGGCGCTTGGAGCTGGGGCTGTTGGCAGACGAGGAGGTGAGTGAGCGGGTCCGAGGAAGCATCGAGAGATACCTGGAGACCAACGATAACGGGGAGGTCTGAGTGGGGATGGTCTGGGAGGTGCTGAAGGCGGTGGTTAGGGGAGAGCTGATCTCCATTAGGGCCCACAAGGAGAGGAGAGAGCAGAGGGAGAGGCTGGTGGGGGAGATGGTGAGGGTAGACAGGAGGTATGCGGAGGTGCCCGAGGAGGGACTGTTGAGGGAGAGGCGTAGCCTCCAGGCCGAATTCGACCTGTTGACCACCAGGAAGACGGAGGCGCAGTGGAGAAATGCCATGGGGGCGATTTATGAATATGGGGAAAAGGCAAGTCGGATGCTGGCGCATCAGCTTCGGAAGCGGTACGCAGCTCAGGAGATCGGGGGAGTTAAGGATAGGGGAGGGAGTGTGGTGCGGAGTGCAGTTGGCATCAATGGGGTCTTCAGGTACTTTTATGAGGAACTGTATCGGTCCGAGCCCCCACTGAAGGAGGGAGGGATGGGCCACTTTCTGGACCAATTGAGGTTCCCGAAGGTGGAGGAGGGACTGGTGGCGGGATTAGGGGCCCCGATTGGGCTGGAGGAGCTGGCCAAAGGGATAGCAAGCATGCAGGCGGGGAAGGCACCGGGGCCGGACAGTTTCCCGGACAAATTCTACAAAAGATATGTGGACCTGTTGGGCCCGTTACTGGTTAGGACCTTCAATGAGGCAAGGGAGGGGGGGCCTTGCCCCCGACGATGTCCCGGTCCTGAAGCGGAACAAGGATCCCCTGCAGTGTGGGTCTTACAGGCCGATTTCGTTGTTAAACGTAGATGCCAAGGTGCTGGCGAAGGTCTTAGCCACGAGAATTGAGGATTGTGTGCCGCGGGTCATCCACGAAGACCAGACGGGGTTCGTGAAGGGGAGGCAGTTGAACGCGAATGCGCGGAGGCTCCTGAACGTTATTATGATGCCGGCGAGGGAGGGGCAGGCGGAGATAGTGGTGGCGATGGACGTTGAGAAGGCCTTTGATAGGGTAGAGTGGGGGTAATTGTGGGAGGTGCTGAAGAGGTTCGGGTTTGGGGAGGGATTCGTCAGGTGGGTTAGGCTGTTGTACGAGGTCCCGATGGCAAGTGTGGCCACGAACAAGAGGAGGTCTGAGTACTTTCGGTTGCATCAAGGGACGAGGCAGGGGTGTCCCCTGTCCCCCCTGCTCTTCGCACTGGCGATTGAACCCCTGGCTATGGCGCTCAGGGAGTCGAGGAACTGGAGGGGATTGGTGCGGGGTGGGGAGGAGCATAGGGTGTCGCTCTATGCGGACAACTTGTTGCTATATGTGACAGACCCGATGGGGGGAATGCCGGAGGTAATGAGGATCCTCAGGGGATTCAGGGATTTCTAAGGGTACAAGCTCAACATGGGGAAGAGCGAGTTATTCGTTGTTCACCCAGGGGACCAGGAGAGGGGGATTGGCGAGCTCCCACTAAAAAGGGTGGAGAGGAGCTTCAGGTATTTGGGGGTCCAGGTGGCCAGGAGTTGGGGGGCCCTGCATAGACTTAATTTCACGAGGCTAGTGGAGCAAATGGAGGAAGAGTTTAAGAGGTGGGACGCGTTGCCGCTGTCCCTGGCGGGTAGGGTGCAGTCAGTCAAGATGACGGTGCTCCCAAGGTTTTTGTTCCTGTTCCAGTGCCTCCCCATTCTTATCCCGAAGGCCTTCTTTAGGCGGGTCAACAGGAGCATAACAGGGGGGGGGGGGGGGGGGGGGGCTGGCACTGCCCTACCTCTGTGGGTACTACTGGGGTGGCGATGGTGCGCAAGTGGGTGATGGAGGGGGAGGGGGCTGCATGGAAGAGGCGGAAGACGGCGTCTTGTGAGGGTTTGAGTCTGGAGGCGCTGGCAACGGCGCCGCTGCCGCTCCCTCCAATGAGGTATACCACGAGCCCGGTGGTGGCGGCTACCCTCAAAATCTGGGGGCAGTGGAGGCGGCACAGGGGGGGAAGTGGGGGCCTTGGTGTGGACCCCAATACGGGGGAACCACCGGTTTGTCTCAGGGAGAATAGATAGAGGGTTTTCGGGGTGGCCCAGGGCAGGGATAAGAAGGTTGGGGGACCTGTGTGTGGATGGGAAGTCCGCGAGCCTGCGTGAGCTGGAGGAGAAGTATGGGTTCCCCCCGGGGAACACCTTTAGGTATCTACAGGTAAGGGCGTTTGCCAGGCGACAAGTGGTGGAATTCCCACTGCTGCTGCCACGCACGGTACAGGACAGGGTGCTCTCAGGGGGGTGGGTTGGAGAGGGGACGATCTCGGCAACTTACCAGGTGGTGCAGGAGGAGGAGGAGGCCTCGGTGGTGGAGTTGAAAGGTAAGTGGGAGGAGGAGTTGGGGGAGGAGATCGAGGAGGGGACATGGGCAGATGCCCTTGGGAGGGTGAACTCTTCCTCTTTGTGCGCGAGGCTCAGCCTCATACAGTTTAAGGTGCTGCACAGGGCACACATGACCGGAACAAGGATGAGCCGATTTTTTGGGGGTGAGGACAGGTGTGTTAGGTGCTTAGGGAGCCCGGCAAACCACACCAATATGTTCTGGGAATGCCCAGCGCTGGAGGGGTTTTGGAAGGGCGTAGCAAGAACGGTGTCGAGGGTGGTAGGATCCAGGGTCAAACCGGGCTGGGGGCTCGCAATATTTGGGGCTGCAGGGGAGCCGGGAGTGCAGGAGGCGAAAGAGGCCGGTATTCTGGCCTTTGCGTCCCTGGTAGCCCGGCGAAGGATTCTTCTTCAGTGGAAGGGTGCGAGGCCCCCAAGCGTGGAATCCTGGATCAACGATACGGCGGGGTTTATTAAATTGGAGAGGGTGAAATTTGCCTTCAGGGGATCGGTGCAAGGGTTTTTCAGGCGGTGGCAACCGTTCTTGGACTTCCTTGTCTACACTGGGGGATCTGAGGGGGTGGATATAAATTTGCGATGTTTGCTGTGTGTTAATTCGGGGTGTTAATTTATTATTTATGTATGGGGGAGGGGGGCACGGGGGTTGTTTTATTTTGTTTTGTATTTCATTCTATTGGGTTCCTTTTTCATTTTGTTGTTGATATTTTGTGAAAACTTCAATAAAATAATTTGGGTTTTTTTTTTAATTTAAAAATTGGGTTTTTTTTTTAACTCCTTAGACAAGGCCATGGAATTGGTTTCAGCAATGGTGCCGCAGTAAAAAGAAATGGCATGGTGAGGATATGTATTGACCCAGTGCACTTGAACAAAGCACTGCTCAGACCATATGGCCCTCTGAAGACCGTGGAACAGGAGATTGCAGACATGTCAAATGCCAAGGTGCACAGCATTCTCAATGCAAAATGCGGGTTCCAGCAGATCCCACGAGATGAGGAATCCTTGAAACAAACCACATTCAGGTTTCCTACAGGCCGATATCATTTTCTTTCTATGCCCTATGGGATCTCCAAGGGCAGTGAGGTCTTCCTCAGTGCATAGAGTAACTCTTTGCAGGCCAACCTTGCACGATTATTGTTGATGACATCCTTGTTTGGGGTCATACTCTGCAGGAAAATGATGCAGCTCTTTGTCTGGAACTTGATAGAATCAGGACCATCCAATTAAAGCTGAACCTTGTGCAATGCAGATTTGAAGTCAACCTGGTTCCTTACGTGGTCCATTTACTCACAGACGATTGTGTAAAGCCTGATCCAGACAAGGGTTATGCGACATATGGTCATTCACATGGACAAATACACTTTACAGCACTTTCTGTATGACAGATTATCATTCTAGGTTCATTCCATGTTTATAATGAGGTGACTGAGTCTCTTAGTCAACAACTCCACTCCTTGGTACATGCAAGAGAACCACTCAGCAGTCTTCAGCAGACTCAAACAAGCGCTCACAGCCCCAACGGTATTACAATACTTTTCATGCTCGAACACCTGTACCCATATCAACAGATGCATCCCAGCACGGACTTGGTGCAGTCTGAATCCAGAATATGATTCACCTGAGGAAGGAGCAGTGCTCCGAAAACTAGTGATTTGAAACAAACCTGTTGGACTTTAACCTGGTGTTGTAAGACTTCTTACGGAATTATTTATGTATGGGGGGAGGGGGGGCACGGGGGTTGTTTTATTTTGTTTTGTATTTAATTCTATTGGGTTCCTTTTTCATTTTGTTGTTGATATTTTGTGAAAACTTCAATAAAAATTATTATTTTTAAAAATTTAAACAATTTTTTAAAAATTGTTTTTTTTTTAAACTCCTTAGACAAGGCCATGGAATTGGTTTCAGCAATGGTGCTGCAGTAAAAAGAAATGGCACGGTGAGGATATGTATTGACCCAGTGCACTTGAACAAAGCACTGCTCAGACCATATGGCCCTCTGAAGATTGTGGAACAGGAGATTGCAGACATGTCAAATGCCAAGGTGCACAGCATTCTCAATGCAAAATGCGGGTTCCAGCAGATCCCACGAGATGAGGAATCCTTAAAACAAACCACATTCAGGTTTCCCAAGGATAACCTCAATGGTGGGGGAATCTTTTGGAAGTAATTCTGAGAGACAGAATTAATCTGCATTTGGCGAGGCAGGGATTAATCAAGAACAGTCAGCAAGGTTTTGTTAAGGGGAGGCCATGTCTCACCAACTTGATTACATTTTTCAAAGAAGTGACCAAGTGTGTAGATGAGGGCAATGCATTAGACATAGTCTACTTGGACTTCAGCAAGGCTTTTGGCAAGGTCCCACATGGGAGACGGGAGACTGACAGCGAAGGTAAGACCCCATGGCATCCAAGGAAATTTGGCACACTGGATCCAGAAATGGTGGCAGGAAGCAGAGGGTGATGATTGAGGGGTGTTTTTCTGACTGGAGGCCCGTGTCCAGTGAGGTCCTGAAGGGATCAGTGTTGGGGCCCTTGCTAGTTGGAGTTTATATGAATTATTTAAACTTGAATGTAGGAGGACTGATCAGTAAATTCAAGGATGATATGAAAATTGGTGGGGTGGTAAATAGTGAGGAGGATAGCCTTAGATTACAGTAGAATATTGACATCAATTCGGATGTGTGAGAGATGATGCACTTGGGTGGGTCAAACAAAGCTAGGGAATACATGATGAAATACAGGACCCTCAGATGCACCGAGGATCTGAGGGACCTTGGTATGCATGCACATCGGTTCTTTAAGGTTGCAGGGTGGACAATGTGGTTAAGAAGCCATATGGTATACTTGCCTTTATTAGCCGAGGCAGAGAGTTAAAGAGCAGGAAGGTTATGTTGGAACGTTATAAAACGTTGGTTAGGCCACAGCTATACAGTGTTGTGTGCAGTTCTGGAATCCACATTATAGGGGAGATGTGATAGCACTGGAAAGGGTGCAGAGGAGATTTATCAGGATGTTGCCTGGGCTAGAAAGTTTTAGTTATGAAGAGAAATTGGATAGATTGGGGTTATTTTCCTTGAAGCAGAGGAGACTGAGGGGGAACATGATTGAGATGTATAAAATTATGAGGGGCATAGAGTAGACAGGAAGAAACATTGAAACGTTTTCCTCTTGGTGGAGGGATCAATGTCCAAGAGGCATAGAATTAAGGTAATGGGCAGGAGGTTTAGAAGGGATGCAAGGAGTGTGGTGAAGTCTGGAATTCACTGTCTGAAAGGATGGTGGAGGCAGAGACCCTCATAACATTTAAGAAGTATTCAGATGTGCACTTGCGATGCCACGGCATACAAGGCTATGGGCCAAGTGCTGGAAAATGGGATTAGAATAGTTAGAACATAAAACATAGAACAATACAGCGCAGTACAGGCCCTTCGGCCCACAATGTTGCACCAAAACAAAAGCTATCTAACCTACACTATGCCATTATCATCCATATGTTTATCCAATAAACTTTTAAATGCCCTCAATGTTGGCGAGTTCACTACTGTAGCAGGTAGGGCATTCCACGGCCTCACTACTCTTTGCGTAAAGAGCCTACCTCTGACCTCTGTCCTATATCTATTACCCTGACGAATGTGATATAAAATAGTTACTTTAGAGATACTAGTTAATGTAATGTAGAAATAAGCCACTTTGATTTTTGCAGTTAGGGACAAAGGAATTTGAGACCGCATGGAAAAAGCAGGAAGAGGTGTGTCTATGAGAGTGAGACTGCATTGATAGGGGCCAGAGAAAGGGATTGGAAGTGAGCCAATCAGAATAGATCGAACAGGTCAGGAGGGACATAGGCTGACCTATGTCCGTCGAGTATGTGAAACTTGATACCATTTGAACTGATTTTGCAGAGATCCCTTTGTCTGTTAGTTCAGTCGTTTTCTGGAGTGTAAGAGGCAGGATGTCCTGTTACATTTCTGTAAGATGATTCAAGCTTGCAAGCTAAATAAATAACTTCTGTTTACGTGCGAATCCGTCTCAACTTTTATTGAGGCCAGACTGACAGAGAAAGAAATTTGGGGATCAACATTTGGTGCCGAAAACCGGGATTTCTCTGGGCGATCCTGATCCAACTGCGAAATCAGAATTAGACTGATTATGAACAGGAGGACGGGAACAAAGGGCCCTCAATGTAGAAATGGAAAACGACCAGCATTGATTGTTCCCCTCTTCTTATCGTCTGATTAGTCTGGTCACTCGCGGTTGGCACAGAAAGACCGCCTCGACGAAATCACAGGTCAGTCTGGGGATTAGCACTTTAATTGATGGGATTTCATATTGTTGTTTCGGCTTGGGTTAGGGTTTTGGGCTGATGGGACTTTAAATAATGAAGGTTCAGTCTATTATCGGGGTTCAGAGGCTGATGGGACTTTAAATAATAAAGGTTCAGTCTATTATCAGGGTTCAGAGGCTGATGGGACTTTAAATAATAAAGGTTCAGTCTATTATCAGGGTTCAGAGGCTGATGTGACTTAAATAATAAAGGTTCAGTCTATTATCGGGGTTCAGAGGCTGATGTGACTTAAATAATAAAGGTTCAGTCTATTATCAGGGTTCAGAGGCTGATGGGACTTTAAATAATAAAGGTTCAGTCTATTATATGGGTTCAGGGGCTGATGGGACTTCAATAGATGGGGGTTCAGTCCAGTATAACTGTTTTTAAATCTGAAGATGGTTCAACTCTATGTGTGAGTGTTTTAAATATATAGTTGATTAAGCTAAAATTGTCTCCTTGGACTGTAAAGTTCCGAGGTCTAGTTGAGATTGTGAGGTTGAAGCAGAAGTCTCTCAAAGGGTTAACAGCAGCAGGCGGAGTTGAAAACAGACAGTGCTTCTCACTCAGGCCTTGAGATAACAGCACCAGTCTGCAGTGTAATCGGATACCTTTCCTTTGAGTCAGTGAACACCAGCAAAGTTACGTTTTGAATTAATTAAAGGAAACCAGTGGGTTTCTCCACCTCTTTGATAAAAGTTATTATTTTCGAAAGCAATTGATTGAAATTGCCAGAATCTTAAATTTTACTTACTTGAAATAAGGTTTATCTCATTTTATCTGGAGATTAATAGAAACTTAAAGAAGATCATGGACACCATTTTAAAAAGTGTCAATCTGGAGATGATAATTGATTTTGCTAATACTTATGATAGTTGATTTTGCTAATACTTATGTGTATGTAACAGAAAAAAAAACTTGTTAAAAGAAAAATTGTTAAGATAAAGAAATAATTAAGTTGTAAATGTTATACAAGTTTGTGTTAAGCAAATTGTAAATTTAGTTCTGAGTTGAGATCAGAGCTAAGCTTGCAAGTTGCAGTAATTCAATTTGAATTTTCAAACATTTTTAAGTTTAAAAAAAAAAAGAGAGCAAATAGAGAAAAGAAGGACACAGATCTTGAATGCGTTGAATAGCACATTTCAAAGGCCCATAAATCTTTCTGTTATCTTAGACCTAAAACCTAGGAAGATTGACGAGCCATAGGAATGTCTGGGGCGTTTTAATGAAATCTACCGGGGGCAGTCAGGCGATTTGCTGTATCAAACTGGTCAGAATTCCCCTCAATACTGTGCTATGTTAATGCATTGCCTACCACCTTCTGTGGTTACTGCTGTGAAATGTAATAACATGAATTGGACAGAGAACGACCCTTCCCAGATGGCAAGGGCAGTCAGATTTTACTGGAAGGAGGGTGTAGGCCAAGAAGGAGGCTCAGTTACAAAGGTTAAGACTGAGTATGTAATGAAAAAGGATGATCTGCGATCCCAACAAGCGGCAGAAATGGTAGTTTACCAGCAGGAGCTCCAATATAGTGACTTTGGGTGGGTGGATCAGCGAAGAGGAGGATGAGACAACAGTGCTATATTTCTATCACCCCCCAGTGGTGGACGTTAGACATTGAACAGCCACTATCACTGCATCACGTTACCCTGGCCTATGACAGAACTGGACGAAACAGGGAGTTGGAGGACAAATACCGGCCATTACTTGAGACCGAATGGCCAGTCAAGGTTACAGCCACAGTCACGGGAAAAGAAGGTACAGCCGATTTTGTTACAATATCACCACATTTATGGCCACAGTCAGCTTCGGTAAGCCCTCATATTACACGTCAGGTCCATGACCAGTACCATGCCAGGGATATGGGGCGAATGGTCAGCATCTTACCGCAGCTCGTCAGAATAGGTATGAGATATACCTTTTGAACAATCCACGTCTGACATTTAAATACTGTACCACTATCAATCCAGCCTGTTTTCTTAGTGGTCCCCCTGTCCATGAAGACGCACCTGGCCACGTCTGTTTAGCCTTGATTCAGGAAACTACCACAATAAGGGGCGATTTGAGTGACATTTCGTCAGAACAACCTGACATGATTATGTGTGGTCAAATATCCCACCGGGGTTTAGTTAATGACCTACTGCAGGCCCTCCTTCTGCCAGCGCAGATTTCCGTTATTAAATGCGCTGCCCACACGAATGGTACAACCCCAGTTGACGTTGGTAATGAACGAGCAGATTGTGCAGCGCGCACAGCCGCACAAATTCAGCAAGTGATGGTGCCTAAAATGTTAAGTCAGACTAAACGATCTACTATGAATGTGTCTGCTTCTGACAAGCCAATGCCAGACGTCATAAGGTTACAGGAGGACGCTCCTGAGAGTGATAAACAAATGTGGAAACGGTTAGGTTGTACATATGATTCTGTTTCCTCTTTATGGACCACGCCTGCACATCAGACTTGTATGTCTGATGTGCTGGCTTTATGGGTCATCGAATGTGTACACTTTGCAACTCATTGTGGGGCTCGAGGGACTAGTGATTTGTTGCTGGACACTTGGTGGCACCCTAAAATGCAGGGGTTGGCCCAAAGTATCAGTAATCGGTGTTTGATTTGTCAGCAATATAACACCGGAAAAGGTATCCCTTGTGGGAAGGGGCAAACCCCGTTGCCCAGTGGTCCCTTTGAGACGCTCCAAATGGATTACATTGAGTTGGAAAGGTGTCAATGTTATAAATATGTTTTGGTCATTGTGGATGTGTTCAGCAGATGGGTTGAGGCGTATCCGACTATCTATAGTAAAGCTGTTACTGTGGTTAAAGTCTTGATGAGGGAAATCATTCCCCGGTACGGTATACCAGCTCAGTTAAGTTCTGATAATGGGCCTCATTTTATTGGACAAATTAACAAGGAGTTTTGCTCCCAGTTGGGCATACGCCAGCAGTTACACTGTGCTTACAGACCACAGGCAGCCGGGGTGGTTGAAAGACACAATCAGACCCTCAAAACTAAATTGGCTAAATTAAGAGCAGACACGGGACTGACATGGCTTAAGTTGCTCCCCGTTGCCCTCTTCCAGCTGCGGGTTACACCTGCGGGACCAGCCCGGCTCTCTCCCGCCGAGATTCTTTATGGCAGGCCTCTTAGAATTCCTTGGAGCCTGCAGGTTCCCAGACGGGTTCAGTTTCATCAGATGACTGAAGAAATGACCACCTATGTTCTAGCCCTTACGCAAGTGCTCAAGGAACTCCATGGCCCAGTCCGTGCGGCTCACCAGCCATTGCCCCAGTACCTAGCTCACTTTCAGTCCGGCCCGGTAGTTATGTCATGGTCAAAAAAATTGGACTAGGAAGGGGTCGGAGCCGCGATGGGATGGGCCCTTCCAAGTTCTCCTTACCACCCCCACAGCAGTTAAAGTGGAGGGGCGAAGTGCTTGGGTCCACCTACATCACTGTAAATTGAGTCCATCTCCACTACTGTAAAAGGTCGGATACTAACCTGCCTCCCTTCTCCAGTGCTATTTTACAGGTGTGGAGCATGATGGAGTGGCTACGCATCGTCTGTCTGATATTTGGCCTCACTTCGCTTGGCGTGTTATTGGCGATGGACATGGAAAAGGGGAATATTATGTATCTGTGTAGCCCCAACCAATCTACAAGGATACATCACCTATGCACAGGTGATGTTCTTCACTGCCCCCATATACGAGGACATGGTATCGACTCATGGAAGGTCATCAAAGTTAAGGAGAATGCGGGAGTCATGAAGCAGCTGCACCGGCCCCGGCGATGGGAAGGGAACATTATATGGACATTGCCTTGTTTTTGGAATACATGTAAATTTGATTTTGGATGTGTTAAAAGTGGTACAATAAAGGTAACATCAGGCTGTCAGAAGAGTGTAGGAAGAGACCATGAGAAAGAGAAAGGGACTAGAGAGAGGACGGGGCGTGTGAGAAGGGAAGTACAGCTAGAACGTAGGTTACCGGGAGATGCACTTAAGTTAATTAAAGGCCAAACTGAGGAAAACCCGGGTAGTATGAATCTCTTCTACCAGATTTACCACCGTCTGTATGGCCAGGGATGGGTTGTCTGCTACCCAAACCCCGCAGCGGTGTCTAGGTTATTTTCTGTTTCACCGCTTTGGGGCACTCCCCAAACGGTGGGTCATTGTCAGCGTTCCGAGCCATTGCCCGAGCACGTCACTCTTCCTTACGATCCGGATTCAGCACCACCGGCTATTTGCCTTCCCCTCCCTCGGGATAATTCCCATTCACAGTATGATAGGCTGCGACGGTGGAGGGCGTACATACCTAGCCACTTCACTCCCAATAGGGATTCCCGGTCGTACGAGAATTGCTTCAGCAGTGAAGGGTACGGCTGTTTGCTGGTAGAGGTGGACACAAATATAACATGTCTGTTTCCCACCTGTACGGACAGGAGGTGCCATATCACCCAGGCGTCTGGCCAATGCGTTTGTTATAGCACCACTTGCGTTCCATTGAACGCTGGCCTCCAGCTCCTTTGTGGCTGGGCGAATGTCTCTCATATCACTGTTGGGAATAGGGCTTTCTGCATTGCTGGGCGGCCCGAATGGGCATTTCAAAATTGGATAAACTGGGCTACTGGGAGGTCCTTACGCAACCGATATGCTGATTGTGATGCTAGCCTGCACACGGAACAAGGATACTACTTTTTATTTAATGGTACGGCGACCAACGTTTTGTCACCCCATTTCCCCACCGAATTGCTAAAGGGACTCTAGTCCCTACCACAGTCCCCTGCCCTTCGGCGTGGAACCTGCATAATCAGTTAGCACGCCGGGCAGTCTCTGCTGAATTTTGCGAGAACTGGAAAAAAACCTCAGGTTCTTGCACCCAACCGGGGCCACTCAGCCGGGTGGGGCATTCTGAGCGTATTGACACTGGGAGGTGTGGGGGGTTCCTTGGCTGTTAGTGATCGGAATTATTTTATTTGCGGCCTTACCATTTTGGGAAATGAAACCTTGGGAGCCCTCGGGGCAATAACTAAGGAGTTGTCTCAGCTACGGTTGTTTGCAATGCAGAACCGGTATGCTCTTGACTATCTTCTGGCCCGTGAGGGTGGGGTATGCGCCATAGTACAGGGCAAGTGGATCATGTGTGTTCAGGACTTGACCGCTAACATTACTAAATTTATGGATCGCATACGGGATCACTTGGACGGGATGCAGGATCCTGACTCTTGGGGTAACTGGGGATCTGGAGGATGGAAGGACTGGTTGATAAATATGGCCATGTATCTAGTGGTAGCTATCGGCTGTATCTTTGTGGGCCTGGCCATCCTTAAATGTGTGATGGGTAGAATGCGGGGTGCACTAGATCAGATCACCGCCCCAATCACCGAGAAAAAAATTTAACTGTTAAAATCCATGAGGGTGAGGCAGATGAAGGGGGGCTAAGACCAGAATTGGAAATGCAGCGACGGATCTTTTTAGATGAGGAACCGTAGCTATAGATTGGATAGTTCGGTTATCATGGAATGATAAAAGGAGGGAATGACGAATGTGATATAAAATAGTTACTTTAGAGATACTAGTTAATGTAATGTAGAAATAAGCCACTTTGATTTTTGCAGTTAGGGACAAAGGAATTTGAGACCGCATGGAAAAAGCAGGAAGAGGTGTGTCTATGAGAGTGAGACTGCATTGATAGGGGCCAGAGAAAGGGATTGGAAGTGAGCCAATCAGAATAGATCGAACAGGTCAGGAGGGACATAGGCTGACCTATGTCCGTCGAGTATGTGAAACTTGATACCATTTGAACTGATTTTGCAGAGATCCCTTTGTCTGTTAGTTCAGTCGTTTTCTGGAGTGTAAGAGGCAGGATGTCCTGTTACATTTCTGTAAGATGATTCAAGCTTGCAAGCTAAATAAATAACTTCTGTTTACGTGCGAATCCGTCTCAACTTTTATTGAGGCCAGACTGACAGAGAAAGAAATTTGGGGATCAACAACCCCTCAGTTTAAAGTTATGTCCCCTCGTGCCAGCCATATCCATCCGCGGGAGAAGGCTCTCACTGTCCACCCTATCCAACCCCCTGATCATTTTGTATGCCTCTATTAAGTCTCCTCTTAACCTTCTTCTCTCCAACGAAAACAACCTCAAGTCCATCAGCCTTTCCTCATAAGATTTTCCCTCCATACCAGGCAACATCCTGGTAAATCTCCTCTGCACCCACTCCAAAGCCTCCACGTCCTTCCTATAATGCGGTGACCAGAACTGTACGCAATACTCCAAATGCGGCCGTACCAGAGTTCTGTACAGCTGCAACATGACCTCCCGACTCCGGAACTCAATCCCTCTACCAATAAAGGCCAACACTCCATAGGCCTTCTTCACAACCCTATCAACCTGGGTGGCAACTTTCAGGGATCTATGTACATGGACACCTAGATCCCTCTGCTCATCCACACTTTCAAGAACTTTACCATTAGCCAAATATTCCGCATTTCTGTTATTCCTTCCAAAGTGAATCACCTCACACTTCTCTACATTAAACTCCATTTGCCACCTCTCAGCCCAGCTCTGCAGCTTATCTATATCCCTCTGTAACCTGCTACATCCTTCCACACTATCGACAACACCACCGACTTTAGTATCGTCTGCAAATTTACTCACCCACCCTTCTGCGCCTTCCTCTAGGTCATTGATAAAAATGACAAACAGCAACGGCCCCAGAACAGATCCTTGTGGTACTCCACTAGTGACTACTCCATTCTGAACATTTCCCATCAACCACCACCCTCTGTCTTCTTTCAGCTAGCCAATTTCTGATCCACATCTCTAAATCACCCTCAATCCCCAGCCTCCGTATTTTTTGCAATAGCCTACCGTGGGGAACCTTATCAAACGCTTTGCTGAAATCCATATACACCACATCAACTGCTCTACCCTCGTCTACCTGTTCAGTCACCTTCTCAAAGAACTCAATAAGGTTTGTGAGGCATGACCTACCCTTCACAAAGCCATGCTGACTATCCCTGATCATATTATTCCTATCTAGATGATTATAAATCTTGTCTCTTATAATCCCCTCCAAGATGTTACCCACTACAGACGTGAGGCTCACCGGTCTATAGTTGCCGGGGTTGTCTCTGCTCCCCTTTTTGAACAAAGGGTCCACATTTGCTGTCCTCCAGTCCTCTGGCACTATTCCTGTAGCCAATGATGACATAAAAATCAAAGCCAAAGGTCCAGCAATCTCTTCCCTGGCCTCCCAGAGAATCCTAGGATAAATCCCATCAGGTCCCGGGGACTTATCTATTTTCAGCCTGTCCAGAATTGCCAACACCTCTTCCCTACGTACCTCAATGCCATCTATTCTATTAGCCTGGGGCTCAGCATTCTCCTCCACAACATTATCTTTTTCCTGAGTGAATACTGACGAAAAATATTCATTTAGTATCTCGCCTATCTCTTCAGACTCCACACACAATTTCCCATCCCTGTCCTTGACTGGTCCTACTCTTTCCCTAGTCATTCGCTTATTCCTGACATACCTATAGAAAGCTTTTGGGTTTTCCTTGATCCTTCCTGCCAAATACTTCTCATGTCCCCTCCTTGCTCGTCTTAGCTCTCTCTTTAGATCCTTCCTCGCTACCTTGTAACTATCCATCGCCCCAACCAAAACTTCACACTTCATCTTCACATAGGCTTCCTTCTTCCTCTTAACAAGAGATTCCACTTCCTTGGTAAACCACGGTTCCCTCGCTCGACGCCTTCCTCCCTGTCTGACCGGTACATACTTATCAAGAACACGCAGTAGCTGATCCTTGAACAAGCCCCACTTATCCAGTGTGCCCAACACTTGCAGCCTACTTCTCCACCTTATCCCCCCCAAGTCACGTCTAATGGCATCATAATTGCCCTTCCCCCAGCTATAACTCTTGCCCTGCGGTGTATACTTATCCCTTTCCATCATTAACGTAAACGTCACCGAATTGTGGTCACTGTCCCCAAAGTGCTCTCCTACCTCCAAATCCAACACCTGGCCTGGTTCATTACCCAAAACCAAATCCAACGTGGCCTCGCCTCTTGTTGGCCTGTCAACATATTGTTTCAGGAAACCCTCCTGCACACACTGTACAAAAAAACGACCCATCTATTGTACTCGAACTATATCTTTTCCAGTCAATATTTGGAAAGTTAAAGTCTCCCATAATAACTACCCTGTTACTTTCGCTCATATCCAGAATCATCTTCGCCATCCTTTCCTCTACATCCCTAGAACTATTAGGAGGCCTATAAAAAACTCCCAACAGGGTGACCTCTCCTTTCCTGTTTCTAACTTCAGCCCATACTACCTCGGAAGAAGAGTCCCCATCTAGCATCCTCTCCGCCACCGTAATACTGCTCTTGACTAGCAGCGCCACACCTCCCCCTCTTTTGCCTCCTTCTCGGAGCTTACTAAAACACCTAAACCCCGGAACCTGCAACATCCATTCCTGTCCCTGCTCTATCCATGTCTCCGAAATGGCCACAACATCGAAGTCCCAGGTACCAACCCATGCTGCCAGTTCCCCTACCTTGTTTCGTATACTCCTGGCATTGAAGTAGACACACTTCAAACCACCTACCTGAACACTGGCCCCCTCCTGCGACGTCAAATCTGTGCTCCTGACCTCTATACTCTCATTCTCCCTTACCCTAAAACTACAATCCAGGTTCCCATGCCCCTGCTGCATTAGTTTAAACCCCCCCAAAGAGCACTAACAAATCTCCCCCCCAGGATATTTGTGCCCCTCAGGTTCAGATGTAGACCATCCTGTCTGTAGAGGTCCCACCTTCCCCAGAAAGAGCCCCAGTTATCCAGAAATCTGAATCCCTCCCGCCTGCACCATCCCTGTAGCCACGTGTTTAAATGCTCTCTCTCCCTATTCCTCATCTCACTATCACGTGGCACGGGCAACAACCCAGAGATAACAACTCTGTTTGTTCTAGTTCTGAGCTTCCATCCTAGCTCCCTGAAAGCCTGCCTGACATCCTTGTCCCCTTTCCTACCTATGTCGTTAGTGCCAATGTGGACCACGACTTGGGGCTGCTCCCCCTCCCCCCTAAGGACCCGGAAAATACGATCCGAGACATCACGTACCCTTGCACCTGGGAGGCAACATACCAAACGTGAGTCTCTCACGCTCCCACAAAATCTCCTCTCTGTGCCCCTGACTATAGAGTCCCCAATTACTAATGCTCTGCTCCTCTCCCCCCTTCCCTTCTGAGCAACAGGAACAGACTCCGTGCCAGAGGCCCGTACCCCATGGCTTACCCCTGGTAAGTCCCCCCCCCCCCCACAAGTATCCAAAGCGGTATACTTGTTTCTCAGGGGAACGACCGCAGGGGATCCCTGCACTGACTGCTTTTTCCCAGTCCCTCTTACAGTTAGGTGGTTGTTTTTGACAGGTGCAGACACGATGGACCTAACATCCTTTTCTATGCTGTAAACTTCTATGACTCTTAAGGGCTCACTGACACAGACTGAGACTTGCTATGCATAGATCGAAAGAAAATTTCTTGCTCCAGTCTTCACCTGTCAGAAATTTCATGAATTCATATATAGGTTGCCCTGCAATGATTGAAACAGACCACCAGCGACTCATAACTATCTTAAAGAAGCTTCTCCACACTGCGTCTCACAGCTGCAACGAATGACGCTAAAGTTGCAACATTACAACCTCCGTTTTCTACAAATGTGGTAAGGAACTATATTTGGCTCATGTCCTCTCCAGAGCTTTTTACCCACTATAGATGAGGAGGATGTAGCTGGGGTGCACTTTCTCGTCAATTTTAGGAACTCAAACAGCCTTTACAGGCAGATATCACATGCAGGCAACGTCATCATGAGGGGCTGGCCAGAATCCTCAAGCAGCTTCCCCACAAGATCCAAACATTCTTCTCTATAAGAGATGAGCTAACCATACAGGATGGACTAATACTGCCTGGCCAGCAATTTGTCATCTCAACTGCTCTCCAAAGGCACGACAGATAACAACTGTATGAAGGGCACTCCGGTTAGACGCAACCAGCTACAGGGCCAAGGATCACTCCACTGTGTACTCCATGTACACAGACATGGAAAGGGAAATCTCCAGATGTTCTCTGTGCAATACACTTAAGTCGCATCAAGCAAAGGAACCAGTGCATCTATACGAGGTACCATTGCATCTACACGAGGTCCCAAACCTCCCATGGACATTCACAGTAGCCGATATTTTGAGTTGAATGGTAAGCATCATTGAGTCTTAGTTGATTCGTATTCCGGGTTGAACTCGACTACCCACCAAACATGGTGAGTGAAACAGGAATCATCAAACTTCAGAGACATTTCGCCACAAATGCCAGCTCACAGAGACACATGTTAAACAATGCTTGCCAATTCATCTCTGCTGAATTTCACGACTTTGCACGCACATATGACTTTGAGCACATCACGAACAACTGCCTATATCCAGAGTCAAATGATTTGGTGGAATGGGCAGTTCGCTCAGCCAAGCACCTTTGAGAAATGTCAACAGGATCGCACAGACTACTATTCTGCACTCCTTACTCCTCCACAACAGGGCCTTCCCTCGACAGCACAACTATTTTCTTCCAAGCGCACCAGGACCACAATTCCTACTGCCAAGGATCTGCAGCCTAAACTTGAAAACAACATGAATAAGGCTCTCCTGCAACACAGATTGAAAAACAAAACACATTGTGATCGAAATGCCCAGCAACTCAGCCCTCTAACATCAGGTCAAACAATCAGGATTCAGTCTGCACATGGGCATGACCAGTTGGTGGTTGTAGAGAGTAATGATCCACAGCCAAGCAGCCCAACCACCAGTTGGTGGTTGTGGAGAGGAATGATCCACAACCAAGCAGTGCATGGCAGTCTCAGGCGGTGCCCAGCATGTTCACAATCACCATCACCTTAGCAAGTAGCAGAACCAGCGCGAACAGATAACACAACTACAGTCATCTGGCGTATGACACCAGCCCCCTGCACCAGCAGACTCCTAGAGGCCAACGCAGTTACTCCTGCACCTGATGAACACACAGATTCAATGGGCTATGCACCATTTTCTACAGTTTAATCTATACCCCTGTCAGGAAAACAAAGATATTATTTGTTATTTATTATTGTATTGGTAAACATTAGAAATAAGGTATAGTTTTAAGTGGATTTAATTTAGTGTTTCTGTGCCTGGAAAAACATACAGTTAGATTCATGCTGGACAAATGTGTTTTTATGTGCAGGGGCTTTGGTTTCAATTCGAAGTGTGCTTCTATTGTGCTTAGAAGTAAAAAGTTTGGAAAAGCATAAAGTCATTGCTTAGCACCCTGGAGCATCTTTAAGGCAGGAAGGCTTTTTGAGTTTAGTTTTTAGCTGATGTTGTGCAGTTGAAGATAGAAGCAGGGGAGTGAACATCTCTCAGCACTACCAGAACAAAAGCTGGACAGCACAAGGAGGCTGCAAAATGGCATCCTTCCCAAAGAACCAGATGAAGTCCGGCAACCATGGAATTGGGACAGGAAAAATGTTTTAGAAGTTTGAAGTTAAGGGAACAGAGATCAAGAAGTTGAACAAGGTACTGTTCATGAGACTTCAAGGGAAAAGCAGATAAAGTGTGTGAATTGAAGACAGCTGCAGTACCTCGATGTAAATGGGAAATCAGACTTCAGAGGCAAGTCAAAAGTTTGGTGCCATATTAATAGTCTTGAAATTGATAGTAAAAGCAATTGTGAAGAGTTTGCATAACAGCCAAGACAAAAGGAATCCTGATGGGAGCGATGTAAAACCTGTAAGTGAATTATTGACGGAAGCAGCTGAGGGAAACATTGTTTAAACGTAGATTGGAACGTGGTCTTTTTGAAAGCGGAATTTGAAATCATTCATGTGAAAGCCAGAATTCAGTGAGACAAGGTATAAGAATCATCCAGGGGATTTTAAGGAGAAATCCACAGAAATTCACTCAGGTTCAGGAGTGTGTCTAACCACAGCCAACTTGTGTGCTTAAAAAGGGAGAGAGGCAAAAAAATAGGAAACTGAAGACTGGTTAGCTTAACCTCTGTGTTGGGAAAGTTGCCGGGATCAATCATTAAGGAGGAGATGACTAAACATTTGGAAAGATAAAGCTCAATTCGCCATTGTCAGCATGGTTTTATGAAAGGTAAGTCATGCTTGACAAATTTGCTTGAGTTCTTTGAGGACGTAAACAGAAAGATGGATAATGGGAACCTGTGGATGCGGTATATCTAGACATCCAGAAGGCATTTGACAAGGTGCCACATATCAGAAGATGAGATTGCAGGGTACTGGGGGTAGAGTACTAGATTGGATTGAGGAGTGGTTGTCTGACAGAAAGTAGAAGGTCGGGATAAATGGTCCTTCTCTGGCTGACGAACAGTAACTAGTGGGGTGCCGCAGGGGTCAATCCTCAGACCTCAACTGTATACAATCTATATAAATGATCTACAAGCAGGGACATAGTGTAACATCGCAAAAGTTGCGTATGATACTAAAATAGGTGGGAAAGCAGGCGGTGAAGAGGAGATAAAGATTTTACAGACGGAAATAGATAGACAAGGAAATCGGGCCAAAATGTGGCAGATGGAGTGATCATGTGACTCTGTTCCTCCACATTTTATTTTGAAAAAGTAAACGTTGTGGTCTTTTGAACCAGGGTTCCATTCTGTGATCTTCCTGTTGAGTTCTAACACCAACTGGGATTGCAACACTTCAATACAAATAAATGTAAATAGTTATGCATTGTCAGTTTGTTTTATTGCATGTTACATAATGGTCTGTACATAGTTTCTTATCCTGCACATTGTTGAGCTAAGGAATAAACTATCTTTGTTGAAAGTCCTTGATATCGGTGGTTTGAGGAGCCCACAATCTTCTACAGTAATCTTACCATTTCCAGAATTGCAACCAGAAATGCACCTTTTTACTTCTTAATCCCATGTACATTTTAATCAATTGTGCTTCTGTTGTTCCATGAACACCTTTTTGAATAAAATTGTTCCGATATCTCTCCTTATTCCTACCTTATAATTTGTAACCTCTGCTACTAATGAATCTTTTGTTAAAGTGGACAATTCGACTGGAATAACTTGGGTCATTTTCTTCCAAGTGGGTTAACTTCAATTAGATTTCCTAAAGAAAAGGTTTCTAACTTAAAATTAGGTTCCCAATATCAGAAATCATTGAATCAGCTTGCTTCTGAGCTCCCTTAAATACTACACATCCTACAAAAAAACAGGGTCTCTTTGAATAGAGAGCTAAAATAACTTCAACAATTGTCATTGCTGAATAGAAATAATCTTAAATCCAGTGCTTACATTGCAGAAAAATACAAGAAAATATTTTCATTCAGCAACCACCCATTTTCCATTCAGACAAACATAATAAAATAGTTTTTCCAAAGCTTCACAAAACCTCCCAAGTTCTGGGGGGGAAAGCATCAATTAACTTAGAGCACTTCATTGCAAGCCAACTTAAAGAACTTAAACCACTTTTTCTGTATGCAGCTTTCATACTCCTTTTTCCTTATGATATCACTGCTAAGCAGCATTTCAGAAATTGGCATCCCACCCTCAAAATATGAAGCCAATCGTATACCAACTTTTTAATTCATCCAAATACAAATAACTATTTCAATGATGAGGCTGACTTCTGCAAAATGTAAGAAACTAACAAGATATCTATTTACAAGGCCTTTTTAAAAAATAATTCCCGTCATTCTTTTGAACCGACTTCATCAGCAAACTGTACATCAGGCATTGAAAATGGTTACCCTTTTCAGCACTAAGCTAAAAGCATCTGGCTAAGATTGTTTAAGAGCAAATGTTGTTCAAGTAATCAAGATTTTTAAGGGCACAGAAATTGAACCATGATGATGGGTTGGAGCATACTGTGAAAAAAATACAGCACTTCCCATAACTGGCTGCCGCTTTTCCTATGTTACAAGTAACTACACTTCAAAAAAGTATTTATTTGGCAGTGAAAAGCATTGAGACAGAGTGGTTGTGAAAAGTTCTATGTAAATGCACGCTTTTCTTTATTTTAGTTCCACTGTCCCCTTCTATGTTTCACTATTTAATTTCACTTCTGTAACTTTGTATTTGAAGTAGGCAAACAAGGGGGACGAGGAGCTTAAAATTACTCTGGAGAGGCTCACAAAAATTGGTTTGCCAGCTGACAAGGTGCACAACTTGAAGGGCAACAAAACATCCAAGCATGCAGGCATTTATTTTGCTTTCCAATCCTTGTCTACCTTATTCTCTTGGAAGGGTAATTGTTGAAGAAAGAAGACCCGGTGTTTTTTAAATAATGGTTTTGTGGCATTATCAAGGTGGCTCCAGAATAAGATAGTGGGGGTGATTTTCATCCCGCATTCGCCGTCATAGAATGACGACGTGGGTGAAAAATCCAGAGAGAATCGGGAAACATGATTCTCTCCGGCGAGATCGCATTTCCAGATTTTGCCCACCCATCACCAGTGGCATGACGAGGTTCACACTCATAAAGGGCCCTCATGGGAGCCTCATTGAGGGATGGGCGTCCAGCTATATGTGGTGGTGGGGGGGGGGGGAGGCCCCGCCCCAGAATGCCATCATCAACCACATCCTTTTTTTCTTCTTCGAGAGGCTCAAGATCTGGAGCGAAAACTGGTCTGTGCAGCTGGATAGCTGCACATCAGTTTTCAGTCGGAGCCTGACACTTGAATAAATATGGTAAGATTCTGCCCAGTGTCTGCACTGATATCAAGTATAGAGGCCTCAGAGCCAAATGAAAAATCCTGGCTCCTGATAAAGGTTAGGCATGGAGGGGCAACATTTCGACTTTTCAGAAGGAGTTGGACTATACTAAAAGTAAGCTACATTTGTGCTATTTAAGTTTCTACTCATTTGTTGCAAGCTATAATTTTTACCCATGTGTGATTATTTGGCTGAGGAAACAAAAATGTATCTGTGGTTACTTTCAAAGTTTGCAAACAGCCAATTTTGGTTTTTAAAAATTGTTCCAAAATTGATGATTGGAAGTATTCATTTCCACAAACTATGGTACCCATAACCAACACCAAGTGCTGTTTACCCATCACCCATATGCTCACTGATCTACGCTGGCTCCTCCGGCAACAGATTGAACTTGAAATTCTCATCCTATATTTAAATGAAAAATGAAATGAAAATCGCTTGTCACAAGTAGGCTTCAATTAAGTTACTGTGAAAAGCCCCTAGTCGCAGGGCTTCCCTCCCCTATCTTTGTAACCTCCTCCAGT
Source organism: Scyliorhinus torazame (assembly GCF_047496885.1). Lineage (NCBI taxonomy): Eukaryota > Metazoa > Chordata > Chondrichthyes > Carcharhiniformes > Scyliorhinidae > Scyliorhinus > Scyliorhinus torazame. Next base: position 228,487,064 of record NC_092716.1, read on the forward strand.
CCGACAATCCTCTTAAGATCTCTGTGCACTTCCAATTCTTGGATTTAAATTCCACTCCCAGAACATACTATAGGCTGATAATGCTGTGCCGTGCAGTATCAGGAATTCCCATTTCCTGACCAACATTCAGCCTTAAATCAATGCCACTAAAACAGATTCATTGGCTACACTTCATTTGCAGGTTGTGCAGCCTTGGTGTGATCAAATTGACTGCCATGTTTGCTCAGAAATTAATTAATATCATTGAAAAAGTAATTCATTGACTGTGAAATACTTTGACATATAGAGGACATCAGGGTTCTAAACTATTTGCTGTCAGATTGAAAGTCAGAAGTACCCAGTATTTAATGGTTTTCTTTGACCTTTACAGTAAAAGGATTGCTAATTTCAACTGGAACAAACATTCTCTTCGACTGCTCCCTAGATGGCAACTGGTTTTAAAATACTTTTCTCCTGAAGCATGACAACCAAATTGCTTATTGATAGTTGTGATGATCAAAAAATACGAGATCCAGTGACATTGTTCATGGTAATTCACAGAGCTGACACCGCTTTGCAATAACAAGCATTTTGCATGAAATTTCAATTTTGCCTCAACAATATAGTTTAAAGCACCAGTGTTCTGCCTTTCCCAACCTGTCTAACTGAGGGGGCATTTTCCAGCCAATTAATGTAACAGCTGCTCATACACGTTCTGCCTATTGACAAATTAATCCAAACTCTAATTTTAAAAGTGGGGCACTTGCCAACTATAGTAACTTCCTGAAAACCCACTTAATTACTAAGCAGATTGAGAGACACAGAACACAGCTTTCTGAAAACCTCACTGATAAAAAATAAAAACAGAAAATGTTGTGATCGGCAGAGAACAACTGGAAAGAGAGGACTCTGATGAAAGATTATGGGCATGAAATGTCAACTCAGTTCCTCTCTTCAAAGGATGTGCTTGATCTGCTGAGTATTCCCAACATTTTGCGTTTTTACTTCAGATTTCCAGCACCTGCAGCACTCTGCTCTTGATTAAAAATAGAGTTTAACAACAACTTTTTCAACTCACTTTATGCAAGCCTCAGATTAATTTGGTCACTCTTGCATGCCCCTCACAGAAATTTTACCTTTCTCCACAGAAATATATGAATATAGATACAGGAAGGAGGCGGTCATTTGGCCTGTCAGGCCTGTTCCACCATTCAACAAGATCATGGTTGATCTGCAAACTGAACTCCATATATACACTTTTGCACCATATCCCTTAACACCTTTGGATCACAAAAATTCATTGACGTCAGATTTACAATTAACAGATCTAGCATCAGCTGCCTTTCGTGGATGACTTGCAAACTTCTACCACTCTATGTCTAGAAACATTTTATAATTCAATTTCTGAAAGGCCTGGCTCTAATGTGTAGACTGTGGCCCATCGTCTTCAATTCCCCCAAACAGCACAAAGAGATTTTCTCCATCTACTCTCTGTTCCTTTCAATATCTAAAAAGTTTAAATTAAATCACTCAATCTTCTAATTGCAGGGAATACAACCCTAATTTGTGTAACTCCGCCACATATTTTAGTGTTTGGAGTTCATTCTTTGACACTGTCCATAATGTGGCGACGGGCGTGTTTCCTTGTCATGCTGTATCTCAATCTCCACAGCTCATTGTTTTCCCATCTTTCTTTGGTCACAGCCTCCTCGGTCACATGTGTTTGCCCTCTCATTCTTTCTTTCTCCAATGTTCGATTGTCCATTGTCACCTTTGCTCACTAGTGAAAATAAGTAGATATAGGCACATGCAAGTCATTGCTCATGGTAAATCAGAGAAAAGCCGTTGTATAAGGGTAAAGCATTATACAATACTCAATTTATCATTTTGCGAATGTGTAGTTGTGTATTTCCTTATGGCTATATGGCACAATTTGCCTACATTTTTGAAATATTTGGTCATTTACAAGTTAATTTAGGAAGTTATTTCTTCAACTATCCCAGTTCATTCTTAGTTTTCCTAGATTACATTTCATTGGTTGTAAATGCTTTGGGATGTCCTGAGGTCATGAAAGGCACTACTGTATATAAATCCAATTTTTTATTTAATCATTGGTTAGGAAATTGTAGTGACAGTGGTTATGAATACTGAGTGCAAGTAATCAACACATTAAAATTGTTTTAGATTAGTAACAAAACTTTAAAGTGTGATGTCCAAAATATTGTCATCACCTCCATCGAATATATTATTAAAATATTCACAGTCACTGTTCACAGGTTTCTCATCATTGGTGGTTGGAATACGGGAACACTAGGAAGGAGGTCTCGGACCCAGCGTTTTACCCTTCAGCCCCAATAATAGTTCAAGAGATTAGGTTCTTCCAAAAGATAAATCTTCCAAAGTAAAAGTGAACTGCCAGTGTGGGTGGTTGCTACTTTGAAATATCAACATCTGACACAGTGGGCGCGATTCTCCACTCCCGCACCGGTTGGGAGAATCGCCTGGGCTGCCACATTTTCCCGCGACGCTGGTCCGACGCCCTCTCGCGATTCTCCCAAGCGGCGGGAACGGCCCCGTTGAGTTCCGCTCGGCACAGGCCGGAGAATCGCCCGAGACACCCAAAATGGCGATTCTCCGGCACCCCTGCTATTCTCAGGCCCGGATGGGCCGAGCGGCCAGCCCAAAACGGCGGGTTCCCCCCGGCGCCATCCACACCTGGTTGCTGCCGTCGGGAACAGCGCGGAAACGCTGGGGGGGGGGGGCCTGCGGGGGGGTACCTCAAATGTGGGGTGGCCCGCGATCGGCGCACACCGATCATCGGGCCGTCCTCTCTGAAGGAGGACCTCCTTTCTTCCGCAGCCCCGCAAGATCCGTCTGCCATCTTCTTGCGGGGCGGACCCGGAGAGGACGGCAACCACGCATGCGCGGGTTGGCGCCGGCCAACCCGCGCATGCGCGAGTGGCGGCAGTTATGCGGCGCCGGCCGCGTCATGTATGCGGTGCCGCCTTTACGCGGCAACAAGGCCTGGCACGTGTAAATGACGCGGCCCCACTCCTAGCCCATTATCGGGCCCTGAATTGGTCGCGATAGGGGCCGTTTCGCGCCGTCGTGAACCTCAACGGCATTCACTACGGCGTGGGCACTTCGGCGCGGGAGTGGAGAATCCCGCCCAGTGGGTTTGACTTAAACTCCCATCAATCGTCACAACACAGCCCATCGTCACCGGTTTGATTCTTTGTGCCCGGTTATAAGGTACTGATAATTAATCGATTCCCTTGCCTCACAAGAATCTACAGTCATTGGGATAGATAGGAATATTGAACATAAAACACAAACAAATCAGCCATGACCTTATCGAATGCGAAGTGGCTCAAGGAACCAAACGGCCTGCTTCTGCTCCTATTTTGTATACTTGTATAAGAAAAAAATGCTTTGCGGGATGAAAAATTGAGGCTTATTGCTGATGCAAGTATAGCATGCTGTAGTATATATTCAGAGTAAATTTTAAAATATGATTTTTGGAGGTGGAAAAATAGGGTTTCTTATACACTGGGTCAACTTATTGTTAAGAATCCCATTGATGTTACCTGTGAGAATGTCTCAAAACACCAACAGATAACTTGAAACACTGGTTCTTAGCGGTGTATATTTGTTTGGAATAATGTGAGGAATGGTGTACAATCCCAGTGAGGAACCAGACCAGTCTGGTTAAACAATTTGTTGTTAAATTAAGCAATTTATTAAAGTAAAAGAAAAGAAAATCGAACGCAGGGGTGTGGGTAAGCAACTTGGCAGAATTCCCGAGGTTGGAGAAGATTCAGTTCATTCTGCGGGGATCAGTAGAAGAGTTCACTCTAAGGTAGAAACCGTTCTTCAAGGAGGATTGAGGGGTGAGGGAGGGAAGAGCGTTCACAGGGGAGGGTTCTCCCGATGCTCTTTGGTTGTTCTTTTGATATTTTGTAGATATTATTTTATGCTTTTATCACTGTCCTCCTCTGTTTTAACTATCTCCCTCTGCACTCCCATCCCCACCATCCCCACCACCCCCGTACCCCCATCAACAAATTCTGTTATTGTTTATGTAAATGGTGAACATAATTGGTCTTGGCACCAATCCTTCAGGATCACCACTTGCCAATCGGAGGAATGACCTGTTTAACCTTATTCTGTTTTCGGTCTAAAAACGAGCTTTCATCACACAATCATGATATGAAACTATTTGCAAAGACAGAAGTTGAAAACAAATGAAATTTGTCAATGCAAAATATCTAGACTTCTGGAAAAGAATAATTAATTGTTTGTGCTGCATAAATGCAATTTGTTGCTGCTGTTTCAAATATATATGTTCTATGTATGGTTTCTTTCTTTACCTATTCATTTACATATTTTTCTTTTTAAATATAAATAGGTTCATACAACAACTGGGTCAGAGTTCATTGTATTCCACCAATTGGAAGAAATGGTAATACAACAGAATACACAGCTAATTTAGTACAACAAAATCTTTATCATGCAGCATGAGCAGGGAATTGGTGTTGCCAGTTAATCAAAAATGCCGGTAATCTAACAAGCTCTGTTTTCGGGCGACACGGTGGCAGTGGTTAGCACTGCTGCCGACAGCACCGAGGACCTGGGTTCGATTCCGGCTCTGGGTCACTGTCACTGTGGAGTTTGCACATTCTCCCCGTGTCTGTGTGGGTTTCATCTCCACAACCCAAAGATGTGCAGTTTAGGTGGATTGGCCATGCTAAATTGTCCCTTCATTGAAAAAAAAAAATTGGGTGAAATAATTGGGTACTCTAAATTTATTTTTTTTAAACTTAAAAAACAGCTCTGTTTTCAACCAATCCTGGGAGATCTTGTGGGATGCAATACCACAGAATAGCCATCCTTGCAGCCACTGCAGGAATTTCCATGGATACATTACCTGCAACTATCCCTCTCACTGAATACAAATATATCAACTTGTGACTCGGGCATTCCAACTCTCGCAAATTGATTGCGTGACACACAATTTCTCAGTGAAACCCAGGCTGACTCATGATCTCGCATAAGGGCTGAGAAACATTGCGAATTTCCTAATCGAGTTGCTGTCTCTGGAATCGATGTGCCAGCACTGCCTTTTTCTCTCAGCTCAGGAGAGGATTTAAATCTTTGGCCTAATTTCAAAATTCTTGCATGCTTGCTTTTAATTTCCTGGTTTATCCTTGCCTATTTTGCCATGAAATTACTCAATGAGTTTAGCTGTTGACTTTAAAAAATGAACTATCAAAGAAATTCCAGTTGGCACAGCATTGGATAATGCAAATTTTACTGTATATAGTTTATTGGAAGTAGGATTATTTGTTAATCCAAATCAGCAAGAACAACTTGCACACAGTGAACACTCCAACAGTTCCAATTAAATCAACAACTATGGCCAAACCAAATCAAGAGATTCAGACACCCTGAACTTATTTGTTAGTTTTTGGATTTCTTCCTAGTGTTACAATCACATTCAAGGCTAGAAAACCTTTCTGAAATCCCACTTGTTTATTGAAAGAATGAAGTCACAGAACTCCACTTTAAATGAAATAATTTTTTACTATATAAGAGTTAAACAAAGCAATCACAAAATACTTTCTTAAATTATCACCAACATTCTAAAACTCAGAATCAATATAACAAACTTGAATTAACAAGTATTTTGCAGTTGATTATAAACTATGATTTGCATACTAAATTGCAGGTACAAAGCCAGATCCTAAGAATTGACTCAACAATCCATTCAGCATATAGGTTAACCTCAGAAACAAAAGTTTGTTCAAAACTTTGTCTTCCTCAAAAAGAATTTCAGCTCATCCTCTTCTTGGAACTAACATGATCCTCAGTCAACAACATCACAACCAACCCGAGTTCCACGGGCCAACCAGAAATTTTGGTTTTCAATCTCAATCCGTTTTCTTAGCAACTGGCAGGTTTCATTTCCCTTTGGTCTCAATAAATACAAAGTTTAAAACCACAGATTCCATCACACTTGTCTCTCTTCAAAAGTAAACACGTAATAAAAAGTAAGGACAATAAAATGATTTGATAATTTGTTCTATTATAAAATACATAAAATAGCATAAATGAGTATCAAGTCTATGCTGAAAGCATCAGTCAGAAAGTACCAAGTGCTTTTCCATCTTGTCCTCCTACTGAAGACCCCAGCATCACAGATGCTCATCTTCATACAAATTTAATTCACGTCAAATTTCATCAAGAAATTACTAAATGAACTGGTTACAGAAAAGTATACATGTTCACATCCTGTTTGCAGTACTGAAAATCTGTATTCCAGACAAACTGTGCCTCTAGCCAGGCTGTGTCAATGCAGGTGCTACATGGAAATTTGCTCAGGTAAGTACCGTCTGCAGGATACACTCAATTCAATCAATCACCATACAATTAGCCTACACTCCACCATCAAAGCATTGGGAGTCATCAACAGTGCTATCAAGTGACACTTGCTCAGCAATAATCACCTCACTGACAATTTCAAGTAACACCTTATTGAATAATTTTAAGAAATGTGTTTTCCTTTTTCCCCCTCTCCAAACGTAACGCTGTCAGATTATTTCAGTTAGACTTGGAAATCATAGAATTTACAGTGCAGAAGGAGGCCATTCGGCCCATCGAGTCTGCACCGGCTCTTGCAAGGTCAACACCTCCAACCTATCCCCACAACCCAGCAACCCCACCCAACACTAAGGGCAATTTTGGACACTAAGGGCAATTTATCACGGCCAATCCACCTAACTTGCACATCTTTGGACTGTGGGAGGAAACCGGAGCACCCGGAGGAAACCCACGCACACACGGGGAGGACATGCAGACTCCGCACAGACAGTGACCCAAGCCGGAATCGAACCTGGGACCCTGGAGCTGTGATATCGTCGTTCCTTCACGAACTCCCTCCCTAACATCACAGTGGGTGTAGTAGCTATACCTCAAGGACTGCAGCAGTTCAAGAAGACAACTCACCACTACCTTCTGAACGGCAACTCGGGATGGGCAATAAATGCTGACCTAACCAGTGATACCCATATCCCGTAAATGAATTTTTTTTTAAAATACCGGAATGGATAACATGACCAAGGTTTCACATTTTAGGGCGTTTATTGTGACAGACTAAAAGCACTCTTGGCTAAACGCATTTGCACACAACTTATACTTTTAACTACAGAACAGAACATTTAATATATTTGGGGGGGGGGGGGGAGGAGGAGGAGGAAGAACACCATCAGTTAAAGGTTCCTCGAACCTTAAAATAAACAGTAAAGCTTCCCAGAATCAGCATAAAATGATTCCAGGCTGCTGAGGGTTTATTTCCAATCTTTTTTCCCCATCCTGGAAACCTTTAACTCCAAAACTATCTTTGACTGTGCGGTTCCCTGGAATATTCTCCCTCTAGCTCAAGTTAGACAAATCTTTCAGCCTCATTTTAACTCCCCATGAATTTGGTCTTTCCAGCAGGAGGGTGAGCTTCTACCCATTTTTCGATTTGGTGAAGCACAGAGACTTACTGCCTCCAGCTGCTCTCGCTCTCTCCCGGACACTGGAAGATGCAATATTCAGTGATATTCCCGTAGAGCCTGTAACCCCATGTTTACAATGCGCTCTTCCCCATGTCAACATGAATCACATGGCCATTATACCCAGGTAGAGATGTTGATTAGCTTTCCTTGAGAGCCAACTCTCTTTCATCTTGAAACCAAATGGTCAATTTGAAGCTCAACTGTTTACAACTCAACATTCTCAACACTTTTATGGGACTTGGAGACTCTCAGTCTGTCGACAAGCAGCACAAATGCCTTCATCATTGTCTGTAAGTGCGAATGTCTTGCACCTTTTTTCCATTAAAACAATCTCGGCCTTCCTTCTTTAACAGCCCGATCACAGAGACCTGGCAGGCAGAGTTCAGCATAGATCACATGACCTCCTTCATTTTACCCTAAATTTAAAGAGACAGTCCCAAAACGTAATAAACTTACAAACCACAGAACAGTAACTAACAACAGCCCTTCAGATATTCATTCCCTTCACATAGGAAGGCTCCCAACAGCTAGCCACCTGCTATACTAGTCTCCATTCCCACAGTACTGTTCATATTGGCAACTCCCCATTTACTAAAATTGTTACCATGAATTCACAACCAATCAACTCACTGCAAAGCACATTTCTATGTAAATAGCCATGGAACTGGAAGTGCTGTACCACATCCTCTGAGAGGAAAATACTCCCCCCGGCCCCCACCCCAACATTTTGGTCTGCAGCAACTAATTGCTCATCATACCTAATTCAATACTCTTTATATTGAAGCCAGAATACATCTTTTGAAAAAATAAGCGCATGGTCACGTGATGCAAGTGTGGGAGTAGCTGCTTTTCCACAGGCTCTGGCGCCACATATTTAAAAACCATCATTTATCCTAATCTTTCATTGTTTATATATCTAATCCTTGTTTTAATATTTGCTATCATAGAATTTACAGTGCAGAAGGAGGCCATTCAGCCAATCGAGTCTGCACCGGCCCTTGGAAAGATCTAAGCCCACAACTCCACCCTATCCCCGTAACCCTGCCTAACCTTTTTTTGGATACTAGGGGCAATTTAGGATGCCCAATCCACCTAACCTGCACACCTTTGGACTGTGGGAGAAAACCGGAGCACCCGGAGGAAACCCACGCAGACACAGGGAGAATGTGAAGATTCCGCACAGACAGTGACCCAAGCCGGGAATCGTACCTGGGACCCTGGAGCTGTGAAACAACTGTGCTAACCACTGTGCTATCATACCTCCCACATTATGCCCCTGGAAGACTTTAGGATTAGTATAGGTAAGAATATGCCAAAAAAAACATTAAGCAATCTGTCGAAAAGGGAGCAGCCCGATTCAGCTGGGGGGGAGCCACCCTTTCATTGTTAAAAATAAATTTAGAGTACCAAATTATTATTTTTTCCAATTAAGGGACAATTGTGTGTAGCCAAACCACCTAACCTGCACATCTTTTTGGATTGTGGGGCCGAAACCCACTCAGACACTGGGAGAATGTGCAAACTCCACACACGTGGTGGTAGCGGCCCTGAGAGTCTGGGAGCAATTTGGAGACATGTGGGAGTGGAGGGAGCATGAGTCTGGTCTCCAATCTGCAATAATCACCGGTTTGCCCCGGGGAGGCTAGATGGAGAGTTCCGGAGATGGCAGAGAGCAGTGATCGAGAGGATGGGAGATATGTTTATAGAGGGGAGCTTTTCCAGCCTGAGGGAGTTGGAGGAGAAATTTGAATTGACAGGAATGAGTTTAGGTACCTACAAGCGCGGGACGTCCTACGCAGGCAGGTCTCAACCTTCCCGCTCCTACCACCAAGGGGGATAGGACAGGGTAGGTTCCAGAATGTGGGTGGGAGAAGGGAGGGTTTCTAACATTTACAAGGAACTCATGGGGGGTCAGAGGAAACGCAAACTGAGGAGCTGAAACGCAAATGGGAAGAGGAGTTAGAAGGAGAGACAGAGGATGGTCTCTGGGCGGTCGCGTTGAGTAGAGTCAACGCGTCCACAACATGTGGCAGGCTCAGCCTGATATAGTTTAAGGTCGTTCACCGGGCCCACATGACAGTGGCCCAGATGAACAGGTTCTTTGGGGTAGAAGATAGTTGCGCAAGGTGTGCGGGAGGGCCAGCGAACCATCCATATGTTCTGGACATGCCCGAAGCTTAGGGGATTCTGGCAGGGGTTTGCAGATGTCATGTCTAAGATGTTAAAAATGAGGGTGGCACCGAGTCCAGAGGTGGCGATTTTCAGAGTGTCGGAAGTCCCGGGAATCCAGGAGGAAAAAGAGGCAGACGTTCTGGCCTTTGCTTCCCTGGTAGCCCGGAGACGGATACTATTAGTTTGGAGGGACTCAAAGCCCCCGAAGTCAGAGACATGGCTTACTGACATGGCGAGCTTTGCCTGTTTGGAGAAAATCAAGTTCGCCCTGAGAGGATCAATGTTAGGGTTCGTCCAGAGGTGGCAGCCGTTCGTCGACTTTTTTGGGGAAAATTAACTATCGGGGGGGTGGGTTAGTTTAGTTTAGAGTAGGGTGTTAGTAAAGGTGGGCCCTGTGAAGGAGGAAGACGGCTTTTCCACTATGTTTATATTTGTATGTACATTGTTTCTTCTGTTGTTATAAAACCATAAATACCTCAATAAAACATTTATATTAAAAAAAAAGAAAGTGGCAATGCAAGTGGATAAGGTGGTCAACAAGGCAGACGGCATGCTGGCCTTCATCGGTCGGGGCATTGAATAAAAAAATTGGCAAGTCATGTTGCAGCTGTACAGGACCTTAGTTAGGCCTCATTTGGAATACTGTGTCCAATTCTGGTCGCACACTACCAGAAGGATGTGGATGCTTTGGCGAGGGTACAGAAGCGGTTTACTAGAATGTTGCCTGGTATGGAGGGCATTAGCTATGGAGCGAGGTTAAATAAACTCGGTCTTTTCTCACTGGAACAACAGAGGTTGAGAGGCGACCTGATAGAGGTCTACAAGATTATAAGTGGCATGGATAGAGTGGATCGTCACATGCTCTTTCCTAGGATAGGAGAGTCAAGTACTAGGGGACATAGGTTTAAGGTGCGTGGGGAAAAATTTAGAACAGATGTGCGAGGAAAGTTTTCTTTTACACAGAGGGTGGTAAATATATGGAACGCACTGCTTGGGGAGGTGGTGGGAGCAGGTACGATAGCAGCACTTAAGGGGCATCTAGACAAATATATGAATAGGCTGGAAATGGAAGGGTGCAGGCTCCGTAAGTGCATACGGTTTTAGTTTAGGCAGGTACCATGGTCGGCGCAGGCTTGGAGGGCCAAACATGGTACCTGCCTAAACTAAACCTGCTTCCTGTGCTGTATTGTTCTTTGTTCTCTGAGGGGCAAGGAAATGGGCTGATGGTTTGCTGCTCAGTCTAACTCAAGCTCTAATCTGGACTCTTTCCCGATCATGGTGTTGTTCACTGATTTTATTATCTTGTATGTATCCTGTTAAAGGGAGTTGCTAATCTATGTGCACTGATTGATTGTCTTCTGCCTCTCCAGGAGGGTGTTTCAGGGACTCGTATCAGTATTACTTGAATTATTGTGGCGCAAAAAACCCAGTCTTATTCTAATTAAATTTGCTCATGGAATGCAAGGGCCATCCATCACCCTATCAAAAGGAAAAAGATTCTCTTCTTTCTCAAGAAGGAAAGGGTCGACAGAACCTTATTACAAGAAACTCATTTGGATGGTAGGGAGCACTTAAAATTGAAGAGAGTGGGTGGGGCAGGTTTACGTCACATCTTTTTCATCATGCAACAGGGGAATGGAAATATTTATTATTAAGAATGTGTCCAGTTTAAGGTTGAACCTTGCACTAAGGACAAGGGCGGTAATTATTGAGACATTGTTTCATTAATGAACGTTTAAGGACCCCAAAATTATTCTCTGGAGTTCACTACGAAGGCTTTTTGGGATCTTTTTATTCAAAGGATGATGTTGCATTTGGTGTCCTCATATTCCACAGACAGCATTCTAATCTCGGACCATGACTCTGTTTTCTTGGAACTTTTGCTTGAGGGTTCGCCTCACCGATCGAGAGCATGGACATTTGCTGCCTCTCTAATCAAAGATACATAATTTACTGTGCACTTTAAGAAAAGTTTTCCTCTCGTAACTCAATCCCAGGTTATGTCCCCCTCCATTTTGTGGGAGATGTGTAAGACTTATGCTAGGGGGCTCATTATTTTGTATGCAGCTAATAAAAGATGCAATATGGTGGAGAACCAGCTGTGGTTGGAGGGTTAGAACATAGAACAGAACAGCACAGTACAGGCATTTCGGCCCACGATGTTGTGCCGACCTATATTCTAATCTAAGATCAACCTAACCTACACCCCTTCAATTTACTGCTGTCATAGAACATAGAACAGTACAGCACATTACAGGCCCTTAAGCCCACAATGTTGTACCGATCATTTATCCTATTGCTTGGCAAAGGCGGAGAGGACGACTCCCAATAGGCAGTTGTTGAAGGGGTTAATGTGACACAGGTCGTTTTGGACTCCTTATTGACGCAGTGGACCGAGAAAAGCTTAAAGTTTGCAAGGCAGAAATTGTATGAGTTCGGGAATAAAACGGAGCAAATACTTTGCCTGTTTGGCAAAGAAATGACTGACTCCAGAGCAATCCCCTCTGTGCAGCTTGCAGGAGGGAAAAGGGTTACGAACACAGAAGAGGTAAATGGGGCTTTTAGGAAATTCTATGCGGGATTTATCTGGGCAATCTAATGATGAGCTGGTGGGTATGGAGCATTTCTTCTCTCCCTTGAAGCTCCCAGAGACTTCGGAGAGCCAACATGGGGCTCTTAATGCTCATCTATCTAGGGAGGGTATCAATGGCCATTATGGAGCTTCAGCTGGGTAAACCACCAGGACCGAATGGCTTTGGGTGTGAGTTTTTATACGGAGTTCAAGGATTTGTTGTTAGACCTGCTGGTGGGTATGTATTGTTTCTCTTTTGAGTCAGGAATCTTGCAGCCGACTTCACATGTGGCTAATATTTTTTTTTAAAATAAATTTACAGTGTCCAATTCATTTTTTCCAATTAAGGGGCAATTCAGCGTGGCCAATCCACCTAACCTGCACATCTTTGTGTTGTGGGGCGAAACCCACGTAAGCACGGGGAGAATATGCAAACTCCACACGGACAGTGACCCAGGGCCGGGGTCGAACCTGGAACCTCGGCGCCGTGAGGCAGCAGTGCTATCCATTGCGCCGCCATGCTGCCCCATATTTCTTTGATTCTGAAGGCAGGCAAAGACCCAGAGGGTTGTGCCTACTGTCGGCTAATATCGCTTTTGAATGTCGACTTAAAACTGTTATTTAAGGCTCTGGCCTAAATGCTGGAACACATCCTTCCGACAATCATGGCAAAAGATTGATGCGGAAACATGGGGTAACAAATGGGACTATACGGGTAAAATTTTGGTTTACAATATGAAGGAGATCCAGTTCAAGATACTGCACTGCACTCACATTACACCTAGTCTCAGACGCAGGTTTGCCTTATCCCCAATGTGCCTAAAGTGCCAGGTAGTCAAGGGTAATTATATACATTGTTTATAAGCCTGCGTCAAGATTCAATCCTATTGGTCAGAGTTCTGGAGAGGAATTTTGAGAGAGGCTTAGAGTCTAATCCTGAATGGGCGGCATTGTGGCACAGTGGTTAGTACTGCTGCCTCACAGCGCCGAGGACCCAAGTTCGATCCCGGCCCTGGGTCACTGTTCGTGTGGAATTTGCACATTCTCCCCGTGTATGCATAGGTCTCACCCCCACAACTCAAAGATGTTGTGCAGGTTAGGTGGATTGGCCATGCTAAATTGCCCCTTAATTGGGAAAAAAAAGAATTGGGTACTTTGAACTTATTTTTTAAAAACAGTCCAATCCTGTACATCTGATTCTGGGTCTCCCAGATGGGACAGTCACTGATTCTAATTAAAAAAGGCTAGAAAATATTCTGACCTTTACTGCTCGTAAAAACATCCTATGCTCCTGGATTAGTGACAAATATTTCTCTCTCTCCAAAACTGGCATAGGCTGATTGTGGAATGCATCCCCATGGAATCTGTTCTTCACTCTAAATCCAATGCATTTTATAAAACAGCACAGTGGTAAGCATTGCTGCCTCGCAGCACCAGGTACCTGGGTTCGATTCCAACTTTGGGTTGTCTATGTGGAGTTTGCACATTCTCCCCTTGTCTATGTAGGTTTACTTCAGGTGCTCCTGCTTCCTCGCACAGTCAAAGAAAAGAAGGCTTGGTCAATTGGTCATCCTAAATTGTCCCTTAGTGTCCAACGGGTGGGATTACAGGGATAGGGTAGGGGACTGGGCCTAGGTACGGTAGTCTTTCGAAGGGTCAGTGCAGACTCGATGGCCGAATGGCCTCCTTCTACACTGTAGGGATTTCTATGATTTCTAAGCATGGAACCCCTATCTTAAAATTTATAGGCTCCACTTTGACCAACTTGCTTTTTCCTAGGCTTTCCATGAACAAATGCATCTTAGTTCAATTCAAGTGAATCCATTTCAAGTTGTTAATCTGAATCGCTATACTTTAGGGTGCACGACCTGTATTGTTATCCTTGTGTATAAAGAGCAGCACGGTGGCGCAGTGGGTTAGCCCTGTTGCCTCATGGCGCCAAGGTCCCAGGTTCGATCCCGGCTCTGGGTCACTGTCCGTGTGGAGTTTGCACATTCTCCCCGTGTTTGCGTGGGTTTCGCCCCCACAACCCAAAGATGTGCAGACTAGGTGGATTGGCCACGCTAAAAATTGCCACTTAACTGGAAAAAATGAATTGGGCACTCTAAATTTAAAAACAAAAATCCTTGTGTATCAATATGTTCTTGCCCTCTTTTCCCCACTCACTGTGGTATCTCGTTGGTGGATTAATCCAGCATTTAAGCTGGTTCCTCCATTGACCTGTTCCGAATCTATTCTGTACTGTTTTGTTTGTATTTATGCTGGCAATAACTCTTGTCCTGTCTGTACCAGTTTTGCATCAAATCTTCTGTTATTGGTTGCATTGTTACAAAAAATAGGGGCGGGAACATAAAAAATATATAGTTTTTAAAAACAAGCCTAAGACTCCACTGTGATCAGAAACAAAGGGAAAGGAGAAAGCCTCATTGCTGATGACAGGTGTTTACATAATCATGACTCTATCGTAATCATTCCCTGGATTGCTCTGAAAACTTTAGACCAGCATTGTTACAAATGCAAATCAACAAAAAATTATTTGATCCACTTTAGAACAGCAATCACTAAGTCACAAATGTAATCTAACACCTAGTTTGCCACAGTGTCCAAGCCCGGGCAAAGAAACAACATTCACTAAGCCACATAAAAAGGGTATACAGGGGGCAGCACGGTGGCACAGTGGTAGCACTGCTGCCTCACGGCGCCGAGGTCCCAGGTTCGATCCCGGCTCTGAGTCACTGTCCGTGTGGAGTTTGCATATTCTCCGCATGTTTGCGTGGGTTTAGCCCCCCACAACCCAAAGATGTGCAGAGTAGGTGGATTGGCCACGCTAAATTGCCCCTTAATTGGAAAAAATGAATTGGGTACTCTAAAAAAAATTTTTAATATACATTTTTAGCACAAAAGTTACATCTTCCCTGTGTCAGAAGATTTCAGGGTGCTTCAAGTAGCAAGCTAGGGAGCTGATATCAAACCGTTCTGCAACTTCAACCTGTAACAAAGTTTAGAGTTTTAAAATAACCATCAACATTTTTATATACACGTACATATTTGTGATGTGGTGCTATAATTGGTACCATTACTGAAATATGTTTTTATATCCCTGAACAAGACATGCCACAGTTAACTTTTTAAACCCCACTTAGAAAGCGTGTTACCCCCAGGCATTTAAGAAAGAGGCACAGGATTAGGAAGAGTTCCAAAAGGAAATAGCTGAATACTTTGACATTGGGTCAAAGGGAAGTATGATGAACCATGTCCAAGGAAAAGAATGGAACTGGTGGTAAAGGGATGGAATTTTTGGCAAGGACTGGAATAATGACTTTGCTACTCCTGGTGTTCAACTGGAGAAAGTAGTGACTCTTCCATGACTTGATGTTGAACTGGGTAGTCTGGCAGCATGGAGGTTATTGCAGTGTTGAGAAAGATGGTGCAGAGCTAGGTGGCAATGGGTTAAGTTGGCACCATATATTCAAATGACATTAGACGTCTGGATGAGTGCTGCTCCCACAACACGCAGGAAGCTCAATGCTATCCAGGACAATGTAGCCCGCTTAATCCGTACCCCATCAATCACCGCTAACAATCACTCCCTCTGCCACTGGTGTGCAGTATGTACCATATACAAGATGCACAGTAGCAACTCGCCCAGTCTCCTTCAACATCATCTCCCACCTAGAAGAATAAGGACAACTGATATATGGGAACACCACCACCCACAAGTTCCCCTCAAAGCCATACGCCATGCCGACTTGGAATTCGATTGCTGTTCCTTAACTGTTACTAGCTCACAAACCTACAACTCCCTTCCTAACAGCCCGGAGGGTATCACCAATGCCTGTGGGACTGCAGTGGTGCAAGACGACATCTCACACAATCGCAATTAGGGTTGTGCAATAAATTGGGTATCTTAAAAGACATTAATGTAGATAAGTCTCTTGGGCCTGATGGGATTTATCCCAGAATACTGAGGGAAGCAAGGGAAGAAATTGCTGGGCCCTTGACTGACATCTTTGAATCCTCATTGGCTACAGGTGAGGTCCCAGAGGACTGGAGAATAGCTAATGTGGTACCGCTGTTTAAGAAACGTACCAGGGATAATCCAGGAAACTATAGGCTGGTGAGCCTCACGTCGGTAGTGGGAAAATTATTGGAGAGAATTCTCAGGGACAGGATTTATACATTATACAAATTATACAAATGGACTCAGTAACAATAGACAGCATTTTTTGTGAAAGGGAGGTCGTGCCTCACTAACTTGATCAAAACACCTTTTTTGGAGGAGGTGACAAGCATGATTGATATGGGGAGGGCTGTGGATGTTGTTTACATAGACTCCAGTAAAGCCTTTGACAAAGTACCTCATAGCAGACTGGTAGAAAAGGTAAAGTTTGAAGGGATCAGAGGTGAGATGGCAAGATGGATACAGAACTGGCTCAGTCAAAGAAGGCAGAGGGTAGCAGTAGAAGGGTTTTTTTCTGAATGGGAGGTTATGACTAGTGGTGTTCCACAGGGATCGGTGCTGGGGCCTCTGTTGTTTGTAGTATACATAAACGATTGAGGAAAATGTAGCTGGTCTGATTGGTAAGTTTGCAGATGACACCAAGGTTGGTGGAGTGGCAGATAGCGTGAAGAATTGTCAGAGGATATAGCAGGGCATAGATAGGTTGGAGACATGGGCAAAGAAATAGCAAATGGAGTTTGATCCATACAAATGTGAGGTAATGCATTTGCGTCGAAAGTCAAGAGAGATTAGGGCGTACAGGGTCCACAGATCTTTGAAAGTGGCAACACAAGTGGACAAGGCAGTCAAGAAAGCATATGGAATGCTTGCCTTCATTGGATGAGGCATGGAGTTTAAAAACTGGAAGTCATGCTACACTTGTATAATAATCTTTATTATTGTCACAAGTAGGCTTACATTAACATTCAATGAAGTTACTGTGAACATCCCCTAGTCGCCACACTCTGGCGCCTGTTTGGTACGCTGAGGGAGAATTCAAAATGTCCAAATTACCTAACAGTACGTCTTTTGGGACTTGTGAGAGGAAACCGGAGCACCAGGAGGAAACCCACAGACACGGGGAAACGTGCACACTCCACACAGATGGTCACCCGAGGTCAGAATCGAACCCGGGCCCCTGGCACTGTGAGGCAGCACTGCTATCCACTGTGCCACCATACCACCCAATTAGACAAGGTTTTTTGAAATCTTCTTTTTGGGGGGGGGGGGGGGGGGGGGGAGAAAGAGTTCCTAGGCTAATGACCAAAGTGGTACGGGAGGGTTTACTGCAGCTTTACCCAGTTTGTGAATATGTTTAGTGTACATAGTCAGTAGGGATTTGTTGATTAGGGATAGGGTATTGTTTCTTAATGTTACAAAGGGGCGTGATTGGGTTGGGGAGCTAAGGGGAAGGGTTTTTTATCTATGTTGGCTGGCGGTGTTTGTAAGTCCTTTTTTGTCAGGTCGTGTGACAAACATCTTCCATGTTGCCGGAGCTACATTAATCCAGGCAAATTAAAAATATTCCACCACAATCCTGATTTGTGCCTTGATGTTGATGGACAGGTTTGAGGAATCAGGAGATGAGATACACACTGCAGAGTTTCTACCTCTGACGTGCTCTTACAGCCACAGTATTTATATACCTGGTCCAGTTCAATTTCATTAGTAAGGCCCAGGATTCTGATGGTGAGGGATTCAATAATGGCAAGGCTGTTGAAAGTCAAGAAATGGTTAGAGTCTCTGTTGTTGGAGATGGTCACAAACTGGCACTTGTTTGGCACTAATGTTACTTGTCACTTGAATAAGGGTATATAGATTGTTTTTTAGAAAATATTTTATTGAGGCATTTATAATTTAAACAATTTTACACATCACATTTCAACAAAAACACAATATAGCCAACAAACCCCCCTCCCCGGGCGCAGACCCCAGCCAACATGGCTTACACAAACAATGTCACCTTCCACAACCACCCCTCCGTTGGTTCCCCTATCCTTACTCATCTGTCCCATGCCCCTCCCTTCTGACAGCTTAATTCTTCTCGAAGAAGTCGATGAACGGCTCAAGGCGAATTTAATTTTCTCAAGTCTGAGAAACCCCGCCATGTCGCTAACCCACACACACGGCTTTGGAGGCTCAGAGTCCCTCTACCCAAGTAAGATCCATCTCCGGGCCAGCAGGGTGGCAAAGGCCAGGACGTCCCGCACAGCACCCACACCTATCCTCCACCTGCTCCAAAAACCTGCTCTCCACGCCACAGTCATGTGTGCCCTTAAACTGTATCAGGCTGAGCCTGGCGCACAACGAGGATGAATTATCTCTCCTCAGGGGCTCCTCCCATAACTTGGCCTCCAACTCCCCACCCAGCTCTTCTTCCCAATTTCTCTTCACCTTCTCTATCGGGGCTCCCTCCCACTCCATCAACTCCTTATAGATCTCGGAGACCTTCCCCGCTCCTACTCCTGTTCTCAACACCACCTTATCCTGGGGCGGCAGGTGTGGGAAGGTCAAAACCTGCCTCCACAAAAAATCCCTCACCTGCAGATACCGGAACCCATTCCCACGTGGCAACTCAAACTCCTCCTCCAGCACCTCCAAGCTCAGGAAACCCTCATCAATAAAGAAACCCCAAAATCTCTTGATCCCTGACGCAGCCATCTCGGAAACCTCCCGTCCAGCCCCCCCGGAGCGAACCGGTGGTTACCACAAATCGGTGCCGACACCAACGTCCCCTCTAACCCCAAGTGCTGTCTCCACACTCTCAGGGCTGCCACTACTACCGAGCTTGTGGACTACCGAGCTGGCGAGAACGGCAGATGTGCCATTAACAGTGCCCGCAAACTCGTGTCTTTACATGATGCCGCTTCCACCCGCTCCAATACCGACCCCTCCCCCATTATCCACTTCCTGATCATCGCAATATTCACCGCCCAGTGGTAGTTAATGACATACCCCCAGGTGGCCTTCCTCACCCGCTCACACACCTCTTCCTCCGCTAACAGTCCCACATCCAGCCTCCATTGCAGGCGCTGGCCCCCACCCTTGCTCACTCATAAATCCAGCCAGTGAGGGACATGATCCAACACCACTTGCTGCCTGCCACCCCCCGCCACCCCTCCCCAATCAACCATAGTCCCTCTTGAGCCAGCCTCCGGCCTGTGTCCCAGGCCCGCCCTCAGGCGCCCACCGTCATCGATCCTCCTCCCTTACACTTTAAATACCCTTCCCGTCAGCAGTATTTCCCCCCCATCCCCGACCCCCCTGCAACAACCCCTGCCCCCATCCCCCCACTGGCCTTTCACTCACCCCGCATTGCGCTTCCGAGAACGAGCCCGCCCAGATAGCATAGTAGCCCCGCCCATGGCGCCTAGCATCCAAGCCCTCACTGATTCCCCTCCCCCCGCTCGAACATCCAAACAAACCAAAAACACCCTCTCCCCACGCCAAAATAAAGAAACCAATCCACCATCCCTTAACAAAGGACAAAGAACAAACCTGAAGCTAAAAAAGAAAGAAATGGCCCCAAACAGAAGTTAACAGGAACAGCACAGCATCTCCACTGAAGTTCAATGTCCACCTTCTCCTGCCAGTCCATTGTTTCTAACAAATTCTACCGCCTCCTCCACCGAGCCAAAGTACAATTCCCAACCTTCATAGGTCACCCACAGGCGTGCCAGGTGCAGTAGCCCGAACTTCACCTCCTTCTTGTAGAGGGCTGCCTTGAACGTGTTGAAGCTCGGGAATATATTTTTTTAATGTAATTTGGATGCTTTCAGGCAGACCTCAACTCAAACCAGAAAAAAATTGAACTGAAAATTAAGCTAAAAGGGAAGCAGAAAAGGTAAACCTAGAAATGAAACAGAACTTCAGTTTCTAAGGAAAATCAGGAACAAGCGGAGGTTCAGAAAATCAAAACTAAACCTTGGTGAAATGTATAAGAAGGACACAACTCAGTCCAAGCAGTGCAGTAGCAATGTTGGGCCCACTGGAGCAGGACACACAAGCTGAAGATTCACGAAGAGGCGGCTAGGGTTAGAGGTGAGAATAAATAAGAATAAAACAGGTTGTTGTAATTGTTTCTAAACATAACAGTAGTGGATCTATGGCATCCAAACCAAGTATTTTTTAAGAAATCTTTTTATTGGAGATTTTCCATTTTACAATAAATTTTAGAACAAAACCCATATTAACGACAGTAGATGATACAGAAAACCAACATAACAAAAACCCCAACCCACCGTACCCACCCCATCCACCAAGAGAAGAAAACCAAAAGAAACAGAACAAACACCAGAACCGCCCCCCCCCCCCCAACCACCACCATCACCACCCCACCCCTCCAGCAACTGACGGTGAGTAATTCCTTAAAGTTAGTAATGAATGACTACCATCTCCTGTAAAACCCTTCAGCCGATCCCCTAACTTGACCTTCGCCAGGTACAAGAATTCTATTTGGTCAGCCAAAACGCTGAGCAGAGTAGAAGACCTCCACCCCAACAGAATACGCCTCCGGGCGATCAACATGGTGAAGGTCAGGACAAATGCCTTCATTCCCATCTGCAGCCCCAGCGAATCCGTCACTTCACAAATGGCCTCCAGAGGTCACGGCTCCAGATCGATATTCAGAATCGCTGACGTGGTGCTGAAGAAGGAGACCCAAATGTTTCCCAGTTTGGGGCAAGACCAGAACTTGTGTGAGATTGGCTGGCCCCCTGGAACACCGTTCGCACCTGTCTTCTACCTCCCAAAATAAACCACTCATCCTAGATTTGGTCTGGTGTGCCCAATGCACCACCTTAAACTGGATTAGATCAAGCCGCGCACATGAAGACATGGAGTTCACCTTACGAAGGGCCTGACTCCACACCTCATCGTCCACTATAGGTCCCAACCATCTCTCCCACTTCACATTCACCCCATCCGCCAAGTCTGAATCCTAAGACAAAATTCGCCCATAAGTACCAGACATGCTACCCTGCTCCGATCCCACCAGTGAAAGGATCCTTTCCAACAGAGACGTCCACGGTGCCGCGGGAAATGGTGGGAAAGCCACCCGTACAAAATTTCTTATTTGGAAGGTACCTGAAAGAGTTTGACCCCACAAGCCCAAAGTTTGCCTACAATTCCTCCAAGCTGGCAAATAGACCCTCGACAAACAATTCCCGAATCTCTCAGGCCTCTTCCTTTCCCACACCCCGAACGTGGCGTCTAATCTCAACGGCTCAAATAAGTGATTAGTACAGATAGGGGCCATCCTCGATACAGGTTCCAAGCATAAAATGCTGCCTGAATTGTCTCCATATCCTTGACATGGACATGACCATCGGGTTCGAGGAGTACCTTGCTGGTGAAAACGGAAGCAAGGTACCAATGCATTCAAATCAAGTTAAGCAGGTTCTGAAGATGTGCGCCATTGATAAAGACCATGGAATTCAGGTTGGTTGTGCGCTGCTGTCAGCTGGGAAACAGACTGGCTCCTAAAAAGATCAGAGCTGAAATGTCTCGCAAGGAAGACTGTTTGATCACTACAATCTGAATGAACTGCTGAGTCAATTTATAAGATGTGTCTTAGTTGTACCTGCCATTTACTGCAGTTTATAATTTTTATTTTTGCCTGCTTTTAATTTGTTAATTCTTGAAGTTAGAGTACAAAGTTAAAGAATTAAGTGTGTGTCTTGTTAATTATATGGTAAATATTTATTTTAAATTGTAGAATCTTGTGACTTTTATCCTACAGTAAATGACTGAGATTTTGTATTTCTTCTTTTTAAACGATTATTGGTATCTTTATTGATGGCAACACTTATCAACCCGATTGCTGTCCAGGTCTTGCTGTATGTATGTGGGCACAGACTGCTTCAGTATCTGAAGAGTTGTGAATGGAACTGAATGATCTTCCACATTGTCAGGTAAGTGCCCATGTTGAGGATATAGTCCATTGGAGAGTATGGGAAGGATTATGGGCCTGCTGGGGAGGTTTGGAGGGTTCTCAGGTTACAAGCTGAATGTAGAGAAAAGCGAGGTATTCCCAGTGAATGAGCTGGCACAGCAAGCTAATTTAGGGGGGGGATGCCATTTACGGTAGCGAGGGATAGGTTTAGGTATTTGGGGATTCAGGTAGCGAGGGAATGGACGGGGCTCCATAAGTGGAACTTAACAAAGCTGGTGGAGGAGGCTAGGGAGGATCTTAAGAGGTGGGAAACACTACACTTAACGCTGGCGGGGAGGGTCCAAGTGGTGAAAATGAATATTCTGCCAACGTTCTTGTTTATCTTTCAAGCTCTCCCGATTTTTATACCAAAGGCCTTTTTACGGAAAGTGGACACGATCATTTCTGACTTTGTATGAGCAGGGGTGGGGAGGGTGTCAAGGGAGGGGAGGACCTTGCTAAAGAGGCAGAGGCAGCAAGGGGGGGTTGGCATTGCCGAACTTGCTTATTATTGGGCGGCGAATGTGGACAAGGTGCGGCGGTGGTGGGAAGGAGAAGGGGTAGAGTGGGTTAGGATGGAGAAGGAATTTTGTAAGGGATCTAGTTTGAGGGCTATGGTGACGGCAGTGTTGCCAATGGCTCAGAGTAGGTATTCAAGGAGCACGGTGGTGCAGTCCACAGTGAAAATATGGAATCAGTTGAGGAGGCACTTTAAGGTGGAAGGGATGTCAGTGCTAATGCCACTGTGCGAGAATCATGGGTTTAAGCCGGGTGGATGGATGGATAGTGTATACAGGAGGTGGAGGGATGTGGGGCTGGTCAAGGTGAGGGATCTGTATTTGGAGAAAGGGATCGCCAGTCTGGAGGAGCTAAGGGAGAGGGTCAAGCTGCCGAGGGGGAGTGAGTTGGTATCTGCAGGTTAGGGACTTTGCGTGAAAGGTTGCCGGGATACACCCTGCTGGAGCGACTGTTGCTTCCGGATGTGGAAGGGGAAGGAAGAATTGGGGATATATACAAGTGGTTGGGGGAGCAGGGAGGCGAGCGGGTGGTGAAGATCAAGGAGAAATGGGAAGCGGAGTTGGGAAGGGAGATCAATTGGGGAGTACGGAGTGAGGCACTGCGTAGGGTAAACGGGACCTCAACTTGTGCAAGGATGAGCCTGATACATTTTAAGGTGGTGTACAGGGTGCCTATGATTCAGGCGAGAATGAGTGGGTTCTTTCAGGAGGTAGATGAGTGTGAGAGGTGTGGGTGGGGGCCAGCGAATCATGCGCACATGTTTTGGTGATGGACACTGAAGTGAATCCCTCTGTGTACTCAGGGTATATTGTGCCTTTGCTATCCTCATTGATTCTTCCAACTGGTGTTCAAAATGGAAGAGCACTAATTCATCATTGTGGGATGGCAGCAGGTGGTAATCAGCAGAGGTTTCCTTGCCCATGTTTAACCTGGTGCCGTGAGACTTCATGGAGTCTGGGATCCCAGAGTTACAGTTTCCACTACAACACCTACCTCTGGTGGGTCTGTCCTCCGGGTGGAAAAGGCCATACCCAAGAATCGATATGCAACCGTCTGGGCTGCTATGTCAGGCTGTTGCTTAATTAGTCTCAGGTCAGCTCTCCGAATTTTGACACAAGGCCCCAGATATTTGTGAGGCGAACTTTGCAGAGTCGATTGGGAACCCTGTTATTTTTAACGCAAGAAGATATACCAGTATAAAATACTTCCATTGCTGGTAAGAGGCAGTAACAAGCTAAAAGGTTTATGCAAGAAGTAGACAAAATTCAGCAGACAAGTATATAAAGTACAAATGAGAGACAAATAAAAGAACAATTTTCTAAAATAAAAATATTTTCATCATGGTTAAAAGCAAGGCGCCGTGGAAGAGCAAAGGAATTTAAGTGTCCATAGAAAATAACCATAGAATTCTGACAGTGCAGAAGGATGCCATTCGGCCCATCGAGTCTGCACCAACTCTCTGAAAGATCACCCTACCTAGGTCCACTTGCCCGCCCTATCTCTACCTAACCTGCACATCTTTGAACACTAAGGGGCAATTTAGCATTGCCAATCCACCTAACCCACACATCTTTGCACTGTGGGAGGAAACCAGAATACTCGGAGGGAACCCGCGCGAACACAGGGAGAAAGTGCAAATTCCACACATCAGTCACCCAAGGCCGGAATTGAACCCAGATCCCTGGCAATATGATGCAGCAATGCTAACCACTGAGCCGCCCCACAAAAGGAGGTGAAATAGGAAGGTGTACCTTTGTTGTTTCCAATACCTAGGTCCATTCTGGATGATCAGTCCAGTTTTCATCTTCAATTTTATTATAGCTATTTGAGTGGCTTTACAAGTCATTTAAGTTGGCTTTATAAGTCATTTTAGAGGGCAGTTAAGTGTCAACCATATTGCTGTGGGTCTGGAGTCACATGTAGGCCAGACCATGTAAGAATGCCAAATTTCTTTCCCTGAAGGCATTAGTGAACCAGATGGGTACTTAAACAAAAATCCAGTAGTTTCATTATTATTGGAGTAATATTTTCTTCCAGTTTTATTAGTAGAATGTAATAATGATGGGATTCAAATTTTCCCAGCTAAGAGATTAGAACTCATCTCCAGAGCATTAGTCCAGCTTCTGAATTACTGGAGGAATAATATTACCACTATGCCAAAGTCTCCCGGCATGTTTTTGGTCTGATGGGTGCTCAGTCTGCATGTGTGCAAAATTGAACTGAACCAGTTCCTAACTGGACAGAGACTGCCTCTTTCAGAAGGCAAGTGTCTTTACGGCTATGTTTGGTTCATCTAACATATTTTTTCCTTTCTGTCCATTTTGTTCTTAACTCTCCGAGGAGACTACATGTATTGTATGGTTGCAGTATGATTGTGGTTGTAGTGTGGAGTGTGACGATAAAGTGTGTTTAGCCATAATGGTTAAGCCATCATGGTGCAGAGCAGGCTTGATCGAACAGCTGGTCCTTGCCAACTCATTGATTTTCTATGTTCTTATGGTTTTCCCACCCCAACTGTCTTTACAATTCCCATGTGTTGCTAATACAACAAATGAACCCAGATGCTAAATTTATTTTATTTGCTCCAACGGTTTGTTCCTTGCAAGATGACTATCATAGCTACAGTTAAGAGCTTTCTGGAAAAGGAATATAGCCCCATCTCTGTGGGCAAATTTGAGCACTACACTGCTTTTGAGATGAACTCTTAAAACCAGCTATAATCATTTTAAAATGTACAATTAGCTATATAGTGCAAATTAATCGGCACCCAAACAACTGCATAATAGAACAAATCAAATGTTTACGAATCACAATGCAAAATAAATACCCTTGCATAACAACCTTGTTTTCCAATCTCATCAACTAAACATATTTAAAATGACAGATCATTTCTGTCATTTCTGCCACTTTAAACATAGATTTCAAAGAACAACAAAGAACAAAGAACAAAGAAATGTACAGCACAGGAACAGGCCCTTCGGCCCTCCAAGCCCGTGCCGACCATACTGCCCGACTAAACTACAATCTTCTACACTTCCTGGGTCCGTATCCTTCTATTCCCATCCTATTCATATATTTGTCAAGATGCCCCTTAAATGTCCCTATCGTCCCTGCCTCCACTACCTCCTCCGGTAGTGAGTTCCAGGCACCCACTACCCTCTGCGTAAAAAACTTGCCTCGTACATCTACTCTAAACTTTGCCCCTCTCACCTTAAACCTATGCCCCCTAGTAATTGACCCCTCTACCCTGGGGAAAAGCCTCTGACTATCCACTCTGTCTATGCCCCTCATAATTTTGTATACCTCTATCAGGTCGCCCCTCAACCTCCTTCGTTCCAGTGAGAACAAACCGAGTTTATTCAATCGCTCCTCATAGCTTATGCCCTCCATACCAGGCAACATTCTAGTAAATCTCTTCTGCACCCTCTCTAAAGCCTCCACATCCTTCTGGTAGTGTGGCGACCAGAATTGAACACTATACTCCAAGTGTGGCCTAACTAAGGTTCTATACAGCTGCAACATGACTTGCCAATTCTTATACTCAATGCCCCGGCCAATGAAGGCAAGCATGCCGTATGCCTTCTTGACTACCTTCTCCACCTGTGTAGCCCCTTTCAGTGATCTGTGGACCTGTACTCCTAGATCTCTTTGACTTTCAATACTCTTGAGGGTTCTACCATTCACTGTATATTCCCTACCTGCATTAGCCCTTCCAAAATGCATTACCTCACATTTGTCCAGGTTAAACTCCATCTGCCATCTCTCCGCCCAAGTCTCCAGACAATCTAAATCCTGCTGTATCCTCAGACAGTCCTCATCGCTATCCGCAATTCCACCAACCTTTGTGTCGTCTGCAAACTTACTAATCAGACCAGTTACATTTTCCTCCAAATCATTTATATATACTACAAAGAGCAAAGGTCCCAGCACTGATCCCTGTGGAACACCACTGGTCACAGCCCTCCAATTAGAAAAGCATCCCTCCATTGCTACCCTCTGCCTTCTATGGCCTAGCCAGTTCTGTATCCACCTTGCCAGTTCACCCCTGATCCCGTGTGACTTCACCTTTTGTACTAGTCTACCATGAGGGACCTTGTCAAAGGCCTTACTGAAGTCCATATAGACAACATCTACTGCCCTACCTGCATCAATCATCTTAGTGACCTCCTCGAAAAACTCTATCAAGTTAGTGAGACACGACCTCCCCTTCACAAAACCGTGCTGCCTCTCACTAATACGTCCATTTGCTTCCAAATGGGAGTAGATCCTGTCTCGGAGAATTCTCTCCAGTAATTTCCCTACCACTGAAGTAAGGCTCACCGGCCTGTAGTTCCCGGGATTATCCCTGCCACCCTTCTTAAACAGAGGAACAACATTGGCTATTCTCCAGTCCTCCGGGACATCCCCTGAAGACAGCGAGGATCCAAAGATTTCTGTCAAGGCCTCAGCAATTTCCTCTCCAGCCTCCTTCAGTATTCTGGGGTAGATCCCATCCGGCCCTGGGGACTTATCTACCTTAATATTTTTTAAGACACCCAACACCTCGTCTTTTTGGATCACAATGTGACCCAGGCTATCTACACCCCCTTCTCCAGGCTCAACATCTACCAATTCCTTCTCTTTGGTGAATACTGATGCAAAGTATTCATTTAGTACCTCGCCCATTTCCTCTGGCTCCACACATAGATTCCCTTGCCTATCCTTCAGTGGGCCAACCCTTTCCCTGGCTACCCTCTTGCTTTTTATGTAAGTGTAAAAAGCCTTGGGATTTTCCTTAACCCTATTTGCCAATGACTTTTCATGACCCCTTCTAGCCCTCCTGACTCCTTGCTTAAGTTCCTTCCTACTTTCCTTATATGCCACACAGGCTTCGTCTGTTCCCAGCCTTTTAGCCCTGACAAATGCCTCCTTTTTCTTTTTGACGAGGCCTACAATATCACTCGTCATCCAAGGTTCCCGAAAATTGCCGTATTTATCTTTCTTCCTCACAGGAACATGCCTGTCCTGTATTCCTTTCAACTGACACTTGAAAGCCTCCCACATGTCAGATGTTGATTTGCCCTCAAACAACCGCCCCCAATCTATGTTCTTCAGTTCCCGCCTAATATTGTTATAATTAGCCTTCCCCCAATTTAGCACATTCATCCTCGGACCACTCTTATCCTTGTCCACCAGTACTTTAAAACTTACTGAATTGTGGTCACTGTTACTGAAATGTTCCCCTACTGAAACATCTACCACCTGGCCGGGCTCATTCCCCAATACCAGGTCCAGTACCGCCCCTTCCCTAGTTGGGCTGTTTACATATTGTTTTAAGAAGCCCTCCTGGATGCTCCTTACAAACTCTGCCCCGTCTAAGCCCCTGGCACTAAGTGAGTCCCAGTCAATATTGGGGAAGTTGAAGTCTCCCATCACCACAACCCTGTTGTTTTTACTCTTTTCCAAAATCTGTCTACCTATCTGCTCCTCTATCTCCCGCTGGCTGTTGGGAGGCCTGTAGTATACCCCCAACATTGTGACTGCACCCTTCTTATTCCTGATCTCTACCCATATAGCCTCACTGCCCTCTGAGGTGTCCTCTCGCTGTATAGCTGTGATACTCTCCTGAACAAGTAGCGCAACTCCGCCTCCCCTTTTACATCCCCCTCTATCCCGCCTGAAACATCTAAATCCTGGAACGTTTAGCTGCCAATCCTGCCCTTCCCTCAACCAGGTCTCTGTAATGGCAACAACATCATAGTTCCAAGTAGTAATCCAAGCTCTAAGTTCATCTGCCTTACCCGTAATGCTCCTTGCATTAAAACATATGCACTTCAGGCCACCAGACCCGCTGTGTTCAGCAACTTCTCCCCGTCTGCTCTGCCTCAGAGCCACACTGTCCCTATTCCCTAGTTCTCCCTCAATGCTCTCACCTTCTGACCTATTGCTCCCGTGCCCACCCCCCTGCCATACTAGTTTAAACCCTCCCGTGTGACACTAGCAAATCTCGCGGCCAGGATATTTATGCCTCTCCGGTTTAGATGCAACCCGTCCATCTTATACAGGTCACACCTGCCCCGGAAGAGCTCCCAGTGGTCCAGATAACAGAAACCCTCCCTCCTACACCAGCTGTTTAGCCACGTGTTCGTCTGCTCTATCTTCCTATTTCTAGCCTCACTGGCACGTGGCACAGGGAGTAATCCCGAGATTACAACCCTCGAGGTCCTGTCTTTTAACTTTCTGCCTAGCTCCCTGAACTCCTGCTGCAGGACCTCATGCCCCTTCCTGCCTATGTCGTTAGTACCAATATGTACAACGACCTCTGCCTGTTTGCCCTCCCCCTTCAGGATTCCCTCTACCCGTTCGGACACATCCTGGACCCTGGCACCAGGGAGGCAACATACCATCCTGGAGTCTCTTTCACGTCCACAGAAGCGCCTATCTGTGCCCCTGACTATAGAGTCCCCTATAACTATTACTCTTCTGCGCTTTGACCCTCCCTTCTGAACATCAGAGCCAGCCGTGGTGCCACTGCTCTGGCTGCTGCTGTTTTCCCCTGATAGGCTATCCCCCCCGACAGTATCCAAAGGGATATATCTGTTCGAGAGGGGGACAACCACAGGGGATTCCTGCACTGACTGCCTGCCCTTTCTGGTGGTCACCCATTTCTCTGCCTGCACCTTGGGTGTGACCACACTTACATAACTGCGGTCTATGACGCTTTCCGCCACCTGCATGCTCCTAAGTGCATCCAATTGCTGCTCCAACCGAACCATGCGGTCTGTGAGGAGCTGCAGTTGGGTGCACTTTCTGCAGATGAAGCCATCCAGGACGCTGGAAGCCTCCCGGACCTGCCACATCTCACAGTCAGAGCACAGCACCCCTCTAACTGACACTGCGTCAATTAATTAAAATTAAAATTTGTCTTTTTTTTTTTTAAATAACAAAGTTACTGTCAACTATCTGTTTCCTAGCACTAGATTTCTAATAGAAATGCGATAGCTAACTATAATATTCTCCGATCTCTGGCTTAGATATCCTCTAAATTATAATTAAGTTATTATGTTTAATTCGTTCCCAAATACTCAAAAAAATTTAGGTTAGAATCCCAACCAGCCACTCAGGTCACAGCTTTTCTGTGATGTCACTTCAGTTTCCCCCCGACACACACAATTTGAAAAAAAGGTATAAAAGTAAAAATCACTTGCTTACCTTCTGAGATGTTCTCAGGTTCTCTCGCTGACAGAGACTGCTCCTCCACCTCCAATCCTTGACCTGCACAATGCTAATAATATAATAATATAATATGGCACTTACCTTACACCAATGGGTCTTATTATTAGGTTAGAGGAGGAGGGTGGGTGGGAGACACTACACGTGAATTTATTGGTTGGGGGGGGGGAAACTTACCAGAGGTCGAACTTCCGGTTCCCGCCGAAATCCAAAGGGCTGCTCCTGTAAAGGTAAGTGGTTTTAAACTCACTACTCACCTCCCAGAAGGCCCCTGCGCACCGCTGCCGCCGAAATCCAAAGGGCTGCTCCTGTAAAGGTAAGGTTTTTAAACTAACTACTCACCTCCCAGAAGGCCCCTGCGCACTGCTGCCGCCGAAATCCAAAGGGCTGCTCCTGTAAAGGTAAGTGGTTTTAAATTCACTACTCACCTCCCAGAAGGCCCCTGCGCACCGCTGCCGCCGAAATCCAAAGGGCTGCTCCTGTAAAGGTAAGAGTTTTTAAATTCACTACTCACCTCCCAGAAGGCCCCTGCGCACTGCTGCCGCCGAAATCCAAAGGGCTGCTCCTGTAAAGGTAAGGCTTTTAAATACACTACTCACCTCCAAGAAGGCCCCTGCGCACCGCTGCCGCCGAAATCCAAAGGGCTGCTCCTGTAAAGGTAAGAGTTTTTAAATTCACTACTCACCTCCCAGAAGGCCCCTGCGCACTGCTGCCGCCGAAATCCAAAGGGCTGCTCCTGTAAAGGTAAGGCTTTTAAATACACTACTCACCTCCAAGAAGGCCCCTGCGCACCGCTGCCGCCGAAATCCAAAGGGCTGCTCCTGTAAAGGTAAGGCTTTTAAATACACTACTCACCTCCAAGAAGGCCCCTGCGCACCGCTGCCGCCGAAATCCAAAGGGCTGCTCCTGTAAAGGTAAGGTTTTTAAACACACTACTCACCTCCCAGAAGGCCCCTGCGCACCGCTGCCGCCGAAATCCAAAGGGCTGCTCCTGTAAAGGTAAGGTTTTTAAACACACTACTCACCTGCCAGAAGGCCCCTGCGCACCGCTGCCGCCGAAATCCAAAGGGCTGCTCCTGTAAAGGTAAGGCTTTTAAATACACTACTCACCTCCAAGAAGGCCCCTGCGCACCGCTGCCGCCGAAATCCAAAGGGCTGCTCCTGTAAAGGTAAGTGGTTTTAAACTCACTACTCACCTCCCAGAAGGCCCCTGCGCACCGCTGCCGCCGAAATCCAAAATCCAAAAATTTCACAACCAAATACAATTAATTTCCCTTTGAAACGTCAATTATCAGTGACATCAGAGGAGTTCTCCACCCCACCATATCAGGAGTGCAGAAGCAAGCAGGTTTGGAATGCAGCGAGAAAACATGAATGGTGAGCAAATATAAAAAAAACAATCAGTCACGGACTTGCTGTTCCACAATGAGCAACATCAGGTTTTATGGCTTCTGTACATAGATCTGATCAGTTTGCATGAATGTGAGTGCATGCAGACCAAAATAAAGTTGCCGCAGTCCGAGATGACCATAGGCTATTTCCCCTTTTGATGATTTAACCCAAAGTATTAGGATAGCAGCACTTCAGTATTGTACTGTACCCTTTTTATAAATCACAGAATCCCTATAGTGCAGGAGGCCATTCGGCCCATCAGGTCTGCACGACCCTCCAAAAGAGCACCCCACCTGGGCCCACTACCCTGCCCTATCCCCATCTAACATTTGGACACCAAGGGGCAATTTAGCCTGGTCAATCCACCTAACCTGCACATATTTGGGCTGTGGGAGGAAACCAGAGCACACGGATGTAGCCCATGCAGACACGTGGAGAACGCACACACTCCACACAGACAGTCACCCAAGGTTGGTATCGAATAGATTTTTCAGAAAATCACTGCACAATTATAAACTGAATTTTTTGTAGCTTGTGCAAAAATCCAATATTTATATAAGATCATAAATTAAACATTTTGTTTGATTTAGTTTACTACAAACACTGACTACTGTAACTAGGGTGGTCCTTTCAAGGGAAATTAGGGGTGGACAATAAATGCTGGCTTTCCAGCGATGTTCACATCCCATGAATGAAAAAAAGATAACTTCTTGCTTTTGATCCACAAAATCAGTATGGAGGCCAGTAAATACATCTGTGTAAGGAAAACATAAACCAGGGTACCACCAACTTCCAGAAGTTCAGAACATAATAGGTGTTGAATGATGACAAAGTACCTACAATATCTATTATATGCATTGTTACTTTTATTTTGCACTGTGGTGTTTGTACAAACTCTTCTAAATCTCCCAAATATTAAAATACATCCCAAAATTGGAATTAAAACGAGTATGACACAAAACTCCTCACCATCTGTTTCCGACCATGAAATAATAGATGAATTACAATAACAATTGACCTACTTTTTCATATTTATTCCTGAAATCAACTGAAGTAAAATTCTAAGAGTGTATAGAGCTGGCATTTGTAACACGGCAGTATGTGGCTTGCAACCCAGAGGTTGACAGTTCAAATCTGACTACAATAAAGTACAAAATTGAATTCAATAAATGTTAAGTTGTGAGTTTACGCAATAAATAACCAGAAAAGTTTTCAAGTTGTTGTATAAATTCCAACTATTCACTAATGTCCCTCAGGGAAGAGAACCTTTATTGTCTATAGGTAACTGTCATCCACTTTGCACAGCTAATTTTAAATGACCTGTGTGCTGACCTTGTAAGCCATTCAGGTGTAGAATACTCATGTGGCCACTAGGAATGGATAATAAATAAGAACATAAGAACTAAGAGCAGGAGTAGGCCATCTGGCCTCTCGAGCCTGCTCCACCATTCAATGAGATCATGGCTGATCTTTTGTGGACTCAGCTCCACTTTCCGGCCCGAACACCATAACCCTTAATCCCTTTATTCTTCAAAAAACTATTTATCTTTATCTTAAAAACATTTAATGAAGGAGCCTCTACTGCTTCACTGGGCAAGGAATTCCATAGATTCACAACCCTTTGGGTGAAGAAGTTCCTCCTAAACTCAGTCCTAAATCTACTTCCCCTTATTTTGAGGCTATGCCCCCTAGTTCTGCTTTCACCCGCCAGTGGAAACAACCTGCCCGCGTCTATCCTATCTAGTCCCTTCATAATTTTATATGTTTCTATAAGATCCCCCCTCATCCTTCTAAATTCCAACGAGTAGTCCCAGTCTACTCAACCTCTCCTCGTAATCCAACCCCTTCAGTTCTGGGATTAACCTAGTGAATCTCCTCTGCACACCCTCCAGTGCCAGTACATCCTTTCTCAAGTAAGGAGACCAAAACTGAACACAATACTCCAGGTGTGGCCTCACTAACACCTTATACAATTGCAGCATAACCTCCCTAGTCTTAAACTCCATCCCTCTAGCAATGAAGGACAAAATTCCATTTGCCTTCTTTTTTTTTTTAAATATGTTTATTAAGAATTTTTCAACAAAATTATCAACCATACAAACACCCCCCCCCCCCGTAACAAAAAGAAAAGAAAAGTTGCATAGCAAGACATAAACATATCAAATCAACATAATACAGAACTTTGTACATTGGATTCCTCCCTCACATATCAACTTTCCTGAACAATTATGTATTTTCTTGCTCATTTATGTATTTTCTTGCTCAAGTGCCCCCAAGAAGACCCCCCTTCCCTGTCCACCCTTCTCCCCCCCCTCCCTGGGTTGCTGCTGCTGACCGAACTGCATCTAACGCTCCGCGAGATAGTCTAGGAACGGTTGCCACCACCTGGAGAACCCCTGCACAGACCCTCTCAAGGCAAACTTTATCCTCTCCAACTTGATAAACCCTGCCATGTCATTTATCCAGGCTTCCACACTGGGGGGCTTCGCATCTTTCCACATTAACAAGATCCTTCGCCGGGCTACTAGGGAAGCAAAGGCCAGAATGCCGGCCTCTTTCGCCTCCTGCACTCCTGGCTCATCCGCCACTCCAGATAGTGCTAGCCCCCAACTTGGCTTGACCTGGACTTTCACCACCTTAGATATAGTTCTCACAACACCCCTCCAGAACCCATCCAGTGCCAGACACGACCAGAACATATGGGCATGGTTCGCCGGGCTTCCTGAGCACCTCCCACATCTGTCCTCCACCCCAAAGAACCTACTCAGCCTCGTCCCCGTCATATGCGCTCTGTGAATAACCTTAAACTGTCCCAGGCTAAGCCTGGCACACGAGACAGAAGAATTAACCCTACTCAGGACATCAGCCCACAGACCCTCTTCAATCTCCTCCCCCAGCTCCTCCTCCCATTTACCCTTCAGCTCCTCTACCAAAGCCTCCCCCCTCTTCTTTCATCTCCTGGTATATTGACGACACTTTGCCCTCTCCGACCCATAGGCCCGAAATCACCCTGTCTTGAATCCCTTGTGCCCCGCGGGATCAGCGGAAATTCCCTCACCTGCCGCCTCACAAACGCCCTCACTTGCATGTACTTGAACACGTTTCCCAGGAGTAACCCAAACTTCTCCTCCAGCGCCCCTAGGCTCTCAAACGTCCCATCAATGAACAGGTCCCCCATTCTTCTAATCCCTGCCCGATGCCAGCTCTGAAACCCCCCGTCCATCCTTCCTGGGACAAACCGATGGTTATCTCTGATCGGGGACCACACCGAGGCTCCCATCGCACCCCTGTGTTCCATTTGCCTTCTTAATCACCTGTTGCACCTGTAAACCAACTTTTTGCGACTCATGCACTAGCACATCCAGGTCTCTCTGCACAGCAGCATGTTTTAATATATTATCATTTAAATAATAATCCCTTTTGCTGTTATTCCTACCAAAATGGATAACCTCACATTTGTCAACATTGTATTCCATCTGCCAGACACTAGTCCATTCACTTAGCCGATCCAAATTCCTCTGCAGACTTCCAATATCCTCTGCACGTTTTGCTTTACCACTTATCTTAGTGTCGGTCTGCAAACTTGGATACATTGCCCTTGGTCCCCAACTCCAAATAATCTATGTAAATTGTGAACAGTTGTGGGCCCAACACTGATCCCTGCGGGACACCACTACCTACTGATTGCCAACCAGAGAAACACCCATTAATCCCCACTCTTTGCTTTCTATTAATTAACCAATCCTCTATCCATGCTACTACTTTCCCCTTAATGCCATGCATCTTTATCTTATGCAGCAACCTTTTGTGTGACACCTTGTCAAAGGCTTTCTGGAAATCCAAATATACCACATCCATTGGCTCCCCGTTATCTACCGCACTGGTAATGTCCTCAAAAAATTCCACTAAATTAGTTAGGCACGAAATGGACCATCATCTTCCAAGAATAAAGATGGATGTCCAGTTACTTGTTAATAACTATGATACAACTTTTTTTCAAAATAGCTGATACCAGTTGATAATAAAAATCTTTATTAGTGTCGCAAGTAGGCTTACATTAACACTGCAATGAAGTTACTGTGATAATCTCCATGTTACGACACCTGTTCGTGTACATTGAATTCGGGAGAAATCAGAATACGCAATTCACCTAACAAGCAGATCTTTCGGGTCTTTTGTGGGAGGAAACCAGAGTGTCCGGAGGAAATCCACACAGACATGGGGAGAATGTGCAGACTCCACACAGACAGTGACCCAAGCTGCAAATCAAACCCAGGTCCCTGGTATTGTGAAGCAACAGTGCTAACCACTGCATCGTTCATAACAATTTCCAAATGATGCTGTGTGGTTTTAATGATAAAACAGTTTGAGAAGTGAATTGTGTGGGTTTATCTGGATGTTAGCAATTTCAAAGTACCAATTCTGTACATGTTCATCATATAAAAGGAATTCAATAAGTGGACCATTCCATTCTCCTTGAATATGTTTCATGATTCTATTACTTCTTTGCTCCCTATCATTTGTTTCCCTTGCTTAACAAAAATGCATTCATCTCAAGTCTTCAGATGTTGAGAATGGAAATAAATACTGCAGTTGCCTTGTAATATTTCCTTTAAAAGGTCCTGGCTTGCATCAGGATATATGTTTTCCTGGTTATAAAGAATGTAATATATTGTGCCTGGAACTAGGACAATGCTTCTTTTTCCAAAGACAAAAAGAACACATCCACCAAAATGTTTTTTTTGAGATTTTCTAAATGACAATCAGGAATATTTCAAAGATCATAAAAAGAACTAGGCTGTGAATGAGCAGAAAACACAACAAATAAATAAATTGGACTTTCATATTGCAAGTTTCAAATATAGATCACTTCACCTTCCCATCCCTGCACATCATTTCTCCAAGTTAGATGTTTTCCAAAAAACAGTTATGGATTGCAAATAGGTCGGGGAATTAAATTCCCAAATTCTCCCACCCAAAAATTAAGAAAATTAATTTTTGATCCATTTTTTATCCCATATGTATGAGCTATGTGTTCAACGTTCCATAGTCTACGACATGTCAAAAAAAGCTTAGAATCTGTTCAACAGCATTGGGATAGAAATCCACCGAACCAAGTTGAATAGTTTTTTGCAGCCATTTTTACTGTCTGGTTGAAACACACAAGAAACATATTCAAATTAAACTTAAAGGGTAAAACTGTGTTCCCATTCAATTTTTTAAAAAACTTTTTCAAAATACTGTAAAGCATTTTAATATGAAAGCCAACAAAATATTTGAAAATTTATAAGAGAAATTAATGATTTTGCTTAACAAGTGTCTGCTGGATTTCCATAGAAAATAAAGCTAACAATTTAACTTATGTTTGTTTCAGTACACAATTTCTGGCAACATTTAGAGATAAAAAATAAATAATGATTCCCTGTAATCTGAAACAATTCTTGAGTGCTGTTGAAGTGTCCCAGCTTAAGAGTTAACCTATCTTTCTCTTTCAGATACTGACAACACAGGCATTGCCAACATCTCTGCTTCTAATCAATGAAATTAATCTTTTGTGAATTATGTTTTCAAAGAGTATGAATTATGTTTTCAAAGAGTATCTGTTAAATTGTAATATTTCGAATTAAATTTAAGATTGAAAGCATTATCTTCATGCACAGAATATTTTTAAAGAATTTACGATACATCATCCTAAGGGATTGAGTAAAAGCTTTGTGACAATAAGTAAATAAATTAAACAGAGATTGATCTATCCTGTATTTAACAGGTTGCTCTGTTCACAGAGGATTGCTGTGTCAGTGTGGAATTCCAACAGCTGGCTGTGTAATCATTAGATGTCAGTAAAAGACTGCTGACACAGCAGTATGGTACAATTTGGGAGGAGGGAAATCCTAGAGGTTCCAGTCGTGTTTCTTGTTGGATAACATAAATCACAAACTTTAGGACTTGTTTTTATGGCGTACCTTCTTCCTCTGCCATTAACTTATTTTGTAGAACTGAATTATATTGTTATACTGCCCGCATTACGAAACCCAATAAAATTTTACAGGCAACGTTCTCCAGTAATATTAAGGAAAAATAAGAGTAACTCAAGGCTCTGACGTATTTACAAAAACAAACATGCGCCTGTCTCTCCAAAGTCACTCTTTACGTCAATAATTAGTCACTCAGAACAAGACAACAGATTTGTTTATTTCCCTATTTTGGAAGGTTCAATTAATTAAATCAACTGCACGCAAAAATGCACCAGAAGCAATGCACTGAAACGGTCAGGGCCGCTTACATTTGTCACGATCACCAGCTTATAATTTAATAACAAAGAAGTTGTTTCCACCCTCTTCCCACTGGAACCGCTCAGCTGCTCTGCAGGCAATCACGGCCTAAAAAGAACTCTCTCGCCAACCGAGGCGAGATGGACACACACATGCCTAACGCGACGTCCCTCACAAGCGTTGTCGTCCCCCTTTAAAAAGGCGCACTCACCCGTCTTTTCGGGATCGTAACCGACAACCACGAAGTAATCTGCCAGCCTCGCCATTTCTTCACCAATTTCGGGACTCGAGGCAGAGGGAATCTCAACATTTTCCTCCCTGGAAAAGCTCAGCCATGTTTGACACCCACCCACCCCCTCTCAGACGGCGCAGTGCGCGTGCGCCGACAGGCCTGACCCTGATTGGGTGGCCACGGACAGCGGGTGCAGCGGGCTGGCGCGAGGGAAAGAGTCGGAGGCGGGCAGCCGGCTGCAACGGTCACTGCAAATCAGGGCGGCGAGGTTCACACACACAACTCGTCAGCACACTCTCACTTCTGCACTCCCACAAGAGCGTTGGAAAGAGTTCAGAGCTGCACCCATTCCCGGAGGAGGAGAGGGGGTGGTTAGGAAGTAGCGTACTTTTGTGATGTGCGCCGCGCAGACTACCTGCTTGCAGTCGTTACCCCCCGTGGCTCCCGTTGCTTGGGCAGCGATGGGGGGGGGTGTGGCGGGGTAACGACGACAGCTCGAGCCAGAGCAAACTGTCCGGTTCACACCAGCCCGGCTCAATCCCGCAGCCACCGGCGGCGTCAGTTTCGGGGCGAAGTCGAACTTTGCAAGTCGAGGAAACGAAAATCAAAACGGGTGTCTTGAAACGCAGCAGGCACAACTGTTGCAGGGCCCCCGACAACATTGCCATGTCGGCTAGCTAGGCTACAAAGACACTGCGGGAAGTTTGCAGCTCGGGCGGCACACCTACAAGTCGACTCAGCAATTTAGGAAACAAAAACGTTGGAATCCGAGGGGGCAGAATCTGTGAAAAGACAAGATTGATTAATATTTCCAGAACAGACCCTTCAGTTCCGAATAAAGGTCCACACAAGAAATAGTCAAGTCATCTGCAGATCTTGACTGAGCTGCGAAGTATTTGCAACATTTTCTGTTTTATGTTGCTCATTTTTTTAAATTGTTGAACATAAATAAACAACCAGTAGTTTGAACAACAATTGCATGCTGACTTTCAACATATTGGATTTGGGTTCGTTTATAGTCACGTGTACTGAGGTACAGTGAAAAGTGTTTTTCTGCGAGCCGCTCCAACAGATCATTTAGCACATGAAAATAAAAAGAATGTATATAATAGGGCAACACAAGGTACACAATGTAAATACATAGACACGGCATCGGGTGAAGCATACAGGAGCGTAGTATTAATCGGGTCAGTCCATAACGGGGTCGTTTGGGAGTCTGGTAACAGCGGGGAAGAAGCTGTTTTTGTTAGCCCTGATGCCTCACGGTGCCGAGGTCCCAAGTTCGATCCCGGCTCTGGGTCACTGTCCGTGTGGAGTTTGCACATTCTCCCCATGTTTGCGTGGCTTTCGCCCCCACAACCCAAAGATGTGCAGGCTAGGTGGTTTGGTCATGCTAAATTGCCCCTTAATTGGAAAAAAATGAATTGGGTACTCTAAAACATTTTTTTTAAGAAGCTGTTTTTGAATCTGTGCGTGTTCTCAGACTTTTGAATCTTGTGCCCGATGGAAGAAGTTGGAAGAGTGAGTATGCTGTG
Organism: Scyliorhinus torazame; assembly: GCF_047496885.1. NCBI lineage: Eukaryota > Metazoa > Chordata > Chondrichthyes > Carcharhiniformes > Scyliorhinidae > Scyliorhinus > Scyliorhinus torazame. The sequence continues at coordinate 228,526,440 of NC_092716.1, forward strand.
GGAGGTGTCTGATTATGCTGTCCTCTTTCCCCAGGCAGCGGGAGGTGTAGATAGAGTCACAGAATCGTTCCTGGGACTCAATTTTCAAAACTAATCACACATGCTTAAAAGAGTTTGTACAAGAGGAATAGAGTGGTATCTAAGATGAAATCTATAAGATAATGATGAACCTAAGTAACTTTTCACAGTAACTTCATTTGAAACCTACTTGTGACAATAAGCGATTTTCATTTCAAATAAAATTTTACGGCCTCAATTAGGGTATGGATGTGTGGTATTGTAGCATATTGAGACTTTTTACTGTGCAACACAGATTCACTCTAAGATGTTGTTGGTCTGAAGAATTACAACCATGTAAAATAACTTTCTTCCCAGAACAAATGGAGATTACAGGGCAATGTGATAAAAGTATTTGGAATTGAAAGAATGAGACAGAGTTGACAGAAGCTGACTACAGAAAATTCCCCAAAGGCTGTGGATATCACTCCCAGCAATAGAATCATAGAATAATTACAGTGCAGAATGAGACCATTCAGCTCATCATTCTGGTCTCTACAAGAGCAGCTCACTTATTCCCACTCACCTGCCTTTTCCCCAGGGCTCTGCAATTTGATTTTCCAGATATTTACCCAATTCTCTTTTGAAAACTTTGATAAAGGCAGAAACTATATGGACTTTGAAGGTTAAATCGAAATAGTGGATCAAGAAAAAGACTTTGGGGGATGTGGGAACAGGATGGGGTTGCTTAGCTGGAGAATAAATGCCAACCTGGACTTTTTTTGCCAAATTGCCTGTTTCCATTTTGCAACTTCTTTAATGTGTGATGCAGTTTCCACGTGGTCCAGATATTTTTTTAAAGATTTATAACCCCAAGAAATTTCCCTTGAGAGAATGAATTTTAAACTAAATTTTAAATTAAAATGAAGAGGAATATACTGAATGACAAATTTAACAGTCAATACAGAGACATTTGCCAATTTTCCAATGGGTCAAAATCACTTGAAACAACAAACTGAAGTGTCCTTCAGTCTTTCAATTGCAAAAAAATTGCTTTCTCAATAAATAATTTTTTCTTATGTGTTAATCACAGTGATGAAGTATCTGTGAATGGGGGGGCGGGGGCAGCACGATGGCGCTGTGGGTTTGCCCTGCTGCCTCACAGCGCCAAAGCCCCAGGTTCGATCCCGGCTCTGGGTCACTGTCCGTGTGGAGTTTGCACATTCTCCCCGTATTTGCATGGGTTTCGCCCCCATAACCCAAAGATATGCAGGGTAGGTGGATTGGCCATGCCAAATTGCCCCTTAATTGGAAAAAATTAATGAGGTACTCTAAAATTTTTTTTTTAAGTATCTGTGAGTGGGGCGGCGAATGTGGAGAAGGTACGGAGCTGTGTCAGAGGGGTTGACTCCCAGTGGATCAGAATGGAGGAGAGTTTTGTGTAGGGGGTCGGGATTGAAGGTGCTCGCGACAGCGCCGCTCCCAACAGCCCCGGGGAAATACTCAGGGAATCCAGTAGTAATAGCTTCGTTGAGAATTTGGAGGCAGTTTCGCCAGCACTTCGGGTTGGGGGCAGGATCAAGGGAAATGACGATTCAGGGGAACCATAGATTTGAGCCAGGGAACTGGGATGGAAATTTTCGGAGCTGGGAGGAGAAAGGAATTAGGACACTAAAAGATTTGTTTCTTGTGGGTCAGTTTGCAGGATTGCAGGAGCTGGGAGTGAAGTATGGGCTGGAACAGGGGGAAATATTTAGATCCATGCAGGTTTGAAACTTTGCCAGAAAGGAGATACAGAGCTTCCCGGTGGAGCCAGCCTCCACATTGCTTCAGGAGGGGGGACAGGGGGACTGGAGAAGGGGGTAGTGTCGGCGGTTTACGGGGCTATTTTGGAAGAGGAGAAGGCACCGCTGGAAGGGATCAAGACAAAGTGGGAGGAAGAGTTGGGAGAGAGTATGGAGGAGGGGTTCTGATGGGAGGTGCTCCGGAGGGTGACGCCTCCACCTCGTGTGCGACGTTGGGGCTGATACAAGGGCGAGGATGAACCGGCTCTTTGAGGGGGTAGAAGGTGTGTGTGAACGTTGCGGGGGGGGGGGGGGGGGGGCGGCGCAAACCACGTTCATATGTCTTGGTCCTGTTCAAAGCTGGAGGATTACTGGAAGGAGGTTTTTAGGGGAATCTGTAAAGTGATGCATGTAAAACTGGTCCCGGGCCCTCGGGAGGCCATATTCGGGGTGTCGGACCAGCCGGGGTTGGAAACGGGTGCGGAGGCAGATGTTGTAGCCTTCGCCTCTTTGATCGCCCAAAGGCGGATCCTGTTGGGGTGGAGATCAACCTCTCCACCCTGTGTCCTGGCTTGGCAGGTGGACCTGCTGGAATTCTTGACTCTTGAGAAGGTCAAATTTGAACTGAGGGGAAGGATGGAGGGATCTACAATTCATGGGCGTTATTCATTATGCACTTTCGAGAATTGGATTACATCGAGCATTAGAGGGTGAGGGTTGAGAGAGTTGAGGGGAGGGGGACTGTATATGTTAATGTTGACTGTGGGTGATTCCTGATTCCTTTTTATTTGTTTATGTTAACATGCGGGCTAATGTTTGTGGGTTTGGTGGGAGGATGGGATTGTTGTTATTGATATGGGGATTAACATTGCATTTGTTCCTGAGTATTGGTTATTGTTGGTGGGTATAAGTTTGGGAGCAAATGTGAAAAAGGAGAATAAAAATATTTTTTTAAAAGAAGTATCTGTGAGTGGATTATAATAAAAAGAGCAGTGAATGATAATGTTATCCTGCGACATGCCCAAAATAACGATCTGCGTGTTGTATCACCAGTTTGTTTCAACGCCTTTTGAAATATTGAGAGAAACTCAAATCCTCACAGAAGGAGTGCAAACATATTTCAGCTTCAATTCAGAAAGCAGCAGATGTATACTGGGAAAATAACACTCTCTGAAGACATATTTTTGGTAATCCTCCAACTGCCTGGGGGGGCAGGGTTATCTAGTTGACCTGGTACATTTTTGTTCAGCTAAGGCTAAAAAGTAATAAGGCATTCAAAAACTAATCACAAATCAATAGGTAAATATGTTAATCTGAAATATGTAATTTCTTTGAATATTTATTGTGTAAATTCTTATTTTAGACATTAAAAATTTCAGCAATTAATTCAATTATTGTATTATTCATTGATGGGACATGGGCACCACAGAAAAGGCCAACATTTTTTTCCCATCCCCAGTTGAGGAGGTGATTGTGAGCTGTTTCTTTTTTTATACATATATATTTTCTATTAGTTTTTTCAATGTTTTACAACAGATGCAACAAAGTAACCAAACAAATATTAGCGCTAAACAGGAACAGAAGAGAACAAGAGTTATAGCAAACATAGGAACAAGTCAGACAGGATACATTATGATGCACGATCAATCACTACTGAAGCGAGATTGTAGTCCAATTGAAGGCTCTAATGAACAAGTAGTTACCCCAGCAGCTCCAGTACAGAATGACTGCTGTGGGTGAAACACAGACTCTTATGCTCCGCCTGCTGGGCGGAACCAGCAGGCAAGTTCTACCAATCATACTACAGTATAAGGTACATCCCACCGAGGTACCGCAATACCCCTAATATAGCCTACCACATTCACCCCTGTTTAAAAAAGAGTCTGGCGGGGGTGGTGGCCTTGCTTTCACAGTGGTAGAGGTTATAGCGGTACCCTTCAGTGCCTTTACATGCAATATACATATTTACAGACAATTATTTACAAGTTCATTTTACAATGAAACTATCAGCCGGTCGGGGGCCCTGGTCGTCCTCTACGATCGTCACAGTCCCAGCGGTGATGCTGGCATCGGCTCGGGCATCCGTGGTTCTGGGAGCGTGTCGTCTTCAGCCTCATCACATCTGGATGGGGCCAGTGGGAGGACGGATCCTCCTGGGAAAGGGGCTGCAGTGGTGTGTGCCGGTGAAAAAATGGTTGGGGTTGGGGGGGGGGGGGGGTGAGGGGGGGGGGGGGGATCCAGTAGGGGCCAGATCCCGGAGGGAGACCGTGTCTTATTGGCCGTCGGGGTGCGCCACATAGGCATACTGGGGGTTAGCATGGAGGAGATGTACCCTCTCGACCAGTGGGTCCGACTTGTGGGCCCGTACGTGTTTGCGAAGTAGGACGGGTCCGGGGCTGCCAGCCATGTTGGGAGCAAGGTTCCTGAGGAGGACGTCCTAGGGAAGGCAAGGAAACGTTCATGAGGTGTTGGTAGTAGTGCACAATAGTGATTGGATGGAGTGAAGTGCATCGGGGAGGACCTCCTGCCATTGGGACACTGGGAGATTCTTGGACCGTAGGGCCAGTAGGACGGCCTTCCAGACCGTCCCGTTCTCCCTCTCTACCTGCCCGTTTCCCCAGGGGTTGTAACTGGTCATCCTGCTGGAGGCAATGCCCTTGCTGAGCAGGAATTGACGCAGCCCGTCACTCATGAAGGAGGACCCCCTATCGCTATGGATGTAGGCGGGGAAACCGAACAGGGTAAAGATGCTGTGGAGGGCTTTAATGACGGTAGCAGCCGTCATTTCGGGACAGGGGATGGTGAAAGGGAACTGGGAGTACTCAGCAATCACGTTTAAGAAATACATGTTGTGGTCCGTGGAGGGAAGGAGCCCTTTGAAATCCACGCTGAGGCATTCAAAGGGGCGGGAAGCCTTCACCAGGTGCGCTTTCTCTGGCCGGGAGAAGTGTGGCTTGCACTCCGCACAGATTTGATAGTTTCTGGTTATGGCCCTGACCTCCTCGATAGAGTAGGGCAGATTGCGGGTTTTAACAAAGTGGAAGAACCGAGTGACCCCCGGGTGGTAGAGGTTGTCGTGGAGAGCTCGGAGTCGGTCTATTTGTACACTGGCACAAGTGCCTCGGGACAGGGCATCAGGAGGCTCGTTGAGCTTCCCGGGACGATACAGGATCTCATAATTATAAGTGGAGAGCTCGATCCTCCACCGTAAGATCTTATCATTCTTAATTTTGCCCCGTTGTACATTGTCAAATATGAAGGCTACCGACCGTTGGTCAGTAAGGAAAGTGAATCTCCTGCCGGCCAGGTAATGCCTCCAATGCCGCACAGCTTCGACGATGGCTTGGGTCTCCTTCTCGACGAAGGAATGGCGGATTTCTGAGGTGTGGAGGGTGCGTGAAAAGAAGGCCACGGGTCTGCCCGCCTGATTGAGAGCGGCAGCCAGAGCTACGTCTGATGCGTCACTCTCGACCAGGAAGGGGAGGGACTCATCGATTGCGTGCATCGTCACCCTGGCGATGTCTGCTTGGATGCGACTGAAAGCCTGAAAGCTCTGTCGAGAGGGGAAAAACCATGAACTGGATTAGTGGGCGGGCCTTGCCTCATAATTGGGGACCCACTGGGCGTAATAAGAAAAGAAGCCCAGGCAACGTTTCAAGGCCTTGGGGCAGTGGGGGAGGGGAAACTCCATGAGGGGGCGCATGCGTTCGGGATCTGGGCCTATGACACCATCATGCACTACGTAGCCAAGGATGGCTAGGCGATCGGTGCTAAACACGCATTTGTCCCTGTTACAGGTTAAGTTAAGGATTTTTGCGATATGGAGGAATATGCAGAAGTTGGTGTCATGGTCCTGCTGGTCGTGGCCACAGATGGTGACATTGTCGAGGTACAGGAACGTGGCCCGCAGACCGTACTGGTCAACCATTCGGTCCATCTCCCGTTGGAAGACCGAGACCCCATTTGTGACACCAAAGGGAACCCTTTGAAAGTGGTAGAGCCGCCCATCTGCTTCGAATGCAGTGTACTTGCGGTCGTCAGGGTGAATGGGGAGCTGGTGGTAGGCTGACTGTGGTCTACTGTGGAGAAAACCTTGTATTGCTCTATCTGCGTGACCATTTCAGATATGCGGGGGAGAGGGTACGCGTCGAGCTGCGTATACCTGTTGATGGTCTGACTGAAGTCGATGACCATCCTATGTTTCTCCCCGGTCATTACAACCACCACTTGAGCTCAACATGGGCAGCCATCGCGGAGCCGCCCCAGCACCTCCGACCACGCCAGCTACCCGCAACTCAGCACGGTCACCCTGGAGCAGTCGTGACCCAAGCACCTCCGGAGCTCCATGATGACCGTCCGGGTTAACGGGCACGAGACGCCTTGCCTCTTCGTTAACCGTCCGGGTTAACGGGCGGACTCCGGGAGCACAGAGAGCTTCATTCACCCGGACATGGTAAGACACTGCTCGCTCCCAATTTTCCCGGCACAACAAACCATCCCCCTCGCCTCTGGATCGCACTCGGTGTAAATCCAAGGGTGCACTACTAGCAATACAGGGCGCTGAGTACGCAATGTTTAATTTATATGTGCTCCCAGACCTCTGCGCTCCTCTCCTATTGGGACTCAATTTCCAATGCAACCTCAGGAGCCTAACCCTGAAATTCGGGGGGCCCCTGCCCCCACTCACCATCTGCAGCCTCCCGAACCTAAAAGTCGACCCTCCCTCACTCTTCGCAAACCTCACCGCCGACTGCAAACCAGTCGCCACCAGAAGCAGGCGGTATAGCATACAGGACAGGACTTTTATTAGGTCCGAGGTCCAGTGTCTCTTGCGGGAGGGAGTCATCGAGGCCAGCAATAGCCCCTGGAGAGCTCAGGTGGTGGTCGCCAAGACCGGGGAAAAGTTCCGGATGGTTGTTGATCACAGCCAAACCATAAACCGGTACACGCAACTCGATGAGTACCCCCTTCCCCGGATTGCAGACATGGTAAACAAGATCGCACACTATCGGGTGTTCTCCACGGTGGATCTGAAGTCCGCATACCACCAGCTCCCAATCCGCCCAGAGGACCACCACTACACGGCTTTTGAGGCAGACGGCCGCCTTTTCCACTTCCTCCGGGTCCCCTTTGGCGTCACGAACGGGGTTTCGGTGTTCCAAAGAACAATGGACCGAATGGTGGACCAGTACGGGCTGCGGGCCATATTTCCGCACTTGGACGGACGATGTCACCATCTGCGGCCATGATCAGCAGGACCATAACGCCAACCTCCACCGATTTCTCCAAACCGCCCAAACCCTCAATCTCACCTATGCGTTTTCTGAACGACCAGACTAGCCATCCTCGGCTACGTCGTGGAGAACGGGGTCCTAGGGCCCGACCCTGACCGTATGCGCCCCCTCCTGCAACTCACTCTCCCTCACTGCCCCAAGGCCCTGAAGAGGTACCTCGGGTTTTTTTCGTATTATGCCCAGCGGTCCCCAACTATGTGGACAAAGCCCGCCCACTAATCAAGGCCACCATCTTTCCACTGGCAACTGAGGCCCGCCAGGCCTTCAGCTGCATCAAGGCGGACATCGCCAAAGCCCGATGCGTGTGGTGGACGAGTCCGTCCCCTTCCAGGTGGAGAGCGACGCATCAGAGGTTGCTCTCACCGTGACCCTCAATCAAGCAGGCAGACTGGTGACGTTTTTTTTCACGCACCCTCACCACCTCTGAAATTCGATACCCCTCGGTCGAAAAAGAAGTCCAAGCCATCGTGGAAGCCGTACGGCTCTGGAGGAACTACCTCGCTGGTAGGAGGTTTACCCTCGTCACCGACCAACGATCGGTAGCCTTCATGTTCGACACTACGCAGCGGGGCAAAATCAAGAACGGTAAGATCTTGAGGTGGAGGATCGAACTCTCCACCTATAACTACAATATAGTATATCGTCCCAGGAAGCTCAACGAGCCCCCAGATGTCCTGTCCCATGGCACATGCGCCAGCGCGCAAGATGACCGACTATGGGCTATCCACGATGACCTCTGCCACCCGGGGGTCACCCGGCTTATCCACTATATCATGGACCACAACCTGCCCTACTCCACCGAGGAGGTCAGAGCCATGACCAGGGACTGCAAGGTCTGTGCGGAGTATCGACCAGATAAGGCCCACCTGGTAAAGGCATCCCCACCCTTTGAGCGCCTCAGTATCGATTTCAAAGGGCCCCTCCCCTCCAATAACCGCAATAAATATTTCCTCAATATTAGTGATGAGTTCGCCCGCTTCCCCTTTGCAATTCCTTGCCCCGATATGACCACGTCCACCGTCATTAAAGCCCTACATAGTGTCTTCACCCTGCTTGGTTTCCCCAATTATGTCCACAGTGACCGGGGCTCGTCGTTCATGAGCGACGAACTGCGTCAGTGCCTGCTCAGTAAGGGCATTGCCTCGAGCAGGACTACCAGTTATAACCCCAGGGGAAACGGGCAGGTGGAGAGGGAGAACGCGGCGGTCTGGAAGACCGTCCTACTGACCCTGGGGTCCAGGAATCTCCCAGTTTCTCACCGGCAGGAGGTCCTCCCTGATGCACTCCACTCTATTAGGTCCCTACTTTGCACAGCCACAAACGAGACCCCTCATGGCTGCCTATTTGTTTTCCCTAGGAGATCCACCTCAGGAGCCTCGCTTCCGTCCTAGCTGAAGACACCGAGGCCAGTCCTACTCAGAAAACACGTCAGGAGCCATAAGGCCGATCGTCTGGTAGTGAGGGTCCATCTCCTACACTCAAACCCCCAGTACGCTTGTATCGAATACCCCGATGGCCGGCAAGATACGGTCTCCCTCCGGGACCTGGCGCCTGCCGGTTCCACCACCACCACCACCGCCCTTCCACTATATCCCGCCCAACCTACCATGATCAGCTCCCCCGCCCCTTTATGGCTCCCGCCCGCCATTCCCCCTTCACCGGTCCACAGGAATGAAGCTCCAGAAGAGACGCTCACGGAGTCCACGTTTGTACCCGCACCGGCACTCCAACTACCGATGCCAGCATGGATGAGCTCGACACCCAGGCCAGCACTGACGCCAGAGCTTCGGCGATCACAGCACACAATCCATGCGCCGGACCGGCTGAACTTATGAACCCGTCACCCCCACTGTACTTCATTTTTTTAACAGGGGGTGAATGTGGTGAATGTATTATACCAATAATCCACCATTGTATCAGTACCATGCTTTGCCTTTGTATTTGCATCTATGCTATGCTGTTGCCCTTGTGGGCTCCACCTATGGGCCATTGTATGGCATCATCCATAGGGGAACATGTTGGGACACATATTGGCTCCGCCCATGGCTCCTCCCCTTGAGGGAGGGGTATAAAGAGCAGTCGACCTGTAGGCGGCGCACAGTATTGTATCAGTCGCAGGCAGGCACTGTTCTAAGTTGATTAATGCCACGGTTTACTATTACTCTTGTCTCGAGTGAATTGATGGTCGCATCACTGAGGCAAGTTGTGGCAGAAGCTGAGAGATCTTGTCGGGCGATACACGGCCACCTGAATTGGGGTCCTGAGACGTCATCCAAGATGGCTGCCCCCATGAATCGCACATGGCCGGCTGGGAGATCTCATCAGGCGATACATGGCCAGCCGAGTCGGGGTCCTGAGACATCATCCAAGATGGCTGCCCCCATGAATCGCACATGGCCTGTGAGGAGAGGAATGGCAGTGGGCCCGGTTCGCCTGTGGAGACAGCGGCAACCGGCCGGACCTCGCATATTGCCACGAGGTGCCCCTTCTTCCCGCAGCCCTTGCAGATTGCGGATCGGGCCAGGCAGCGTTGCCTGGGGTGTTTGTTTTGCCCACAAAAATAGCATCGGGCCCCCCCCTGGGGTTTCCTGGCTGCCGCACTGCAAAAGCTTGTGGGGAATTTAGGGGTGCTTCGGAATCGGCCGCGGGTACCGCGTTTTCGGGAACATAGGCCTGGGCGTTGTGGGAGTGCACAAGTTTCCGTGCCTCTTTAAGTCCTAGCGTGTAATTTTCCAGCAGTCGCTGGCGGATTTTAGAGGACAGCATGCCCGCAACAAAAGCATCCCGTATTAAGAGTTCTGTGTGGTCATTGGCTGAGACTTGTGGACAGTTACTGTTTCTACCTAACACTAACAATGTGCGGTAAAAATCATCCAGTGATTCCCCTGGGATCTGCCGTCTGGTAGCTAAAAGATGCCGAGGGTATACCTGATTCACAGTGCAGACATAGTGCTCTTTTAACAAAGTCATTGCGTCCTCGAAACCGTCCGTGTCTTCGATAAGCGTGTAGATTCCTGGGCTCATCCTTGAGTGGGGGACTTGCAGTTTCTGTTCCTCCGTGGGGGTAGTCGGGGCCGTCCTGATGTACCCGTTGAAACATGCCAACTAATGTTTAAAAGTTGCTGCTGCATTTGCCGCATGGGGGTTGATTTGTAGACACTCTGGCTTGATGCGGAGAGCAGCCATTCTTCAATTCTTGTTCATTAAATTGATGCACGATCAATCACTACTGAAGCGAGATTGGAGTCCAATTGAAGGCTTTAATGAACAAGTAGTTACCCCAGCAACCCGGTACAGAATGACTGCTGTGGATGAAACACATACTCTTACGCTCCGCCTGCTGGGCGGAACCAGCAGGCAGGTTCTACCAATCATAAGTAATCAAGGTACATCCCACTTAGGTACCGCAAAGCCCTAATATAGCCTACCACACATCAGAACAGGATACTTCAGGAAATGGCTCCTCCAATTTATAAAACAGATCAATTCAACAACAGATTAACAAATTGAGTGGAGGAAAGGAAGAACAGTTCAGGACGCTTCCCTTTATGTATTGCAATATCAAGACTAACAAAATGGGAATCCCAACAGGAGCAAGTCAGCCAAGGTGGAGCCTATAAATTTAAGATAGTGTCCCATACTTTATGAAATGCATAAGATTAAAACAGAGGACAGGAATTCCATCCGGATGCATTCCATAATTAGACTATGCAAGTTTTGAATCACCCGCTTGAGTGATTAGAATGCACTTAGTGATTGGAATGCACTTACCTCTCTTTGATATGGTTGATGTTTGTAAACATTAGGGTTTCAGCACTTAGAGCCACTCACCCATGAAGGAATGAATCAAGGCTGCAGCTGTTTTGTGGAAGCTGTTAATCACAGCCCACTAATAGAAATTAATGAATGGTCTGTGGAGTTTAAACACAGGTCACAGCTGTTCTCTTTCCCAAAATGGGATCATGGTGCCTCCAGGTAAGTGTTGCAACCTTAATTTTGGTCACTGCCCCTGGCTAGACAGCTCTCTAGCTTCCAGATAGGGGTCTTTTTTCTGGGGATGTGTGGGGGGTCCCTCCATTTAGGAGGTACCTGTGGGGGTCCCTCAAACTAAGGGGTCCCTGAGGGATTCTCCCTATTAAGGGTGTCCCTGTGGGGGGTCTCCCTAGTTAGGGAGTCCTGGAGGGCGGGTTGGATCACCCTGTACTTGGGGGAAGTGGGGGGCACCCAAATAATCTGGGGATGGGGGGCTGCATTGCGATGCGGGGGGTTGCTTTGTGATGTGAGGGGGTGGCTGGCCACGGGACTTCGCTATTGGGCAGCCCAATAGTGGGATTCCCCCGCGAATCCCACCTATTCCTCATCATGCATAAGATTTCATGATGATGGACAATAAATTTGTTCCTGGTATGCGCTCCCAAAGGGAGGTTCAATTATGGTTCTGGTCAATGATGAGCCCCTGGATGTTGACGGTGGGGGATTCAACAAAGGCGTTGCCATTGAATGTCACATTGGTGGCATGAATGCTATTTGGCTTTTATCAACCCATGCCTGAATGTTGTCCAGATTTTGCGACATATAGGTGCAAAGTAGTGCGGGGACTGCAATGAGTGCCGTCTTCAAAACATCTATAGCATCCGTGTGCTGCGGAGGCCATTCCCAAGGGGCTCCTTTCTTTAGGAGTTCCGAGAGGGGTGCTGCTTTGGTGGCGAAACCGTCAATATGGTTTTGGCAGTAGCCAACCAGTCCTAAAAACGACCGGAGGGCTGAAACATTCTGGGGAAGGGGCAATTTGACAATCAAGTCAATTCTTTTATGCTCGATCTCGCGTTTACCATGCGTGATAATCGTTCCCAAATATACCACTTTGTCTCCCAGAATTTGGACCTTTTTGGGGTTAACTTTGCATCCAATTTGCTGTAGGAGTTCCAGGAGTTTGGACAGAAGCTCGATGTGCTCGTCCTTGGTGTCTGTCTGCAGTAATAGGTCGTCTACATACTGGAGCAGACATTCGGGGCGAGAAAATTTTGATAATCCATTTGCCAGCTGTCGGTGGAAAATGGAGGGGGAGTTATGGAATCCTTGTGGAAGGCATGTCCACGTGTACTGCTGACCTTTAAAAGTGAAGGCAAATTTGTATTGGCACGCTTTTGCCAGAATCCGTTACTGACGTCCAAAACCGTAAAATATTGTGAGTTGAGTCCCTGTTTGAGCATGGTCTCGGGACTTGTAGCTACCGTGGGTGCTGCTGCGGGGGTGACTTTGTTGAGTTCCCGGTAATCGATGGTCAGTCGCCATGATCCATCGGGCTTTCTCACTGGCCAAATCGGGGCATTATTAGTAGAGGCTACCGATCTAAGTACGCCTTGTTCTAATAAGCTGTCAATAACCTTTGAGATTTCTCCCTCTGCCTCTTGGGGAAATCCATATTGCTTCTGTGGTCTAGGGTCAGGTCCTGATATTTGAACCGAACCAGCCATTCTGCCGCAGTCATGTTTATGACTTGCAAATGCAGTCCTGTTCTTCTGAAGAACTGCCCTAACCTAATCGTGGTCGGGTCAAACCAAAATTCGCCGACTGCGCTAATCTTGTTTGCATAGTTTGCATACTGTGAGCGTTGCGGTGGCTCTTGCTGACTTTGTCATCTTCCAGACACATTGATTTACTGGGTCAAATGAAAGGTTGTGGGTGTTCATGAAATCAATGCCCAAAATGTATTCTGCTGTGTGGTCCAGATCGACCCAAACTATGGGTTGTTTTGTCGTAATGTTGCCAATTTGAATGGGTACAGGGGCTGTGATGTGTCCCTGTTGTGAGTGGCCTGTGAAGCCGCTGAGGGTGATTGTGGCTGTAGTGGGCCACGTGTCTTTTTGGAACATGGTGGAGGAATTAATTGTGGTGCGGGACCCTCCTGTGCCCCAGATAAATTCAATGGGCTGACCCCGTATTTTCGCTGCAACGACTAGTCGGCCGGACCTATCCCAAAGGGTGTCGCAGACCCAACTGGGGGAGCCCGAACACCGTCAGTCAGTTCCGTTCAGGTCTGTCTGGTCTGAACAGGTGCTCACACTATGTATGGGCTTTGTCCTGTTATTATTCAGAGTGCCTGCCTGCTGGGCTTTCTGTGGCTTTTGTGGGGCATTGCACTCTTGTGCAAAGTGACCTAATTGTCCACAGTTGTAACACTCCTATGGTTTCTGTGGGGGGCTGTTCCTGCCTTCGTTCACCCATGCGGCGTTCTGGTGTGTTTTAACTGCTTGGATATCTGCCTCTGCCTGCTGTTCTTAGGGTTTCCTAATTGCGGGTTTGTTTTGGACAGATTGCTCCCAGGAGCGGGACAATCTTTTTAAAACCCATTTTCCGTTGTGCGCATCTTCCGAGGGGTCATAATTAGTACAAGGTTTTTGTCCTGCCTCTGTGGCATGGGAGATAAGGGTGCGGGTCCATTTGGCCATGTTGTCTTGGGACAAATGGGCGCGGTCTAAGTTTCCAAAAACGGCTGTAAAATGGATCCACAGGCGTCCAGCAAACGCTGTGGGGTGTTCTGTCTTTTTCTGCCTGCACTTATTCAGGCCTTCTACTGGGTCACCTCTGTTATAGCCGATTGCATCTAGGATCGCCATGTGCATCTCTGCAAGGGTGCCTCCTCCTACATTCTGTGGGTTGGGAACGGCTGCTACAACTGAAGGGTCTAAGCTCAAAACTGTGAGCTTCACTTGCTCACGCTCATCCAGGCTGTACATGGTCGCCTGCTCCTTCACTCTAGCAAAGAAGTGGTGGGGGTCTGAGGTGGGGAGGAACGGTGTGATCTTTTCGTACGCGTCCCGTAATTGGGTCACGGTTAAGGGGGTGGTGTAAAGGAATTCCGCTTCTCCTTCCGATGTGACTGTGCAGTGGGTAGTGACTGGATTCATGGGTGCCTGATCTATCTGCTCTGTGGGAGGTTGGTTGGGGTGCTTTTCTCTTTTGGGGCTTTCCTTGCGCACATGTTCCCTGAACATATCTATGCGTGGTTTTGTTTAGTTCTTGCCAATCAGGGCCGTCTTCCTCATCTAATTGGGATCCAAAGGTGCTTTGGAACCCATTTTGTACTGAAAGCAAAGACTGCAGTTCCGCAATCTGCTTCCTGCATTTCACATGATCTAATGAGCTTTGTCTGTGTTCCGTGGTGGCAGCATGGAGTGCTCTTAACGCTGCTTTTAAATAGCTGCACTGCCTTTGCAATGCCCCTACCTGTTTCTCTGTCTCCTCTCTTACCAGGACTGCACATTGTGTGTCCTGATAGGTCTTCTCATATTGGGTTTGGAAGCTGCTCAGATGCGCTAGATTAGACTGGTGTGCCCGCTTGGCATCATCCACCTCTCCGTCCTTTGCTGCCAACTTCTTTCTTAATTCTATATTCTCTCTCTCGATCTCACTAACATCGACCTTGCTCATTCAATGTCTCTCTTCTATCTCTTTGTGGAGCGTCCGAACGACCTCCTCTGTGCCTCGCAATTGTGCCAGACAGGACACGATTGCCATCGGCTTACGAGCTTTTCCCAAGCTTTTCTTGTGGATCTCTAACAGGTTCTCCCGCCAAGTATGTCCTATACTCCCGGGTCCTGTTTCCTCATTATCACAGAATTCACTCCAAAGGGGACATCCTTTCCCTTTGAGATATATCCTGATCTCTTCTTCCCAAACGGGACACTGTCCTACTCTACTGCTGGTCGCTGCGACCTCGAATTCCTGGGGGTTCATAAGGCGTTCCATTGCCTTCATTGTCATTTTTCCTGTATGAATGCTCTCTTTTAAAATTTGGAATGAGGGGTACTAAGGCGGTGCTGTAATCACAGGTACGGCATTCGCTAATTTCCGGAATACAAACTCCCGACAGTTTTTCACAACCAAAAATCTATCAGTGTTACCTAATAGCCCTGTTAGTTACGCATGCATTAACACCCTTCCGAATTATGATGATTGATCAGAACTGCTTGAACACTTGTGGTTTTTCTGTTCCCAATTGGATTCTAATTCAAATTTTGGGTTCTCCTGGAGTGGCTAGGCCACTTCTAAGGCGGGTCCCGGCGGAGTCGCCAGTAAATGTTACTAACTTTTGGTTGGCTCTTAAATGTTGCCCGTTGTATCTTTACTTAATTTGCTCTGTTTCTATAACCTTGCTCTAGAGTCGCCAGGTGTCTTTATGATACCGCCACAAGGTTCAAGTTCAAGTACTGATCAATAACTCGACACACCAATTAGTAAGATTCAAATCAAAACACATTTATTATACACAGTCAATCACTACTCATGCATAAAACTCTACTTAATGATAGCGATCTCTATCACTAAAAGCCCTATACTTAGCTTGGAACTGGCCTTCCAGGTCAGGGGAACAAATGGCCTTTCGTTCGATTCTGAGCCTGCAGGATTCAAAAGCTGGTACGGACTGGTAGCTAGGAGCGCCTATCTCTTGCGTGCGTTGACTGGAGACTTATTTGGTTGATGCGGCAGCTTAGGCAGTTCACTGTCAAGCACTCTGACTTGTGATTCAGAAGATATGACTTGAAAAGAAGGCCTTTCAAGTTTTCAGACTATCTACAGATATTCAAAAACAAACACAAAAGCAAATTAATGTTGATGCTGGAAATCCACCTAACAACAGTGTTACCAATATGTCTTCCTTTTTTTTTCAACCAAGATTCCCCTCCACCATGGTTGACAGGGCCCTCAACTGTACCCGTTCTATTTACCACGTTTCTGGTCTCCTGCTCCCATTCCAGGACCACAATGGTGCTCCCTTTGTCCTTACCTTCTACCCATCAGTCTCCACATTTAATGATCATCCCCCACCATTTTCATCACCTCCAACATGATGCTACCACCAAACACATCTTCCTTTCATAATTTCAAAGGAACCATTTACTCCACAGCACCGTGGTCTATTCCCCAATCACCAGCAATGTGCCCTACCTTTCCACAACCCATTCCCGTGCAAGTGCTGCCAATGTAATACTTCTTCATTTACCTTATCCTTTTCCGCTGCCCAGAGTCCCAAACACCCCTTTCAAGTGAAACTGTGATTTACTTGTGCTTTTTTGAATTTAGTATACTGTATTTGCTGCTCACAATGTAATCTCCTTGACACTGGGAAGACCAAATGCAGAAATAGTGACTACTTTACTGAACACCTCCATTCAGTCTGCAAGCTGATCCAAATTTCCAGTCACCGATATTTTAATTCTCTGCCCTACTCCCACTTTGTCATAAGTCCCCTAAACTGTTCCAGTTAAGCTTACCGTTAGACACCTTATTTTGATTAGGCACCTTATAGATTTTGAGACTTGACATTGAGTTTGTCAAAATCTCTTTCAGATGGCATCTGTTGATCACCTGATGAAGGAGCTGCGCTCCAAAAGCAAGTGATCGCAAACAAACCTGGTGGGCTTTAACCTGATGTTGTAAGGCTTCTTGCTGTGCCCACCCCAGTCCAACGCCGGCATCTCCACATCTTGTTTATTGTATTGTTCCATTATTATCATCTACCTTTTGCCTGTTATATCTATATTTCCAGTTATGAGAAAAAGATCATTGACTTCAAATGTTAACTGTTTCTGGCTCTGCAGATGCTGCCTGATCTGCTGATTATTTTCAACATTTTTGAATTTACTGTAAAAATTCCTAAGTAAGTGCTTCTGCAGTTGGCAATGGTTTCACAGGGTTTGAGTTTAGGGGAACTGTCTGAAATGAGTTTAGTGGCAACTGTCTGAAATGTAGCAGCAAGCTTCACTGGGGAAGTTGTTGAAGTCTGACAGCACTGGGATGGATCCCAGACAAATTACAGCAGTGGATCTCAGAATGGGAGAATATGGGGCAAGAGTTAGAATTCAATGCTTCAATTGGGCAAATAGAATCAGGAAGAGCAGGAAAAAGCAGCCAGTGTTATGCTGTGTTGCATTCAAGGCAGGACATTAAGATCTCCAAATGCACAATTTGTCAAGGCTAAAATCACAGCCATAACTGTCTTTGGGAGATTATGTCAAAGAAGGGGTGATTTTTCAAAGCTATAACATGAGCTGAACATTGCTGACCTTGTGGCTTCGAGGTGGTTTTTTGAGAAAATAGAAAGGAGCTACATCAGAACAGATCCTCCCGCCCTTGACACATTCGTGCTACTTGGAAACTTTCCAAGGGGTCCGCTGGGAATAGGATCGGCTGCCCGCTCCATCGAAGTGGACAAGCAATGAAGATGGTTAATATTCCAATTGGGGAGCAGCACGGTGGCGCAGTGGTTGGCACAGTTGCCTCATGGCGCCGAGCCCCAGGTTCGATCCCGGCTCTGGGTCACTGTCCGTGTGGAGTTTGCACATTCTCTCCGTGTTTGCGTGGGTTTTGCCCCCACAACCCAAAAGATGTGCATGGTGGGTGGATTGGCCATGCTAAATTGCCCCTTAATTGGAAAAAATGAATTGGACACTCTAATTTTTTTTTTTAATATTCCAATTAGGGATGATTTTGAGGCCTTGCTGGCATTTTCCCACTGGCATAGAGGCCCCGGGCCCACCCTGCCACATGCAGATGTCGTGAGCTCAATGGAGGTGGACCCTGGATGGAAAAGCCATGCTGCAGTTCTGGGACCACAGGCAGAAAAAACCACATCAATTGCCCAAATAATTTCTGCAGGAGGCCGTTCCCCTCTGCTCCTAAACTTTGGCTCTCAAAATTATTGACCTGGTCCACAGCCTCCAAGGGTGTCTCCATTTTGAGGTTGCATTGCAGATCCTGACTCTGCCAACTCGCCTCTCCGGGCAGGGTTGCCAAAGCCACCTGAAAATGAAGGCCACTGATATTGTCCGCAGTATCGGCAGAACGCCCCATCCCCCCTCCTGCCACCATCTTTAATGGGGAATGGTGTGAAGGTGGCTAATTAGGAAACCTCCTCTCAGAAGATTACACCGCCACTTTATTGTCGGCAATTCTCAGGGTCCCACAAGTAACTAATATCTGCTGCATGCTCTAAGGGACTTGATTATGGAATTCAAAGAACAGAATACCAAGGCCATGGCAAGGTGCTGAAACGTTTAAACACCAATGAATTCGCTCCAATTCACAAATACAACAAGGAAATTGGCTAATTGGGATTGAGCCACAACCTCCTGGCTCCCCAATGTAGGATTTGGGAGGTATCCTAAGGATGCACTGGGGAATCCCTCTTGGAAGTTTCCACATTAGGGTTTAACCGGCAATGATCCAGAAGAGCTAACTTTCCCTGGATAATTCCGTTGAGTTGGGAACCATCCAACCAAGCTATTTAAATTACTAATGTTGGGTCGTTCTGCTTGTTACCCTGAAAGAGTTAGAAGAAAAGAAAAGCTCTTCTAACTTCAGAGTAACTATTTTAATGACCTAGACTGAGCCCCAAATGGGACACCTCCCCACACATCCAACTCCACAGGGGAACCCTGCTTCACCCCAAACGCCCCCACCCCAAACGCCTCCTGTCCCCCAGGGGACCCCACACATCACCCCCACCCTGGCACCCCCAGAGGATCCCCACAACTCCCCCCAACCAAGCAACCCCCTCGACCCGACCAGGTTCGACACTCTCTCACAACCTGAACGACCCCACCCCCCATGCCCCAGCCCAACCCCATCGCAACACCAGTGGTGGACCTACATTTTTGGGGCCCTGAAGCTTGAACAGTTATGGGGGCCCCTTCGCAATCAACAACGAGGTCTGGGTAACCACTGTTATCTTCTTCAATGGGGTTGTTCCATGACAGATCACCACAAATTTTTTAAAAATGTAACCACTACATCTCAGATTTTGATTAAAATTGCTGTACTGGATTATCTCACATGTCAAAGTAACTGGTGTGAATAAGAATTTCCTATGCCTTATAGTTTTCGAGTTATGGGGGGATGAAAATTAGGGAAATGTTATATACATGCACGATGCATCATAGAATGATGAAATAAAACATAGAAAAGACCACAGTCAATATAATATTTTATTTTGGATACCTATGAGAATATATACTACATGAAGCACATTTTACAAAATACTCTTTTTTCTGTTTTTTCTAGCAACATATTCACGTACAGTTTTGTCATATGAGAGCTTCCTTGCAATGTCATTTTCTAGAGACAATATGCATAAAGAATTTAAGCGCTCTTCAGTCATAGTAGACCAAAATTTGTTCTTTATAAAGGATAGCTTTGAAAAATTCCTTTCTGCTTCACAGCTCGTGATAGGCATTGTCAAGCACAGCTTAAGCGCAGTAGTAATACTGGGAAACACTTCAATTAGGTGTTGCTCACAAATAAGCTGAAGAACTTCTGTGCATTGCATTTTAGATGGCGTGTTTTCTTCTGTGTTCTGGGATTTCCTATGGTGCAAATATTCTTTGAACTGATAACAATCGTTTACTAATTTGTGGTCAATATCATTTTTGTAAGACGATATTATAAGTTTAATACTGTCCTCATCAATTTCAGAATTGTTCACCAATTCTGAGAGGAACTTGAACCTTTTCGTAATCTGCTCATATGGGTCAATCTGCTTGCGTAACTGGATTATCAAGCAGTCATAGAGTTGATATAGAACTTCGATCCTAGATTTGTCAGCTTCTCTCAAAGAAGCAATACCACTTGTTCCATCTGAAAATTTCCTTGTAACAATGCATTTGGAAGCATCAGAATCATTGAGGTGATATCTTCACACAAACCTTTTGCTTCTGATTCATAGTGTGCAATCCTATCGGCTGAATTTTCTCTGAGTTCTTTAACAAACGAAAGTAAAGATGATAGCAGAAGATAACCTTCAAATAATGAACATTGGTGCTGTGAGACCTGTACCACTGACTCTATAATGAACACTGGTACAGTGAGACCTGTATCTCGGACTCTATAACGAACATTGGTACAGTGAGACCTGTATGTCTGACTGTATTATGAACTCTGATACAGTGAGACCTGTATCTCTCTCTGCATAATGAACACTGATACAGTGAGACCTGTATCTCTGACTCTATAATGAACACTGGTACAGTGAGACCTGTATCTCGGACTCTATAATGAACATTGGTACAGTGAGGCCTGTATGTCTGACTGTATTATAAACATTGATACAGTAAGACCTGTATCTCTCTTTGCATAATGAACACTGGTACAGTGAGACCTGTATCTCGGACTCTATAATGAACATTGGTACAGTGAGACCTGTATCTCTCTTTGTATAATGAACACTGGTACAGTGAGACCTGTATCTCTGACTCTATAATGAACATTGGTACAGTGAGACCTGTATTTCTCTCTGTATAATGAACACTAGTACAGGGAGACCTGTATCTCGGACTCTATAATGAACATTGGTACAGTGAGACCTGTATCTCTCTCTGTATAATGAACACTGGTACAATGAGACCTGTATCTCTCTCTGTGTAATGAACACCAGTACAGGGAGACCTGTATCTCTGACTGTATAATGAACATTGGTACAGTGAGACCTGTATCTCTCTCTGTATAATGAACACTGATACAGTGAGACCTGTATCTCTCTCTGTATAATGAACACTAGTACAGGGAGACCTGTATCTCTGACTGTATAATGAACATTGGTACAGTGAAACCTGTATCTCTGACTCTATAATGAACATTGGTACAGTGAGACCTGTATCTCTCTCTGTATAATGAACACTGGTACAGTGAGATCTGTATCTCTCTCTGCAAAATGAACACTGATACAGTGAGTCCCGTCTCTCTCTCTGCATAATGAACACTAGTACAAGGAGACCTGTATCTCTGACTCTATAATGAACATTGGTACAATGAGAACTGTATCTCTGACTCTATAATGATCATTGATACAGTGAGACCTGTATCTCTCTCTGTATAATGAACACTGGTACAGTGAGATCTGTATCTCTCTCTGCAAAATGAACACTGATACAGTGAGACCCGTCTCTCTCTCTGCATAATGAACACTGATACAGTGAGACCTGTATCTCTCTCTGTATAATGAACACTAGTACAAGGAGACCTGTATCTCTGACTCTATAATGAACATTGGTACAATGAGAACTGTATCTCTGACTCTATAATGATCATTGATACAGTGAGACCTGTATCTCTCTCTGTATAATGAACACTAGTACAGGGAGACCTGTATCTCTGACTGGATAATGAACATTGGTACAGTGAAACCTGTATCTCTGACTCTATAATGAACATTGGTACAATGAGAACTGTATCTCTGACTCTATAATGAACATTGATACAGTGAGACCTGTATCTCTCTCTGTATAATGAACACTAGTACAGGGAGACTTGTATCTCTGACTGTATAATGAACATTGGTACAGTGAGACCTGTATGTCTGACTGTATTATGAACTCTGATACAGTGAGACCTGTATCTCTCTCTGCATAATGAACACTGATACAGTGAGACCATTATCTCAAACTCTATAATGAGCACTGGTACAGTGAGACCTGTATCTCTGACTCCATAATGAACATTGGTACAGTGAGGCCTGTCTGTTGAATGTTTCACCGGATACATTGTGGTTTGGTCTCATGCACAGGACTGCAAAGGGGTTTTTTCTTTTGTCTGTTTATCATTGATTGTCAAGTGCAGCAATCACAACATGTTACGGCAAACCTGAGAACTCATGAAACAAAAGCAGAGGCTGCATGGACCACCGTACACACTCACAACATCCCAAGTGTCGGAGAACAAAATGAAATATGTGCATTGAAAAACATATCTAGGCATATTGGAGCTGGCAGCACAAGACCAGGGTGTTAACACAGCACATCGCACTTGTGTACGAATTACACAGCAACAGATAGAGTTCTGCTGGTTAAAACTGAGATGAAGGCTGGGATAGTGAAATAGCAAACCGGCAAAGGGGGACATCTGAATTCACACCGCGAGTTCCCAGGCTGAGTGAGCTTTGCGTTTCAAAGAATGCAGAGAAAGGGCCTTGGGACAGAATATATCAACACTATGGCTAAAGACAAAACTAGCAAAGCAGGGCGCCAGTGTTTGTGCTGAGGTTCGGAGCCAGCTCTTTCTCATTCCTCTGATACACAGCTGCAAAATATGTGACCCTAGTGAAACTGACCAAGTGAACAGTGCGTGAGGGGAGAGCAGTTCCGTGAGCCAGGCCACATCAGCATTCTTTGAATACCCAATCACACACACACTGGCATTAACACAAACACTTACGCGGGGTGACACTCTTCATCGAGACAGATCTACATTAGGAAGAAGAGGCGAATTTTGATCCTCAGCATTTCCTGATCGCAGTTGCGGGACATTTGCGAGCCTAGGGGCACTGGAGGAGAAGTTTGAGTTACCCCCGGGAAATGCCTTTAGATATATGCAGGTGAGGGCTTTTGTGAGGCGACAGGTCAGGGAATTCCCGTTGTTCCCGGCACAAGAAATTCAAGACAGGGTGATCTCAGGTGTATGGGTCGGGGAGGGCAAGGTGTCAGCAATACACCAGGAGATGAAAGAAGAGGGGGAAGCGCTAGTAGAAGAGTTGAAGGGTAAATGGGAGGAGGAGCTGGGGGAGGAGATCGAGGAAGGTCTGTGGGCTGATGCCCTAGGTAGGGTTAATTCCTCCTCCTCGTGTGCCAGGCTCAGCCTGATACAATTTAAGGTGGTTCACAGAGCTCACTTGACGGGGGCGAGGTTGAGCAGGTTTTTTGGGTAGAGGACAGATGTGGAAGGTGCTCAGGGAGCCCGGCGAACCATGTCTATATGTTTTGGTCATGCCCGGCACTGGAGGGGTTCTGGAGAGGAGTGGCGGGAGCAATATCTCAGGTGGTGAAAGTCCGGGTCAAGCCAAGCTGGGGGCTAGCAATATTTGGAGTAGTGGATGAGCCGGGAGTGCAGGAGGCGAAAGAGGCCGGCATTCTGGCCTTTGCGTCCCTAGTAGCCTGGCGAAGGATCTTGCTAATGTGGAAGGAGGCGAAGCCCCCTAGCGTGGAGGCCTGGATAAACGACATGGCTGGGTTCATAAAACTGGAGATGATTAAGTTTGCCTTAAGAGGGTCTGCGCAGGGGTTCTACAGGCGGTGGCAACCGTTCCTAGACTATCTCGCGGAGCGTTAGAGGAAGATCGGTCAGCAGCAGCAGCAACCCTTGGGGGGGGGGGGGGGAATGGGGGATTGCTTGGGGGGATGGATGAGCAGGAGATAACATGAAGGGTGGGGGAAACTGGCACGTGTGGGAGAGAGCCAGTGTATAAAGCTATGTAAATATACCATTTTGCCATGTATATATCTTGCTCAGTGCGATTTCGTGTTATTTTGTTACGGGGTGGGGGGGTGGGGGGGGGGTGGGGGGGGGGTTATTGTTTGTAAGGGGAAAAAATTGTGTGGTTGAAAAACTTTAATAAATGTATATATTTTTAAAAAGTAGGATGCTCTTTACAAGGGCCGGAGCAGACTCGATGGGCCGAATGGCACCCTTCTGCACTGTAAAATTCTATGTTTCTATGTAAGCCTACTTGTGACAATAATAAAGGTTACTGTTATATTATAAGAGGTATCTCAAAACATATATACAAGTACAACTCATAACAGCACTAAATACAGTCTTCAACATCTCAACTTAATTACACACAATATCCACAATTCAGGTGGAAATTACATGACAGTATGTGATATGTTCTTTTTAAATTATTTCAGATAATTGGCTCCTATTCCTTACAAATATGTTTAAATTTAGTTTAAGATTAACAATTTTTATCTCCCTAGATAGTTCCCTAATTGGCCCTTTTAGAAAGCCTGAATAAACCCAACAATTCCCAATAGCATAACATTCTCTAGAAAATATATATCATAAAATTTACCAAGTGATTGCAACAAAAATAATTTATGAAGTGCATGGACCTTTGGATGACATGAATGAACCATAATAATAATATTTGGCATGTGCCAAAAAATGTACTTTTGGCTCAAGACCGTGGCTGGATCAAGATTTCTACAACTTGAATAAAATGCTAAATTCATAGGGCAGGATTCTCTGTCGGCTGACCCCAGAATCAGGAAACGGGACTGGCCGGAGAATCGGTTCTGGCGCCAAAATCATGGCGGGTGCCGGTTTCATGCGAAATCACAATTCTCCTTTGCTTCGACAGCGGTGTCAATGATTACACTCCGCATGTACAGTAAACACCGTTTGCATATCATTAGTGGGCCTGACGCAGTATTCTCCGGGGCCTCGCAATTCTTCGCCTCCACTGGGCGGAATTCCTGACAGTGAGGTTCACTTGTGCTTTTAAAACTCAAGAACAGGCGCTGCGGCTGATGAGGGCAAGAGCGGAGGTAGGACACAGAGAGGCGCAACCATGAACTGCAGGTCCTGACACTGGCCGGGCTGGCTGGGGGGTGGGGTTGCAAGGGCTGGAGGAGGGGGCGATTACATGACAGTATGTGATATGTTTGTTTTAAATTATTTCAGATAATTGGCTCCTATTCCTTACAAATATGTTTAAAATTAGTTTAAGACTCCGGCTGAGTAGGGGACAGTGTGACATATCTGCCAGGTCATGGTACACCTGGCACCACGGGGGAATGGGGGGGAACACCAGCTCCCAGTGGCTGTCAAGGTGATGATCGCCCTGAACCTTTATGCCAGGGGTTCCTTCCAGGTGCCGAGTGGGAACTTGTTCGGAATCTCACCAAGCTTGGTGCACAGGTGCATCTGCGCTGTCACAGAGCCCCTATATGCCCTGGGTCAGCACAATAAATTCAATTCAATGTAGACTGAGCCCACCAGGATGCCCAGACAACGTGGTTTGCTGCTATCACCGAGATGTCCCAGGTCCAGGGAGTGATCGACAGGATGAATATTGCTCAACGAGCACCTGAAGATGACAGGCCAATCTACACATACCGAAAGGTGTTCCGCTCAATGAACGTGCAGCTGACATGTGACTATCAGCTACACATCATACACATCTGCACCCGATACCCGGGCAGTGTGCACGACGCCTTCATCCTGGCACACTCAATGATTCCCGGTCACTTCGAGGCACACCCCGGCTGGGAGGGTGGCTCCTGGGCAACAGGGGTTATCCACTGTGGTCGTGGCTGATGACGCCTATCCAGAGGCCACAGAACGACGCAAAGACTGGCCACAACGACGCTCATGCAGTGACCTGGGCCGTGATCGAACGGTGCTTCCGCATCCTGAAGATGCAGTTCAGGTGCCTGGACTGTTCTGGAGGGACCCTCCAATATGGTGCTTGGAGGGTCGCCTGCGTTGTGGCGGCCTGCTGCGTCCTACACATTGTGCAGCAGAGGAGCAATGTGCTGGAGGAGGAGGAGGATGATCACCAGTCTTTGTTCGATGAGGAGGATGCGGGGAAGGCGAGGATAGACAGAACATGGGGCCTGGACAGGCACGGGAGACGGCACACATGTGCGCCAGGGCCAACATGCATGGGGCGCCCTGATCACCTCCAGGTTCACGACTAGGGGGAAACATGCAGTGTTTTTTTTTAATTTAGAGAACCCAATTATTTATTTTTTTGAATTAAGGGGCAATTTAGCGTGGTCAATCCACCTAACCTGCACATCTTTGGGTTGTGGGGTGAAACCCAAGCAGGCATGGGGAGAATGTGCAAACTCCACACGGACAGTGACCCAGGGCTGGGATTCGAACCCGGGACCTTATCGCCGCAGTCCCAGTGCTAACCACTGCGCCGCATACCACCCTAGGAAAACATGCAATGTTGACTTGGATGGCATGCATGTTCAGCATCACCTCCTGCTCCTGCACGTGGTTGGACTCCTCCACCTACTCCTGCAGGTGCTGGATGCTCGCTGATAAGCCCTCATGCAGTCCCTGGCTCTGCGACTGCATCTCCACAATTGATGGGACTGTCCGCTCCAGAATCCCGAAACTCGTCTGGACGGCAGCTAGTCCCTGGAGTTGTCCCACCCTCTGACTGTCTGACCCCTTAGGAGTTCCTACCTGCTGTACTGGAGCATGTGTGTGGTGCGCACCAGATAGTGTCCCAGGAGCCTCTTCACTAAAGTACCCAAATGAGGTGAGTGTCTCTGGGATGGTGGAAGATGTTGGAGACAGCTGTGACGATAAATCAGTGTCATTATCAGACTTGGGGGGTGGGGGGTTGGTGGTGGTGGGAAACAGAAAATGCAGTGTTAACCAGTCCGGCACAAGCAGCCCACGGGGTAGGTAGCTGGTGGCCATGGCGGCTGGCATGTGGTGCAGGGTGGGGGTTCGGCTGTCCTCCTGGTGTGAAGGGGATAGGGTTACGGGTATGTCGGGTTTTGTGCCAGGGGCACAGTGCTGCCTACTCACCCTGGCTGCCCTGAGGAGGTTTTCCACTTGTTTCCTGCATTGGAAAAATTATTTAGCGATAAACAAAATCAAGATTTTGACAATATTTAGTGTCGATGAAGCTATTAGGGGCTGGAGGCCCCGGTCCTCCAGCCCTGTGTTTCCCGGCGGCACGCCATTCCCTGACAGCGGGATTCTCTGCTCCTGGCGCTTTTCAATTGGATCTTCCATTGAAGCCGCCCCACACCGCTGGGAAACCCATGGGCGGGGATGCGCTGCCAGTGGGAACAGTGAATTGCAACGGCTGGAGAATTCCGACCTATAGAACAGTTTATGGAGTAAAATTGGTTGACATTAAAAATGGGAAACAAGCTCAGAGCAAATTGACAGCCTATTGTTTACCCAAATTATTGCAAAGTAAACACCAGAGCAAAGAGAGGGTTTCACAGTGACAGATGTGGCCCTGAAGGTATTGATGGTGCAGGTGACATGGTCACAGTTCTGTAACAGCCTTGAGGATTACCCTCAGAAAGGGGTGGGAGTAAATAGCCAGGAACTTCACTCCCAAAATCTGGACCCAAGAACCTGGCAGCAGTGCCTCAATAAGATTTCACATGTGTGGTCAACTTCAGTGCATGCATCTTCACATGACATCACTTACACAAGCCTCTCATACTGCTCAATGCACCGCAACACCATCAGCAATAACCTGCCCATTGACGCTCAGTTTGGGTTCTGCCAGGATTACTCAGCTCCCGACCTCATTACAGCCTTGGTTCAAGCATGGACAAAAGAGCTGAATGCCAGAGGTGAGGTGAGAGTGACTGCCCTTGACATCAAGGCAGCATTTGACCGAGTATGGCATCCAGGAGCCCTAGCAAAACGGGAGTCAATGGGAATCAGGGGGAAAACTCTCTGCTGGTTGGAGTCATACCTGGCACAAAGGCAGATGGTTGTGTTGGTTGGGGGTCAATCATCTCAGCTCCAGGACATCACTGCAGGAATACCTCAAGGTAGTGCCCTAGGCACAACCATCTTCAACTGCTTCATCAATGACCTCCCTTCCATCAAAAGGTCAGAAGTGGGAATGTTTGCAGATGACTGCACAATGTTCAGCACCATTCGTGACTCCTCAGATAATGAAGCAGTCCATATCCAAATGCAGCAAGACCTGGACAATTTCCAGGATTTGGGCTGTCAAGTGGCAAGTTACATTCCTGCCATACAAGTGCCCGGCAAGGATCATCTCCTACAAGAGAGGCTCTAACCACCGCCCCTTGACATTCAATGGCATTACCATCGCTGAATCTCCTCAGCAGTGCGTAGGCCCGGAGCCCAGCGGGGACAGACTGCCACCTCCTGACTCAGCGATCTGACCAAGGAGCAGAATTTCTTTTTAATTGATGGAGTCTTTCTGCCTGGAGCAGAGGCACAGAGCAGGTCACGCGTCCCATATACTGACGTCACGTGCTCTGGGCGCGAGAAAGATCCCCCATTTTGTAGTTGCCAGCAGTGATGGTGTGAGCTCCAGGGCCTCTGGTGATCAACCCATGAAGAGGAAACTGAAAACAGGAACAAAGCAGTATAAAAGTTATTCCTTGAGGTATCGGTTTATTAATTGTGCCACTGCAAAACAGGATGTAAAGTTCATGTGTGTTATATGTAGGGAAGTACTGCAAATGAAAGATTAAAACCCTCAAAACTCCAAAAGCATTTCAAGACGAAGCATGGAATGTTAGAGACAAACTTCTTGATTTTTTTTCAACAAATGTTGTGTGATCTGAAATCACCAGCTGAATCTCTTAACAGAAATGTAACATTGAATGACAAAGCGAGTGAGATTGTGAGGACCAAGCAGGCTCACCTGTCACATTAAAGGTAAGTGAAAATGGTGGGTGGCAAATGTCGGCTGGTGTGGGTCGCGAAGGTCAGCTGGCATGGGTCCCGAAGGATGGCCGGTTGGTAAAAATGGGTCACGGGCATAAAAGTTTGAAAAACACTGCCTTAGGAAGCATCTTCCAAACCCACGACCGCTGCCATCTGGAAGGACAAGAGCGGCAGATATCTGGGAACTCCACCACCTGGAGGTTCCTCTCCAAGTCACTCACCACCCTGACTTGGAAATATATCACCGTTCCATCACTGTTGGTGGGTTAAAATCCTGGAACTCCCTCCCTAACAGCACAGTGGGTGTACCTACACCTCAGGGACTGCAGCAGTTCAAGAAGGCAGCTCACCACCACCTTCTGAAGGGCAACTAGGGATGGGCAATAAATGCTGACCTAACCAGCGACGCCCACATCCCCAAAATTATTATTATTTTTTTATTGACACAGCAGCACTTTCTGCCACTCAGGACTCACACCGAATGTCCAGATAGTCCATCACACCCTCAGGCTCATGCAAATGCTGCTAGTCTCGGACCCACCTCCATATACGTCCAGCTATTAAGCTATTCATCACCCAGATTGCAACACAACCAATGACATTCTTCCCTCTCTCTTGCAGGACAAGGTGGCACACACAGAGCAGAACGGATGGTGGACAAGGACTCAGAACCGTATGTAAGAGATATATATTGTGAGGCCAGCTGAAATGGAACTCGTTGAATGTGATGATGTTGAGAACATTGACGTTGGCGTGTCCCTGCTTTATGTCCCTTTTCAACTCCTGGCATACCCGTATTCTGCTAGCTCATGTGATGAACAAGCTGCTATTGGTTAAGCCACGGACTTCTTTTTTTGCACCTCCCCCCCCCCCTTCCCTCACACCAACCTTCCCCTTCTGAGTTCCTGCTTTCAACCACATAACCAGGTTGTCTGCCTGGCTACAGCAGCCCCAGGAGGAGGAACAAAAGCATCAAGACAGGACCAATAAAGTGACACATGCAGCCACCAGGTCAGAGATTGGCACTGTGCATACTTCTGAGGCAATTTTAGAGTTAGGATCAGCAGATTGTGGGTCACCAGGGCATGAGTGGCCTCCAATCAGGTCAGAGATAAGGATGGTTAATCTGCTCACACAGGGATAAGGTGGCAGATGGGCATTACTGCAGAAGATTCAGAGGAGAATCTTGAAAGGGTCGTATACTGAAGAGTACTGATGGACATGCACATTGGCATATGGATACATTGGCATTCCTGGTCTAGCTTGGCCAAAGAGTCTGGCTCCTACTTTGCAGAGGGGCTAATGCAGAGTTTGTCCTCTCTGCAGCCTCTGCCCCAACTTCCTGCCATGCTTCAGGCCCATGCATTGCTGCCCCATACCTGTTGCAGTCTTGGTGTGAACAGGTCACTTACTACTCTGGACCCCAGTGTGAGGATGCCAGGTTGGCACTGCCAGGACACCAGGGGCAGTGTCTGGGTGACTGGTTGGCACTGCCAATTGCGGTACCTGAGGGGGGCCATACCCATGAAAGGGGAGGTTAAGGGGGGGGGGGGTATGAAGGGTGAGGACTGAAGTGGGGTCCTGAAAGGGGGAAAATGAAAGGGGAGGTGCCTTAAAAATGGTGGGTCCTCAGCGACTCCATAGCACCATGTGCTCACTTGGTGTGTGTGTGGGGGGGGGGATCACCCAGAATTTTAGTGAGGGGGGAGGTTGTCCCTCTGGGTCGAGGGTTGGGCGTGTTGCCCATGTCAGTGGGGGCATCACGATATCCATGGGTGGAGTGTGTGGGAGATTCTCAACTTCACTTTAAGATTTGGGCACCCTTTAAATATGGATCCCAGATCTGTGAGGAGTCAGTCTTGTCGGTGTCTTTAGTTCCCCACTGCAGAAAAAGATTCTAAGTATGGGGTTTTCCAGTGAAACTCTCCCCATGCTCCAACATAATGACTACGTGTGGGTGAACACCTGTCTGTATTCGTGCCAAAACGTCCGACGGGAATCACCCTGCTAAACTTGCTCAAAATGACACTTCTTCATTTTTTGGGAGAATTTCGACCTCTATTACATTGTAGCGAGATAAGAATTTTATTAAAAATACATTTTTATTTAAATTTGAACATTTTAACAAATTTTTAAAATAAATTTAGAGGACCCAATTCAATATTTTTTCCCAATTAAGGGGCAATTAAACGTGGCCAATCCATCT
Organism: Scyliorhinus torazame; assembly: GCF_047496885.1. NCBI lineage: Eukaryota > Metazoa > Chordata > Chondrichthyes > Carcharhiniformes > Scyliorhinidae > Scyliorhinus > Scyliorhinus torazame. The sequence goes on from NC_092716.1 coordinate 228,556,910, forward strand.
AACCTGCACAGCTTTGGGTTGTGGGGTGAAACCCACGCATACACAGGGAGAATGTGCAAATTCCACACGGACAATGACCCGGGGCTGGGATCGAACCCAGATCCTCGGCGCTGTGAGGCTGCAATATACATTTTAAGAATTAAACACATAAAATACATAACATTTACAAAATAAAACCAACCCAAAACAATCCGCTTGACAGATTCCCCCAGTCCCCCCAACTAACACCCAGAAGCAACACCCCTGGGGCTGGTTTAGCACACTGGGCTAAATCGCTGGCTTTGAAAGCAGACCAAGGCAGGCCAGCAGCATGGTTCAATTCCCGTACCAGCCTCCCCGAACAGGCGCCGGAATGTGGCGACTAGGGGCTTTTCACAGTAACTTCATTGAAGCCTACATGTGACAATAAGCGATTTTCATTTCATTTCATTCAGTTGGCGGCAACTAGCTCCCGAAATGTAATACAAACAGATCCCATCTTTTGTGGAACCCTTCACTGACCCTCTCAAAGCAAACTTCACCTTTATGAAATACAAAAATTCCATTAGATCCCCCGGCCAAACTGAGGCACAGGGAGAGAAGCTGATCTCCACCTCAACAGGACCCGCCTGCGACCGATCCACAAGGCAAAGGCTTAAACATCTTCCCGCACCCCCAGGGGGTTAGTCCACATGTAGGATCACTGACATGGTGCTGAAGAACGACCCCCAAAACTTCTCCAACTCACAAATATCCTCCACTCCCTCAAACAATTGGCTCATCCTCGACTTCATTAGGTGTGCTCTGTGCACTACCTTTAGCTGTATCAACCCCAACCTCGCACATGAGGTCGAGGCATTCACCCTCCACAGCATCTCACACCACAACCCCTCCTCCAGCGCCACCCCCAACTCCTCTTCCCACTTGGCTTTAACCCCTCCAGAGATGCCCTAACCTCCTCCGAAATCCTTTCCTAAATCCCCGAGATGACCCCAGCCCTAACCCCATCACCGACAACACCCCCTCCAGCAACGAGGTTCCACTGGAAAGGTTGGTCGGACCTTTATCATAAAATTCTGCATGGACCTGAAACTCTACTCTCACAGCACCCCAAATTTTGCCCCCAACTCCTCCATCTCGCAAACCGTCCTTCTAGAAACAGATTGTTTATTTCCACCACCCCCTCTCCTCCCATCCCCGAAACCTCGTTCCATCCTCCCAGGCTGAAACCCATGGTTCCCTCGAATCGGCATCAACTTCGACCCCACCCCCAAATTAAAGTGCTACCAAAACTGTCTCCATATTTTCAGCATGGCCAACATTAGAAATGTTAACTGAAGTTACACATTACAAGACATTTCCAGGATTTGGCTCCACACAAGAAAGCAAATCCTAAGTATACAACCATCTCCTGAATAAATTAGGTCTGTTGCAATGTGAAAATGGTTCATACTAGTGTTACTTTCATCAAGATATGTTATTTTTAGAGCATAAAAGACTGCAAGTTATTGGGAGCATAGTAGTTATGATGCAGCTTTGTGTTATTACAGGATGCAAAATGAAAAAATAGCATGAAGCATAAAGGATTTAGTTGCACAGCATTTCAAAAGCAGGGGTATTATCAAAGTCAGCATGGATTTACGCAGGGGAAATCATGCATAACAAATCTACTAGAATTCTTCGAAGATGTAACTAGTAGAGTTGACCAGAGAGAACTGGTGAATATGGCTTAGTTAGACTTTCAGAAGGCTTTCGACGAGGTCTCATGTAGCAGATTACTGTGTAAAGTTAAAGTGCATGGGATTGCGGGTAGTGTCTTGAGATGGATAGAAAGCTGGTTAGCAGACAGGAATTAAAAGGTTGGAATAAGCGGGTCTTTTTCTGATTGGCAGGCAGTGACTAGTAGGGTACCGCAGGGATCTGTGCTAGGACCCAACCTGTTCACATTATATATTAATGATTTAGATCAGGAATTCAATGTAATATCTCCAAATTTGCAGATGATACAAAGTTGGGTGGGAGGGTGAACTGTGAGGAGGATGAAAAGATGCTTCAGTCAGATTTGGAAAGGCTGAGTGAGTGGACATGTGCATGGCAGATGCAGTATAATGTGGACAAATCTGAGGTTATCCACTTCAGTAGCAAAAATAGGAAGGCAGATTATTACTTGAATGGGTGTAAATTGAGAGAGGTGGATACTCAGCGAGACCTTGGTGTCCTTGTGCATCAGTTGCTGAAAGCAAGTGCGCAGGTCCAACAGGCAGTAAAGAAGGCAAATGGTATGTTAGCCTTCATAACGACAGAATTTGAGAAGAGGAATAGGGGTGTTTTACTGCAATTGTATAGGGCATTAGTGAGGCCACACTTGGAGTATTGTGTGCAGTTTTGGTGTCCTTATTTGAGGAAGGATGTTGTTGCTATGGGGGGAGTGCAGCAAAGGTTTACCAGGCTGATTCCTGGGATATCGGGAGTGTCATATAAGGGGAGGATTATATTCATTGGAGTTTCGAAGTGTGAGAGGCGATCTCATGGAAATGTATAAAATTCTGACAGGATTAGCCAGGGTAGATTCAGAAAGAATGTTCCCGATGATGGGGGAGTCCAGATCTAGGGATCATAGTTTGAGAATAAGGAGTAAACCTTTAGGACTGAGATGAGGAGAATTTTCTTCACCAAGAGAGTGGTGAATCTGTGGCATTCACTACCACAGAAAGTAGTTGAGGCGCAAATGTTGTATAATTTCAAGAAGGAATTAGATATAGCTGTTGGGGCTAAAGGGATCAGGGGGAAGGCTGAATCAGGGTATTGAACTTTTTGATCTGCCATGATCATAAGGAATGGTGGAGCAGGCTCGAAATGCTGAATGGCCTCCTCCTGTTCTATTTTCTATGTATGTTTCTATATATTGCTGCTACTTTCTCAAGGTGGAGGAAAAAAGTTTAATACAAAGTGAGTAAACTAGAAAATACCTGATTCCAACTGGGCCCGATTTACAGGTATTTGAAATATTCCATCACATGTTCACACACAATTTAACATTCAAAAATACTAATAATATGGTGCAGGTCCCTTTAGCTCCCACTGACTGTGGCGACCTCTGGCCACACAACTGAAGGCTATCACTAATATAGAATTGGCAATGTTCATATTGTGAGCAGTTCACAGCTCTCAAGTCGTTTTCCGTGGGTAGATGTGACATGTATTACTGTCTAGCATCCCAGTCAGACTGTGAGGCCTGGACACTTTGCCTGAATACTGGTTGCTACAAGGCTGCAGGGGCAGCAGCCTACAGTCGACCACACAACACTGGGGATATCCCCACGACCAGAGGGTGGATGCGTGGATCGGGGGAGGGGTGCAGGATCTGTGCCTGGTCCCAATGCTGGTCCCAGCAGGGGTCTGGGGTCTGGTGCACAGAGGCCACTGCTGTGGCTGGGGGTGCGTGTGCTGGGCGGGGTCCCCCTGCACAACCGGCTTGTTGGATGGCACCCTGAGAGATGGCAGGGAATGCAAGGGTGGGGAGGCTTGGGGGATTTGCCGGTGCCAGGGTGAAAGCCTTAACTTTTAAAAATAAATTTAGAGTACCCAATTCATTTTTTTCCAATTAAGGGGCAATTTAGCGTGGCCAATCCACCTACCCTGCACATCTTTGAGTTGTGGGGGCGAAACCCATGCAAACACGGGGATGATGTGCAAACTCCACACGGACAGTGACCCAGAGCCGGGATCGAACCTGGGACCTCGGCGTCATGAGGCAGCAATGCTAACCACTGTGCCACCGTGCTGGCCGTGAAAGCCTTAACTGATTGCTGATCTCGCACACTCACTAATTCCTTACAGAAATCACATGATGGATGATATCTGTGTGGAGTTTGCACATTCCTCCATGTCTGCGTGGGTTTCCTCCGGGTACTCCGATTTCCTCCCACAGTCCAAAGATTTGCAGGTTATGTGGATTGGCCATGCAAAATCTCCCCCCAAGTGTCCAAAAGGTTATGCAGTGTTCCGGGGGATTGGGCTTAGTTGGGGTGGTCTTTCACAGGGTCGGTGCAGACTCAATGGGCCGAATGGCCCCCTTTTGCAGAGCGATCCATTTCTTGTACAAAGTTGCATTGAAACAACAGGAAATCCTTGTCACCATTTCTTATTGATAGTAGGGATTGCATGATTCTATGATTGTGGGCCCCGCAGCAGCTGCCCTCACAGTGGCAGTGGATTGCGGTGGATCTGGAGCCACATGTAGGCCAGACCAGGTAAGGGTGGCAGATTTCCTTCCCTAAAAGGCATTAGTTGAACCAGATGCGTCTGTTACGACAATCGTCTCATGGTCATTATTAGACTCTTAAGGAGCGAATTTCCATTTCAAAATTAAGTGCTCCCACCAGCAGGAAAACCGGAGTGGTTCCCACTGGTGCTAGGAGGGTCACCGAGCTGGGATTTCTTCACTTTTAGTATGCTAAAATATTCATTGCAGGTAGCAAGCTGGCTAGCCTACACTTACCAATTTCAGGGTGCTATTTTTAAATGGTGCCCCAGTCCTAGCACACTGACACAGGCATCCCTCCACCCCACCATGGAAATGGTGACCCCCCCCCACCGCAAGGAAAGTGGGACCCCCCCACACCACGCAGGCATGAGGGTGACCCAGTCCCCTTCCTCAGCTAGCCACTCTCAGTGCCCCCCCCCAGCTTCCCCTCTCAGCCTCCCTCTCAGGTCCCTACCTTCAGGCCCCACCCCTTGGCATTGCCAGCAGTGCACTGTCCCCTGGCACCCTGGCACTGACACCCTAACCTGGCAGAGAGAGAGGGTCAATGAGGTAAGTTCATTGCCCATGTGCCCCTTTGCTGCTGCCAGGCTGCAGAGGTAGGATCCCCCCAGAGCTCTGGGGAGTTGGGTGGGATCGGGCTGTGGGGAAGGGGTTCCCCTCGGGATTCTCCCCCAGGTTGGGGGGTCCTGTGGCTGGACTGCCCCTTCTATCCCTTGGAAACCTGGAACTCACTCTTGTCATGGCGATTTTAGACAGATCTCTGATCAAAATCTCACCCTTGGCTGTGTATTGTGAAAACTTTCAAGTGGCCTGCTCACTTTGAAGTGCTCTGTCTGACAGCTGATGAGCAGATCAAACAGTTAATTGTAGATACAGGCCAAGAAGCCTCAAGTACTTTCCCTTTCTCCACATCTGCTCACTCAGTCCCATGTTTTTAACACTACAGTTTTTTTTAGTGCCTGAATCTTCTTACAATGCTCACAACCATTGGATAACTTTGAAATCCACAGAGTCTTTGAAATGTTTTGCTTTCATTCAATTTCATGGTCCAATACCTTTAACCAACCTCTGATTGACAGCTTAATGGTTAGTACACAGCAAGCAGGAGCTTTGTTTATTTATCTTTCTCTTCACAGTTGAATGCATCTGAGGTACACTTCCCCCTCCATTGATCCTAACCTCAATGTTTATAAACACCTAAATACTGTGGTTAGGAAAGAGAAACTGAAAGCACACAGCATTTGTGAAGTTGCATGTAGCTGTCAATCAGAACAATGATGTTTATAAACATTGTGGTCCAAACTAGTCCAGTGACAATACCATGAGGCCATTGGTCCCCCCCTCCATGTTTATAATGTTTTTAATAAAGGTTTTATATAATTCCCTTGCTTTTGTCCTGTGTGCCTTTATTTATAAAGACAAGAATCCCATATGCCTTTTAATATCCTTCTTACCTTATCCTGCCACCTGTAGAGAAACATCCCTGGGTTGTTCTGCATCCCCTTTAAATTGTAACTATGTTGTCTATTATGCGTTTCCCTATTCTTCCTAAAAAATAACTTTACACTTATCTGCATTAATTTTTATCTGTCATGTTTCTGCCTATTCCATCAGTATGTCTATGTCCTCATGAAGTCTGTTACTATCCTGCTTTTCACAACATTCTGAGTTTTCTGTCATGTTTAAACTTTGAAATTATACCCTTTATATCCTATCTTACTCATTAATTCATATCAAAAATAGCAGTGATCATAATACCAACATTTGGGAAACATTACTGTGTACTGCTTTCTAGTCTGAAAAACAAATATTCAGCACTATACTTTGTGTTCTGTCCCTTAACCTCTAATAAGATACTGTCAGAGCCTCCATCATCCTATTGGCTTCAATTTTGCTAGCAAGTTTATTATGTGATATTTCATAAGCATCTTTTTAAAGTTTATGAAAAATATAACCTTCTCATAGTTTAAAAAAAGTCCTGAGGTTTTGAATCCCTGTGTTCTGAACCAATTGCAGCTTCTCTCTGCTTCTCACAGCCATACAGATTTATCAAAAGACATAAAAAGTTTCATCGAAGACTTGTACCTTATAGCAGGATGATTTTGTGAAGCAGGCATTGAGAAAGGACTAACATTTATGAAGGGCTTCATAGCAACCTACAGCAGAATCATTGTGAGAAATGCAGTTCTCGAATCCATTGTATCAACTCAAAGATCATAATTTAAAATCCAATTATGGAAATTCCAGGAATAGGGCACAAAGAAAGCTGGAGAACCTTGACTTTATGTGCAGAAGTTCTTTTAACTATTGGAAAGTAAGTTGAGTGATGTTACAGAAACATTTTGTGACCTTTTCAACAGAATCGTCTAATATTTATTATTGGAGAACCCAATATCATTCAAAGGAGTTGGCATTTTGTTTGTGATTGGTTTGCTTTGTGGTGGATAGGAGTTGTTCACTGATGGGTTTACTAATAGACAGAGTGAAAGATCTATTTCACTGATAGGGGGTTTAAATTTAAGGAGCATTTTCGTTTTCTACATTCTACAAAAATGTCAGCAAACTTCCCCTGCATCAAAATGTCACCTGTTTGATTGAAAGCCTAATAAATCCGCCATATATGGTAGGTACATACACCTACAGTAATCTGGGTAAAAAAATAAACAGCAATTCAAATTAAACTACAGCTGTTTAAATTATGGGCAGTTCTGTAACTAATAAACTTTGAAAATGCAATCATAAATATTACAGGCTAATAAAATGAATTAGGGTGTTTCTTTGAACCAATAAAACGAACCCTTTTCAAATCCTCCAGCCTACAAAACTAACACAGGAAGCCAGTGAATAATAAATAGAAGCACAAATAAGACTGATAGTTTGAGCTGAACAGAAGATGGTAATAGTTCCAGGGCTGCAGTTTGGATAACTCAGTTAAACTACTTAACTGAAATATTTTCATCTTTAAATAATGGGCTAATCTCATTATTTCAAGTCTACAGAATTATGAGAGGCATGGACAGAGTGGATAGTCAGAAGCTTTTTCCCAGGGTGGAAGAGTCAATTACTAGGGGACATAGTGCAAGGGGCAAAGTTTAGAGGAGATGTGCGAAGGAAGTTTTTACACAGAGGGTAGTGGGTGCCTGGAGCTCACTGCCAGAGAAGGTCGTGGAATCAGGTTCGATAGCAACGTTTAAGGGGCGTCTGGACAATACATGAATAGGATGGGAATAGAGGGATACAGATCCAGGAAGTGTAGAAGGTTTTAGGTTAGACGGGCAGCATAGTCACCGCAGGCTTGGAGGACCGAAGGGCCTGTTCCTGTGCTGTACTTTTCTTTGTAATCCATATTCTACAAAAGAGAGAATTCGATTCTGATAGAAAAAGACACATATGATCTATTGAAATACTCATCTTAATTCCATAAATTGACAGAATACACATTTTGTAATTATTTGACATTGCAACGTCCAATTAGATTTCACTTTAAAACATCACACCAAGCTATGTAACACTGCCCAACTCGTTGTCTCAATAGGACACTGAAATAATTGAAGTGCAAGAGGCAAGACAATTCAATGAAAACACAGCCTGGCTTGGGAAAGAAACCAGCAACCACATGGGACCAAATGAAGACTCAGGTTGTCGTGGGGGGTAATTCTGAAGGGAAGCCTAACAGTAATGGAGATCACCTGGGAGGAATCACCACACTTGCGCAATAATAAGACAATTAAATGAATTAGTGGCGGCGCTGGAATGGATGCGGCGAGGGAAGGGAAGTGTCAAACAGCAGGGGAACTCGTGCTGTTCGGAAAATATCTAACGGGTCGGGGATTAGCGGGTTGATTAAATATAGCTTTCCAGTTGGCAGAATAGAAAGGGAAATATGAGGGATGGAAAACATCCACGTTACTTTATAAACTGTGTGACTTTTTCAGTAACTGTCTTTATCAGGTCACGGAGATACCGGCAATAAAAATACAGATTCGCGCCTGTTTATTAAGCGTGCGGAAATTTTCGCTTAAGACGCCTCTGGCACAAGTTCTATTTATCTGTCTGGTGAAGGAAATAAAGGACAATATCCAGTTGGACAGTGTTGTTGCTTCCTCTCTGCTGATGGGAGTTCTCAGGACCCCCGCTTCCCACTCCAACCAGGTCCAAGTCTGGGTTGTTAAGTGAGCTTCCCGGCAGTGGTTTTGGTGAGGTGCCAGGCTGGAAGGAACACGCGACACTGACATCTCAAGAATGTTGCAAAGGGCCACATACCTCTGCACTGAGCCACCAAGAGCCACAGAAAGAACGTGTCTGTGACATTAATTAGCAGACATACAATACACAGGAGGATTGATTCATCAGTGATGCATGCCTGAAGCTTAACTACCCCGCGCCATTTGTTCAACTGGTGTCTTTTTTTTAACTCCTAAAACCAGCCTTGCAGATTCTAACAAAATGTGTTATTCCCAGAGACAACCTCGCTCCTCACTCAGACAGCAAGTTATGACATACGAGCAGTGCGGTAGATTAAACACGCACACACACCAATATCACCTGTCAAATGTAAACTCCCGTGAGGTGACGATCTTGATTTATTTGGCGCATTAAATTACACACATAAAATTTTCTCATATTTGACCTGCAAGAACTGAGAGTTTGATCACACCGACCTATGACTGTAATAACATTCTATTGGAAAGTGGATCTCCCAGCACCGGATCAGGGAATTAGGAGAGAGGCAAGAGCAAAGGGACAAGCGGCTTATCGTTGTTAACAATGGACATTTCGGGATGAATGCTGGCCATTTATTTCCCAGAAGTCGAAATGATTGTTGTAAGAATAAGGCAATGTAATGCCACAAAGGTTGGCGCGCGTTTTCCATGCAAACTTCCTCGAGACAGCGAGGAGAAATTTCACCAAGTCTGAAGCTGTGGGGGATGTACGCGACTATCACTCCGGTTTACATTCCAATGATTGAGCAATGGGTGTTCGCTGGAGATATCAGAGGCGCGTCGAACCGTCATGTGGAGTCTCGAAGCGAGGGTGACGAGCTGAAAGCATTAATCACTCGGTACATATTTGGCCAATTGACGCCATGTGCATTAAAAAAAGTGTAGAATCGTCGGAATACATTTTACTCCGCTGCTGAACAAAACAATACGATTAATGAAATCGTCAATCATCCTGACATGTATCTTTCAATTTCAAACTTGTCTTGTTCCCAATGAAATGACCTTGAGACCTCACCATCAACCAAACAACTACAACTTCTTCCAGTGTAAAGGGAGAAGTATCATTTGAGATTTTAAGAGTAACTAAATTAGGATATCATTAAGATGTGAGCAGTTTGGGAAGTGTCTTTTTCTCAAAGTACCGCCCACTGTATATTATTTGTTGTAGCATCCGATTTAAATCTTTTCGCTGAATGCAATGTTTAACCTGGAGTTTTCATTCGCCTAGTATGAAGTTTTGAAATGTTCACTCTATCTGGCTGATTTATGGGCTACAAATGTATTGGCAGTTGATTGCACTTATACTCATCAAGTGATGTGTGCATTAGTTCTGCAGGATGTGCTCAAACATTGTCACGTCTTGTCTGCGAGCTGTCCATCAGTTGAGTCCCCGCCCCATGTGCAATTATATAAAGACAGACTGCGGCTCTGGACTCAGTCAATGCGATTCGAGAATAACAGTTTGTTCTCGATCTGTCTCTGCGAAAGACTTTATAAGGATACACCACAGAGATACAAGGACTGGAGAATTTGGGGAATCCCATTGGATAAGCTTTGGAGGTACGTGTGAAATGTTCTAGCTCGGTCAGGCAGGTCTGTCCGTCTCACTCACTTTACTGGGTAGTCGCAGATATTTGGTGATGTTGTCCAAGTGATGTGTGGGGGACACACACACGGCAGGAATCGGAACGGTGTACAGTACAGCCGGCAGGTTGCTGCTACCACGCCGGGTTTCTAACTTTGGTAACGTTGTCGTAACTTATGTGTGCGAATGACTCAGGACCCCGGTCTTTTGTTGACGATCATCATCAAAGGAACACTTGTCCCAGAGAGCACTTACCACACATAAGGTTTCCACCCGGCGCTGAGCGCAGATTTGTGATCTGCTGTTTGAAGGTTGCTGACACCCCGCCAGCAGTGGAGAAGCGCCGATCAGTAATGTGCCTCAAAACAAACACGAGTCATGAAAAGAACACCCCTAACAGCGGCTCTGCCTCTCTCTCCCCCCCCCCCCCCAGCAGGTTTCACCATGAGGATGGTTCACATTGCCCTGCTGTATTGCTGCTGCTTCGCCTATTCTGTCTCTGCTCAGGTGGATGGCAAACTGGACATCGCCTCGGGTTTTAAAAGAAGGTAAGTTCTCTATCCCCACCCCTCCATGACATTCTAACACCGTGACCCGGTCTGTGAGCGTGTCCTTTACCGGGGGCTGTGGCTTTGTGTTGACAGGTTGACCGCCTGGGCTTTGAGCCGAGCGAGGAGAGATGTGAAGGGCTCCAAGCTGAGGAGTCAGGAGACGCTCGCCAGCGGCCACCCGTTCGTCAGGGCGGAAGACGTCAAGGAAAACTTAAATTTCCACCCCAGGTAACTGAAGCAAAACCCAACCGAGCCAAACACTGTTACCGGGCGGCTGGGCGCTGGGTTCAGTCATTGCACAACAACAGAAAAAGGTCGAGACAGAGAGGAGGAGAGGGTTCGGGGCAAATCCTACCCCCCCCCCCCCCAAAGCCTGGGGGACGGGGCGAGCTGCTCAGACTGAGCGGATGGAAGTGAAGGTGAACCGGGTCTGAGAATCTGGGCGGGAGTTGCCCCACTAGAAGAGTCCTCCGGGCTGAGTTCAGGCTCTTCTCTGTCTGACTCTCCAAGAAGGTTGATGGGGAGGGTGGGACATTGCGAGGGAGCGAGTTGTGCTCATGTCTAAATTCACTGCGTCTCGCTCCAAAGCAGCACCTAAAACCATTGCCATCATTTACCAGCCCCCAACGCCCCCGGTGATCTGAGTTGCTCTTTACAACCTGGACTTTTGTGTGTTTCATTAACAGCTGCTAATTCCCAATGTGATCCAGACATAAAGAGAAATGACTCTCCTCCCAGTGACTGCAGATGTAGGGATGGGTGGAGGGGTGTGTGTAGCGATGGGTGTAGGGGTTGGTGTAGGGATGAGTGGAGGGTGTGAGGGACGGGCTGTGAATCCTCTGCTCTGATGTGTTGCTTTCCTCTCTCTCTCTCCCTCCTCAGCCCAGACGCCCACATCCGTGTGAAGCGCTACCGCTACGGGCTGCCGCACTTCCCTCAGCTCCACCTGAACCGGCCAAGCTGCCAGCTGGGGACGTGCCAGGTGCAGAAGCTGAGCCACCGGCTGAACCAGCTCCTCAACAACCCGGAGAAGGACAACATGGCCCGCTGGAGCACGTGGAGTCCCAACAGCTACGGCAGGAAGCGGCGCTCGGTGCGCTCCAGAGTGGCGCTGCTGCCGGCGCCCGGAGACCCGGAGGTGCTGGCCGGGAGGTGATGGGGCTGTTGCGAATGGATACCCTCCGGCACCCCTGGACACAGCCCCCTCCTCCCCCAGAGCCCGCTGCCACGGACCAGGACATTCGCCAAGTTCTTCAGTCGGACTTACGAAGGCAGTTGGCAAACTTAACAACGCACGGCCAGACTTCAGAACTCTTACGAGCTGCCCAACTCGCCAGAATGTGCTTCTTTTTTGTGTGTGTGTCAGGGAGAGGGGGTGAGGGGGGGGGGGGGGGGATGTTTCGGAGCAAATTGAAGCCACCTCTCAGAGAATGCCTTGGAATTAACACCCTACACAGCGCCAAATTCCAGCCCATTAGCTGCAGGCTACATTTGAACTGTTGTGTGTGTGTTATTTTTCTGTTTGGTTTACAGGGAGTCTAAAATCCTGCTAGTAGAAAAAGGGTTGCATCATACTTGAAGGCAATTTCTATTACAGACAGTGCAATCGACTATTTTAATGGAGGAAGACATTGTACATAAAATTGTTAAAACTATTTAACTCTTTATTTCCTGTAACTGTACATCTGGAAATAGAATTATTTTTATACGTGATATAAATATATACGGGCATTGTAGCATCAGCAACTTAGAATCGTGTGTTCATTATTATGGAGGTCGAACTGTTCACTAGTTACCCGACTCCTTTTGTACAAACTTGCAATGACTGTATATGCAGTGCAATCTATTTTGTCATAATTATTAAATACAATAAAGATCTGCCTACATTATGATGCCTCTGGTTATTGTATTCCCCTTTTTGTTTAGGAAAAACCATAGAGGAGCCCACTCAGCAGCCATTACATTCCTGTTTAGGGTTGGTCTTTCTGTGTCCGATCGGTTGCCCCTTCCAATGCCGTAGTCTCGGATCCAGCATCTTTCGAACCATTGAGTCATTGTGTATTGTATATGCATCAAGAAGCTCAGGGCGGTAGCATCACAACCCTGCAGCGGACATTCATTCATATCACGGAGGGGTTTAAAATTATGCCTTTTTTGTCAGGGGAGAAAAGCGTTAACACAGCGAGACAGAAAGCAAATTCCTTTTGGGAGGACTGGATCCGACTCATCTTGGTTAAAGGGCACTGCTGTGGCTTTTTAATGATCTGCCGTGGGAGGAAACCGCAGCGAGTGGCCAAGGAATGCGGTGGAGTTTGTTGCATTTTCAAAGCCTGTAGCGCCATCTGATCTAAACTCCAGACACTACAAGAGCGGGGATAACCAGGGTTAAAGGGTTCTTCAGTGTTGTTTGCCAACCTGAGATTGGATCTTTACAGAAGCATATTATCCCTCAGCAGAAAACGCTGCCCGCGTATGTCATAAAATTATTTCGCCCAGCAGTTATACAATAAATTACCATAAAATGTTTGTGGGGGGGGGGGGGGGGGAGAAAAGTTTGCCTCACGCTGAGAATTCGCAAAACACATAGCAGCTCATTTCCATCAGAATGCTTACAGGCCAGGCAAGTCTGGATGCTATACCTGAAACCTTGAGTTGTTAAAATTGTTTCATAATTTCAATTTGTTCATATTAAAATGTAAATCCATATGGGAAGAGTAATGGAACCGTTTCTAAAAAAAAAGATTAATGACTCCATTTCGATTCAAAGTGTAGGGAATTCACTTCTGTTAAAATCATTCAGGTTGTTAATCATCTTTTTTTTTCCTAAATGAATTGTGGCAGCAATTCTTCAAAGACTTAAAAGAACAATAATGTGACAATTTAGTGCAGGTCAATAATTCAAATGCAAAATTGCGTTTACAATGACACATATTGACAGAAAATTGTGACTGAACATGCTGAAATTATGTCACGACTGATTAGTTTTTTTCTCGACATGTTATTTGTTACATAGAAATATCGCAATCATCGATGGAGCTATTCCGCCACCTAGAGTTTGCAAAGAATGTGAATTTATCAGAGCGGCTGAAAAGTTGAAAACAATTTGGGATCCTAAACATTGCTCTCTCCTTGTGTCAAAGTATTGATCCATTCTAATGAATGCTTTTCCCGCGCGCTTATCCAAAAGATACATCTTTCTTTACAAATGTGCGCGAAAAGCAAAAAAAAACCCACGAAATAACAAATTGCAGGAAAATAATCAAATTCAGTTCGCCAATGGCTTCTGCAACTTCAATCGCAACCCACATATTCCTGAAATAAAAGGAACAGACTCTGGAATCTTTTTAATCCTTTACTTTCCAAACCACTGGGCTAAACAGATTTTGTTTTATCGCGGTCTTCCCACCTACGCGGACGCGGATTAAAACGGACCCAAATCCACGTTTTAAGCAGTGTGGTAAAATCTGGCAATGGTAATAAAACGGATCGTTTAAAACTTCTTTAATTTTGTGTCAGAAAAACGTCCCCGTTAGCTGAGTGCGGAGGATAGTTTGATATGCAAAATGTGTTGTGCTACAAACTATTACATTGAATTACAGTCTATAATTTCTGACAGATTACAGAGCGACTAGTAAATGTGAAACCAAATTAACATGTTATAATTTAAATCTTCTCAGACAAAAATAAATACAACTTATCTGACTCCGAATTAAATGGAGGAAACTCAGCCAAGACTGATTCAAGAATGTTGTTAATTCAGACACATTCATCCCCCCCCTCCCCCATTCAATTATTAGTCCAGAATTTACCACAATTTCTGCCTGTTTACCTGCTATCTCCTTCAGCGAGGGGATTGCCGCACACAACACGTGAACACATTATCACAAGTACCGTTACAGCCACCAATGTTGTCTGGAACTCACTGTCTGAAAGGATTGTAGAAGCAGAAATCTCATAACATTGAAAGAACACCTGGTGATGCACCAAAGTGCCAAACCCAGGGTTTAAAAAAAAATTCAGAGTACCCAATTTTTTTTTTCCAAATAAGGGGCAATTTAGCATGGCCAATCCACCTAACCTGCACATCTTTGGGTTGTGAGGGTGAAACCTGTGCAGACATGGGGAGAATGTGCAAACTCCACACGGACAGTGATCCAGGGCCAGGATTCAAACCCGGGTCCTCAGCGCCACAATCCCAGTTCAACCCACTGCGCCACATGCCACCTCCCAACAACAGGGTCTTCCAAACCCAGGGTCGCGACCAGTGGGTGGATCGCAGGCGAGTGTCGGGAGGATCACACTGTTCCCATGGTGGTCCCGATTGGGGGAGAAGTGCCAAACAGCCACTACTGGCTTTTACATGGAGAATTGCGGCCACTGCCACCTTTTCAATGGAATGGAGATACAGATTAGGCTGAATGGAGTCTTCTGTCCAGAAGTGGCAGCAGATAGTAGGTCACGTGCCCTGTAGAAATGACATGAAGCGCCATCCAGAGACGTGCTTTTAGCACCAAAGCAGGGAGCAGAGTTGCTTCCATTTTGCAGCTGCTGATCAAGGCAAGTGAACTGTGAAGATCAATGTTTTTTTCCCAAGTAAGTGGTGGCCAGAGATTCAAATAGGCAGCTGACCTATTGGAGAGGATCTCACAACAGAAGCTGCTGGAGATAGCTGCTCAGGAAAGTCCAGGGCAGGAGAGAGCAGTGGTAGTGTTAGAGCTCCAGGGCCTCTAGTTAACGGCCCTGAAAAAGAAACTTAAAAAAAAAAAATTAGAGTACCCAATTGTTTTTTTTTCCAATTAAAGACCAATTTGGTGTGGCCAATCCACCTAACCTGCACATCATTGGGTTGTGGGGGTGAAACCCACGCAGACACAGGGAGAATGTGAAAACTCCACACGGATAGTGACCCAGGGCCGGGATTTGTACCCGGGTCCTCAGCGCCACAGTCCCAGTGCTGACCACAAGCAGGCTCCCCTTTCGCATTAAAAGGAAGTCAACATGGCGTGTGTCATGGAGGCTGGCCAGCATGGGCTGCAAGGGTGGCTGGCATGGGTCCCGTACATTGGCCAGCAAGGGTCACGAAGGTTGGTCGGCATGTCTCACGAAGGTTGCCTAGCATGGGTCATGAAGGTCGGTCAGTGCGTGTCGTGAAGCTTGGCCAGTGTGGGTCATGAGGGTCAGTCGTTGTGAGTCCCAAACGTTGGCCGGTTGCCAAAATTGGGTCCCGGAAGAAAAGGTTTGAAAAGCACTACCCTACAAGGCTGGGGACCAAGCGCCAGAAAGGGACATGTGGCTGGCTGGTTGGTTACCTGTTGGCTACCACGGGTGCGATGGACCAAATAGCCTCTGTGCTGTAACTTTCTATGATTTCTAAGATTTTCTATGAATGCTCTTGAGCAGAAGTTCCAAGAAATTATGTTAAGCCACTTCTACAGTATCGCACCATTGGTTCTCAGTGCACAAATCTCTTGTTGCTGGCAGTAACTCCAAAGTCAGCTTACCGGAGTTGTTAAGGGTGGTGGTTTGGCAAACCCAGTAAAAAATCTTCCGAGCCAAGTTTACTTTAATGTTGCTGCTGACTGTTTAAAAACCATCCTTTGGGAGCCAGAAATCACTATAGCAATATAAATAGAAATAAACTGAAACAGTTACTGTGTGGATGGCCACTGCTCGCCTGTAGGGACCATGCCCAATGTTAGGGAATATCCTTGACTAATTGGTCAACTTGCAAATGTAATTTTTTAGTTAATTGCGAATGCAGTTGTTCCACCCTCGTAGAAATAGACACATTTAACAGCAAAGAGCCACGATTGCATTACTTTAATTCAAAATTATTTCATAATATAAATGGGCTATTATATTTTGTGGCACAGTGTAACAGCATAACTACCCAATGTATCAAAACCAAGTTGCATTTAGATCACTGGTCAATCAAAGACAGCACGGATTCTTGATTGATCAAAATATTTTTTAGCGAATCAGTCTACAGTGTTGTATCTCCAACTTTTTACAGCTGTAAGTTTACATGTAAATTTATGGAACACTGAGGCTCATCGAGCAGAAATTTTGAAATTTCTCATGTTGATTATATTGTTAACAGGCTGAATTTGACCAAATTACCAATGTCGGACCTAAATCAGGTGACACAGTGGGCAGCATGGTGGCACAGTGGGCAGCATGGTGGCACAGTGGGCAGCACTGCTCCCTCACAGTGCCAGAGACCCAGGTTCGATTCCGACTTCTGTGTGGAGTTTGCACGTTCTTCCCATGTTTGCATGGGTTTCCTCCGGATGCTAGTGTTTCCTCCCACAGTCCAAAGATGTGCAGGTTAGGTGGATCGGCTATGCTAAAGTGCCGCTAGGGTGGGGAATTGGGCCTAAGTGGGGTGCCCTTTCAGAGGGCAAGTGCAGACCCGGTGGGCCAAATGACCTCCTTCTGCACTGTAGGGATTCTATGACTGGCACCTGAGTTGGAGGCACCGGGAAGGAAGGGGAAGATGTTTAATGCGAAACAATGGTCACCGTGAGAGGCATAGTGCCTAGGTTCAGTGATGCAAGAGTAGGAGCAGGAGGTGCCTTTCCCATCAACAGAAGGTAGAGACAGCAAGCCTTACTAAGAAGAGGTGGATTGGGATTATAGAAAAAATGATCAGCCCTGGGGTGGTCGCATGGACTTGGTTGCAATACTAAAAGCAATTCTATGATCTGGCAATGTGAGTATTATGTTATACTAATCTTGCATCTTTAACTATCACAAAAGGTGCCAATGCAATGGTGCGATGTGGTTGAGGATCCTGGCATTGGGCATGACTGGACATCAACGATCACAGTGAGACGGATTGTTGCATACCCACAGAGGTCCCTGATTATTCTGCACTGATTGCTGAAATACCAATGCTAAATAGCCCCAAGCAGCAAGCCTCCCAGTGGCTAGATCTGGAGACTGACACAAAGACCAGTTGACACAGTATAAGTTTGTTTTTGCAGGAGAAGTGAGCTGACAATGCCATGGAGGGGAGATGCACCAGAGGGGGATTGTCACTGCTGGTGATATTAACATTGATGCGGGAGCAAGCATTGGAGCTTGGAGGGGGTCACAACAGGGCAGCTTGCCGCTGAGGATGAGATGGACATGGAGACCATGGAGAGCGAACTGCTTCTTGGAAACATCCACTGAACATTATGATGTGCATTACCTATGGCACACCTGTGGGCAGTGACGAACACAGACAACTCCAGGTAAAGGACATGTAAAAAGAATAAGTGGAAAGTGCAGAGCCTGAACATCATTCTTATCTCTCTCTAATGGGTTATGATGTGGAAGAGGCATTGACAAGGGCACAGCAGGACTTGAGACATCAGAGAAGGCTCAACCATAGACATTACATCATTCTAGCACACCCATCACAAGCACAGATACTGACACATCAGTAAGCACTGACCTGCGGTTAAAAAGGGTTGCATCAGCTGGTGAACATGACCTAGTAGCACAGGAGTAGCTAATGGAAACAGTGACAGCTGTAGGGGCTCCTTATCAAAGGATTGAGGAAGAGGCCAGTGATGCTCAGCTTCATGCAGATGGTGAGCCTCAGGAACCATTGGCTGGAGTTGCAGAATAAATGTGTGGAAATCTGCCAGAACTCAAAGAGGCTGTTCACAGCTATGTGGGGATAATGGAGTAGCCCATCCATGTCATCGGTAGCAGCCTTTCACTGACATATGAGTGCATGGTCTCCTCCGTTGAGAAAATGGCGACTGTCATCAAGAGTCACATGCAGCAAACCACAGAGTGGATGTAGGAGGAAGGTGCAGACCTACATACTATCACTTCATCCAAGAGCTCTGTGGAGCGATGGGCAGGCAAGATGGACCTGAAGTGCTCCAGGTCGATTGGAATGCAGAGGTGGCCTTGAAAGGTGAAGCAGCAGCTACCTGAAGCCCCTGGGAGCTCCTGGTCTCGATGGATCTCCTCAGCCGCTTTGATGGTGACATCAAAGTTTCATGAAGCCAGGCGCCAGAGGCTGTTCCTGCACAGATTAACCAGGTCTCCCATGTTCCAGGGCTCTCAGGACCTGTCAGTCAGAGCATGAATGCTGTGTTAATCTAAAACACAGGAACAGAAAGGCAAACAACCTGCCCCCTCCTCAACTGCATACGCTGGCACAGCAGAATGTAGGTGTAACTGCAAATGTTTGCATAGTTGCATTTGGGACTCAGTAGGTGAAGACTAATTGTGTAAGTGGCAAAGATTTGGAACAATCTGTTAAATTAAAGGTGATATTTTTCTTCGGCTAAGGTCTCAAGTGGTACCTTCTTCACCATTGGGCTGTCACTAGTGGGTCATCTATTGAGAAGGCAGGAAAGAGAAGGCCTGTACTGCATGAAGTTCAATGGAGAGAGTATGCCTTTGTGTCCTGTCATGTCAGGCCACCTGAGATAGTGAAAGGCAATTAAGGAAAAGCAAACAAGGATGTGTCAGGGAGATAATTGAAATGCATACTTAGGCATTTCTGATTGACTCAGGAGGAACATTTCCATATTAGTCATTGTTGTCGGCAGTTCGTATCGCCGCTTTGATGCATTAGCATTGGACCTCCTACTCTGCCCTGAGTCTTTATCAGTAGACCCTTTCCACAGGGGAATGTTTTCTGCGACCACATATGTCTACAATTATAACCATCTCCACACTCCTCTTCTGTGTTCCCTATCACCCTTATGAACCATCTGCTCAATTCCATTTCAATGTATTCCCCCACCATTTTACCAGCTTCCCCAGCTCCAACCTGTAACCTTGACACCGGTAAAATTCAGCCCAATAATCGGAGGTCAGAATAAAAACATAGACATAGAAACTAGGAGCAGGAGGAGGCCATTTGGCCCTTTCAGCCTGCACGGCCATTCATTATGATCATAGCTGATCATCCAACTCAATAACCTCATCCCGCCTTCTCCCCAAATACTTTCATCCCCTTCCCCCAAGTGCTATATCTAACTGCCCCTTGAAACATTGGCCTCAATGTTACATGTTCATCACACTTTGTGCTATTTTCTACATTTATTATTCTCAATCATAAACCCCGGTTTGGATTAAAATGTTTACGGGCTCAATTTAACGGCCTCGTCGTGTCCGAGTTGGTGTCGGGATTAGGCTGTTGAATCTCACGAGGGGCCTCTTGTGAGATTTGAGATGCTCTAAATGCTTGCCGGATTTGACGGAGTCTCGCGAGTTGTCACGATCTGGATCTCGCCCTCACTGGGCATGATCCAGATCAGTATGTTTAAATGAGCCATTAGGTGTCTTGGCGGGATTCTCCTGGCACTTGGGATCTAATGGTGGTTCTCAGTACCACCCTCCCCACCCCCACCTTGCAGATGCTGGACCTCTTGATCAAGACTTTGAACAAGGGAAAACCCCTGGGAACCCACAAGCAAACCTGCTAGCTCACTTAAGGGCCTCAATTAGTGTCAGGGTGGAAAGAACATGCATGGACCTTCCCACCATAGATTTAATTGGGGCAGAGGCAGGAATACAACAGGGTTTCCCCTGTGCAACGAGATAGGATTAATTCATGACCTCACAGTGAAGAAGCCCCGATGATCATAATATGATTGAATTTAAAAAAATACATAGCTTACCCAATTATTATTTTTCCAATTAAGGGGCACTGAGTCCGTAAGCGGGATTCTGCAGTCCACCAGCCACGTCAGCAGCGGGATTCTCCGTCCCCGCCACCTGCCAATGGGATTGCCCATTGTGGCACCCCCAGGCTGCTCGGAAACCCGCAGGCATAGAACATAGAAAAATACAGCACAGAACAGGCCCTTTGGCCCACGATGTTGTGCCAAACCTTTTTCCTAGATTAATCATAGATTATCATAGAATTTACAGTGCAGAAGGAGGCCATTCGGCCCATTGAGTCTGCACCAGCTCTTGGAAAGAGCACCCTACCCAAGGTCAACACCTCCACCCAACACTAAGGGCAATTTTGGACACTAAGGACAATTTATCATGGCTAATCCACCTAACCTGCACATCTTTGGACTGTGGGAGGAAACCGGAGCACCTGGAGGAAACCCACGCACACACGGGGAGAATGTGCAGACTCCGCACAGACAGTGACCCAAGCCGGAATCGAACCTGGGATCCTGGAGCTGTGAAGCAATTGTGCTATCCACAATGCTACCGTGCTGCCCTTAAGAACAAATTAATCTACACTATATCATTCTACCGTAATCCATGTACCTATCCAATAGCTGCTTGAAGGTCCCTAATGTTTCCGACTCAACTACTTCCACAGGCAATGCATTCCATGCCCCCACTACTCTCTGGGTAAAGAACCTATCTCTGACATCTCCCCTATATCTTCCACCATTCACCTTAAATTTATGTCCCCTTGTAGTGGTTTGTTCCACCCGGGGAAAAAGTCTCTGACTGTCTACTCTATCTATTCCCCTGATCATCTTATAAACCTCTATCAAGTCGCCCTTCATCCTTCTCCGTTCTAATGAGAAAAAGCCTAGCACCCTCAACCTTTCCTCGTAAGACCTACTCTCCATTCCAGGCAACATTCTGGTAAATCTTTGCACCTTTTCCAAAGCTTCCACATCCTTCCTAAAATGAGGCGACCAGAACTGTACACAGAACTCCAAATGTGGCCTTACCAAAGTTTTGTACAGCTGCATCATCATCTCACGGCTCTTAAATTCAATCCCTCTGTTAATGAACGCTAGCACACCATAGGCCTTCTTCACAGCTCTATCCACTTGAGTGGCAACTTTCAAAGATCTATGAACATAGACCCCAAGATCTCTTTGCTCCTCCACAGTGTCAAGAACTCTACCGTTAACCCTGTATTCCGCATTCATATTTGTCCTTCCAAAATGGACAACCTCACACTTTTCAGGGTTAAACTCCATCTGCCACTTCTCAGCCCAGCTCTGCATCCTATCCAAAGATGTGCAGGTTAGGTGAATTGGCCAATGATAAATTGCCCTTAATGTCCAAATTGCCCTTGGTGTTGGGTGAAGGTGTTGAGTTTGGGTAGGGTGCTCTTTCCAAGAGCCGGTGCAGACTCAAAGGGCCGAATGGCCTCCTTCTGCACTGTAAATTCAATGATAATCTATGATTGTCTATGATTAATCTAGGACAAAGGTTCGGCACAACATCGTGGGCCGAAGGGCCTGTTCTGTGCTGTATTTTCTATGTTCTATGTTCTATGTTCTATCTATGTCTCTTTGCAGCCGACAACAACCCTCCTCACTATCCACAACTCCACCAATCTTCGTATCGTCCGCAAATGTACTGACCCACCCTTCAACTCCCTCATCCAAGTCATTAATGAAAATCACAAACAGCAGAGGACCCAGAACTGATCCCTGCAGTACGCCACTGGTAACTGGGATCCAGGTTGAATATTTGCCATCCACCACCACTCTCTGACTTCTATCGGTTAGCCAGTTCGTTATCCAACTGGCCAAATTTCCCACTATCCCATGCCTCCTTACTTTCTGCATAAGCCTACCATGGGGAACCTTATCAAATGTCTTACTAAAATCCATGTACACTACATCCACTGCTTTACCTTCATCCACATGCTTGATCACCTCCTCAAAGAATTCAATAAGACTTGTAAGGCAAGACCTACCCCTCACAAATCCGTGCTGACTATCCCTAATCAAGCAGTGTCTTTCCAGATGCTCAGAAATCCTATCCTTCAGTACCCTTTCCATTACTTTGCCCACCACCGAAGTAAGACTAACTGGCCTGTAATTCCCAGGGTTATCCCTAGTCCCTTTTTTGAACAGGGGCACGACATTCGCCACTCTTCAATCCCCTGGTACCACCCGTGTTGACAGTGAGGACGAAAAGATCATTGCCAACGGCTCTGCAATTTCATCTCTTGCTTCCCATAGAATCCTTGGATATATCCTGTCAGGCCCGGGGGACTTGTCTATCCTCAAGTTTTTCAAAATGCCCAACACATCTCCCTTCCTAACAAGTATTTCCTCGAGCTTACCAGTCTGTTTCACACTGTCCTCGCTCATTTGTAAATACAGAAGAAAAGTACTCGTTCAAGACCTCTCCTATCTCTTCAGACTCAATACACAATCTCCCGCTACTGTCCTTGATCGGACCTACCCTCGCTCTAGTCATTCTCATATTTCTCACATATGTGTAAAAGGCCTTGGGGTTTTCCTTGATCCTACCCGCCAAAGATTGTTCATGCCCTCTCTTAGCTCTCCTAATCCCTTTCTTCAGTTCCCTCCTGGCTATCTTGTATCCCTCCAGCACCCTGTCTGAACCTTGTTTCCTCAGCCTTACATAAGTCTCCTTTTTCCTCTTAACAAGACATTCAACCTCTCTTGTCAACCATGGTTCCCTCACTCGACCATCTCTTCCCTGCCTGACAGGGACATACATATCAAGGACACGTAGTACCTGTTCCTTGAACAAGTTCCACATTTCACTTGTGTCCTTCCCTGACAGTCTATGTTCCCAACTTATGCACTTCAATTCTTGTCTGACAACATCGTATTTACCCTTCCCCCAATTGCAAACCTTGCCCTGTTGCACGCACCTATCCCTCTCCATTACTAAAGTGAAAGTCACAGAATTGTGGTCACGATCTCCAAAATGCACCCCCAATAACAAATCTATCACTTGCCCTGGTTCATTACCAAGTACCAAATCCAATATTGCCTCCCCTCTGGTCGGACAATCTACATACTGTGTTAGAAAAGCTTCCTGGACACACTGCACAAACACCACCCCATCCAAACTATTTGATCTGAAGAGTTTCCACTCAATATTTGGGAAGTTGAAGTCACCCATGACGACTACCCTGTGACTTCTGCACCTTTCCAAAATCTATTTCCCAATCTGTTCCTCCACATCTCTGCTACTATTGGGGGGCCTATAGAAAACTCCTAACCAGGTGACTGCTCCTTTCCTATTTCTGACTTCAACCCATACTACCTCAGCAGGCAGATACTCCTCGAACTGCCTTTCTGCAGCTGTTATACTATCTCTAATTAACAATGCCACCCCCCACCTCTTTTACCATCCTCCCTAATCTTATTGAAACATCTATAACCAGGGACCTCCAACAACCATTTCTGCCCCTCTTCTATCCAAGTTTCCGTGATGGCCACCACATCGTAGTCCCAAGTACCGATCCATGCCTTAGGTTCGCCCACCTTATTCCTGATGCTTCTTGCGTTGAAGTATACACACTTCAACCCATCTCCGTGCCTGCAAGTACTCTCATGTGTGTGTTGCTGGTGCAATGGAGAATCCCACCTGCAGAGAATCCCACTGATTTCCTTTTTGGCATGTGTTCAGTATGGGAACCCTGTATTATCGATCCAGAATACTTTCCTGCAAAAATCTCCCAGAAAGACTGGTAAAAAGGCCCAAAAAACACAGATCCTGGTCGGAGCTACCTAGTGAGAGACCTCCCCTCACATGCCGCCACCGAAAGTCCTCATAAATTACTTAGGTGAATAAATATATTTAAAAAAAAATTACTTAGGTGAAAGAACTGAAGCTAAATTTGCTGATGACACAAAATTAGGTTGGAAAGTAAGTTGTGAAGAGGACATAAGGAAGCTACAAAGGGATATAGATCAAGTGAGTAGGCAAAGATCTGCCAAATGGAGTATCATGTGGGAAATTGCCCATTTTGGTAGGAAGAATTAAAACAAAGCTTATTATCTAAATGGTGAGAGATTGCAGAGCTTTAAGGTGCAGAGGGATCTGGGTGTCCTAGTGCATGACTTGTAAAAGGTTAGTGTGCAGGCACAGCAAGTAATTAGCAAAGCGAAAAGAATATCATCAGTTATTGCAAGGGGAATTGAATACAAGAGTAGGGAAGTTATACTTCAGTTATACAAGGCATTGGTGAGTCTACATCTGGAGCACTGTGTACAATACTGGTCTCTTTATTTAGGAAAGATGTAAATGTGATAGCAGCAGTTCAAAGAAAGTTTACTGGACCAATATCAGGAACAGTTAGGTTGTCTTATGAGGAAAGGTGGGACAGGTTAAGCTTGTATCCTCTGGAGATTAGAAGAGCAAGAGGCTGCTTGATTGAAACATATAGGATCCTGAAGGGTCTGTGGAAAGGACATTTTCCCTTGTTAGAGAAGTTTGGAACTGGGGGTCACTATTGAAAAATTAAGAGAAATACCACTCTATCTACCGGGACTCTGGTTCTATTTGGGGCCTCATTGGGGACTCACTGCCAAGGCCGCACTTCGTCCCGTTTCCTGCACTGTATAGCTCTGATTGACCCGCCGATGTGACCTCCCAAAGCCTCAACTCACCAAAAGGGGGTCCTTGGCACCCAGCACCCACCCACCCCTCCCAGCACCCCACCTCACATGGGCAGGGCACCCTTGGGCCTGATCCCCATCATGGTTAAATGCCAACTTGGCACCTTGGTAGTGCCAACCTCACACCCTGGCAGTGCCACACTGACACCTCAGCAGTGCCAGCCTAGCACGCAGGTGGAACTTCCAGGATGTCAGGCTGGCAGTACCAAGGCACCCAGGTGGCACCAGCAGTGCCAGGGTGCCAGCCTGCCCAGAGAGCAAGCATCTGGAAGTTTCCGATTCATTGGTAAACCCCCACAAGTGCCGTTCTGTCTGGTCCCCGCTTGTGAAGACCAGTTTTTTTTTCAAAAAATATACTTTATTCATAAAATCTCTAATAAACATTACAGAACATTTCGAATTGTTATGACTGTACATTTCCTCCAAAGTTACACATTCACTTGACTTTCTTCCATTCAATTGGGATGACATTCCACACATTTCCCTGTTTACGTTACAATTCTTTCTTAAATATTTACATCATCATGTTTCTTTTATACATTGGAGTGTTAATGACCCAGACAGAGGGGTTTTACACGGTTACCAGCCCCTCGGTGTACATTTGCTGGTTGGACCTTACACAGTGGCCTTTCCCCATTGCACCTTGGCGGCAGCTGCCCCACGCTTGAGTGCGTCCCTCAGCACGAAGTACTGGACATTGGAATGTGCCAGTCTGTAACACTCGGTCGATGACAATTCTTTGCACTGGAAGATCAGCAAGTTTCGGGCAGACCAAAGAGCGTCTTTCAACGAGTTGATGACCCTCCAGCAGCAGTTGATGTTTGTCTTGGTGTGTGTCCCTGGAAACAGTCCGTAGAGCACAGAGTCCTGTGTCACAGAGCTGCTCGGTATGAACCTTGACACATACCACTGCATCTCTCTCCAGACCTTCTTTGCAAAGGCACATTCCACAAGGAGGTGGGTGACCGTCTCATTTCCCCCACAGCCATTCCGAGGGCAGCATGCAGCGGCGCTGAGACTTCGGGTGTACATGAAGAATCTCACAGGGAGGGCACTTCTCACCACCAGCCAAGGTAGGTCTTGGTGCTTGTTTGACAGTTCTGGTGATGAGGCATTCTGCCAGTTGATTCTGACAGTCTGCTCAGGGAACCATCCAACATCCTCCACAGTCTCCTTTTCCCTAAGGGCCTCAAGGACATTACGTGCTGACCACTGCTGCATTGCCTTGTGGTCAAAGGTGTTTTTCTGAATAAATGTTTTCATGAGGGCAGGTGATACGGCACGGTCAAACTACTTGGAGCATTCCGCGGCAATGAGGCCAGACCCATCCTTCATAACAGCGGGGATAGGTAGAACCTCAGTATGTAGTGACACTTGGTGTTTGCGTACCGGGGGTCCACGCACAGCTTGATGCAGCTGCACACAAAGGTGGCCATCAGGATGAGGGAGACGTTGGGTACGTTTCTCCCTCCCTTATCCAGAGATTTGTACATGGTGCCCTTTCGTACACGGTCCATCTTGGATCTCCAGATGAACTTAAAGATGGCTCGGGTGACTGCTGCAGTGTAGGGTCGGGTAATGGGCCAGACCTGTGCCACGTACAGCAACACCGAGAGTACCTCACACCTGATGACCAGGGTTTTGCCCGCAATGGAGAGGGAGTGTGAAATGAAATGAAATGAAAATCGCTTATTGTCACAAGTAGGCTTCAAATGAAGTTACTGTGAAAAGCCCCTAGTCGCCACATTCCGATGCCTGTTCGGGGAGACTGTTACGGGCTGTTGCTCCCACATGCCCAGTTTCTGTCTTACCTTGGCGATGCACTCCCAGTTTTTGGTGCACGCCCCAGCCGCTCCGAACCATATCCCCAGCACCTTCAGGTAATCTGACCTGACGGTGAAGGGGACAAAAGACCGGTCGGCCCAGTTACCAAAGAACATGGCCTCGCTCTTGCCGCAGTTTACCTTGGCTCCCAAAGCCAGTTCAAACTGGTCACAGGCGTTCAAGAGCCTGCGTACTGACATGGGATCTGAGCAGAAGACGGCGACGTTGTCCATGTACAGGGAGACCTTGACTTGAGTGCCTCTGCTGCCTGGGATCGTCACTCCTCTTCTACAAAGATCCTTCCTGATGGACTCGGCAAAAGGTTCTATGCAGCACACAAACAGGGCGGAGGAGAGGGGGCAGCCCTGCCTGACTCCAGATTTGATCTGGAAACGTTCTGATTCCCACCCATTGATTGAGACTGCGCTACAGATGTTTGTGTAGAGCAGTTGGATCCAATTGCAAATTCACTCCCCAAACCCCATTTTGGAGAGCACATCCATAATGAAGAGTGCGATATTCTGTCAAAAACCATCTCCTGGTCAAGGCTGATGTCCACCCTCCTGTCCTACACGTAGGCGATCGTATCCCTGAGTAGCGCGAGGCTATCAGAGATCTTCCTGCCGGGTACAGCACAGGTCTGGTCAGGGTGGATCACCGACTCCAGAGCAGACTTGACCCGATTGGCAATGACCTTGGCTAGAATTTTATAATCCACATTCAACAGTGAAATGGGTCGCCAATTTCAAATTTCTTCCCTTTCCCCCTTCTGCTTGTAGATGAGGGTGATGATGTCTTTCCTCATGGATTCTGACATGCTGCCGTCCAGAAGCATACTCTCGTACACTTCCAGCAGGTCTGGGCCCATCCAGTCCCACAGAGCCGAATACAACTCAACCGGTAAGCCGTCGCTTCCGGGAGTTTTACTCGTCTCAAAGGACTTGACGGCCTTTGTCAGCTCATCCAGAGTTAACGGTTTGTCCAGGCTTTCCCGCTCGCTGTCGTCTAAGACCTCCATGATAGACGACAGAAAAGACTGGGAAGCCGTGCTATCTGTTGGCTTCAGATCATACAGTCTGGCATAAAAGGATTGGCTGATCCTCAGAATGTCAGACTGCGATGACTTTACAGCGCCATCTTCTTCCTTCAGGCTGCTGATCACAGAGGTCTCTCTGTGCACCTTTTGGAAGAAGAAGCGCGAGCATGTTTCATCCTGCTCCAGAGCGGACTCTGGAACAGAAGATAACCTTGGAGGCCTCCGAGGTATAGAGCAAGGCTTGCTGGCTCTTCACCTCTTGGAGATCCTCCTTGACATCAACCCCCATCGACTGCGGCTGGAGCAGATTCTGCATACATTTCTGGAGCCTGGACATGGCCCCTCATCTCTCTTTCACCTTCTGGACACCTTGGAGGATGAAAAACCTTTTGATGTTTCCCTTGATGGCTTCCCACCAGAGATATGGAGACTCAAAGAGGGGTTTCACGGTTCTCCAACCTTTGTAATCCCTCCTGAGTTCCTCGAGGTTCTCTGAAGTCAACAGTTTCACATCCAGCTTCCATGTCCCCTGGTTTTCCTGCAGGTGGCAGTCAGCCAGTAGGAGACAGTGGTCAGAGAAGAACACTGGCTTGACGTCGGTGGACCTGACCGTAAAAGCACGGGACACAAAGAAGAAGTCTATCCTGGAGCAGACGGACCTGTCTAACCGTGACCATGCGTATCTACGCTGCGCTCCGTCTGCAGGGTTGCTGAAGACGTCGAGCAGCTTGGCGTCTTTTACCGTTTCCATCAGGAGTCTGGACGTAGCGTCTAGTTTGCTGATGGCTCTGCCGCATCGATGATTCAATTGAAGTCACCGCCCAGAATGACCGGCATGGAAGTGGCCAATGATTTGTTATGTTCTAGGTGTAACATAAGCAACTTCCTTGTGGTGCACTTGACAAAGGAAGGTTCAGACGTGGAGGTAACTTCAACACGTTTATTATACTATTTACACTTCTATTACTCGGGTTCGACACTACTGCTAATCCTACTATAGCTACCCAGACTGACTAACCAGTTGCTGCAATCCACGTTGTGGGAGTGATATTGAATCAACCCTGTGTCTGTACTCACTGACTGTCTCCACTGGAAAGAGGCAGATCATGTGTGTGGTGTCCTTTATATATGGGTTGGTGTAATGCCCCCCTGTGGCCGTGTCACCTCTGTGTGTATCGTGAATGTCCATTGGTCATGTCCTATCTAACTGATCCATTGGTTGAGTGTGTGTGTGCGATGTCTCTGGTGCTCCCTCTAGTGTCTAGCTAGCCTACATGTATTTACATTGATGCACATCACCACAGCCAACAGTAATGGGAGTTGCTGAAGGACTGCCAGCCGCTCACTCTTTATGGCCTGGGCGTGCACATTAATGAGTCTGAGAGCAGCTTTTTTGTATTTGACGTCTGCTACGAGGAGGTGTCCACCCACCACCTCCTTAACATCGGAGATGATGAAGTTGCCTCCCCGCAGCAGAATACCCAGGCCGGAGGAACGACAACCGTTTCCTCCTGACCAGATGGATGGCCCGCACCAGCTCGACCAGCGCCTGTAGTTGCTGAGGTGTGGAATCCCACACTCCTGCAGAAACAGTAGGTCGGCTTTCACTTTGGCCAGGTGACTGAGTGTGGCTACACACCGCAAAGTGTCTTTAATGCTTCGCACATTAATCGATGCAATTTGAAACCCCATTTAAAAAAAAGTAGATTTACCAGCCTCAGAGTCCAGGGTCTATACAGTTGGCTATTCCAGCTGTTGAATGTTCCCCAGCATACCAGTGGTGCTGACAAACTGTTGCACAATTGTAGGGCTGAGAAAGCTGTCCTAGTCTGTACTGGGCCCGTGAACTCGAAGGGGATGCATTGGGGGGGGGGGGGGGGGGGGGTACTGTAGCCCTGGTGTCTGTTGTTGCAGTCAGTGGGTGTTGGGGTTGCAGGGCTGGTCTCTGCCTGGGCTGTTGCTGCTCCTGAATTTCTGGAGCTGGTCCTTGTCCTTGTTTCTAATGTCCGGCGTCTGGTGGGCGTTGGTCACATTGCTGTTCCCATCGACCAGAGATTGATGATCTCGGCGTGTTTCATTGTCTTTGCTGTCTGTGGTCTGGGGGGTCTGTACATCCCGTTCCACATTGGTGCTTGGCCTCATAATTTGAGGCTGATCATTAGCTTGTCCTTCCTCATCGGAGGAGGTGCCGGCGCTAAGGCTGTTGGCTGGAAGCTGCCGCTTTTTGCCGTTCACCATCAGAGATTTCCTCGGTTTATTTTTCTGTTTCCGCTTTCGTTTGTCCCTGTTCACCTTTTCCCAGGGCGCTTCATTCTCCGTTCCATCCTCTCCCATTGAGTCTTCCTCTTCTGATGGAGTTGGGGTTGTGTTGTCAGGGTGTGCTAGGGCCTCCACCTTTTGTTGAGGGGCCTTCTGTTGATTTCCAGCATCCTGTGCTGTGGTGTCTTTGTCAGTGGAGGGTGCATGAACCTCCTCTGTGGCCGCCTTTTTCGCTCCGCCGCTGATAATCTGTGCGTATGTGGCCCCCCCCGTTTTGGACAGGCCCTGTAGAGATGGCCGGCCTCCCCACACAGGTTGCAGCATTTGGCGTCTTTGCAGTCCTTTGTCATGTGACCCTCCTGCCTGCAGTTTTTGCAGAAGTTGACGCTGCAACATGTCCCGTTTTGCCACAGGTGCGACATACTCGTGGCTGCCCCACATAATAAAGGTAGCCGCGACTTCCTCCAATGGCGAAACTGGAGGGGGGATGCAGGATGGTTCCGTTGCCGTCCGTTCTCAAGGTCACCTTGACCTGGTGTTCACTTGTCCAGATGCCAAAAGTGTCCTTCAGTTCTACGCTGCTACCTTTCAGCTCGACATACCTGGCGAGGAACGTGAGCACATCAGACACGGGGATGTGGGGGTTGTTACACTGCACATGTACTGCTGTGATGGTAGCGTGAACAGAGGCTCCGCAGTCAGGATGGACAGGGGGCCCTGGTTGCCTTTTTCCTTAAACGCCTTCAAAAGTTTGATGCAAGCTGCAACACTTTTGAAGGTGACGTCAAAATATCCATTGTTGGGGAAGTCTTGCAAGCAGGAGACATCTGTTGCTTCAAAGCTGCAGCACTCGAGCAGCACCCACTTCACGAAGAAATTTCGATCCACAGGCGAGTCTCCTCCAAACTTCTTCACTGTAACTCGGACAGTGTTTCGCAGTCCCTGGCCTGGTGCTCAAGATACAGCTGCAGCCATAGCTCCAACGCTCAGTCTAAACTGTATCGGCGTTAGGCCTAAACCAGAGGCTTAGACCAGCATGGAGATCCACCAATAGCAGCAGAGCTCAAACGTTTCCTCTTCGATGTCTTCAATCCCTCTGCGTTCTTCAATCCACGATCGACATCGAAATTCTCATCTTCACTTGATCAAGTCCAGATTTAAACTGATAAGAACAGATACTACACTTGATCTTAGCCAAAAGGCCGAGAAGTGATGTGAAGACCAGTAATGAACGGCGCTCGGCCGAGATCTCTGAGGTGAAGGGGTTAGATCCCAACACCTTGGTAGACCATGGCAGTTCATATTCGAGTGAGACTAGCTGTCTCGCTCTAATATGCAGATTTACCAGTGGGTGGGATTCAAATCACGATGTCTCACAAGGTTGCGCTAGATCGCAGGAAGCGTGGTGAGCCTGGTAGATCTCAGGAAGTGGGATCTCCCTCGCCGTGCTGTCTTTCAGGTGCAAGGTGACCAGTAGATCGCACCCTCAGCACCCTCAGATTCTTGTGGGTTTTGAGGGGTAGATGGGAATGTGAAGTTGAGGTTACAATCAGATCACCCATTATCTTCTTGAATGGCGGAGGAGGCTCAAGGGGCCGACACCTGCACTTAACTTGTATGTTCGTACGTTCCCACTTGTTCGCTTCTGCCTGATTAATTGCCTTCCCCACCATCAAATATGCCACCACGGAAAAGAATCTTAGATGTTAAACGTCTAAACTGAGGTGTGTGAGGTTTTGCCAGGCATGTCTTGAACAAAGATATCTTGAGATCCTGGGCGGGATTCTCCGTTGGTTGACGCCGAAACCGGAAACGTGATTGGGTGGAGAATAAGTTCCGACAGCAAAATAGCGGCGGCCGCCGATTTGACACCAAATTGTAATTCTCCATGCTCAGAAGCCCAGATGCAATTTCCAAGTGGTTGCCTGTGAGGCAGCAACCCTGTCCTGGGCCTCGGCCAGCGCCTGCACAGAATGCCCTAGGCCTTGGACATGCTGATCCATTGCCCCCAAGGCCTGCACCATGAAGTAATCGGGGATTTGGGGGAAGTCCTGTAAGTCTGTACAATAGTTACCCAGAAGTTAGAAGAGATTTTAATTCTACTAACTTTTTCCAGGAACTGTTGATGTAAGTCAGTTTGGAAGCATCCAAATTTTGTGATTTAAATCGCATTTTCAGATGGTTCTCGTTCCAGGGCAATTGCCCAGGGGAAGTTTGCAAACCTCACCTGGGAACCTCTGAAGGGGATTCCCCACCCGCCGCCTTGCCACCCCCAATTACGACTCCCCCAGGAGCTCGGAGGGCATGGTCAATTTTTGTAACTGAATAGTGTTCATTCTATGTTGTTAGCCTGAAACAATAAAACATTAGTTTTAGACTGCCCAAAATTATTTCACAAAGGCCCTTGATAATTGGCAACCGAGAGGAGGCTTTTAATGCATCATTCTGGGTTGGGTCTGAAACTAGCTGTCACAGTGTTAATTAATCTGCTAATTTGTCCTTTCAACAGCACGGTAGCCTTGTGGATAGCACAATTGCTTCACAGCTCCAGGGTCCCAGGTTCGATTCCGGCTTGGGTCACTGTCTGTGCGGAGTCTGCACATCCTCCCCGTGTGTGCATGGGTTTCCTCCGGGTGCTCTGGTTTCCTCCCACAGTCCAAAGATGTGCAGGTTAGGTGGATTGGCCATGATAAATTGCCCTTAGTATCCAAAATTGCCCTTAGTGTTGGGTGGGGTTACTGGGTTATGGGGATAGGGTGGCGGTGTTGACCTTGGGTAGAGTGCTCTTTCCAAGAGCCGGTGCAGACTCGATGGGCCGAATGGCCACCTTCTGCACTGTAAATTCTATGAAACTCCAGATTATTATACCAATTTAAAAGGTAGTTCTTATGAAAACAATGAGACGTACGGGATGATTTTAACCCTCAGTTGGTACATAATTCCATTACCAGTCAAAATTTGTTAATTTAGTAGTTTATGCTGCAACTGAAGTTGGAAAGTATTAACTTGTCAATGTGCAAATATGTAAACATATGAAAAGATGGGCAAAAAAATGACCATGCTAATTAAACCTGACCATTTCAGGCATTGCATAACTATACATGACATCCATGCATCCTTAACAATGAAGTCTCCTGAGACAGACAAAACAACAGAGCAAACAACGAGGGTCAATTGTGCAGAAACTCCACAAAATTCCTTTCTGACTCCCTGAGGCATTTAGGAAAGATTCAGGAGTCTGTAGTTCCCATAAATCCTGACAACACAACTAGCAATTTATTCTTTATAACCGAAAATTCCCTTTAAAAGGACAGCATCAACTTCATATCGACCACATGGTCAGATCGTCTGTTCTGGAGGATAATGACTTTGTGAAAAATAACTTCTAACTTAACAGGGCAACATGCAATAATACATCTGGTTGTCCTATATTTGACCTAAGATTGCTTGATGGGTGCAAAAGCAGCATTTTTGAAAAAAAGTCATGAAATGTTTTCTCAAACTGGTTGACAAACAGCAAGGACACAAAGAAGCAGCAAAACTGAAAAGTGATCCAAACAGGATGTTCACTCTCTTGCTATTTTTAACGCAAGAAGATATACTCGCATAAAATATTTCCATTGCTGGTAAGAGGCAGTATCAAGCTAAAAGGTTTGTGCAAGAAGTAGACGAAATTCAGCAGACAAGAATATAAAGTAAAAATGAGTGACAAATAAAAGAACAATTCTATAAAATAAAAATATTTTCGTCATTTAAAAGCATGGACCTGTGAAGAGCAAAGGAATTTAAGTGTCCATAGAAAATAACCATAGAATTCTGACAGTGTAGAATGAGGCCATTCGGCCCATCAAGTCTGCACCGACCCTCTGAAAGAGCACCCTCCCTAGGCCCACTTTCCCGACCATCCCCACAATCCCACCTAACCTGCACATATTTGGACATACTAAGGGGCAATTTAACATAACCAATCCGCCTAACCTGCACATCTTTGGAATGTGGGAGGAAATCGGAGCGCCCGGAGGAAACCCACGCAAACACAGGGAGAACGTGCAGACTCCACACAGTCACCCAAGACTGGAATTGAACCCGGGTCCCTGGCGCTGTGAGGCAACGGTGCCAACCACTGTGCCGCCATGCTGCCCCATGTGCACAGATCACTAAAAGCTAATTGACAGCTACAAAAACCATTCAAAGAGGCAAATTGTATATTGACCAGTTTCTCAAAAGAGGATGGAATCCAAAAGTGAGGAAATTAATGCTCTAGTCACACAGAGCCGTCGTCATCTAGATTAATGCACTTAGTTTTGTTCACTGCACCTCAGGAAGGATATATGAGTTTTGGAGGGAATACAGTGCAGATTCACCAGAATTATACTGAGACTTATCAAATCAAATTAGGTTTGTGTTCCCTTTAGTTTAGATGGTTGAGGGGTGATTTAATAGAGGTGTTTAAAAG
Source organism: Scyliorhinus torazame (assembly GCF_047496885.1). Classification (NCBI taxonomy): domain Eukaryota; kingdom Metazoa; phylum Chordata; class Chondrichthyes; order Carcharhiniformes; family Scyliorhinidae; genus Scyliorhinus; species Scyliorhinus torazame. The sequence continues at coordinate 228,591,423 of NC_092716.1, forward strand.
AATAATTTCACAGATTTCACAGTGCAGAAGGAGGCCATTCGGCCCATCGAGTCTGCACTGGCTCTTGGAAAGAGCACCCTACCCAAGCCCACACCACCCTATCCCCATAACCCAGTAACCCCACCCAACACTAAGGGCAATTTTTGGACACTAAGGGCAATTTTGGACACTAAGGGCAATTTAGCATGGCCAATCCACCTAACCCGCACATCTTTGGACTGTGGGAGGAAACCGGAGCCCCCGGAGGAAACCCACGCACACACGGGGAGAACGTGCAGACTCCACACAGACAGTGACCCAGCCGGGAATCGAACTTGGGATCCTGGAGCTGTGAAGCAATTGCGCTAACCACTATGCTACCGTGCTGCCCGGATTCAATCGTGTAGATTTGGGAAAGTTGTTTTCTCTGCTGATGGAATCCAATACAAGGAGGCTTAATCCCAACACTAAAGTTCGGCCAGTTAGGAGTAAAATCACGCGAAAGGTAGTGTACATCTGGAAATCCTGTCCTATAAGCAGTGGGAGAGACCATATCTGGAGTGAGTGAGTGTGGCTATCGGGAATTTGAAACAGAGTGGGAATTTGGTGCTTTTTGCTTTTTCTCCTTGCTCTGTATCTTTTAACATCTTCAGTGAATGGTCTTGTCCTGTTACAGCAGTTGAGGGTATAAAGGAGAGAGAGCTGATTGTTAAGTAATGGGTAAGGTCGGGTAGGTCTTTACTGCTTTTATCACTTATAGTTTGAAAATACTTTTTGTGGTTTATAATCCGCAAGGGCTATAATTGGTAGTAACGAGGACAGGAAAGAAGGGCCCAAGAGAGTTGGATATAATCTGATATCAAACATCTTCCAAAGGTTTAATTTAAAGGTGTAATTCATGGCAGGAGAGCTCAAAGCTGTGGTTTGCTCCTCTTGATCCATGTGGGAAGCTGGGAACATTTCCAATGCTCGAGGCCAGCATGTGGGCAGGAAGTGTCTCCAGCTACAGCTCCTGGAATCATAGGTTTCAGAGCAGGAGCGGCGGCTAGGGACACTGTTGGGCATCCGCGAGGTGGAGAGTGTCATGGACATCATTTATAGAGAGGTGGTCACACCGCAGGCTCAGACGCCACAGGCAGGAAGGGAATGGGTAACCACCAGGCAGAGCAAGAGAGCTAGGCAGGCAGTGGAGGAATCTCCTTTGGCCATTCTCCTGCAAAACAGATATACTACCGTTTTGGATACTGTCGAGGGGAATGTCCTCTCAGGGAAAAGCAGCAACAGCCAAACTCGTGGCACCACAGTTGGTTCTGCTGCAGAGGGGAGGAATTGAATGTGTGGCAATGCAATAGTTATGGGGGAATCAATTATAAGGGGAATAGATGGGCGTTTCTGTGGCCACAAACAGGACTCCAGGATGGTATGTTGCCTCCCTCATACTAGGGTCAAGGATATCCCAGAGCGGCTACAGGACATTCTGGAGGGTGAACAGCCAGTGGTCATGGCACACATTGGTGCAAATTACGAAGGTAAAAAAAGTGATGTGGACTTAAAAGCAGAATATTGGGAGTTAGGAAGAAAATTGAAAAGTCAGACATCAAATGTAACAATCTCAGCATTACTATCAGTGCCACGTGCAAGTCAGAGAAGAAATTGCAGGGTATATCAGACGCATATGTGGCTGAAGAGATGGTATGAGGGAGAGGGTTTCAGATTCGGCATTGGGACACACTAATTGGGCATTGGGACCGGCTCGGGGGAAGGTGGGACTGGTACAAACTGGATGGGTTATACTTGGGCAGCACTGGAACTGATGTCCTCAGGGGAATATTTGCAAGAATGGCTGGGGAGGGTTTAAACTAAAAAGGTAGGGGATTGGGAGTCAAAGGAGGTGGAAACAAGGATAAAAACAAAAGACAGAAAGGGGAATAAGAAAAGTGATAGGCAGGGAAACCAAGGGGCAGATTCAAACAGGGCCACATTGAAAAATATTGGGACCAGGACAAGTAATGTTAAAAAGACAAATCTAAAGGCTTTGTGCCTCAACACACGGAGCATTCGCAATAAAGTGGATGAACAAATCACGCAAATAGATGTAAACGGGTATGATATAATTGGGATTACGGAGATAATGCTGCAGGGTGATCAGTGATGAGAACTGAAGGTCCAGGGGTATTCAGTACTTAGGAAGGACAGACATAAAGGAAAAAAGCGGTGGGGCAAAAAAACATTAGTGGGTGTTGTACATAGACCCCCAAACTGTAATGGTGATGTTGAGAATGGTATTAAACAGGAAATTAGAGATGCCTGTGATAATTACGTGTGGTTTTAATCTGCATATAGATTGGGAAATAAAAATAGTCACAATACCACAGAGGAGGAATTACTGGAGTGTATACAGGATAGTTTCCTGGACCAATAAGTTGAGGAACCAATAAGAACAGGCCATCCAAGACTAGGTACTGTGTAATGAGAACGGAATAATTGGCAATGTAGTTGTGTGTGACCCCTTGGGGATGAGCGACCAAAACTTTTTCATCAACATGGAGAGTGACGTAGTTGAATCTGTAACTAAGGTCCTGAATCTTAATAAAGTAAATTACGATGATAGGAGGCGTGAGTTGGCCATGATCGATTGGGAAACATTGCTTAGAGGAATAACTGTGGATAGGCAATGGCAAACATTCAAGGAACGCATGGGGGAACTGCAACAATTGTTTATTCCTGTTTGGGACAAAAGTAAAACGAGAAAGATCGCCAATTCATGGCTTACAAGGGAAGTTAGAGATAGTATTTGATCTGAGGAAGAAGCACACAAATTGGCCAAGAAAAACAACAGGCCTGAAGATTGGGAGCAGTTTAAAATTCAGCAAGGAGGGACCAAGGGATTGATTAAGAAGGGGAAAGTGGAGTATGAGAATAAGTTTGCAGGGAACATAAAAACTGCCTGTAAAAGTTTCTATAGGTACATGAAGAGAACAAGATTGGTGAAGACAAATGTGGGTCCCTTACAGTCAGAAACATGGGAATTCATAATGGGGAACAAATAAATGGCTGAGGAACTAAACACATACTTTGGTTCTGTCTTCACAAATGGTGACACAAATATGATACCAGAAACTTTGAGGAATGCAGGGTTTAGTGAGAGGAAGGAACTGAAAGAGATCAATATGAGTAGAGAAATGGTTTTGAGGAAATTGATGGGATTGAAGGCTGAAAAATCCCAGGGCCTGATAATCTACTTCCCAGAATACTTAAGGAAGTGGCTCTAGAATTAGTGGATGCATTAGTGGTCATCTTCCAGGATTCTATAGACTCTGGAATAGTTCGGGAAGCCTGATGTCAGGAGTAGGGAAAATTCAAGAATCCATTATCAAATATTTTATAGCAGAGCACTCAGAAAACAGCGGCAGGATCAAACAGTCTGCATGGTTTTATGAAGGGGAAATCATGTTTGACAAATCTACTGGATGTAACTAGTAGAGTTGATGAGGGGGGCGGGGGGGGTGCAGTGGTTGTGGTTTACTTGGATTTTCAGAAGGCTTTTGATAAAGTCTGTATTATGGGCCAGGGTTTAGAGAAGTATATCATGGAGTTCACCTGACCCACAACTTTTAATAGATTTTAGTTATGGGGAGCACAAGGACCCACTTTCCAGGTGTAATGCAACAGAGACTTTAAGTATTTAAAAAAAATATATATTTTATTCAAATTTTTCGGCCAAACAAAACAATACAAAGGTTTTCCTTTTTACAACAATAAAACAATATAAATAACAGTGACCGTTTTAACAAATAAATAAATAATATATAGACTAAATGGCAACTGCCATAACAAAAATAATAACTCTCCAGAAATAAAATCAAACAATCCAATATACATAACCAAGTACAAATATCTATACAAAAACACCCCTGAGGACCCCCCCTCCCCCCGCCCCCCCCCTCCCCCCTGGGTTGCTGCTGTTACCTTCCCATTTCCTTTATCGTTCTGCGAGGTAGTCAATGAACGGTTGCCACCGCCTGGTGAACCCTTGAGCCGAACCCCTTAGTGCGAACTTTATCCGTTCTAGTTTTATAAACCCTGCCATGTCATTTATCCAGGTCTCCACGCCCGGGGGTTTGGCTTCCTTCCACATAAGCAATATCCTTCGCCGGGCTACTAGGGACGCAAAGGCCAAGACATCAGCCTCTTTCGCCTCCTGCACTCCCGGCTCCTCTGCAACCCCGAATATAGCCAACCCCCAGCCTGGCTCGACCCGGACCCCCACCACCTTCGAAAGCACCTTTGCCACCCCCACCCAGAACCCCTGCAGTGCCGGGCATGACCAAAACATGTGTGTGTGGTTTGCTGGGCTTCTCGAGCATCTCCCACACCTATCCTCTACCCTGAAAAATTTACTGAGCCTTGCTCCGGTCATATGCGCCCTGTGCAAAACCTTGAATTGTATCAGGCTTAGCCTGGCGCCGAGGACGACGAGGTTACCCTACGTAGGGCATCAGCCCACAGCCCCTCCTCAATCTCTTCCCCCAGCTCTTCTTCCCATTTCCCCTTCAGCTCATCCACCATGATCTCCCCCTCGTCCCTCATTTCCCTGTATATATCCGACACCCTACCATCCCCCACCCATGTCCCTGAGATCACTCTATTCTTGAATCTCCTGCGTCGGGAGCTGCGGGAATTCCCTCACCTGTTGCCTCGCAAAAGCCCTCAGTTGCATGTACCGAAATGCATTCCCTTGGGGCAACCCATATTTTTCCGTCAGCGCTCCCAGACTCGCAAACGTCCCGTCTACGAACAGATCTCTCAGTTGCACAACCCCAGCTCTCTGCCATGCTCCAAATCCCCCATCTATTCTCCCCGGGACAAACCTATGATTATTTCTTATCGGGGACCGCACCGAGGCTCCTGTCCTTCCCCTATGTCGTCTCCACTGCCCCCAAATTTTTAGCGTTGCCACCACCACTGGACTTGTGGTGTATTTTTTCGGGGAGAACGGCAACGGCGCCGTCACCAGTGCTTGTAGGCTGGTTCCTTTGCAGGACGTCATCTCCAATCTTTTCCACGCCGCTCCCTCCCCTTCTCCCATCCACTTACACACCATTGAGATATTGGCGGCCAGTAGTATTCACTTTGGCTCGGTAGTGCCAGCCCCCCGCTATCCCTGCTACACTGCAAGAACCCCCTCCTCACTCTCGGGGTCTTCCCGGCCCACACAAAACTCATGACACTTTTCTCAATTTTCTTGAAAAAAGCCTTCGTGACCAGGCTGAAAGAAGGCACTGAAACACAAAAAGGAATCTCGGGAGGACTACCATTTTGACCGCCTGCACCCTACCCACCAGTGACAGGGGCACCATGTCCCATCTCCTAAAATCCTCCTCCATCTGTTCCACCAATCTTGTTAAATTAAGCCTATGTAAGGTTCCCCAACTCCTGGCTATCTGAATCCCTAAGTACCGGAAATCTCTTGTTACCTTCCTCAGCGGTAAATCATCTATTCCCCTGCTCTGCTCCCCCGGATGCACCACAAACAACTCACTCTTCCCCATATTCAATTTGTACGCCGAAAATTCCCCAAACTCCCTGAGTGTCTGCATTATCTCAGGCATCCCCTCCACTGGGTCCGCAACGTACAGCAATAAATCATCTGCATACAAAGATACCCGGTGTTCTTCGCCTCCCCTGAGTACTCCCCTCCACTTCCTGGAGCCCCTCAGTGCTATGGCCAGGGGCTCAATCGCCAATGCAAACAGTAACGGAGACAGGGGACACCCCTGCCTCGTCCCTCTATGAAGATGGAAGTAGTCAGACCTCTGCCTGTTCGTGACCACACTCGCCACCGGGGCCCTATACAGCAGCTGTACCCATCCAATAAACCCTTCTCCAAAACCAAATCTCCTCAGCACCTCCCACAGATAATCCCACTCCACTCTGTCGAATGCTTTCTCGGCGTCCATCGCCACCACTATCTCCGCCTCCCCCTCTGGTGGGGGCATCATCATTACCCCTAGCAACCTCCGTATGTTCGTGTTCAGCTGTCTCCCCTTAACGAACCCAGTTTGATCCTCGTGGACCACCCCCGGGACACAGTCCTCTATCCTCGTCACCATCACCTTGGCCAGGAGCTTAGCATCTACATTTAAAAGGGAAATGGGGCTGTAGGACCCACACAGCAGCAGGTCTTTTTCCTTCTTCAAAAGGAACAATATCGTCGCCTCCGACATAGTCGGGGGCAACTGCCCCCTTTCCCTGGCCTCATTAAAGGTTCTCGTCAAAAGCGGGGCCAATAGGTCCATATATTTCCTATAAAATTCCACCGGGAATCCGTCCGGTCCCGGGGCCTTCCCCGCCTGCATGCTCCCAATCCCTTTTACCACCTCCTCCATCTCAATCTGTGCTCCCAGTCCCGCCCTCTCCTGCTCCTCCACCTTCGGGAATTCCAGCTGATCCAGGAAACACATCATTCCCTCCTTCCCTTCCGGGCGCTGAGCCTTATATAACCTCTCATAGAATGCCTTGAACACCCTGTTCACTCTCTCCGCTCCCCGTTCCATCTCTCCCTCCTCATCTCTCACCCCACCTATCTCCCTCGCTGCTCCCCTCTTCCTCAATTGGTGTGCCAGTAGCCGACTCGCCTTCTCTCCATACTCATACTGTACACCCTGTGCCCTCCTCCACTGTGCCTCTGCCTTACCCGTGGTCAGCAGGTCAAATTCCACATGTAACCTTTGTCTTTCCCTGTACAGTCCCGCCTCCGGTGCCTCTGCATATTGCCTGTCCACCCTCAAAAGTTCTTTCAACAATCGCTCTCTTTCTTTACCCTCTTACCTCCCTTTATGTGCCCTTATGGATATCAGTTCCCCTCTGACCACCGCCTTCAACGCCTCCCAGACCACTCCCACCTGAACCTCTCCATTGTCATTAAGCTCCAAGTACCTTTCAATACACCCCCTCACCCTTAAACATACCCCCTCATCCGCCAATAAACCCATATCCATTCTCCAGAGTGGGTGCTGTTCTTTTACTCTCCTACCTCCAGGTCTACCCAATGTGGAGCGTGGTCCGAAATGGCTATGGCCGTATATTCCGTCCCTGTCACCTTCGGAATCAGTGCCCTTCCCAAGACAAAAAAGTCTATCCGTGAGTATACTTTGTGAACATGGGAGAAAAATTAGAACTCTTTACTCCTAGGCCTACTAAATCTCCAGGGGTCTACCCCTCCCATCTGCTCCATGAAGTCCTTGAGCACCCTGGCCGCTGCCGGCCTCCTCCCGGTCCTGGACCTCGACCGGTCCAGCCCTGGATCAAGCACCGTATTGAAGTCTCCCCCCATTACCAACTTTCCCGTCTCCAGGTCCGGGATACGTCCCAACATACGCCTCATAAAATTTGCATCATCCCAGTTCGGGGCGTATACGTTCACCAGAACCACCGCCTCCCCTTGCAATCTGCCACTCACCATCACATATCTACCCCCACTATCCGCCACTATGGTCTTTGCCTCAAACAGTAGCCGTTTCCCCACTAAGATAGCCACCCCCCTATTCTTCGCATCTAAACCCGAATGAAACACCTGCCCCACCCATCCTTTACGTAGTCTGACCTGGTCTATCAGTTTCAGATGCGTCTCCTGCAATATAACCACATCTGCCTTTAATTTCTTTAGATGTGTGAGTACCCGTGCCCTTTTAATCGGCCCGTTCAGCCCTCTCACGTTCCACGTGATCAGCCGGGTTGGGGGGCTCTTTACCTCCCCCCTTGTCGACTAGCCATTCCCTTTTTTAACCCAGCTCCTCACCCGGTTCCCACGTACCCGTATATCCCCCCGACGGTGCCCTCCCGCCTCGACCACCGCATCCCATAACAGCTCCCCCTTCTCCTTAGCAGCAGCAACCCAGTTAACCCCCCCCCCCCGCTAGATCCCCCTCTAGCGTTGTTGCACCCCCCATGTTGCTCCCAGAAGTCAGCGAACTCTGGCTGACCTCGGCTTCCCCCCTTGTCCTCGGCCCCCACTGTGCGAGGCCCCCTCCTTCCTGTGTCCCTGTTCCCGCCATAATTACCATAGCGCGGGAACAAAGCCCGCGTTTCCCACTTGGCCCCGCCCCTAATGGCCGGCGCCCACAGTTCCTCATACTCCCTCCACCCCTCCCCCCCCCCCCAACATGGGGAAGAGAGAAAAGTTACAGGATCACAAAATTAACAAATTGAAAAATCATCCCCCCTCCCTTCCCCTTCCCCTTCCTCGCCCCACATAATCACCCCACCACTTTGTCCCAAAAGCTCTTTCTCTCGCCAGACTATTCCAGCTTCTCGTCCACAATGAATGTCCACGCCTCTTCTGCCGTCTCAAAGTAGTGGTGCTTCCCTTGGTGTGTGACCCACAATCTCGCCGGTTGCAACATTCCAAACTGGACCTTCTTTTTGTGAAGCACCGCCTTAGCCCGATTGAAACTTGCCCTCCTTCTCGCCACCTCCGCACTCCAATCCTGGTATACGCGGATCACCGCGTTCTCCCACCTACAGCTCCGAGTTTTCTTCGCCCATCTGAGGACCGTCTCTCTGTCATTGTAGCGGAGAAACCTCACCACTATAGCTCGAGGTATTTCTCCAGCCTTTGGTCTTCGCGCCAGAACTCGATAAGCTCCCTCCACCTCCAAAGGGCCCGTCGGGGCCTCCGATCCCATTAGCGAGTGAAGCATCGTGCTCACATATGTCCCGACGTCCGCCCCTTCTGCGCCTTCGGGAAGACCCAGGACTCTTAAATTCTTCCTCCTCGAATTATTCTCCAGTGCTTCCAACCTCTCCACACACCTTTTGTGCTGTGCCTCGTGCGTTTCTGCCTTCACCACCAGGCCCTGTATTTCATCTTCGTTTTCAGCAGTCTTTGCCTTCACGACCCGAAGCTCCAGCTCTTGGGTCCTCTGCTCCTCCTTTAGCCCTTCAATCGCCTGTAATATTGGGGCCAACAGCTCCTTCTTCAACTCCTTCTTCAGCTCTTCCACACAGCGCCGCAGGAACTCTTGTTGCTCCGGGCCCCATAACAAACGGCCACCTTCCGACGCCATCTTGCTTTGAACTTCCCTTCCTTGCCGCTGCTCCAGAGGATCCTCCGCAATCCGGCCGCTATCCTCTCCCTTATCCATGCGTGTCCGGGGGGATTCCCTTGTGGTTTACCGCACAGTGTTTTTGGCCGTTTAAATTGTCGTTGGGGCTCCTATTAAGAGCCCAAAAGTCCGTTCCAACGGGAGCTGCTGAAACGTGCGACTTAGCTGGTCATCGCCGCACCCGGAACCCCACTTTAAGTATTTTTAAACAAAACAATGTTTATTCTATGAATCCAGTTAACATTTTATAAACACACAGTAAACAGTTCATCAACTACCAACACAAATAATCCCCACAGATACAATATTCTGTAGGTAACCGATAATAACTTTCCTAACAACATCCATAAGTCCAATACCCTTTTTAAATAAAGACAGCAGGTTTAAATTCTCTACAGGAAGCAGTTATCAAGTGATCTGAAGACATTCTTTAGCATGCAGAGAAAGAGAGAGATCAAAATATACCTTCTTGTTTGAATGCAGCTCCCAACTGAAAACAAATCCAAAAACTCAGCTACAAAACAGCTTCCAGCTCAAAACGAAAGTAAAAGCCAGAAACACAGCTCAGCTCCACCCACACAATGACATCACTGCAGCTATTTGATAAACACACTTTTCTTAAAGGGACCTCACATGACATCTGACATAAGAGATTAGCATGTAAAAATGAAGTATGGGATTAGGGGTATTGAGATGGATAGAAAACTGGTTGGCAGGCAGGAAATAAAGAGTAGGAACTAACAGGTCATTTTCAAATTGTCAGGCAGTGACTAGTGGGGTACAGCAAGGATTGGTGCTCGGACTCCAGCTATTCGTAATATGTATTAATGATTTAGATGAGGGAACAAATTGTAATATCTCCAAATTTGCAGATGAAACAAAGTTGGGTGGGAGGGTGAGCTGTGAGGAGGATGCAGAGATGCTTCAGTGTGATTTGGGTAAGTTGAGCGAGTATGCAAAGTATGCAAATGAATGACAGATGCAGTATAATTTGGATAAATGCAAGGTTATCCACTTCAGTAGCAAAAATGGGAAGGCAGACTATTATTTGAATGGCCAGAAATTAGGAGAGGGGAATGTGCAACAAACCTAGGTGTCCTCATACACCAGTTGCTGAAGTTATGCATGCAGGTACAGAAGGTGGTAAAGATGGCAAATAGTATGCTGGCCTTCGTTGCAAGAGGATTAGAGTATAGCAGCAGGGATGTCTTGCTGAAATTATACAGGGCTTGGAACCTTGGGCACGATTTAACGGAAAAGTTTCTAAGGGCAGGATTTAACTAAATGGGAACAAAATCCCATAGTGAGCGCATTTAGTCCTGTGTTTCCTGGCACCCACAGCACTGAAAAACACAACACTATAAAACGGCACTCGTGTTAGATAGGGGGCCTCAGTGGGAACGCGTCGCTAAGGCCACAGGTAGCACCGTTTTATGCACTGAGGAATGAAATGAAATGAAATGAAAATTGCTTATTGTCACAAGTAGGCTTCAATGAAGTTACTGTGAAAAGCCCCAGAGCTCCGCTCGCTAGCAGTACCAAGGTGCCACCTTGCCGAAAGGGCATGTATGTACGGGCCTCTGATCCCCTGAGAGACCCCCACGAGTGCCGTTCCATCTGATCCCCGTTTGTGGAGACCAGTACTGAACGGTGCTTGCCCGAGGTCTCCAAGATGAAGGTGATTGATCCCATGCCTTGGGTACCTCGGTAATCTGCACATTAAAGTGAGACTAGCTGTCTTGCTTAAATATGCAGAATTGCCTTGGCGGTGCTCCTGCCAGCTTGGTGTGCCACCCAGGAACCTTGCCCACGTTCCAGGAAGAGGGCCAGGGGGCCACCCTGCACTATCCCTGGCTGGCCCACCTTGTCCGTGCCAACCCACGGACTCCCAGGTGCCCTTTCTAATCCGACCTTATTGCACCGTGTCCGTAGCCCTGTATCTTAGAGCACTTAAGGTGCAGGTCCAGGTACTGTTTAAAAGAGTTTAGGGTCTCTGCCTCCACCACCAACTCGGGCAGCAAATCCCAGACTCCCACTATCCTCTGTGCAAAAATGTTCTTCCTCGTGCCCTCTCTGCACCTTCATAATGGGCAGGATTTATATCGCAACGTCCCACGAGATCGCGTTAGACCTCGTGAGGCGATGCGAGCCAGGTAGATCCCCTGGCTTCTTTCGGCCATGGTGAGCTGCCTTTCGGGCGCAGCATGGCTGAAAAATCGCGCCCTAAGTGTCATTTGTGGCGGGTTTTGCTGGGAGTTACCCGCCAGCTCTGCCGACACGTTCCTCACCACTGTCTAACGACACTTTGGGCGTGATCTACCGGCTGTTCACGCTGGCGGGCTATTTCGGTCCCACGTTGGCACATGGGGAATCCCGTTGACAACGGCGGGGCCGGGAAATCCTGTTGTGGGCCGCCCCCGCCGCTGGAAACTATGTGGCAGGTTGGTTGGTAAATCCCGCCCTTTGTCACTTTTTTGGGCTCAGGGGAGTTTCTCACCAGAGAACTCAGAGATCAGGCTGCCATTTTGTAAGGGTGTCCTGCTCTCTAAGTGAGCTTGTGGCTCCCCCTTACCCTCACCCATGGGCAATGTCATCCCCCACACACATGGGCATTACTCCATACCTCCCCAAGTGAGGACATCCTGCTATTGGGTCCCTGGGTCCCCCCCTCTTCAGACATCTCACACACCCTTACAAGGCCGTCCCTTCCTGAAGCTCCACCAGTCACCCCATCCAACCGTCTTGTCTGCCCTGCAACCCTACCCTTCATACCACCCCTCCACCCTCCTTTATGGGCATGGCCCCCTCAGGCCCTGACCATTGCACCCTGGTGCCTTGGCGGTGCTCCTGCCAGCTTGGTGTGCCACCCAGGAACCTTGCCCACGTTCCAGGAAGAGGGCCAGGGGGCCACCCTGCACTATCCCTGGCTGGCCCACCTTGTCCGTGCCAACCCACGGACTCCCAGGTGCCCTTTCTAATCCGACCTTATTGCACCGTGTCCGTAGCCCTGTATCTTAGAGTACTTAAGGTGCAGATCCAGGTACTGTTTAAAAGAGTTTAGGGTCTCTGCCTCCACCACCAACTCGGGCAGCAAATCCCAGACTCCCACTATCCTCTGTGCAAAAATGTTCTTCCTCATGCCCTCTCTGCACCTTCTGCCACTTTTCTTGAATCTATGTCCCCTGGTTTTAGAATTCTCCACCAAGGGAAACAATTTTATCCTGTCCACTCTAGATCTTCCCCATATCATTTTGTGAACCTCAATTAAGTCACCCCTCAACTTTCTTTGTTCCAAGGAAAATAACACCAACCTATCCAATCTCTCCTCGTAGCTACACTTTTTTTTAGCCCTGGCAACATCCTTGTAAACCTCTGGCTGGATTCTCCGATTCTGCGGCCAAGTGCCGATGCCGGCATGGGAACAACTCCCAGCTCCCGTGCCAAAAACAGCCGGAGAATGTCCGGGTCCGTGGCCACCCATGTGCACGGCGATGATCTGCAGCGGTCGCGCTGTACAACATGGCGCCAGCCGCGCGCTGACCCGTCCTGCTAGATAGTGCCCCCCTGGACCCCCCGTGGCCACCCTGGAACCACCACCCACCAGTCCCCCCAGCCCTCGCCGAAGTCCCGGCCGGCGGCACCCCCCCCCCCACCCCCCACCACCAACTGTGGCGGTGCTAGACACAGTCCGCAGCCACCACGCCAGGTTCATGAAAACCGAGTGCACAAGTGAGCCGCGCTGTCGTGAACTTGGCCCATTGAGGCCGGAGCATCGGGTGAGGGTCTTCAGGTAACATCCTGAGACCGCCTCAACGGCATGCGGAGTACCCCCCCGATGACACTGTTTTGGAGGAGCTGGAGCATCCAAAAACAGGCGGCACCCCCGGTCTCCAGAGCAACTACATCCTTCCTGTAATGTGGTGACCAGAACTGCACACAATACCCCAGTTGTGGCTTCACCAGTGTTTTATACAATTCCAACGTTATATCCTTACTTTTATATTCCATACCTCTGCCAATTAAGGAGAGCATTCCACATGCTTTCTTTACAACATTGTCAACTTGAACTGCTGCCAGGGGCCTGTGTACCTGTACACCAAGATCTCTCACTTCCTCTACCCCTCTTGATATATTCCCATTTATTGTGTGCTCCCTATAACTGTTTGACCTCCCTAAATGCACGACTTCACACTTCCCTGTGTTAAATTCCATCTGCCATTTTACCACCCACTCCACCAAGCCACCTATATCATTCTGGAGATTATAGCTATCCTCTACACTGTCCACCACTTGGCCAATCTTTGTGTCGCTTGCAAATTTCCCAATCGTGCTCCCCACATGCACGTCCAAATGGTTAATATGCAACACAAACGGTAAGGGCCTCAACACCGAGCCCTGTGGAATACCATTTGGAACAACTTTCCATTTGCAAGAGCAGCTATCGACCATTACCCTTTGTTTCATGTTCCTAAGCCAACCTTTCACCCAGTTTGCCACATTGCCCTGAAACCCATGGACTTTCACTTTCTGCCATGTGGGCAAATGCCGAGCTAAAATCCATGTACACAACATCCACTGCACTACCTTCATCAACCCTTCTTGTCACTTCCTCAAATAATTCAATCCAATTTGTGAGGCAAGACCTTCCTTTAACAAATCCATTGCTGACTATCCCTGACTAGTCCACACTTTTCTAGGTGACAGTTAATCCTAGTGGGTTAGCATTGTTGCTTCACAGCTCCAGGGTCCCAGGTTCGATTCCCAGCTTGGGTCACTGTCTGTATGGAGTCTGCACATTCTCCCTGTGTCTGCGTGGGTTTCCTCCGGGTGCTCCAGTTTCCACCCACAAGTCCCAAAAGACGTGCTCTTAGGTAATTTGGACATTCTGAATTACCCCGCTGTGTACCCGAACAGGTGCCGGAATATGGTGACTAGGGGCTTTTCAGAGTAACTTCATTGCAGTGTTAATGTAAGCCGACTTGTGATAATAAAGATTATTATCTCTCAGGTTTGATTCTACTAATTTGCCCACCACCGACATAACTTGGCCCAAAATTGTTTGGCATTTCCTTCAATCCCTTTTTGAACACTGGAACCATATTTGCATTTCTCCAGTCCTCCAGTACCTCCCCGTATCTAGTGAGGATTAGAAAATCATATTCAAGGGCGGCTTGTGGTGCAGTGGTTAGCACTGGGACTACGGAGCTGAGGACCTGGGTTCGAATCCTGGCCCTGGGTCACTGTCTATCTGGAGTTTGCACATTCTCCCCGTGTCTGCGTGGGTTTCACCCCCATAACCCAAAGCTGTGCAGGTTAGGTGGCTTGGCCACGCTAAATTGCCCCATAATTGGAAAACAAAAAATAATTGGGTACTCTAAATATGAAAAAAAAAAGAAAGTCATATTCAGAGCATTTGCTATCTCCTCCCTCACCTCCTTCAGTAGCCTTGATAATAATCCATCTGGCACTGGCGAATTATCAACTTTCAAGGATTTCAACCCTTCAAGTACGTCTCTTTATTATTTTCCCATCCAATATCTCACAGTGTTCCCCTTGGACTATTATATCTACATCACCCATTTCCTTTGTAAACACGGAGACAAAAAATGGAATTCTCCGGAAAGATTTCTCAGTGTGATAGCGCACGGGAATTGCCGCTCATTTCCTAGGCTTGGCCCAGCGAGGCTGGCAACACAATTCAACCTTAATTGGCCCACTTAACGAGTCTCACGGGCTTCTCGTCACAAATGAAAGCTCGCCATATGATTCGCGCTCGCCAGCCCCCCACTAACAAGGTCGAGCAGCACATAAGTTGTACTTGCTCAACCATCCCCAGCCAGATTGCAATAACGGCGCGGAGGAGGCCGGCCCCAAGATTCGGGCACTCTGACCTGGGGAGGCTGCTAGACGATGTGGAGCCCAGGAGGGTCCCCCCGAGGGTCCAGGAGAGTTAGCGACAAGGCAGCCAGTGCTGCCTGGGATGAGGTGGCGGTTGCTGTCAGCTCGGGGTGTGTGGCCAGGAGGACTGGCCAGCAGTGCTTTAAGAAGGTCAACGACCTACACCGCGGTGGCAGCACGAGTGAGTAGACACCACCCCCAAGAGAGCATCCACCCCCCAACTCCCCATGCGACCCCGGCCCTTCCTCCACCCCTCCCCCTTCAAACCCTCCTTCACACCCCCTCTCCCACCATTGTGAACCATGCGTGTCGCTCACGATGCCCTCTCTGTGTCTCCTCAGGAAAAGCTTTCCCATAACTGCCGGATGAGGTGCCTGGCTTAAGGATCCTCGCCTCCTTTGAGGAGTGGGCCCTGGAGGTGACTGGTGTGGCTGAGGACAGATCGGTCACCAACGCGGAGGCTGGCAGACGCCGCAGATGTGAGAAGCCACCGGGCTCTACTCGGAGGACCTGTCAAACGTGAGTTGTTATTGCCTTACTGACTGACCCGGCCCTCCCACTGACCACATGTCCATTCTCCCGCTGGCCCTCCAGCTGATGGCACCGGCCCATCCCGAGCAGCCCCGTCTCCTGTCTCCGAGGAGAACACCTCGGAGAGGAAATCCATCGATGTTATAGTTGCGGACAGCTGGCATCCCCACTCTCCACCAGCGCAGATACACACACCTCGGTGAGACATGTTAGTGGACGGGCTACGGGGGCTCAATCTGGTGATGCACATCAGGTGGAGGCAGGAACCCCCAGGCAAGACAGCAGTCGGAAGACTGCTGGATCCCAGGACCCAGCTGGGTCCCAGCCTGATGCTGAGCCTGTGGAACTGAGTTACCCAGAGCTGATGGAGATGTTAGGGAGCGCCGCGTCATTCAGAGGGAGAGGTCAGTGTCACTCCAGCAGATCCATAGCCTATTGGAGGAGTCCCAGAGGCTATGGGTGCACGGCCAACACTGCTAGGGTGGCGACCATCGTGGAGAGTCTGGTGCACGACATCAGCGCCGTGAGTGAAGGTGTCCAAGGCGTTGCGCAGTCGGGGGGGGGGGGGGGGGGGGGGCACCCAGGATGAGCCAGCGCTGTCAGCTGGAGGGCCACGGCTGAGGGTCGAGGCAGAATATCCCACTCGCTGGGGGATGTGGCCCAGTACCAGGTTGACCTTGATGAGGTTCTGCGGGACATGTCTCGCTCTCAGATGGTGCATGGCTGAGACGCTACAGAGCCTGTCCTAGTCGCAAGTGGGCTTGGCTGCAGAGCATGGGCCAATGACTGAGGAGCGTGCTGAGGGCGTCGACACGATGGTGCAGACCATGGGGAGCTGCCAGGGCTGGCAGAGCCAGATGCTGCAGGAGCAGCCGGGGCTCGAACCAGCTGCCCCTCCGTCCCAAGGTGAACCCCAGGGCCCATTGGGCACCAAGCGGGAGGAGGGGTTCTGAGTGCCAACCCAGACCAGCCCATGGAGTGGCGACGGTGGCCACCAGCTCCCCTGAGTTCCACCCCTCTGATGAGGCCGCTTCTAGAGGTCAGCGCACGGGGCAGGGCAGCACAGCCCCAAGGAGGCGGCATCCCAGGGGCATCGAAGGCTATCCCAGATGTGCATCCTGAGAAACACCTAGACGTGGTCGTAGCGCGAGGAGGGCAAAGCCCCTTGAGGATCACTGAGGGCACTGGGGGAGGAGGGGGGAGTGCGTGGGTTAGGACAGAGGGAGTAGGGGGTGAGGAGGGGGGTGGGTGGTTGGGGGTGGGTGGCAGCACCATTGGGAGTGGAGCTTGTACAACACATTAAGCACCTTTTTGCACAACTATTATGATGCCTCTGTCACCTCCTTCCGCAATCCAGACTGACCTCTGGACCCTTTGCCCACCTCTCCAGGCATCCCCCTTCCCCCCCCTCCATCCATGGTGATCACCCGCCCTCCAGCCGTGGACATATCCCTGGAGCTGTGCCTCATCCCCTGGATGTTCGGATGTTGCGTGTGTGGTGTTGCCTCCCGCAGAGTTCAGGCACAGTGCACAGGCATCAAGGTGTGATTGGGATGCAAGGCATGACTCCCACATGCCCGTCCACCCTCGGGAATCCACTTGGCATCTGTGAAGTGCTCACTTAACCATGATTGCCAATTTCAGCAATAGCCTTGAGCCGCGCAACCAGAGGCCTCAGCAGTTGGTGGGGGTTATGGGTGGTCTTTGGGGCAGACGGGCAGGGACAGGGGTTGCCCCGGAATGGGTACACAGGATCCAGGGGTTGACATGGTGGTGCCGCCAGCAGTTGCCCCCCAGTTGCTCTCCAGCGCACCCCCCCACCCTCCCATGGCATCTCACCCCCTGGGGAGGGTCCCCCACTCCCAGCAGAGGGTGCCCCACCCCCTACCGAGCACTGGGCTGGCAATCCCAGCCCCCCCGGGCTCTTTGCCTGTGAGCAAAGATGGCTGCTCACCTCCTCGGCTCCCCACAGAAGCCCTTACGCCAGGTTCACAATTTCCAAAAGAGGTTCTAATCGGTGCCAGCGTGACCACTTGCTGGGGAGGCCGCTGAATGACGGGAGGCTGTTGGATGAGGGGTGGCTCTCGTTAATTGTATGGAAATGGGGCTTAAGTGGTAATAATTGGTTTCTCGTCACGCTACGACACAATCCCGATTTCGACTACGGGAGCGGGCCCGTTGCATCGCAAACTGTTTGACGCCTGTCATGGATCTCGTTTTTTGCCTCTCCCGTTATTCACCGGCCTTGTTACGCTTAAGCGAGAGCGTAACGAAGCCGGAGAATTGCGCCCATATATATTCATTTCAAACCCTTCCCACAATCTGTACACCTACACACATGTTCCCTTCATCGTCTCTGATAGGTCCCACTTTTCTCTTAACTAACCTTTTACCATTAATATTTGGTAAAAAATCTTTGGGATTTCTTTAACTTTACTTGCTAATCTTTTTCATGCTCTCTCTTTCATTTCCTTATTTCCTTTTTTACTTCATCCTACACTTCCTATACTTGGCTGGGCTATCGACAGTGCTTAGTTCTTTGTGCCTATCATAGGCTTTCATTTTCTGTTTGGTCTTCCCCTATATTCTATATTATTCTCTAAGTCTGAATAAAGATTGTAGACTTCCAGTTAACACAAATACTTTATTCAATGGGTTTGTTCTGTTTCCAGAGCTTAACTAGATATAATACAGTCAAGAGGTATGACCAGTGAAGCTAAGGTAAACTGCCTAAGCTGAGCTGTCTCTGTCTGCTGCTGCTCACTAGCCCTGTGCTGTTGAAAGAGGCGGATCCTGCCTTGGGCTGGACACTTTATACCCATCTCTGATGCTGCGCTCTAGTGATGCTGTGGCTGTTACATCTGTGCTGCAGTCCCTGGTGTATGTGCAGATGTATGTACAGGTGTGCAGATCACTACATTCCCCCCCTTTTATTTGACATGTTTTTTAGACTGGCCTCAAGAAAACTGTACATAACAAGGGGTGAGAATAAGCAAATCTGCACACTGTGAAAATGATAAAGTAATACAGAAACAATTAACTGTGTTGTGAGTCCATCGTGAGAAATGTCCATATTCTTCTTGTGTGTGTTGAAGTGTCGTTACAAATCCAGCCGGTCAGGTGCCTTACAGCTTCTGCTGGAGCGTCTTAACGGTGGTAGTAGGGATGATGGTTTGATGTCATCAAGATTACTGTCTGGTGTTGTGTGGCGAGGAACGTCCTGTGGACAAATGGACTCGGTCAAGTCCAGTGTGGGAAATACTGGCGTTGTAGGTCGAAACTCTAATAGATCCCGGCGGTTATGGCGAAGAAATACTCCCGCAGACGATTTGACAATGTAGGACCACGGTGCCTCCTGCCTGATCACCATGGCTGACTCAGACCATCCGCCTTCTGGGTCCCTGATTCTGATGGTGTCACCTATTGTCAGTGGCTTAAGTGGGATCGCATTTTGATCGTAGTATAGTTTTTGTTTGGAGCATAATGCCCGCATGTCGTCGAGAACCGGTGCGTTGCTGGGGTCTCGGAATTGCTTTGCCGGTAGGGTTGTCCGGATGTCTCTGCCGAAGAGCATTTGCGCTGGCGACAGTCCTAAGCTCAATGGGGTTGCTCGGTACGATAACAGAGCTAGGTTGATGTCGGAATGTGACTCGGCTGCCTTGCTGATGAGTCGTTTAATGATGTGGACACCTTTTTCCCCTGTTCCATTTGATTGTGGGTAGCGATTCTGTGTTGCACTGTTGTCTGACCTCGACTTTTTCCTGTGTTTGTGGTATTGATTCTGTATGTCATCGTTCGTGAACGCTGTTTTGCTTGTTTGTTCTGGAGCAGATGTGAATTCATGAGATTCTTTATCATGCCATGGCATGTTTGTAGTCTTGTCATTGTTTTGCAGTGTGCTGTGACATTGTCCTTCACATGCAGAGTTGTACCATGTTGTACAGGTCGTTGTTTCATTGTTGTTGTTTCTGTCATTTCTGTCTTTGTTGTATTCGTTGTCGTTATTGTTGTTGTTTTTGTCGTTTCTGTCTTGGTTGTTTTCGTTGGCATTCTGGTTGTTGTCATTCTTGTTGTTCTTTTTGTTGCGCTTGTTGATCCTGTGTTTTCGCTTTTATTCTTGTTCTTTTTCTCGTCGTGCTTGTTGTTTCTGGGATGCTTCTTGTTGCTTTTGTCGTTCTTGTTGTGCTGCATGTTGTTTCTGTGGTTGCTGTTGTTGTTCTTGTTTCTGCTGTGCTTCTTGTGGTTTTTGTTGTTCTTGTTGCGCTCAATGAGTGTGCCATGTGGATGATTTGAGTCATTGTCACAGTTATTGGTGTCAGTGTCCTTTGTGGTCTTTGCTACATTGAACGTTTCTTCTTGAGAATTGTGAGAAGGATCTGATGTTGCATTGATGTTGGTGACATCAGTCATTTGTGGTGGATTCGATTCCTCTTCTTTGCTTACTTGGTCCTCCTCTCCTAGAGTCATTTCAGGGTCACTTGAATCATCATTGATTTCGAGGTGCTCCTCTTTTGGAGTCATTTCAGGTTCACTTGAATTATCATTGAGTTCTTGGTGCTCCTCTTTTGGAGTCATTTCAGGTTCATTTGAATCATCTGTGATCTCTTTGTGCTTCTTTTCTGGAGTCAAAATCGTCAGGATTTCTATTGACGTGGTCTCTCTGGACTCATGGGTGGCCGTCCTCTGATTATTGAGTGCTTCTGTGCAGACGAGCTGAGATATGTCAGTCTCGCTGTGATCCTGCACATCCTGTATGGGAATTGTGATTTCTTCGTCAATTGTCTCACATACAGTGGATAGACATTCAGCGTCTTCTTCTGGTGGCTCAAATAAGCTTGATAGATCTTCATGGTCTTGTACATGCATGGCATTCGCTATGGAGTATTTGCTTGCTTCCATTTTTGAGTCTGTCACCGAGCTGTCTGTGGAGGCTTGCATCACTTTCGTTGTGGAGGCTTGCGTCACTCTCTTTGTGAAGTCCTTCATCGCTCTCTCTGTGGACTCCTTCATCGTTCTCTCTGTGGAGTTTGTCATCGCTCTCTCTGTGGAGTCCTTCATTGCTCTCTGTGTGGAGTCTGTCATCGCTCTCTCTATGGAGTCTGTCATCGCTCTCTTTGTGGAGTTGTGCAGTGTTCTCGCTGTAGAGTCGATTTGTGCTCTCTCAACGGAGTCGTTCTGTGCTCTCTGTGTGGCGTCATCTTTGTCTTGGGTATTGCTGTCATCCAATGTACCGACGATCTGCCATGGCACCTTGGTATTGGATTCATCTACCATGAGAAGAGTCGTATTGAGCTTTTCTTTTTTTTAAAATAATATTTTATTGAAAATTTTTGGTCAACCAACACAGTACATTGTGCATCCTTTACACAACATTATAACAATACAGATAATAATGACCTTTTTTATTTAAACAAGAACAAAAGAAAACAACAACAAATAAATAAATATTAAATAACAAAAATAAAAACTAGCTCTAATTGGCAACTGCCTTGGCTCAGGCCACCCCCCCCCCCTCCCCCCCCCCCCCCCCCCCCCCCCCCCCCAAGTCCTGGGCTGCTGCTGCTGCCTTCTTTTTTCCCCCATCTATCTTTCCGCAAGATATTCGACGAACGGTTGCCACCGCCTGGTAAACCCTTGAGCCGACCCCCTTAGGACGAACTTAATCCGCTCTAACTTTATGAACCCCGCCATATCATTTATCCAGGTCTCCACCCCCGGGGGCTTGGCTTCTTTCCACATTAGCAATATCCTGCGCCGGGCTACTAGGGACGCAAAGGCCAAAACATCGGCCTCTCTCGCCTCCTGCACTCCCGGCTCTTGTGCAACCCCAAATATAGCCAACCCCCAGCTTGGTTCGACCCGGACTCCTACTACTTTCGAAAGCACCTTTGTCACCCCCATCCAAAACCCCTGTAGTGCCGGGCATGACCAAAACATATGGGTATGATTCGCTGGGCTTCTCGAGCACCTCGCACACCTATCCTCCACCCCAAAAAATTTACTGAGCCGTGTTCCAGTCATATGTGCCCTGTGTAATACCTTAAACTGAATCAGGCTTAGCCTGGCGCACGAGGACGACGAGTTTACCCTGTTTAGGGCATCTGCCCACAGCCCCTCCTCGATCTCCTCCCCTAGCTCTTCTTCCCATTTCCCTTTTAGTTCGTCCACCATAGTCTCCCCTTCATCCCTCATTTCCCTATATATATCCGACACCTTACCGTCCCCCACCCATTTCTTCGAGATGACTCTGTCCTGCACCTCTTGTGTCGGGAGCTGCGGGAATTCCCTCACCTGTTGCCTCGCAAAAGCCCTCAATTGCATGTACCTGAATGCATTCCCTTGGGGCAACCCATATTTCTCAGTCAGCGCTCCCAGACTCGCGAACTTCCCATCCACAAATAGATCTTTCAATTGCGTTATACCTGCTCTTTGCCACATTCCATATCCCCCATCCATTCCCCCCGGGGCAAACCTATGGTTGTTTCTTATCGGGGACCCCCCCAATGCTCCGGTCTTTCCCCTATGTCGTCTCCACTGTCCCCAAATCTTCAGTGTAGCTACCACCACCGGACTCGTGGTATAGTTCCTTGGTGAGAACGGCAATGGGGCTGTCACCATAGCCTGCAGGCTGGTCCCCCTACAGGACGCCCTCTCTAATCTCTTCCACGCCGCTCCTTCCTCCTCTCCCATCCACTTACTCACCATTGAAATATTAGCGGCCCAATAATACTCACTTAGGCCCGGTAGTGCCAGCCCCCCCCTATCCCTACTACGCTGTAAGAATCCCTTCCTCACTCTCGGAGTCTTCCCGGCCCAAACAAAACCCATGATACTCTTTTCTATCCTTTTGAAAAAAGCCTTCGTGATCACCACCGGGAGGCACTGAAACACAAAGAGGAATCTCGGGAGGACCACCATCTTAACCGCCTGCACCCTCCCTGCCATTGACAATGCTACCATATCCCATTTCTTGAAATCTTCCTCCATCTGTTCCACCAACCGCGTCAAATTTAGCCTGTGCAATGTGCCCCAATTCTTAGCTATCTGGATCCCCAGGTAACGAAAGTCTCTTGTTACCTTCCTCAACGGTAGGTCTTCTATTTCTCTACTCTGCTCCCCTGGATGCACCACAAACAGCTCACTCTTCCCCATGTTCAATTTATACCCTGAAAAATCCCCAAACTCCCCAAGTATCCGCATTATTTCTGGCATCCCCTCCGCTGGATCCGCCACATATAGTTGCAGATCATCCGCATATAAAGATACCCGGTGTTCTTCTCCTCCCCTAAGTATTCCCCTCCATCTCTTGGAACCTCTCAGCGCTATCGCCAGAGGCTCAATCGCCAGTGCAAACAGTAATGGGGACAGAGGACATCCCTGCCTTGTCCCTCTATGGAGCCGAAAATATGCCGATCCCCGTCCATTCGTGACCACACTCGCCACTGGGGCCCTATACAACAGCTGCACCCATCTAACATACCCCTCTCCAAACCCAAATCTCCTCAACACCTCCCACAGATAATCCCATTCCACTCTATCAAATGCTTTCTCGGCATCCATCGCCACTACTATCTCCGTTTCACCCTCTGGTGGGGCCATCATCATTACCCCTAACAGCCTCCGTATATTCGTGTTCAGCTGTCTCCCCTTCACAAACCCAGTTTGGTCCTCATGAACCACCCCCGGGACACATTCCTCTATTCTCATTGCCATTACCTTGGCCAGGACCTTGGCATCCACATTGAGGAGGGAAATTGGTCTGTAGGACCCGCATTGTAGCGGATCCTTTTCCTTCTTTAAGAGAAGCGATATCGTTGCTTCTGACATAGTCGGGGGCAGTTGTCCCCTTTCCTTTGCCTCGTTAAAGGTCCTCGTCAGTAGCGGGGCGAGCAAGTTCAAATATTTTCTGTAAAATTCAACTGGGAATCCGTCCGGTCCCGGGGCCTTTCCCGTCTGCATGTTCCTAATTCCTTTCACCACTTCTTCTACCGTGATCTGTGCTCCCAGTCCCACCCTTTCCTGCTCTTCCACCTTGGGAATTTCCAGCCGATCCAAAAAATCCATCATTCTCTCCCTCCCATCCGGGGGTTGAGCTTCATACAATTTTTTATAAAATGTCTTGAACACTTCGTTCACTCTCTCCGCTCCACGCTCCGTCTCTCCTTCCTCGTCCCTCACCCCCCCTATTTCCCTCGCTGCTCCCCTTTTCCTCAATTGGTGTGCCAGCAATCTGCTCGCCTTCTCTCCATATTCATACTGTACACCCTGCGCCTTCCTCCATTGTGCCTCTGCAGTGCCTGTAGTCAGCAAGTCAAATTCCACATGCAGCCTTTGCCTTTCCCTGTACAGTCCCTCCTCCGGTGCTTCCGCATATTGTCTATCCACCCTCAAAAGTTCTTGCAGCAACCGCTCCCGTTCCTTACTCTCCTGCTTCCCTTTATGTGTCCTTATTTATATCAGCTCCCCCCTAACCACCGCCTTCAACGCCTCCCAGACCACTCCCACCTGAACCTCCCCATTGTCATTGAGTTCCAAGTACTTTTCAATGCATCCCCTCACCCTTAGGCACACCCCCTCATCCGCCATTAGTCCCATGTCCATTCTCCAGGGTGGGCGCCCTCTTGTTTCCTCCCCTATCTCCAAGTCTACCCAGTGTGGGGCATGATCCGAAATGGCTATAGCCATATATTCCGTTCCCCTCACCCTCGGGATCAATGCCCTACCCAACACAAAAAAGTCTATGCGTGAATAGACTTTATGGACATAGGAGAAAAACGAGAACTCCTTACTCCTAGGTCTACTGAATCTCCACGGGTCCACCCCTCCCATCTGCTCCATAAAATCCTTAAGCACCTTGGCTGCTGCCGGCCTCCTACCAGTCCTGGACTTCGACCTATCCAGCCTTGGTTCCAACACCGTGTTAAAGTCTCCCCCCATTATCAGCTTTCCGGTCTCTAGGTCTGGGATGCGTCCTAGCATTCGCCTCATAAAGTTGGCATCGTCCCAGTTCGGGGCATACACGTTTACCAAAACCACCATCTCTCCCTGTAATTTGCCACTCACCATCACGTATCTGCCCCCGTTATCTGCCACTATAGTCTTCGCCTCGAACATTACCCGCTTCCCCACTAATATAGCCACCCCCCTGTTTTTCGCATCCAGCCCCGAATGGAACACCTGCCCCACCCATCCTTTGCGCAATCTAACCTGGTCTATCAGTTTCAGGTGCGTTTCCTGTAGCATAACCACATCTGCTTTAAGTTTCTTAAGGTGTGCGAGTACTCGTGCCCTCTTTATCGGCCCGTTAAGCCCCCTCACGTTCCACGTGATCAGCCGAGTTGGGGGGCTTCCCACCCCCCCCCTTGCCGGTTAGCCATCATCTTTTTCCAGCTTCTCACCCAGTTCCCACGCAGCTGTATCTCTCCCAGACGGTGCCCCCCCGCCCATCCTTTCCCGTACCCACTCCCCCCTTTCCCCAGCAGCAGCAACCCAGTAATTCCCCCCTCCCCCCCCCCCCTGCTAGACCCCCCGCTAGCGTAATTACTCCCCCCATGTTGCTCCCAGAAGTCAGCAAACTCTGGCTGACCTCGGCTTCCCCCCGTGATCACGGCTCGCACCGTGCGACGCCCCCTCCTTCCTGCTTCTCTATTCCCGCCATAATTATCATAGCGCGGGAACCAAGCCCGCGCCTCTCCCTCGGCCCCGCCTCCCATGGCCAACGCCCCATCTCCTCTCCCTCCCCACCTCCCCCCATCACCACCTGTGGGAGAAAGAAAAGTTACCATACCGCAGGATTAAAACATAAAACCCCTCTTCGCCCCCCCCCATTCGCCCCACCACTTTGTCCAAACGTTCATTTTCATAATCCAATCATTCCAATTTTTCTTCTACAATAAAAGTCCACGCTTCATCCGCCGTTTCAAAGTAGTGGTGCCTTCCTTGATATGTGACCCACAGTCTTGCCGGTTGCAGCATTCCAAATTTTATCTTCTTTTTGTGAAGTACCGCTTTGGCCCGATTAAAGCTCGCCCTCCTTCTCGCCACCTCCGCACTCCAATCTTGATAAACGCGGATCACCGCGTTCTCCCATTTACTACACCGAGTTTTCTTCGCCCATCTAAGGACCATTTCTCTATCCTTAAAACGGAGGAATCTCACCACTATGGCTCTGGGAGTTTCTCCTGCTCTCGATCCTCGCACCATAACTCGGTATGCTCCCTCCACCTCCAACGGACCCGTCGGGGCCTCCGCTCCCATTAACGAGTGCAGCATCGTGCTCACATATGCCCCGACGTCCGCCCCCTCCACACCTTCAGGAAGGCCAAGAATCCTCAAGTTGTTCCTCCTTGCGTTGTTTTCCAGTGCCTCCAACCTCTCCACAGATCGTTTCTGGTGTGCCTCCTGTATCTCCGACTTCACCACCAGGCCCTGTATGTCATTTTCATTCTCTGCTGCTTTCGCCTTCACGACCCGAAGCTCCTGCTCCTGGGTCTTTTGTTCCTCTTTCAGCCCTTCAATCGCCTGTAATATCGGGGCCAACAACTCTTTCTTCATTTCCTTTTTTA
Organism: Scyliorhinus torazame; assembly: GCF_047496885.1. NCBI lineage: Eukaryota > Metazoa > Chordata > Chondrichthyes > Carcharhiniformes > Scyliorhinidae > Scyliorhinus > Scyliorhinus torazame. The sequence continues at coordinate 228,617,503 of NC_092716.1, forward strand.
TCTCCTCCACGCAGCGTTTCAAGAACTCTTGTTGTTCAGGGCCCCATATGAAACTGCCACCTTCCGACGCCATCTTGGTTTCTGCTTGCCTTCCTTGCCGTTGTTCCAAAGGATCCGCTGCAATCCGGCCACTTTCCTCTCCTTTTTCCATCCGTGTCCAGGGGGAACACCCTTCTGGTTTACCGCACGGTGTTTTTAGCCGTTAAAATTGCCGTTGGGGCTCCTATCAAGAGCCCAAAAGTCCGTTCCACCAGGAGCTGCCGAAACGTGCGACTTAGCTGGTCATCGCCGCACCCGGAAGTTCCGTATTGAGCTTTTCAACCGTGTTGCTGATGCTGTGATCAGGATCTCCGAATAACTCAGCCATGTCTGAGCAGTATTGTGTGTATTGCTCAATGGACAAATCATCGCTATTTGTTTCGGAGTTGTGATCGTTCTCTTCATGTTCAATGAACAAATCATCTTCTTGTGTGGAGGCTGGGACCCTTCGTGGTGCGTGGACCACTCTCTCTTTCTTGGCGTCAGGCCGCAGCATAATCCTGCACTCAGGAGTCGGGATGTCATATATGCTGGGCTACAGATTCCCCATTCCGAAGAACCCATCGTCGGGGTCTTCACGGTACAACACCTCTAGTGGCGGTTCGGATTTGTACTGGGGTAGCGATCTCCCAAGATGAAATCTTCGTCTGAGTCATAGACTACAAGGACCATATCATCTTCTAGGGCGGTGCTAACTGCTTGTTCCAGGGTGTTGTGAAAGTTATTTTCAACTGCTGGTGTAAGTTTGGGCATTGTTCTGTCTTTTGAGGCAAAAATTTGTGTTTTGCAGCTTTAAATTTCTTTTTGTTCATTTTCGTGCATTTCCCTTTTAAGTGAGCATGGTCCTGGTCCTCTGATGTCATGATGCTCGTGACGTCATGCGTGGGACTCGATTGCCCATGCGCACACCGAGTTTCCTGTACTGTGCCCTCTTTTCGCAACTGAGCATGTGCTGCTCCTTTCTCAAGATGGCTGCCGCTCAGAACCTCCGTCTTTCTACGATTCAACCCTGCCTCCGCCTCGTGGCGAGTGTTCGCGCCCTTTTTACCGATTTTGTTTTCTAAATGATGATTCTGTGTTTGTAGAGACTCAAAGTACTGATTTTGTTTTTGTTCATAAGCAAGGCATTTTTGGATAGCGATTTCTAGAGTTAGATATTTATTTTGTGAAAGTTCTTCCCTCAAATTTTTATCAGATAGTCCAGAAATTAATTGATGCATTATCACAGTGTCTCTGAAATCAGCATAATCACAGCCTTGTGATATTAACTTGAGATTTGTAATAAAATCAGAGATGGGACCTCCGTTACTCTGACAAGAGTTAAATCTTTCCAGCATCTCACCGGACTGACTGTTACAACGTTCAACACATTTTTTGAGTATAACGTCTACTTTGGTGTTGTCCTCACCTTCTGAGTAATTAAAGCAATTATAGATTTCTCTAGCTTCATGCCCTCCTATTGAAAGCTATTTTCATTGTGTCAGAGGCAGTGCTTAAATCATTAGCTGTGATAAATATTTGAAACCTCAGTTCAAACATTTTCCATTATAACTTAAATTACTGGTTGTTTCCAGCTGCCATGGAGTTCCAACAAGTTCCATCGATAAGTTAGTCGTCGAGGATCCATTTGCTGCGAAGTCTTCCACAGTCGAATATCCGGTTTAAGTTTTTCTTCTCTTGCTGGTGTCTAGCTAGCTTTCTGAAATCACTCCTAGTATCACATGTTATTCTCTAAGTCTGAATAAAGATTGTAGACTTGCAGTTAACACAAATACTTTATTCAATGGGTTTGTTCTGTTTCCAGAGCTTAACTAGATATAATACAGTCAAGAGGTATGACTAGTGAAGCTAAGGTAAGCTGCCTATGTTGAGCTGTCTCTGTCTGCTGCTGCTCACTAGCTCTGTGCTTCTGAAAGAGGCGGATCCTCCCTTGGGCTGGACCCTTTATACCCGTCTCTGATGCTGCCCTCTAGTGATGCTGTGGCTGTTACATCTGTCTGTAGTCCCTGGTGTATGTGCAGATGTATGTACAGATGTACAGATCACTACATATTCCTCTAGACAATCAGACCAGGGGGGTCTAGATTTGACAGTACCACTCTTATTTTTGGAGCGGACATGTCCACTTTGTATATTTAGGATCTCACTTTTTACTGAATTGTGATCACTCTGCCCGATATGGTCGCCGACTGGCACTTCACCCACTCGCCCTTCTTTGTTCCCCAAGACTAGGTCTGGAATTGCATTTCCTCTCTTTGCGTTTGTCACTAATTGGTTGAAAATAGTTCCCTGACCCCCAGCTGGGGTGGAAGTGATGAGGCAGTTTCTGGGAGGGCTGGAGTTTCCGAGGGTGGAGGAAGGGTTGGTGGATGGGCTTGGACCCCCGATCGGGATTCAAGAAATAGCAGAGGGGCTAGAGGCTGTACAGTTGGGTAAGGCCCCGGGACCGGACGGCTATCCAGGGGAATTTTACAAAAAGTTCTCTGAGAAGCTGGGCCCACTGCTGGTGAGGACTTTTCATGAGGCAAGGGAGCTTCTTCCCCCGACAATGTCACATGCCTCGATCTCACTGATCCTTAAGTGGGAAAAGGACCCTGAGCTATGCGGGTTATACAGGCCAATCTCCTGATTCAATGTTGATGCCAAACTGTTGGCTAAAATCCTGGCCTCAAGGACAGAAGATTGTGTCCCAGAGGTGTTAGGGGAGGACCAGACGGGGTTTGTTAAGGGAAGGCAGCTAACGGCTAATGTTAGGAGGCTCTTAAATGTGATCATGGTGCCCCCAGAGGGGAGGGAGGTGGAAGTAGGTGTCATGATATACACCAGTATATCATGGTGCAGATACACACATGGACACACAGTGGGACCAATCAACGCACAGAACACCGTAGCCAATCACCAGTTAGAGCACTCTCACTATAAAGACAGGGTGTGGAGATGCCGGCGTTGGACTGGGGCGTGCACAGTAAGAAGTCTTACAACACCAGGTTAAAGTCCAACAGGTTTGTTTCGATGTCACTAGCTTTCGGAGCGCTGCTCCTTCCTCAGGTGAATTTGGAAGGAGCAGCGCTCCAAAAGCTAGTGACATCGAAACAAACCTGTTGGACTTTAACCTGGTGTTGTAAGACTTCTTACTATAAAGACAGGGGGCATCAGAGTTCCCGCTCATTCGGGATGCAGCCTCCTACAAGGACAGAGCTTACAGCTTACAGCACAGGTCCTCACCATGTGCTGAGTGCATAGACTGGTTCGGACAGGCATAGGTCTGTAGTTTAATCTAACATCGTGTTAATCCACAGTGAAAGTATGTTCAACAGTTTCTAACTTAATAAAATAGTGTTGCACTATTTTAAGTGTTGGTGGCCTGTATGTGTTCCACGGATCCAGAACACCCAACACATCATGATACCAGGAGTTGAGGGATATTAGAACTTCTTAGACCTACCTGCAAGTGATCTGTCTTCCACCAGCATACAGACATCCTGCGAAATGGACAGCGTCCGCCCGCCGCCGCCGCTCCGCATCACCGGTAACCTGGGGGCCAACTGGGAGATATTCAAACAACGCTTCCAGCTCTACCTGGAAGCCACAGACCGGGAAGATGCCTCGGACACCAAGAAGATCGGTCTCTTCCTATCCACGGCCGGGGAACATGCCATCCACATTTTTAATTCTCTCACCTTTGCTGATGATGAAGATAAATCAAAATTCAAGACTGTCCTCCTCAAGTTTGACACTCACTGCAACATAGAGGTGAATGAAAGTTTTGAGCGCTATGTATTCCAACAGCGTTTACAGGGTAAGGATGAACCTTTCCAGTCCTTTCTCACCCACCTCCGCATCCTTGCGCAGTCCTGTAATTATGGGCCCACCTCCGACTCCATGATACGCGACCAGATCGTTTTCGGTGTTCAGTTGGACCCCCTACGCCAGCAGCTCCTCAAGGTACAGCAGCTCACCCTAGCGACCGCCATCGAGACCTGCATGCTACATGAACACGCCACTAGTCGGTATTCCCACATCCAAGCGGCTGAAACGGCGCGGCAAGGTCCCCACGAGGCAGAACGGGTCCAAGCAATCGAGCAACTCCAGGGCCTCAGCCTGGGTGAGGGCGGCCATTTTGCGCGCTTTTCGTGGACTCCCACGGCGACGTTGACGAACGTACTGCGCAGGCATGCACCACGTACGGCCGCTCCGCGCATGCGCGGTGGCGCAGCGAATGTACTGACGCTACAACGTGCGGCAACTGTGGCTCCGCCCACTTAAAGCGGCAATGCCCTGCCAAATCCCGACAATGCCTGAGATGTGGAAAACTTGCAGCTATTGCAGATCAGCTCAGCCTGCCAATTCGTATTGCTCCGGCCAAACTCGCAGGAATGTCCGGCCCATTCAACCCACGGTCACCGAGTCCGATGCGGACCTACTACCCGTTATTGACACCGAGGACCCGAAGACACCTTTTCGAATCGGTATCGTTACAAAAAACAGGGTGTCCCCGAAGCAAAGAATCCAGCCTCTATCGGTATACAGCATCGATCCAGACGATGAGTGGTGTGCCACCCTTACGGTCAACCGGTCCCAAATACGATTCCGCCTGGACACTGGTGCCTCCGTCAATCTCATTGCGCGGTCTGACCTCCAAAGCCTTCGTGTCAAACCAGCCATCCTCCCATCAGCCTGCCAGCTATTAGATTATAATGGCAGTGCCATTGCTGCCAGGGGCTCGTGTCAGCTCGAAGTGACGCACAAGTCACGCAATGTCATCCTTCCCTTTGAAATCATGGGCTCCTCGAAAGCCTCCCTGCTTGGCGCGCAGGCATGTAAGCTGTTGAACCTAGTTCAGAGAGTTCACTCTCTCTCTCCTGCTGACGCGTCTGCCTTTCAGGACACCGACTTCAGGGCGCAGCTCGATGCCATTATCAACCAGTACCACAAAGTCTTTGAGGGCATGGGCACGCTCCCGTACACCTACAAGATTTTATTAAAACCGAATGCCACGCCTGTGGTGCACGCACCTCGCAGGGTCCCAGCACCCCTTAAGGACCGCCTCAAGCAGCAGCTGCAGGATCTCCAGGACCAAGGAGTGATCTCCAGAGTCACGGAACCGACCAACTGGGTCAGTTCCATGGTATGTGTAAAAAAGCCTTCCGGCGAATTGAGAATTTGCATTGACCCCAAGGATCTAAATCGCAATATCATTGAGGGAGCATTATCCAATTCCCAAGCGCGAAGAGCTCACAGGTGAGATGGCTCGCGCCAAGGTCTTCACCAAACTCAACGCCTCAAAAGGATTCTGGCAAATCCAGCTCGATAAATCCAGCAGGAAACTTTGCACATTCAATACCCACTTTGGCAGATATTGTTACAACAAGATGCCGTTCGGGATCATATCTGCATCAGAAGTATTCCATAGGATTATGGAACAAATGATGGAAGGCATTGAAGGTGTTCGCGTCTATGTCGATGACATAATAATTTGGTCCACCACCTCGCTGGAGCATGTTAGTCGCCTCCAGTGCGTATTCAGACGTATACATGAGCATGGCCTCCGCCTCAACAGGGCCAAATGCTCTTTTGGTCAGACAGAACTCAAATTCCTCAGGGACCACATCTCCCAATTGGGTGTGGAGCCGAATGCAGACAAGGTAGCTGCCATCACAGCTATGAAAACATCAGAGGACAAGAAGGCGGTCCTCCAATTTCTGGGCATGGTCAATTTTTTAGGGAAATCTATTCCTAACCTTGCCTCTCATACCACGGCTCTCAGGAACCTGGTCAGGAAGACGACAGACTTCCAATGGCTCCCTGCCCACGAGCGTGAATGAAGAGAACTCAAAGCAAAGCTGACCACGGCCCCGGTCTTAGCTTTCTTTGATCGAGCAAAGGAGACCAAAATTTCGACCGATGCCAGTCAATCCGGCATTGGGGCAGCGCTCCTTCAATGTGATGAAGCCTCATCATGGGCCCCCGTTGCATATGCGTCACGCGCCATGACCCCCACAGAGCAGCGCTACGCGCAGATAGAAAAGGAGTGCCTGGGCCTTCTGACCGGTGTGGTTAAGTTTCACAATTATGTCTACAGACTTCCTCAATTCACCGTCGAGACCGACCATCGCCCGCTGGTCAATATAATACAGAAAGACTTGAATGACATGACGCCTCGCCTCCAGCGTATTCTTCTCAAGCTCTGGCGATATGACTTCCATTGGTATACACCCCAGGCAAAGACCTCATCATTGCTGACGCTCTCTCTAGGGCAGTCAACACTCCATGTGACCCAGCGGGATTTGTCTGCCAGGTTGACGCCCATGTGGCATTCGCAGCCTCCAATCCACCTGCCACGGATGAACGCCTCGTCCAAATTCGCCACAAGTCGGTGGCTGACCCTTTGTACAGCGTGTCATGCGCCACCTAACGGACGGGTGGCTCAAGGGCCAATGCCCTCATCAGAGATGATCTGGCGGTAGTAGACGGGGTTCTTCTAAAGCTGGACCGCATTGTCATCCTGCATAGCATGCACCAACTTGTCCTGGAACAACCACACGAGGGCCACCTTGGCGTGGAAAAGTGCCGCCGATGGGCCCCGAGAGGCAGTGCACTGGCCCGGCATTAATGAGGACATAGCCAACACAGTGCTCAACTGCCCCACTTGTCAGCGCTTCCAACCGGCCCAAACACGTGAGACTCTGCAGCCCCATGAGTTGGTCACATCACCATGGACCAAGGTGGGCATCGACCTGTTCCATGCGCTGGGTAGAGACTATGTCCTGATCGTGGACTACTTTTCGAATTACCCGGAGGTGATACGGTTGCACGACATCACCTCGTCTGCCGTCATTTGTGCGTGTAAAGAAACATTTGCTCGACAACCTAACGGTAACTTCCTGTTTTCCACTTTTTTTCTTCAAAAGTGACGCCAGAGGGAAGCTGTGATCTGATTGGTTGATTGCAAATCTGCCCCAAATTAAAAAAAACACACAGCTAAACTCGTAAACCTAAATTAAACTAATTAATTAATTAGAGATGGCTGGTCAGGTGATGTGCTTGAGCTGATTGATGTGGGAGCTGGCAGATCCCATTGCGAGCTGCAGCGACCACATCTGCAGTAAGTGTTGGCTGCTCGAAGAGCTCCGGCTCAGAGTTGATGAGCTGGAACCTGAGCTTCAAACACTGAGGCACATCCGAGAGGGGGAGACTTACTTGCACACTGTGTTTCAGGAGGCAGTCACACCTGTCAGAGTAAGTAGTTTAAATCCTGCCAGTGGCCAGGGACAGCAGGGTGTGACTGCAAGTCAGGCAGGTAAAGGGAACCAGCAGTCAGGAACTCAGGAGCCTCAGCCCTTGACCCTGTCCAACAGGTACGAGGCACTTGCTCCCTGTGGGAATGGTGAACAGGGCTGCAGGAAGGATGAGTCAGCTGACCAAGGCACCATGGTTCAGCAGGCCATTCAAGGGGAGGGAGTAAATAGGCAAGTTGTAGTTGTAGGGGATTCTATTATCAGGGGGATAGATAGTATCCTTTGTGAGCAGGATAAAGAGTCCCGCATGGTATGTTGCCTGCCCGGTGCTAGGGTGCGGGACATCTCTGACCGGCTTGAAAGGATACTGGAGAGGGAGGGGGAGGATCCAGTTGTTGTGGTCCATGTCGGTACCAACAACATAGGCAAGTCTAGGAAAGAGGACCTGTTTAGAGATTATAAAGAGCTAGGATTCAAATTAAAAAAACAGGTCATCAAGGGTCATAATCTCCGGATTACTGCCCGAGCCACGTGCAAATTGGCATAGGGAGGCAAGAATAAGGGAAGTTAACACATGGCTGAAAGAGTGGTGTGGGAAAGAGGGGTTCCTTTTCATGGGACACTGGCATCAGTTTTGGGAAAGGGGGGACCTATACCATTGGGGTGGTCTCCCCCTGAACCGAGCTGGGACCAGTGTTCTGGCGAAAAGATTAAATAGGGTGGTCAATAGGACTTTAAACTAGAGATTGGGGGGGAAAGGGAAAGTCAGGGAACCAAGAGGTGAAGTAATCAGTGGGAAGCGTAGCTGCTCAGGAATACAAAAAAGCACGAAAAGATAGAACTCAGGAGAGGTTACGATAGTCCCCATCTCACAAAATATGACACAGTGTATGGAAAGGCTCAGTAAACCAAGGTCCACCACACTAAGAAAACAAAAAGGGACGGTCAACAGAGAAGTAAAGGTGCTATATTTAAATGCGTGCAGTGTACGGAACAAGGTAGATGAGCTTGTGGCCCAGATTGTGACTGGCAGGTATGATGTGGTAGGCATCACAGAGATGTGGTTGCAGGGGGTTCAGGACTGGCATTTAAGCATCCAGGGTTTCACAACCTATCGAAAAGACAGAGAGGTGGGCAGAGGGGGTGGGGCTGCCTTGTTAATTAGGAATGAAATTAAATCAATATGACTAAACGACATAGGGTCAGATGATGTGGAGTCTGTGTGGGTAGAGTTGAGGAACCACAAAGGCAATAAAACAATAATGGGAGTTATGTACAGGCCTCCTAACAGTGATAAGGACCAGGGGCACAAAATGCACCACAAAATAGAAAGTGCATGTCAGAAAGGCAAGGTCACAGTGATCATGGGGGACTTCAATATGCAGGTGGACTGGGTAAATAATATTGCCAGTGGACCCAAAGAAAGGGAATTAATTGAATGCTTACAGGAGGGCTTTTTGGAACAGCTTGTGATGGAGCCCACGAGGGAACAGGCCATTCTGGACGGAGTGTTATGTAATGAGCCAGACTTGATAAAAGATCTTAAAGTAAGGGAACACTTAGGAGGCAGTGATCATAATATGGTAGAATTCAGTCTGCAATTTGAAAGAAAGAAGGGAGAATCAGATGTAAAGGTGTTACAGTTAAATAAAGGTAACTACAGGGGCATGAGGGAGGAACTGACAAAAATCGACTGGGAGCAGAGCCTAGTGGGAAAGACAGTAGAACAGCAATGGCAGGAGTTTCTGGGAGTAATTGAGGACACAGTACAGAGGTTCATCCCAAAGAAAAGAAAGGTTATCAGAGGGGGGATTAGGCAGCCATGGCTGACAAAGGGAGTCAGGGAATGCATCAAAGCAAAAGAGAAAGCCTATAATGTGGCAAAGAGTAGTGGGAAGTCAGAAGATTGGGAAGGCTACAAAAACAAACAGAGGATAACAAAGAGAGAGATAAGGAAAGAGAGGATCAAATTTGAAGGTAAGCAAGCCAGTAACATTAGGAATGATAGTAAAAGTTTATTTAAATACATTAAAAACAAACGGGAGGCAAAAGCAGCCATTGGGCCACTCCAAAATGACGCTGGTAATCTAGTGATGGGAGACAAGGAAATAGCTGAGGAACTAAATAAGTACTTTGCGTCAGTCTTCACAGTAGAAGACATGAGTAATATCCCAACAATTCAGGAGAGTCAGGGGGCAGAGTTGAATATGGTACCCATCACAAAGGAGAAAGTGCTAGAGAAACTAAGAGGTCTAAAAATTGATAAATCTCCAGGCCCAGGTGGGCTGCATCCTAGAGTTCTAAAGGAGCTAGCTGAAGAAATAGTGGAGGCGTTAGTTATGATCTTTCAAAAGTCACTGGAGTCAGGGAAAGTCCCAGAGGATTGGAAAATCACTGTTGTAACCCCCCTGTTCAAGAAGGGAACAAGAAAAAAGATGGAAAATTATAGGCCAATTAGCCTAACCTCGGTTGTTGGCAAGTTTCTAGAATCCATCGTTAAGGATGAGATTTCTAAATTCCTAGAAGTGCAGGGTCGGATTAGGACAAGTCAGCATGGATTTAGTAAGGGGTGGTCGTGCTTGACAAACCTGTTAGAGTTCTTTGAAGAGATAACAAATAGGTTAGACCAAGGTGAACCAATGGATGTTATCTATCTTGACTTCCAAAAGGCCTTTGATAAGGTGCCTCACGGGAGACTGCTGAGTAAAATAAAGGCCCATGGTATTCGAGGCAAGGTACTAACATGGATTGACGATTGGCTGTCAGGCAGAAGGCAGAGAGTTGGGATAAAAGGTTCTTTTTCGGAATGGCAACCGATGACGAGTGGTGTCCCGCAGGGTTCAGTGTTGGGGCCACAGCTGTTCTCTTTATATATTAACGATCTAGATGATGGGACTGGGGGCATTCTGGCTAAGTTTCCCGATGATACAAAGATAGGTGGATGGGCAGGTAGTATGGAGGAGGTGGGGAGGCGGCAGAAAGATTTAGACAGTTTAGGAGAGTGGTCCAAGAAACGGCTGATGAAATTCAACGTGGGCAAGTGCGAGGTCTTGCACTTTGGAAAAAAGAATAGAGGCATGGACTATTTTCTAAACGGTGACAAGATTCATAATGCTGAAGTGCAAAGGGACTTGGGAGTCCTAGTCCAGGATTCTCTAAAGGTAAACTTGTAGGTTGAGTCCGTAATTAAGAAAGCAAATGCAATGTTGTCATTTATCTCAAGAGGCTTGGAATATAAAAGCAGGGATGTACTTCTGAAGCTTTATAAAGCACTAGTTAGGCCCCATTTAGAATACTGTGAGCAATTTTGGGCCCCGCACCTCAGGAAGGACATACTGGCACTGGAGTGGGTCCAGCGGAGATTCACACGGATGATCCCAGGAATGGTAGGCCTAACATACGATGAACGTCTGAGGATCCTGGGATTATATTCATTGGAGTTTAGGAGGTTGAGGGGAGATCTAATAGAAACTTACAAGATAATGAATGGCTTAGATAGGGTGGATGTAGGGAAGTTGTTTCCATTAGCAGGGGAGACTAGGACCCGGGGGCACAGCCTTAGAATAAAAGGGAGTCACTTTAGAACAGAGATGAGGAGAAATTTCTTCAGCCAGAGAGTGGTGGGTCTGTGGAATTCATTGCCACAGAGGGCGGTGGAGGCTGGGACGTTGAGTGTCTTTAAGACAGAAGTTGATAAATTCTTGATTTCTTGAGGAATTAAGGGCTACGGAGAGAGAGCGGGTAAATGGAGTTGAAATCAGCCATGATTGAATGGTGGAGTGGACTCGATGGGCCGAATGGCCTTACTTCTGCTCCTATGTCTTATGGACACGGCATCCCGCTCACGGTTATGTCGGACAATGCCCCTGCTTCGCCAACCAGGAATGGTCCAACTTTGCCAGGCGGTACAATTTTGCCCATGTGACATCCAGTCCCCTGTATCCCCAATCCAATGGCAAAGCGGAGAAGGGAGTACATATGGTCAAACGGCTCCTATGCAAGGCTGCCAATGCTGGGTCCGATTTCCACCTTGCCTTGCTGGCCTATTGCTCCGCCCCGCTGTCCACTGGCCTGTCGCCAGCCCAGTTACTCATGGGTCATACCTTGAGGATGACAGTGCTGTCCATCCATGTCCCAGACCTCGACCACGTTCCGGTACTTCACCGGATGCAGCTGTCTTGTGCACAGCACAAGGCGGCTCATGACTCCCGTGCAGCTGATCTCCTTGCTCTGGCTCCAGATGACAACGTCCGCATCCATCTCCCGGATGGGGGCTGGTCTACGACCGCTGTTGTCCTTCGGCAGGTGGCCCCCCGCTTATTCCTGGTTCGTCTACCGGATGGTTCTATTCTGCGCCGCAATCGACACGCCCTTCATCTCATTCCACGCTCGCCACGTGATCCTCCACTGTCGCCTCGCCCTCCTGCTGACCCTGCCACAGACTATGCAGAGCTCCCTGTCACTCTGCCTCCCCCTGACTCTGACACAGTCCAGCTCGCTCCTGAACCAGCGGCTCTCGACCCACGCTTGAAGCGGTCAACCAGAATTTGTCGCCCACCTCAGAGACTTAATTGATGAACTTTGCGGACTTAGAGACTCTTTGAATTGTTTTGTTGCTTTGTTTGATCGTTTTCCTGGTTTGTATATAGTGTTGATCTCGTTATTCTTGTTGCATACTGCTTCTCTGCACCAGGCACCTTCCCATGTAAATAGTTTAGTTCTCATGTACGTAGTCCTGTAAATATGTCTTCACACCCCACACGTAGTTAGGAACATTCTCACCATACATTATTTATTGCCACACACATACATTCTTCTATAAAAGGGGGGATGTCATGATATACACCAGTATATCATGGTGCAGATACACACACACTGATGGACACACAGCGGGACCAATCAACACACGCAACACCGCAGCCAATCACCAGTTCGAGCACACTCACTATAAAGACAGGGGGCATCAGAGTTCCCGTTCATTCGGGATGCAGCCTCCTGCAAGGACAGAGCTTACAACTTACAGCACAGGTCCTCACCATGAGCTGAGTGCATAGACTGGTTCGGACAGGCATAGGTCTTTAGTTTAATCTAACATCGTGTTAACCCACAGTGAAAGTATGTTCAACAGTTTCTAACTTAGTAAAATAGTGTTGTACTATTTTAAGTTTTGGTGGCCTGTATGTGTTCCATGGATCCAGAACACCCAACACATCAGTAGGGTTCGCGATGGACGCAGAAAAGGCCTTTGACTGGGTGGAATGGAACTATTTGTGGGAGGTGTTGGGGCGGTTTGGGTTTGGGTGGGGCTTTATTGATTGGGTCCGGTTGTTGTCACCAGGCACCGGTGGCGAGTGTCCGAGCGAATCGGTCGACGTCGGACTATTTTAAGTTGCACCGGGGGACTAGGCAGGGATGCCTCCTCTCCCCACTGCTGTTCACTTTGGCCATAGAGCCACTGGTGATGGTGCTAAGATCTTCAAGGGACTGGAAGGGGTTGGTCCGAGGTGGGGTGGAAAACAGAATTTCGCTATACGCCGACGACCTGCTCCTGTATACTTCTGACCCGTTAGGGGGGACGCGAGAGATTATGAGGATTTTAGGGGAATTTGGCTGGTTTTCGGGGTACAAATTGAATATGGGGAAAAAGCGAGATGTTTGTGATCCAGGCAAGAGGGCAGGAGGGGCAATTGGGAGAGCTGCCATTCAGAGTGGTGGGAGGGAGCTTTTGTTATTTGGGAATCCAAGTGGCACGGGACTGGGGGCTGTTACATTAACTAAATTTGACCCGGCCATTAGAATAGATGAAGGAGGACTTTCGAAGATGGGACATGCTCCCGCTGTCACTGGCAGGGAGAGTACAGACTGTGAAAATGCCGGTCCTCCTGAGGTTTCTGTTTGTTTTTCAGTGCCTCCCCAGCTTTACCCCAAGGGCCTTTTTTAAACGAGTAAACAAGGTGATTTCGGGTTTTGTGTGGGCGGGTAAAACCCCACGAGTGAAGAAAGTGTTGCTGGAGCGTGGTCGAGGGGAGGGTGGGTTGGCGCTGCTGAACTTTAGCAACTATTACTGGGTGGCAAATATAGCCATGATTAGGAAGTGGGTAGTCGGGGGGGGGGGGGGGGGGGGGGGGTATGGGAGCGAGTAGAGGCGGCATCATGCAAGGACACAAGTTTGGGGGCATTGGTAATCGCACCTCTGCCGTTCTCGCCGGCCCGGTACTCCACAAGCCCGGTGGTAGTGGCGGCCCTGAGAGTCTGGGGACAGTGGAGGAAGCATATGAGAGTGGAGGGAGCAGCGGTCTGGGCTCCCATCGGCAATAACCATCGGTTTGTACCAGGATGGGGGGGGTTTCGAAGATGGCAGAGAGCAGGGATTGAGAGGATGGGGGATCTATTCATAGATGGGAGCTTCCCTTATTTGAAGGATTTAGAGGAGAAAGTTGAACTGCCAGCAGGAAATGGGTTCAGATATCTGCAGGTACGGGATTTTTTGTGAAGGCAGATTTCGACCTTCCCGCTCCTACCGTCACGGGGGATACAGGACAGGGTAGTTTCCAGAACGGGGGGTGGGAGAGGGGAAGATTTTGGATATTTATAAAGAACTCATGGAGTCAGAGGAAACTCAGACAGAGGAGCAAAAGCGCAAATGGGAAGATGAGCTGGGTGGGGGGGGGATAGAGACAGGTGTTGGGCGGATGCAGAGTCAACGCGTGCCATCATGTGCCAGGCTCAGCCTGATTCAGTTTAAAGTCGTTCACCGGGCACACATGACGGTGGCCCAGATGAGCAATTTTTGGGGGATAGAGGACAAGTGTGCAAGATGTGCGGGAGGGCCAGCAAACCATGTCCATATGCTTTGGGCATGTCCGAAGCTTAGGGGATTTTGGCAGAGTTTTACAGATGTCATGTGCACGGTGTTAAAAACAAGAGCGGTGCCGAGTCCAGAGGTGGCGAGACGGATATTGTTAGCGTGGAGCGACTCGAAGCCCCGAATTCAAAGATCTGGCTTAGTGACATGGCTTGGTTTCTCAGACTGGAGAAAAGAAAGTTCGCCTGAAGAGGGTCAATGCTGAGGTTCGTCTGGAGGTGGCAGCTGTTTGTTGGCTTCTTTGTAGAAAACTAACTGTGGATTTCAGTCCAATTTGCATGTCCATGCCAGCGTGTGGTCTGGAACGCATTCATGCTGCTATCGAGGCACCAGATCATAGCATTCTGTTAGGCTTCCGGCACCGACCTCGATTTTCGGCTGACGCGAAATTCTTCTCCCGATCACTATTCATGATTCCGGTGTCATTGGATGGAGTATCTCGCCCAGAGTCTCCCAAACGGAGAATCTTGCCTTGTATGTTTTCAAGAAGCAGTTAGATATAGCACTTGGGAAAAAGGGAATCAAAGGATATGGGGGGGAATGCGGGATTAGGCTATTGAGTTGGATGATCAGACATGATCTTAATGAATGTTGGAGCAGAATCAAAGGGCCGAATTATCCCCTCCTGCTCCTATTTTCTAAGTTTCAAAAGGCTGCGTCAATTGAAATTGTTAAAAATGAAATTTATTATGTGAGATTTATTGAATGGTGGTGACAGGATATCTGGAACAAAGTCGGGTAAATGGAGTTGAGATTTAGACAGACTGTGATTTAATTGAATGGCGGAACAGATTTGATGGGCAGAATGGCCTACTGCTGTTCATATGCCACTATATTCCAATTTAGAAGGTAATTTTTAGGAAATCTCCCAGGGATTTTTCTTTCGTTTCACTTGATGCACATAAGTTCTCATTACCAAAGAATATTCTGGAATCCCAAAAGACCGGAAGTCGTTATGTCATAAATATCTCAATTCTCTCAGGCAGCCTCCTTGTAAAGAAGCTGTACTTATCACCAACTTGAGCAAATTGCACGTTCGAAATAATTCAAATTCCTGAAGAATAAATACACATACAAAATGCTGAAAAAAAGCCTCGCTGTCCAAAAATGTCATAAGAACAGAGCTAGTCCTGGATAGTTCACTTAAAAATTAAAAGAATCGCAATTCACCATTAAAAGGACCATGAGAACACAGAATACGCTGAAATACATTACATCGACCGAACCCTGTAAAGATTTGAATCCTCTTGCAATTTTTCCAGGAAGCTAATGCCAGAAGTTCATTCCGTAAGTCTGCTTTTGGTTGTTGTACGGAATAATTGGATGGAAGGCTATAGGAAAGATAACACAGGTTTGGAAGGGATGTGGCTTAACAGCATGCGAGCAAAGACCATCAGAGAGAAATAAATACATATGTTCAGTTCAATAAAAAGTTAATTTTCAGTCATTTTCTCCATAGATTCAAAGAAATCATCACAGGGAGAAAACTCCCCCAAATATCTCCATCCAACCTTCCTCTTTCTAATTCTTACCTTTTCAAAGACACGTTTGTGAATCCACATGCAAATATGTCCGAATGACCGGGTCAGAGCAAGCCTTCGCTAAAGAAACAGCTGCAGATCTTCTGAAGTCACTATTGATTCTCTTGGGAATTTTACATATCCTGAGCTTTATAAGCTTCTGTTTTACAAGACCATAAGCATCTTGAGAGAGAACATTCCTTGGAATTTTGCCCACCCTTTTCACCATCGCTGAAGCTTAAAGCCTGCATTGTAGAATGTTAAATGATTTTTCAGAGTAGAATAAAAGTAGTTTGTTTTTCGCAGGCCTAGTATGTGTCATAATATACACCAGTATGTCATGGTGCAGACACACACACACACACTGATGGACATGCATTGGGACCAATCAGCATACACAACACTGCAGCCAATCACCAGTGAGAGCACACGCACTATAAAGACAGGGGACAGGAGAGTTCCCGCTCATTCTAGTAGCAGCCAGCTCGGAGCACAGAGCTCACAGCCTGCAACACAGACATTCACCATGCGCTGAGTGCATCACCTGGTTAGGACTAGGCAAGGGTCAACAGTTAAAGCTGGTATTGCATTTACCCACAGTTCAAGTATGTTAATATAGTTAACCTTATAATAAAATAGAGTTGCACCACTTCCAGTGTTGGTGACCTGTTTATGATCCAGAACACCCAACACATCATGGTACCAAGGAGTGGTTGCATACTAGCACTTCTGAGACCCACCTGCAACTAATCAGCATTCCGGCATCCTGAAGTATGGAGAACATCAACCCGCCGCCGCCGCTCCGCATCGCCGGCACCTCAGCGTAGAGTGACAACCAGCAACGATACCCAGACAAGATGTTCAAGATCCGGGTTCCGCAGCAGCTCCAGTGCCACGGCGATCTCCGCGAAAACTGGCGGGCATTCCGGCAAAAGTTTGAAATCTTCCTGCTGGCAGCCGAACTAGAAGACCTGGCCGATCCTGAAAAAACAGCTTCTCCTCACCATCGCCGGTGTCAGAGCAGAAGAAATCTTTTTTAAAAAATTCAAGTTCTCCAAGGGGCAAAACAGGAGCGACTTCCAGGCAGTTCTGGACAAATTCGGCAAATACTGTGAGGAAAACACACTCCAACCAGCAAGAAAAGGTAAGAGAAGCGCCAGTACTCACCTCGAGGCCGAAATCCCGGAGCAGAGAACTATTTTGGTCGGCGGCCATCTTTCTAAAGGGACTGCACTTGCGCAGTTGCGCGACGTCGCGCATGCGCAATCACGAAAACGGCCATCAGTAATGTCGTGGTGGGTGTTCCGATACACAAATGACCCAACACGGTTGTAGATGGTACAACTCTGTTTTACTGTCTTAAACAATAACAACTAATAACTGCTGGCTGAGATTTGTGCTTCACCAACTAACCTGTGGACTCAGCCCTTTCACTATCTTGGTGAGGCACTCAGCACATGGTGTATGTCTGAGTGGTGCGCTGTGAGCTCTGTGCTCTGAGCTATCTCCTGGTAGAATGAGCGGGAACTGTGGTGTTCCCTGTTTTATAGTGTGTGTGCTCTCACTGGTGATTGGCTGCGATGTTGTATGTGTGTTGGTTGGTCCAACTACCTGTCCATCAATGTGTGTGTGATTGCACCATGATATGCTAATGTGGACATCATGACAAGTAAAGGAACCGCGATCTGTGCATGTGCAAACGCCTCCTACATGCTACGTCATGACGTCAGAGGCCCCGGACCACGCCCATTTAAAGGGGAAACGTCCCAAATCAAAGAAAAAATCTTTAAAAGCTGTAAAACAACCTTCCTTCACCTGGAATGACAGCACAATGCCTCAAATTGAACCAGGAAATGAAATAAACCTCCGAAGAACCCTGCATCAAGCAGTTACCTACCCGAGTCCGATTCCGACTTCCCGCAGACCAGTGAGACCGAGGACCCGAGGGAGCCTCTTCGAGTCGCTGTTATAACAAAGAACAGGCTGTCCCCGAATCAAAACCACCAGCCGCTGTTGGTGCACAGCATTGATCCAGACGACGAGTGGTGTGCCACCCTGACGGTCAACCGATCCCAGATACGATTCCGCCTGGACACTGGTGCTTCCGCTAATCTCCTAGCGTGGTCAGCCTTTCAGCCCCTTGGGGTTAAACCAACCATTCTTCCGTCGACCTGCCAACTAGTGGACTACATTGGCAACGTCATTCCTGCTACCGGTTCATGCCAACTCGAACTGACGCACAACTTGCGAAAAGCCATCCTTCCCTTCGAGATCGTGGGCTCCTCGAAGGACTCTCTGCTCGGCGCACAGGCGTGCAAACTCCTAAACCTCGTTCAACGAGTACACTCTCTCTCTCCAGAGGACACGTCTGCCTTCCAGGATGCGGACTTCAGGGCGCAACTCAATGCCATCATCGACCAGCACCGCGACGTTTTCGAAGGCATGGGCACGCTTCCATACGCTTACAAAATCCTGCTCAAACAAGACACCACGCCTGTGGTTCATGCAGCTCGCAGAGTCCCAGCACCCCTCAAGGACCGCCTCAAGCAGCAGCTGCAGGACCTCCAGGACCAAGGAGTGCTCTCCAGAGTGACGGAACTAACCGACTGGGTCAGTTCCATGGTGTGCGTAAAGAAGCCCTCCGGCGAGCTCCGGATCTGCATTGACTCAAAGGATCTGAATCGCAACATAATGAGGGAGCATTACCCTATCCCCAAGCGCGAGGAGGTCATGTGCGAGATGGCTCGGGCCAACATCTTCACCAAACTTGACGCCTCGAAAGGATTCTGGCAAATTCAACTAGATAGGTCCAGCATAAAGCTGTGAACCTTTAATACCCCGTTTGGCAGATACTGCTTCAACAGGATGCCGATTGGGATTATATCGGCATCAGAAGTATTCCACCGGATCATGGCGCAAATGATGGAGGGCATTGAGGGTGTGCGCGTCTATGTTGACGACATCATAATTTGGTCCATGGTCCACAGGAGCATATCAGTCGCCTCCAGCGCGTTTTCAAACGAATACGGGACCAAGGCCTTCGCCTCAACAGAGCCAAATGTTCCTTCGGTCAGATGGAACTCAAGTTCCTAGGGACCACATCTTCCGGTTGGATGTGCGGCCGGATGCGGACAAGGTGGCAGCCATCACGGCCATGCAGAAGCCAGTGGATAAGAAGGCGGTCCTCCAATTTTTGGGCATGGTCAACTTCCTGGGGAAGTTCATCCCCAACCTCGCCTCCCATACCACAGCTCTCTGTAACCTGGTCAGGAAGACGACAGACTTCCAATGGCTTCCTGCCCACGAGCGCGAATGGGAGGAGCTTAAGACCAAGCTTACCACGGCCCCGGCATTGGCATTTTTTGATCCCACGGGGGAAACAAAAATTTCAACGGGTGCCAGCCAATCCGCCATTGGGGCGGTGCTCCTGCAACGCGATGAGGCCTCATCATGGGCCCCCGTTGCATATGCGTCACATGCTACGTGCAGATCGAAAAGGAGTGCCTGGACCTGTTGACTGGGGTCGACAAATTTCATGATTACGTGTACGGCCTCCCCCAATTCACTGTCGAGACCGACCATCGCCCGCTGGTCACCATTATACAAAAAGACCTGAATGATATGACCCCTCACCTCCAGCGCATTCTGCTTAAACTCCGGTGGTACGATTTCCAGCTCCTATACACCCCGGGCAAGGACCTGATCATAGCCGACGCTCTGTCCAGGGCAGTCAACACCCCGTGTGACCCAGAGGGGTTCGTCTGCCAGGTTGACGCCCATGTAGCCTTCACGGCCTCCAATCTGCCGGCCACAGATGAACGCCTTATCCACATTCGCCACAAGACTGCGGCTGACCCCCTACTACAGCGTGTCATACGCCACATGACGGACGGGATGCTCAAGGGCCAATGCCCGCAGTTCTACAATATCAGAGACGATCTGGCAGTAGTCGATGGTGTCCTCCTGAAGCTGGACCGCATTGTGATCCCGCACAGCATGCGCCAGCTCATTTTGGAACAGCTACACGAGGGCCATCTTGGCGTGGAGAAGTGCCGACGGAGGGCCCAAGAGGCTGTGTACTGGCCCGGCATCTAGAGGACATCGGCAACACAGTGCTCAACTGCCCCACCTGTCAGCGGTTCCAGCCGGCCCAACCATGTGAGGCCCTACAGCCCCATGAGTTGGTCACGGCCCCTTGGTCTCAGGTAGGCGTTGACCTGTTCCATGTGCTCGCAGGGACTATGTTCTGCTTGTAGACTATTTTTCGAACTACCCGGAGGTCATATGCCTGCACGACATCACATCATCGGCGGTCATCCGTGCCTGCAAGGAGACCTTTGCTCATCCCGGCATCCCACTCACTGTGATGTCGGACAATG
Source organism: Scyliorhinus torazame (assembly GCF_047496885.1). Taxonomy (NCBI): domain Eukaryota; kingdom Metazoa; phylum Chordata; class Chondrichthyes; order Carcharhiniformes; family Scyliorhinidae; genus Scyliorhinus; species Scyliorhinus torazame. Next base: position 228,637,544 of record NC_092716.1, read on the forward strand.
GCCCCTGCTTCGCGAGCCAGGAATGGTCCAACTTTGCCAGCAGGTACAACTTTGTGCATGTAATATCCAGACCCCTGCACCCCCCATCAAATGGCAAAGCGGAAAAGGACGTCCACATCGTCAAACGGCTCCTCTGCAAAGCTGTCGATGCAGGGTCCGACTTCTACCTCGCCTTGCTGGCCTATCGTTCGGCCCCACTCTCCATGGGCCTGTCGCCAGCCCAGCTGCTCATGGGTCGCACCCTCGGGACCACGGTGCCATCCATTCACGTCCCAGACCTCGACCACGTTCCGGTCCTTCAGCGGATGCAACAGTCTCGTGCACAACACAAGGCAGCGCATGACGCTCGGGCGACTGATCTCCCTGCTCTGGCGCCGGATGACAACGTCCGCATCCATCTTCCGGAGGGTGGCTGGTCTGCAACTGCTGCGGTTCTTTGGCAGGTGTCACCCCGCTCATTCCTGGTTCATCTGCCAGATGGTTCCATTTGCCGCTGCAATCGGCGTGCCCTTCGTCTCGTTCCACGCTCGCTACGTGATCCTCCACCGGTGCCACGCCCTCCTGTTGTCTCCAACCTGGACTATGTGGAGATTCCGAATACTCTGCATCCTCCTCACTCTGCCGTGGCCCAGCCCGTTCCTCAGCCGGTGGCTCCTGACCCACCCTTGAGGCGGTCAACCAGAATTTGTCACCCACCTCAGAGACTCGACTTATGAGGTTTACAATGTTGGACTCTTTAATCTGTTCTGTTACCCTGTTTCATCGTTCCAGTAGTTTGTATATAATGTTCATTTCGTTGTTGGTGTGACACCCTATTTCTCTGCACCAGGCACCTTCCCGTGTAAATAGATTAGCCTCATGTACATAGTCATGTAAATAACACGCACACACATAGTCAGGTACATTCACAACACGATATTTATTGTCACGCAGGCACATATTCTTTATATAAAAGGGGGATGTAATAATATACACCAGTATATTATGGTGCAGACACACACACACACACACTGATGGACATGCCGTGGGACCAATCAGCATACACAACACCGCAGCCAATCACCAGTGAGAGCACACGCACTATAAAGACAGGGGGCAGAAGAGTTCCCGCTCACTCTAGTAGCAGCCAGCTCGGAGCACAGAGCTCACAGCCTGCAACACATGTGCTGAGTGTATCACCTGGTTAGGACTAGGCAAGGGTCAACAGTTAAAGCTGGTATTGCATTTACCCATAGTTCAAGTATGTTAATATAGTTAACCTTATAATAAAATAGAGTTGCAACACTTCCAGTGACCTGTTTGTGATCCAGAACACCCAACCCATCAGTATGGTGTCTAGTAGAAGTCCACCGGGAGTCCGTCTGGTCCCAGCGGCTTCTCGGCCTGCACGGAGCTGATACTCTCCATGACTTCTCCCAGTTCTTTTTTTAAATGTTTTTATTCTGTTTTATACATGATATACTTTTGTTAGAAAAACGAAAAAAACCGAGGAAGTAAAAATGTCATAACACAGAGCAGGAAAGGGGGGCTTTCTCCCCCCCTTCTCCTCTCGTTTTTATACAAAACAAAGCCAGGTGGAAGAGGCAGCTGCCCGGTGCCCCTGATGTCTCTTGCATCTCTTGGTCGTTTTTGTTTTTGTCCATTTGCCTCAGCTTCAGCCGTCTGTTGTTCATTATTCCTGTTCTTTCTTTCTCTTTCGCCTTGCTGTGCTTGTTGTGGTCGTTGTCGTTTCCTGCGCTCTCCTCCCAGTTTGTATTCCCTCCTCTTTCCTACTTCTGGCTCCCCTCTGTTGTTCTCCTTCCCTCATCCTCCCTCCCTGACCCACCCCACCCCTCCCCCCCACCCCTACCCTACCCCCCTTCTTCCCCCCTCCCCTCCCACCCCCTTCTCTGCTGCTCCCCTTTCTTTCCTGCTGGCTTTGGCTACTCCCTCTTGCTCCACCCCCCCCCCTTCCCCCGGTCCTCCCTCCCTTACCTCTCTTCTATCATGTCCTGGCTACTTTCCCCTCGCTCTTGGCCACTTGTTTATTTGTTTGTTTGTTTGTTGGCCACAAACAGGTCCCGGAACAGTTGGGTGAATGGCTCCCATGTTTTGAGGAAGCCCTCTTCCGACCATTGGATGGCGAATTTTATTTTCTCCATTTGGAGAGATTCTGAGAGGTCGGACAGCCAGTCTGCAGCTTTGGGTGGTGCTGCTGACCGCCAGTCGAGCAGGATTCTATGGCGGGCGATTAGGGAGGCAAAGGCGTCTGCCCTCCTCCCCAGGAATAGATCTGGCTGGTCTGATACCCCGAAGACCACTTTCAGGCATGGCTCCACCCTCATCCCCACCACTTTGGACATTGCCTTGAAGAAGGCTGTTCAGTACCCCGCAAGTCTGGGGCAAGACCAGAACATGTGGGCGTGGTTGGCTGGGCCGTCTTGGCGGCGTTCACAATTATCTTCTACCTCCGGGAAGAACTTACTCATTCGGGTTCTTGTTAAGTGGGCTATGTACCACATTTAGTTGCATTAGGTTGAGTCGTACGCACGTGGAGGTGCAGTTGATCCTTTGTAGTGCTTCGCTCCAGAGTCCCCACCCTATTTCGAGCCCCAAGTTTTCCCTTCATTTCCTCCTCGTCGTGTCCAGTACAGTGTCGGTCCTCTCTATCAGTCGTTCATACATGTCGCTACAATTCCCTCTATCTGGAATGTCTGCGTCCAGTAGTCTATCGGCTTCAAGTTGCAAATGAAGGCTCGCCAGCCGATTTGCTGGGACCGTGCTCGCCAGCTTCCTGCTAACAAGGTCGAGCAGCATTTAAACAGAACTTGCACAGCCAACCCAGCCAGCTCACAGCCATGGCGCCGAGACGACTGACCCCAAGGTTTGGAGATGCGAACCTGGGAGGCTCCGAGATGTGGTCAAGGCCAGGAGGGATCTCCTGTTTCCCCCAAGGGTCCCACAGCGGAGAGCCTGATGCAAGGCGTCAGCAGCATTAGTGAATGTGTCCAAGGCGTGGCGCAGTCAGTGACAGCCATGGCTGAGGGCCTCGGCAGAATGTACAACTCACTGAGGGATGTGACCCAGTACCAGGCTGAGCTTCATGAGGCTCTGCAGGACATGTCCCAGTCTCAGATGGAATGGCTGAGGTGCTGCAAAGTTTGTCCCAGTCATAGGTGGGCATTGCCGAGTCACTGCACAGCATGGCCCAAACACTGAGGAGCATCGGCGCGGGCATCAACACAATGGTGCAGACATTTAAGTGGTGCAGTTTAAGCAAACATTCAGACATTGACAGACTAGGGCAAGTGTTACTATTCAGCCTGGCTAAGGTGGCCAAGATTATTGTGGCCTATTTTATCTGTACTCTAACATTGAGCTGGATCATGTAGGCGAACCAGCCAGCAACGTCTAGTGGAGTGGCAATTGAGTTGAATTGTCACTCTGCTCTAAATTACTACCTTGAAATCCAGTCACTCCTATCTCGCCCAACCTTCCGTCTCAGGCCGGACAAGGTCTGTGTTGTTGGGTTCCCGAGGTTTACAGTCGAGCACAGCTCAGTTGATGGTAAGTAAGCCATGTCCCCTTTTTATGGCACTAGCTGTAAAGCAGGTAAGATTAGAAATCCAGCCATTTTAACAAGCCAAATGCTGTGCATTTTGTGAAACATGAGCATTTTGTTTGGAAATTAGATGAACAATTTTATTTGTCCATGGGGGTACGTGGCCATCAATGGCAAGGCCATGCTGAATTGTCCTCGAGAAGGTGGTGGTGAGCCATCTTCTTAAACTGCTGCAATCGATGTGGTTTAGGTACACTGACAGGTGCACAGTTAAGTGAAATATGAGCACACTTCACTGACGAACGTTCCAGAGACCAACAACTTTCTTCCTCAGCTGCTCCAAGGTTTGGAACAGAAGTAGGATAGCGTTCCTCTCTTCAGCTACTTCCATCCAGGTTTGTGCTACATTTAACTGGAGGATGCCTTTCACCCAGCTCTGTGCAGGTAGGTTCACAGCGGAACTCCATTTCCTCATTTATCTTAACACTCATGTCCTTAATTTAGCTCCTTGACCCTTCTTTACCCCAAGATTGGCTATATGTGGAACTTGTGCCACATGGTGTTGTTCAGGCAAAAAAAGCAAAGATGCCTTTAAGAGAAAGCTAGATGATAACATCATGGGAAACTAGGATATGCAGATAGGGTTCGATGAGGGTAGGAGGCAACTCCTATGGAACATAAACACCGGCACAGATCAACTGAACCAAGTGACCTGTTTTTTCTGCTGTAAATTCCTTGTATGTGTCTTTTGTAGGAGGGCAGTTTTAAGGGTGCCCTGCTGATGGTCCTGTAGGACCATCAAACCTGTTGGCCTGTGACCTGGTGTTGTAAGACTTCTTACTGTGCTCACCCCAGTCCAACGCCAGCATCTCCACATCACTGCTGATGGTTAACATGGTCCTTGGGCCAGTTACACACCATATTGTGGTTGGTGCGTCAGGAGTTGTACTAATTTATGTTAATATAGTAACTTTGCATTTACAAGGTTAACTGAAATGTAGACAGATGAAGAGCAGTGTTCTTGCCTCATTATGGGCCCCAAGTGAATGAAAACAGAAGAGTTTTATGGACGGAAATCCATAATTTGTCAAGAATGATGTTAATCTGTCTTGTTCTGGAATGTGTTACTGATGACAATCTCAACTATTAACAACAAACCACTTGGGCAAAGAGAGATTTGAAAATTAATTTTAAGTAGAAGAAACCATAAAACTAAAAATGTGCCCCTTTAAGAGATTAAAAGTTGATTTTACAGACTGTCTGCATCATTTAAAGCTGAAACTCCCCTTCAATTTTACAGTTTCAGCTGGGTTCATTGTTTTGTTGGTGGTGACTTGACAAGGATAATCTTTAAAGCTTGAATTATTGAACTCTAAATTCTAAGCAGAGCTAATCAGCAGGTTGGGTGACTGATTGTTGCCAAGTCTGACGTTGGTGTCTCAATCTGAATGGTAATACATTGAACAAGGTTGACAGTCTTCTGAAAGTATAGTTCTAAACATTCCCAAGACAAGCTCCTTGACGGTATCTCAGGTATTTCCTTGCCAAGTTACGTTGACGTCTTAAAAGCCCCAAAACATCATAGGCAAGAAAAGAATTCCAAAGATCCCTTCTGCAATGTTAATCATTTCTTTCCTCATAAATCGTGATATTAGTGATGTTACTAGCCACTTCTGTTTCTGTTCTTGAGTGTTCTAGGTCTGACTTTTATGTTATTGCATAAATAAATGGGCAGCACGGTACCAGTGGGTAGCACAGTTGCTTCACAGCTCCAGGGTCCCAGGTTCGATTCCCGCTTGGGTCACTGTCTGTGCGGAGTCTGCACGTTCTCCCCGTGTCTGCGTGGGATTTCTCCGGGTGCTCCGGTTCCTCCCACAAGTCCCGAAAGACGTGTTGTTAGGTAATTTGGACATTCTGAATTCTCCCTCTGTGTATCCGAACAGGTGCCAGAATGTGGCGACTAGGGGCTTTTCACAGTAACTTCATTGCAGTGCTAATGTAAGCCTACTTGTGACAATAAAGATTATTATAAATGCGGTTCAGAACTGACACAAAATAAAGAATAGTTTGAATGTGTGCTCAGTGGCAAAGTGCAGTGCCAGCAACTGTAGGTTTGATCACTGATGCAGCAAATGCGTGATCTTGGTGGTGGCATTGGGTGAAAGTGCACAGTGGAGACTTGGCAATTTGCATGGGAAAGAGGAAGAAAAAAGACAGAATAAGCTGCTCAAGTGCACCTCCAAGCAGTCAGTTATGACAGAGTCAATTAAGCTCAGACCACACTTTATCTTCTCCCTGGACAAAAGCAAATTACTGCGGATGCTGGAATCTGAAACCAAAGAGAAAATACTGGAAAATGCTGCCAGATCTGCTGAGATTTTCCAACATTTTATCTTCTCTTGGTTTCAATCTTCTCTCATCCAGGAATGAGCTTGGTGCCAAAACCTATAGTGTGATTGTTATTTGTGACTGACCATTAGAAAGTAATATTTTCAGACAAACTGGGCAAGGGAGAATGCCTTAAAGAGTCTGCATTCAGGTCCCAATACAGCGTCAATGGCCCAGGATTAATGGGAATGAATGGAGGAGTGAGGAAGCATGTTTACGGGGTCCAGGTGGTTCAGTTGCTAGGGAGGGGGGGGATCATCAGAGCATTTCCTGCTCCTCCTGGCTCATATGCAGTGTCAAAGTATATACAGAGTAGGCCATTCAGCCCCTCGAGCCTGCTCCGCCATTTAATACGATCATGGCTGATCTGACAGTAACCTCAAATCTGCATCTCGCCTATCTCCGATACCCTATCACCCCCTTGCTTACACCGCTGCCATAAAACTATTCAAATACTTTGCTCCCGCCACCTTTTCAGGAAGAGAGTTCCAAACACACACGACTTACTGAGAGAACCAATTTCACCTCACCTCCATTTAAAATGAGTCATCTCGCCATTTGTGTAAGAGGGTTCCAAAAGTCTACCACTCTTGGTGTGTAGGAGTGCTTCCGTACATCTTTCCTCAATGATCTGGCCCTAACTTTTAGACCAGTGTTTTCAAACTTTTTTTCCTGGAACCCCACATTTCCCAACAGGCTGACCTTCAGGACCCAGTCCGGTCACCCTTCGGGATACATGCCGGTTGACCTTCGCGACCCCTGCCTGCCGCCCTTCGCGACCCACACCTGCCGACCTTCGCAACACAACATTTTTGCTTATCTTTAATGTGGCAGGTAAGCACCCTCACAATTTCACTCCAATCAGGTTCACAGAAGGAGAGGGCAATGCGCTGATTGGCTGTTGCGGGGAAAATTTGCATCAGTGCATTGCAGTCACTGCATCCAGAAAGTGTGCCTGAGCAAGACACCCTAGGTGTTCAAGTCAAGGCAAGCATCCAGCAGAGGGCAGTAGAGCGGAGCTGCTGATTGGCTGTTGCGGGGAAATTTTGCATCAGTGCATTGCGGTCACTGCATCCAGAAAGTGTACCTGAGCAAGACACAGTAGGTGTTCAAGTCAAGGCAAGCACCCAGCAGAGGGCAGTAGAGTGGAGCTGCTGATTGGCTGTTGTGGGGAAAATCACTGTAAGGATCCCAGCCGAGTAAAGATCAAGTGGGAGACTCGAGGGCAGGTAGCAGGTAGAAGTAGAAAGAAGTTGAACCGTGATGTCACAGCCTGCAGGTAAGTGATTGGCTGGTGACTGGTAAGTAGTTTTTCTTTTCCCTGAGGTGTTATTGTGTGGGGCGCAGTGGTTGTGGAGTGAGTGCTTGCTGAGAAGGGGAGTAAATTTAAAAAAAACCTTACTGTTGGAAGTTTCCAGCTGAATCCGGTCGGAGGGAGGACAGAGTGACTGCTGGTGAAAGAGCGCGAGGAGAGCGGCGGGGACTCAGTGAAAGAGCGCGAGGAGAGCGGCGGAGACTCAGTGAAAGAGTGCGAGGAGAGCGGCGGGGACACAGGATAAAAGAGCACGAGGAGAGTGGCGGGGACACAGGATAAAAGAACGCGAGGAGAGTGACGGGGACACAGCTGCCGGAGAAGTGGCCTTCAGATTATCGGCAGGAGCAGTGGCCAGGGGTCTGTCGGGAAGGTAAGTTTTCCATTTAAAAACTTACCTTGAAGAGTGACATCACAGCAAAGCAGTGACCTGATTGGCTGGTAAGGAGAGTGCTCCAATTAGCAGTAGCTGGGAGAAATTTAACTCTTCGTGTGTTGGTAAGTATTGTGATTGGTAAGTAAAATCTTTATTCCTTTCACTTATTCATTATTTGATATTATATTTGTAATCAGTTAAGGTAAAGTGTAAAAATCGCAGGAGATCCCAGACCCGTGTTATGCTCCTCGTGCTCAGTGTGGGAGCTCAGGGACTTGGGTGATGCCCCTGACTCCTTCATGTGTGGGAAGTGTGTCCAGCTGCAGCTCCTGTTAGACCGCATGATGGCTCTGGAGTAGCGGATGGACTCACTTTGGAGCATCCGCGATGCTGAGGAGGTCATGGATAGCACGTTCAGTGAGTTGGTCACACCGTAGATTAGGATTGGTGAGAGAGGCAGGGAATTGGTGACGAAAAGGCAGAGAAAGAGCAGGAAGGCAGTGCAGGTGTCCCCTGCGGTCATCTCCCTCCAAAACAGGTATACCGTTTTGGATACAGTTAGGGGGGATGACTCACCAGGGGAAGGCAGTAGTAGCCAGGCGCATGGCACCATGGCTGGCTCTGCTGCACAGAAGGGCGTGAAAACGACTGGCAGGGCTATAGTCATAGAGGATTCAATCGTAAGGGGAGTAGACAGGCTTTTCTGTGGTCGAAACTGAGACTCCCAAATGGTATGTTGCCTCCCGGGTGCACTGGTCAGGGATGTCTCAGATCGGCTGCAGGACATACTGAAGGGGGAGGGTGAACAGCCAGTTGTCGTGGTGCATATAGGCACCATCGATATAGGTAAAAAATGGGATGAGGTCCTACAATCAGAATTTAGGGAGTTAGGAGATAAGTTAAAAAGTAGGACCTCAAAGGTAGTAATCTCAGGATTGCTACCAGTGCCACGAGACAGTCAGAGTAGAAATTCAAGAATAGTCAGAATGAATATATGGCTTGAGAGATGGTGCAGGAGGGAGGGGGTTCAGATTTTTGGGACATTGGAACCGGTTCTGGGGGCAGTGGGACCATTACAAATTGGATGGTCTGCACCTGGGCAGGACTGGAACCAATGTCCGAGGGAGTGCTTTTGCTAACACTGTTGAGGAGGTTTTAAACTAATGTGGCAGGGGGATGGGAACCAGATTAGGAAGTTAGAGGTCAGTAAAGAGGCAGCAACTAAAGCCAGTAAGGTACTAGATAATAAACTCAATGTGACTAAGGGGAAGAGTAGACAGGGAAGAGATGATGAACGCAAAGGGACAGGTGGTCTGAGGTGCATTTGTTTCAATGTGAGAAGTGTAGCAGGTAAGGCAGATGAATTTTGGGCTTGGATTAATACCTGGGAATATGATGTTATTGGTATTATTGAGACTTGGTTGAGGGAAGGGCAAGACTAGCAACTAAATATCCCAGGGTATAGATGCTTCAGGAGGGATAGAGAGGGAGGTAAAAGGGATGGAGGAGTTGGATTATTGGTCAGAGATGATATCACAGCTGTGATTAAGGAGGGCACGATGGGGGATTCGAGCACTGAGGCAATATGGGTAGAGCTAGGAAATAGGAAGGGTGCAGTAACATTGTTGGGACTTTACTACAGGCCTCCCAAAAGTGAGCGTGAAGTAGAGGTACAAATTTGTAGACAGATTATAGAAAAATGTAAGAGCAATAGGGTGGTCGTGATGGGAGATTTTAACTTCCCCAACATTGAATGGGACTCATGTAGTGTTGGAGGCGTAGATGGAGCAGAATTTGTAAGGAGCATCCAGGAGAGTTTTTTTAGAGCAGTATGTAAATAGTCCAACTCGGGAAGGGGCCATACTGGACCTGGTGTTGGAGAATGATCCCGGCCAGGTGGTTGAAGTTTCAGTCGGTGACTACCTTGGGAATAGCGATCACAATTCTGTAAGTTTTAGAATACTCATGGACAAAGACGAGAGTGGTCCTAAAGGAAGAGTGCTAAATTGGGGAAAGGCCAAGTATAACAAAATTTGGCAGGAGCTAGGAAATGTGGATTGGGAGCAGTAGTTTAAGGGTAAATCCACATTTGAAATGTGGGAGTCTTTTAAGGAAAGGTTGATTAGAGTGCAGGACAGACATGTCCCTGTGAAAATGAGGGATAGAAATGGCAAGATTAGGGAACCATGGATGGCGGGTGGAATTGTGAGACTAGCTAAGATGAAAAAGGAAGCATACATAAGATCTAGGCGACTTAAAACTGATGAAGCTTTGGAGGAATAGCGGGAAAGTAGGACAAATCTCAAACGCGCAATAAAGAGGGCTAAAAGGGGTCATGAAATATCTTTGGCTAACAGGGTTAAGGAAAATCCCAAAGCCTTTTATTCGTATATAAGGAACAAGAGGGTAACTAGAGAAAGGATTAGCCCACTCAAAGACAAAAGAGGGAATTTATGCGTGGAGTCAGAGGAAATGGGTGAGATTCTTAATGAGTACTTTGCGTCGGTTTTCACCAAGGAGAGGGACATGACGGATGTTGAGACTAGGGATGGATGTTTAAATACTCTAGGTCAAGTCGGCATAAGGAAGGGGGATGTTTTGGGTATTCTAAAAGGCATTAAGGTGGACAAGTCCCCAGGTCCAGATGGTATGTATCCCAGGTTACTGAGAGAAGCGAGGGACGAAATAGCTGGGGCCTTAACAGATATCTTTGCAGGATCCTTGAGCACGGGTGAGGTCCCAGAGGACTGGAGAATTGCTAATGTTGTCCCTTTGTTTAAGAAGGGTAGCAGGGATAATCCAGGGAATTATAGACCTGTGAGCTTGACGTCAGTGGTAGGCAAACTGTTGGAGAAGATACTGAGGGATAGGATCTATTCACATTTGGAAGAAAATAGACTTATCAGTGATAGGCAGCATGGTTTTGTGCAGGGAAGGTCATGTCTTACAAACCTAATAGAATTCTTTGAGGAAGTGACAAAGTTAATTGATGAGGGAAGGGCTGTAGATGTCATATACATGGACTTCAGTAAGGCGTTTGATAACGTTTCCCATGGCAGGTTGATGGAAAAAGTGAAGTCGTATGGGGTTCAGGGTGAACTAGCTAGATGGATAAAGATCTGGCTGGGCAACAGGAGACAGAGAGTAGTGGTGGAAGGGAGTGTCTCAAAATGGAGAAAGGTGACTAGTGGTGTTCCACAGGGATCCGTGCTCGGACCACTGTTGTTTGTGATATACATAAATGATCTGGACGAAGGTATAGGTGGTCTGATTAGCAAGTTTGCAGATGATACTAAGATTGGTGGAGTTGCACATAGCGAGGAGGACTGTCAGAGAATACAGCAATATATAGATAGATTGGAGAGTTGGGCAGAGAAATGGCAGATGGAGTTCAATCCATGCAAATGCGAGGTGATGCATTTTGGAAGATCTAATTCAAGAGTGGACTATATGGTCAATGGAAGAATCCTGGGGAAAATTGATGTACAGAGAGATCTGGGAGTTCAGGTCCATTGTACCCTGAAGGTGGCAACGCAGGTCGCTAGAGTGGTCAAAAAGGCATACAACATGCTTGCCTTCATCGGACGGGGTATTAAGTACAAGAGTCGGCAGGTCATATTACAGTTGTATAGGACTTTGGTTAGGCCACATTTGGAATACTGCGTGCAGTTCTGGTCGCCACATTACCAGAAGGATGTGGATGCTTTAGAGAGGATGCAGAGGAGGTTCACCAGGATGTTGCCTGGTATGGAGGGTGCTAGCTATGAAGAATGGTTGAGTAGATTAGGATTGTTTTTGTTGGAAAGACGGAGGTTGAGGGAGGATCTGATTGACGATAGCATCATTTAAGATGCATCTAGACAGATATATGAACAGGCTGGGAACAGAGGGAAGTAGATCCTTGGAAAATAGAAGACAGGTTTAGATAAAGGATCTGGATCGGCGCAGGCTGAGAGGGCCGAAGGGCCTGTTCCTGTGCTGTAATTTTCTTTGTTCTTTGTTCATATCATGTGTAAAGTTCAGCCAGTTCCTTTGTGCTGTCTTCCTCTTTTCGTTGACAGAAATTCCAATCTTGCACATGTAGGTCACTGAGAAGGGTAATAGCAACAAAGTGCCTGTTTTACTTAGCACTGGATAATCCTGGGAGGTGCTACTCCAGAATACTGACAGCCTCATGGACTTGTGGCATGATTTTAATGTGCTATCGCAGGCGAGGCACAGAAGTTCAGTCTCTTCATTTGGAGTCAGTTGCAAGTTAATAATTAATTCTAGGGTCTCAAACTCAAAAGGAATTTTTACCCATCTCTTCTCTTTCAAAATCTGAAACTTTTCCTCTGGAAAGTAGTGACAAAGGCTGTTGATCAACACAGCCAGATGTGACTGAGTGAGGCTTGCCAGTCCATTAGTGTGGGTAACATATAGTAGTTTTGGCTTTGTACTCGCATGTGCTAAACTTACAATGTCTTTTGGAAAGCATCTATTTCTTCACAGTGTCGAAAGCAATCATCATCCTTCCCTTGCAATTTGAGGTTCAGTTTGTACAGAATTGTAAATATATCTGCAAGGTAAAATATAGTTTGCATGCAACTCTTATTTGCCAGTGCTTCCCTGGGCTTTGCATCCTGATTTGTATTGGTACAATTAACAAAGCAAGAGGGTAACTAGAGAAAACATCTTTATACTGCTTTGTTCCCAATTACAGATTTATTTTTAATGGGTTGTTTACCAGAGGCCCTAGAGCTCTGTATACAGCTCACATCAGTACTGCTTTGTCCTGCCGTGATCTCTTCTAAGCCGCTCTCTCCAGCAGATTCAGTTGTGAGATCCTGACCTGTTTGTGTCTCTGCCCTTTCTTCCTTATTGCAAAATTACCTATCTTCAGCTCTTCACAGTTCTGTTGCCTTGCTTGCTGGCAGCTACAAATTGGAAGAATCTCCCCTCCATGATTTTGTGCCCAAAGCACAAAATGTACAGGGCACATGAGGTCTGTGTACATGCCGTGCTTGTTATCTGCTCTCTGCTGCCGTTTTTGATGGGAAGACTCCAGCATTCACATTTAATGGCAGGTTGCGGCTGGCATTCTCAACCTAAAAGCCAGTTGAGGCTTTTACCCACCCGTGGGTCGCAACCCCCAGTTTGAAAAACCCAGACTATGCCCCCCATTTCTAGAATCTCCAACCAATGGAAACAGTTCATCTTTATCTACCCTGGCTCTTCCTGTTAATATCTTGAAGACTTCAATCAGATCACCCATTAACCTTCTAAATTCTAGAGAAAACAGGCCTAATTTGTATAATCTCTCCTCATAACTTAACTCCTGAAGTCCAGGTATCATTCTTATAAACCTACATTGCACTAAAAGGCCAAAATATCCTAAAGGTGTAGTGTCCAGATCTGCTCACAGCGCTCCAAGTGGGTTTAACTAGGTTTTGTAAAGCTGCAGCATAACCTCTGTGTCCTTGTACTCCAGTGCTTTAGATCAGTCATTTTCAAACGCAGGGTTGTGACCCATGGGTGGGTCGCGGGCAGGTGTCGGGAGGATCGCGGAGCGATCAGTCACAGTGTTCCCGATCGCGGGAAGAAGTACTCAACTGCCGCGACCGGCTTTTAAAAATACTGGCCGCAACCAGCTTTCAAGAATGCCGGCTGTCCCGTGCATGCATGTCCCATCAGCCGGATGTAACAGTGCGCAGGCCCGGAGCTCAGCGGGCCAGACCGCCTCCTCCATATGTCAGTGCATTAGTCCAGGAGCAGACTTTTTAAAAATCAATTAAGTCTTCCCGCTAGAAGCGGCAACCGAGAGCAGGTCACGCACCCGGTGCACTGACATCACGTATTCTGGGAGCGAAATTACTGAGAAGAGCTTATTCCATTTTGTAGCTGCCAGCAAGCAAGCACCAGGACTGGGTGAAGAATTGAAGATGGATCTTTTTGGACGAAGGAAGAGAGGGCCAGAGACACAAACAGGCCAGGAATTCACAACTGAATCTGCTGAAGAGAGCTTCGCAGGAGAGTCCACGACAGGACAAAGTAGCGCTGGTGTGAGCTCCAGGCCCTCTGATGAACAAGCCATACAAAAACGTAACATTGAATGACAAAGCAAGTGAGATCATGAGGACCAAGCAGGTTCACCTGTCACACTAAAGGTCAGCGAAAATGGTGGGTCACGAAGTTCGGGCAGCATGGGAATGCCCATATATGTGTAGAATGGAGGCAGAATAGGGACAGGAGGGACAGGCAATCACAGAGGCATGCAGGAAAAGGCCATGACAAAAGAAAGGAAAACCAACTAGGTCTTTCCCTCTTTACAGAATCCAATAACATGTTGCTCCTTTGACGATATTTCATAAGATAAACAGAGAAACAATGGTATGACCATATCCAGTTCCAAACAGACCGCCAAACATCCTCCAAATAAAAAGAACAGACGAACTTCAAAGCTCTGGACAAAGCACTACCCATGTAGGAAATGGGTTCTGATGAAACATTGGGCTGAATTTTATCAGGTGAATGGGGACCCTAAATTCAGCGTCAAAATGGTTACCAAAGCTGCACTTGTCGGCAATGAGAACTGCTTGCCACTTTACCACAGGCAACCTCCTAATTGGACACCTGCATGTCCAGTGACCAATTCAGTATGGTTGGCGGGCCTGCCGAATCACAATCACAGTGCCAGCAGCTCTGAAGCCTCAGCAGTGCCATCAAGAGAGGTGCTCAGTGCTGAATTAAAAAAAAAAATCATAGGGAAGGTCAGAGGGGAAATCTCTGGGGCTGCAGGGATTGCCTTCACTGTCGGTGAACCCTTCTTTGGCCCGTGAGGCCTTTCCTGCGGGTCTGCCACTGGGGGGACCATCTCCACATAACTGCTGGCTCCCCTTGAGGCAGGAAATCGCTCTGCCATCGGCAATGGAAAATGTCTTTAATAGGGCCTTTAACTATGTAAATTAGCTGTCTGCCTTCTTGGGGCGGGCTTCTGGTCCCCCGGTCGGTTAAATTCCCAGCTGGCAGGGCTGCATCAGGAAAGAGATCTGACCTGGCCACATCAATAACTTGGATGAAGCGACTGAGCCAAAAAGCGACTGTAGCCAAATTTGTTGATACACAGAGGCAGGGAAGCAAGTTGTAAGGGCGATGCAAAGAACCTACAAGGAGATAGTGATAGGTTAAGTGAGTGGACAAAAATTTGGCATATGAAGTATTGTGTGGGGATATATGTTAGATTGCCCACTTTGCCACGAAGAATAGAAAAGTATTATTTAAAAGGAGAGAGACTGGTGAATGCTACAGTGCAGAGGGATCTGGGTGTCATTGCACATGAGTCACAAAAAGATACAGCAAGTAAGGCAAATGGAATATTGGGTTTTATTTAAAGCATACAAGTAGGGATGTCTTGCTATAACTGTACAGCCCATTGGTGAGACCATAACTGTGTAGAGAATTGATCTCCTTACTTAAGAATTAATATACTTGCATTAGGAGTTCAGAGAAAGTTCACTCTGCTGATTTCTGGGATGAAGGGGTTGTCTTATGAGGAAAGATTATTCAGGCTGAGCAGACACTCAATTGAATTTGGAAGAATGAGAGGCGATCTCATTACTATATAAGATTTTGAGGTGGCATGCACTGCCTTGTTGCATTAGAGTGCAGCTGGAGTTTGGTGAAACAGGGAATCGCAAGGGGTAATTTTTAAGGAATGATTTAATTTAAGGGCTAATTTCAATCTAAATTTTAATCTAATGTCTAGTCTGTTCTATAATTTAGCAAGTAACTAAAAGTTGTTCTTTTGACTGGGTGAAAAAAAGGTTTATCTTCAAATCCCCCCTAAACATCCTGCCTCTCAACTTAAACACGTGTCCCCTTGTGACTGACCCTTCAGCGAAGGGGAACTGCTGATCCCTATCTACCCTGTCCATGTCCCTCATAATCTTGTACACCTCAATCAGGCTACCCCAGTCTTCTCTGCTCCAGCGAAAACAACCCGTCTATCCAACCTCTTTTCATAAATGAAATGTTCCATCCCAGGCAACATCCTGGTGAATCGCCTCTGCACCATCTCCAGTACAATCACATCCTTCCAATAATATGGCAACCAAAATTACATACAGTACTGCAGCTGTGGCCTCACCAAGGTTCTATACATCTCCAACATGACTTCCCTGCTTTTGTAATCGATGCATCGATTGATATCCCATATGTCTTTTTCACCAGCCTATTAACCTGCCCTTCTGTCTTCAGAGATCTATGGACAAATATGCCAAGGTCCCTTTGTTCCTCAGAGGCCCTAGGGTTTCAGTCAGAGTGCCCCATCTTTTTTCACTGTGTCAGGCTCTGACTGAAAACCAGCGTGGAGCTCTCCAGCTGCACAGCCGAGTCTCTAGACCAGATTTTCTGGCACTCTGAAAACAAAAATCAGTGGGTGGGCTTTACGCCGTCAGGCTGGTGGGACGAGGCCTGATATGTTGGCAAGGTCGGTTCTACAGAGATCAGACGCCATCTTTAAAGGGCGCTTCAATCAGCACAGAAAGTAAATGCCCCCAGCCCTCCCTCACAAACAGAGCTGCTGCAGAGTGTTCTGTATGGACATCTGCAGTCTCCCTCAGTGAAAATCAACATCTTCTAATCGCTGTACTGCAGCCACTGGGGTAGCATAATGTAGGAGCACTCGGTCAGGCAAAGGCACCTGCAAGACAGGGAGTTTGGAACTAAGTAAGGGTGACTAGTTATTTTTTGTTTGTATAAGTGGCTGCAATAATGATGTTATGGGAAGGTTATTGTTGGTGCTTTCTATTGCAGGGTGTTGACCAAGGGACACTGGACTGAATATTTGGTGGGGAGGCAAGTCACCCCACCGGAAACAATGTTGGCGTGGAGCCAACATGCTGACCCACCCAGCAGCCATAAAGCATTCCGGGGGGAGGGGGGGGGGGTGGAGGTGCTAAACAAGGGCCTAATTGAACTTTTGCCCCTCACTGGAGAGGTCCCTTTGGAATTGCCAGCAAATCTGATTGGCCAGCAGCTTCATTAGTCCCAGTGGCACCAATATGTGTTTGTGGATGCTGCTGGGACTGCAAGAGGAGGAGGATGAAGGATCATGGATGCCCAGAGACAGATAAGTATGGGGCCTTCTGCAGGCAGGGTTAAGGCAGGTCAGGGAGGAGGGGATGGATTTAAGGCTGTGGGTGGGCAGTAAGGAAGGGGAGTGGTTTGACCTTAGTGGGGAGCCAGTCCCCCAATCTTCAAAGGTCCCCCCCCACCTGAAGATCGAACCCCCCTTCTTTCCCACCCTTTGAAGAACTTTGTTAAAAGAAATTGGGCTGCAAACTGTGCATTTTTCCAGTATCTTGCTGAAGTAGCCATCTTTCATTTGTGACTGTGGTAGTCTGTGTAGAGGTATTACGGTACCTGGTAATGCTGGAACACCATTGGTAGATATTGTATGCTTCCTATTGGTCATGCTGTATGGTAGCTCCGCCCTGCTAGGCGGGGTATAAGAGCCCGTGCCACCCCAGCAGCCTTCATTCTGTACCTGAGCTGCTGGGGGAAACATCTAGCTCATTAAAGCCTTTAGTTGGACTACAACCTCGCTTTAGTGGTCATTGATCGTGCATCAATTTAATAAGCTAGATTTAAAAGGATGGAGCTCCGAATCAAGCCATAGTGTCTGCAACTCAGCCCCCACGCGGCGAACTCAGCGGCAATCTTCAAGCACTGGCTGACATGTTTTAAAGGATATCTCGGAACGGCCGAAAACACACCCATGGGAGAACAGAAAATTCCAGTCCTGCATTTGAGGGTGAGCCCGGAGATTTACACTCTCATCGAGGAAGCGGAAGACTTTGATGCAGCAATAGAGCTGCTAAAAGGACATTACATTTGCCCGGTAAACCAGGTCTACGCCCGACATCTGCTAGCAACAAGGTGACAAATCCCTGGGGAATTGCTGGAAGAATTCTACTGTGCACTCCTGGCGTTGGGGAGAAACTGCAGCTGTCCGCAAGTTTCGGCAAGCGAATACACAGAACTCTTGGTCCGGGACGCTTTCGTGGCAGGTATGCTGTCCTCCCAAATCCGCCAGCGATTGCTGGAAAAAGAAACTCTAGGTCTCAAGGAGGCACGGGCCCTTGCAGGCTCCCTGGATGTGGCCTCCAGAAACGGCCACGCTTATGTTCCTGACCACGCGGCAGCCCCCTGGGCAGCGTGGAACCCCTCCGCAACCAACCCCGAGACATCCCCCATCCCCCCACAAGCTTGTGCTGCAAGGTGGCTTGGCAACCCCGGGGGGCCCCGCTGCTACTTTTGCGGGCAGGCCAAGCACCCCCGCCAGCGCTGCCCGGCCCGCGCATCCACCTGCAAGGGATGCGGTAAAAAGGGCCATTTCGTGGTGGTATGCCAGGCCCGTGCGGTTGCCGCGGTCTCCGGCGGCGAATGCGGACTGCCACCATGAACCTCTCCACGGTCCCCGTGCGGCCAGCCGGCGCCGCCATCTTCCTACTCCAGGGCCACGTGCGGCCCCCGGGTGCCGCCATCTTGTCCCGCGGACGCCATGTTAGATGGATGGGCGGCGCCATTTTGTGCACCCCCAGCCATGTGCGACCAATGGTAGTCGCCATCTTGGATGGACCCCCAGGACCCCAGCTCGGCTGACCACACACTGCCCAAAGAGAACACTTAACTGCTGCGATTAGCCTCGGTGACTCAGGATCAGTCCCGGCCTCGAACACTCTCAACTGCTACAATGACTGTACTTATCAACTGGCACGAGACGTCCTGCTTAATCGACTCTGGGAGCACGGTGAGCTTCATACACCCCGATACGGTAAGGCGCTGTTCTCTCCTCGTCCACCCTGTTAATCAAAAAATCTCCCTGGCCTCCAGTTCCCACTCAGTAGAGATAAAGGGGTTTTGTGTAGCAAACCTCACAGTCCAGGGAAGGGAGTTTAAAAATTACCGGCTCTACATCCTTCCCCACCTCTGCGCGGCCACACTCCTAGGTTTAGACTTCCAGTGTAATCTCCAAAGTTTAACTTTCAAATTCGGCGGCCCTATACCCCCCTCACTGCCTGCGGCCTCGCGACCCTTAAGGTCGATCCACCTTCCCAGTTTGCGAACCTCACCCCGGATTGCAAACCCGTTGCCACCAGAGCAGATGGTACAGTGCCCAGGATCAGATCTTTATTAGGTCAGAGGTCCAAAGGCTACTGAGGGAAGGAGTCATTGAAGCCAGCAACAGTCCCTGGAGAGCTCAAGTAGTGGTGGTAAAGACCGGGGAGAAGCATAGGATGGTCATTGACTAGTCAGACCATCAACAGGTTTACTCAGATGGATGCGTACCCTCTCCCCCGCATATCCGACCTGGTAAACAGGATCGCGCATTACAAGGTCTTCTCCACGGTGGATCTTAAGTCCACCTACCACCAGCTCCCCATCTGCACTAGTGACCGCAAATACACTGCTTTCAAGGCAGATGGGCGGCTCTATCACTTCTTAAGGGTTCGCTTCCGTGTCACCAACGGGGTCTCGGTCTTCCAGCGCGAGATGGACCGAATGGTTGACCGGTACGGTTTACGGGCAACATTCCTGTATCTCGATAATGTCACCATCTGCGGCCACGACCAGCAGGACCATGACACCAACCTCCGAAAATTCCTCCAGACCGCAAAGATCCTTAACCTTACATACAAGGATAAATGCGTGTTTAGCACCGACCGCCTAGCCATCCTCGGCTTCGTAGTGCGAAATGGAGTTATAGGCCCCGACCCTGAGCGCATGCACCCCATTATGGAGTTCCCCCTCCCTCACTGCTCCAAGGCCCTGAAGCGCTGCCTAGGGGTTTTCAGTTACTATGCCCAGTGGGTCCCCAACTATGCGGACAAGGCCCGTCCCCTGATCCAATCCACAGCTTTTCCCCTGTCGATAGAGGCCCCCCCCAGGCCTTCAGCCGCATCAAAACAGACATTACAAAGGCCACGATGCACGCCATCGACGAGTCCCTCCCCTTCCAGGTCGAGAGCGACGCGTCTTGACGTAGCTCTTGCGGCCACCCTCAACCAAGTCGGCAGGCTCGTGGCCTTCTTCCCACGTACCCTCCATGCCTCTGAAATCCGCCGGTCCTCAGTTGAAAAGGAGGCCCAGGCCATAGTAGAAGCTGTGCGACATTGGAGGCATTACCTGGCCGGCAGGAGATTCACTCTCCTCACTGACCAACGGTCGGTTGCTTTCATGTTCAATAATGCACAGCGGGGCAAGATAAAAAACGATAAAATCTTGTGGTGGAGGATCGAACTCTCCACCTACAACTATGAGATCTTGTATCGTCCCGGGAAGCTAAACGAGCCTCCTGATGCCCTGTCCCGCGACACATGTGCCACCGCACAAGTGGACCGCCTCCGAGCCCTCCACGAGGACCTCTGCCACCCTGGAGTCACTCGCTTTTTCCACTTTATCAAGACCTGCAACCTGCCTCACTCCATCGAGGAGGTCAGGACAGCCACCAGGGACTGCCAAATCTGCGCGGAGTGCAAACCGCACTTCTACCGACCAGAGAAAGCGCACCTGATAAAGGCTTCCCGTCCCTTTGAACGCCTCAGCATGGACTTCAAAGGCCCTCTCCCCTCCACAACACGTACTTCCTGAACGTGATTGACGAGTACTCCCGGTTCCCATTCGCCATCCCCTGCCCCGACATGACAACCACCGTCATCAAGGCCCTCCATAGCATCTTTGCACTGTTCGGGTTCCCCGCCTACATACATAGTGATAGAGAGTCCTCCTTTATGAGCGATGAACTGCGTCAATTCCTGCTCAGCAAGGGCATCGCCTCGAGCAGGACGACCAATTACAACTCCCGGGGTAACGGACAGGTAGAGGGAGAATGGAACGGTATGGAAGACCGTCCTACTGGCCCTACGGTCCAGGAATCTCCCAGTCTCCCGCTGGCAGGATTTCCTCCTGGATGCCCTCCACTCCATCCGGTCACTGCTTTGTACCACAACCAAGCAGACACCTCACGAACGTCTCCTTGCCTTCCCCAGGAAGTCCTCCTCTGGGACCTCGCTCCCGGCCTGGCTGGCAGCTCCCGGACCCATCCTGCTCCGAAAACACGTGCGGGCGCACAAGTCGGACCTGTTGTTCGAGAGGGTCCATCTTCTCCACGCTAACCCCCAATGTGCCTACGTGACGTACCCCGACGGCCGACAAGATACGGTCTCCCTACGAGATCTGGCGCCCGCCGGAGCCCCACACACACCCCAGCCACCAGTCCCACCCTCCCCTCCACCAGGGCACCTTACAGGAGGATTGGTCCTTCCGCCGGCCCTCCCCACCCACCGACGCACCCCACAGGCGCTCCCTTCCCAGGTCAACCGTACTCCCCACCAGCACCGTCTAGGGGTGTCGAAGCTGCCAGAGATCGAGGCCACGCTCCCGGAGTCACAGATGCCCGAGCCTCCACAGGAGTCACCACCGAAGCTCCGACGATCACAGAGGACAACCAGGGCCCCCGATCAACTGATTGCTTCATTTTAAATTGTAAATTTAAATCATAAATAGTTAATGGAATTGTAAATAGTTACAAAACGCTGCACGGAGGTATTACGGTATCTCCGTAACTAATTCTACCACGTTGCCATGTTTGTAGTATCAGGCCAAGCCCCCCCGCCGGACTCTTTTTTAACAGGGGGTGAATGTGGTAGTCTGTGTAGAGGTATTACGGTACCTGGTAATGCTGAACACCATTGGTAGATATTGTATGCTCCTATTGGTCAAGCTGTATGATCGCTCCGCCCTGCTAGGTGGGGTATAAGAGCCCGTGCCGCCCCAGCAGCCTTTATTCTGTACCTGAGCTGCTGGGGGAAACATCTAACTTATTAAAGCCTTCAGTTGGACTACAACCTCGCTTTAGTGGTCATTGATTGTGCATCAGTGACCTTAGGTAATGACGATTAAAAGGTTATTGGATTGTGATCATCATTTGAGAGAAGTATAATTCTATCAATGCCCAACATTGATATAACCATTGTTATAGGATGTATTTCCTACATCTCCACTCCACAGGCACCCCTTGAATAAAAGTTAGCATTAAAAGAACTATTCACTTTTTTCATGTATCCTTGTGTGACTTTCTTTTACATTTTGGGGCGGCTTTAAAAGAATGTGCACATTTCAGTACATGCTACTGGATTCGTAATCCAGAGGTCACCACAGCAATGTGAGAATTTGATTTCAGGTTGAAGAAAATCTGGAAATACAAAGAAGTAATGACAAAGCACTAAACATAAAAGGGCACCACGTACTGCAACAGAAGCTTTTTCCATTTCCCGCACCAGTCATCCTGTTCTCCCCCCACCACCCCCCCCCCCCTCCATTTTACAGTACATTTTCATCCTCCTACAGATACCTTGAACTGCAGATGAAGGGGGATTTCCTTTGCTGTTTGATTTCCTGTTTCTGTTTGTCCAACAAGAACTTTGAAGCAGATTTAGAATCGTGCATTGGTTTCAGTACAGAGCACTTTGCCAATATTTGGGCACATTTCCAAATGGAAGCAGGAAAAGGATAAAGACAAGGATAAAGTGTGAGTTTAAGAATTCTGTAGTGTTGGCCCTTCAGATGCTGTTGCTCGTTTTACAATTTCCACGAGTATCTCAAACCAGAGCATTTTGTCTTGGAATCGCAATACACAAAATATTAACAGTGCTGTTTATATTAGGTGCTGTTTAGGAGCTTTGTCACCTTGAAAGTGTCTTATATTTAAGGAAAAGCATCTTGACTGAATCAAGATTATAAAAAAATTGACAGCCACTGAGGAAATTGTACCTCAAATTATAGTGTTGGATTTTGAGCTGGGGCAGAGTACCTGCCCCCTGGTGTGAAAGTCAGGGAAAAAGCCCTCTCGTGCTTGCCTAGCAGCCAATTTATAGATGCTGGGCCATAAATTGGTTTGACTCATCAGGGAGGAAGACCTGCCTATAAGAGCTACCAACCAGCCAATTAAATGGCTGGCAGGTCTCAGATCCCAGCCGTGCCACCAGGACTGGCGGCCACTGCCGGGGATGTAAAATTCAGTAGTCTGTGGTTTCATTCACTCCAGCTGATGTTTCCAAATCATCAAACATTCCTAGCCTCTTTGTTTCTCTCTTTGCCATGAGTTAATATCTGCTGGTTGGGTATTAGCGTAACATTTTCTTTCTTTTTGTCTTCTTTTTCCATCCACTTTGTGCCTGCATCCTCTTTTACTGTTTTCAATGGTAATACTCTTTTATCAAATAGATCAGTTTCTGATTTATTAAATTCTACTATCCCTGAGATAAATAGGTTTTCTACTAAAATTCTGGTGAATTTATTAATTAGTTGGATGCAATTTCTCTTCATATCTCGTTTGTAAGATGATTTATTCTGAGAGACTTGCATTAGGTATCCCCGTAATCTCTCCCACAAAAGAACCAAAGAATGAATATTAACAATATGTTTTTTAAAGGATTTTGTTCACTAACCGAAACAATGGATGCAATCTATTGATCACGCTGCATCTGAAAACAGCGCACGTGGCTGGTAAATGCCAGGAGACACCGCTCCCGGGATCTACCCGGCTTGACACACCTCGCAAGATCTAACGTGATCTTGTGAGACGTCGTGATGCAAAGCCCACCCGTTGTGGGCCAGATCACTTTTTGGCAAATCTGCAAATTAGAGTGAGACAACTAGTCTCACACTAATATGCAGTTCCTTGAGGTAACTAAGATGTTGAGATCTATCCCCTTCACTTTGGAGACCTCGGGCATGTGCCATTCAGTACTGGTCCCCACAAACGGGGACCAGATGGAATGGAACCTGTGTGGTCTCCCAGGGGATCGGATGCCCCCAAGCAGTTACCCTCTGGGTAGTGTGGTACCCTGACACAGCTGGTGCCAGCCTGGCAGAGCCACTTGGGTGCCAGCCTGGCACTGCCAATGTGCCCAGGTGGCACTGCCAGTGGACATGGGCACGGCTAGGGTGCCAGGCTGGCTGAGCCAAGCTGGCATTTTCTGCGCAGTGGCGATCGGGCCGGGGTTCCCTGAGCATGTGAGATGGGTTTGTGGGGTGGGGGCGAGGACCCCCTTATAGGTGTGTTGAGGCTTTGGGGGGGCGGTTCGGGGTCGAACCTGGGGGTCGAGAGAACACGACGGCCTCAGAAGGGAACGCGAGGCCGAGTCCGCACTTCGTCACGTTTCCTGCACTGAGGAGCCCCACTCACCGAAACTCCTCAGTGCAGGAAATGGGACTAAGTGCGGACTCGGCCGCGCGTTCCCTTCTGAGGCCGTCGTGTTCTCGGCGCTTGGAAATACGTGGCCAAACACGCTCACAATGTTACATAGTTCCCATTTAGTTCGATCGCACCCAATATAGAAGTTAACGTAAAGTCAGATTTACCATCCCCACTACACTTATTTTTGAGCGTGCTGCCATATTGTAAGCATTATTAATGAGAGACATCCCTGGTGTTCAGCATTGGTGGATGAGGGGGAAAGGGTTTAAATCCAGTGAAACCAGTCATTCATGAAGCATCATTTATACAGAATGTGATATCAAAGTGAAAAGGCACTATTCTTTTACATAGCATCAATAAATAGAAAGTACCTTGTAGCTCTCCCTGGCCCTAGGAAAGGAAAGGAACATCTCTGTCTTCAGACTTGCTGCTACAGACATGGGTAAAAGTTTTTTAGGGTCCAAGTTACTCCTAAATTTAGGCGGGTGTTCCACTTACCTGCAACACCTGGCAAGTTTAAACAGAAATGGTTAGGATCTGAGCAGGTATAACCTGTTCATTTTAAACTGGCCAGCCAGCTGCTTTCTGCCAGGTGAGTAGTTAAAATCAACTCCTTTTTCTGTTTTAGTAGTTTGACTGTTAAGCAAAATTTACACAAGTCAAGAATATATTTTTTATGCAATGATATTTTCACCATGTTAAATTTAAGCTACAAAACACAATGCAACATATCAAAAGCATTCTTAAAGCTTTGTTTACAACATTGTTGGTGCATGACACATAATAATGTTTCCACATTATCCCAAGTTATTCACATGTTTTCAAATGAGATAAAAAGAATAATGGGCAACGTAGATGCCCTGCAAAAGTAAATTTACAAAATTTTAACAAGTAGAACAAAATTATTTTCCCGTTATCAACCCATCATTGAAACCTTATAGCTTTTTAAAGAAAAAGCTAACTTGAGCCTATCGTAGAAAGTGCAAAATTAAACAGTCTTTACAAAAAAAACTATGTACATCACACATCAGTTAAATACATCCATTCAATTTTTGGGGTTAATATTTCTTTCACTAAAATGCATATTACATACCTAACATTTTGTATGCTCAGAACACCACTACACATTCTCTTCTGTTTGCTGCAAATATTCACTGTTTGCAAGTGGTCATCAAGCAAGAATACTATATTCCTGTGTTGATGTCACACAGTACAAGCTTCCCAATATTGACCAAAATGTATCTGGATTATTACAGGCAAAGCAAGTGTTAGGGAATGGCTTCAAATTTTTTTCCCCTCTTAAAAAAAAAGTGTAATCACAAGCATAGTTCCAGCACTCCTTTGTCAAATTATTGTTCTAAAATTTACAGTAGACATCAACAACTACATTTCCGGTCCTTAGGCAGCACATCACAGCTATTTAAATGATTTTTTTTTTTTTACATCCTTAAAAACTATAAAAATAGGAAACTAAAAACATGTCAGAAACTCCTACTGTCTAAATATTTACTAAACCACTTCAAGGATGTTGTAAAGAATGCAAATTCTGTAACTTCTTTTCTTCAAAGTACATTTGTGCAATATTCCAGGAGCTAAAAGAGTTTCATCTATCCATGATGTTACCATTTCCAGCCAAAGCATTATACTGTTTCAGTGTGGACCAGTATGCACCAAAATTAAGCAGGGTAGAAATAACTCATGAGAAATCCAATCTGCGTTGCCTGTTTGCCACACATCTTGTGGCATGAATGAAAAAAAATCAGTCCACTTCAGAAAATGGTGTAAAAGCTACTTGTGTGACAGGCTGTGTTACAATGTGCCATATAGTGAGCCTGCTCACTCCCGTTCAAATTTTCAAAGCGTTTTGGTGGTGGTTGTGCATCAGCCTAAACTCTGCTATAAGATGGGCATTTTACCGGCAATTACATAGGCCAAAAATAATCATAAAAGATTTTACACAATGTTAAAATATATTTACCTGCATTCATATTTTATGAGAGATGCGCAGAATGATGATCAATATGATGTAACATTTTAAAGTTATGAAATTATACAGTTTGCATAGGTTTCTGCAATGACTCAATATCCATACCGCAATCAATAAAGCCGAATTAACCAATTAATTGAAAATTTGGAAAATGTATGGCTGCTATTATGAAATGCTTGTAGTATTTTGGAACATTTGTAATTGATGAAATTTTGTACATGTGTATTATGGTTAAAATGGAATGGCTGCTGTCATAATGTAGCAGATTCACAATCTTGGGACTCCGGAGACATTTCCAAACAAATTTCTGTGCCTAAACTTTCTGTTGCAGCTGTGACATGTTCTTGTTGCATATTGGTATCAGTAAGAGGGGAAGATACAATAGGATGAGTTGGCATTTTTGCCAGGCTTACAGTTTTATCTATGATCACATTTGTAACTGTAATATTAGCTTCAGGTGAGTTAGCCTCCCTGATTGTACAAGTTCCTTTTTCATCACAGGTTGCAACCAACTGTGTGTCATCCTGTACAGGCAATGCCATGTGCTTGAAGTTCAGAAGATTTTGTTCAGCTCCATGTGCCACATGAACTGAAGTCATGGACCTGACTATTTTGCACGGACTATTTAAACACTGCCTGACAGGCGAGGCCTGCGTGATAGCAATCAGATGCTCAGGACTCTGGAAATTTACATTCCTTATGGGGTCCTGTTTGTGAACAGTTGGTGAATATTTGGAAGGACTTTGCTGAGCAGAAGGCATTGCATGGTTTTCAGGGCTGTAAATGTCCCAGGTCTGTTGAATCAACGTTGAGTCCTGTTCAGAAGATCTTGGTTTATCTGACAATTCTAATACCAATAATGGTTTAGGTGCTTCTGCTGGTTCTGCACACACATGCTCCTTCAGAACAAGTGCATCATTTTCATCATATTGAATCTCAAATAATTGAGATTCTGAAATAATCTGATCATACATATACTCAGTATCTGATAAATTGTCATACTGAGAAACATTTGAAACACGTCTTTCACTTTGGAACTCATCCACACCTTTTATTTCTGAGCTGTTCAAATCAATTGAAGTTTCTTGCATCAAATCAGTGAAGGATGAGTTCTCCTTTTCTGGGTTTGTGAGTTTCACTGAGGGCATAGAGAGTGGCTGATGAACAGGGGAATATGCTTGCAATTGTTGTGGGACATTGGGGCCAGAATATATATGCAATGTTTCTTCTGGGTTTGGGGGCAGAAGATGCATTTCCTCAGCGAACACCATTGCAGGTGGAGGCTCTGGGAAAGGTAATGGTACATTTTCACGTTTTTCCATATCCATCTGTCTATCACTTCTCCGTGGAGAGGGTTTATCACTGTTATATTCTTCATCCAGCGACTGTTCATCCATTGTCTCTGAAGCAAGTGCCTGGTATTTCTGTGGCGACTTTGTCGCCATATTTTTAAGAACTGAAACTTGATTAATTTCTGAATCGCAATCAGATTGTTCCTGCGGGGAATGAGTTTCAGCTATTTCAGTTCTTTCTCTATACTCAATGTTTCTCTTGTCTTGCCAATTAATCATGCTCTCTTCTGGAGGGTTGGTGCTTTCTCTTTCTGGAACCAAAAAGTTAACTTCTTTTAAATTTGGGATTGTATTATTTTCTGCAATACAATTCTCACTGATTTGATCAGGTACAATGTCGTTCTTCTCAAGAGGCTGCTTTGAATCTTTTTCTGGGCTAGGAAGTACAATCATTTCTGAAAGCACTGCTTCATCTTCTTTTGGTAACTGGGTTTGGTCTTTTTTAGGGGACCTAGAGTTTTCATTGAGGAGAGCTTGAGCTTCACAAACTTCCACTAAATGAGCGTGGTTCTCCTCTGGACATGGATTCTCATTCTTTTCTGGAGAAGAAGCCTCTCTCTTTTCCACAGGCTCAGGGACAGAAGGCTGGATATGGCATTGTTCTGGTGTTTTTCGGTCTACCTTATTATCAGGTTCAAAGTCATTTGGAAGAGAATTAACCTTTTCATTCTTGCCATTGATTATGATGTTATTCTTCTCTGGTATTAAAGTGACAGAAATTTCCTGGCCTAATGGTTTGTTGGGAAATTCATCAGGTTTTGCTAAAATGGATCAAAAAGAAAAAAAAATGCCATTTAATCTGAAGGTTGCAATATAAATAATAAAAGCAGCAGTTATTGTATCTGTACATTCCACATACCATCTAAAATTATGTTCCTGCAGAAGATAAAACATCAGTTCTATAGTATATAGGTTTAGGTAATTTAATTACTTGTTGTATTTGATTTGGATTTTTTTACACGTATTTGTGCCTATTATAAGACTCAGAAGAAAAAACAATAAACAACACAGCTGCTATAAGCAGAATGAGAAATAAGAGAAAAGGGGAAATAAGTTAGCCTAACCCCACAACAAATACTCCTCCTGGTGGTCAATGAGTCCCATGAGCAGTTTCCATGGTGAGATTTGCACATGGAGGAACAATAGTGAAGGCGGCAACTTTACAGATGAAAAACATCTAGACAATTCATAATATTACAGTTTGCTGCATTGTCAGGCACAGTCACTGCAAAACAAAGGAGATGGGGGTTTTCCTCAGGGCACTTAATGTAATCTCAGTCATTACTAAGGATAAGGAGATAGATGGTGAGGAGCTCAAAGCAATGGAGGCTGCCATCCCAGGTGGATAAGCAGAATTGTGAGGCAACTTGGGCCCATCCATCGCCTGTCAGCTGGTTTCCGAGTGACACTATCAGTGGTTTGGCCACAGGATGTTTAAGTACAACTTCCAGACAGACAACTGCACTTCGAGTAGGATAACCTAAGAAAGGGGAGTGGCGAACTATTCATCTCAACAGCAGTTAGTATTCTATTCTGGCTAATGTGTTCAAATATTGACTTAAATATAAACATTTCAAAAGAGAAAATACTACAGGTAGAGAAATCAAAATCATAATTTGTCAATTATGAACGAATCTTGAAATAGGGCATATATTTTTTACTGTTTTTTCAATAGATGTTAAACTATGTGGGTATTTTGTCAGCTGCAACGTGGTTTCATATTACTCAATTTAAAAAAAAACTGCATAGATACATAAAATCTACTGACATGTCTTTAACATGCTGGTGAATAAAACATAAATGCAATTATAGAGTTCATACTTAATCTTTTAATAATCACACTTAAAATAAATTTTTTAGTTACCAATGAAAGACACCCTTCTTTTATAAAATGTACTGTATTAAGATTCTGCACAGTGAAAGCTATGCAACAAGACCAAAAAATGACGTGGCAAACTGAAATGGATCCAAGTTGGATCTTGCTTAACTTTAAGTATGCGACAGGATGATGTCACCAGCCAGATGATCAAAGGTATATTCTGAGTTTATCTCAGGCAGCAGGAATCAGGCAGCACATGCACCAGAAGCTTACTATAAACTAATTTATTTTATTATTTGATAGGCTATATTGCACAAAATGCAAAAGGAAAACAGACAAGCAAACATAAATACATTTTCATAGAAGCAAACAAATTTGGTGCAAGTACAGCAATAGTGCCCACCATACTTCAATGTAGAGATGTGACTGTGAACTGAACACAGGCAGACACTATGAAACTGAAAAAAAGAACAAGGTGAATGATAAGAATAAAAATGAAAAAATGTAACACCGAAGAAGACCTACAAAAATAAAAGTCAGCACAGTAGGTTATTCCAAGCGAAATGAATATAAAAACTACAATTTAAGTAAAAGAGAACCATGACCTGTTGATAAATTGGCATGTATGGAGAACATCCAATTAGGAGTGGATTTTAAAGTGAAGAAATGATGAAGTAAAGCATTTCAACAAAATGTCAATGATTACAAATTCTGAATAACTGAGCAGAGCTCTTTAAACATACATCAATATTGCAAGTAGAATTAATTTGTACTCTGCACAAACCATGCCAGAGACCACCCTGTCGGATTTCCCTCCTTCTCTGTGTAACGAGGTAAGCTCAAATGAGATATAATTTCTGACAAAACTGATTGATCAGATTTCAGTATAACACTCTGAATGATTAAGCCCTGAATGTGCAGCAGATTTATTCAAATATCTTTTGAGAACTTCTATCTCGAGAGAGTACTGAGATCAGAAGCGAAAAGATTGGGTAATCAATTATATAAATCAAGAATGGGCTGAGTGACTCATTAGTTCTGAAAATTTATGAGATTAAATACTAAATAGGATCAAAATTCAAAGTACAATTTAGCAAATAAAGTAGAATTAGTAAGAACTGACACTGGTGAGGCAGTTCAAATTAAAACATGGCCATATGCCTACAAGTTTTCCACTAACAACCGGGTACAACTGACAGAACTATTACCTGAAAAATCCATTTCCAGGCTTTTCTTGCCTTTGGCCCTTGGGATTATCATAGCTAATTATTTATGCAACTTTCTATCCAGCTATAATATAATTTTCCCCATTGCCATTGAAGGGGAATACAAACTACAGTGTGAACTAACTACTGCTGGCATATTAATCATGTAAAACCTCTATCTTCTGTTGTTCTGCAGTGACTGCCTGACTGACCATGCAGCAGATTGTAATTTTATGAATTTATCAATATGCAGCCGAGCGATTCCTGGTCCCGCTGGCATCTGATTCATTGGGGTCGGGACTGGAGTTAATAGCCTGACACGCTGGAGCAGCTTTTAAGCCCTCCACTCACCGTAGACTTTCAATGCAGCCAAGAAGATGGCGGAACAAAGACCTGCTCCAAGGTTCCAGGATTCGGAGATCGACAGAATGCTGGATGCTATTGAGGAGAGCAGGGACACCCTCTTCCCCAGGGTGGGGTGGAGACTCAAGCCCTCCATTCTCAATAGTGCCTGGTCTGATATAGCAGAGGCTGACAGTGCTGGCAGCCTCACCAGGAGGACCGTCACGCAATGCCGAAAGAAGATGAATGACCCCTTTAAGCAGCTTGGGCGAGTCACTACCTCTGTGTCTGGCATCACTCACGTTCCTCATTACTCACATCAACTCCCAATCCCCTACTGACCAACAACACCCCACAGTGCCGCAACCCACAACACCCCCACACATGTATTGTCCTCTTTGGCCAGGAGCCTTGCACACACATGCCACCATCTACAGACTCACACCTAAAACCCACCTTCCAGAAGCATCTCACTATGTCCTCTCTGTGTCCCCAAGGATAAGGTGGCCTATAATCGCCGGGAAAACCATAAGACGGGAGGGAGCATCCCAGATATTCAGGTCCACACCCCCTCAGAGGAAAGGGCCCTGCATTTCGCGGGGGAGGCCAAAGAGAGGGCAGTGGTTGCGATGGAGTTCAGCATGTGCCAAACAAGTGAGAGCCCAATACAATGCAGACGTCCCTATAGCCCGTGAGTCACCCCTCACCCACAGACCAATCCTTCTGAAGGTCTCACCCCATGTCTTTTGTCTTGCAGGATTACCATCAGACGAGGCTAGGCCGTCCGAGGTCGCAGCCCCCCCATCCAGACCCTCAGTACACCCCGTAACGGTACCCGGATGTCTCGCCACTGCTTTCACTTGCACCATCCACCATCGCAAAGACTATCACCTCGGTCGGTAATGTTGGTGATCAGGTTCCTGGCTCACCTCTGATGAGCACCATACATATGTGCAGCACATCAGGTGGAGACAGGGACTCCCGAGGGAGCGGATGGTTGGAGGGCTACCCGATCCAAGGAAACACAAGACACGTGTTACACTTCTGGAAAAGATGATCCCATCACTGGTGCAGATACAGAAGCACAGCTAGAATATAGAACATAGAACATAGAACAATACAGCGCAGTACAGGCCCTTCGGCCCACGATGTTGCACCGAAACAAAAGCCATCTAACCTACACTATGCCATTATCATCCATATGTTTATCCAATAAACTTTTAAATGCCCTCAATGTTGGCGAGTTCACTACTGTAGCAGGTAGGGCATTCCACGGCCTCACTACTCTTTGCGTAAAGAACCTACCTCTGACCTCTGTCCTATATCTATTACCCCTCAGTTTAAAGTTATGTCCCCTCGTGCCAGCCATATCCATCCGCGGGAGAAGGCTCTCACTGTCCACCCTATCCAACCCCCTGATCATTTTGTATGCCTCTATTAAGTCTCCTCTTAGCCTTCTTCTCTCCAACGAAAACAACCTCAAGTCCGTCAGCCTTTCCTCATAAGATTTTCCCTCCATACCAGGCAACATCCTGGTAAATCTCCTCTGCACCCGCTCCAAAGCCTCCACGTCCTTCCTATAATGCGGTGACCAGAACTGTACGCAATACTCCAAATGCGGCCGGACCAGAGTTCTGTACAGCTGCAACATGACCTCTCGACTCCGGAACTCAATCCCTCTACCAATAAAGGCCAACACTCCATAGGCCTTCTTCACAACCCTATCAACCTGGGTGGCAACTTTCAGGGATCTATGTACATGGACACCTAGATCCCTCTGCTCAGCCACACTTTCAAGAACTTTACCATTAGCCAAATATTCCGCATTCCTGTTATTCCTTCCAAAGTGAATCACCTCACACTTCTCTACATTAAACTCCATTTGCCACCTCTCAGCCCAGCTCTGCAGCTTATCTATATCCCTCTGTAACCTGCTACATCCTTCCACACTATCGACAACACCACCGACTTTAGTATCGTCTGCAAATTTACTCACCCACCCTTCTGCGCCTTCCTCTAGGTCATTGATAAAAATGACAAACAGCAACGGCCCCAGAACAGATCCTTGTGGTACTCCACTTGTGACTGTACTCCATTCTGAACATTTCCCATCAACCACCACCCTCTGTCTTCTTTCAGCTAGCCAATTTCTGATCCACATCTCTAAATCACCCTCAATCCCCAGCCTCCGTATTTTTTGCAATAGCCTACCGTGGGGAACCTTATCAAACGCTTTGCTGAAATCCATATACACCACATCAACTGCTCTACCCTCGTCTACCTGTTCAGTCACCTTCTCAAAGAACTCAATAAGGTTTGTGAGGCATGACCTACCCTTCACAAAGCCATGCTGACTATCCCTGATCATATCATTCCTATCTAGATAATTATAAATCTTGTCCCTTATAATCCCCTCCAAGACTTTACCCACTACAGACGTGAGGCTCACCGGTCTATAGTTGCCGGGGTTGTCTCTGCTCCCCTTTTTGAACAAAATATACATGAGGGGGTGTCAGCAACTTTCCAGTGCCTGAACGTACAGCTGGAGGAATCCATCCGGCTTCAGGTGCAGGAGATGTTGCCAACAATGCGTGGCACCCAGGCCAACCCTGAAAGACTGCCAAGGGCATTACAGAGCAGAAAGCGAGGCAAGCAGCAGGCCATCTCCACTTCTGGTGCTGTCTGGGGTAACACCTAGAAGAAGCGGTCGGTAGCCCTGGGAAGAGTAGGAAAATAGATGACATTTAAATTGGCACAGGTGGAGTAGATAGTAAGGGGGAAAGACACACTTATTGTAACTACTCATCTTGAGACACTTTTGCACCACCAGCTCGATCTGCCTCTTTGTCTCACGGGTGTGAAGGATGGGTGGGGCAAGGGGAGTCAGAGCACCCATGACACATGCATGTTCCACATGGTTACACCTTCACTGAGAGGTGGTA
Source organism: Scyliorhinus torazame (assembly GCF_047496885.1). Classification (NCBI taxonomy): domain Eukaryota; kingdom Metazoa; phylum Chordata; class Chondrichthyes; order Carcharhiniformes; family Scyliorhinidae; genus Scyliorhinus; species Scyliorhinus torazame. Next base: position 228,671,051 of record NC_092716.1, read on the forward strand.
GGGGCATCACTGTGAGCCTGCTTTGTATTACAGCATCCCCAGTGAGCGAGCCCTAACCATTCACCATCTCCTGTAACCCCCTTAACATTTTTGGGCCCGTGAGAAGGAATTGCCATCACACATGCAGGCATTATCCGGGCGGACAGTCATATGTTATCTTAAAGACAGGAGTCAGACTTTGTCAGACAATGAAGAGTGGCACAGCTCATCTCACAGCGAGTTTCATCATCCTCGTCCCATGGACATGTTCCGCTGATACTGACAACCGTAGTAATGGTAAGGAGTGGAAGTCTAGGGGGAAGGTGGGGTGAAGGATTAAGGGAGAGAGAAGAGATGGATGGACTAAGGGGGAGAGAAGGGTTGTAAAGACTGGGGGAGACGGATGGGGTGGAAGGATTAAGGGAGAGGGGAGGGTGAGAGGCTCATGGAAAGGTGGAAGCTATGTGGGGTGGGGGGTGGTTGAAGTGGGTGTGGGGTGTGGAAAGAGGTGGCAAACAGGGGTGGAACTACCAGTGGCTAGGACTCCTAGATGGTAAATTGGTGCGTGGTGGTCCTGGATCACATATTGGGCAGCCTGCCCTGCCAGCTCAGACTCTACGCCCAGATCCTCCTGGACAACCTCCTCATTCTCCTCGTCAGATGAAGTCTGCCAGTCTTCCTCATTCTTCAGAATGTTTCTCCGCTGCTATGCGATGTTATGAGGACACAGCAGTGTCGTAGTCACCACTGTTTGTATAATACGTGTATTAGAGGTAATACGGTAAGGCTCCTGTACTACAGGTACGGGGGTAGATCCCTGCCTGCTGGTTCCGCCCAGTAGGCGGAGTATAAATGTGTGTGCACACCAAGCTGCAACCATTTGTAGTAGCAGCTGCAGGAGGCAACACATCTCTGCTTAATAAAGCCTCGATTACTCTCTACTCTCGCCTCGTCGTAATTAATAGTGCATCAATTTATTAAGCAGAGATATTACAGCAATGGAACTACCCATCAAGCCTGATCACCTACAGCTGCACCTGCAAGCAGCTAACGCCGCTTCGACCTTCGACCACTGGCTCGCTTGTTTCGAGAGCTACCTCCGATCTGCGACGGACCAACCCCCGGAAGAACAGAAACTCCAAGACCTCTACTCACAGGTGAGCTCCGATATTTTCCCCCTTATCCTACTTACACGGAAACAATGGTGCTCCTGAAAGGACATTATATCCGCCCAATCAACAAACTGTACGCCAGGCACCTCCTGTCCACAAGACAGCAACTCCCTGGTGAGTCTTTTGACGATTTCTGGCGTGCCCTGCACATCCCGGCGAGGAACTACAATTGCCAGGCAGTTTCGGCAGTCGAACATACTGAACTTTTAATCCGGGACACTTTTGTTATGGGCATGGGGTCAGCGTACGTCCGCCAGCGCCTATTAGAAGGGAGTACGCTCGACCTTGCGGCAACCAGGCAACTCGCAAACTCACTGACTGTTGCCTCGCGTAACGTACAGTCGTACGCCCCCGACCGCACGGCGTCCTCATGGACATCGTGGACCCCACCAGCGGCCACTCCCAGCCAACCCCAAGCCTGAGCCGCGCGGCAGCCAGCCAACCCCAGGGGGCCCAAATGCTACTTGTGGCCAGACAAAGCACCCCCGGCAGCGCTGCCCGACGCGGAGCGCAATCTGCAAGGCCTGCGGGAAGAAGGGACATTTTGCTGCGGTGTGCCAGGCCCGGTCGGTCGCCGCTGTATCAAGGCCCATTGTTCCCACACCCCCCACATGCGACCCGTGGGCACCGCCATCTTCCTCCCAGCAGAACACGTGCGGCTCATGGGCGTCGCCATCTTCCTCCCATCAGACCACGTGCGGCCAGTGGGCGCCGCCATCTTTACCATTTTGGACGGCGCTTCAGGTCCCCTGTTCGTCGAACACCTCATCTGGCCGCTCATCGCCTGCCACCGCCGCCGACCAGCCCGGGGCCTACCAACACCAGCCGTAGCTTGCCTCCAATCACACTCAACCAGTCCCGGCCGCACAACCTCGCAACCGCGACGACGAGACATCCTGCCTTCTGGACTCCGGGAGCATTGAAAGCTTCAGCCACCCCGCTACAGTAAGGCGCTGCTCCCTCGCGGTACACCCCGTTACCCAAAGAATCTCCCTGGCCTCCGGAACCCAGTCCGTGGAAATCCAGGGGTACTGTATCACCACCCTCACCGTCCAGGGTGTAGAGTTCAGCAACTTCCGGCTCTACGTCCTCCCCAACCTCTGCGCTGCACTGTTACTCGGCCTGGACTTCCAGTGCAACCTCCAAAGCCTAACTCTAAAATTCGGCGGACCCTTACCACCCCTCACCGTTTGTGGCCTCACAACCCTTAAGATCGACCCACCTTCCCTGTTTGCAAACCTCACCCCGGATTACAAACCCGTCGCCACCAGCAGCTGACGGTACAGTGCCCAGGACAGGACTTTCATCAGGTCGGAGGTCCAGCGGCTGCTGCGGGAAGGCATCATTGTGGCCAGCAACAGCCTCTGGAGAGCCCAAGTGGTAGTAGTTAAGACTGGGGAGAAACACAGGATGGTCATTGACTACAGTCAGACCATCAATCGGTACACGCAGCTCGACGCGTACCCCCTCCCACGCATATCTGATATGGTCAATCAGATTGCACAGTACCGGGTCTTTTCCACAATGGACCTGAAATCTGCCTACCACCAGCTCCCAATACACTACGTTCGAAGCAGACGGCCGCCTTTACCACTTCCTTCGGGTTCCCTTCGGCGTCACTAATGGGGTCTCGGTCTTCCAACGGGAGATGGACCAAATGGTCGACCGGTACGGGCTGCGGGCCACCTTCCCGTACCTGGATAACGTCACCACCTGCGGCTACGAGCAGCAGGACCACGACGCTAACCGTTTCAAATTTCTCCACACCGCCAAACTCCTGAACCTCACGTACAATAAGGAGAAGTGCGTGTTACGCACCAACCGCTTCGCCATCCTTGGCTATGTTGTGGAAAAAGGAGTTCTAGGACCCGACCCCAACCGCATGCGCCCCCTCATGGAACTCCCTCTCCCCCACTGCCCCAAGGCCCTCAAACGATGCCTGTGGTTTTTCTCCTATTACGCCCAGTGGGTCCCTAACTATGCGGACAAGGCCCGCCCACTCATCCACTCCACAGTTTTCCCCCTGACGGCTGAGGCTCGCCAGGCCTTCAACCATATCAAGGCTGACATCGGCAAGGCCGCGATGCACGCGGTCGATGAGACTCTCCCCTTTCAGGTCGAGAGCGATGCATCGGACGTCGCTCTGGCCGCCACCCTCAACCAGACAAACAGACCTGTGGCATTTTTTGCCCGCACCCTCCATGCCTCCGAAGTTCAGCACTCCGCCGTTGAAAAAGAGGCCCAAGCCATCGTAGAGGCTGAGCGGTACTGGAGGAATTACCTGGCCGGCAGGAGATTCAGTCTCCTCACTGACCAACGGTCGGTTGCCTTCATGTTTAATAATACGCAGCAGGGCAAGATCAAAAATGATAAAATCTTTTATAAGATCGAGCTCTCCACCTACAATTACGAAATTCTGTATCGCCCCAGTAAGCTCAACAAGGCCCCCGATGCCCTATCCCGAGGTACATGTGCCAGCCCACAAGTGGACCGACTCCAGGCCCTACATGATGGTCTCTGTCATCTGGGGGTCACCCGGTTCTTTCACTTCATAAAAGCCCGCAACCTGCCCTACTCCATTGCGGAGGTCAGGGCTGTCACCAGGTCTTCTACCGGCCAGATCGCGCGCACCTGGTGAATGCCTCCCGCCCTTTTGAACGTCTCAGCATGGACTTCAAAGGGCCCCTCCCCTTCACCAACCGAAACACGTACTTCCTGAACGTGGCCGATGAATACCCGATATGACGTCTGCCACGGTCATTAGAGCACTCAACAGCATCTTTACCCTGTTTGGTTTCCCCGTTTACTTCCACAGCGACCGGGGATCCTCCTTTATGAGTGATGAGCTGTGTCAGTTACTGCTCAGCAGGGGCATTGCCTCGAGCAGGACGACCAGCTACAACCCCCGGGGAAACGGGCAGGTGGTGAGGGAGAATGGGACAGTCTGGAAGGCCGTCCTGCTGGCCCTGCGGTCTAAAAATCTCCCGGTCTCCCGCTGGCAGGAGGTCCTCCCCAACGCGCTCCACTCCATCCGATCGTTACTCTGCACTGCGACTAATGAAACCCTCCATGAACGTCTCCTTGCCTTCCCCAGGAAGTCCACCTCCGGGGTTTCACTCCCAACGTGGCTAGCAGCTCCAGGACCCGTCCTCCTCCGCAAACACGTGCGGCTCCACAAGGCGGACCCGTTGGTTGAAAGGGTACAACTACTTCATGCAAACCCGCAGTACGCCATGGCGTACCCCGACAGCCGCCAGGACACAGTCTCCCTCAGGGACCTGGCACCAGCTGGATCCCCACCCACGGCCCCACACCTCTCGACACCCCCCCTTCCGATTGCCCCGATGCCACCCACCCTCCCCCCCCCAGCACACCTCACTACAGCCACCGCCCCAGGACGATCCGTCCTCCCACTGGTTCCACCCGGGGATGAAGATGAGGACAAGACGCTCCCGGAGTCACAGGTGACCAAGCCGGCGCCTGCATCACCACCGGGACTGCAGCGCTCACAGAGGAGGATCGAGGCACCCGACCGGCTAAATGTGTAAATTTTCAAAAGACTGCAAACTTTAAATTCGCACATACTTGTAAATAGTTTCCCCACCACCCCCGTTAGACTCTTTTTTAACAGGGGGTGAATGTGGTAGTCACCACTGTTTGTATAATATGTGTATTAGAAGTAATACGGTAAGGCTCCTGTACTACAGGTATGGGGGTAGATCCCTGCCTGCTGGTTCCGCCCAGTAGGTGGAATATAAATGTGTGTGCACACCAAGCTGCAACCATTTCTAGTAGCAGCTGCAGGAGGCAACACATCTCTGCTTAATAAAGCCTTGATTACTCTCTACTCTCGTCTCGTCGTAATTGATAGTGTATCAAGCAGGTCACCACAATGGGAGCTATATTGGAGCACCACACCACAGCGGTACAGGCATCGGATGCGCATATTGAGCATGCCAATACACCGCTCGATGACGACCCTGGTTGCTATGTGTGTGTCATTATAATGGTTCTCTGTGTCGGTGTGGGGCCTCCACACAGGCGTCATTAGCCATGACCTCAGCAAGCAAGCCTGGTCGCACACTAGCCAACCCGTTGCCCGAGGGTGCGCCTCGAAGGTGCTGGGAACTGATGAATGCGTCGTGCATGCTGCCTGCATATCGGGCATAATGTGCAGCTGGTGGTTGCACACCAACTGCACATTCATGGAGTGGAAGCTCTTCCTATTGATGAAGGGCACCCCTTGCCGAACCAGTGCTCAGAAAGCGACATTTGTGCCAATGGTTGCCTCCTGTACCTCAGGCATGCCAGCGATGGCAGCAAATTCTGCTGCCCGGGCATCTTTTTAGGTCTGGTCCAGGTTGAAGGTGATGTAGACTGATGCCCGGGCGAATAGGGCATTCATGACTGTGCGAATGCACCTGTGCGTGGACATTTGAAGTTCCCACACATCCCCGCTGAAGCCCTGGAATGAGCCAGAGATATAAAGTTCAGGGCGACCGTCAACTTGATGGCCACCGTGAGAAGGTGTCCTCCTCCATACCACCCCGTTGCCAGGTGCGCCACCATCCTCGAAGAACAGATGCCGACAGTATACACGTGGCCTGATACGGTGCCTCCTCCTCGGCTTGTTGGATGACTAGCATTTGAGCCTTACCGGCTGGTCCCTGCTCTTCTGGGACAGGTTCCTTTTGTGCCGGGTCCTCCCTGGGCTGGTCCTGGTGCTCTAGCCGCCATGCACCTATGACAGCAACAGCGGCTATGTAGATGACAAGCATAGCTGGCTGTAGTCCATGAACTATGGGTGGGATTCTCCGACCGCGTTCACCCGGCGACCGGAGAATCCCCCCCCGAGGTCAATGGATTTTTCCATTGTCGGTGTCTCGCCCGTGACGTTCTTGCGGTGGGTGGGGTGGAAGAATCCAGCCCAATGTCTCTGCAGAGAGGGGGGAGAGACAGAGAATGTCAGTAAGATAAGGGTCCCCTTATCCAATGACACCAGGTTACATGGTCACCCTGAATTGTACTGCTGCACTACCATGAATATGTCCCCCCATCACTACTCATCCCTCAGCCTCTTCGAGATGATGTAATGCGCATTGCACCCCTGTCCCCATTCATGGCTGATCCCCGGTCTTTGATGTGGGGAGTCCCTATCCTCACCAACCTACCCTGCCAACAGGCGTACCGGTGCCTGCCGCAACCGGTATTAGCTATAGGCTCTGTGGCCTGTCCTGTTTCTCCCAGTGAGGACTCCTGTGGGTCTCCTCACTGGGTAAGCCTTGTGCTATCCCGTTAGTAGGGAGGCAACTGGTTGTATGGTAGAGACGTGCATTTTGTGCAGCCATTCATCTCCATGCTAAGAGCCTGGTGTGCGAGCAGGTCCAACAGATGAGGTTGAGCGAGGGATGAGTGTGTTTGCTAAGACCTTAGATTTAGTGTGATGTGGGTTTAACGCACAGGTTGTGACAGGGAGCTCGTCATGTTTCCTGACAGAGCATGGGATGGATGGGATCACGGGAAGAGGCAGGGCTTTGAGACATCTAATAATCTTCAGGAGTGGGCTAGCTGCTTCCGGTGGCGGCTATGAAGGAGTAGGTCGCACATTTGGTGGCTCCCGCTCGGGACAGACCTTTGGACCTTTTCCCCTGATTTTTTGTCGGACTTGATTCGGTAAAATGATGGTGGAGGCAATTGTGAAGTGTATTCCTACATCAGTGCATGGAGAGACGGACCAGAAGTGCCCACAAAAGAAAAAATAGGCGGACAGAGAAGGCTTGGGCTGAAGCTGCAGCGGGAGAAAGCATGGTGGACTACCGGAGCTTGGCTCGATGACCCAGTGGTTGACGGAGCAGCATGATGCAGTTCATTCAGGAGTGCTTTGCCAAGCAGAAACAGGAATGCTTGGACCCGATTAAGGAATCGATTGCGCGGCTGGAACTTAGACTGGATGCTCAAGACCGGGCGATCCAGAAAGTGGAGTAGGTGCTGGCTGAGCAGGAGGAACATCAAACAGCCGTGGAGTTGGAGGTGGGGATGCTGAGAGACCAGCAGAAAAGGCTCCTGAGAAGGTGGAGGACCTAGAGAATAGGTCACTCCGGCAGAACTTGAGAATCGTTGGTCTCCTGGAGGGGTCCGAAGGAGCGGACGCAGGGGTGTACATAGCGGGCATGTTCGAGAAGTTACTGGGGGATGGGATGTTCTCCCGACCCTTGGAGGTGGACAGGGCTCACAGAGTGCTCGCGAGGAAGCCGCTTGTGGGTGACCCCCCCAGGGCAATGGTGGTGAGATTCCTTGGAGAAGGAGCATATTTTACGCTGGGCCAGGCAGACATGGCGCTGTAAATGGGAGAATAGTATCCTGCGGATTTATCAGGATATGAGTGCAGAGGTGGCCAGGAGAAGAGCAGGGTTCAACCAGATAAAGTCGACCCTTTTCAAGAAAAAGGTTAAGTTTGGACTGCTGTATCCGGCCCGTCTTTGGGTCACATATGAGGAGCAACATTTTTATTTTGAGTCGCTCGAGGAAGCAATGGACTTCACTAGAAGGAAAGGGCGGGAGACGGACCGAGGTCTTTGAACTTTGCTGCAGCGCTCATGTTAAAAAAAAAGTTACTTGTTTTTCGGACGTTAGTTGTAATGCCTTCTGTATTGATCTGGGGCTTGTTGCAGAGTTGTGTGAGTTAAAGTTTACATTTGCACTGATGGGGGATGGAGGTGTGAATGTTAGATGTTGGATCTTCTGTTTAATCTTTTCTTGTTTGTCGTGTTTTTTTTCGGGCAATTGTATTGGGATTGTTTTTCTTTTGCATGTGTGTGTCTGAGCGGGGGGAGGGAACAATAGGTGGGAGAATGTCTGGCGCCATGGGCGGGGGTGTCACCAAGCTAGCTGGACGGGCTAGCTCATGGAAGCGCAGTTGGGGGTGGGCAGATGTTATGCCTGTTGAAGGGGATGGTTTGCATAGTGCTGTTACTAGAGGGGGGAGGGGGGAAAATGTTCTGCTGACGGGGAGGGACTTTTGCTGTGGGACAGAAAGGAGATTGGGGGAGGAGGCTGCCTGGGGTCGGGCCGGCGGATGCGTGGGGCTCGGGCTGGAGACTGGTCCAAGAAAGGTGATGGCTGATCGGCGAAGGGGAGGGGCGATAAGCCCCCCAACCAGGCTGATCACCTGGAACGTAAGAGGGCTAAATGGGCCGGTTAAGAGGGCACGTGTGTTCGTGCATTTGAGGGGACTGAAGGAGGACGTAGTAATGTTACAGGAGATGCACCTTAGAGTAACTGATCAGATTAGATTAAGGAAGGGGAGGGTTGGACAGGTTTTTCAGGACTATAAGACTAGAGGGGTCGTGATGCTGATTAACAAGCAAGTGTCATTTGAGGCGGGAAGACTAGTTGCGGATGTGGGAGGCCTGTACATTATGGTCAATGGGAAGCTGGAGGGGCTGCCGGTGATATTCGTGAATGTGTACGCGCCAAATTGGGATGATGTGGAGTTTATAAAGAGGATGTTGGGGAAGATCCCGGACCTGGATTCGCATAAGTTGGTCATGGGGGGGGGGGGTACTTTAACACAGTCATCGACCCTGGGCTAGACCGGTCGAGCTCAAGGGCAGGCAAGATGCCAGCAATGGTAAAGGAGCTAAAGGGTTTATGAAAAATGAAAATCGCTTATTGTCTCAAGTAGGCTTCAATGAAGTTACTGTGTAAAGCCCCTGTCGCCACATTCCGGCGCCTGTTCGGGGAGGCTGGTACGGGAATCGAACCGTGCTTCTGGCCTGCCTTGGTCTGCTTTAAAAGCCAGCGATTTAGCCCAGTGTGCTAAACCAGCCCCTATGGAGCAAATGGGGGGTGGGGTGGACCCATTGAGATTTGGGCAGCCGAGAGTGAAGGAGTTCTCCTTCTACTCACGTGTATAAAGTGTACTCCCGGATTGACTTTTTTATTCTGAACAGGGCTCTACTGATGGGGGTAGTGGACACGGGGTATTCAGCGATTACAATCTCAGATCATGCCCTGCACTGGGTTGACCGACAGGTTAGCAAGGAGAATAGCCAGCGCCCGCACTGGAGGCTGGACGTGGGACTTTAAGCTGGTGATGAGGTGTGTGGGCGGCTGAGGAAATGTATTCAGAACTATCTGGAAGTTAACGACACGGGGGAAGTTTCGGCAGCGGTGGTCTGGGAGGCATTGAAGGCGGTGGTTAGAGGGGAGCTGATCTCGATACAGGCCCACAGAGAGAAGGCAGACAAAGCAGAGACGGACCGACTGATAAAGGAGATACTGCAGGTCGACAGGAGGTATGCGGAGACGCCAGAGGCAGGGCTTCTAAGGGAGCGACGGAGGCTACAGGCGGAGTAGCTGAGGAAGGAGAGAGGGGCGATTTATGAATATGGAGAGAAGGCCAGCAGATTGCTCGTGCAGCAGCTTTGAAAGAGTGAGGCAGCCAGGGAGATAGGGAAAGTAAAGGACGGGGACGGGAACCTGGCCGGAGATTCAGCATGGGTTAATAAGGCGTTCAAGGAGTTTTACAGCAGGCTGTATGAGTCGGAGCCCCCCAGCTGGGCGTGAGGGGATGAGGCACATTTTAGGGGGGCTGAAGTTCCCGAAGGTGGTAGAAGGGCTGAGGGCCCTGATCGGGTTGGAGGAAATAGCAGAGGGGCTGAAGGCCATGCAGTCGGGTAAAGCCCCGGGGCCGGACGGGTACCCAGTGGACTTTTATAAAAGGTTCTCTGGGATATTGGGCTCGCTGTTGATGAGGACATTCAATGAGGCAAGGGAGAGAGGGGTGCTTTCCCCGACGATGTCACAGGCCACTATCTCATTGATCCTGAAGCGGTACAAGGACCTGGAGCTATGCGAGTCCTACAGGCCGGTATCCCTACTAAATATAGACGCCAAACTGTTGGTCAAAATCCTGTCCTCTAGGATTGAAGACTGCGTTCCGGTCGTGATTGGGGAGGACCAGATGGGATTCGTTAAGGGTAGGCAGTTGGCCAACGTAAGAAGGTTGCTAAAGGTGATCATGATGCCCCAGAAGGTAGGGGTGTGGAGGTAGTGGTCACAATGGACGCAGAGAAGGCATTTAATCGGGTGGAATGGGAATATCTGTGTGAGGTGCTGGGACTGTTTGGATTTGGGCGGGGCTTCATTGACTGGGTCAGGCTCCTGTTGCGAGCGTACGGACGAACAGGTCAACATCGGATTATTTCAGGCTGCACCGGGGGACGAGACAGGGATGCCCCCTCTCCCCATTGCTGTTTGCGTTGGCCATAGAGCCGCTTGCAATTGCACTGAGAGCCTAAAGGGGCTGGAAGGGGCTGGTCTAGGGGGGGGGGGGAACACAGAGTCTCGCTATACGCAGATGACCTGCTCCTATATGTTTCGGCTCCACTAGAAGGGGTGGAAGAAATTATGAGGATTCTGGGGGAATTTGGCCGGTTTTCAGGCTATAAACTGAATATGGGGAAAAGTGAGATGTTTGCGATCCAGGCAAGGGGACAGGAGAGGCGATTGGGGGAGCTGCCGTTTAGGGTGGTAGGGGGAAGCTTTCGGTACCTAGGCATTCAGGTGGTGCGGGAATGGGAACGGGAATGGCTACACAAGTTAAATTTGGCCCGATTAGTAGACCAAATGAAGGGCGATTTCCGAAGGTGGGACGCGCTCCCGTTGTCACTAGCTGGGAGGGTGCAGACAGTGAAAATGACGGTCCTCCCGAGATTCCTGTTTGTGTTTCAGTGCCTCCCCGTCTTTATTCCGCGGTCCTTCTTTAAACGGGTCAATAAGGTGATCACTGGCTTTGTATGGGTGGGTAAGACCCCGTGAGTAAAAAAGGGGATGCTGGAGCGGAGCTTGGAGGAGGGCGGGCTGGCGCTGCCGAACTTTAGTAATTATTATTGGACGGCGAATATAGCCATGATTAGTAAGTGGGTGGTGGGGTGAGGGTCGGTGTGGGAGCGAGTGGAGGCGGCATCATGCAAGGGCACTAGTTTGGGGGAATTGGTAACGGCGCCTCTGCCATTCCCGCCGGCACGGTACTCCACCAGCCCCGTGGTGGTGGCGGTCCTGAGAGTCAGGGGGCAATGGAGGCGACATGTGGGAGTGGAGTGAGCATCGGTCTGATCTCCAATCTGCAATAATCACCGGTTTGCCCCGGGAGGCTAGATGGAAGGTTCCGGAGATGGCAGAGAGCAGTGGTTGAGAGGATGGGAGATATGTTTATAGAGGGGAGCTTTTCTAGCTTGAGGGAGCTGGAGGAGAAATTTGGATTGACGAGAGGAAATTAGTTTAGGTACCTGCAGGCGCGGGACTTCCTGCGCAGGCAGGTCTCAACCTTCCCGCTCCTACCGCCAAGGGGATAAAGGACAGGGTAGTTTCCAGAATGTGGGTGTGAGAAGGGAGGATTTCTAACATTTACAAGGAACTCATGGGATCAGAGGAGACGCAGACCGAGGAGTTGAAGTGCAAGTGGGAAGATGGAAAGAGAAGTTAGGAGAGATAAAGGATGGTCTCTGGGTGGACGCGTTGAGTAGAGTCAACGCGTCCACATCATGTGCCAGGCTCATCCTGATACAGTTCAAGGTCGTTCACCGGGCTCACATGACAGTGGCTCGGATGAGCAGGTTTTTTGGGGTAGAAGATAGGTGCGCAAGGTGTGCGGGAGGGCCAGCGTCCATATGTTCAGGGCATGCCTGAAGCTTAGGGGATTCTGGCGGGGGTTTGCGGATGACATGTCCAAGGTGTTGAAAACAAGGGTGGCACCGAGTCCAGAGGTGGCGATTTTTGGAGTGTCGGAAGACCCGGGAATCCAGGAGAAAGAGGCAGACATTCTAGCCTTTGCTTCCCTGGTAGCCCGGAGACGGATACTATTCGGTTGGAGGGACTCAAAGCCTCCAAACTCGGAGGCCTGGCTAACTGACATGGCGAGCTTTCTCTGTCTGGAGAAAATAAAGTTTGCCATTAGAGGGTCACTGTTAGGATTTGTCCGGAGCTGGCAGCCGTTCGTCGACTTTATGGGGGAAAATTAACCGTTAGCAGAAGGGGGGGGGGGTAGTTTAGTTTAGAGTAGGGGGTTAGTAAAGGTGGGACCTGTAAGGGAAGATGACGGTTTTTGCACTATGTTTATATTTTCATGTACATTGTTTATTCTGTTGTATAAAACCATAAATACTTCAATAAAATGTTTATAAAAAAAAGGAGTGAGCTAGCTGATCGCGTCACTGGTGATGCTTTCGCTGTGAGAGGGGCTGTGTGCCAGGAAGGGTTCCAGCGGCTACAGTCTATGTGTCCTTTGTTTGGGGCGAGCTCTGCTATTCCCCTGCTTCCTCCGCAGTGGAGCTGCACTTTTGAGGAGTGTACTGGGGAGTGCTGGCACGGTTAAGGGCCCTCCTATTTGTTCCTGCCTGTTCCCATTTTTCCCTTTCTTTTATTTTTTCAATTACCATTTTGATTCATGGATGATTAATGGACCAGTGACTTTAAGGCAAAGCAGCTTGTATGTGGCCTGTGCCTTTAATTCGAGCAGAAGATTGTAGCAGCAGGATTGATCAGTGAAGGCTCGCTTTGACTGACTTGGCTGGTGGTCAATAAACTGGCTCAAAATGCTGTGCTTTGCATGGTAATCAGTGGTGATTGGTTCTGATCTCACCGAGATGTGTTTTCAGAGACAAGGTTGGGTTTCTAGTTTCACGTTTGGTGCTGAAGCTTGGAAGGAGCAGCTCTAAGTCTCTCTCTCTGATCAGATGTATTCTTGCCAACAATCCAGTGTAAGAACTCTTCTTTCTTCCCAGTAAGACTGGATGTCATTCTCTCGAGACTGCAAAGGATTGAAGCCAACCCACAGGCTGGAAGCCGGTTTGATGTGAGACAAAGGGTCTCAACAAAAAAACAGGCCTGGAGATGAACCTTTGATTTGAAGGCCCAGTTTAATAAGAAGCTCAAGTGTCTCTCCAGAAGAAAGTCTACTGTGAGTATGGAACGAATGCCTCTGCAAGAGGACCATCACGAACTGTAAACCAAAGTGCTGGGAGGAAAGCCTGCTGCAAGGAACTCATCATCTGAAGTAAGGACTCTTTCTTTTGCTCCCAATGCTTATTATTTTACCCCTTTCCACCACTCTGTGTTTGTCTCTCCTGTGTGTGTGTGGGGGTAGAGGGTGGGACCGTTAAAAGGGGAGTAGATTAGCTTGCTTGTTAACCAGCTGAAATTACTGCATATTTCATCTTTATTGCTGTTAAAAATAAACAGTAATTGTCTTTAAACGTAGAAACCTGGTGACTGTAATTAAAGGGCAATCAAGGGCCAAAGGTTTCAGAGATTTTTATATGAGTTATTGATTAATTCATTTGTGTTGGGACTCCAGGGCCTGTGGGGCTGGAGTTGACCGTGCACAAGCCCAGGGTGTCGTAACAACGGTGGCTTAGTAGTTAGCCCTGCTGCCTCACAGCGCCAGGGGCTCAGGCTCAATTCCGGCCTTGGGTGATTGTCTGTGTGGAGTTTGTACGTTCTCCCCGTATCTGTGTGGGTTTCCTCCAGGCGCTCCGGTTTCCTCCCAAAGTTCAAAGATGTGCGGGTTAGATGGATTGGCCATTCTAAAATTGCCCCTTAGTGTCGAGGGATGTATAGGTTAGGTTACATTGATAGGGCGCGATGGAAGGGGGACTAGCCAATGGTAGGGTGCTCTTTCGGGGGGTTGGTGCAGAACACAATGGGCCAAATAGTCTCTTTCTGCACTGTAGGGATTCTATGGCTGAGCATGGTCACACCCATGGTGATACTGCTTGGTTATGATTACATTGGGGGCGGACTGGGTGGGTTGCCACATGACCGGTAGCCCTCAGAGCACTTCTAGATTCTGTGAGCAGTCAGCAGTCTCTACAGTCAGGAGTCTGTAAGTTGCAGCTGGGGGGGGGGGGGGGGGGGGGGGGGGGGGGGAGGGGGGGGGGGGGGGAGGGGGGGGGGGGGATTTAAATGAATTTATGAGGCAATGAGGGCCTCATTCAGGGCACCCGAGTCCATGCACTTGCTACCAAGTCGTTCCCCGCTACTCCCTGAGGTCCAGGCATACATCCACCAGCAAACCTGAGAAGTTGGAAAAGTATTCTTACCTCCTTACCGGCCTTATCGGCCACGGAGCCTGAGTCCCACTTGTAAATACTTGCACCAACTCATGCCCGTTGAGAGGGTTGGTGCATCGCAGAGGGGTGGAGGACCAGGCTTCTCGCACGTTAATATTTAAATCCATGCAAATCGCGATTTTGCATGGTGCCGCCAGTGCGGGGCATGTCGCTCGCTGTTGCAGTTAGCGGGGGACCAGACCGGATCGGGAAACCCACTACCCAGCATCAAGCGGTGGACAATCCAGCCCCTCATTTTTCTTGTATTCTGCACATTGCCCCTTGTATTTCCTCAGTTTTATAAAAATACTCAAGTACTTAGGATCAAAATCTCCAAACTGTATATTATTTTCATACGTGCTCTGTTGTGTTCTCAGTTGTTGCACATATACAGTAAACTACAAAGGAAAATACAAGAGTGGGTGGAGGCGGTAATCACATACTACAGAAAAAAGTGCAACTATGATTGAGCATCACTGCTGATTGTCGAGTAAGACCAAAACTGGTTGCAATTACTTCTCTGAATGGCTCAGTGGGTAAATGTTGGTTTAGGTGCTGTATGGAATTGAAATATTATGAGTGTTTAGTTTGGCCTTTGCCCTACTTAGTAGGCTGGCCTTGGCTGTGGTATCAGTAATAACATTCAATGGGTGTAATTTTGACTTTGTGGATAACATAGAATGAGTGATAATAAATTGATTGCCTGTTTCACAGCCTTCCTGATTTTGATTTGCAGAGTGGAAAGGAAGATTAGGAAAGGTGTTGGGCACGATCTAATTGAATTGCAGCAGAGTCCCGTGCTAAGCACATTTAGCCAGGTGTTTCCTGGCGAAGGGGTTAGATCCCAATTCCTTGGGTAGATCAGGGAAGCTGCATAGTGGAGTAAAACTAGCCACTCACTCTAATATGCAGATTTGCCAAATGCTGATTCTGTCCAGATCGCGGCGTCTCACGAGATCCCCTTAGATCTTGCGATGTGTGACATGCTGGGTAGGTCCTGGAAGAGGCCTCTCCTGGCATCTACCGGCCTTGATGTGCCCCCGGTTCACCTGAATGTCGGTGTGACGCGGCCGGTAGTTTGCGCCCATAAAACGGACTTCTGATTTACTATGACCAATTTTATATTATCACACAAAATCAAAATTATCACCAGGGTATCTGAGCCAGGAAGGATGAAAAGTAAAATCAGCTAGGTCTTCTGCTCCCGATTGCTATTTAGTGACCTTAGATGGAAAGAACGTGTCTGTATGGCAGGCTAGGACAGGAACCAGCTCTGCTGTGATATTCTCTAGTCCATTGCCAAATAATCTGCCAGCACTCACAAGCTTCACTACCACTTGGCTGAGATAGAGAAGGGCTAATGACACTCATGAAAATGCACCTCAAGAATGAGTCAGCACCTTCATGTGGAGGAGGAAGAAAATTTCTTGTGTAAACAGGAGGCATCTACTTCTGAAAAGCAAAATGCTGTCAAGTGTTCTGACGTGTAACTTTTAGCCATTTCTTCTTCTGGAAAAAGGACAAAAATGTCAAAGTGCAGTACATATCATGACTGCACATTTAAAACAAGCATTCCATAACAGGTCAAATTCTTTCTCTTGGGCACCAATGTGTCAGTGTGTTTTCAGAGTTGTTTTTATGGGTCTGTTACTCTTATCCATTTCCATCCCTTGTTCTTTGCTGTCCAATTTATGCTGTAGTAGTTTTAAAAGCAGGAGTTGAAGCTAAGGGCATGGTTTAACTAAATGGGAACAATGTCCTGTAGCGAGCGTGTTTGGCTGAGTGTTTCCCGGTGCTCGCATTAAACAAGGGCCTCAGTGGGGAATGCGTGGCCAAGGCCGCACATAGCACCGTATTGTGCACTGAGGAGCTCTGCTTGTCAGAACTCCTCAGTGTAATGAAAGATCGGGATGCTATTTAAAAATGACTGGAGCCCTGATCCCCCCTCACAACACACATACAGAGCACCCCCGGCCTGATCACCAGCATGCAAAAATGCTTAGCACTGTGGCAGCGCTGGCAGTGTCAGGGTCCCCAGATGGCACCTGGGGGCCTCTGACCCCCATGAGACCCCCACAAGTGCCTTTCCATTTGGTCCCCGATTGTGGAGGCCAGTACCAAATGGCGCTCGCCAGAGGTCTCCAAGGTGAAGGAGGTTGATCCCATGCCTTGGGTACCTCAGGAATCTACAAATTAAACTGAGACTAGCTCTCCTCCTTTTTCACATTTTCTCCCACATTTACATCCATCAACAATAAACAATAATCAGCAAGATATGTCAGTCCCCATAATAACAACGATCCCATCTACCCACCAACTCCCGAACCTCAACTCGCATGTTTACATAAACAAATGACACAAAGGATTCATGGATTACCCGTAGTCACCCTTAATCTTACACAGCTCCCCCCCCCCCCCCCACGCCGCAGGTCTCCAGCTCCTCCCGTCCATGCCTCTTGTAAAACTCCTCCTCCCAACCTCGGTTCCTTCCCCCCAACTTTCCACCCTGGCTAGACCACTCGGACCCTGTTCTGCCAGGCTCCGATGGCCGCAGCCCCTCCCCCCACCTCACTCCCGTCCACTGGCCGGCTTAAACCGGCCAGCGTGGAGGCCCCCGCCCGGGTCCCTTTCCCACTTGCCCGGCCCTAGGAAAGCCCAAAGTTCCCTTTTAGCACCCAAACCCCACATATCCACCTACACCCCAAAGAACTCTCATTTTGAGTGAAAGTCCCGTCCCTTCCCTTGTCCAAATATATACCACATTGGCTCCTTTAATCTCTACACCCGCGCGCAGTGATACAAAAAAGAAAATACAATCATGAGGTTACATCGGCACATGGACATTCCCCAATTTGTCAGTTCTGCCACAGTCCTTCTGCTTTCGCAAACTCCTCCGCTGCTTCCGCCGTTCCAAAATAAAAGTCCCTGAGCTTGTAAGTCACCCTCAGCTTCGCTGGATATACAATGCTGCACCGCACCTTGCTAATGTACAGTGCCCTCTTCACCCGGTTGAAGGCAGCCCGCCTCCTCGCCAGCTCCACCGTAAAGTCCTGGTATACACGTATACCAGCTCCAGCCCACTGCACTACCCGCTTCTGCTTGGCCCAGCTCAGGACCTTCTCCTTCACCCTGTACCTACGGAAGCACAGAGTCACCGCCCTTGGCGGCTCCCTCGCCTTTGGTACAGGCCGCCACGACTGATGAGCCCGATCCAGTTCATATCGGGAGGGATCCTCCCCCTCCGCCAATAGTTTTGCCAGCATCGCGGCAAAATACTCAGTCGGTTTCGGTCCTTCAACTCCTTCGGGCAGCCCCACAATCCTCAAATTCTGTCGCCTGGATCTGTTTTCCAGGTCTTCCATTTTTCCTCGCAGATCCTTGTTAGTATCCATCACCTTCCGCATCTCTTTCCCCATCAAGGCAAGTTGATCACCGTGCTGCAATAACGTCTCCTCCACTTCCTTCAGCGCCTCCCCTTGCTCTCGCACCTCCGCCACTGCGCTCGCCACCTCCGTCCTCACCGGGGAAACCGCCTCCTCCACCAGCACACTCAAAACCTCCCTCATCTCCTTCCTCACCGTCTCCATGCATTTCGCAATCTGCGCCAACTGCTTTTCAAATTCCGCAGCCATCACCTTAGTTATTTCTTCAGCCGTAAGCAGTGCGGCCTTCCCTGGTGCTCCAGCCTCCATTTTTCCTGGTGACCCCGTGGTGACCTTTCCACTCCCCGACGGACCTCCAGCTGTTTTTTTTCCGGCCGTTTTCTTGCTCACCCTCGACATTTTTCTTTGTTCTTTTTTTCCTCCTGTGTCTTCACTGTGCCTCCTCCGTGCCTTCTCCCTGCTTCTGCCGCCTCCGCGGACCCTGGGACCAGGCTTAAAACCCCGAAAATGCCGTTGCCGAATGGGAGCCCTCCATTGTGCGGCCGCCTCCTGCCCGCCGTCACTGGAAGTCGCTGTCTCGCTTTAATATGCAGATTTGCTAAAAAGTGATCCTGCCCACAATGGCCGGGATTTTCATTGCAAAATCTTGGCAGATTGCGTTAGGTCTCGCAAGGCGTTGCAAGCCAGGTAGACCCTGGGAGCAAGGTCTCCTGGTTTCTGTGGCAAGCTGTGCCACGGCATGCTGCTTTTTGGGCGAAGCGTGGCCATAAAATCGCACCTGAATTGTTTAATTTATTATTCGTATTCAAATATAAAACATACATAAATTGTAAAATAATCAGTGTAGTTAAATACATCTAAAGATGTTAACTAAACTATGTAGAGGGCACAACATTAAAAGGATCTGAATAGCATTAAGTAAATATCAGGTATACACAAATAGTAAATAAATAAATAAGAAATATGCGGTTGAATGAGGGGCCATAATTGTGGATTTCTCTCTATCCATAAATACTCTGCTAATGTTGCTGATATGAGCTGCAGTCTGGAATTATTCCACTTATTTCAATGGGGGTGGTGGTGGGGGGGGTTGGGGAATGGGCTGGGGGGAGATATGGAGAAAGTGGGGTAGAAGGAAGGGGAAGTTGGGGAGTGGGTCCCAGCTTTAGATTTTCCTGTGAGTCAATCAATTCAAAGCCTTGCATCATTGAGTATGTAATGGGCAGTAAATTTGAAAAGTAGATATTTTCCCTAGATTTTCCTTCCCTTTTTTGGTCCGTTGTCTGACCAGGTACAATTCATTATGTCATTTACGACTGTTAAGATGACCTGTAGAAGGGAGGCCAAATTCCACTTAAGATGCCATTTTTGGTTGTAATCTAGGTTATTATTTGAGATAATTTTCCTTCCCTCCTAATTCCACAAGTGATTGTTCATGGCTGTTCAGGCTGAGATTCTATATATGGGCATTTTAACCTCATTTTACTAAAGTCTGATAATTTTGGCACCTGTTATAAATATGGTGAAGTGTATTATTAATGAAACTACTAATTGAAAAATATCAGTGGCGTACAAATCTAATTTTGCTGACACTATTAAGGTGTTTAACTATTACTTTCCTTCACTAACTGAAAGTGGCCTTAACAGGGCTACAATGGAACAAATGTGATTAACTTTGGAGAACAGTTTTGGATAGTTTATTTCTCTCCAGTGCCCTATTTAATGGCCTAGCAAGCAACTCAATTAAGGGCAGTTAGGGATGCACAATAAACACCAGTCTTGCCAGCAAAGCTCACATTCCACGAATGAATAAAACAAAATATTGGTTTCAAATAATCCTGATACTTTTCAACGGCTTATACTTCATGAAAAATTGCATCACCTATTTTCTTTTTACCATCTTACGAACAGTCAATATAACTTTTATAGATGAATGGGTAAAAAGAGACAAAGCAAATTTGCTGGAAGGAGCAAATCAAACCCCTGGTCATCAATATGGGATAGAGCTGAACACAGTTTAATGCTTCAAGGATAACTCAATAGCAATGACCAACTTTCTTCTCTGCATATTGTAGTCCTCAGTCACTGAGTGTCTCCTTATTTTCCCTCAACATATTTATGATAAAGTAATGTCTTAAATGAAAGCAAGCCTTTTAATTCAGACTTTCATATATTTCAAAATATGCGCAACATAATAAATTCTCTCAAATTTACTGTTAAAAATAGCTTGAAAATACTGTAGTATCGGTCAAGAGATTTGTCCTCAGATCTCACAGTATAAAAGTCAGTTAATTCCTTTGTGACACTGTTGACCTCTTCAAATTGAAAGAAATCTTCACACTAATCAGCTTCATCAATAAAAAAAAGGCCAAGGAAACTTGCAATCTTCCTGTAAAATATACTTCTTGTTGAATTTAAAGGTCTAATCCAATCCAGAGGTTGAGATTGGATAATAGCATCATTTATTAGGAATTCTCTCCCAATCAGAAAGGGAGAAAATAATCAATAATGTGAGTAAGGGTCAGATGGACCACTCTTTCACGCAAACTAGCGGTCAGGTCAGATCTGGGAGGAGGGATCACACCACTGCAACAGTGAACTTCTGCTGCTTAAAAATATGACATAGAATGTACAGGATGGAAAAAAGTAATTTGGCCTAATTGGTACATGTCAATGTTTATGCTCTCATCAGTTAGGCCAAGGCGGGTGCCTTAAATACACCTAAGTCCTACCCCTAGTCCAACTGACATCTGCCATTCACATCTTAATTAAGAATCGTCCCCATGACTCTACAAACTATTGGGAGGTCAGTGGTGGAGGTCACAGGCGGAGGAGGTATCCTTTCCTATAGCTGAAATGCACCACCCTTGGTGCAGACTTGATGCACTGTATTATTCTGTGATTCTGTGAAGTTACCTGTGAAATAATTTTACTTATGTTGATTCTGGATGTTAGAGTATAGGAGGTTATCTAAGATAGTATTTAGTGTTTGCTGCATTTGGCTCTTGTATAGTAAATTTCTTCTGTTTCAAATTGTGTATTCTTGTTGCTTCATCCTTTTAATAAATAACTGGGATTTCAAATTTATTTTTTTTGTAAACAAAGTTACTGGTCTCTACTGAGGTTGTAAGACTGGCTGCTGCAGGTCCCTTGATACCCAGATGCCAGACTAACAATCAACATAACAAATATTCCGTTAACTATTGCCGCAAGAAGCTCAACGATTCCACTGGAGCGCTCGGGTGAGTTTGCCACAGTGAGAGCCTGGTGCACTACGTTGGCATCATGAGTGGAGGTGTCCAAGGCGTGGGTGGCTCAGTTGGTAACGGCCATGGCTGAGCGCTTTGACAGCATGACCCAGTCGCTGGGGGATGTCATCCAGTATCAGGTGGACCTTGATGAGGCATTGCGGAGCGTGTCCCAGGTGTGCATAGCCGAGGCACTGCGGAGCATGTCCCACTCTCAGGTGGGCCTTGACGAGGCATTGCAGAGCATGTCCAGGTCGCTGGGAGACATACCTAGTCACAAGTGGGCATTACCAGGGCACTCCAGAGCATGCCCCAGTCACTGAGGAGCATCACCGAGGGTGTTGACATAATGTTGCAGATATTGGGGAGCCGTCAGGGCTGGCAGAGCCAGATGAAGGGGCAGCCGGGGCTTGATCCAGCTACCGTACCCCTCTGTCCCGAGGTGAACTCCAGGGCCTATGGGCACTGACCGGGAGGGTGTCACGGGCTAGGTGTCAACCCGGAGCCATCCTACAGAGTGGCGACGGCAGCCACCAACTCCCCCGAGTTCCACCCCCTTGACAACGGCGCATCTCGCAGTCAGCAGTCCCATTCCCCCCCCCCCCCCCCCAAAAGCAGGTGATGGGTGTGACTGAGCACTTAGCAGACAGGGGTCAGACTATGGCATTGAATGAGGAGCACCAGCGCTCAGAGGGTTATCATTACCCCATCTGCCATCGACCATGACCCGCTGAGAGTGCCAACAAGTAATGTTACACAGGTCCTGGGAGGGAGGGAAATGTGGGGCGGGGGGGTCTGGAGGATGATGAGGGGGGGTGGGAGGCAGAGGAATGGGGGGCAGGCAGGGGGTTGGGGACAGCGGGAATGACGGACGGGACCACGTCCTATGTGAAATGGGTGACGTTGAGGGCCTCCCTGGTCCTCTGGACTTGCCGCTCCCTCCTGTATTCCATCCTCCAGCTGGTCCTGCGGGTCCACCCGGCCTTGTTCTCCAGCCCCTTATAGTCCGGCATCTCCTCGGCCTCCCCCTCCAGCAAGTCGCCTCGCTGCTGTGCCAGGTTGTGGAGGGGTGTACTGCGGAGCACCACCAGAGGGGTCGAGGCATCAGAACCGCATTTTGAGGAGTCCTCTATACCGCTCAATGACAGACCGGGTGGCCTTATAGGCCTCATCGTATCAGGTGTCTGCATCGGTCACTGGCCTCCATACTGGCGTCAATAGCCAGGTCCTCAGCGGGTACCCCTTATCCCGTAAGAGCCAAAAGACCATCCTGGGGTGGTCCCCGAAGAGGCCGGGGATATCTGATGCACGTCCAGAGGCCTCTGTGGTCAGTGGGAGTTATGGGTGGTTGGTGGGGCAGATAGGCAGGGGTTGCCCCTGGAACGGGACCACATGGTCCAGGGGTTGGCAAGGTGGACCCGCGGGTGCTGAGACACCCATCTCACCCCCGACAAGCATAGCCCCCGCCATAGGTGGCCAACTCCCCGCTCCGCAACTGCCCTTCCACCAATGGCAGCCCACCCCGACCAAGGCTGGCCCCCTGGTGGCTTCCCATCCTCCTTCTGAGCACTGGGGCATCAACCCCAGTGCCCCTGGGCTATTGCTTGTGAGCGAAGATGGCTACTCACCTCCTCAGGTCCCTGCAGCAGCCCTTCCTCCAGCTTCACGTTTTTAAAAAGGAGTACTAATCGACACTCGCATGACCACTTGCTGGGGAGGCCGTTAGATAGGGGGCACTCTTGTTGATTGTATGGAGATTAGGCTTAAGTGGTGATTATTGGTTTCTCGCCAATGAGAGTGGTTAGATTGCAAACATATTGACGCCCGACAGTTGTCGATTTTCACCTGTCCCATGATTTAAAGACCTCATCGCGCTCTTGCGTAAGCACAACACGGACATTAGAGGGCGCCCAATATCTTTCGTTTGACTAAGCTCCATCTTGTGGCAGAAGTTGGTCAGTGCATGCATCCCTTGGACTTCAGCTGTACCTGCACCAACCAACCTCTGTCACTAGATGGAGTAGAGGATTTAAGTGCAAGTTTAAGAGGAAAGCCAGGAGCAAAAGCAGCAGGGGAACGAGGGGCGCGATATAACACGCACAAAAGAGTCCCGTTGGGGCACATATAGCCTGAGTGTTTTTCAGTGCTGCAATGACGCTGCTATCTAAGGGGACGCTGCCGTTTGTTTTGGCCTCAGTCGGGAATGCTCCGGAGAGGCTGCATGGGATTTTTATATCTCAGGGGCTCCTGGCTTAAGAGAGTATCTCTGCCCCCTCATCTAGGGAGATCGTACTCAGGTGAGGTCACAGGAACATAGGATGCAGATCCCTTGGCCTCCAGTTGGGTTGACACCCCTTTCCCCCCAAGTCCGGTTCATCTCCCATCTTGACGGCAGGAGGGGGAGATCCTTTGCCCGCTTCGCTCAAGGCTGCCTGTTGAATACCCACTGTTCTAGGTCTGGAGGGGTATAACAAACTGGGGAGTGATATTTTTGGGCCGAATGCCTGGGTGGTTCCACGTGCTTGGCCTGGCGGTCACTACTGGACCCGTTTTGACAGCTGTAGGCAAAGTCTTGATGTCAAATTCTGAGTCGACCTACAGCATCCCCGCATGGAGGGGCTCATCTGCATCATTGGGTGTCACAAGTGGCTGCTACGGAGGAAGGGGCACCACCGCTGTGGGGGCTTTGATCTGTCCTTGAGGACCTGTAAGGCTCTGCTGCGGAGGTGGTCCACGTGCCAATTCAATTCTTTACCTGGTACCCGCACAGATTCTGAGACCAGCCCTGATTGCTTTGCTATCGTCCCCGGGATCCACACCGCCCGGTCAGCAAAGTTTCGGACGTTGACAGCGTCACAAATTCCATGATAGGTCTGGTTTGTTGCGTCTCAATGTGTTCCTGTTGGTCACGGATCTTTCCCCGATGTATGGCAAGTCGAGGCTCAACTGCGTGCATAGCCGATGTCCCATTAACAGTTCCGAAGGAGCCGCTCCAGTGGTGGCGTGTGGGGTGGTCCTGTAGTATAAAAGGAAACGGGCGAGGTGGGTCTCTGGGGAACCGGAGGTCTGTTTCCACATGCCGAGCTTAAATGTCTGCAAACCTTTGGATGACTGGTGGTAAGGTGCAGTACGTACATGGCGGTCTCTGTTTTGCTTTAGAAAGTCAGAAAATTGGGACTTTCGGTGGCGGCCATGGTGTGAGTGGTCGCACATTTGGCAGCTCCCGCTTGTGGTGTTTTTTTGGTCCTTCTCCCCCATTAACAAGTGGATGTTTTGATGGAAAAAGGTGCAGGAGTGGTGCAGGAAGAGTATATTCCACCGGTGGATGGATTTGTGGACCAGAAGTGGTTTTAGGCGAAAGGAGCTGTTGGAGCAAGAAACTTTTCCTGCGACACAGGGAAAGGTGGCGGAGAGCAAGGGGTTGGCCCTACCATGTCAATGGTCGATGGAGCAGCTGGACGACTTCTTGAATGAGATGTTCGGCCAGCAGAGACAATAGTCTCTAGGGGACCTGGTGAAAACGGTGGACCCGCTTAAGGCGGTGATCAACAGTGTGGAGCTGAGGCTGGAGACCCAAAGCCAGGCGATCCAGAAGGTGGAGGAGACGATGGGGGAGCATGAGGAGCAGCTTACTTCGCTGGCGGCCAAAATGGGGTTGTTGGGAGATACCCAGAAGCGGCTTCAGAAGTGGTAGCTCTCAAGAACCGCAATCTGAGGATTGTGGGGTTGCCAGAGGACATTGAGGGAGCTTATGTAGCCGCAATGCTGGAGAAGTTGCTGGGGGGGGGGGTCGACGACACATTGAATGGCCCCTGAAGGTGGATCGGGTGGACAGGGCGCTGATGAGGAAGCTGCAGGCTAACGAGCCGCCGAGGGCCATGGTGGTGCAGTTGCACCGGTTCCTTGGTTAAGAAAGATCTTGAGGTGGGCCAGACAGACGAGGCAATGTACCTGGGAGGGTAACGAGCTTCGGGTATTCCAGGACCTGGGTGCGGAGCTGGCCAAGAGCAGAGCGGGTTTTAATCGAATGAAGGCTGCCCCCTTTAAGGGGGTGAAGTTCGGGATGCAGTACTCGGCCCGCCTCTGGGTGACCTACAATGGTCGTGAATATTATTTTGATACATCGGAGGAAGCGATGTAGTTTGCGAGAGACAATGGACTGGCAGGAGAAGAGGATATTGAACTTTGGAAGAGGTGCTTGGGAGGTTGGTTCTCCCTGCTCCCCTTCCGGGGAGTTCAGGGTTTGGGGGTGATATCCCATCAATTCACAGCGAGACCATATGAACAAATGAACGAAGGCTTTATTACACAAAGAACTAGCCTGCCAGTGACTTCTGTACAAATGAGCGCCACCCACTAGGCGCAGGACTATATACCGTCCTGGGGGGGGGGGGGGGGGGGGGGGGGGGGCTGAGCCAGAGGCGGAGCCCACCAGGGTTCCAGCTCAATCCTTAAAGGTTACACAGGCACCACATCTCCTGGTGAATACATTTCACCACATTCACCCCCTGTTTAAAAAAAAAACACAAAGTCCGGCGGGGGTGACGTGTGTCAAATGTCCAGTCTATCCAGAGGCCGGATCGTCCTTTTAGACCTCCTCAGCTCTGGCGGTGCGGCGGGCACAGACGTCGTAGATGATGGTGACTCCGAGAGCGTGTTATTCGGAGCTTCCGCCCGGTGTGTCGGAGACGGTTGTGGGGTAATGGTCGGCAGGTGGGTGGCGGGTGGCTGCTGTGAAGGCGCAGGGGGTAGTGCAGGCACGGGGGACGGCGTAGACACGGGTGGACACAGGAGCCCCAGGAGGGCGAAAGAGACACGGTTGGTGGCGGTAGGCGATGCTGGGATGCGAGGGGGGGGCGTGTTGGCAGGGGAACCAGCGGGCGCCAGGTCCCATAGCAAGACTGTATCTTGCTGTCCGTCTGGGTGCGCGACGTAGGCATAATGGGGGTTTGCGTACAGCAGCTGGACCCTCTCGACTAAGGGGTCGGTCTTATGGCTCCTCACATGCCTCCGGAGAAGGACAGGCCCTGGAGTTGTCAGCCAGGATGGAAGCGAGACCCCGGAGATGGACTTCCTGGGGAAGACAAACAAAGGATTCTGAGGAGTCTCATTCGTGGCTGGGCAGGGGAGCGACCTAATGGAGTGGAGCGCGTCGGGGTGGACCTCCTGCCAGCGGGAACCGGGAGACTTCTAGACCAGAGGGCAAGAAGGAAGGCCTTCCATACCATCGCGGGTTGTAGCTGGTAGTCCTGCTCGAGGCGATGCCTTACCAAGCAGGTACTGACGCAGCTCATCGCTCATAAACGATGTGCCCCGGTCACTGTGGATGTATGCAGGGAAACAGTGTGAAGATGCTTTGTAGGGCCTTTATTACTGTAGCCGAGGTCAGATCGGGGCAAGGGACAGCGAAAGGGAAGCGGGAGTACTCGTCAATGACGGTCAGGAAGTACAGATTGCGGTTGGTGGACGGGAGTGGCCCTTTGAAGTCGATACTGAGGCGTTCAAAGAGCCGGAGACCTTTACCAGGTGGGCCTTGTCTGGCCGATAGAAATGCGGTTTGCACTCCGCGCAGACTTGGCAATCCCTACTTCTTGGTGGAGTAGGGCAGGTTGCGGAACTTAATAAAATGGACAGGCCGGGTGACCCTAGGTGGCAGAGGTCGTTGTGGAGAGCCCGCAGTCGGTCCTCCTGCGTGCTGGCACAAGTACCGCGGGACAGGGCATCTGAGGGCTTGTTGAGTTCCCCAAGACGATACTTAATATCGTAAGTGTAGGTGGAGAGTTTGATCCTCCATCTCAAGATCTTATCATTTTTAATTTTGCCCCGCTGTGCATTGTCAAACATAAAGGCTAACGACCGTTGGTCGGTGACGAGGGTGAACCTCCTACCAGCTAGGTAATGCCTCCAATGCCACACAGCTTCCACAATGGCTTGCGCCTCCTTCTCGACAGAGAAGTGTCGAATCTCAGAAGCATTGAGGGTTCTAGAGAAGAAGGCTACGGGCCTGCCCGCCTGGTTGAGGGTAGCAGCCAGGGCGACATCTGACGCATCGTTCCCTACCTGTAAAGGGATGGACTCATCCACCGAGTGCATGGTGGCCTTAGTGATATTGGCCTTGATGCAGCTGAAGGCTTTGTCCGCGTAGTTGGGGACCCACTGGACATAGTATGAGAAAAGCCCCAGGCACCGTTTGAGGGCATTGAGGCTGTGGGAAGGGGAAGTTCCGTGAGGGGGCGCATGCGGTCGGGGTCGGGCCCCAGGACTCCGTTTTCCACGACATAGCCGAGTATGGCTAGCCGGGTTGTGCGGAAAACGCACTTCTCCCCATTAAATGTGAGGTTGAGGGATTGGGTGGTTTGGAGGAACTTCTTAAGGTTGGCGTCGTGGTCCTGCTGGTCATGGCCGCAGATGGTGACATTGTCCAAGTACGGGTATGCAGCCCGTACTGGTCCACCATTTGGTCCATCGTTCTCCGGAAGACTGAGACCCCATTGGTGTAGCCGAAGGGACCCTGAGGAAGTGGAAGAGTTGGCCAGCTGCTTCAAAAGCCGTGTAGTGGCGCTCTTCCGGGCGAATCGGGAGCTGGTGGTAGGCAGACTTCAGATCCACCGGAGAGAAAACCCGGTATTGCGTGATCTGGTTGACCATCTCCGCAATGCGGGGGAGGGGGTACGCATCCAGTTGCGTGAGCCGGTTAATGGTCTGGCTGTAGTCCACCACCATCCGGTTCTTTTCCCAGTCCTGACAGCCACCACTTGAGCTTTCCAGGGGCTGTTGCTGGCCTTGATGACCCCCTCAAGAGTCACTGGACCTCCGACTTGATGAAAGTCATATCTTGTACACTGTACCGTCTGCTCCTGGTGCGATGGGCTTACAGTCGGGCGTGAGGTTCGCGAAGAGCGAGGGGGCAACCTTAAGGGTCGCGGACTACATACCGTGTGGGGGGTAAGGGTCCGCTGAACTTCAGGGTCAGGCTTTGGTGACTGCATTGGAAGTCTAGTCCAAGCAGTAGAGGGGCGCAGAGGTGAGGGAGGACATACAGCTTAAAAAGGGCATACTCAGCGCCCTGTATCGCGAGGTTCGCGACACAGTACCCCCGGATCCGGACCGAATGGGATCCGGAGGCGAGGGAGATCATTTGAGATGCGGGGTAGATCAGCAGGGAACAGCGCCTTAACGTTTTGGGGTGTATGAAGCTCTCCGTGCTCCCGGAGTCGAAGAAACAGGGGGTCTCGTGCCCGTTGACCCGGACGACCATCATGGAACTCCTCAGGTGCTTCGGCCGCGACTCGTCGAGGCTGACGGCGCCAAGCTGCGGGTAATCAGTGTAGTCGGAGGAATCTGGGTCATAAAATGGCGGCCCCCACGAGTCGCACGTGTCGGATTGAGCTGAAGATGGCCGCCCCCACGAGTTGCACGTAGCTGATGACGCGTCTGAAGGGGGCGTTTCCGGCAGGCACGCAGCCGCATTACGGGGTCTGCGGGCCTGTGAGTCCATGGGTCGGGCCTGAGGAGCTTTTGGTTTCTGGGCTTTCGATCTGGCCAGACAGACTCTGGCGAAGTGACCCTTTTTGCCGCAGTCGCCGCATGTCGCGGAGCGGGCTGGGCAACGCTGCCGTGGGTGTTGGCCCTTGCCGCAGAAGTAGCACGATGGTCCCCCAGTCTGGGTGAGCAACCGCGTGGCACATGCCTGTGGTGTGGCCGGGTCTGGCGACATCCGCGTCGGCGGGGCCCACGTGGGGCTCGCTGGGTCCGCGGGGAACGCGCTGAGGCTCTGGTAGGCCACCTCTAACGAGGTGGCTAGTTTTACCGTATCCTGCAGGTCGGTAGCCCCGTTTTCCAGCAGTCACTGCCTAACGTAATTAGAGCGGACCCCAGCCACATAGTTGTCCCGGATCTGCAGCTTCATGTGCTCCTCAGCCGTCACGTCTTGATAATTACAGGTTCTGGCGATTAGGGTCAGGTTTTCCAGATATTCGTCCAGAGATTCTCCTGTGCGCTGCCAGCGGGTAGTGAGCAGATGCCGCGCGAACACCTCGTTTACAGGCTTGGTGAAGCGCTTCTTCAGAATCGCGACCGCTGCCTCGTACGTGGCCGCCTTTTCGATCAAAACTGAAATTCGATGGCTCACCTGGGCGTGGAGGAGGTGCAACTTGCGAGCTTCGGGGATAGGCGCTTCGGAGGAGCCGAGGTAGGCCTCGAAGCAGCGGAGCCATTGAGAGAAGATCCCTTTGGCTTCTGGGGCACGGGCGTCGAAGTTGAGTTTTTCTGGCTTGAGAGCAGCGTCCACAGTGATGTTGTTTGTCTAATAAATTGATATACCATCAATTCACAGCGAGACAAGTGAACAAGTGCTCTATTACATAAGGAAGTAGCCCCGACTAGAAGGGAACATTCCTGCCTGGTGATTGTTGCGCGATGTCCGTTCATTCGTTGTCGAATGAACTTCACTTCAGCACTTCAGCAGTCAAGGGCATTCAGCCTCTGATGTCCGGGTAAGCGTTCTCCAAGGCGGCCTTCAGGACCCGCGACAACGCAGAATCGCCGAGCAGAAACTTATAGCCAAGTTCCGCACACATGAGTGCGGCCTCAACCGGGACCTGGGATTCATGTCACATTACATTCATCCCCCACCATCTGGCCTGTGAAATCCTACCAACTGTCCTGGCTTGATACAATTCACACCTCTTTAACCTGGGGTTACCCCATCTCTGGATCTGTAAAGATTTAATCACCTGCTAATGCTCGCATTCCTAGCATTGTTTGGCATCTTTGAATTTGTCTATATATGTGTTTCTGGATCAGACCTCTTCATTCACCTGAGGAAGGAGCAGCGCTCCGAAAGCTAGTGACATCGAAACAAACCTGTTGGACTTTAACCTGGTGTTGTAAGACTTCGTACTGGGAATATGATGTTATTGGTATTACTGAGACTTGGTTGAGGGAAGGGCAAGACTGGCAACTAAATATCCCAGGGTATAGATGCTTCAGGAGGGTTAGAGAGGGAGGTAAAAGGGGTGGAGGAGTTGCATTACTGGTCAGAGATGATATCACAGCTGTGATTAAGGAGGGCACGATGGAGGATTCGAGCACTGAGGCAATATGGGTAGAGCTAAGAAATAGGAAGGGTGCAGTAACATTGTTGGGACTTTACTACAGGCCTCCCAAAAGCGAACGTGAAGAAGAGGTACAAATATGTAGACAGAGTATAGAAAAATGTAGGAGCAATAGGGTGGTCGTGATGGGAGATTTGAACTTCCCCAACATTGAATGGGACTCATGTAGTGTTGGAGGCGTAGATGGAGCAGAATTTGTAAGGAGCATCTAGGAGAGTTTTTTTAGAGTAGTATGTAAATAGTCCAACTCGGGAAGGGGCCATACTGGACCTGGTATTGGGGAATGATCCCGGCCAGGTGGTTGAAGTTTCAGTCAGTGATTACTTTGGGAATAGAACATAGAACATTACAGCGCAGTACAGGCCCTTCGGCCCTCAATGTTGCGCCGACCTGTGAAACCACTCTAAAGCCCATCTACACTATTCCCTTATTGTCCATATGTCTATCCAATGACCATTTGAATGCCCTTAGTGTTGGCGAGTCCACTACTTGTTGCAGGCAGGGCATTCCACGTCCTTACTACTCTCTGAGTAAAGAACCTACCTCTGACAAATGTCTTATATCTATCTCCCCTCAATTTAAAGCTATGTCCCCTCGTGCTAGACATCACCATCCGAGGAAAAAGGCTCTCACTGTCCACCCTATCCAATCCTCTGATCATCTTGTATGCCTCAATTAAGTCACCTCTTAACCTTCTTTGCTCTAACAAAAACAGCCTCAAGTCCTTCAGCCTTTCTTCATAAGATCTTCCCTCCATACCAGGCAACATTCTGGTAAATCTCCTCTGCACCCTTTCCAATGCTTCCACATCCTTCCTATAATGCGGCGACCAGAATTGCACACAATACTCCAAATGCGGCTGCACCAGAGTTTTGTACAGCTGCAACATGACCTCATGGCTCCGAAACTCAATCCCTCTACCAATAAAAGCTAACACACCATACGCCTTCTTTTTTTTTAATAAATATTTTATTGAAAATTTTTGGTCAACCAACACAGTACATTGTGCATCCTTTACACAACATTATAACAATACAGATAATAATGACCTTTTTTTATATAAACAAAAAACAACAAATAAATAAATATTAAATAACAAAAATGAAAACTAGCCCTAATTGGCAACTGCCTTGTCACAGGCTATACCCCCCCCCCCCAAGTCCTGGGCTGCTGCTGCTGCCTTCTTTTTTCCCCCATCTATCTTTCCGCAAGATATTCGACGAACGGTTGCCACCGCCTGGTGAACCCTTGAGCCGACCCCCTTAGGACGAACTTAATCCGCTCTAGCTTTATGAACCCCGCCATATCATTTATCCAGGTCTCCACCCCCGGGGGCTTGGCTTCTTTCCACATTAGCAATATCCTGCGCCGGGCTACTAGGGACGCAAAGGCCAAAACATCGGCCTCTCTCGCCTCCTGCACTCCCGGCTCTTGTGCAACCCCAAATATAGCCAACCCCCAGCTTGGTTCGACCCGGACTCCTACTACTTTTGAAAGCGCCTTTGTCACCCCCACCCAAAACCCCTGTAGTGCCGGGCATGACCAAAACATATGGGTATGATTCGCTGGGCTTCTCGAGCACCTCGCACACCTATCCTCCACCCCAAAAAATTTACTGAGCCGTGTTCCAGTCATATGTGCCCTGTGTAATACCTTAAACTGAATCAGGCTTAGCCTGGCGCACGAGGACGACGAGTTTACCCTGTTTAGGGCATCTGCCCACAGCCCCTCCTCGATCTCCTCCCCTAGCTCTTCTTCCCATTTCCCTTTTAGTTCGTCCACCATAGTCTCCCCTTCGTCCCTCATTTCCCTATATATATCCGACACCTTACCATCCCCCACCCATTTCTTTGAGATGACTCTGTCCTGCACCTCTTGTGTCGGGAGCTGCGGGAATTCCCTCACCTGTTGCCTCGCAAAAGCCCTCAATTGCATGTACCTGAATGCATTCCCTTGGGGCAACCCATATTTCTCGGTCAGCGCTCCCAGACTCGCGAACTTCCCGTCCACAAATAGATCTTTCAGTTGCGTTATTCCTGCTCTTTGCCACATTCCATATCCCCCATCCATTCCCCCCGGGGCAAACCTATGGTTGTTTCTTATCGGGGACCCCCCCAATGCTCCGGTCTTTCCCCTATGTCGTCTCCACTGTCCCCAAATCTTCAGTGTAGCTACCACCACCGGGCTCGTGGTGTAGTTCCTCGGTGAGAACGGCAATGGGGCTGTCACCATAGCCTGCAGGCTGGTCCCCCTACAGGACGCCCTCTCTAATCTCTTCCACGCCGCTCCCTCCTCCTCTCCCATCCACTTACTCACCATTGAAATATTAGCGGCCCAATAATACTCACTTAGGCTCGGTAATGCCAGCCCCCCCCTATCCCTACTACGCTGTAAGAATCCCTTCCTCACTCTCGGAGTCTTCCCGGCCCAAACAAAACCCATGATGCTCTTTTCTATCCTTTTAAAAAAAGCCTTCGTGATCACCACCGGGAGGCACTGAAACACAAAGAGGAATCTCGGGAGGACCACCATCTTAACCGCCTGCACCCTCCCTGCCATTGACAGTGCTACCATATCCCATCTCTTGAAATCTTCCTCCATCTGTTCCACCAACCGCGTTAAATTTAGCCTGTGCAATGTGCCCCAATTCTTAGCTATCTGGATCCCCAGGTAACGAAAGTCTCTTGTTACCTTCCTCAACGGTAGGTCTTCTATTTCTCTACTCTGCTCCCCTGGATGCACCACAAACAGCTCACTCTTCCCCATGTTCAATTTATACCCTGAAAAATCCCCAAACTCCCCAAGTATCCGCATTATTTCTGGCATCCCCTCCGCCGGATCCGCCACATATAGTAGCAGATCATCCGCATATAAAGATACCCGGTGTTCTTCTCCTCCCCTAAGTATTCCCCTCCATGTCTTGGAACCTCTCAGCGCTATCGCCAGGGGCTCAATCGCCAGTGCAAACAGTAATGGGGACAGAGGACATCCCTGCCTTGTCCCTCTATGGAGCCGAAAATATGCCGATCCCCGTCCATTCGTGACCACACTCGCCACTGGGGCCCTATACAACAGCTGCACCCATCTAACATACCCCTCTCCAAAACCAAATCTCCTCAACACCTCCCACAGATAATCCCATTCCACTCTATCAAATGCTTTCTCGGCATCCATCGCCACTACTATCTCCGTTTCACCCTCTGGTGGGGCCATCATCATTACCCCTAACAGCCTCCGTATATTCGTGTTCAGCTGTCTCCCCTTCACAAACCCAGTTTGGTCCTCGTGAACCACCCCCGGGACACATTCCTCTATTCTCATTGCCATTACCTTGGCCAGGACCTTGGCATCCACATTTAGGAGGGAAATTGGTCTGTAGGACCCGCATTGTAGCGGATCCTTTTCCTTCTTTAAGAGAAGCAATATCGTTGCTTCAGACATAGTCGGGGGCAGTTGTCCCCTTTCCTTTGCCTCGTTAAAGGTCCTCGTCAGTACCGGGGCGAGCAAGTCCAAATACTTTCTGTAAAATTCAACTGGGAATCCGTCCGGTCCCGGGGCCTTTCCCGTCTGCATGTTCCTAATTCCTTTCACCACTTCTTCTACCGTGATCTGTGCTCCCAGTCCCACCCTTTCCTGCTCTTCCACCTTGGGAATTTCCAGCCGATCCAAAAAATCCATCATTCTCTCCCTCCCATCCGGGGGTTGAGCTTCATACAATTTTTTATAAAATGTCTTGAACACTTCATTCACTCTCTCCGCCCCCCGCTCCATCTCTCCTTCCTCATCCCTCACTCCCCCTATTTCCCTCGCTGCTCCCCTTTTCCTCAATTGGTGTGCCAGCAATCTGCTCGCCTTCTCCCCATATTCATACTGTACACCCTGCGCCTTCCTCCATTGTGCCTCTGCAGTGCCTGTAGTCAGCAAGTCAAATTCCACATGCAGCCTTTGCCTTTCCCTGTACAGTCCCTCCTCCGGTGCTTCCGCATATTGTCTGTCCACCCTCAAAAGTTCTTGCAGCAACCGCTCCCGTTCCTTCCTCTCCTGCTTCCCTTTATGTGCCCTTATTGATATCAGCTCCCCCCTAACCACCGCCTTCAACGCCTCCCAGACCACTCCCACCTGAACCTCCCCATTGTCATTGAGTTCCAAGTACTTTTCAATACATCCCCTCACCCTTAGGCACACCCCCTCATCCGCCATTAGTCCCATGTCCATTCTCCAGGGTGGGCGCCCTCCTGTTTCCTCCCCTATCTCCAAGTCTACCCAGTGTGGGGCATGATCCGAAATGGCTATAGCCGTATATTCCGTTCCCCTCACCTTCGGGATTAATGCCCTACCCAACACAAAAAAGTCTATGCGCGAATAGACTTTATGGACATAGGAGAAAAACGAGAACTCCTTACTCCTAGGTCTACTGAATCTCCACGGGTCCACACCTCCCATCTGCTCCATAAAATCCTTAAGCACCTTGGCTGCTGCCGGCCTCCTACCAGTCCTGGACTTCGACCTATCCAGCCTTGGTTCCAACACCGTGTTAAAGTCTCCCCCCATTATCAGCTTTCCCGTCTCTAGGTCCGGGATGCGTCCTAGCATTCGCCTCATAAAGTTGGCATCATCCCAGTTCGGGGCATACACGTTTACCAAAACCACCATCTCTCCCTGTAATTTGCCACTCACCATCACGTATCTGCCCCCGTTATCCACCACTATAGTCTTTGCCTCGAACATTACCCGCTTCCCCACTAATATAGCCACCCCCCTGTTTTTCTCATCCAGCCCCGAATGGAACACCTGCCCCACCCATCCTTTACGCAGCCTAACCTGGTCTATCAGTTTCAGGTGCGTTTCCTGTAACATAACCACATCTGCTTTAAGTTTCTTAAGGTGTGCGAGTACTCGTGCCCTCTTTATCGGCCCGTTGAGCCCTCTCACGTTCCACGTGATCAGCCGAGTTGGGGGGCTTCCCACCCCCCCCCCCCCTCCTTGCCGGTTAGCCATCATCTTTTTCCAGCTTCTCACCCAGTTCCCACGCAGCTGTATCTCCCCCAGGCGGTGCCCCCCCGCCCATCCTCTCCCGTACCCACTCCCCCCTTTCCCCAGCAGCAGCAACCCAGTAATTCCCCCCTCCCACCCCCCCCGCTAGACCCCCCGCTAGCGTAATTACTCCCCCCATGTTGCTCCCAGAAGTCAGCAAACTCTGGCTGACCTCGGCTTCCCCCCGTGACCACGGCTCGCACCGTGCGACGCCCCCTCCTTCCTGCTTCTCTATTCCCGCCATAATTATCATAGCGCGGGAGCCAAGCCCGCGCCTCTCCCTCGGCCCCGCCTCCCATGGCCAACGCCCCATCTCCTCTCCCTCCCCACCTCCCCCCATCACCACCTGTGGGAGAAAGAAAAGTTACCATACCGCAGGATTAGAACATAAAACCCCTCTTCGCCCCCCCCCATTCGCCCCACCACTTTGTCCAAACGTTCTTTTTCATAATCCACTCATTCCAGTTTTTCTTCTACAATAAAAGTCCACGCTTCATCCGCCGTCTCAAAGTAGCGGTGCCTCCCTTGATATGTGACCCACAGTCTTGCCGGTTGCAGCATTCCAAATTTTATCTTCCTTTTGTGAAGTACCGCCTTGGCCCGATTAAAGCTCGCCCTCCTTCTCGCCACCTCCGCACTCCAGTCTTGATAAACGCGGATCACCGCGTTCTCCCATTTACTGCACCGAGTTCTCTTCGCCCATCTAAGGACCATTTCTCTATCCTTAAAACGGAGGAATCTCACCACTATGGCTCTGGGAGTTTTTCCTACTCTCGGTCCTCGCGCCATCACTCGGTATGCTCCCTCCACCTCCAACGGACCCGTCGGGGCCTCCGCTCCCATTAACGAATGCAGCATCGTGCT
Source organism: Scyliorhinus torazame (assembly GCF_047496885.1). NCBI lineage: Eukaryota > Metazoa > Chordata > Chondrichthyes > Carcharhiniformes > Scyliorhinidae > Scyliorhinus > Scyliorhinus torazame. Next base: position 228,706,959 of record NC_092716.1, read on the forward strand.
CACATATGCCCCGACGTCCGCCCCCTCCACACCTTCAGGAAGGCCAAGAATCCTCAGGTTGTTCCTCCTTGCGTTGTTTTCCAGTGCCTCCAACCTCTCCACACATCGTTTCTGGTGTGCCTCCTGTATCTCCGACTTCACCACCAGGCCCTGTATATCGTTCTCATTCTCGGCTGCTTTCGCCTTCACGACCCGAAGCTCCTGCTCCTGGGTCTTTTGTTCCTCCTTTAGCCCTTCGATCGCCTGTAGTATCGGGGCCAACAACTCTTTCTTCATTTCCTTTTTTATCTCCTCCACGCAGCATTTCAAGAACTCTTGTTGTTCAGGGCCCCATATGAAACTGCCACCTTCCGACGCCATCTTGGTTTTTGCTTGCCTTCCTTGCCGTTGTTCCAAAGGATCCGCTGCAATCCGGCCACTTTCCTCTCCTTTTTCCATCCGTGTCCAGGGGGAACACCCTCCTGGTTTACCGCACGGTGTTTTTAGCCGTTAAAATTGCCGTTGGGGCTCCTATCAAGAGCCCAAAAGTCCGTTTCACAGGGAGCTGCCGAAACGTGCGACTCAGCTGGTCATCGCCGCACCCGGAAGTCACCATACGCCTTCTTAACAACCCTCTCAACCCGGGTGGCAACTTTCAGGGATCTATGTACATGGACACCGAGATCTCTCTGCTCATCCACACTGCCAAGAATCTTACCATTAGCCCAGTACTCTTGTCTTCCTGTTATTCCTTCCAAAATTAATCACCTCACACTTTTCTGCATTAAACTCCGTTTGCCACCTCAGCCCAGCGCTGCAGCTTATCTATGTCCCTCTGTAACTTGTAACATCCTTCCGCACTGTCCACAACTCCACCGACTTTAGTGTCATCTGCAAATTTACTCACCCATCCTTCTACACCCTCCTCCATGTCATTTATAAAAATGACAAACAGCAGTGGCCCCAAAACAGATCCTTGTGGTACACCACTAGTAACTGGACTCCAGTCTGAACATTTCCCATCAACCACCACCCTTTGTCTTCTTCCAGCTAGCCAATTTCTGATCCAAACTGCTAAATCACCCTGAATCCCATGCCTCCGTATTTTCTGCAGTAGCCTACCGCGGGGAACCTCATCAAATGCTTTACCGAAATCCATATACACCACATCAACTGCTTTACCCTCATCCACCTGTTTGGTCACCTTCTCAAAGAACTCAATAAGGTTTGTGAGGCACGACCTACCCTTCACAAAACCGTGTTGACTATCTCTAATCAAATTATTCCTTTCCAGATGATTATACATCCTATCTCTTATAAATCTTTCCAAGATTTTGCCCACAACAGAAGTAAGGCTCACTGGTCTATTCTGGGGTTATCTCTACTCCCCTTCTTGAACAAGGGGACAACATTTGCTATCCTCCAGTCTTCTGGCACTATTCCTGTAGACAAAGATGACTTAAAGATCAAAGCCAAAGGCTCAGCAATCCCCTCCCTAGCTTCCCAGAGAATCCTAGAATAAATCCCATCCGGCCCAGGGGACTTACCTATTTTCACACTTTCCAGAATTGCTAACACCTCCTCCTTATGAACCTCAAGCCCTTCTAGTCTAGTAGCCTGAATCTCAGTATTCGCCTCGACAACATTGTCTTTTTCCTGTGTGAATACTGATGAAAAATATTCATTTAGCACCTCTCCTATCTCCTCGGACTCCAAGCACAACTTCCCACTACTGTCCTTGACTGGCACTACTCTTACGCTAGTCATTCTTTTATTCCTGACATATCTATAGAAAGCATTAGGGTTATCCTTGATCCTACCTGCCAAAGACTTCTCATGTCCCCTCCTGGCTCCTCTTAGCTCTCTCTTTAGGTCCTTCCGAGCTAACTTGTAACTCTCGAGCGCCCTAACTGAACCTTCATGTCTCATCTTTACATAAGCCTCCTTCTTCCTCTTGACAAGTGTTTCGACTGCTTTAGTAAACCATGGTTCCCTTGCTCGACCACTTCCTCCCTGCCTGACAGGTACATGCTTATCAAGGACACACAGTAGTTGTTCCTTGAACAAGCTCCACATTTCCATTGTGCCCAACCCCTGCAGTTTTCCTCTCCACCCGATGCATCCTAAGTCTTGCCTCATCGCATCATAATTGCTTTTCCCCCAGATATAACTCTTGCCCTGCGGTATATACCGATCCCGTTCCATCACTAAAGTAAACGTAATCGAATTGTGGTCACGATCGCCAAAGTGCTCACCTACCTCCAAATCTAGCACCTGTCCTGGTTCATTACCCAGTACCAAATCCAATATGGCCTCGCCTCTCGTTGGCCTATCTACATACTGTGTCAGGAAACCCTCCTGCACATATTGGACAAAAACGGACCCACCTAAAGTACTTGAATTATAGCGTTTCCAGTCAACATTTGGAAAGTTAAAGTCCCCCATAACAACTACCCTGTTGCTTTCCAGAGGATTGGAAAGTAGCAAACGTGACACCACTGTTTAAAAAAGGAGGTCGGCAGAAAGCGGGTAATTATTGGCCGATAAGCTTAACTTCGATTGTAGGGAAAATGCTGGAATCTATCATTAAGGAGGAAATAGCGGGGCACCTGGAGGGAAATTGTCCCATTGGGCAGACGCAGCATGGGTTCACAAAGGGTAGGTCGTGTCTGACTAATTTGGTAGAATTTTTTGAGGACGTTACCAGTGCAGTAGATAACGGGGAGCCAATGGATGTGGTATATCTGGATTTCCAGAAAGCTTTTGACAAGGTGCCATACAAAAGGTTGCTGCATAAACTAAAGATGCATGGCATTGAGGGTAAAGTGGTAGCATGGGTAGAGGATTGGTTAACTAACAGAAAGCAGAGAGTGGGGATAAATGGGTGTTTCTCTGGTTGGCAACCTGTAACTAGTGGGGTCCCTCAAGGATCAGTATTTGGCCCGCAGTTGTTCACAATTTACATAGACGATTTGGAGTTGGGGACCAAGTGCAATGTGTTAAAGTTTGCAGACGACACTAAGATGAGTGGTAAAGCAAAAAGGGCAGAGGATACCGGAAGTCTGCAGAAGGATTTGAATAGGTTAGGTGAATGGGCTAGGGTCTGGCAGATGGAATTCAATGTTGCCAAGTGTGAGGCTATCCATTTTGGGAGGAATAACAGCAGAATGGATTATTATTTAAACGGTAAGATGTTAAAACATGCTGCTGTGCAGAGGGACCTGGGTGTGCTGGTGCACGAGTCGCAAAATGTTGGTGTGCAACAGGTGATTAAGAAGGCTAATCGAGTTTTGTCTTTCATTGCTAGAGGGATGGAGTTCAAGACTAGTGAGGTAATGCTGCAATTGTATAGGGTGTTGGTGAGGCCGCATCTGGAGTATTGTGTTCAGTTTTGGTCTCCTTACCTGAGAAAGGACATATTGGCACTGGAGGGGGTGCAGAGGAGATTCACTAGGATGATCCCAGAGTTATGGGGATTAGATTATGACGAGAGGTTAAGTAGACTGGGACTGTACTCATTGGAGTTTAGAAGGATGCGGGGGGATCTTATTGAGACATATAAGATTATGAAGGGAATAGATAGGATAGATGCGGGCAGGTTGTTTCCACTGGTCGGGGAAAGCAGAACTAGGGGGCATAGCCTCAAAATAAGGGGAGGTAGATTTAGGACGGAGTGTAGGAGGAACTTCTTCACCCAAAGGGTTGTGAATCTCTGGAATTCCTTGCCCAGTGAAGCAGTTGAGGCTCCTTCTTTAAACCTTTTTAAGAAAAAGATAGATGCCTTTCTAAAGAATAAAGGGATTCAGGGATATGGTGTACGGGCCGGAGAGTGGAGCTGAGTCCATAAAGATCAGCCATGATCTCATTAAATGGCGGAGCAGGCTCGAGGGGCCAGATGGCCTACTCCTGTTCCTAGTTCTTATGTTCTTTCGCTCCTCTCCAGAATCATCTTTGCAATAGCAATCCCAATTCCATAAGCTTTAGAATACTCATGGACAAAGACGTGAGTGGTCCTAAAGGAAGAGTGCTAATTTGGGGAAAGGCCAAGTACAACAGAATTCGGCAGGAGCTAGGGAATGTGGATTGGGAGCAGCTGTTTAAGGGTAAATCCACATTTGAAATGTGGGAGTCTTTTAAGGAAAGGTTGATTAGAGTGCAGGACAGACATGTCCCTGTGAAAATGAGGGATAGAAATGGCAAGATTAGGGAACCATGCATGACGGGTGAAATTGTGAGATTAGTTAAAATGAAAAAGGAAGCATAGATAAGATCTAGGCGACTTAAAACTGATGAAGCTTTGGAGGCATATCGGGAAAGTAGGACAAATCTCAAACGCGCAATCAAGAGGACTAAAAGGGGTCATAAAATATCTTTGGCTGACAGGGTTAAGGAAAATCCCAAAGCCTTTTAGTCGTATATAAGGAGCAAGAGGGTAAGTAGAGAAAGGATTGGCCCACTCAAAGCAAAAGAGGGAATTTATGTGTGGAGTCAGAGGAAATGGGTGAGATTCTTAATGAGTACTTTGCATCGGTATTCACCAAGGAGAGGGACATGACGGATGTTGAGGCTAGGGATGGATGTTTAAATACTCTAGGTCAAGTCGGCATAAGGAAGGGGGAAGTTTTGGGTATTCTAAAAGGCATTAAGGTGGACAAGTCCCCAGGTCCGGATGGGATCTCTCCCAGGTCACTGAGGGAAGCGAGGGACGAAATAGCTGGGGCCTTAACAGATATCTTTGCAGGATCCTTGAGCACAGGTGAGGTCCCGGAGGACTGGAGAATTGCTGATGTTGTCCCTTTGTTTAAGAAGGGTAGCAGGGATAATCCAGGGAATTATAGACCTGTGAGCTTGACGTCAGTGGTAGGCAAACTGTTGGAGAAGATACTGAGGGATAGGATCTATTCACATTTGGAAGAAAATAGACTTATCAGTGATAGGCAGCATGGTTTTGTGCAGGGAAGGTCATGTCTTACAAACCTAATAGAATTCTTTGAGGAAGTGACAAAGTTGATTGATGAGATCTGGGAGTTCAGGTCCATTGTACCCTGAAGGTGGCAACGCAGGTCGATAGAGTGGTCAAGAAGGCATACAGCATGCTTGCCTTCAACCGACGGGGTATTGAGTACAAGAGTCGGCAGGTCATGTTACAGTTGTATAGGACTTTGGTTCGACCACATTTGGAATACTGCTTGCAGTTCTGGTCGCCACATTACCAGAAGGATGTGGATGCTTTAGAGAGGGTGCAGAGGAGGTTCACCAAGATGTTACCTGCTATGGAGGGTGCTAGCTATGAAGAAAGGTTGAGTAGATTAGGATTGTTTTCGTTGGAAAGACGGAGGTTGAGGGAGGATCTGATTGACGTTGACAAAATTATGAGATGTATGGACAGGGTGGATAGCAACAAGCTTTTTCCAAGAGTGGGGGTGTCAATTACAAGGGGGTCACGATTTGAAGGTGAGAGGGGGAAAGTTTAAGGGAGATATGCGTGGAAAGTTTTTTACGCAGAGGGTGGTGGGTGCCTGGAACGCTTTGCCAGCGGAGATGGTAGAGGCGGGCACGATAGCATCATTCAAGATGCATCTAGACAGATATATGAACGGGCGGGGAACAGAGGGAAGTAGATCCTTGGAAAATAGGCGACAGGTTTAGATAAAGGATCTGGATCGGCGCAGGCTGGGAGGGCTGAAGGGCCTGTTCTTGTGCTGTAATTTTCTTTGTTCTTTGTTGTTCTTTGGGCTGGTCAAGAGGTCCCATGTGTTCGCGCATTTGAGGAGCTTAAAGGCAGATGTGGCATTCTTGCAGGAAACACACCTGAAGATCAAGGATCAGACCAGGCTAAGGAAACGATGGGGTAGGTCAGGTCTTTCCTTCAGGATTAGATTTGAAGATGAGGGGGCTGGCGATCCTGATAAATAATTTTTATAGGATTTTAATACGATTATTGAGCCGAAATTGGATCGGTCGAGTCCGAGGTCGGGGAGGGTATCAGAGGTGGCGAGGGAAATTAAAGAATTTATGGAGCGTATGGGAGGAATGGATCTGTGGAGATTTGGTAGGCCAAGGGCGAAGGAATTTTCGTTCTTCTCCCATGTACATAAGGTGTACTCCCAGATTGACTATTTTGTGATGGACCGGACGATGTTGGCGGAGGTGGTTGGGTCGGAGTACTCAGTGATTGTGGTTTCAGACCACGCGCCGCATTGGGTGGATTTGCAGGTGGATCGGGGCGTTGGGGCCCTGCGCCCACAGTGGAGGCTGGATGTGGCACTGTTAGCAGATGAGGAGGTTTGTGAGCGGGTGAGGGCTACTATTCGGGGTTATGTGGAGTTGAATGACATGGTGGAGGTCTTGGCCGGCACGCTATGGGAGGCTTTGAAAGCAGTGGTGAGGGGGGTGTTTATATCGATATGGCGCATAGAGACAACACAGAGCGGGCGAAGATGGCGAGGTTAGTGGATAAGATCCTGCAGGTGGACAGGAGGTATTCAGAGGCCCCGAAGACTGGGTTGTTAAGGGAGTGGCAGAAAACCCAGATGGAGTTTGGACTGATGGGGCAGTTGAGGAGGGCCGGGGGGGCAGTCGATGAATACAGGGAAAAGGTGAGTAGGATGTTGGCACATCAATTGAGGAAGCAGGAGGCAGCGAGGGAGATCGGAAAGTTGAAGGATAGGAGGGGGAAAACGATCTTAGGACCGGTGGGGGTGAAGAGAATGTTTGAGGATTTTTCTGAGAGGCTAGCTCTTAGCTCTTTTCTCTCCCTACAGATGCTGCCAGACCTGCTGAGATTTTCCAGCATTTTCTCTTTCGTTTCACATTCCAGCATCCGCAGTAATTTGTTTTTATGAGAGGCTATATGATTCGGGACCCCGACCGGGGAAGGAGGGAATGAGGCGTTTTTTAGACGGATTGGAATTCCCCAAGGTGGAGGAGGACCTGGTGGAGGGACTGGGAGCCCCCATTGGACTGGTGGAGGCGTTGGAGAGTATGGAGGCGATGCAGGCCGGTAAGGCCCTGGGCCTGGATGGGCTCCCAGTGGATTTTTAGAAAACGTTTTCAGGGGACCTAGGGCCCATGCTGGTAAGGGCATTCAATGAGGCAAGGGAGAAGGGGGTGATCTCCCTCACGTTATTGCAGGCCTCGATTTACGTAATGTTAAAGAAGGATAAGGACCTGGATCAGTGTGTGTCCTACCGGCCAATTTCATTGCAAAATGTGGACGCTAAGTTGCTGGCCCAGATCTTGGCCTCACGGATTGAGGACTGTGGGCTGGGGTAATAGAGGAAGATCAGACGGGGTTTGTAAAGGGGAGGCAACCATTGGCCAATATTAGACGTTTGTTAAACGTTATAATGATGCCCCTGGAGGGACAAAATGTGGAGGTGGCGGTCGCCATGGACGCAGAGAATGCCTTTGATCGGGTGGAGTGGGACTACTTGTGGGAGGTGTTGGGCAGTTTGGGTTTGGACAGGGGTTTGTGGATTCCATCATGGCATGAGACAGGGATGCCCACTCTCCCCATTGCTCTTTGCCTTGGCGATAGAGCCACTGGCGATGGCGCTTAGGGCATCAAGGGATTGGCATGGAATAGTGCGGGGGGGGTGGGGGGTGGAGCATAGGGTCTCGCTGTATGCGGACGATCTTTTGCTCTATATATCAAACCCTTTCCAAGGTATTGGGGGGATTACGGGCATATTGGAGGAATTCGGCTGGTTCTCGGGGTACAAATTGAATATGGGGAAGAGTGAGGTTTTTCTGATCCAAGCGAGGGGGCAGGTGAGGAGACTGGGGGAGTTGCTATTGAGTAGTGGGAGCTAGCTTCAGGTATTTGGGCATTCAGGTGGGGGTGGGAGCAGCTACACAAGCTGAATTTGGCCTGGCTGGTGGAGCAAATCAAGGGGATTTTAGAAGGTGGGGTGTGCTCCCACTGTCGTTGGCGAGACGGGTGCAGTCGGTGAAAGTGACAATTCTCTCAAGGTTCTTATTTGCGTTCCAGAATCTGCTGATCTTTATTCCGAAGGCTTTTTTTAGGAGGGTTAATGCACTGATTTCGGGGTTTGTCTGGGCAGGTAAAGCCCCCCGGGTCCAGAAGATGCTGCTTGAGCGAGGATGAGGGGCGGACGGTTGGCTCTTCCAAACTCAAATGAATTATTACTGGGCAGCGAAGATAGCCATGGTTAGGAAGTGGGTAGTGGCCTCACAGCGCCGAGGTCCCAGGTTTGATCCCGGCTCTGGGTCACTGTCCATGTGGAGTTTGCACATTCTCCCCGTGTTTGCGTGGGATTCGCCCCCACAAACCAAAGATGTGCAGATGGATTGGCCACGCAAAATTGCCCCTAATTGGAAAAAATGCATTGGGTACTCTAAATGTATTAAAAAAAGGAAGTGGGTAGTGGGGGAGGGGTCGGCATGGGAGTGGATTGAGGCGGCATCTAAGGAATCGAGCTTAGGGGCACTGTTGACGGCGCCTCTGCCGTACTCGCCGGCCAGGTATATCACAAGCCCGGTAGTGGTGGTGGCCCTGAGGGTGTGGGTACAGTGACGGCAGCACCTGAGACTGGAGGGGGCCTCAGTTTGGGCACCGATCTGTGGGAATCTATAGGCCCCCAAACAGTAACTGAGATGTGGAGGAAAAGATTGCTCTGCAGATTTTGGATTGGTGCGATAGTCACAGGGGAGTTGTTTTTATCCAGTGTGTGCAGGAGGGTTTCCTCACACAATATGTGGATAGACCGACAAGAGGCGGGGCCATATTGGATTTGGTACTGGGTAATGAACTGGGCCAAGTTAGATTTGGTTGTGGGAGAGCACTTTGGAGATAGTGACCACAATTCGGTGACTTTCACTATAGCAAGGGAGAGGATAGAACATACGGCAGGGAAAGGTTTATAACTGGGAGAAGGGTAATTACGATGTGATTAGGCAAGAATTGGGGAGCATAAGATGGGAACAGGAACTGTCAGGGATAGGCACAATTGAGATGTGGAGCTTGTTCAAGGAGCAAATACTGCGTGTCCTTGATATGTATGTCCCTGTCAGGCAGGGAGGAAATGGTCGAGTGAGGGAACCATGGTTTATAAAACAGGTTGAATGTCTTGCCAAGAGGAAGAAGGGGGCTTTTGTAAGGATGAGAAAACAAGGTTCAGCTAGGGCACTTGAGGGATACAAGATAGCCAGGAAGGAGCTCAAGAAAGGGCTTAGGAGAGCTAGGAGGGGGCATGAGAAGTCCTTGGCGGGTAGGATCAAGGAAAACCCCAAAGCCTTTTACACTTATGTGAGGAATAAAAGAATGACCAAGGTGAAGTTAGGGCCGGTCAAGGACAGTAGTGGGAACGTGTGCATGGAGTCTGAAGATATAAGAGAGGCCCTAAATGAATACTTTTCTTCAGTGTTCACATAGGAGAGGGGCCATGTTGTTGAGGAGGATAGTGCGATACAGGCTGGTAGGCTGGAGGAGCTGGATATTCGGAAGGAAGATGTGTTAGAAATTTTGAGAAGCTTAAGGATAGATAAGTCCCCTGGGCCTGATGGGATATACCCCAGGATTCTTTGGGAGGCGAGGGATGAGATTGCAGAGCCTTTGGCTTTGATCTTTATGCCCTCACTGTCTACAGGAATAGTGCCAGATGACTGGAGAGAGGCGAATGTTGTCCTCTTGTTCAAGAAAGGGAATAGGTATAACCCTGGGAATTATAGGCCGGTTAGTCTCACTTTGGTCATAGGTAAATTATTGGAAAGGAACCTGAGGGATAGGATTTATGATCATTTGGAAAGATACAACTTAATCCAGGCTAGTCAGCACCGATTTGTGAGGGGTAAGTCTTGCCTCACAAGTTTGATTGTATTCTTTGAGGAGTTAACTAAGTACATAGATGAAGGTAGAGCAGTTGATGTCGTATACATGGATTTTAGTAAGACGTTTGAAAAGGTGCCCCATGGTCGACTCATGCAGAAAGTAAGGAGGCATGGCATAGAGGGAAATTTGGCCGATTGGATCAATAACTGGCTATCACATAGAAGACAGAGGGTGGTGGTAGATGGTAAATTTTCATCCTGGAACCCAGTCACCAGCGGTGTACCACAGGGATCAGTGCTGGGTCCTCTGCTATTTGTGATTTTTATCAATGACTTGGATGATGGAGTTGAAGGTTGGGTTAGTAAATTTGCTGATGACACCAAGATTGGTGGAGTAGTGGATAATGTGGAGGGCTGTTGTAGGCTGCAAAGAGACATTGTTAGGATGCAGAGCTGGGCTGAAAGGTGGCAGATGGAGTTTAACCCTGATAAGTGTGTAAGTGTGAGGTGATTCATTTTGGTAGGACAAATTTGAATGCGGATTACAGGGTTAACGGCAGGGTTCTGAAGAATGTGGAGGAGCAGAGAGATCTCGGAGTTCATGTCCATAGACCTCTGAAAGTTGCCACTCAAGTGTATAGAGCCGTGAAGAAAGTCTACAGTGTGTTAGCATTTATTAACAGGGGGATTGAGTTTAAGAGCCGTGAGGTTATGCTGCTACTGTACAAGACCTTGGTTAGACCACATTTGGAGTATTGTGTACAGTTCTGGTCACCTCATTATAGGAAGGATGTGGAAGCATTGGAAAGGGTGCAAAGGAGATTGATCAGGATGCCGCCTGGATTGGAGGGTAGGTCTTATGAGGAAAGGTTGAGGGAGCTAGGGCTTTTCTCATTGGATCGAAGGAGGATGAGAGGTGACTTAACTGAGGTGTATAAGATGATGAGAGGGATAGATAGAGTGGACGTTCAGCAACTTTTTCCTTGGGTGGATGTAGCTGCTAAAAGGGGGCATAACTATAAAGTTCATGGTGGAAGATATAGGAGGGATGTCAGAGGTAGGTTCTTTACTCAGAGAGTGGTTGGGGCGTGGAATGCACTCCCAGCTATGGTAGTGGAGTCGGACACTTTAGGAACTTTCAAGCGGTTATTGGATAGGCATATGGAGTGCACTAGAATGATTGGGAGTAGGTTGATTTGATCTTAGTTCCAGACTAGTTTAGCACAACATCGTGGGCCGAACGGCCTGTACTGTGCTGTACAGTTCTATGAATCATAGGTTTGTTCCGGGGGGCTGGACGGAGGGGTTTCAGGGGTGGCGACGGGTGGGGATTGAGCAGTTTTGGGATCTTTTTGTTATGGGCAGCTTCTCGAGCTTGATTGGGTTGGTGGAAGAATTTGAGCTGCTCAGCTGGAATGGGTTCCGGTATTTGCAGGTGAGGTATTTTGTTGGGAAGCCACCTTTCCTCACCTGCTGCCCCTGGGCTACTGGACTAGATAGTGTCAAAAACATGGGTGGGTGAGGGCAGAGTGTTGGAAATCTATAAAGTGCTAATGGATTAGGAGGGAGCACCGATAGAGATAGTGAAGCTTAAGTGAGAGGAGGAGCTGGGGAGGGAGTTGGAGGCTGGGTTGTGGGAGGAGGCTCTGGGAAGGGTGAATGCGTCCACTTCATGTGCTAGGCTTAGTCTTATTAAGTTCAAGGTGGTCCACAGGGCACATATGACTGTGGCCAGGATGAGTAGGTTTTTTGAAGGGGTGGAGGATAGGTGTCGGCGGTGCGCGGGGTGGACCCGTGTCATGTCCACATGTTTTAGGCCTGTGCGAAGCTGGAGGGATTCTGGCGGGAGATTTCTGACGTTATGTCGGAGGTCTTGAGGATGAAGATGGTTCTGAATCCAGAAGTGGCAATCTTTGGAGTGTCAGGAGACCCAGGAGTCCAGGGAGCGAGAGAGGCCGTCGTCTTGGCCTTTGCCTCCCTGGTAGCCCATAGACGGATCCTATTGGAATGGCAGTACTCGGGGCCGCTGAAACCAGGGGTTTGGGTGAGCGATCTAGCAGAGTTCCTCAGGCTGCAAAAGATTCGCCTTGAGTGGGTATGTGGTGGGGCTTGCCTGGAGATGGCAGCGTTCATTGACTACTTTAAAAATAGTTGGGGGGGGGGGGGGGGGGGAGGGGGGGTTGAGAAAGGAGGTATAGGAGAGGGAGAGCGGGAGGCAGGACAGTGGGGTGTTAGATATTTACTTTCTTTGGTTATTTGTATTCCGGTTTGCTTGTTTTTTTTGTATGGTTGTGTTTGATGTATATATATATATAAATGCCTCAATAAAATATTTAAAAAAAAAAGAAAGTCAGCGAATTACATACTAGTAAAAGTGGTGCCGCTGTCCAATACCAACACCTAGGGAAGCCCATGGACATTAAAGGTTTGTCTGAACTACGCAGTGTGACTCGCAATATCATTGTGGTCATGCGGTGGACGTCCATCCATTTGAATGTGCATCCACAATAATTAGATACATTGCTCCTTGAAAAGGTTCCGTGCAATCTACATGGAGGCGGGGCATGGTTCCCTGGCCACTCCCGTGGGTGGAGTGGAGCTACAGGGGTAGCTTCTGGTGTTCTTGGCACTGTGTACATTGTTTTGCTAAAGTCTTAATATTTGCGTATATTCCGGGCCACCACACATAGCTCCTGGTCAACATCTTCATTTTGGAGAGTCCCGGGTGTCCGCTGTGGAGGTCTTGTAGGATTGCTCTCTGGCCTCGCTCGGGGATGACCACCCAGGAGCTCCACAGCAGGATGCCATCCACTACATGGAGTTCGGCCACTTTCATGGTGAAGGTGCGCAGATCCTCCGGCAGGACATGTGTTGGCCCCTGTACAGCACTATGTGGTGGTCCCTGGCCAACAATGGGTCCGTTTGCGTCCATGTCTTTATCTGGGCCAGCGTAACTGGCAAGGAGTCCATAAAATGTAAGGCAGGCGACAGCGTGCTAGTGGGCAACGGGAGTTGGCTGAGGGTGTTTGCCTGCGGAATCTTTGTTTCCGGACGATGTTCCAACATGTATTTGAATGCCACCAGGAGCAGAGCCCAACGCTGAATGTAGGCAGACATCAGGGGGGCTTTGCCCTATCTTCCCTGAACAACCCCAATAGGGCTTGTGGTTGGTGTGCACCGTGGATGAATGTCCATACATACTGGTGGAATCACTTCACCCCAAAAACCTACGCCAAATCTTCCTTTTTGATTTGTGCATAGCTCCGCTCTGCTGTCACCAGGGTGCATGAAGCAAACGCAATAGGTTGTTCTGCTCCGTAATCCATTTGTTGCACCAGAACAGCCCCCGCACCAGAACAGCCCCGATTCCGCAAGGTGAGGCATCGCAGATTAACAACAAGGACTTGAACGGGTCAAAATGAGTCAGCAGATGTGATGATGATAGCCACTGTTTCACTTTGTCGAAAGCCCTCTGTTGAGGTGGGTCCCAATATCATTGTTGGCCCTTCTTTAGTAACAGATGCAGCATGGCCAACACGGTCACCAAAATTTGGAATGAACTTGCCATAATAGTTTATGAAGCCGAAGAAGGAACGGAGTTCTGGAGGATCCTTTGGCATGGGGGCCTACTAGATTGCTCATGCCTTGTTGGCCACTGGATGCAAGTCATTCCTGTCCACCCTGCAACCTAAGAAGACTGTTTCTTTCACGTGAAACACACTTTTCGTGCCATAGGCCCCGACTGCCTCAAAATGCCGCGGTACGTCCTCCAGGTTCTACATGTGTTCCCGGTCAGATCAATCAGTGATCAACACGTTGTCCAGATAAGCTGCTACCTGTGGCAATTGTTGGAGAATATTCTCCATTACTCGCTGAAAAATGGTACATGCAGAGTAAACTCCGAAAGGCAACCTGGTGTACTCATACAAACCAGTGTGTGTTTATGGTCACGTATTTCCGTGAAGCTGGGTCCAAAACTATTTGTGGATAAGCATGGCACATGTCGAGCCTGGTGAAGGTACGCCCTCTGCTGAGCCAAGCGCATAGGTCTTCAATCCTTAGCGCCGGGTAATGGTCCAAACAGGACGCCCGATTGATCTCATCTTATAATCCCCGCAGAGACAGATGGAGCCATCAGGCTTCATGACTGGCACAACCGGCACAGCCCGATCTGTGAATTTCCCTGGGTGGATGATCTCTAACTGCTCCAGGCCGTCCAATTCTGCCTATCACTTAGGCTTCAGTGCGAAGGGTCCGAAAATACCGCGGCTGGGTCTCGGGGTCCACTGAAATCTTGACGGAGGCTCCTCGGATGGTTCCTAGTCTGTCTTGAAAAATGCCCGGAAAACGACCAATATCCCATCTGGCCGGTTGGGGTACATGCGACACACTTGTTGCCAGTCCAGCCAGAGATGCTTCATCAAATCCCACCCGAGCATACTGGGGCCCAAACCTTTCACTATCACCAATGGTAGGTTTGCTGACTCCATCCCGTATTCTACAGGGACTTCCAAGGTGCCCACGATCTCCAAAGGCAGCCATGTGTCGGTGTCCCACAATGCCAAACCATGGATGCCCGAGTGGATTCGGTTGGAAGTGCAACGACTGATCACTGAGACCGTGGCTCCGATATCGAGCTCCATTTGGACAGGAAGACTGTTGATCCGGACCGTCATCTGGATGAGTGCCAACCATGAGTCCGAGATACAGTAAAGGTGGTGGGCCCCCTCTGCCTGGTCTTGCACGAAATGAGTCTGTCCCCTGGGACAGTCATCAGGGGAGTAGTGGTGGGTGCCCATTGGCGCCCGTTTCACTAGTACGTCCACCCCGCAAGTCGGGAGCCTTTGGTGTGGGGAAGTGCTGGCGTGTCTTGCCGGGAAAATGCTGATGTTGGCCCTGGTCACGAGGAGTGTGCCCCAATGGCGGGAGTCCTGAACTACAGCACAGGAAGGGGGCGCGCCACATCCGGCTGGGCGCCCTAGGTTGAGGACGGTCATTCCTCAGAGCGCCTGGACTCCACGCTCTGCACCCTCCCAGGACAAGGCCATTTCGGTGGCTTTCTTGAGATCAAGATGTGTTTCGCTCAATAAGCATTCTTATCGCGGATGTTGCAGACCAACCGGTCTCTGAGCGCCTCAGATAGTGTTGGTCCGAACTGGCAGAACTCGGCATGTTTCTATAAATGTACCAGGAATTTGGTCACAGACCCTTCCTGGTTTAGGCGGCCGTGCGAAAACAAAAACGGTGGACAATCAATGCGGTTTTGGATCAAAATGGTTGCTTACCAAGGCAACCTATTTAACAAAATGGCGTGTGTCAGGCGAATCCGGAAGAGATAAGCTCTTGGTAATGCTGTAGGTGTCTGCCCCGGAGACCGCACGGCGTTGAGCCAAAAAACCCAGCGCATTCGCTCGATATATTGATCCAATCACCCGTCTCGGTGTCAAACGCCTCTAACATCCCGATTGGTGGCATAACCGCAGCTTGGATTAGTGAGGCCTAGTCGAGGTGGGCCTGGTCCGGAGGAAATGGCGTCTCCTGCATCTCCATTTTACCCTCGTCGCCAGTATGAAGTCCCAGGCAAGCGACCAATCAGAAGCGATGACTTTAACAAAACTCCAATTTATTATACCTATTATATAATAATAATCTTTATTTTTTTATTCTACATTTTCACATTTTCCTTCAAAAATTTACACCCCATCCACAAACAGTAAATGGTAACAAATACAACATCAATCCCCTTAACAATACCAATGATCCCATCCTCCCACCACCCCAGACAACGGCCCACCTGTCAATATATGCATCCAATAAACCAAACCCTCCCACGGTGGAAACAAAAAACAAAAGAGAAAAAGAAAAAGGAGTCCGGGACCGCCCATGGTCACCATTTACCTATAGAGTCCACTCCCCCCCCCCACACTCAACGCCATCCAGCCTCTGAAAGAGTACCGTATATGATACCCAAGAGTTGTACACCCCCCCAAGTCTCCAGCTCCTCCCGTCCACTGCCTCTTGTAAAACTCCTCCTCTCAACTTCGGTTCCTTCCCCCCAACTTTCCACCCAGGCTAGACCACTCGGACCCTGTTCTGCCAGGCTCCGATGGCCGCAGCCCCTCCCCCCACCTCACTCACGTTCACTGGCCGGCTTAAACCGACCAGCGTGGAGGCCCCCTCCCGGGTCCCTTTCCCCCTTGCCCAGCCCTAGGAAAGCCCAGAGATCCCCTTTTAGCACCCAAACCCCGCATATCCAGCTACACCCCAAAGAGCCCTCATTTCGAGTTAAAGTCCCATCACTTCCCTTGTCCAAATATATACACCATTGGCTCCTTTAGCCCCTACACCCACGCGCAGTGAAACAAAAAAGAAGAAAATACAGTCATGAGGTTACACAGATACACGGCCATTTCTCAATTTGTCAGTTCTGCCACAGTCCTTCTGCCTTCGCAAACTCCTCCGCTGCTTCCGCCGTTCCAAAATAAAAGTCCCTGAGCTTGTAAGTCACCCTCAGCTTCGCTGGATATACAATGCCGCACTGCACCTTGCTAATGTACCGTGCCCTCTTTACCCGGTTGAAGGCAGCCCGCCTCCTCGCCAGCTTCACCGTAAAGTCCTGGTATACACGTATACCAGCTCCAGCCCACTGCACCACCCGCTTCTGCTTGGCCCAGCTCAGGACCTTCTCCTTCACACTGTACCTACGGAAGCACAGAGCCACTGTCCTTGGCTGCTCACTCGCCTTTGGTACAGGCCTCCACGAGCGATGAGCCCGATCCAGTTCATATCGGGAGGGATCCTCCCCCTCCCCCAATAGTTTTGCCAGCATCGCGGCAAAATACTCAGTCGGCTTCGGTCCTTCAACTCCTTCGGGCACCCCCACAATCCTCAAATTCTGTCGACTGGATCTGTTTTCCAGGTCTTCCATTTTTCCTCGCAGATCCTTGTTAATGACCATCACCTTCCGCATCTCCTTCCCCATCGAGGCAAGTTGATCACCGTGCTGCAATAATGTCTCCTCCACTTCCTTCAGTGCCTCCCCTTGCTCTCGCAGCTCCGCCACTGCGTTCGCCACCGCCGTCATCACCGGGGAAATCGCCTCCTCCACTAGCGCACTCAAAACCTCCCTCATCTCCTTCCTCACCGTCTCCATCCATTTCGCAAACTGCGCAAACTGCTTTTCGAATTCCGCAGCCATCACCTTAGTTATTCCTTCAGCCATAAGCACTGCGGCCAACCCTGGTGCTCCAGCTTCCATTTTCTTCACTGACCCCGCGGTGACCTTTCCACTCCCCAACGGACTATCAGCCGCTTTTTTCATGGCTGTTTTTTTGCTGGTCTTCGACATTCTTCTCCTCTGTGCTGTCTCCCGACTTTTACTGCCTTCGCTGGCCCTAGGATCGGGCGTTAACCCCCGACAATGCCGTTCCCGAACTGGAGCACTCCAACGCGCGGCTGCCTCCTGCCCGCCATCACCGGAAGTCCAATAATAATCTTGATTAGTGTCACAAGTAGGCTTACATTAACACTACAATATTACACCTCATTCTCCCTGAAGTATCTCGATAAGACCAAAAGACATAGGAGCAGAATTAGGCCACTTGACCCATCGAGTCTGCTCCGCCATTCAATCATGGCTGATATTTTCTCATCCCCATTCTCCTGCCTTCTCCCCATAACCCCTGATACCCTTATTAATCAAGAACCGATCTATCTGTCTTAAAGACACTCAGTGAATTGGCCTCCAGTCTTCTGCGTCAAAGAGTTCCACAGATTCATCACCCTCTGGCTGAAAAAAATTCCTCCTCATCTCTGTTTTAAAGTTTTGTCCCTTTAATCTGAGATGGTGACCTCTGGTTCTAGTTTTTCCTACAAGTGGAAACATCCTCTCCACGTCCACTCTATCCAGGCCTCGCAGTGTCTTGTACGTTTCAATAGGACCCCCTCTCATCCTTCTAAACTTCAATGAGTACAGACCCAGAGTCCTCAAACGTTCCTCATACGACAAGTTCTTCATTCCAGGGATCATTCTTGTGAACCTCCTCTGGACCCTTTCCAAGGCCAGCACATCCTTCCTTAGATATGGGGCCCAAAACTACTCACAATACCCCAAATGGGGTCTGACCAGAGCCTTATACAGCCTCAGAAGTACATCCCTGGTCTTGTATTCTAGCCCTCTTGACATGAATGCTAACATTGCATTTGCCTTCCGAACTGCCGACTGAACCTGCACATTAACCCGTAACCCATCTTCCGTAACCTTTTTAAATTTCAGAGGCCCTTGGTTTAAGGGTGTGGCTCCGCCCCCTTCATCTGCGGAAATCATACTCGGGTGAAGCCACAGAGACTCTGAGGTTGCAGATCCCTTGGTCTCCGGTCGTGTTATAACAATGACCCTTAGGCAAAAGTGTTGAAACCAGTGAGAGCAACAACTGCATCAGAGGTTCATTAAACAGTTGATTGCCACTTGAAATGCCTGTCAACACTCATTAAAGGGGCTGCACAGCATTTTGTTGACTAGCATATCAACAAACATCCTCGTTGAATAATGCATCAGCTTTTGAGAGTAAATATGGCATTGATATCGTTTTCAAAGGCATACTCATCATTTCAAGCCCATTGCTGCTGGAGCTGTGAAGAGATCTCCAAAGCATATTGGAAGACCTTCTCAGACACATAGCCAAATCATCACCAACAATCAACTGACATAATTCCTGTAAATTTTCTGAGGACTTCACCTATAAAGAGGAAGTGGTGTGCTGCTCCCCCTGACTGGACACCATACAGGAGTAACCAGGAGAAAATGTGTGCCTGGTCATGGGTAATGTTCCCTTTAACATTCAGTAGTTGTGCACTTTCTGTTTCTATGCGTCCGCGCACATGGATTATTTATCAGAACAAGGCTGCAGTGTGATGTGTTATGTACTCTGGGATAACACAGGCTGCAACTGGATGCAGCTGTAACCAAAAGATACTCCAGACCCGAAGTTAGTTCAAACTGATTTATTGAACCAGTAGCAGAGTTAGAACAGTTCTCTATGAGTTCCACTCTCTGCTAACCTAAGTGTGGTTACTCTGTCTGACTGAACCAGACTAGCTCTAAGCCACGTGCTGGAGGTGTGATACTGTACATACACCCTGACTCACTCTGTAGATGTTCATCAGTGGAATGAGGTGGAGTGTGAGTGCCTCGTGCCTTTTATAGTGAGATACCACCCCTGAGTGTCCTGCCTGCTCATTGGTCATGTCCTGTTCTCAGTGTTCATTAGCTGCCTGTTTGTATACCATTATCTGCATGTCTTCATATCATGATACAATGCAGCTGCACACCATACAGCACATTGGTCATGCGTGTCTTGTTGGGGGTCCCAATTGATTTCGATAAGGAATAGGAGGGGGACATGAGGGCATACAGAGCAACACCAGCTGCTGTAGGATAGAAAGAGAGGAAGGCTAGGCAGAAGTATTCCCCAAACCCAGCCCCTGTAGGAACAGGATTTTCCTGTCTATATTGGGTAATATAAATCTTGTTTAACACTCTCTTTTTGTTACACAGCTTCGTCATTTGCCAACGAATTTGCTCATTTATCTTTCTCACTGTTTGGAACTCTGCAAGCAATTTCCAAATAATGTAACAGCTCTCACCAAGTTCTTAAATCAAGCCAACAGATTCAGTTCAAGTGTATTAGTTCCACTTAGAACTGTGGAAACATCCTTACTCCCTCTCCTCTTTTTCCTTCTTCATCATTCCTAAATACTTAGTAACCATGAAAATTAAGGACACACTGCTGGACTTGTTTGAATCATATTTATGTCAATGTAACTACATCATAATACCTCACAGACATTTGGGCCTGCAGTTCATCAACCTTATTAGTTGCACTATAGACATTGATGTACATAAAATTTAATAACGCCTTAATCAAATTTTGGAAATATTCTAATTTTACTGCTGTTTACATTCTTTGATATAATTGCTGCTTATTTCTGGATGCCATCCCCTGCTAAATTAGTTTCAACATTCGCCAACATTTCAAGTCCCTTGCTGTTTGCAGTGCAGATTAATGGTCTCGAAATGAATGGGGCGCAATTTAACAAAAGAAAGTCCCATTTTGGGCAGGTTTAGCGGGGTCATTGCCAGCTTGCAGCACCAAGAACAACCTCACTATCGAATAGGACTCTGTTATTTTTTAGGGCCTTGGCGGGGAGCCCCGCTGAGGCTGCACTCAGTCGCAGTTCCTGCACTGAGGAGCTCCAACCCCATTTCTCGACCCGCACAACTCCAGGACCCCCCCAACTCACCTGTTGGGGAGTCCTTGAGCTCCCCGACCCTCACCTCATACGGGCAAGGTACCTCCGGGCCTGATCCCCAGCACGGGCAAAATGCCACCCAGGCATCTTGGTATTGCCAGTCTGGCACATCAACAGGACCAGGGCCCCATCCTGCCCAGAAGCCGACCACCAGATGGCCTTCGATCTCCTTGGAAATGCCCCCAAGTGCCGTTCCACCTGGTCCCCGTTTTGGAGACCAGTGCTAAACGGTGCCCGGCTGGGGCCTCCTCGGCGAGGCCAATAGATCCCAGGAGCTGGTTAGTTCTGACACAGGCATAGTTAAGTGAGCAGCTATGTCTAGCTCCAGCCCATTGTGGGTGGAATCCAGATTGTGATGTCTTGCAAGATCTCATTAGATCTTGCGGGCGTAATGACCGTCCGGAATCCTGGAAGAGGCTTCTCGCGGGAATCATTAGCCACGTCCTGTCCCGATTCCGGCGGGACGTGGCTGGTAAATTGCACCTATGATCAGTAAGTTTGCAGATGACATCAAAATTGGTGGTGTGTCAAGTAGCGAGGAGGAAAGTCTTAGATTACGGGACAATATAGACAGGCTGGTCAGATGGGCAGAACATTGGCAAATGGAATTTAACCCTGAAAAGTGAGAGGTGATGCATTTTGGGAGGGCTAACAAGGCAAGGGAATACACAATGAATGGTAGGACGCTAGGAAGTATAGAGGACCAGGGGAACCTTGGGGTGCATGTCTAAAGATCCCTGAAGACAGCAGGACAGGTTGATAAGGTATATGGGGTCAGGTTCCATAGGTTCCTGGACAAGGAGTGGGTGCTACAGTGGGCCAAGCGCATGCGGAACTGCCATTAGAATAACTGTTTTGCGCATTTACCAGGACCTGAGCGTGGAGGTGGCCAGAAGAAGGGCAGGCTACAGGCAAGTCAACGAGACTCTGTTGAAGAAGCAGGTGACGTTTGGGCTGCTGTACCCGGCGCGCCTGTGGGTCACACACAAGGGACGGCACCATTACTTTGAGGAGCCCGAGGATGCGATGGACTTTGCTAAGAGAGAAGGGCTGGTGCGGAACTGAGGACTTTTTGGATTTGTGTTAAAAAGGCAGTGAGCGATGTTTTCACATTTTTCTGGTGTTATTTTTCCTGGTTTTTCTTTTTCTCTCCTGTATTTGAGTTTTCGTTGGAAAAAGAGGGTAGTTAAGGTATATGGTGCTGGGGGCTTTTTGCGTTCGGATCAAGGTGGTTGGAAGTGCCTATTACTTCATCTGTTTTATTCGATTTGCACTAGCATTGGGGTTTTCTTTGTTTCTTGTTTTTTTGTTTCTTTTCAGAGCAATTGCTCGAGGATGACTGGTTTGGGGAAGTGGTGTTGATGGGTGGGGGGATGGGTCAGAGGGACCAATAGGTGGGAGACTTGTTGGCGCTGGAGTCGAGAGCCACCAGGCTAGCTGGGTGAGCAGGTCTACGGAAGCCAGGTGGGGGGTGTGTATATAGCTAGTTTGTGGCAGGGGTTAGGTTACAGGGTGTTGTTGCTAGGGAGGGGAGGGGGGTAGTTGATCTGCTGACGAGGGAGGGACTTAGGTGCGGGAACATGGAAAAGGTTGGAGGTGGGGCCTGCCAGAAGGCGGGCCAGGGGAAGCACGACACAGGGGCTGGGACGGCCCCAAGAAAGGAGATGGCTGATCGGCGGGGGGGGGGGGGGGGGCACGGGGCCCCTCAAGCAGGCTGATCACCTGGAACATTAAAGGGTTAAACGGGCCGGATAAGAGGGCACGTATGTTCGCGCATCTGAGGGCGCTGAAGGCGGATGTAATAATGCTTCAGGAGACCCATCTGAAAGTAGCTGACCAGGTCAGATTGAGGAAGGGTTGGATCAGCCAGGTCTTCCACTCGGGGCTGGACACTAAAACCAGGGGGGTCAGCACAATCTCGGATGGGGGAGGCAGATTTGTCATGGTGAGTGGCAAGCTTGATGGGATGAGGGTAGTCTTGGTCAATGTATATACCCCAGACTGGGATGATGTGGAGTTTATTAAGAGACTGCTGGGGAAGATACCTGACCTGGACTCGCACAGGCTGATTATAGGAGGGGATTTTAACACAGTCCTTGACCCCGGCCTAGACCGGTTGTGTTCAAGAACGGGTAAGATGCAGGCAATGGCAAAAGAACTGAGGGGGTTTATGAAGCAAATGGGGGGGGGGCTGATCCATGGAGGGCTAGTTGGCCGATGGGGAGGGAGTTTTCGTTCTATTCTCATGTCCATAAGGTGTATTCCCGAATTGATTTTTTCATCATGAGCAGGGATTTGCTGGCGGGGGTGACAGACGTAGAATAGTCGGCGATCGCTATTTCGGACCATGCTCTGCACTGGGTTGATCTGCAGGTCTGCAAGGAAAGTTTTCAGCGCCCTCAATGGAGGCTAGAGGTCGGTTTGTTGGCGGACGAGGCGGTGTGTGAGATGGTGAGGAAATGTATGCAAAAGTACCTGCAGACCAATGACACAGGGGAAGTCTCAGCTGCGGTGCTTTGGGAGGCGCTGAAGGCAGTGGTGAGAGGGAAACTGATTTCAATTAGAGCACATAGGGACAGGACAGACAGCGCAGAAATGGACCGACTGGTAAGGGAGATCTTACAGACAGACATGAGATAGGCAGACATCCCGAGGGCAGAACTATTCAGGGAACGACGAAGGCTACAGACTGAGTTTGGGGTGTTGTCCACAGGTAAGGCTGTGGAGCAGCTTAGGAAGGCGAGGGGTGCGATTTATAAGCACGGGTAGAAAGCCAGTAGAATGCTGGCACAGCAACTGAGGAAGAGGGAGGCGGCCAGGGAAATAGGGAAACTTGGTAGGGGATCCGGCAGGGCTGAACAAGGTGTTCAGGGACTTCTATAGTAAGCTTTACACCTTGGAACCCCCCCCCCGGGGCTGGAGGGGTGAGGCGCTTTCTGGATGGACTGACCTTCCCAAAAGTGGGCAGGGGATTGGTAGACGGGTTGGGGGCCCCGATCAGGACTGAAGAAATATTGAGGGGCTTGAGGGCCATGCAATCGGGTAAAGCCCTGGGGCCGGATGGTTATCCGGTGGAGTTTTACAAAACGTTCTCTGAGATATTGGGGCCGGTGCTGGTTAGGGTTTTCAATGAGGCAAGAGACAGAGGGGTGCTACTCCCGACGATGTCACAGGCCACCATCTCCCTGATATTGAAACGGGACAAAGACCCGGAGGCAGGTGGGTCCTATAGGCCGATCTCTCTGCTCAACGTAGATGCTAAAATAATGGCCAAGCTCTTGGCTGCTAGGATTGAGGACTGTGTGACGGACGTCATTATGGAAGATCAAACCGGGATCGTCAAGGGCAGGAAGCTGGTGGCCAACCTAAGAAGGCTGCTGAATGTGATCATGATGCCCCCGGAGAGTAGGGAGATAGAGGTAGTTGTGGCAATGGATGCCGAGAAGGCTTGCGACCGGGTTGAGTGGGACTATTTATGGGAGGTGCTGGGACGATTTGGGATCGGGGAGGGCTTTATCGACTGGGTCAGACTGTTGTACCAGGCTCCGGAGGCGAGTGTGAGGACGAATAGGACGACATCCGACTATTTCAGACTGTACCATGGGACAAGGCAGGGGTGTCCCCTCTCCCCACTGCTGTTTGCATTAGCAATAGAGCCACTGGCAATTGTCCTGAGAGCTTCTAGGGGTTGGAAGGGGCTGGTACGGGGGGGGGGGGGGGTTTGGAGGAACACAGGAACACAGAGTTTCATTGTATGCCGACCTGCTCTTATACATCACGGATCCAGTGGCTGGGATGGATGAAATCATGGGAATCCTGAAAGAATTCGGCCGGTTCTCGGGGTACAAACTGAACATGGCAAAGAGTGAGTTGTTTGTAGTCCAGGCGAGGGGCCAGGAAGGTCGGTTGAGGGGGCTGCCGTTCAGGCTAGTAGGGGGACAGTTTTAGATACTTAGGGATACAGGTGGCGTGGGACTGGGGCCGTCTGCACAAGTTGAATTTATCTCGGTTGGTGGAGCAAATGAGGGTCGCGTTCTGGAGGTGGGATGCACTCCCACTGACACGAGCGGGGAGAGTGCAGACAGTTAAAATGACAATCCTCCCGAGATTCCTGTTCGTCTTCCAGTGTCTCCCCATTTTCATCCCGCGGTCTTTTTTCAAGAAGGCCAATAAAATGATTATGGGATTTGTGTGGGCGGGAAAGTCCCCGCGGGTGAGGAGTTTGATGCTTGAGAGGAATCGAGGGGAAGGGGCGCTGGCGATGCCAAACTTTAGTAATTACTACTGGGCAGCCAACATAGCTATGATAAGGAAGTGGATGGTGGGTGCGGGGTCGGTTTGGGGGAGAATGGAGGCCGTTTCGTGCAGGGGCACCAGCTTGGCAGCCCTGGTCACGGCACCCCTGCCGTTCCCGCCGGCACGGTACTCCACCAGCCCCATAGGGATGGTGACTTTGAAGTTCTGGGACCAATGGAGAAGGCACGTGGGGGGAGTGAGAGCATTGGTTTGGTCCCCAATTTGCAACAATCAGCGGTTTGCCCTGAGGAATATGGACGGTGGGTTCCGAGAATGGCGGAGGGCTGGGATTAAGAGGATGGGGGATCTGTTCTTGGACGGGAGCTTCCCGACGATGTGGGCGTTAGAGGAGAAATTTGGGCTGGCGAGAGGGAATGAGTTCAGGTACTTGCAGGTGCGGGACTTACTGCGCAGACAGATTCCATCCTTCCCACGCCTGCCACTTAGGGGAATCCAGGACAGGGTAGTGTCCAGTGGATGGGTGAGGGAGGGGAGTGTCTCGGATATATATAAAGAACTTATGGGAGCAGAAGAGACACAGATCAAGGAGCTGAAGCTTAAGTGGGAAGAGGAGCTCGGGGGTGAGTTGGAAGATGGCTCATGGGCAGAGGTGTTGAGTAGGGTAAACGCGACCGCAACATGCGCCAGGCTCAGCCTGATTCAATTCAAGGTCGTCCACTGGGCCCACGAGTAAATTTTTTGGATTGGAGGACAGATGCGCCAGATGTTCGGGAGGACCGGCGAATCATGTCCACATGTTTTGGGCATGCCAAAACCCAGGGGGTACTGGCAGGGATTTGCGGGTGTTATGTCCCGGGTACTGAAAACAAGGATGGTGATGAGTCCAGAAATGGCTATTTTGGGGGTTTCGGAGGACCCGGGAGTCCAGGAAGAGAGAGAGGCTAACGTTTTGGCCTTTGCTTCCCTGGTAGCCCGGCAACAAATTCTGTTGGCATGGAGGGAACCCTCACAACATTTAAAAAGCATTTAGATGATCACATGAAATACCTTGGCATACAAGGCTACAGACCAAGTGCTGGAAATTCGATTAGATAGGCGCTTGATGGCCGACGCAGACACATGGGCCGAAGGGATGTTGGGAATCTGGTACTCACTGCCTGTATAAAACGCTTGTTAGGCCACCGCTAGAGTATGGTGTGCAGTTTTGTTCGCCATACTACAAGAAGGATATGAATGCACAAGAAAGGCAGCAAGAATCCTGTTGCTGGGGCTCCTGGATCTCCGGTGGACATTTAATTGCTACACTTCCTCCAGTGGAGCGGAAACCCTGGCCCCAAGAACTGCCCCAAGAGGTCAGCAGATCTTCATTACCAGCAGCGCCACCAGGGGCAATGGCTACTGCCAGTAAGACACTTGCACCTTCACCAGGGTTCACCATTAGATACCTGGTGAAAGGAAAGTGGCAGTGGATGGAGTCGTGGGGCGGGGTTTGTCGGTAAAAGGGGAAGTGGAATCAGAGGTAAGGGCAGGGTAGGAACTCCATCATACACCTGATTACAGCTGCTGAGGGACATAGATGGGGTAGGTAGAGCGTAACTTATTAGAGGGGTCAATATCCACGGGGCATAGATTTAAGGTATTGGACATGAGGTTTGGAGATGATTTGAGGAAAAACCTTTTCACTCAGAGGGTAGTTGGTATCTTTAACTCTCTGTCATTTTGTACACCTCAATCAAGTCCCCCTCAGCATTCTTTGCTTTAAGGAAAACAACCCCAGCCTAACAAGACGCCATCACACACCTAGCACAGCTGCAATTAGTTCACATATTAAAACTACTTAACAGATGCCAAAAAACAACTGTGATGATTAATTTATTTGAGAAGAATTTAATGAGTGTGGTGAGGGGCATGATGTCCGCCACCAAAACGGATGCTACCTCTGCCGACCCCGTGTCCAGGAGCCCTGAGGGAATTAAGTCCCTATTTGGCAGCAAGAATCCTGTTGCTGGGGCTCCTGGATCTCCGGTGGACATTTAATTGCTACACTTCCTCCAATGGAGCGGAAACCCTGGCCCCAAGAACTGCCCCAAGAGGTCAGCAGATCTTCATTACCAGCAGCGCCACCAGGGGCAATGGCTACTGCCAGTAAGACACTTGCACCTTCACCAGGGTTCACCATTAGATACCTGGTGAAAGGCAAGTGGCAGTGGATGGAGTCGTGGGGCAGGGTTCGTCAGTAAAAGGGGAAGTGGAATCAGAGGTAAGGGCAGGGTAGGAACTCTCAGCGGGACCTCCCTTTTCCAATGCTGGGTCACTTGATCAGGCGGAGAGTGCCCATGATGGAGGGATCCCTCTGGTAGGGTGAAAACAATTTGTTACTCTTCCTGCATGGTGAGCTCCCCCTATCTGCTGGGCTTAATTGGGGAGAGGTGACAGGGTCACCACTCCACACCCTCCCGCCTGATTAAATGGCAGCTCACCTCAGGACTTGCCACGAGGGACGGCATTAAATTCCATTGTTTATTTCTGATAATATAAATGGTTTGGGGAGTCAATCCATAGCTCAGTGAAGTGCTTGGGCTGCATCAGTCTTGCTGGTTGGTGGCAGTTACATTACCGAAATGTTGGACCTGAAGGTATTTCCATATTTCTAAAGGTTCTTTGTCCTTACGTAAAAGGTATGTGGTTTTCAATTCCCCACTGTTGCCTGGAGTCTTCCGGAATGGGCTATCAATGTCTTGGGCAGTGCTGCTAACAGCCAAGAACTTCATCCTATAAATTTCTCTGTGAACCCAGTAGCCCAACTCTGCTCTTTGATGTCACTGGCTGCAGTGCAGAGAATCCTCAGGCACCAGGATGTCAATCCTCACTGCCACAGAGAACTGGCCCTTGCTTAGGTGTGACTGGAAATGGGACGAGTTGTCAGGAGACTGCGGGGGGGATGGAGAAGATCAGATAAACAGATGGAGAGGTGAAAATTGGCTGGGAATCAAGAGATTGGAATCAAGGGACTTGGGCAAAAATGGCTGCTGATGTTTGGCTGCTTTTATCGCCTTTATGCACATTTGGTGGTGAATTACCAGTGCCGGAGATGAATAGAAGCCCGTAAATGAGTCATTAAGGCAAGTGAAGTGGACCTCAGCAAGGCTTCAGCGAAACGGTTCAGCAATGCTTAAGTTTGAGATGGTAGGAGCAGCACGGTGGCACAGTGATTAGCATTGCTGCCTACGGCGCTGAGGACCTGGGTTCGAATCCCGGCCCTGGGTCACTGTCCGTGTGGAGTTTACACATTCTCCCCGTGTTTGCATGGGTTTCACCTCCACAACCCAAAAATGTGCCGGATAGGTAGATTGGCCACACTAAATTGCCCCTTAATTGGAAAAAATAATTGGGTACTCTAAATTTATTTTTAAAATAATTTTTTTTTAAAGTTTGAGATGGTAGGACAATGGCGGCAGTGGAGTGAGCGGCTGCACACAGGGCATTGGTTTTGCCTTTCCTCACTCATGTATTGGGCAGATTCAGCAGAAAAGGTGAGCGGAAAGTGTAAGTGAAGAAGTTCTCCCCTGGATTGGCTATCTGACGTGGCTGAAGACAGTGAGAGACCTGGCTAAGGAGTTGGAGGAGACTTGTGGCGCAGCACCAATTGTGAAAATGGCGGAGAGAGAAAGGTCATCGAAAAAGCCTCAGATGGAGCTATTGATGAGCTTCATCAAGGAGGAATTTTGACAGCAGAGGAAGGAGATGCACAGTGACTGGTTGAAGGCCATTGAAGCAATGGCACTTCTTTGTGGATTTCTGGATCGTGAGAAGTGCCTCGAAATGCAAGGGGCAACGATCCAGGAGGTGGAAAAGGTGGTATCCGAGCAGAGTGACCGTATTGTGTCCTTGGAGGCGGAGGTGGGGATCCTGGAGGATCTATGCAAGTCGCTGCGGTTGAAGGTGGAGGAGCAAGAGAACAGTTCCAGATGACAGGATTTGGGTATTGTGGAGCTGCTGGAAGTTGTGGAGGGAACGGGCACCACAAAGTATGTTTTGAGGATTTTGGTCAGGTTGGTGGGGGAGAAGGTGTTCAGATGTGCAAGGAAACGATTCTGAGGTGGGCCAAGACGAAACAAGTCTGTGAATGGTAGGGTAATCAAGTCTGGATTTACCAGGGCATTGACGTGGAGCTGGTGAAGAGGTGTGCAGGCTTCAACAAGGTCAAGACAGTGTTGTACAGATGACAGATTTGGTTTGGGGTGCTGTACCCAGCCAGACTCTGGGTAACTCATGACGGCTGGAGTATTATCTTGAGACGCTGGAGGAGGCCGATGACTTTATTAGGGACCATAAGCTGGGGGAGAGCCGAGGGGTGGTACAGGATGGAGGAGTTAAGTCCGCAAAAGGTGGGAAGTCACTGTTGTTCTGGGTTGCCGATGGGGGAATATTTAGCGGCTGCACCCTCCCACCGTTTTGGAAGGAGCTTATTTGTGAATTCTCGTGCAAGGGGTGTTTTTTTTGTGTAAGGTGTGTGTTAGATGGGGCCCTTTGGGTTGTGTTGATGGTTTTATTGTTATTCAGGGTGGTTGGGGGCCTGTTGCGCAGGCTAAGGTGGAGTTGGTGGGGGGTGGGTGAGTATGGGGGCCTTTGGGCGTGAGTCGCTACGCTAGCAAGCAATGCTAGTGAATGCGAGTGTGCTGGGGGAGGAGGCTGCAAAGGTTGGCCAGGTTGGGAGTGGGGGGAGAGCGACATTGCAGGATTGGAGGATGAGCATGGTCATGGGTGGGGCCATCTTGGATGGGCCTAGATTGGGCAATGCAAAATCGAAGGGGGATGATGGTGGACGCTAGAGGGGTGGAGGAGGCTCAAACCTCTGTTAAGAATTGTGACATGGGATGTCCACAGGTTAAACGGACCGGTCAAGAGGACCCGGGTTTTTGCACACCTGACGAGTTTGAGAGCAGAGGTGATTTCCTTGCAGGAGACGTATCTCCGGGTGAAGGTATCAGGTTAGGCTGAGGAAGGGATGGGTGGGTCAAGTATTTCACTCGGGATTGACTCAAAGCCGAGGGGGGTGACCATTTTGTTGAGCAAGGAAATGAGGTTGGTGGGGACCAGAGAGGTGCGAACTCCAGGGGGAAGGTTTATGAACTATGTGGAGCTTAATCAGAATGGGGCAGTTTCGGCAGACATGTTCTGGGAAGCTTTGAAGGTGGTGGTCCGAGGTGAGATTATTTTGTTTAAGGCGGACAGGGATAGGAGGAGAAGGGAGGAGCACCGGCGACTCTTAGACAAGATAGTCAAAGTGGATAGGAGATACTCGGCAGCCCCCATAAGGAATTGCTTGCGGAGAGGAAGAGGTTGTAATGGCAGTTTCACAGGTTGACAGGCAGGGCGGTGGGGCAGCTCCAGAGGGTGAGAGGGAAGCAATATGAAATGGAGAAAAGGCGAGTCGTATGTTGGCCCACCAATTGCGGTGTCAGGCAGCCTCTTGGGATATTTTGCAGATAAGGGCGGAGAAGGGGGAGTTGGTGTCGGAGCTGGTAAAAATAAATGAGGTGTTCAGGGGGTACTATGAGAAATTGTAAGAGGCTGAGCCGGGGTGAGAGGTGGAGGATATGGGGAGCACTAGGGCCCACTTTACAGGTGTGGTGCAACAGAGAGCTAAAGTACTTTTAAATTAAAACAATGTTTATTCTATGAATCCAGTTAACATTTTTATAAACACACAGTAAACATCTTAGCAACTATCAACGGAAATACTCCCCCCAAAGAATACTGTACTTTATAAGTAACCCGTAATCTTTTCTTGCAACATCCATAAGACAAATACCCGCTTCAACACTGACATCAGGTTTAAATTCTCTACTGAGAGCAGTTATCACTTTTAAATTAGCATGTGATTTGAAGACATTCCTTTCATGCAGAAAGAAATCAGAATTACACCTGGTTTTGCTGGATGCAGCTCCCAATCTGCAAAACAAAACTAAACACATCCTGTAGCTGCTAGCTCAAAGTGAAAGTAAAACAGACAGACAGCCCAGCTCCACCCACACTCTGACATCACTGCAGCTATTTGATAAACACCCATTTCTTAAAGGTACATCCACTACAGCTATTTGATAAACACCCATTTCTTAAATGTACTCTCACATGACAGTGTGTACGTTAGAGGGGTGTGTGCCAGAGGTGGTCTCTGAGGACCAAACAGGTCTTGTGAAGGGCAGGCATCTCTCCAGCAACATTAGGAGGTTGTTGAATGTAGTTACAACTCCGTGGTTGGGGAGGGGGGGGGGGGCATCAGAGGTTTTTGTATCTATGGATGCGGCAAAGGCCTTTGACCGGGTATAGTGGAGGTGCCTGTTCAAAATTCTGTGTAGGTTTGGATTTGGACCGATGTTTGTGGCATGGTGCGCCTTTGGTGTGCATCCCTGGTGGCAAGCGTGCGTACGAACGATACGAGTTCAGGGTATTTTGTACTTCATAGGGGAACGAGGCAGGTGTGCCCGCATTCGCCATTGTTATTTGCACTGGCGATTGAGCCTTTGGCGATGGCCCTTCGAGGATCAGCCGAGTGGTGAGCGAATGTGAGGGGTGGCAGGGTGCTGTTGTATGCAGATGACCTGCTGTTGTTTGTGTCAGTCCCGCTGGAAAATATAGGCATAATTATGGGCCTGTTGGAAAGGGTTGGGGCCTTCTCCGGGTACAATCTAAACGTAGGGAAGAGCGAGGTTTTCTCAGTGAATGCGGCGGGGAGGGAGGCCAATTTGTGGGTACTACTATTTAAGGTGGCAAGTGGGTGGTTTAGGTATTTGGGGATTCAGGTGACGCACCACGATGCACAGGTGGTACTTGATTTGTTATGCTCTAGGTGTAGCATAAGCGGCTTCCTTGTGGTGCACTTGACAAAGGAAGGTTCAGACGTGGAGATAACTTCAACACGTTTATTAAACTATTTACACTTCTATTACTCGGGTTCGACACTACTGCTAATCCTACTATAGCTACCCAGACTGACTAACCAGTTGCTGCAATCCACATGGTGGGAGTGATATTGTATCAACCCTGTGTCTCTACTCACTGACTGTCTCCACTGGAAAGAGGCTGATCATGTGTGTGGTGTCCTTTATATATGTGTTGGTGTAATGCCGTCCTGTGGTCGTGTCACCTCTGCGTGTATCGTGAATGTCCATTGGTTGTGTCCTATCTAACTGATCTATTGGTTGAGTGTGTGTGTGTGTGATGTCTCTGGTGCTCCCTCTAGTGTCTAGCTAGCCTACATGTATTTACATTAACCCCCGTGTATCCACAGTGATGCATATCACCACATCCCCCCTTTTTTATATGTTACATATTTTCTGTACACTGAGAAAATTGAACAAAGAACAGGTAGATAAGGTAAGGTATATACAAGTCATGGGAACAGTGATTAAACAATAAGTCCAAATCATTTGCGTGAGTCCAAAAACCATCAATCATCATGGTCAAATGTCTCTCTTGGTTATGAACGCCATCAACGTCCCTGTGCCACAGGAACCAAGAAGTGGTCAAATCACTTTGCTGTCTGATTTGGAGTCCCTTTCTTTTTCGATGTTTGTGATGGTACTGTCGGATGGCACCTTGTAGCTGATAAGGTGTTGACGTTGAAGAGGTACCATCAACAGTATCATTCGAGGTCACGGATGTGCCATATGTTGAAGTTGGATAAGACTGTACATACTGGTTCTGGCCACATGCTGTGCAGGAAGGGTGATCCTGCTGAGAACCGTTGAAGCTTGTCGACTTGGAAACAGAATTGCTGCTCGCATAATTACCTGGTGATGGTGTGAAACTAGAACCTTGCATCTGATAGGAATATGCCGTCTGGCCAGGCTGGGGTGCAGCAAATCCTGGGCTGTAACTAAGGCATCCAATCTGTAGTGCAGATTGCGTTTGCGGTAGTCCTCCTTCGGTCTTGATTCCATTAGTGGGCAATCCATAGTGCTGGCCTGTTTGAGAATATGCTGCATAGACTGCTGGCTGCTGCATGCCTGAATACTGGGTTTGTCCAGCATGAGCTGTCATTGGCTGCACTGCTGGTGTGGAAAAAAATGTGTGGATATAGCTGTGGTGAATATTGCCGTATTCCTCTTGGACTGTAGCCGTGGCTTGTTATTACTGACCCAGTGTAATTGTTAAGTGATCCATCTCCTGTCGTTGTGGCATCTGCTGTCATCCTGAGTGTGCCATCACTGAGGTTGCGGTACTCCCTGTCTGGAGTAAAGTCCGGCTTACGGGAATCAGTCGGCGTTTGGATGCTCCCCATCTGGAGTCTGGTCTGTTTTAACTGAGTCAGTGTTGGTTTGTTGATGCTCCCCGTCCGGATTCTTAGCAGGTTCACTGGAGTCAGCTGAGATTTCTTGAAGCTGCACGTCTGGAGTCGGAACATGCAGGAATGCATTGACTTGTGGAGAGGTTTGAGCGAATGAGGATGGAAGTATCATGGTGTCAGCGGAGTCCCCAGTGGTCTCACAGTGATCGTCGAGTGCCTCTGTACACACTAGCTGAGGTCTGTCACTTTGCACATCTTGCATAAGAAGTGGGATGCTGTCATCACTCGTCTCACATACCGGGGGTAGAGCCTCAGTAGCTGCTTGTTGTTCACTTGGGTTGGGTAAATTGTCAGAGTCTTCATCTGGTGGCGCAAACAATGTGGGTGGACTGTCATTGTCTTGTTGTTGTCCTTCATTTGGGCTTGGACTGTCATCGTCGCTTTGTTCTTCACTGTAGCATGATAGACCATCATGGTCATCCTGCTGTGTACTGGAGCGTGGTAGACTGTCATAGTCTTCTTGCTGTTTACTTGAGCATGGCAGACTTGCATCGTCTACTGCTAGTTGGTCAGAGGAGGTTGCTAGACCCTCATGGTCTTGTTCCTGCAAGGACTGCGTGTCGGAGTCTTGCATTGCTTCTATCGTGGAAGCTGTCCACGAGCTCGCTGTGGGGGCTTGTGACACTGGAGTCACTTCTTGTTCGTGCAAGGACTGCGCTCTGGAGTCTTGCATTTCTGCAATTGTGGAGTCTGTCCACGAGCTCGCTGTGGAGGCTTGTGGCACTGGAATCACTTCTTGTTCATACAAGGGCTGCGGTGTGGAGTCTTGCGTGTCTTCTTTCGTAGAGTCGGGAACCCTGAGCGGTGCATGGACCACGCTCTGTGTGGCAGCAGGCCGCTCTCTGTGGGCTTGTACTGCTCTCTGTCTCTTGGTTTCAGGCCGCAGCATAATACTGCACTCACGTTTCGGGATGTCGTAGATGCTGGGCTGAAGGTCCTCAAATGCTAAGAATGAATCCGCGCCTGCGTCGGATTCAGTACGGGGGTCGTCGTTTCTAATGAAAAAACCTTTGTCCGAGTCATAGTCTTCTAGGGCCATATCATCACTGTTTGCGTCGGAGGTGGCATTGGGCTCGCGAGGTCCAGAGAAAATGTAAAGGTCGGTTTTGAAGTATTCAAGGTCGGAATCATCGGTTTGGGCGTAGGTAACTGCTTGTTGCAGGGTTCTTCGGAGGTTAATTTCATTTCCTGGTTCAATTTGAGGCATTGTGCTGTCATTCCAGGTGAAAGAAGGTTGTTTTACGGCTTTAAAAGATTTTTTCTTTGATTTGGGACGTTTCCCCTTTAAATGGGCGTGGTCCGGGGCCTCTGACGTCATGATGCATGTGACCTCATACGTAGGAAGCGTTTGCGCATGCGCAAATCGCTGTTCCCGTACCGGGGGTCGTTTTTGTGATTGCGCATGCGCGGCATCTCGTGCATGCGCAAACAGACCTGCCCGTTCTGTGCGCTTCTCGCGCAACTGCACAAGTGCAGTCCCTTTAGAAAGATGGCCGCTGATCAAAATTGTTCTCTGCTCCGGGATCTCGGCCTCGTGGTGAGTACTGACGCTTCTCTTATCTTTTCTTGCTGGTTGGAATGTGTTTTCCTCACAGTATTTGCCGAATTTGTCCAGGACTGCCTGGAAGTCGCTCCTGTTTTGCCCTTTGGAGAACTTGAATTTCTTAAAGATTTCTTCTGCTCTGGCACCGGCAATGGTGAGCAGAAGCTCTGACTTTTCAGCATCGGCCATGTCTTGTAGGTCGGCTCCTACCAGGAAGATTTCAAACTTTTGCCGGAATGCCCGCCAGTTTTCATGGAGATCGCCGTGGCACTGGAGCTGCTGTGGCACCCGGATCGCGAACATCTTGCCTGGGTATCGTTGCTGGTTGTCACTGTACGCTGACGTATGGTGAGATGGATTGAAACAGTTCACTGCTGGTACCATGATTTGTTATGCTCTAGGTGTAGCATAAGCGGCTTCCATGTGGTGCACTTGACAAAGGAAGGTTCAGACGTGGAGATAACTTCAACACGTTTATTAAACTATTTACACTTCTATTACTCGGGTTCGACACTACTGCTAATCCTACTATAGCTACCCAGACTGACTAACCAGTTGCTGCAATCCACGTGGTGGGAGTGATATTGAAACAACCCTGTGTCCCTACTCACTGACTGTCTCCACTGGAAAGAGGCAGATCATGTGTGTGGTGTCCTTTATATATGGGTTGGTGTAATGCCCTCCTGTGGTCGTGTCACCTCTGTGTGTATCGCGAATGTCCATTGGTCGTGTCCTATCTAACTGATCTATTGGTTGAGTGTGTGTGTGTGATGTCCCTGGTGCTCCCTCTAGTGTCTAACTAGCCTACATGTATTTACATTAACCCCCTGTGTACCCACAGTGATGCACATCACCACAGTACTTGACAGCATCAGTGGATAAGGTCAAAGGGCATTTTATTAGGTGGGATACCTTGCACTTGACATTGCCAGGGAGGGTGCAGGTGGTAAAGATAAATGTGCTGCCAAGGTTCCTGTTTGATTTGATTTGATTTATTGTCACATGTAC
Organism: Scyliorhinus torazame; assembly: GCF_047496885.1. NCBI lineage: Eukaryota > Metazoa > Chordata > Chondrichthyes > Carcharhiniformes > Scyliorhinidae > Scyliorhinus > Scyliorhinus torazame. The sequence goes on from NC_092716.1 coordinate 228,742,202, forward strand.
TGAAGTACAGTGAAAAGTATTTTTCTGCGGCCGAGGGAAAGTACACAGTATGTACATAGTAGACAGAAAGAATAATCAACAGAGTACATTGACAAATGTTACACTGACAAACAGTGATTGGTTACAATGCGGAATTGTTAGTAATTATATAAGAGGAAAATAGTTTTAGTAGGTCAGAACTCTGATAGGAGATGAAAGAAAAGGGACGGGGGAGAGAGCTCACAGAGAGTCGCCATGCTCCGGCGCCATCTTGGCGGAGGTTTGTCTTTCAGGCCATCTCGATCTTTCTCCCTAAGGCCTTCTTGCAGAGGGTAGAGGCACTGATTTTTGAGTTCATATGGGTGGGGAAGGTACCGAGCGTGAAGAGGGTTCTGCTACAGAGGCAGAGACAGAGAGGTACGGGACTTTGCGCGAAAGGAGTTGCAGATGTTCCCCCAGTTACCGTAGTATACGTTGTTAGAGCAACTGCTGCTCCCTGATGACACTCCCAAATCTGATGTTTTATTACTGGGTTGCGAATGTTAGAAAAGTGAGGGGTTGGTGGTGGGGGTGATGGAGTGGATCAAGTTGGAGGAGGAGTCCTGCATGGATTCTAGTTTGAGAGCCATGGTGATGGCCCGTTGCCGTTATTCATGGGGAAGTATACGGGGAGTCAGGGATGCAGTTGGTTATCAGGATATAAAACCAGTTGAGGAGGTATTTTAAGTTGGATAAAATGGCGGTGCTGACGCCAGGTTTAAGCTGGGGGGGATGGATGGGATGTATGGGAAGTGTAGGGATATGTTCTCGGAGGGGAGGTTTGTGGGGCTGGATGAGCTGCGGGAGAGGTTTCAGCTGCTGATGGACAGTGAGTTTAGGTATATGCAGGTACGGGGCTTTGCGCGAAAGGAGTTGCAGATGTTCCCGCAATTACCGTAGTATACGTTGTTGGAGCAACTGCTGCTCCCTGATGATTTGCGGGAGGTTATATGGGTGGTTGGGGGAGCAATGCAAGGCACAGGTGGTGAGGATAAAGCGTAAGTAGGAGGAGGAGTTGGGAAGGGAAATAGGGTGGGGACTCTGGTGTGAGGCAATGCGGCGGGTAAACGTAACCTATTATTGCGCAAGGATGAGCTTCATTCAGTTCAAGGGTACCCATGACTCGGCGAGGATGAGTGGGTTCATCCGGAGGTGACCGATGGATGTGGGAAGTGTTGGCGGGGGCCGGCGAATCATGCTCACGTGTTCTGGGGTTGTGAGAAGCTGGAGAGCTATTGGGAAGCGGTGTTTGGGACGTTGTCGAGGCTAGTGGGGGCTGAGGTCAGGCCGGCTCTCTGGTGGTGATCTGTGGGGTTTCGGAGGAGCTGGATCTGCTGGAGGAGAAGGGGGCCGATGTAGTGGCCTTCGCCTCTCTGATTGCCCGGTGAAGGATCCTTTTAAATTGGAGGTCAATACGGTGCCAGGGGTGGCGGCCTGGCTGGGGACTTGTATGACTTTCTCCGACTGGAGAGGATTGAGTTCAAGTTGAGGGGGTCAGGAGAGGGTTTTGAGGTGTGGTGGAGGCCATTCATGACTTTATTTGAGGAGCGGGGGGGGGGGGGGGGGGGGGGAAGGGGTTAAAAGGGGAAAACTGGACAGATTGTTGAGTATGCTTTGATGGACTCTGCATTTTGTTGACACTGTTATGTTTGGAATAAAATATCTTTAAAAAAGTTTGGGATGGTAGAATTCTGGCTCCTCCATACACAGTATCTGGGTCTTTGATCCACAGGCAACTGGACCGTGATATGAGCAATTTGAAAGAATTCAAGTCAATGGTGGGCGTTAGATTTGCAATCAAACAGTGAGATGAATGTACCCCTTCACAATTCATGAAATAGTTTTTAATCATCTGTGCTTTCAAGATCCAACATAAAGACATATATACAAGGAAGCAAAATTAAATTGAAAACATAGAATGTTAAAAACACTCAACAGATGGAGAGAACAATATCTATTTGTTTCATGACTATTGTTGATGACTATTTCTGATTGAAGTCAAACACAGAACATTAACCCCTTCTGCAGGTAATGTTTTACAAGTGGTCTATGAAATTTTTATAACACAGATGGGGAGGGGGAATCAGAAGCACAAAGGTCCTGTGCCTTTGGTATGACCCATGAGACATGATTGGTAGCATTTTACATGCAATACCAGAAAGTGACCACAAGGTGGTAATAAAAACCTAAACGTTTGAGAGTATGCAAATAGGAATCAATAGGAACAATGCTCCCCCTGAGCCGTGTGCTCAGTAACTGAAAGTTCCCATGCAGGCTGCGCACAAGTTGGCCTCTTAAATTACTGTGCGTGTATGTCCGCCCCCCCCAAAAAATGATTGGAGCCACACATGTCAATAAACCTTGCAATCCAAAAAAAGAGGGAATGGTGAATAATGGCTGATGTGGCCTAACCTCGCACACCCACCCTTTTCCTCATTTCCCTTAATACCTTTGGTCAACAGAAATCTATCAATCTCAGATTTAAAATTAACAATTCACTCAGCATTTAACTGCTGTTTGTGGAAGAATTTAAATTTCTTCCCATCACCACCTCTTCCTTTCCCTTCTGTTGGTACAGAGGCGAGGGTATCTGGTCTCTCCAGCGCAAAGTTTAGTATGTGTACCGTTTGTTTTTTAGTACAACTGTGTTGTGAACTGTTTTTAATAATCAGAGTACCCCACCACCTCCCCGCCCCCCCCCCCCCTCCGTACGTTGATACTGAGGGGAGGGTACCCTGTTTCTCCAACACAAAATTAGTGTTGTACTGTTTGGCCTTGTATATATTTCTTACTGTTTTAATAAAAAGATATGCCCATTAGTCACATTCTGCCAATTAGGAAATGCAATTTTAAAATGTTGCACTACCTGGAGTTGTGAACTCACGAGTATTGTCCTAAATTTAAAGTACTCAACTCATTTCTTTTTTCCAATTAAGTGGCAATTTAGTGTGACCAATCCACCCCCCCGCACATCTTTGGGTTGTGGGTGTGAGACCCCCATAGACATGGGGAGAATGGGCAAACTCCACACGGACTATGACCTGGGACCAGGATCGAACCGTGGTCCTTGGCGCCATGAGGCAGCAATGCTAACCACTGAGCCAGGAATTAAAAATTATTAACCCAGGAGTACAATCATGGGAACATTAAAAAAAATGTTTTTTTTTCCATTTTTGTTGGGTTCGAAATTATTAGTTACACAAATATTGAACATGAGGAAAAAAAATATTGTTTGACTTAAGGCAGGAGTTGGTGAAATTACATTTCAAGGGCACTTAAGGCAGGAGTTGGTGAAATGAAATTTCAAGGGATCTTCCAATAGCAGGTACCATAGTTTCTAAATGATGACATTTATGTTAGTTATCTTGGAAAAATGCACCAAAGCACAGAATATGATCCCCAAGCACCAGTCAAACTTTCAGAGAATCCCCTAATTTTTGTAATATTACAAGAAGACAACTTATAGTTATAATGTATCAGAGACCCTAGGCGCGATTCTCCCAGCCCCGTGCTGGGCCAGCGAATTGGCGCCACGCCACCCCGACGCCGGCGCGCGATTCTCCGAGGTGCGGAGGATCGGTGCCATTTGCACCGGCGCGTTTGGCGTGGCGCCGGTCGCGGGCAGCTGTACGAGGTCGGGCTGCCGATTCTTCGGCCCGGATGGGCTGAGCGGAAAAAGCAGACTCCCGCTGGTGCCGTCCACACCTGGTCACTGCCGGCGCGAAAGGTCGGCGGGCGGCCTGTGGGGGGGGGGGCCCCTCCGATGGGGTCTGGCCCGTGATCAGGGCCCACCGATCGGTGGGCCGGCCTCCCTCCCCCCCCCCCCCCCCCGAGCCTACTTTGTTGCGCGTCCGGCCCCAGAAACCCCGAGTCATGTTGCGTCGGTCCGGCGCGTTCCGTAAAGCCACCGTGTATGCGCGGGTCGGCGCGTCGCCACTGCGCATGCTCGGGTTGCCTCCGCCCCCAGTGCGTGCCAGGAAGTGAGGCTGGAGCAGCATGAACCACTCCAGCGCCATACTGGCCCCCTGTGGGGGACAGAATCGCTAGTGCCCGCGCCCGTTTCCCGCTGTCATGAAACGCGATGGTGTTCACGACAGCGCGGACACTCTGTCCCGCGATCAGAGAATCATGCCCCCTAACTGGCAACTTTTAGAAAGTGATAAACCCCAATGTTCTGAGGTTCTGGCAAGAAATTAATTTCACAGCTGCCTGTTAATGTATCTGAAAACCAGAGGTCAGCAGGGTGAAAACTGAATGTTAGCTGATGGGATGAGAACCTCATCTGCAACGCTCCTTAAATATGCAAATATATTAATATTGGCCAATTCAGGGACAAATGGGCAGAGTGTGTGCTGTGCATATAATCTACAATGAATTACTTTTATTCTGTACATTGCTGGTACAGGTTTTAGCAGCCACCTTTTGCAATAGTTTACATGATTTTGCAATCAACTTCTCACCTTATGTTGTCTAAATCCGTATTAAACTTGAAAGGGTAATATTTATCAAGTGTACATTTTAATATATCTATTCACAGCGAGATTCCTACCCCTTCTGACCCTACGTCAACTGTCTAGCCCCATTTCCATTATAACAGTCTTGACTTGCCTCAAAGTAGAGGCAGAATACAAATTTCTTTTGTAAACCAAGGCAAAATTGGGGGTGGATAAGGTCAATGCTCCCAGTTGCTAATATCTGCATCTTGGCTACTCTCTGGGGAGATGGAAATTGGAGGCAATCCTTTAAATCAGAGTGAGGGAAGGAGCACTGCCTGAAATTCATCACCCAGCCAGAAGCTTGTAGTACAGAATATTAACTTTGCTTTCCAGCTAGGGAGTGATGTACACCATAGTGGGACCGAAAGGAAGATAAGGGAAGAAAAAAAAAGCTCTTCATTGGAAGGAAAGTGGAGAAGAGTGGAGTTATTTAAAATAATTAAAACAAAATGTACAATTTATTTAAATAAAAAGACTTTTCTGCGTTTGACAAATGTTGATTGAAACTTAAAATGGAGGTGATTGTTAAAAGATGGATACAGCTGGCCTGCTGTAGAATTGCTACGTACCTGGTGGGGGAAGTTCAAGTTTCAGTTTTCTCAGCTCGACCATGGACTTTTCCAGCTGTTCAATAACAACATCATCATCATAATGAAAGTTTTTCGACATAATTTCCTGAAGGAATTCTCGGAGATCTTCTAAAGACATTTTCACTAGGCGCTCTGTTAAAGAAAATATTGCTGTTTTAGTTCAACTTAACAAATATGATTATTTAAATCAGATTGTGAAAAGGGAATGCCCAGATTAAATCTGTTTGCCTTTAATTACAGTAATTAATGATACCCGGCACATTATCAACATTCTAACGAAAGCAATTATGTGCATTTATTAATATATCAAGGTCAATTCACAAAGATAAGTGCTCTTCTGTATGACAGGCATGCATCATGTGGGGGTCTGGAATCATAGATTACAACACAAATGGATTTTATCTATCGCTGCTCCAACACACTCCCATGAGTTCTGCTATGTATGAGCTTATACTTTCATATATATCGTAGTAGAGTATAAGTGGGCACAGGTTCAGGATTATGCAAGCCAAACTTAGGGTAAAAATCAGAAAGTATTTCTTGATGCAGGGAGTTCTGCTGAAACAGCTGAGTGGTATAATGGGAGGTGGTACAGTAGGTATTCTAGAAGGCGAAAATCAAATGCATTGTAGGTTATTGCTTGTTGGAATCCATCTTCTGATCCTGTGAACAAGTGCAGAACACTTACATTATCACCTAATTATTATCACCTAATTTTCCTTAAACTGGATAACACAGTCACAAGCCAATTCTGATGTCTTGTCAAGTTAATCACAAAGGCAAAGCACAGTGATATTAGATGAGATTTTCTGTTTTGGCACCCCTGGTGCATACCTTTCAAGAAATTACATACTCCCAAGCCTGTAATTTTCTATCAGTAGTTTTAATGGTAGGAAAATCAATAGGTCTGTCGATGTGAACATTTTTGCAATAAATTTCTGCCAAGAGTGGTCAATTGGAAGAGTTTATTTTCTTACAACATTTATTCACTCTCTGAAATGTCCCATTAGGCTGCCAGATTAATTTAGATCGCCCAATATTCTAAATACATCACTAGTTAAGAATCCAATCTGTGACATCACTCATTGGTTGGGGAGGGGCACTGGAGGGATGCAACATAATGTAGGTGCTGCTACAGGAGAGTAAAACAAAGGCCAATCAGCTCCAGTGATCCCTTTTAAATTAACTTTAGGATTAAGAAAGATTCTAAAAATTAAATCAACCAAGACCACATTTCTTCTTTCTCTAAATATTTAACTTTTACAAATTTGTATCCTCCATTTTACTAACCTTTTGGGACAAACAATTATTAAAACAGCTTTGACAATTATAGAATTCACTCCAGCAACTTATAACTTTTAAAATAATAGGCTTTAGCGAATGGTGGAGTAAGTATAATTGGGAATGCACAAGAGGCCAGATTTAGAGGAGCGCAGATATCTCATAGGGTTGTGGGGTTGGAAGAATAAAGGGAGACAAAGCCAGTACACAGTATTGAGCTTTAGGTATCTGATATTAAGCTTCCATTTTGTTCTCTTATCCTATCCTGTAAGCTGCTTGGCATTCAAAGGGTTCTAGATTTGGTAACATCACTCATTTTCTTTGTGGGAACATATTTGTTTTGCGCTCTCATCATCTCTTCTTCAACTGCCTTCCGCTGTTCTGCTGCTGATTTACCTTCAAGTAGCTGTCTCCTTCCATTTTTGCTTAACTATACCTCAGCTTACAAAAATTGGCAATTCCTTAACTGGGAACTTTGGGCGGGATTCTCTGATCCTGAGGCTAAGCATTGACGCTGTTGGAAACGCTGTCGCGTTTTTCGACAGTGTCAACATGACCTCAGGAACAGCAATTCTGGCCCCCCAGAGGGGGCCAGCACAGCACTGGAGCGACCCACGCTGCTCCAGCTGCCGATCCCGGCATCAACTGGGTGCCGCGGGGTCCGCGCATGCGCAGTGGCACCGGAGCCAACGCGCGCATGCGCAGTGGCTCCCTTCTCCCCGCTGGCCTCGACTAGGGCTAAAGGGGCCGGCACGGAAGAAAGAAGGCCTCCAGCCCGAGAGGCCTGCCCGCCGATTGGTGGGCCCCGATCGCGGGCCAGGCCACAACGGAGGCCCCCCTCCCCCCCTGGGGTCGATCACCTCCACCCCCCCACAAGCTGCCCACTTCCACGCCGCCGTGCCGCCGTGGAGTATCGCATCCTGGCGTCCGGGCGGCCTGGCGCGATTCGCCCCGGGCCGAGAGAATCCCGCCCTTTACTCCTGGTCTAATTTTGTATAACTACACTAAATGCTCTCCCACTGAAATGTCTTCTACCTGCCCAAATTAATTTCCTAATTATAGGTCCAAAACTGTCCTTTCACTTGTTGGCCTCACACTAGCTAAAAATATTTTACCTTCAAGCATTTTAAGAATTCTGCACCCTGTACACTGATTTTATGCCAGTTAATATTAGGGTAGCTGAACTCTTCTACTATAACTGCAACTCTTTTGGAATTCTCATCAATTTGTCGACAAATTTGCTCTTCTATTGTTCTCTGAATCCCCCTTAATGGTAGGAGTGGGAAGGTTAACACCTGTTTACGTGGGAAGTCCCGCACCTGCAGATACCTGAATTTATTTTCCCTCGCCAGCCCAAACTTCCCCTCCAGCGCCCTCATACTCGGAAAGCTCCCCTCTATAAACATATCCCCCATCCTCTCAATCCCTGCTCTCCGCCATACCCGGAACCCCCCATCCATACTTCCCGGGGCAAACCGATGATTATTACAGATTGGGGAGCAGCCCAATGCTCCCTCTGCTCCCACATGTCTCCTCCGTTGCCCCCAGACTCTCAGGCCGCCACCACCACGGGGCTGGTGGAGTGCCGTACTGGCGGGAACGGCAGAGGCTCAGTTACCAACGCCCCCAGACTGGTGCCCCTGCATGAAGCTGCCTCCATACGCTCCCATGCCGACCCCACCCCCACCACCCACTTCCTGATCATGGCTATATTCGCCGCCCAGTAATAGTTACTACAATTTGGCAGCGCCTGCCCGCCCTCTCCCCGACTCCGCTCAAGCATTACCTTCCTTACTCGCGGGGTCTTGCCCACCCAAACAAAGCCAGTGATCACTTTGTTGACCTGTTTAAAAAAGGGCCGCGGAATGAAGATGGGGAGACACTGAAATACAAACAGGAATCTCGTCATCTTCACCGTCTGCACCCTCCCAGCCAGTGACAACGGAAGCGTGGCCCATCTCTGAAAATTGTCCTTCATTTGGTCTACTAGTCGGGCCAGATTTAATTTATGCAGCCGTTCCCATTCCCGCGCCACTTGAATGCCTAGGTACCTAAAGCTTCCCCCTGCTAATCTAAACGGCAGCTCCCTCAATCGCCTCTCCTGTCCCCTCGCCAAGACCGCAAACATCTCACTTTTCCCCCAATCGCCTCTCCTGTCAACGACACTGTCTTTAAATCAATTTGAGAGGTCCTGAGATTTGAAATGTGGTATATGTGGTTGTAGACTCCACCGGTTGGAGTCATACCTAGCATAAAGGAAGATGGTTGTGATTGTTGAACGTCAGTCATCTCAGTCCAAGAATATCGTTGAAGGAATTCCTCAGGTTAGTGTCCTAGGCCCAATCATCTTCAGCTGCTTCATCAATAACCTTTCCTCCATCATAAGATCAGATGTGGGGTGTTTGCTGATGATTGCACAATGTTCAGTAGCATTCGTTACTCCAAAGAAGTAGTCCTTGTCTGTCTGTAGCAAGACCTGGACAATATTGTTAAGTGGCAAGTTACATTTGTGTCACACAAGTGCAAGATACCGACCACCTCCAACAAAAGACCATCTGACCACCTTCTTTTGAATTCAATAGCATTATCATTGCCGAATCCCCAACATCTTCAACATCAAGAAGGTTATCATTGACGAGAAACTGAATTGGTCTATCCATATAAACACTGTGGCTACAAGAGCAGGTCAGAGGCTGGGAATTCTAGTGAGTAACTCATCTCTTGACTTCCCTAAGTCTGTCCACCATCTACATGGCACAGGTTACGAGTGTGATAGAATACTCTCCACTTGCCTGAATGAGTGCAGCTCCAACAACACTCAAGAAGCTCAACACCATCTAGGACAAAGCAGCTTGCTTGATATCCCATCATTAAACAGTCACTCACTGCACCTCTGATACATATTTTGCAGTTTGTACCATCTACAAGATGCACTGCAGAAGCTCATCAAGGCTCCTCCGACAGCTCCTTCCAAACCCATAATCTCTACAATCGAGAAGAATATGGGAAGAAGGTGAATGGGAACACCACTACCTGAAAGTTCTCTTCCAAACCACACACAAGCTTGACTTGAATCAATATCACTGTTCCTTCACTGTCGTTGGATCAAAATCCTGGAACTCCCTCTCCAGCAGCACCATGGATGTACCTACTCTACATGGACTGCAGTGGTTCAAGAAGGCGGCTTGCTGCCATTTTTTCAAGGGCAATTAAGGATGGGTAACACATGCTGGCCTAGCCAGCAATGACCATACCCTGTGAAAGAATAAAAATAAATATAAGATCACAGAAATTTTAGGTTGACCATTCTTGAGTTTGCAGGGGTGCAGGAAATGTCCCCTCTATTTCTTTCCGTTGTTCATTTCACTATGTGACACTTTGAAATTGTTTTGTATGGTATCTTAAAGGGGCCAGCCGACACGGTAACTTTTGGGTTGCTGTTTGGACATGAGTGTTCATAGCTTACAGGAAACAATGGATGTAGGGTGTGTACCCTGTACCCGAATGAGGAGACCTGATATGCCGTCATATTGGGATTTGGCCCTGATTATTATGGACTGTAAGATAAAGCCTGTTTGTTTCACCTTAGATAAATAAAAGATCAGGCTGCTACAAGTGTTTTCTGATGGCCAGTGCTGGGGTGCAGGAGCCTTGTACTGTTCAATGATGCCTCAGGTATCCTTTCTTCCCCAGGAATTCCCATGAAAAGCATATTCATTGCAAGGTTATTGATATGTACCTTTAAAAGTTGGAGAGAACAATATTCCTATAGCCATGAACAGTCACTTGACATACTGTACTCGTCGGGTTTTTGCAATGAACTAGCAGAGTTTGTTTTGTTTTTGTTTGCTTTCTTTATATTGCATTTTAAGTTGGCTGATAGTGTTTTGGAACTGGATCTTTTAGTAGTTGTTTTTGTTTTTGAGACAGGAAAGCTTGGTTATTTTTTTATTCCTTTTTTTCAGCAGGATGGAGACTGAAAATAAATTTTAAAGCCAGGAGCAGAGGTAGGTGCATTGCCTGTATGCCCATAAAGCAGCAGTCACGACTTTTTAAGTCCCGATGTCTCGAGCCACTGACGCGACCCCCGAAACCCCCCAAGCCACAACTCACTGTTAGGGTGTCCTCAGGCTCCCCGCTGCATTCCGCACACCCGCACAGGGCACCCCCGGCCCGATCACCACTGCACATAAAATGCCAGTTTGACACCTTGGCAGCGCCAGGTTGGCATCTAGGTGGCATTGCCAGGGTGCTAGTGCCAGGGTGCCCAAGTGGCACCAGTAATGCCAGGTACCACTCTGCCCAGAGGGCATTCACCGAGGGGCGTCCAATTCCCTGGAAGACCCCTACGAGTGCCGTTCCGTCTGGTCCCCGTTTGTGGAGTCCAGTACTGAATGGCACTTGTCCGAGGTCTCCAAGGCAAAGGGGATAGATCCCACCTCCTTGGTTACCTCAGGGAACTGCATTTAAAAGTGAGACTAGCTGTCTGGCTCTAATGTGCAGATTTGCCAAAAAGTGACCCTGACCAAAATGGGCGGGCTTCACATCGCGACTTCTCACAAGATATCGTGAGGTGTGGCGAGCCGGGAAGATTCCGGGAGCAGGGTCTCCTGCCAGTTACCAGCCACATTGCGCAGTTTTTCGGATGCAGTGTGGCCGGTAGATCGCGCCCATCATCTTGATAAGCAGTTACTCCTGTAGTGACATCTCTGGAAGCTTGCCCACCACAAACACTTTATGCAAGTACAGTCTCACAAAGGCTGAATTGTTCTGTTGGAATGTCTTCAGAACTCAGTCCATTGTCAAATTCAAACGGATTCTTGGCAAGTTTGCCTTTCACAATTCCCTTAGCTGTTCCAATCAGTAGCTGCCAGCAGCACACTTTGCGGTTCACCTTTCCTGCAGTCAAATACTGACACTGGGATAGCCACATTGTCTCCAGCTCCAACAGCCCAAAGTAACCTTGTGCTGCGTGCCATCATCCGCTTGGTTTGCTGTGTAATGCCCTGGTGTTCCTTGCACTTCTGGCAGGATGAAGTTCTTCATCTGGATAAGGTAATCTGTAGTGGATAATCCAGAGGCCTGCTCAGGGTCATTCATAGTAGATGGTCCTGGGGATGTCTCAGAGTTGTTTATGTTGAATGATCCAAGGGCTGGCTCAGGATTGTCCATGTTCATCTATTGCGGATGGTTCTAGGACTCGTTCAGGATCTTCCATCTTGGATGGTCCAGGGGCCAGTTCAGGATCAGAATATTGCATGTTTTCCTCAAGAAGACTTTCCAGTTCTTCTTCAATGGTGGCTGAGATTCTGTTGAGGAACCCATCTGGCAACTTTGATCTGAGGCCACACAGTGGTTTGTTTCCATTGAGCCCTTGGTAGGGAGCCATCTTTGAAAATTCCTCCCACAGTCCAAAGATGTGCAGGTTAGGTGGATTGGCCATGTGGGCAGCACGGTAGCATTGTGGTTAGCACAATTGCTTCACAGCTCCAGGGTCCCAGGTTCAATTCCCTGCTTGGGTCAATGTCTGTGCGGAGTCTGCACATTTTCCCTGTGTCTGCGTGGGTTTCCTCCGGGTGCTCCGGTTTCCTCCCACAGTCCAAAGATGTGCAGGTTAGGTGGATTGGCCATGCTAATTGTTCTTAGTGTCCAAAATTGCCCTTAGTGTTGGGTGGGGTTACTGGGGACTGGGGATAGGGTGGAGGTGTGGGCTTGGGTGGGGTGCTCTTTCCAAGAGCCGGTGCAGACTCGATGGGCCGAATGGCCTCCTTCTGCACTGTAAATTCTATAATTCTATGAGAAACCTCATGGAACTGCTGTTCATAGCCCACTGAACAAAATGTACACCTTATAGTTCTACTGAGCACATTCGTTGTTATGCATCCAAGTCATTAGCTTCAGCTTCATATCACCATTATTGTGTTCCACAGAACCTTGATTCTGGGGATCTCTGAGATGCCCACTGACCAAAACCAGTTCATCCCAGATTGTTGCCAGTTTGTGGATGCCCTGTGCTCTGAACTCCCTTCTGTTATCTGACTGAAGAATATGATAGAATCCCTACAGTGCAGAAGGAGGCCATTCGGCCATCGAGTCTGCACTGGCCCCTGCTCCAATAGAGCACCCTACCTAGGCTCAAACCCCTACCCCTATCCTGTAACCCCACCTAACTTTGGGCAATATTAGCATTGTCAATTCATCTAACCGACACACTTTTGGACTGTGGGAGGAAACCACGCAGACAATATGCAAACGCCACACAGACAGTCACCCAAGTCCGGACTTGAACCTGGGTCTCTGGAGCTGTGAGGCAGCAGTGCTAACCACTGTGCCATTGTGCTGTTCCTGTGGAGGTTTGATGTCTCGAAATATAAAAAGCAACTCATGGGCAACTTCAGCTGCTGTCTTGGATTTAAGAGGACGAATGGCATGGAACTCGGTCAGGTACTCCACGTAGTCTTCTGTCCTTCATAATCTACATGTCAACCAAGTCTACTTGTCCGCGTTCATTCAAGTCATTGACAGACAAGTTCATCTCTCCTTTGTTGTACCCAGATGAAAATTTGATGCCATTCGCACCTCTTGTAGAACCAGTATTTAAGCATAGAAATCTGTACTCACCAGTATAACCCTTGCCAATACTGGGTGACTGTATTGAGAGCTGATGCTTTGTGATCCACTGAATATGAACAGAAGGTAATTGCTGTCTTCAAGTGTGGGAAAACTGGACAGAAACTCTCAAGAGATGAATAACATATCCTGAAATCTTTTGTGCTTACATCTCTAGGTAGTCTCGACAAGGTTACTTTCTGAACAATATGCAGGCATCCCACAGTTTAATAGGACAATATACCAGTCACTGTGAGAGATGCATAGAAATGTGTCACAGGCAGAAGACAGCAAGAGGAGTAGTTGTGAGGCCTCTGTCAATCCAGGAGTAAACCCGATGGACGTGGGAAGAAAAAAAATATTCCTTATCCCTCGGATACATAAATCTCCATGGGTCTGCCCTACCCCATCTGGCCCATGAAAACCAACAATTCCTTTGTGGTGGACCTGGTGGACTCAGATTTGAGATTCGGCCTATCCGTCCTAGGGTCCAGAATGTAATTGAAGTACCCCCCCGGGATAGAAGCCAGCACCTTATTAATGAATGCTGTGTCATCCCAGTTTTGTGCATACACATTGACTAATACCACCGCCAACGACCCACTAATGATTATGTACCTCCCCCCTGGGTCCTTGTTACTGGGCCATTTAACCCCTTTATATTCCAGGGGGCTTCCTAACCCCTCTCACCCCAATCCACGGTTAGCCTTATTCATCCCAGATTAAATTTGTGTTGGTGGGTAGGTCTCTTCTCCCTGGGGTGAGGGGGCAGGGTGCTCGCCGATCGTTATCTTGGAACATGCTCCACTTTTAATGGACCTGATGGTGGAGCCTGCCTGCTCTATGCGACCCCTGTGGAGATTGGACAGGACATTGCTTGTGGATAGGAGATTTTGTGAGCGTATATCCTCCATCGTTGGGGAGTATATTGAGTTTATTAGAATGAGGCAGTCTCGCCTTCCATGCTCTGGGAAGTCATTAGGAGGAGATAACCTCTCACCAGCGCACAGGAATAAATCTGGAAGGGTAGAGAGGCAGAGGCTGGTGGATTCCATTCTCGAGTTGGACCGCTAGTACTTGATTACCCTGACACTGGAGTTGTTTGCAAGCAGAAAGAAATTGCAGCCGGAATTTGAGTTGCTGTCAACGGGCAAGGCAGTGAACCAGTTCAGACGCTCGAGGGGGAACTTTTATGAATATGGTGAGAAGGCCAGGCATCTGTTAGCGCACCAGCTGAGATGGCAGGTTGCCCCCCGGGAGATAAGGCAGATCAGGGACTCGGGAAGTGGGTGGGTTTCCGCCCAAGAGAAGGTTAATGAGGCGTTTGAGGCCTTCTACCAAGACTGTAAAGTAAGAGCCCGGAGAGGAGAGGTCATCAATGATGGAGTTTTTGGATGGGCTGACCTTCCGGTGCTGGAGCAGGAGAGAAGGCGGGAATCGGAGGCGTTGATAAGGCTGGAGGTCATGAACTGTATTAGGTTAATGCAGACGGGCAAAGCTCGGGTCGGGATGGGTTCTCTATCAAATTTTACAATTTGTAGGTCCGTTGGTCCCGCTTCTGCGAGAGAGGTTTAATGATTCTGTGTCCCGGGGACTGTTGCCGGCCACCTTGATGCAGGAATCGATTTCCTTGATCCTGAAGGACAAGGAATGTGAATTGTATCGACCCATTTTGTTGTTAAACCTTGACACTAAGTTGTTGACTAAGGTGCTGGCAACATGTTTAGAGCCCTGCCTCCCCGGGATGATTTCGGAGGAGCAGACATAAGAACATAAGAATTAGGAACAGGAGTAGGCCATCTGGCCCCTCAAGTCTGCTCCGCCATTTAATGAGATCATGGCTGATCTTTGTGGACTCAGCTCCACTCTCCGGCCCGTACACCAAATCCCCGAATCCCTTTATTCTTTAGAAAGGCATCTATCTTTTTCTTAAAAACGTTTAAAGAAGGAGCCTCAACTGCTTCACTGGAATTCCAGAGATTCACAACCCTTTGGGTGAAGAAGTTCCTCCTACATTCCGTGCTAAATCTACCTCCCCTTATTTTGAGGCTATGCCCCCTAGTTCTGCTTTCCCCAACCAGTGGAAACAACCTGCCCGCATCTATCCTATCTATTCCCTTCATAATTTTATATGTCTCAATAAGATCCCCCCGCATCCTTCTAAACTCCAATGAGTACAGTCCCAGTCTACTCAACCTCTCGTCATAATCTAATCCCCTCAACTCTGGGATCAACCTCGTGAATCTCCTCTGCACTCCCTCCAGTGCCAATATGTTCTTTCTCAGGTAAGGAGACCAAAACTGAACACAATGCTCCAGGTGCTGCCTCACCAACACCCTATACAATTGCAGCATAACCTCACTAGTCTTGAACTCCGTCTGTCTAGCAATGAAAGACAAAACTCGATTAGCCTTCTTAAGGTGGTGTGCACCTGCGCACCAACTTTTTGCGACTCGTGCACCAGCACACCCAGGTCCCTCTGCACAGCAGCATGTTTTAACATCTTACCGTTTAAATAATAATCTATTCTGCTGTTATTCCTCCCAAATTATCACTAGTGCGTTTACAATTTCCCTAGCCATCTCTTTTAACACTCTGGGATGCATTCCATCAGGGCCAGGAGACTTGCCTACCTTTAGCCCCATTAGCTTGCCCAATACTGCCTCCTTAGTGATTACAATCATCTCAAGGTCCTCACCTATCATATCCTTATTTCCATCAGTCACTGGCATGTTATTTGTGTCCTCCACTGTGAAGACGGACCCAAAAAACCTGTTCAGCTCCTCAGCCATTTCCCCGTCTCCTATTATTAAATCTCCCTTCTCATCTTCCAAAGGACCAATATTTACCTTAGCCACTCTTTTTTGTCTTATATATTTGTAGAAGCTTTTACTATCTGCTTTTATGTTCTGAGCCAGTTTACTTTCATAGTCTACCTTGCTCTTCTTTATGCCTTTTTTAGTAGCTTTCTGTTGTCCCCTAAAGACTTCCCAGTCCTCTAGTCTCCCACTAATTCCAGAGGAATTAGCAAGTTCCAGAGGAATAGCAAGACTCCATGATAACGTGCTCTGTATCAGATTGCCATCTACAGCACGATACACAATAAAAGGAGTTGGTTGGATGGTTAGAAGTGTGATGCGCAATCAATTACTCTCGAGACAAGGTGAATCATAACTAATAGGCTTTAATCTGCTAGAACTGTTCCCCAGCAGCTTCGATACAGAAAGTGAAGGCTGTTGGGACAGCATCGGTTCTTATACTCCGCCTCTCAGGGCGGAGCTATGTACATCAGCCAATGATAGACTCCTGGGTCTAGCCAATGGTCATCCACCTCTCAGGTACCGCAATACCTGGTATTACCACAAAGTGTTTGGTAGGTTCAACTTAAAGTACAAGGGACAAAACACAGCAGCTTCATGCATAAGGGCACGTCTGAGGGCCCTGGTTACTGCACCACTCCCGTTTTCCCCTGCAAGATTCGCTTCGAGCCTGGTGGTGATTGCCACTTTGAGGATTTGGAATAATTCTAGGCAGCATTTTAAGCTGGGCTCCATGTCACTGTTGGCTACGATTTGCAGGAACTATAGGTTTGTACCGTCTGGCTTGGATTCAGCATTCAGGGCACGGGAGAGGGAGGAGTGTGAGAGGTTTAGGGATATGTTTCTCGAGGTAGGTTTGTGGTATGGATGAGCTTTTAGAGAGGTTCCAGTTCCCAAGAATGAATGTATTCAGGTACTTGCGGGTTCGCAACTTTCTATGTAAGGAGCTTCCTTCACATCCCCTGGCACTATCGTACCTTGATCTTGGACAGGGTCCTATTCTCGGCCGAGTTGGGGAGGGTTAGATTTCGGATATTTATGGGCAAATGTTATCGACGAAGCAGGCTTCGTTGAAAGAAGCAAAGGGGAAATCGGAGGGTGAACTGGGTTTAGTTTTTGAGGAGGAGTTTGGAGTGAGGTTCTTCACTTCCTTGTGTGCAGGGTTAAGCTTGATCCAGTTCAAGCTGATGCATAGAGTGCACTTGATCAGGGTGGGTTCTTCTCAGGGGGGTAGAGGATAGGTGTGAACGGTACTCTAGGGGGCCAGCGAATCATACGCACATATTTTGGTCTTGTCCCAAGCTTGAAAGCTTCTGGGTCTCCTTTTTGACACAATGTCAGGGATTTGGGGTAGTCAGCTGGAGCCATTTTTGGAGTATCGGACTCGCTGGTGCTGCAGACGGGGACGAAGCAGATGTCCTTGCCTTTGCCTCTTTAATAGCCCAGAGGTGAGTTCTGCTTGGGTAGAGGTCCCCGGTGCCGCCTAAGGCCTCGGCTTGGTTGGGGGGACTTCAGGGAATTTTTGTATCGAGAAGATCCAGTATACCATGAAGCCGTTGGTGAAAGGGTTCTACTCGTGTCGACAGCTTTTAATCTCCTTTTCCAAGGAATTACCGTCAGTTGTTGGGGGTGGGGGTGTCTTTTGGTTAAGGTTTTGCTTTCTTTATGGATGGCTGAGGGGGGAAGGGGAGTGGACTGGGATTCGGTTGGGTGTTGTTTGAATTGGGGTTTGCTGTATTGTTATTATTTTATTATAATGAAAATCTTTCATGAATAAAAATATATTTTTAAAAAGCAGCTTGTAAATCCAGTTTCTTTTAATTGTTTTTCTGTTTATCTCTCACAAACAATTCCTTTTTTGATTATTTTGATAAAATCTACATTTGACAGAATCTCGTAATCAGGTTTTGTTTTAAGCTCTGAATTAACAATACTGCATTTAAGTTATATATTTCAAACTAACATTAAAGGGGAAATGCAATTAAATGCATTCTCAGTGTTTTAGAGTCAGATTAAATTAGGACTATAACAGAACAGAACATTATTATTGCAGCTTGAAACTCCTGACTTTATTGCTTTCTGACAGAGGTTTCCTGCTATTCAAACATCACAATTTAAATGTCAGATTTAGTTTCCTGCAGAAAGAAAGATCTTCAATATTCAGTCAACTGAGCTACTGTACCTAGTTTCGTCTAGACATGCACAAAACAAGACGTGAAATCATACAAAAGTTATAAAACTCACCAATAAATATTAGGATGCAATTTAGAAGATGAAAATTCTGAATGCTTAGTTAACTCAATTATTTTGGGGATCTCATGATGTGAGCGTGGGAGTGGCTGTGTTTTTGTGAGCTCCAGCTCTGCTCATCTTTCAATCTTTGTTTTTATCCTTGTTCGCATCTCTTTTATGTCTTTTTGTTGGTTTACATGGCATTACTGAGGTTAGCTGGTCAATCATTCAGCACTTTTGAGTTGAGACAATATGCTTTAATCCTCGTTGATTTGGGGAGGCTGGATGGAGCTTTTGGTGGCGCAGGTGTCTTTGAGAGGTTTCCCACCCTGACGATACAGTGAACACTGACAGATGATAGCTGCTAACGGTGAAGGTGATCCATCTCGGAGCCTTGGCTCTGCAGTGCAGGACTTTAAAGCCCAATTTGAAGAGTTGTGAGGTGTCTTTATAGAGGCCATGGCGGCGCACAAGAAAGTTCTTGTAGCAGACAGAGCGCCATCTCTGGTGGAAGCCTGCCTCTGCACGGTTGAGTTTCTGTTGTACGGCCTGTCGCCCATCCTGGAGATTTTGGGTGAGGACGAAAGGGAGCCCATGAGAGCCTGGTCGTAGCTGGTGTCTCCGGTGTGGTGGTGGAGATGTTCCCAGCCTAGTTTGAGAACTGGCTGCCATGTCGCAAGAATATCGGTCTGGAGGTTGAGCAGTTCAAATTCGATGGGAGCACATTTAATCCGAAGCCTGGAGTTGGGTTGGCCTTTGGGCCTTCCCCCCACCCCTTATGGAGCCTAGGTTGTTGACAACTTGGTCTCCGTCGCGTCGGAATATTGGAAGTAAAGAGGTTTGTGTTCCGTTCGTTGGAACCTTTGGAATATCCTGAAGAGTGCTCTCTTTCAGATCCTGCTTTATCCTGGATGTCTACTTTCTTTGTGCGCCAGTGGAGTGGTCTTTATCCTAATAACGGCCGCATTCCTCAGTTGTTATCCTGGATTGTACTTCATGATAATCATGTTGTTGTCTGTTAATGTTGTCAATATATTTGTTTGCATGATAATAAATATTTTGGATGTGATGTTCTGCCCTGTTGGTTATCCTGATTTAATAGGGTTTTATCATGTTAGGCTGAATATTGCGTTTGGGATTTGTGCAGTTTCTTTATCCTAATATATGCTTCGGGGCAGGATGAGCAGAGCCGGCACAGGGGAATGGTGGAGGGTGTGAATAGTAAGATTAAATTTGTCCTCGCTAAGTTCGAGGAAGGTCCCCCATCTTCTCTCTTAGTGTTGGTACCTGTGAGGGCTGGCTGTGGTGGTGTTGGATGGTGAGCCTTGGTGTCATGGACACTCAGATACGGACTAATGTTGGCTTCTGGATGGCCTTATCCTTCCTTTTTTAAGTGGTCCTGGTTGTGGAGGGGGGCCCTGCGGTTCTGGGGAGGGGAGGGGGGGCTTTGGGCGGCCCTCCCTCCCCAGTTTGGGGGTCGCTCTGACGGCCATCCTGTCCTGGAATGGGTTTCCCCCTTGTTTAACGATTGGGACCAAAATTGCTTTTGGTTCTTGGCCCCACAATATCCTGTTGGCTAAGTTAAAACCTCGAAGAATGGCATGAGTCAGGAGGAATTACCGATGGCGAGTTTCACTTGTGGTTTCAAAATTCGGGAAAAAGGCGCCATGGTTGCTGAGGGAGATAGGAGGTAGGACATGTTCCCAGAGGTGCTGGGCTGTTGATCCTGTCGGCATGGCACAATACACTTTATTTTTCATAGATAACCCAGGACTTCTGGTATCTTCTTGACTTGGTCCTTCAAACTTGGTTTCTTGTTAAGTATCTATCCTCGTTGTCCAAGAAACCTTGTTAGTTTGCATTCTGTCACAATCCCAGTTGATATTATAACTGGATGGGAAGATCCCAGAACGGATCCCTGACTCTAACTTTTATTTTTTTATATTTGATGTGGAGGAACAGAGCCACAGGACCGCTAATTAGATTTACGAGCAGGAAAAAAGAATCATTAAACATGAAAAATGGGATTATGATACAATACTCCTTTACTCCCCCCTTACCTTAACAATTACACACAGGTTTTAGGATTAACATGGATCACAAAGTACACCTTAATCTATAATGGTCTCATTAACACAAAGTCCCTTTTAAACACACAAGTTGACTGGGAACATGTACTCTCCATTCTGAACTCCATGTGAATGTTTGTGGATGTTCCCTCAGAATCCTCCCAGATGATTGTCCCATGAGACTTTCCAAACTCCACTCCCAAAAATACACTTTAAGACCTTTACTCTTGATGGTTTGTATTCTAAACTCTAGACCAGGTTTTCCAAATGATACTTTTAAACAAAGCTTCCATTCCACTTTTAACAGCAAATCCAGTCCAGGATTTTACACTAACCCCTTTAAGATTTATTTGTCTTGACTGTTGTGCAAACTGCTCACAATTGCTTTACCTCTCCATTCCCAGACTGTATTAAAATGGCTTCAGATGTTTAAATTATCTTTGAAGGCTTCTGTCCCACTTTAAATCTGGTTACTTTAACTCAGAACACTTTGTTTACTCTTCTTTGCATTCTTCGAAACACACCTTGGTCTCTGTTCACTTAATTCCAAACTTAGAATCATAGAATCCCTACAGTGCAGGAGGAGGCCATTCGGTCCATTGAGCCTGCACTGACCCTTGGAAAGAGCACCGTACCTAGGCCCACGCCCCAACCTGTCCCTGTAACCCAGTATCCCCACCTAACCTTTTGGATACTATGGGGCAATTTATCATGGCCAATCCACATAACCTGCACATCTTTGGACTGTGGGAAGAAACCGGAGCACCCGGAGGAAACCCACGCAGGCACGGGGAGAAAGTGCAAACTCCACACAGACAGTCACCCAAGGCCACAATTAAACCCGGGTCCTTGGCGCCGTGAGGCAGCAGTGCTAACCACTGTGCCACCATGCTGACTCCGCTTCTGGGACACTTCTCTTCATTTCTCTAGTTTCATTAGCTCGCTGCTCTTCAGATTGCTGCACTTGCTTTCTTAACCATTACTCCACGGTGGTGAACTTCATAAGGTTGTCCACCCTACAGAATAATGCACCAGTTACATGTCTGATTCAATGATGGGCTGCTGATTGTGATATACTGCAGAGATCCCAGGATATTTCTTGAAAAGATCCTGAAGTATAGACGTTCGATGTAATTGTCACCTTCAGTGTCATAGGCATTGGTTGACAACCCACATAATTGGAGTTTATTTCTCCTGCAAGCATATCACAAACAGATGTGGCTACCTACCTGGGGAGCCGCAGCCAACTGAGGCACTGATGTTCACACATATGGAGGAAATTGAGTGCTGGTTATACACCCTTCCAGCAGGGTGAGTTCGCTTTGGGTGGAGCTGGCCAGGTCCTTCTCTGTGTCATCTTGGCCCTTCAGTGTTACCATGCACAAAGGAAGGCGGTTGTGGTGGTTGGAGGTCAATTATCTCAGCTGCAGGACATCACTGCAGGAGTTCCCCAGGGCAGTGTCTTAGGTCGAACCATCTTCAGCTGTTTCATCAATGGCCTTCCTTCAAACACAAGGTCAGAAGTGGAGATGTTCGCAGATGACTGCACCATTCGCGACTCCTCAGACAATGAAGCAGTATCCAGGCTTGGGCTGACAAGTGGCAAGTTACATTTACACTATCCAAATGCTAGGCAATGACCATCTCCTACAAGAGAGGATCTAACTATTGCCCCATGACATTCAATGGCATTACCATCGCTGAATCCCCCACAATCAACATCCTGGGGAGGTTACCATTGATCAGAAACTGAACTGGATTAGCCATATTAATACTGTGGCTACCACAGCAGATCAAAGGCTAGGAATCCAACGGCAAGTAACTCACCTCCTGACCCCCCAAAGCCCTTCCACTAACTACAAGGCATAAAATAAGGAGTGTAATGTAATATTCTCCACTTGCCTGGTTGACTACAGCTCCAACAACACTCAAGAAGCTCAACACCATTCAGGGCAAAGCAGCCCATTTGATTGATACTCCTTCCACAGGCATCCAATCCCTCGACCACCAAAGAACAGTGGCAGTCGTGTGTACCATCTACAAGATGCACTGCAGTAACTCACCAACGTTCCTTAGACAGCGCCTTCCAAACCCACTACCATCTCAAAGGACAAGAGCAGCAGTCACCAGGGAACCCCACCGCCTGGAGGTCCCCCATCAAGTCACTCACCACCCGACTTGGAAATACATCACCGTTCGTTCACTGTCACTGGGTCAAAATTCTGGAGCACCCTCCCTCCCTAACATCACTGTGGGCGTATCTACCCCTCCGGGACTGCAGCGGTTTAAGAAGGCAACTCACAACCACCCTTTGATGGGCAATTAGGAATGGGTAATAAATGCTGGCCTAACCAGCGATGCCCAAATTGTTTTAAAATGTCGCTCAACTGGTTGGCCAGCAGGCAGTGGTAGCAGCCCTCCTCTCCTTCCTTCTCCCTCTTTTTTCCTTGCTTGAGCACCCTCCACCTGAGTGAATTGTCTCCATGGGCTCGACTCTCTGTGACTCTTTCATGTCAATCTTCCCTGTAAGCGTATCTCCATGGCTGCAAACCCTCCTCCAAATCACTCCGTGCAGTATGAGCCCTTTTGTGGCTCTGCTGCAGAACTCACACCAGTTCCCTCACCTCTCATGCATTTTCAACTGCAGTTTTCAACTCTGCATGGTCTTCTTCATTTCAGCTCGAATCGCTGCTGAGTCAATCCTGCGAGTCCCTCCCCCGTGGAGCCTGTGCGATCAATATAAAATTGCTTGGGCAGCGAAAAACTGTAGGCAACTAGATTGTTAATGGCCTTTATTGGAATGGCCAATTAAAGAATACTCTTTAAATGGCCTTTATTGGAAGCTGGGTGCGCTTCTGGCTATGTGCCCTGCTCACAATCCATATTATTACAAACAATGCCACGATGTTGGGAACCGGACAGATTATTATGATGCCCGATTTTAGTATTTTACGCTGCAGCAGGAGGGACAGCTGTCCAAATGGAGGCTTAAAATTCTGCCCATAGTTACAATGTTGTCCAGGTTGCTGTTAATATTTTTAGTCTTCTGAAAACATTCTACATATGTGGTTCCAGGGGTGGCACAGTGGTTACCACTGCTGCCAGGGACCAGGGTTCCATTCTCGGCCTTGGGTGACTGTGTAGAGTTTGTACATTCTCCCCGTGTCTGCGTGGGCTTCCTCTGGGTGCTCCGGTTTCCTCCCACAGTCCACAGATGAGCAGATTAGGTGGATTGGCCATGCTAAATTGCCCCTTAGTGTCCAAGGGTAATAATAATAACCTTTTACTGTCACAAGTATGAATGTGTAGGTTAGGTGGGGTTACGGGGATAGGGCGGGGAAGTGGGCCTAGATTGAGTGCTCTTTCAGAGGGTTGGTGCAGACTCGATAGGCCGAAAGGCCTCCTTCTTCAATGTAGGAATTCTGTGGTTCTATATGCTTGTTTGATTCCACTGCAGGTATTCACCCAGATAATTTTAGCTCCATAAACCATATTGTTTTAATTTTAAGTCTTTAGATCTAGATGCTTAATGTCTCTTTAATAAACAGAAATCTCAAACAAGCTTTCCTATTCTGTAAACACATATTGTACATGGAAATACAATCAAATGTGAATCTGTACATCATCAGCCACTTCGCTTAACAATGAAGTATCAGGCTTATCTAGTCAAACCTCAAATGCATACTGCTATGCTTAAACAGGATATGGTCAGAATCAGTAAACAGACAAGCTTAATACAAAATAGGTGATAAAAATGTTAGGTGAATTCTAACCACTCAAATAAAACTGGTGTAAAATGAAATTAACAACACTCTTTGCCAGAGGTAATTTAGCTACCCAATATTGTGCAGCTTTTCTCTTCTGACATGAGGATTCTGATATAATTTAATGAGATCTCAACAGTGTAAAATATTTCCAGTGTGAATTTTACCATCATAGATACAGACACTTGAAAACTTTTCATCACCCACATCAGTTCAACACAAAAAAATATATCTTGGCTATTCCATGTTTGTTGGATGGGATGTTGAGAGGATCAGGAATCTGTTTGTGGATGGTAAGTTCGCGGGGCTGGAGGAGTCGAAGGAGAATTACCAGCTCCCGAGGGGGAACAAATTGAAGTATATGCAGGTACGGGACTTTGTCCGTAAAGAGTTTCCTTCGTTCCCTCAGTTGAGTCTTACGTTGATGGACAGATTGTTATCATGCGATGAGCTGGGTGAAGTTAAGATTTTGGATATATGTGGTAAACCACTGTGTTCCTATATTAAGGGTTGTATGGTAGAACCTGCACTACAGGTTCACCTGGGCCCCTGCATGCTAGCTCCGCCCAGGAGCCAGGTTATAAATATGCGTGGCCTTCAGCTCGCAGCCATTTCATCAGCTGCTGTAGGAGGTCACACTTCAGATACTAATAAAGTCTCAGTTTGAATTCAACTTCGTCTCCAGCCAAATTGATCGTGCCTCAAATTATTAGTATGTGATTCAGAAGATGGACGTCTGGATTAAACCAGATCGACTGCAGCTGGATCCACACGCAAGCAATGCCAGAAAGGACTTTCAGCACTGGCTAGCTTGTTTTGAAGCGTATATCAACACGGCGCCGACCCCTGTTCCAGAGGCTCAGAAGATTCAAATATTGTACTCCAGACTCAAAATCTTCCCACTGATCCAAGATGCGCCCAATTACGCTGACGCTATGACTCAACTCAAAGAGAGTTATGAGCAGAAGACGAATACGCTCTTCACCAGACACGCGCTCGCAACGCGTACTCAACTACCTGGTGAGTCAATCGAGGACTTCTGGAGGGCCCTGATCCCACTAGTTCGGGACTGTGACTGCCAGGACGTTACAGCTAAGGAGCACTCAGATCTCCTTATGAGGGACGCTTTTGCAACTGGGATTGGGTCCGATGTTATCAGGCAGCGGCTCCTAGAAGGGGCCACGTGCGACCTCGCAGAGACTAAAACACTAGCGCTTTCCATGACGGTCGCCCTGCACAATGTACAGTCCTACGCCCCCAACTGCGTGGCCCACTCCTCCTACGCTTCATGGGCCCCACAGGCAGCCGCCCCAGCGGGGGAGCTACCCACCCGGTACGCCTGCGCAATGCGCCAGCCAGCGATCTCCGGGGGGGCCCCCATGCTATTTTTGCAGCCAACAAAGACACCCCCGCCAACGCTTCCCGGCCCGCGCTGCCCTTTGTAAGGCCTGCGGGAAGAAGGGCCACAACGCAGTGTTGTGCCAGGCCCGCTCAGCGGCAGCCCCCACCCCCCCTGGTCACGGACAATGGGCGCCGCTATCCTCCTCCCCCCCCCATGCCATGTGCGAGCAATGGGCTCCGCCATCTTCTCCCCCACACAACACGTGCGTTTCATGGGCGCTGCCATCTTGCTCCACCCCCGCAACGTGCGTTCCATGGGTGCCGCCATTTTGTGACCCCCAGGACCTCCGGGCGCCGCCATCTTGTCCACCCCGCAGCACATGGAGACCAACGGCATTTCAGGACACTGACGCGGCGGCCGCCTCACTACCCGACGATCAACCATGACTCGCATCCATGGTAATCGACCAGTCCAGACCACACACTCTGACCAACGCATCCACCAGCGTGAAAGTCAACGGCCATGTGACCTCCTGCCTACTGGACTCCGGGAGCACCGAGAGCTTTGTACAACAAAATACGGTAAGGCGCTGCTCCCTTAAGGTACACCCTACCAATCAAAGTATCTCCCTGGCCTCCGGATCCCATCGCGTAGCGATCCGGGGGTACTGGACGGTCACGCTCACAGTCCAAGGCATAGAGTTCCGCCGTTTTCGCCTCTACGTCCTCCCTAACCTGTGCGCTGCACTTAACCTTGGCCTGGATTTTCAGTACAACCTCCAGAGCCTGACCCTTAAATTTGGCGGACCCTTACCACCCCTCACTGTGTGCGGCCTCGCGACCCTAAAGGTCGATCCTCCTTCCCTCTTTGCCAATCTAACTCCAGATTGCAAACCCGTCGCCACCAGGAGCAGACGGTACAGCGCCGAGGATAAGGCCTTCATCAGGTCCGAGGTCCAGCGGTTGCTTCAGGAGGGAGTAATCGAGGCCAGCAACAACCCCTGGAGAGCTCAAGTGGTAGCGGTTAAGTCTGGGGAGAAAAATCGAATGGTCGTGGACTACAGCCAGACCATCAACAGGTACACGCAGCTCGACGCGTACCCCCTCCCACGCATATCTGACATGGTTAACCAGATTGCACAGTACCGGGTCTTCTCAACGGTGGACCTGAAATCCGCTTACCACCAGTTCCCCATCCGTAAATCGGACCTGCCATACACCGCCTTCGAGGCAGACGGCCGGCTATATCACTTCCTTAGGGTCCCCTTCGGCGTCACCAATGGGGTTTTGGTCTTCCAAAGGTAGATGGACCGCATGGTCGACCGGTACAGCTTGCGGGCCACGTTGCCGTACCTAGACAATGTGACCATCTGCGGCCATGATCAGCAGGACCACGACGCCAACCTCGCTAAATTTCTCCGCACCGTCACTCTCCTCAACCTCACGTATAACAAGGAGAAGTGTGTGTTCTGTACAAACCGCTTAGCCATCCTCGGCTACCTGGTCCAGAACGGAGTTCTGGGGCCCGATCCCAACCGCATGCGCCCCCTCATGGAGCTTCCCCTCCCCCACTGCCCCAAGGCCCTCAAACGCTGCCTGGGGTTCTTCTTGTATTACGCTCAGTGGGTCCCAAACTATGCGGACAAGGCCCGCCCACTCATACAGTCCACTCTTTTCCCCCTGACGGCAGAAGCCCAACAGGCCTTCGCCTGGATCAGAGCTGATATTGCTAAAGCTGGAATGCACGCTGTAGACGAAACACTTCCTTTCCAAGTAGAAAGCGATGCATCGGACGTCGCCCTAGCTGCCACCCTCAACCAGGCAGGCAGGCCCGTGGTATTCTTTTCCCACACCCTCCATGCCTCCGAAATTCAGCCGTCGAAAAGGAGGCCCAGGCTATCGTTGAGGCTGTGCGACATTGGAGGCATTATCTGGCCGGTAGGAGATTCACTCTCCTCACTGACCAACGGTCAGTAACCTTCATGTTCAACAACACACAGCGGGGCAAGATCATAAATGACAAAATCTTGCGGTGGAGAATCGAGCTCTCCACCTTAAATACGAGATTAAGTATCGCCCTGGCAAACTCAACGAGCCCCCAGACGCCCTATCCCGAGGTACATGTGCCAGCGCACAGGTAGACCGACTCCGGACCCTGTACGACAGCCTTTGTCACCCAGGGGTCACTCGGTTGTACCACTTCATTAAGGCATGAAATTTGCCCTACTCCGTCGAGGAAGTAAGGACGATCACCAAGGACTGCCGGGTCTGTGCGGAGTGCAAACCGCACTTCTATCGGCCGGACCGCGTGCACCTGGTGAAGGCCTCCCGCCACTTTGAACGCCTCAGCGTGGATTTCAAAGGCCCCCTCCCCTCCTCCGACCGACACACGTATTTCCTCAGTGTGATCGATGAATACTCCCGTTTTCCCTTCGCCATCCCATGCCCTGACATGACGTCTGCCACCGTCATTAAAGCCCTTAATTCTATCTTCACTCTGTTCGGCTTCCCCGTCTACATCCACAGTGACAGGGGATCCTCATTCATGAGTGATGAGCTACGCCAGTTCCTGCTGAGCAGGGATATCGCCTCCAGCAGAACGATGAGCTACAACCCCCGGGGAAACGGACAGGTAGAAAGGGAGAATGGGACGGTATGGAGGGCCGTCCAGCTGGCTCTACGGTCCAGAAATCTCCCGGCCTCCCGCTGGCAAGAGGTCCTCCCTGATGCACTACATTCCATTCGCTCATTGCTTTGCACTGCTACTAACAGTACACCGTATGAACGTCTTTTTGCCTTCCCCAGGAAGTCCAAATCCGGGGTATCACTCCCAACTTGGCTCACAGCTCCGGGAACCGTGCTTCTCCGTAAACATGTGCGGCTCCACAAGGCGGACCCGTTGGTGGAAAGGGTGCACCTGCTCCACACAAACCCACAGTACGCCTACGGGGCGTTCCCCGACGGCCGCCAGGATACCGTCTCCCTCAGGGACCTGGCACCAGCAGGTTCCGCCCCCACACCACCCCCGTCGCCCCCGGTGCCACCCTCCCCTCCCCCGCCGCCCCCATCACCCCCCTAGGACTGTCCATTCTCCCCCTGCCCACCCCCGTTGATGAAGAGGATTTTGGCACGCTCCCGGAGTCAACTTCGACCACGACAGCACCAACATCGCCGGCTCCACTTCGTCGATCCCAGAGGACGATCAAGGCGCCGGATCGGCTGAACCTCTGACCGGCCCACCGGATGACCAGAGACATTATTTTTTTCACTGTTCTGTAAATATTAAAGATTGCAAATTCTTTATCCACCGCCCCCGCCGGACTGAATTTTAACAGGGGGTGAATGTGGTAAACCACTGTGTTCCTATATTAAGGGTTGTACGGTAGAACCTGCACTACAGGTTCACCTGGACCCCTGCATGCTAGCTCCGCCCAGGAGCCGGGTTATAAATATGCGTGGCCTTCAGCTCGCAGCCATTTCGTCAGCTGCTGTAGGAGGCCACACTTCAGATACTAATAAAGCCTCAGTTTGAATTCAACTTCGACTCCAGCCAAATTGATCGTGCCTCAATATATGTGGGTGGTTGCTGGAGATGGGGTGGGAAGAGGAGCTGGGAGTGGCACTGGGGGGGGTGGGCCCTGGAGCGAAATACTGTACCGGGTGAACTCGACCTTCTCTATGCCCGGATAAGCCTGATTCAATTTAAAGTGGTTCACAGGGCTCATATAACTGGAGGGGGTAAGAGTGGGTTCTTCCTGGATGTGGAGAATAGGTACAAGAGGTGCTCAAGGGGGCCGGCAAATCACGTGCATATGTTTTGGTCCTGCCCAAAACTGGTTGAGTTCTGGGCACGGTGTTTGAGACCTTGTTGACGATCGCGGGGGTGAGATTAGAACTGTGCCCTTTGGTGGAAAATTTTGGTGTATCAGTATCGCCGGAGTTGCTGGAGAGGCAGAGGGCCGATGTTCTGACCTTCGCCTCTCTGATTCCCCGGTGATGGATACTATTTGGATGGAGGTCGACGGTGCCACCGACGGTTTCGGCGTGGTTGAGGGATAAATTTAAATTTGTCCTTCGAGGTAAGGGGAGGGATTCCACTCAATGTGGCAGCCATTTATCTCTAATTTCAAAGATCTGTTTGTCGCCAGCAATTAATTGGGGGGGGTTAAAATTAGTTACTTTATAAAGATATGACAAACTGTTTGTAATATGGTTGTGCGTGTTTTTTATGATTATGGAAACTTTTGTATGATTTGGAATGAAATATATTAAAAAGAAAAGATACGCAGAGTCGAGGGGCCTGGCATCTGAGATGATACAAATCATGAAAACTCCCTGGAAAGTGGGCACACTCTTACAGGATTTTGTTTCAGTGGTCACACAATGATGGGATGAAACGTCATTCAGTTTAAGAATAATACTGGCCGTTCCCAGGGAGCTCTCAGCATCAGGTGTGCAATCAATTGCTCCTTGTATTTGGGGACATCTAGTTACAGAGCCGAGTGGCATTAAAATTCAAAGTGGTGGTGACTTTTAAAGCTACCAGCATAAGTTTGCCTCCCATTCCACAGGGCGAGAGGCCATCCTGCCAGAGCATACATAGGCAGTGACTGACTGCCATGACATTCTCAGCTGCCTGACATTTGCTAGTAGTTACTTGCATGTACTATATTTGATTATATGCCATTGTTCGGTGTTGCACTGGGGGTTGGCATTTTGAGCTACCTGACCCTCTGCTGCAATTCCTTTTTGTCCTTCTGGCTGTTGCCGCGTCTGGCCCTGGGCCATAATCCACTTCTTCTCCTTTGTCACAGCATTAAAAGCACTGGATGCATGAGTCCCATACTGTCTTCCTGAAGTAAACTGAGGATAGAAGACTGGCAAAGATCTGGTCATCACTATCTAATCAGTCCTCCTTCCTTAATTGATGACTATGGACCTGTGGGAGCCTACTGCAGTGCACAGACAGCATCTGGTCTCCACCCACCCTACCATGAACAACTCCCTCCTCAACCAGATCTCTGGCCGCCTCTTCTAGTTGTTGCAGTTATATCCCTGAACACTCCCACTCTGATGCTGGAGTTTAAGTCATCGCTCTGCACCCTCATGAGCAAAAAAGATCACCTGAGTCAATAATCTCATTGCTGTTTCTGGGAGTTTGCTGTGCGTAAATTTGCGGCGATATTTCCTACATTGCCACATTGACTGCACTTTAAAAGTACTTTACTGGCTGTTAATTGCTCAGGAATGTCCGAAGGTCATGAAAGGCACCATGCAATATCTTTATTTTCTCACATTTGATCTTCCCTCCATCACCCCTCCACTGCCTTCTGTGACTTTTGAGCCACCCATAATCACTTTTGATCAACTGCCTGTCAACCTGACTTGATACTAAAAGTGTGACTGGGGAACTCTGTCCCGTGTTTTGCATGACTTGCAGCATGTGGAATTTCCAGATGCTCCTTGCAGTCTGGATGACCACATTTGCAGCAATCCCACCAGTTTGACCAGATTGAGAGCCGGGTTTTTGGAACTTGGGCTTTGGCTGGAGGCAGAGCGGTGCATCTGTGAGGCTGAGAGTTTTGTAGATAGCACATTCTTAGATGTGGTCACCCCACAACTTAAGGAAGAGCAGTCAGAGCGGGAATGGGTGACCACCAGTCAGAAGAAGGAGGCAGGCAGTCAGGAACCCCCAAGAGTGCATCTCCCTCAAGAACTGTCTTCCTTGTTTTGGAAAACGGTGAGAGTGATGGTTCCTCTGGGGGCACCCAAGTTCACAACACTGTGGGTGGCTCAGCTGTACAAGGGGGTAGGACTAAGAGTGGAAGAGCAATAGTGGCGGGAGACTTAATAGTGAGAGGCACAGACAGACGTTTCTGTGGCCACAGACGTGACTCCAAGATGCTGTGTTGCCAAGGTCAAGAACGTCACTGAACGGCTGAAGAGCATTCTGAAGTTGAATAGTCAGAGGTTGTGGTTCACATTGGTACCAACGACGTAGATAAAAAGAGGAATGAGGTCCTGCAACAAGAATTTAGGGAGCTAGGTAGCAGATTGAAAAGCAGGACCACAAAGGTTGTAATTTTTGGATTACTCCTGGTGTCATGTGCTAGTGAGTATAGGAATAGGATGATAGAATATATGAATGTGTGGCTGAAGAGATGGTGTAGGAGCGAGGGCTTTAGTTTCCTGGATCACTGGGTTCATTTCTTGGTTGGTTCAGATGAAGAAGGTACCAATGGAGGGGTTAAAGCGGAAATGGGAGGAGGAATTCGGGATTGAGCTTTGGTGGGGGGGTCTGGAGTGAAATAATGCATCGGATCAATTCAACCTCGCCCTGTGCTAGGATGAACCTTATACAGTTAAAGGTGATGCATAGGGCACATATGACAGACCGGTATGTGTGGGTTTTTTCCGATGGTGGAGGATGTATGCAAAAGATGTGGGAGAGGTCTGGAAATGCGCGAAGTTGAGGGGTTTCTGGGCAGCGGTTTTCGAGACCCTGTCAGAAATACTGGGGGTGAGGATATTGCCATGCCCTTTGGTGGCGATTTCTGGGGTTTCGGATTTGCCAGAGCTGGAGGGGAGGGGCGCCAATGTCGGGCCTTCGCCTCTCTGTTCGCCTGCCGGTGAATCTTATTGAGTTGGAGGTTGGCAGCACTACGGGGGTCTCAGCCTGGTTGGGGGATTTATATGAGTTCTTAAGTCTGGAGAAAATTAAGTTTGTCCTTAGGGGGTCGGGAGGGGTGTTTATGCATGGTGGATGCATTTTCTGTCCTTATTTGAAGACATATTTGTCTCCAGTGGGTGGGGGATGTAGTTTCGGTGAGAAAAGGGGGAAAATTGACAAACTGTTTGAATTATATTTATATTGGATTGTTGTATATGTATGTTATTGATTGTGTTTGAAATAAAATATACAAAAAAAATAGTAGGGGATGTCAACTTACTCGATATTAACTGGGATAGGCAGGGTACAAAAGGCTTAGAGGGAGTGGAATTCTTAAAGAGCATCCAGGAGAGCCTTTTGCATGTAGGAAGTCTTACAAGAGAGGGAGCTTTAATCTTCGGGAATGAAGCTGGGCAGGTGGTAGAAGTGGCAGTGAGGGAGTATTTTGGTGATAGTGACCAAAGATGGATCGGAAATAAAGGTTTCGAATTTGGGGCAGGACGATTTTAATAAGATAAGAAAGGTTCTGGCCAAAGTGGACTGGGAACAGCTACCTGTAGGTAAATCCCCATGTGGGCGGCACGGTAGCACAGTGGTTAGCACTGTTACTTCACAGCTCCAGGGTTCCAGGTTAGATTCCCGGTTTGGGTTACTGTCTGTGTGGAGTCTGCAAGTTCTCCCTGTGTCTGCGTGGGTTTCCTCTGGGTGCTCCGGTTTCCTCCCACAAGTCCCGAAAGATGTGCTGTTTGGTGATTTGGACATTCTGAATTCTCTTTCTGTGTACCCGAAAAGGCGCCGAAATGTGGGGAATAGGGGCTTTTCACAGTAACTTCATTGCAGGGTTAATGTAAGCCTACTTGTGACAATAAATATATTATATATGAGAGCAATGTGAGTCATTCAAAAATGGGACAGGAAGTACAAAGCCAACATGTTCCCATAAAGGTAAAGAGTGGGACCAAAAGACCAGAGAACCCTGGATGTCAAGGGAAATACAGGATTGGATCAGGAAAAAAAGGAAGGTTTATGGCAGATTCAGGGGGCTGAAGACAATGAATGCCGAGGGAAGTATAGAAAGTGCAGGTGGGTACTCAAAAACTAAATTAAGAGAGTGTAAAGGGGGCATGAAAAAACATTGGTGGGAAAAATAAAGGAAATCCCCAAGGTCTTTTGTAAGTATATTAATGGAAGAGGGTAACCTGGGAAAGAGTAGGGCCCATTAGGGACCAAAGTGACAACCTGTGTGTGACAGGAAAGACATAGGCGAGGCACTAAATGAGCAATTTGCATCTGTGTTCATGATGGAGAAGGATGATGTAGGTACAGAAAGTAGGGAGGGGGCAGAGATATAATTGAACAGATTAGCATTGAGAGGGAGGAGTTGTTAGTGGTTTTAGTGGGATTAAAAGTAGATTTTAGTGGGATTAAAAGTAGATTCACATTCGGCGCGGAAGGAAGAAGTGCCCCCACGGCTCAGGCCTGCTCGCAGATCGGTGGGCTCCGATCGTGGGCCAGGCCACCGTGGGGGCCCCTCCTGGGGCCGGATCCCCCCCGCGTCCCCCTGAGGACCGCACCAGCCGGCCTACCAGCCAGGTCCCGCCGTGTGGGACCATGTCCATTCCACGCTGGCGGGACTGGCCAGAAACCGACGGCCGCTCGACCCATCGGGGCCTGGAGATTTGCCGGGGGGGGGGGGGGGGGGTCTGCCAACGGCCCTCGACCGGCGCGATCCCCGCCCTCGCCCGAATACCGACGCCGGAGAATACAGAAGCCGGCGTTGGAGCGGCGGGACGCCCCCCGGGGATTTTCCGACCCGGCAGGGGTTCGGAGAATCCCGCTCCATATCTTAACAAATTTGATTGCATTTTTTGAGCAGGTGACTAGGTGTGTAGATGAGAGCAGTGCAGTTCTTGGATTACATGGACATCAATAAGGCTTTTGACAAGGTCCCACACCAAGAAGGTAAGAGCCCATGGAATCCAGGGCAATTTGGCAAATTGGATCCAAAATTGGCTTAGTGGCAGGAGGCAGAGGATGTTGGTTGAATGTTGTTTTTGTGACTGGAAGCCAGTGTACCGCAGGGATTAATGCCGGGTCCCTTGCTGTTTGTAGTGCACCTTAATAATCTAGATGGGAATGTGGGATATTATGATCGATAAGTTTGCAAATGACACAAACATTGGTGGTGAGGTAAATAGCGAGAAGGAAAGCCTTAGATTACAGGGCGATATAGATGGTCAGAAGGCAGAACAGTGGCAAATGAAAAATGTGAGGTGATGCACTTTGGAGGACCAAGAAGGCAAGGCAATACACAATGAAGCGTAGGACTCTAAGAAGTACAGAGGATGAGAGGGACATTGGGGTGCATACCTATTGGTCCCTGAAGGCAGCAGGACAAGTAGATAAGGAGGTTAAAAAGGCATATGGCATATTTGCCTTTATTGGCCAATGCACAGAATATAAGAGCAGGGAGGTTATGATGGAGCTGTATAAAATGCTCGTCAGGCCACAGGTAGACTACTGTGTGCAATTCTGGTTGCCACACTATAGGAAGAACATGATTGCAGTAGAAACGTTGCAGAGGAGATTCACCAGGATGTTGCCTGAGCTGGAGGGTTTCAGCTACGAAGAAAGGCTGGGGTTGTTTTCCTTAGAGCAGAGAAAGCTGAGGGGGCTCCTGATTGAGATGTACAACATTCTGAAGGACATAGATAGGGTAGATAGGAAGAAACCTTTCCCCTTAATAGAGGGGTCAATAACCAGGGGGCATAGATTTAAGGCAAAAGATTGAGAGGGGATTTAAGGAAAAACATTTTCACCGAGGGCGGTGGAAATCTGGAGCTCACTACCTGAAAGGGAGATAGAGGCGGGAACCATGTCATTTTGTCCTCCCCCCCCACTCCCCCTGCCCTTCCCCCACCCCCACCCAGGACATTAGACTGTGCAACAGTTGTAAGGAACATTAAATATATGTTCAGAATCTAATTTCAGCTTCTTCCTGCTCCAATCTTCACATTCTTCCATAAAACAAAGATTTATCATCATTTGTTGATCTACTTTATCCTATATTCCCCCAGGACTCCAACCCCTGGGGGATAGAGATGGAGAGAAAGAACTGTATCACTTTGGAGAAATTGCAGCAGACTTCACTGACTTTTCAAAGGACACAATGGGATGAAATTGGGCACAGGTGGAGACACAAACAGGAAGAATAACATTTGCTCACCTGATATTCAATTCATGGAAGTCAATGGAATTGAACTGACTTTCACTCAGTTCAGACTATCAATGCAGTACCACCTGTTTTATATCCCACCCAAGTTGAATGATATCCCAAGTGGCTTTTACCACCCTGAGAGTGCATTTGGATTTTTAAAAAGCATTTAAAAAAAGTAATAAAGGCTCCAAATCTAACTCCAGGTGCATTCAGGGTGGGTGGGCTGGGTGCAGGGTGGGCAGGACTTGCACCAGGTTGAGGGTAATTTCAGTCCTGGAACTCGTTGGAATTGTTCTCAACATCCTTCTGCCTGTAGGCATGGAGCGGGTAACCCTGTTGCCTCACAGCACCAGGGACCCGAGTTCAATTTCGGCCTCGGATGACTGGTCTGCTTGGAGTTTGTGTGTTCTCCCTGTGTCTGCGTGGATTTCCTCTGGCTGCTCCAGTTTCCTCCTACAATCCAAAGGTGTACAGGTTAGGTGGATTGGCCATGCTAAATTTGCCCCTTAGTGTCCAAAGATGTGCAGATTAAGTGGGGTTACGGGAATAGGACGGGGGAGTGGGCCCAGGTAGAGTGCTCTTTTGGAGGGTCGGTGCAGAATCAATGGACCAAATGGCCCCCTTCTGCACTGTAGGGATTCTATTTCTATGCAGCTATTCTACATTAAGGCTAGCAGTGGGAGTGAGAATTTTTTTTACAGGTATCAAACGCCACCATAGATCCAAAGGAATGGTCCCCAGTATTCATCTTAAATTGAGTAGGGAGATGGGGTTATGGTTTTGCATACAGGTGCTGATTCTGGAAAGGGAGTTTAAAGGCCAGGGTTGGGAAACCTAAGGATTCTGAGAAATCTGGAGCAGCACTCCTGTTCCTCCTAGCTGAGAACGAAGCCTCACATTCAATGTGAAAAAACAACCTATCATTGACCTCTTCTGGCCATTTTGTAGCCATCCAGCAGGGTTATCCTCTGTTGACCAAGCTTTCACATTTTCTAGCTAGAATTGCACTGATAGGGCGAAATTCTCCGGTATCGGCGCGATGTCGGCCGACTGGCGCCCAAAACGGCGCAAATCAGTCGAGCATCACGCCGCCCCAAAGGTGCGGAATGCTCCGCATCTTGGGGGGCTGAGCCCCAACCTTAAGGGGCTAGGCCTGCGCCAGACGAATTTCCACCTGCCAGCTGGCGGAAAAGGCCTTTGGTGCCCCGCCAACTGGCGCGGAAATGACATCTCCGGGCGGCGTATGCGCGGGAGCGTTAGCGGCCGCTGACGGCATTCCCGCGCATGCGCAGTGGAGGGAGTCTCTTCCGCCTCCGCCATGGTGGAGACCGTGGCAAAGGCGGAAGGAAAAGAGTGCCCCCACGGCACAGGCCCGCCCGCGGATCGGTGGGCCCCGATCGCGGGCCAGGCCACCGGGGGGCACCCCCCGGGGCCAGATCGCCCCGCGACCCCCCAGGACTCCGGAGCCCGCCCACGCCGCCTTGTCCCGCCAGTAAGGTAGGTGGTTTAATCTACGCCGGCGGGACAGGCATTTTAGCAGCAGGACTTCGGCCCATCCGGGCCAGAGAATCACCGGGGGGGGGGGGGGGGGGGCGCCAACCGGCGCGATTCCCGCCCCCACCGAATATCCGGTGCCGGAGAATTTGGCAACCGGCGGGGGCGGGATTCACGCCAGCCCCCGGCGATTCTCCGACCCGGCGGGGGGTTGGAGAATCTCGCCCCTGATGTTATTGTCTGCCATTTAAAAAAAATAAATTTAGAGCTGGGAGGAGGTGGAAGTTGGGGTTAGTTCATCCTCGCTCTGACACAGGATAGCCTCCCAAGTTAGAGGTACCCATTTCATTTTTTTTTCCTTTTACATTTGAATCTAAGAATCACCACACTCTTTTTATCTTGGGGGTGACTGTTCCTTCAGGTTGTTTTTGTCTTTTCTCCTTACATGGATATATCTCTCTTTAGCTGTTTCTGCTACTATTCAAGCTGACAGTGTCTTGTTGAGCAGTCTGAAGTGCAGATGATATCTGTGGTTGAGTATTGAGGATGAGGGTGGCCCTGGGTATCCTTTGTCTGGTGGTGTTTTCTGTAAATTAGCCTGTATAATTGTGGTAAACCACTGTTGCACCTCTATTAGGTGATGTGTGGTAGGACCTGTACTACAGGTACGCTGGTCGTCCCTGCCTGCTGGCTCCGCCCAGTAGGCGGAGTATAAATGTGTGTGTCCTCCATGCTGCAATCATTTGGCCAGCTGCTGTGGGAGGCCACACATCTTAGAGCAATAAAGCCTCAGTTGTATCCAACTCAAGTCTTTGTGCAATTGATCGTGCATCAATTTATGGCTCTAAGATTTTCAAAAGATGGACCTCCGTATCAAGCCGGATCGCCTGCAGCTGGATCTGCAATTAAGCAACGCCAAAAAGGACTTTCAGCACTGGCTAGCTTATTTCGAGGCGTACATCAACTCGGCGCCCATCCCTGTCTCGGAGGCTCAGAAAATACAGATCCTGTACTCAAGGTTGAGCTCCAACGTCTTTCCGCTGATCCAGGACGCGCTGAACTACGCCGACGCCATGGCGCTTCTCAAAGAAAATTACGCTCAGAAGACGAACACGCTCTTCGCCAGGCACGTACTCGCCACTCGCTCTTAACTCCCTGGTGAATCCATAGAAGACTTCTGGCGGGCCCTAATTCCACTCGTCCGGGACTGTGACTGTCAGGCCGTTACGGCCACAAAACATTCAAACCTCCTTATGCGGGATACGTTCGTTACGGGGATTGGGTCGGACCTCATACGCCAGCGAACGTTAGAAGGGGCCACTATCGATCTAGCAGAGACTAAGAAGCTAGCGCTCTCTATGACGGTTGCATCACGCAACATTCAGGCCATACCCCTAGCCGCTCGGCCCACCCTTCCTACGCATCGTGGACCCCACAGACGGCCGCCCCAGCGGGGGCCCTACCCAGCCAATACGCCTGCGCCACACGCCAGCCAGCGAACCCTGGGGGTCACCGATGTTACTTTTGCGGCCAGCAGAAACACCCCCGCCAGTTTTCCGGGTGCGGCGATGACCAGCTAAGTCGCACGTTTCGGCAGCTCCCGGTGGAACGGACTTTTGGGCTCTTGATAGGAGCCCCAATGGCAATTTTAACGGCTAAAAACACCGTGCGGTAAACCAGAAGGGAATTCCCCCTGGACACGGATGGAAAAAGGAGAGGAAAGTGGCCGGATTGCAGCGGATCCTTTGGAACAGCGGCAAGGAAGGCAAGCAAAAACCAAGATGGCGTCGGAAGGTGGCAGTTTCACATGGGGCCCTGAACAACAAGAGTTCTTGAAATGCTGCGTAGAAGAGATAAAAAAGGAAATGAAGAAAGAGCTGTTGGCCCCGATACTACAGGCGATCGAAGGGCTAAAGGAGGAACAAAAGACCCAGGAGCGGGAGCTTCGGGTCGTGAAGGCGAAGGCAGCCGAGAATGAGGACGATATACAGGGCCTGGTGGTGAAGACGGAGATACAGGAGGCACATCAGAAACGATGTGTGGAGAGGTTGGAGGCACTGGAAAACAACGCAAGGAGGAACAACCTGAGGATTCTTGGTCTTCCTGAAGGTGTGGAGGGTGCGGACGTCGGGGTATATGTGAGCACGATGCTGCACTCGTTAATGGGAGCGGAGGCCCCGGCGGGTCCGTTGGAGGTGGAGGGAGCATACCGAGTTATGGCGCGAGGACCGAGAGCAGGAGAAACTCCCAGAGCCATAGTGGTGAGATTCCTCCGTTTTAAGGATAGAGAAATGGTCCTTAGATGGGCGAAGAAAACTCGGAGCAGTAAATGGGAGAACGCGGTGATCCGCGTTTATCAAGACTGGAGTGCGGAGGTGGCGAGAAGGAGGGCGAGCTTCAATCGGGCCAAGGCGGTGCTTCATAAAAGGAAGATAAAATTTGGAATGCTGCAACCGGCAAGACTGTGGGTCACATATCAAGGGAGGCACCACTACTTTGAGACGGCGGATGAAGCGTGGACTTTTATTGTAGAAGAAAAACTGGAATGAGTGGATTATTAAAAAGAACGTTTAGACAAAGTGGTGGGGCGAATGTGGGGGGCGAAGAGGGGTTTTATGTTCTAATCCTGCGGTGTGGTAACTTTTCTCTCTCCCACAGGGGATGATGGGGGGAGGTGGGGAGGGAGAGGAGATGGGGCGTTGGCCACGGGGGGGCGGGGCCAAGGGAGAAGCGCGGGCTTGGCTCCCGCGCTATGATAATTATGGCGGGAATAGAGAAGCAGGGAGGAGGGGGCGTCGCACGGTGCGAGCCGTGGTCACGGGGGGAAGCCGAGGTCAGCCAGAGTTTGTTGACTTCTGGAAGCAACATGGGGGGAGTAATTACGCTAGCGGGGGGGTCTAGCGGGGGGGGGTGGGAGGGGGGAATTACTGGGTTGCTGCTGCTGGGGAAAGGGGGGAGCGGGTACGGGAGAGGATGGGCGGGGGGCACCGCCTGGGGGAGATACAGCTGCGTGGGAACTGGGTGAGAAGCTGGAAAAAGATGATGGCTAATCGGCAAGGGGGGGGGGTGGGAAGCCCCCCAACTCGGCTGATCACGTGGAACGTGAGAGGGCTCAACGGGCCGATAAAGAGGGCACGGGTACTCGCACACCTTAAGAAACTTAAAGCGGATGTGGTCATGTTACAGGAAACGCACCTGAAACTGATAGACCAGGTTAGGCTGCGCAAAGGATGGGTGGGGCAGGTGTTCCATTCGGGGCTAGATGCGAAAAACAGGGGGGTGGCTATATTAGTGGGGAAGCGGGTAATGTTCGAGGCAAAGACTATAGTGGCGGATAACGGGGGCAGATACGTGATGGTGAGTGGCAAACTACAGGGAGAGACGGTGGTTTTGGTAAACGTGTATGCCCCGAACTGGGATGATGCCAATTTTATGAGGCGGATGCTAGGACGCATTCCGGACCTAGAGACGGGAAAGCTGATAATGGGGGGAGACTTTAACACGGTGTTGGAACCAGGGCTGGATAGGTCGAAGTCCAGGACTGGAAGGAGGACGGCAGCAGCCAAGGTGCTTAAAGATTTTATGGAGCAGATGGGAGGTGTGGACCCGTGGAGATTCAGTAGACCTAGGAGTAAGGAGTTCTCGTTTTTCTCCTATGTCCATAAAGTCTATTCGCGCATAGACTTTTTTGTGCTGGGTAGGGCATTGATCCCGAAGGTGAGGGGAACGGAGTATACGGCTATAGCCATTTCGGATCACGCCCCACACTGGGTGGACTTGGAGATAGGGGAGGAAACAGGAGGGCGCCCACCCTGGAGAATGGACATGGGACAAATGGCGGATGAGGGGGTGTGTCTAAGGGTGAGGGGATGTATTGAAAAGTACTTGGAACTCAATGACAATGGGGAGGTCCAGGTGGGAGTGGTCTGGGAGGCGTTGAAGGCGGTGGTTAGGGGGGAGCTGATATCAATAAGGGCACATAAAGGGAAGCAGGAGAGTAAGGAACGGGAGCGGTTGCTGCAAGAACTTTTGAGGGAGGACAGACAATATGCGGAAGCACCGGAGGAGGGATTGTACAGGGAAAGGCAAAGGCTGCATGTGGAATTTGACTTGCTGACTACAGGCACTGCAGAGGCACAATGGAGGAAGGCACAGGGTGTACAGTATGAATATGGGGAGAAGGCGAGCAGATTGCTGGCACACCAATTGAGGAAAAGGGGAGCAGCGAGGGAAATAGGGGGAGTGAGGGACGAGGAAGGAGAGATGGAGCGGGGAGCGGAGAGAGTGAATCAAGTGTTCAAGACATTTTATAAAAAATTATATGAAGCTCAACCCCCGGATGGGAGGGAGAGAATGATGGACTTTTTGGATCGGCTGGAAATTCCCAAGGTGAAAGAGCAGGAAAGGGTGGGACTGGGAGCACAGATCGAGGTAGAAGAAGTGGTGAAAGGAATTAGGAGCATGCAGACGGGAAAGGCCCCGGGACCGGACGGATTCCCAGTCGAATTCTATAGAAAATATTTGGACTTGCTCGCCCCGGTACTGACGAGGACCTTTAATGAGGCAAAGGAAAGGGGACAACTGCCCCCGACTATGTCTGAAGCAACGATATCACTTCTCTTAAAGAAGGAAAAGGACCCGCTACAATGCGGGTCCTACAGACCAATTTCCCTCCTAAATGTGGATGCCAAGGTCCTGGCCAAGGTAATGGCAATGAGAATAGAGGAATGTGTCCCGGGGGTGGTTCACGAGGACCAAACTGGGTTTGTGAAGGGGAGACAGCTGAACACGAATATACGGAGGCTGTTAGGGGTAATGATGATGGCCCCACCAGAGGGTGAAACAGAGATAGTAGTGGCGATGGATGCCGAGAAAGCATTTGATAGAGTGGAATGGGATTATTTGTGGGAGGTGTTGAGGAGATTTGGTTTGGAGAGGGGTATGTTAGATGGGTGCAGCTATTGTATAGGGCCCGAGTGGCGAGTGTGGTCACGAATGGACGGGGATCGGCATATTTTCGGCTCCATAGAGGGACAAGGCAGGGATGCCCTCTTTCCCCATTACTGTTTGCACTGGCGATTGAGGCCCTGGCGATAGCGCTGAGGGGTTCCAAGAAGTGGAGGGGAGTACTTAGGGGAGGAGAAGAACACCGGGTATCTTTGTATGCGGACGATTTGCTACTATATGTGGCGGATCCGGCGGAGGGGATGCCAGAAATAATGCGGATACTTGGGGAGTTTGGGGATTTTTCAGGGTATAAATTGAACATGGGGAAGAGTGAGCTGTTTGTGGTGCATCCAGGGGAGCAGAGTAGAGAAATAGAGGACCTACCGTTGAGGAAGGTAACAAGAGACTTTCGTTACCTGGGGATCCAGATAGCTGAGACTTGGGGCACATTGCACAGGTTAAATTTAACGCGGTTGGTGGAACAGATGGAGGAAGATTTCAAGAGATGGGATATGGTAGCCCTGTCAATGGCAGGGAGGGTGCAGGCGGTTAAGATGGTGGTCCTCCCGAGATTCCTCTTTGTGTTTCAGTGCCTCCCGGTGGTGATCACGAAGGCTTTTTTTAAAAGGATTGAAAAGAGCATCATGGGTTTTGTTTGGGCCGGGAAGACCTCGAGAGTGAGGAAGGGATTCTTACAGCGTAGTAGGGATAGGGGGGGGGGGCTGGCACTACCGAGCCTAAGTGAGTACTATTGGGCCGCTAATATTTCAATGGTGAGTAAGTGGATGGGAGAGGAGGAGGGAGCGGCGTGGAAGAGACTAGAGAGGGCGTCCTGTAGGGGGACTAGCCTGCAGGCTATGGTGACAGCCCCATTGCCGTTCTCACCGAGGAACTACACCACAAGCCCGGTGGTGGTAGCTACACTGAAGATTTGGGGACAGTGGAGACGGCACAGGGGAAAGACTGGAGCCTTGGGGGGGTCCCCGATAAGAAACAACCACAGGTTTGCCCCGGGGGGAATGGATGGGGGATATGGAATGTGGCAAAGAGCAGGAATAACGCAACTGAAAGATCTATTTGTGGATGGGAAGTTCGCGAGTCTGGGAGCGCTGACCGAGAAATATGGGTTGCCCCAAGGGAATGCATTCAGGTATATGCAACTGAGGGCTTTCGCGAGGCAACAGGTGAGGGAATTTCCGCAGCTCCCGACACAAGAGGTGCAGGACAGAGTGATCTCAAAGACATGGGTGGGGGATGGTAAGGTGTCAGATATATATAGGGA
Organism: Scyliorhinus torazame; assembly: GCF_047496885.1. Classification (NCBI taxonomy): domain Eukaryota; kingdom Metazoa; phylum Chordata; class Chondrichthyes; order Carcharhiniformes; family Scyliorhinidae; genus Scyliorhinus; species Scyliorhinus torazame. Next base: position 228,785,031 of record NC_092716.1, read on the forward strand.
AATGAGGGACGAAGAAGAGACTATGGTAGATGAACTAAAAGGGAAATGGGAAGAAGAGCTGGGGGAGGAGATTGAGGAGGGGCTGTGGGCGGATGCCCTAAGTAGGGTAAACTCGTCGTCCTCGTGTGCTAGGCTAAGCCTGATTCAGTTTAAGGTATTACACAGGGCGCATATGACTGGGGTGTAACTTGTGACAAGGCAGTTGCCAATTAGGGCTAGTTTTCATTTTTGTTATTTAATATTTATTCATTTTTTGTTTTTTGTTTATATAAAATAGGTCATTGTTATTTGTGCTGTTATAATATTGTGTAAAGGATGCACAATGTACTGTGTTGGTTGACCAAAAATTTTCAATAAAATATTTATTAAAAAAAAAGAAACACCCCCGCCAACGCTGCCCGGCCCACGCTGCCCTTTGTAAGGCTTGCGGTAAGAAGGGGTGCTTCGCCGCGGTGTGTCAGGCCCATGCAGTCGCTGCTATCACATTTCATAGAATTTACAGTGCAGAAGGAGGCCATTCGGCCCATCGAGTCTGCACCGGCTCTTGGAAAGAGCACCCTACCCAAGGTCAACACCGCCACCCTATCCCCATAACCCAGCAACCCCACCCAACACTAAGGGCAATTTTGGACACTAAGGGCAATTTATCATGGCCAATCCACCTAACCTGCACATCTTTGGACTGTGGGAGGAAACCGGAGCACCCGGAGGAAACCCACGCACACACGGGGAGGATGTGCAGACTCCGCACAGACAGTGACCCAAGCTGGAATCGAACCTGGGACCCTGGAGCTGTGAAGCAATTGTGCTATCCACAAGGCTACCGTGCTGCCCCTAACCCCCCTCGTTTACGGACAATGGGCGCCGACATCTTCACCTCCCCGGACCACGCGCGGCCAGTGGGCGCCGCCATCTTCTCCCCCTCAGACCATGTGCGGCCAGTGGGTGCCGCCATCTTCTCCCCCTCAGATCAAGCGCGGCCAGTGGGCGCCAACATCTTCCCTCCGCGTAACATGTGCGGCGCATGGGCGCAGCCATCTTGTTCAACCCCCGCCACGTGCGGCCCATGGGAGCCGCCATTTTGTCCTCAAGATCTTCAGGCGCCGCCATCTTGTCTCCCCCACGGCACATGGACACCGGCAGCTTTCCAGGACCTGTGCCCCTTGGGCTCCCCACCATCCAACACCAGCAACGACCGACCACGACTCGCCTCAGTGATCATTGACCAGTTTCGTCCGCACAACCTGGCCACCGCATCGACCACCATCAAAATCAACGGACACGTGACCTCTTGCCTGCTGGACTCCGGGAGCACCGAAAGCTTCATCCACCCAGATACGGTAAGGCGCTGCTCGCACGCGGTACACCCCACCAACCAAAGAATCTCCCTGGCCTCCGGATCCCATTCCGTGACGATCCGGGGGTACTGTACGGTCACACTCACGGTCCAGGGCGTAGAATTCTGCGGCTTCCGCCTCTACATCCGCCTAACCTCTGCGCTGCCCTACTACTCAGCCTGGACTTCCAGTGCAACCGCCAGAGCCTAACTCTGACATTCAGCGGGCCCCTACCATCCCTTACTGTCTGCGGCCTCGCGACCCTAAAGGTCGATCCACCTTTCCTCTTCACAAATCTAACCTCGGATTGCAAAACTGTCACCACCAGGAGCAGACGATACAGCACCCAGGACAGGACCTTCATCAGGTCCGAGGTCCAGCGGTTGCTTCGGGAAGGCATCATCGAGGCCAGCAACAGCCCTTGGAGAGCCCAAGTGGTAGTAGTTGAAACTGGATAGAAACACAGAATGGTCGTGGACTACAGCCAGACCATCAATCGGTACACGCAGCTCGACGCGTACCCCCTCCTACGCATATCTGATATGGTCAATCAGATTGCGCAGTACCGGGTCTTCTCAACGGTAGACCTCAAATCCGCCTACCACCAGCTCCCCATTCGTAAATCGGACCGTCCATACACTGACTTCGAGGCAGATGGTCGCCTCTATCACTTCCTCAGGGTTCCTTTCGGCGTCACCAACGCGGTCTCGATCTTCCAAAGGGAGATGGACCGAATGGTCGACCGGTATGGTTTGCGGGCCAACTTTCCGTACCTAGACAACGTCACCATCTGCGGCCATGATCAGCAGGTCCACGATGCCAACCTTGCCAAATTTCTCCACACCGCCACTCTCCTAAACCTCACCTGCAACAAGGAGGAGTGCCCGCTTAGCCATCCTCAGCTACGTGGTCCAAAACGGAGTTCTGGGGCCCGATCCCGACCGCATGCGCCCCCTCATGGAGCTTCCCCTTCCCCACTGCCCCAAGGCCCTCAAACGCTGCCTGGGGTTCTTTTCATTCTACGCCCAGTGGGTCCCAAACTATGCGGCCACGGCCCGCCGACTCATACAGTCCACCCATTTTCATCTGACGGCCGAGGCACAACAGGCCTTCGCCCGTATCTGAGCCGATATCGCCAAGGCCAGGATGCACGCAGTAGACGAGACACTGCCCTTTCAAGTAGAGAGCGATGCATCAGACGTCGCCCTAGCCGCCACCCTCAATCAGGCAGGCAGACCCGTGGCATTCTTTTCCTGCACCCTTCATGCCTCAGAAATTCAGCACTCATGCTTCGAAAAAGAGGCCCAAGCCATCGTAGGCATTGGAGGCATTACCTGGCCGGCAGGAGATTCACTCTCCTCACTGACCAACGGTCGGTAGCCTTCATGATCAGTAACACATAGCGGGGCAAGATCAAGAATGATAAGATCTTGAGGTGGAGGATCGAGCTCTCCACCTACTATTACGAGATTTTGTATCGCTCCAGCAAGCTCAACGAGCCCTCAGACACCCTATCCCGAGGTACATGTGCCAGCACACAAGTAGACCGAGTCCGGGCCCTGAACGACAGCCTTTGTCACCCGGGAGTCACACAGTTGTACCATTTTATTAAGGCCCGCAATCTGCCCTACTCCGTCGAGGAAGTACGGACAATCACCGGGGACTGCCAGGCCTGCGCGGAGTGCAAGCCGCACTTCTACCGGCCGGACGGTGCGCGCCTGGTGAAGGCCTTCCGCCCCTTTGAGCGCCTCAGCGTGGATTTCAAAGGGCCCCTCCCCTCCACCGACCGTAACACGTATTTTCTCAGTGTGGTCGATGAGTACTCCAGATTCCCCTTCGCCATCCCATGCCCCGACATGACGTCTGCCACCGTCATTAAAACCCTCAACACAATCTGCGCTCTGTTCGGTTTCCCCGCCTGCATCCACATGACAGGGGATCCTCATTTATGAGTGATGAGCTACGTCAGTTTATGCTCAGCAGGGGTATCGCCTCCAGCAGGACGACAAGCTATAACCCCCGGGGAAACGGACAAGTAGAGAGGGAGAACGGGATGGTATGGAGGGCCGTCCAACTGGCCCTACGGTCCAGGGACCTCCTGGCCTCCCGCTGGCAGGAGGTCCTCCCTGATGCACTACACTTCATTTGGTCACAACTGTGCAACGCCACTAACAACACCCCATGAACGTCTTTTGGCCTTCCCCAGGAAGTCCACATCCGGGGTGTCTCTCCCGACTTGGCTCGCAGCTCCAGGACCCACCTTGCTCCGTAGGCACATCCGACTCCACAAGGACCTGTACTACAGGTACGTTGGTAGTCCCTGCCTGCTGGACGGTGCTGGGCTAGGCCAAGCTCGGTGCCATGGTCGATATCCTGCTGTCCCCGAGTATCGGGGTGCCCTAGTCTGGGACTCCTTCACGGGGTTGCGGGTGCGGGTGGGTTTGACCCCCAGGGAGTATGGGGACTTGGATGGGCTGAATAGATATCCTATTTGTTCCTTGGGGTAGGTGAGATGCCCCTTTGTTGACTAGGTGGCTGGCTCTCCTCCTCATTGGCATGGTTGGGAAAGTGCCCAGGAGGTGTGGGGTTTGGGTTGGATGTTGTTTTGCTGTTATCCGTGTGATTAGTTCTGATGATTCTTGTTTTTTCTTGCTTCTTTTTCTCTTCTGGAATGCCTAGGAGGCGGTCATCTGCTGCGTCTCTCACTTTGCCTTTGTTTTTCCCTGAGTTACTTGGAGGTGAAGTTTATTCCTGACAATGTTGAGGCCAGCCGGGTTTGGTGTTTCAGGGTTGGTCCACTTTGAGTGTATGTTTTTACTCCTGGGCAGTCATGCTTGGTGGGTTGGTTGCCTTGTGCTGGCAAGCGGCAGGTGTGTCCTTTTCAGGGGCTTCTTGACGGCTCACCTTTTCCCTGGGCAGGGCTTCCCCCCCTTTTGGGACTGGAATGATTATCCTGCCTCAGATTTTGGGCTTATATCCTGTCGTTCCTCTTGGGGAGGTGTTGTCTGTTTGTTGGTCAAGTGGTCTATACCCCTCCATGAGTGTTGTGATGAGTCAGGACCTGGGCTGGGTGCTGAGCTATTATTATCGGAGGGACAGTTCTGGTAGCTCTGGGCTTTTCTCTTCTTCTTCCATGAGAGATGCTGGTTCTGAGAATAACTTGGATTTGTTGCCGGTCCTCTCTTCATTATTTTCTGGCTATATTGGGTCTGTTCTGGGCTTGGATGGGAGTTTGATTGCGTTTTGGGGTAAGTATGTAACTTCCCTTTAGATCTTGGGTTCTCGTGGACTTTCTTTGGTTTATTGTAGGGCTGGGTGTGACGTATCCGTTCTTCGTTTTTTGCATGGGTGCAGTTGGGTCTGATATCTGAAAGAGGTGGGTTGCTGATGCCTGTAGTGCTGCTGAAGCTGAGGGGTTTGTAAGTTAGTGTGCACCTGATCTGGTTGCGAGTAGAGCAGCGTGGAAGGGTGTGCACCATCCTGTCATGTTTTTAATGACTTTATCCTGTTTCCCCCTTGGTTTCTGATGGGGCCACGGGAATATGTGGTTTTGCCCAATGAGTGTACCGAGACAGTTGTCCTGTCATTCTGCTCTTCCATTTTGTGCCCATGTATTTTGAGCCCTTTTCCCCCCGCTCTCCTTATGTATGGTATTATTTTGTAACTTTGTTGCATCTGTTTCTAAAATGTAAAATTCTAATAAATATACTTTGAAAAAAATAGTATTGGGTGGGACATGTCTAGAAAGCAGCAGGATCCACCCAACAGGCATTTCAAATACCCGCCTACACTATTTGCATTGTGCAAGCTGTGTTAAAAACCTATTTCCAGAAGCAACACAAATGCAACAGGTGACAATGAGAGCAGAAAATTGCTATATTTAACTCACCGAAAGGGGAAGTCATGTGTCTGTTGTGGTTCAGTTTGTAGCTCTCTTGTCTCTGAACCAGCAGGTTTTATGTTTAAGTCCCACTTCAGAGACTTGAGCACAAAAACGAGGCTGATAATCCAGCACAACATTGAAAGGCTGCTGCACATTCAGAGATGCCATCTTTTGGGTTAGATCTCATCTGTTCTCTCAGGTGATGTAAAATAACCAATGGCTTTATTTCAAAGAAGAGTAGGGGAGTTAACCCCAGTGTCCTGGGCAATATTTATTCCTCAATCAATATTACTAATAAAACAGATTATTTGGTCATTATCACATTGCTGTCTGTGGGAATTTGCTGTGCATTAATTGGCAGTCACGTCTCCCATATTACAACAGTGACTACATTTCAAAAGTATTTCATTGGCTGTAAAGTGCTTTGGAATGTCCTGAAGTCATGGCCAGCACTATGTAAATGCAAACATTTCTTTCTTTTAGATTTGCTCAAAAAAGGACAGCTGCATTCTTGCCATTGCCACTGCTGATATGTTCAGTTTGGTTACTCTTACATATATAATGAGCGAAGGAGTCTTTTCAAATATAAAATAAAAACAGAAACCGCTGAATAAACTCAGCTGGTCTAGCAGCATCTGTCGAGAGATAGAGAGTTAATGTTAACAGTTCTGTAGAAGGGTCATTTAGATCCGAAATGTTAACTCCGTTTGTCTCCACGGATGCTGCCAGTCCTGCTGACATTTTCTATTTTTATTTCAGATTTCCAGCATCCACAGTATTTTTCTTTTATTTGAAACTTTTCAAATGTCAATTCTCTTAAGACTCTTCTAACCTTTTTAATGAACTGCAGATTCATTTTCTCATAACTATCTTCAGCTCTCTGTTCCTGTAAATACTACAGATGTCACTTTGTTTGTGATGTTAACATAGTAAGTTCAGAAATGGATTCAAGATATTAATAAAAGTATAATTTAATTTTATGTTTTCCTCAATACTGCAAATGGTAGTGCCCCAAGTTCCTGAAATAAAATTTCCTTCAATTACTAGAATTTTGATTCTAAGGACATCAAATAAAATATAGGAACAGGAGTAGGTCATATGGCTCTTTGAGCCAGCTGCACCATTAAGATTATGGCTGAGCTTTGACCTCAAATCCACTTTCCTGCTCAATTTCCATATCTGCTGGTCCCCTCAGATTGAAAAAGCCCATCGATCTCAGACTTTAATATACTCAATGAGTGAACATCCGTAACCCTCTGGAGTAGAAAATTCAAGATTCACAATGTAAATATTGATCTACCAATAGAATAATAATGCAATAAGAATATTTACTGTACACAATAGAGTTTGTTTCTGTCTAAAAATAAATATTTAATCTATGTTGAAGATGTACGCAGACACTCCACTGTCTGCATAACTAGCATCTCAAATAGCTACTTTAGCTTCTCGAACAAGTTCTTAATAATCAAGTGAAAAATCTATCTGAAGCTAAATTAAAAAGCATTTCATTAACTATAAGGGACATCCAAAATGACCATTATAGGAGCAAAAAAAGTGATGGATAAATGTTATATCTTGTTTGTTCTTCCATCTGAAGGCAAAATGTATGTCCAAGCTGTCATAAGCAATAACAACTTATAGTTATACAACAGCGTTAATGTATTAAGGCATCCGGAGATGTTTCAGGGGAAATTATGACAAATATGATACAAGGCACACAAGGAGACCTTAGATCTGAAGGTCAAACGCTTAGTCAAAGAGATGCTTAAAGTAGAATAGAGAGGTTGAGAGGTGTAGGAAGGGCGTTCCAGGGCTTAGGACTGAGGCAGTAGAATATATGGTTATTAATGGTGGAGCAATTAAAATTGGAAATGCTCAAGATGAGAGTAATGGTTTTATTCGGGACAAAGGCATCAAAAGAGGAGGTGAAAGTAGAACTGAACAAATCCATAGCTGCAGAAATGGAGCCAAAGGCTAAAAAGTTGGGATTTTGAAATTGCAGTTCCATGTGAATTGGGGGATAGTTTTTTTCGAGAGGCAGATACAGAAGGGGGTTGGGTTGGAACGTGATAGGGAGATACTGATGGAGAGTGATTCATGTATATTTTCAGAGACGTCCATATCTGTGATGATACAATGTGACTAGCAAGACCAAGTAAAATGGCAAGATAAGGAGTGACACGCTGACGCTGTGATTAGCACTGCTGCCTCATAGCGCTCGGGACCCGGGTTCAAATGGGTGACTGTGTGGAGTTTGCACATTCTCCCCGTGACTGCGAGGGTTTTCTCCGGGGGTGCCCCAGTTTCCTCCCACAGTCCAACGATGTGCAGGTTAGGTGGATTGGCCTTGATAAATTGCCCCTCAGTGTGTAAAGGTTATGTGGGGTTATGGGGATAGAGTGTGGGGGGTGAGCCTGGGTAGGGTGCTCTTTCAGAGGCTCGGTGCAGACTCGAAGGGCCAAATGGCCTACTTCTGCACTGTAGGTATTCTATGATTCTATAAATGGTCGTGGAAATGGGTGAGGGAATTTTACGCTGGAAAGGAGAAATTTAGGGAGGGTAGTGAACTCAGAGTAGGAAGAGACTGAGGAGATGAAATAGCGGTGGAAATCACCAAGGATGAAATGAAAAGCAGTGAAGATATCTTGGTGAATTTTTTAAAATTGTACTTGAGAGGGAGAGAACAAAGATTTTGAGAATGGGATGGAACTCTTAACTCTTTGGGTTTCTTTTAATGAGCAGACATGCACATGCTGAGAGTGGCATTTGGGGGCTGATATTTCCAGGTTTCCCATGCACTATGTGCAGAGCATGTCAGTGGCTTTTATATGCTGCCACTTCTTTAATATTTGATTTCTGGATTTCCCACCCAATTAGTGTCAATGGGGTAAAGACAATCCACATAACACAAATTGAAGCAGTTGAAGTTGTTGGAGAAAGAGCAAGAAATGTTGGAATGAAATTGAGGCAGGCAAACTTTGTGCCCTGCTTCACCAATATTTCCTTGGATATCTGCTAGCACTGTGCTGACTCAGAGGGAGATGTTATTTACTAGCAATGTGAGGGAAAAGCCTGCTGCTGAGACAAAGGAGGTATGGTACCACCCACCACCACACTTAGTCAGAAAATGGCACAATTCTGCCCTACATTTAATTGGTTATTTTCGGAAGACATGAATCTTGTTACATCAGGTCAATAAAATTACCCCCTGAAGAAAAAAGCATGAAAATTACCTATTAAAAAAGAATTATGCAGTCAGGATTTAGGCATCAAATAAATGATTTTCTTAATTTCTGGCATCCAGCTCCTTTACTAATATTCAAAGTAACTGCTGTATTGAAATTCAATATGTGGCAGAGGTTATCTTACTTTTGTGTAGTTTCATGATCGTATATGCCATAGCAGCAAGGACTCTTTCGCCCTCCAGAATGTAGATATCCCATAACCGCAGTGTGAGTGTAAATGGTGTCTGTTAGAAAATTTAAAAAATCAGTATTTCCAGGAATATAATTGTCCCTTTATAAAATACATAATACATACAAGATACATAAAAAGTCAATGTAAATATCTCTTAACCAGAAACCTCTGGCATATAACTCAGTTCAACACCTTCAGTACAATGACCGGGAAGCGAGAGAATAATACCACTATTTCTAAAACAGGTATGCATCGATAAGAAGACAGCATGTATTTTGTGTAGATTGTAAAATTGTGACTTCTAAATTTAAACCTCAACCCTAACACATGAATTGTTGGTCGTAATATTTCATGACCGTTTCTAATACAGGATAGCAAATCTGCAAAATAAGCTTCTCCAAAGTTTTCCATTTGTTGAATTCTTTTGGATACACTGTTGCCAAAAAGCAATTTACTGTTCTCAAAAATAAATTCATGTAAATAATACCTTGTTATGAGCACTTTGATAAGGAATAATCTTGAGTAGAGAACAATAATACATAAAGTTTGGGAGATCTGGAAGTTAATAAATTGTACCAAATGAAACTTCAAAATGTATGCAGTCCTGTTAATTATCCAAAAGCACAGGATATCCATATAGCACACAGCATCAACATAAGCTAAATTCTTGACACAACCTCAACATAGATTACTTTAGGTGCTGATAAAATTTCCTGTCATTCCAGAAGGGATAGCTCTATTTCTTTCTTTATTCCCCATAATGGGTTGAAAGGAGGATATTAAGTGGCTCAAAAAAAAAGTCACTGATGTTTATGTCTGATGACTGCATTGGAAAGCTAGGATTCAGCTTTGCTATAAATTGCACTCTTTCAGCTCATGTAAAATGTCTCAGCAACAGTGACTGCAGAGGCAAAATTCATCTGTGGTGGGGGCACAAAATGGGCAATTGTGGATTGTCTGCCTCTTGTACACCATGCTTGATTTTCCTGTGATTTGAAGAGAAGTTAGTGATCTGCATAATGGGTGACGGATCCTTTACTACTCATTTTGTGCTTTCACTGAAAGTGAATTTCACCCCCTTTCTGTCCCTGAAAGGTATTAGGTATTAATCATTCACCCATCCACACCATATAGTACATATCTTGCAGCCATCAGCTGAAACCAGCCCAGCAACACCAAGTCATCTACACTTGCTGCTTTTGTGGTGATAGTTAAACAGCAACTGCAGATCAATTGCAAAAATAGTTCAATTTAAGTTGTGCAAGAGTAGACTGTGGAGAAACAGCATCCATTGTTTCCTCTCCTCCAGCTTGGTCTCTACTTGATCACTCTCATGCAATATAATTCTGATTAGGAATTCAGTGGTGTGTGCTGTATCAAATATGCAGCCAGCTGTTCCATGGTACCAGCATTGGTGCACCAACACATAGTGGTATATGCTACTCCTTGATTAAAATATTATTGTTTTGAATCATCTGTGGCTTACTCAGGAAGTTAAGGATAGTATTAAATTAAAAGAAAATGCCACAAAAAACAGTAACAAATTTGAGGGGATTGGGAGTGTTTTAAAAATTAACGAAGCGCCAAAAAGGAAAAAAAATAGAATATGAGAGCAATCTAGTCTTAATTATAAAAACAGATTGTAAGAGCTTTTATAAATATAGACAGAAGACCATAGCTAAAATAAATGTTGGTCTCCTCGAAGCAGAGATATGAGAAATTACAGCAGCAGCTAGAGGAGGAGGTGAGATGAGATTGAAAACAGCACAAGAGTGCAGCGAGAAACCGGAGTGATATCTTGGAGTTTGGAGTGCATGAGAATGACCCGAGAGTCATTGATATTATTTGATTTTAAGTGCCTTCCAAAAGGTTTAATTTAAAGCGGTCAGTCATTGCACGAGAGCTCAGAGCCATGAAGTGCTCCTCCTGCTCTATGTGGGAAGCCTGGAACCTTTCCAATGACAGGGCCAGCATGTGTGCAGGAAGTATCTCCAGCTGCAGCTCCTGAAAGACCAGGTTTCAGAGCTGGAACGGTGGCTGGGGACACTGTGGAGAACCTCCTGAGGGGCCGGGCCCTCACTTTGAGGGGCGAGGCCCGCGCCGGAGTGATTTCCACCCCGCTGGCTGGCGGGAAAGGCCTTTGGCGCCCCGCTAGCTGGCGCGTAAATGACTTTGCCGTGCGACGCATGCGCGGGAGCGTCAGCGGCCACTCAAGGCATCCCCGCGCATGCGCAATGGAGGGGGTCTCTTCCGCCTCTGCCATAGTGAAGACCATGGCGAAGGCGGTAGGAAAAGAGTGCCCCCACGGCACAGGCCCGTCCGCAGATCGGTGGGCCCCGATCGCGGGCCAGGCCACCGTGGGGGCACCCCCCGGGGCCCCCCCAGGACCCTGGAGCCCGCCCGCGCCGCCTTGTCCCGCCGTTCGAAAGGTGGTTCAATCCACACCGGCTGGCGTGAGTTGACAGCGGCGGGACTTCGGCCCATCGCGGACCTGAGAATCGCCGGGGGTGGGCCCGCCGACCGGTGTGATTTCCTTCCCCGCCGAATTTCCGGTGGCGGAGAATTCGGGACACGGCGGGGGCAGGATTCACGCCGGCCCCCGGCGATTCTCCGACCCGGTGGGGGGTCAGAGAATCAAGCCCCAGGTGTTGTTTGAAGGCAGAATAAAACCAACCAGACATCTAGCCTACATTTCCAAATCACACATTAACCCATCTTTATTGTAATGTCAGAATCAATATCTGAATCCTATTTATTAGTATCAATTCATCCAGTCCTTTCTTAAAATTGTGTCATTGTTTTCTGTTCCACACCCATCCTGGTATTCTGTTCTTTAGTTTTATCGCTCTCTTTCTAACAACATATTGCTTACATTTTTAATTCACTTTTCACAGCCTTAACTTTACCCTGGTTCTCCTTACTCCTTAAATCAATGTCCAGTGGAAGAATTTGCCTGGATCTAATTTTTCCAGACTTATAACATTTTAAAGATTGCTATCAAATCCCCATTTATCTTCTGTCCTCTAGAGATGAAGCATTAAGGTAGCCAATCTTTTGACAGCCTGCTAAATTCGGGAACCAGCTTTGTACCCTCCTCTGAATTTCCCTTGATGATTCTGCATAATTAGGCCACTCCGCCCATCGAGTCTGCTCCGCCATTCAATCATGGCTGATATTTTCTCATCCCCATTCTCCTGCCTTCTCCCCATAACCCCTGATCCCCTTATTAATCATGAATCTATCTATCTCTGTCTTAAAGACACTCAGTGAATTGGCCTCCACAGCCTTCTGTGGCAAAGAGTTCCACAGATTCACCACCCTCTGGCTGAAGAAATTCCTCCTCATCTCTGTTTTAAAGGATCGTCCCTTTAGTCTGAGATGGTGTCCTCTGGTTGTAGTTTTTCCTACAAGTGGAAACATCCTCTCCACGTACACTCTATCCAGATCTCGCAGTATCTTGTAAGTTTCAATAAGATCTCCTCTCATCCATCTAAACTCCAACGAGTATAGACCCAGAGTCCTCAAGCGTTCCTCATACGACAAGTTCTTCATTCCAGGGATCATTCTTGTGAACCTCCTCTGGACCCTTTCCAAGGCCAACACATCCTTCCTTCGATATGGGGCCCAAAACTGCTCACAATACTCCAAATGGGGTCTGACCAGAGCCTTGTACAGACTCAGAAGCACATCCCTGGTCTTGTATTCTAGCCCTCTTGACTCAAAGATAGTAATCTCAGGATTGCTACCAGTGCCACGAGCTAGTCAAAGTAGGAATGTCAGGATAGATAGGATGAATGTGTGGCTTGAGAGATGGTGCAAGAGGGAGGGATTCAAATTCCTGGGGCATTGGAACCGGTTCTGGGGGAGGTGGGCATGCCCAAAACATATGGACATGGTTTTCTGGGCCCCCTGAACACGTTACACACCTGTCCTCCACCCCAAAGAACTTACTCATTCTCGCCAGTGTCATATGCGCCCGGTGCACCACCTTAAACTGAATCAGGCTAAGCCTGGCGCAAGATGAGGAGGAATTGACCCTGCCCAGGGCGTCAGTCCACAGGCCCTCATCGAGCTCCTCACCCAGCTCCTCCTCCCACTTGCCCTTCAGCTCTTCCACCGAGGCCTCCTGCAGCTCCTGGTGTATGTCCTATACCTTGCCATCCCCTACCCACACGCGCGAGACCACCCTGTCCTGTATCCTCCGGGCAGGTAACAATGGAGATTTCCCCACCTGCTTTTTCACGAACGCCTGAACCTGCATGTACCTAAAGGTATTACCTGGAGGCAACCCAAATTTCTCCTCCAGCGCCCTCAGACTAGCAAATGTCCCATCAATAAACAAGTCCCCCATCTTTTTGATACCCGTTCTGTGCCAGCTTAGGAACCCACCATCTATTCTACCTGGAACGAACTGTGATTGTTCCGTATCGGGGTCCAGACTGAAGCCCTTGCCTCCCCCCTGTGCTGTCTCCACTGACCCCAGATCCTCAATGTCGCCGCCACCACCGGGCTCGTGGTGTACCGTGTCGGCGGGAGCGGCAGCGGAGCCATTATCAAGCCCCCAGGCTAGTATCCCTGCAAGACGCCATCTCCAACCGTTTCCATGCCCCCCCCCTTCCTCTACTACCCACTTCCGAATTATGGATATATTCGCTGCCCAATAATAGCTGCAAAAGTTCGGCAGCGCCAGCCCACCCCCACCTCGACTGCGCTCTAAGAACAGTCTCTTAACACGCGGGGTCTTGTTTGCCCACATAAATCCCGTAATAATCCTGTTTACCCGCTTGAAAAAGGACTTGGGGATGAGGATGGGAAGGCACTGGAAGATGAAAAATAACCTGGGGAGGACCGTCATCTTCACGGACTGCACCCTGCCTGTCAGGGAAAGCGGCAGCATGTCCCACCTCTTAAAGTCCTCCTCCATCTGATCCACCAGCCGTGCTAAATTGAGCTTGTGTAGGGCATCCCAACTCTTAGCCACCTGAATGCCCAAGTAGCGAAAGCTCCTCTCCACCATCTTAAGCGGTAGCTCTCCCAGTTTCTTTTCCTGGTCCCTCGCATGTATCACAAAAAGCTTGCTTTTCCCAACATTCAGCTGTTGCTAACTTTGATTGGCTCTTAATTTGTTGCTCGTTGTGTCTTTACTTAATTTGCTCTGTTTCTATAACCTTTGCTCTAGAGTCGCCAGGTATCTTTATGATACCCGCCACGAGGTTCAAGTTCAAGCACTGATCAATAACTTGACACACCAATTAGTAAGATTCAAATCAAAACACATTTATTATACACAATCAATCACTACTCATGCATAAAACTCTACTTACTAGACTATCTCTATCACTAAAAGGCCTATACTTAGCTTTGGGACTGGCCCACCAGGTCAGGGGAACAAATGGCCTTTCGTTCGGGTTCTGAATCTGCAGGTTTCAAAGCTGGTATGGACTGGTAGCTAGGAGCGCCTATCTCGTAGCGTGCGTTGACTGGAGACTTACTTGGTTGGTGCGGCAGCTGTCAAGGGTTGGTTTGCGCTGCTGAGTGACCCTGCCAAGAAGGACGAATTGAACTTGGGGACTCTATTTTATAGTCCCCAGGGACTTCATGCCCTTTTGGGCGGACCCAGTACCTGGTTCCAAGTGATTGGACTACATTCCAATCACTTGGATCGATTTCTCCAATTCTGGAGCCGTTCCCTGATCGCTGGGCGGTCCCTGAGTGTCCGTTGGCTTTCCTTTGTCTTGGCTCCTGTTGGCGCCGAGGAGTCTAGCTTGGCCTTGTTCACCTTAAATGTTTCAATTGTTCCCGGGGATCGCTCATTAATATGCAGATGGCTGTGAGTTTCAGTGCTGTCTGGGTTTCTGCAAGTTTTAATCCACAGGAACTTTGAAACTGCTAGTTTTTGCCTGTGTTGGCTGAATTTCCCTGTAGTCTTTGCGGATCTCCATTTTAAGTCGGGAAGTGGCCAACCCAGGTGGCTACACAGCTAATACCCCAAAAAGTTCCCGAAATCTCTAAGGATCTGCATGACTTCCCCCACCCTCTCCACCGGATCCGCAATGTACAGGAGCGGGTCATCCGCATACAGTGAAAACCGATGCTCCTCCCCCACCCCGAACCAGCCCCCCTCCAGTTTCTGGACTCCCTCAGCGCCATGGCCAGCGGCTTGATTGCCAGGGCAAACAGCAGGGGGACAGGGGGCACCCGTGCCTCGTTCCTCGATATAACCTAAAGTACTTAGACCGTAGCCGGTTTGTCGACACACTCGCTACCGGGGCCTGATACAATAATTTAACCCACCCTATAAATTCCTCTCCAAACCCAAATCTGCCTAACACTTCCCACAGGTACTCCCACTCCACCCGATCGAAGGCTTTCTCCGTATCCATTGCCGCCACCACTTCTGCATCCCCCCCCCTTCCGAGGGTACATTATCACATCTAGGAGCCTCCGCACATTTGTGTTCAACTGCCTGCCTTCACAAACCCCGTCTGATCCTCATTGATCACTCCCAGGACCCAGTCCTCAATCCTAGTGGCCAAGATCTTGGCCAACAGTTTGGCATCTACATTAAGGAGCAAAATCGGCCTCTAGGAGCCACATTGCAATGGGTCCTTATCTCGCTTAAGGATGAGCGAGATCAGAGCCTGTGACATCGTCGGGGGAAGGGTTCCCTTTTCCTTAGCCTCGTTAAAAGTTCTCAACGATAGCGGACCCAACAGCTCTGAGAATTTCCTGTAAAATTCTATGGGATACCCATCTGGTCCCGGGGCCTTGCCCGACTGCATACCCTCCAACCCCTTAACCAATTCCTCCATCTCAATTGGGTCCCCAATCCCTCTACCCGCCCCTCCTCCACCTTAGGGAACCTCAGTTGGTCCAGGAATTGCTTCATCCCCTCCCCCCCCCTGCGAGGGTTCTGACTCATACAATTTGCCATAAAAGTCCTTGAAGACCTCGTTGATTCTTGCTGAGTTCAGCACCGTGTTACCCCCCGATCCCTAATACCCCCAATCTCCCTGGCCGCCTCTCTCTTCCGCAGTTGATGCGCCAGCATCCTGCTTGCCTTCTCCCCATACTCATTCACCGCTCCTTGTACCTTCCTCAACTGAGCCTCAGCCTTCCCCGTGGTAAGCAGGTCAAGTTCCGCCTGCAGACTCCGGCGCTCCTTTAACAACCCCTCCTCAGGGGATTCTACGTACCTCTTGTCCACCCAAAGTATCTCCCCCACCAACCTCTCCCTCTCCATCCTGTCCCTCCTTCCCCTGTGAGCCCTGACTGAAATTAGCTCCCCCCTAATAACTGCCTTCAGCGCATCCCAGACCACACTCACTGAAACCTCCCCCATATCACTGCTCTCTACATAGCTTTGGATACACCCCGAATCCGCCCACAGACCTCCTCATCCGCCAATAGTCCTATGTCCAGTCTCCACAGAGGGCGTTAGCCTCTCTCCTCCCCCAGCCCCAACTCCACCCAGTGCGGGGCATGGTCCGAGATCGCAATGGCCGAATACTCCACCCCCTCCATTATCGGGATTAGCGCCCTACTCACCACAAAAAAAATCAATCCGCGAGTACGCCTTGTGCACATGGGAGAAGAAAGAAAACTTCTTCACCTTGGCCTGGCAAATCTCCAAGGGTCCACTCCCCCCATCTGGTCCATGAACCCCCTCAGGACCTTTGCCGCTGCCGGCCTCTTACCCGATCTCGACCTAGACCGGTCCAGTGTCGGGTCCAGGACCGTATTGAAGTGTCCCCCCATTACCAAACTGCTTGACTCTAAATCCGGAATCCTGCTCAACATCTGCTTCATGAACCCTGCATCACCCCAGTTCGGAGCATACACATTCGCTGGCACCACCCGGGCCCCCTGCAACTTGCCACTCACCATAATATATCTACCCCCTTTATCCGCCACAATACCCGTCGCCTCAAATGCTACTCGCTTGCTCACCAGAATTGCGACCCCCCCTGGTCTTCGCATCCAGCCCTGCGTGGAAAACCTGCCCCACCCATCCCTTCCTCAGCCTGGTTTGATCCGCGATCTTCAGGTGCATGGCTACGCCTGCCTTTAGCCCCCTTAAGTGCGAAAACACACGGGCCCTCTTGACCGGCCCATTCAGGCCTCTCACGTTCCACGTGATCAGCCTGGTCGGCGGGCTAATTACCCCCCCCCACCCCTGCCGACTAGCCATCTTCTTTTTTAGGCCAGCCACATGCCCGCGCCTCCCGCACACTCCAGCCCTCCAGCCAGAGGCTCCCCGTCCCGACTCTCCCCTTTAAAATTGATTCTCCTTCAGTCAGCAAAGCAGCATCCCAGCCCCCCCCTCCCCCGCCCCCAGCCCCCACCACCCCACCAGCAACCCCCACAACATACTACAGTCCATTAGCTCAAGTCCAGCTTCTCATTCTTGATAAAAGTCCACACCTCATCCGGCATATCAAAACAGTGGTGCCGGTCCTGATATGTAACCCACAGCCTCGCCGGTTGTAACAGCCTGAACTTCACCCCTTTGCTGTGGAGGACCGCCTTGGCCCGGTTGAATCCCACACGCTACTTCGCCAGCTCTGCACTCCAGTCCTGATAGATACGGATCTTGGTATTCTCCCACTTGCTGCTCCGCTCCTTCTTCGCCCATCGCAGGAAACACTCCTTATCTGTGAAGCGTTGGAATCTTACCACCATAGCTCTCGGCGGCTCATTCGCCCTCGGCCTCCTTGCCAGGACTCTGTGCGCTCCATCCAGCTCCAGGGGCCGCGGGAAAGCCCCCCCGCCCATCAGCATAGTGGTCACATACGCCCCAGCATCCGACCCCTCCACGCCTTCAGGGAGACCCAGAATCCACAGGTTCTACCTCCTTTACCTATTCTCCAGGTCCTCCAGCTTCTCCTGCCATTTTTTGTGCAGCGCCTCGTGCGCCTCCACTCTAACCGCCAGGCCCAAAATCTCATCCTTGTTATCAGAGGCCTTCTGCTGCACCTTCTTTATCGCCGTCCCCTGCATCTTCTGGGTCTCCACCAACCTCTCAATCAACGCCTTCATAGGGGCCAGCATCTCCGCCTTTAACTCCACCAAGCAGCTTCTCAAAAACTCCTGCTGCTCCCGTGACCACTGGGCCCACGCTGCCTGATCCCTGCCAGCCGCCATCTTGGTTTTCGCACCCGTTCTCCTCTCTTCTCCAAATCCGCTTTTTTGACCGCCCCACTCCTGGTCCACTCCATACAGCGCTGGGGGACCCTCACTGTTTCCTTCCCACACCGGGAATCGCCGTCAAAGTGCCGCTGGAGCTCCGTAAAAGGGCCTAAAGTCCATTATCGGCGGGAGCTGCCGGCCGTGCGACCTACCTAGGCATAGCCGCAACCGGAAGTTGTTCACGATTCTCTTAAGGTTAATGTGCAGGTTCAGGTACAAAGAACAGTGTCAAATTTTAATCTCATCTCATTTGAATTAGAAACCCTAGTCCTATACATCTGGATATTTTACTTGTTTTTCTTGTCCACCTGTGAATGCTGAAGTGACTACTTTAGCAACTTATCAAAATCCTCAAGTTTAATTCTTTCTGTGTGATCTCAACTATTGTGACCATTCGCAGAAAGATGTATTTTATATGCCTTATCTTTTACCTAAATGATGTTCCATGTACTTGTGTTGAACTTAATCTGTCACCTATCCTTGCATTATCATATGCTTGTCAAAGTATTGTACCAAAACACTTAATTTCATGCAATCTGCAAATTTAAATATCTTGGGCAATATTCTGATCTCTGATTTCTGGAAATATAGGAATGGCAGGAGGCAGGAGGCTCCTCGAGCCTATTCTGATATTTATTGGGATCATGGCTGATCTCCAACCAAACTCCAAGTACTTACCTTTGCCCCATATGCCTTAATTCGTTTAATTAACAAAAACAATCAATATTAGATTTAAAATTAATAATTGATCTAGAATTAATTTGTGGAAGTGCGTCCCAAGCTTTTACCAGAAATAAAACTTTGCTCCTGAAAAGTCTGGCTCTAATTTTTAGATTGTGTCCTCCAGTCCTAGATTATGGCCCCTAGTTCTGCACTGTCTCATCAGCAGATGTAGTTTCTCATTATTAACTGATCTACTAATACCACAGGAACTTTGATCAAATCAGCCCTAGTCTTCTGGAATGTCAACCCCCGTCACCCTGCCACCTTACTACCTATCGTACAGGCATACACCCGGGCTTTATGTGGGGCAGACTTAATTCCCTTTGAAAATCCATGTAAATAATTTCTAATGCTTTATCCTATCCACCAGATTTGTTACCTCTTCAAACAATGGAATAAATTGGTCAAATAAGACCTGACTTTATTAACCATGCTAGATCTCTCTAAGTGGTCCTTGTCCTTTCAGGTCACCCCTCATGTTATAGAATCATAGAAAGTTACAGCACAGAAGAGAGGCCATTTGCTCTCTCCTGTCATGTTGGCTCTCTGCAAGTGACGCAGTTAGTCCCATTCCCCTGTCTTTTCCTCATAACCCTCCAAATGTTCTCTACTCTGGATTTTATCCAATTTTCTTTTGAAAGCCTTGATTGGAATGAATTATCCTTCTCCACACTCTCAGGCAGTGCATTCCAGGCCCTAACCATTCACTGTATAAAAAGCGTTTCTTCATGTTACCGTTGGCTCTTTTTTCTATTCAACTTAAATTGGTGCGTGCTGGTTATCGATTCTTCTGCCAGTGGGAAGTTTCTTCCCATCAATGATTTTGGACACTTCTATCAAATATTTTCTTAACCTTCTCTTCTCTAAGGAGAACAGCCCAGCTTCCCTAATCTATCAATTTAACTGAAGTCCCTTATCCTTGGAACCATTCTTGTAAATCTTTTCTGTACTCTCTCTAATGAAATGAAATGAAACTCGCTTATTGTCACAAGTAGGCTTCAATGAAGTTACTGTGAAAAGCCCCTAGTCGCCACATTCCGGCGCCTGTTCGGGGAGGCTGTTACGGGAATCGAACCGTGCTGCTGGCCTGCCTTGGTCTGCTTTAAAGTGTCTTGCCTAGAATTGTACAGAATGCTCCAATTGATGCCGAACATTTATACTCAGTGCCTCTATTTATAAAGCCTAGGACCCTCAAAACATTTTGTTATGACCGGGTGAGGAGCAATGAGCCGGTGCCTCTTTTTTTCTAACTCCCTGAGTCGATTTCGGCGGCGTGAGAGCAGCTGGTTAGTCAATTTCAGCGGGAGCATTGCGGAAGGAGGTTGCTGGGAGGTAAGTCAACCTTTAAAAGCACTTCTCTTTGCAGGGGCAGGCCAGTCGATTTCGGCGGCGTGAGAGCAGCTGGTTAGTCAATTTCAGCGGGAGCATTGCGGAAGGAGGTTGCTGGGAGGTAAGTCAACCTTTAAAAGCACTTCTCTTTGCAGGGGCAGGCCAGTCGATTTCGGCGGCGTGAGAGCAGCTGGTTAGTCAATTTCAGCGGGAGCATTGCGGAAGGAGGTTGCTGGGAGGTAAGTCAACCTTTAAAAGCACTTCTCTTTGCAGGGGCAGGCCAGTCGATTTCGGCGGCGTGAGAGCAGCTGGTTAGTCAATTTCAGCGGGAGCATTGCGGAAGGAGGTTGCTGGGAGGTAAGTCAACCTTTAAAAGCACTTCTCTTTGCAGGGGCAGGCCAGTCGATTTCGGCGGCGTGAGAGCAGCTGGTTAGTCAATTTCAGCGGGAGCATTGCGGAAGGAGGTTGCTGGGAGGTAAGTCAACCTTTAAAAGCACTTCTCTTTGCAGGGGCAGGCCAGTCGATTTCGGCGGCGTGAGAGCAGCTGGTTAGTCAATTTCAGCGGGAGCATTGCGGAAGGAGGTTGCTGGGAGGTAAGTCAACCTTTAAAAGCACTTCTCTTTGCAGGGGCAGGCCAGTCGATTTCGGCGGCGTGAGAGCAGCTGGTTAGTCAATTTCAGCGGGAGCATTGCGGAAGGAGGTTGCTGGGAGGTAAGTCAACCTTTAAAAGCACTTCTCTTTGCAGGGGCAGGCCAGTCGATTTCGGCGGCGTGAGAGCAGCTGGTTAGTCAATTTCAGCGGGAGCATTGCGGAAGGAGGTTGCTGGGAGGTAAGTCAACCTTTAAAAGCACTTCTCTTTGCAGGGGCAGGCCAGTCGATTTCGGCGGGAGTGGAGCTGGCTGGTTAGTCAATTTCAGCAGGAGCTGAGAATTTTTCTTTTTTTTAAAATTAGTTTTTTAGGCGGGATCAGGAAGTCGACCCGCGGACGTCTGGGAAGACCCTCACCAATAAATTCTGGTGGAGAGGAAACCCGAGACACTACACGTGTAGTGTCTCCCACCCACCCTCCTCCTCTAACCTAATAATAAAACCCATTGGTCTGAGGTAAGTACCATATTTTTATTATATTATTATTATTTTTTTTATAAAAATTTAATTTAGTTGTTAGCCAGATCTTGGTAGAAAGTTAGAGGAATGGCAGGGAAGGGAGTGCAATGTTCCTCCTGCAGGATGTTTGAGGTGAGGGATGCAGTTAGTGTCCCTGCTGATTTTACCTGCAGGAAGTGCTGCCATCTCCAGCTCCTCCAAGACCGAGTTAGGGAACTGGAGCTGGAGTTGGAAGAACTTCGGATCATTCGGGAGGCAGAAGGGGTCATAGATAGCAGCTTCAGGGAATTAGTTACACCAAAGATTGGAGATAGGTGGGTAACTGTAAGAGGGACTGGGAAAAAACAGTCAGTGCAGGGATCCCCTGCGGTCGTTCCCCTGAGAAACAAGTATACCGCTTTGGATACTTGTGGGGGGGACGACTTACCAGGGGTAAGCCATGGGGTACGGGCCTCTGGCACGGAGTCTGTCCCTGTTGCTCAGAAGGGAAGGGGGGAGAGGAGCAGAGCATTAGTAATTGGGGACTCTATAGTCAGGGGCACAGATAGGAGATTTTGTGGGAGCGTGAGAGACTCACGTTTGGTATGTTGCCTCCCAGGTGCAAGGGTACGTGATGTCTCGGATCGTGTTTTCCGGGTCCTTAGGGGGGAGGGGGAGCAGCCCCAAGTCGTGGTCCACATTGGCACCAACGACATAGGTAGGAAAGGGGACAAGGATGTCAGGAAGGCTTTCAGGGAGCTAGGATGGAAGCTCAGAACTAGAACAAACAGAGTTGTTATCTCTGGGTTGTTGCCCGTGCCACGTGATAGTGAGATGAGGAATAGGGAGAGAGAGCATTTAAACACGTGGCTACAGGGATGGTGCAGGCGGGAGGGTTTCAGATTTTTGGATAACTGGGGCTCTTTCTGGGGAAGGTGGGACCTCTACAGACAGGATGGTCTACATCTGAACCTGAGGGGCACAAATATCCTGGGGGGGAGATTTGTTAGTGCTCTTTGGGGGGGTTTAAACTAATGCAGCAGGGGCATGGGAACCTGGATTGTAGTTTTAGGGTAAGGGAGAATGAGAGTATAGAGGTCAGGAGCACAGATTTGACGTCGCAGGAGGGGGCCAGCGTTCAGGTAGGTGGTTTGAAGTGTGTCTACTTCAATGCCAGGAGTATACGAAACAAGGTAGGGGAACTGGCAGCGTGGGTTGGTACCTGGGACTTCGATGTTGTGGCCATTTCGGAGACATGGATAGAGCAGGGACAGGAATGAATGTTGCAGGTTCCGGGGTTTAGGTGTTTTAGTAAGCTCAGAGAAGGAGGCAAAAGAGGGGGAGGTGTGGCGCTGCTAGTCAAGAGCAGTATTACGGTGGCGGAGAGGATGCTAGATGGGGACTCTTCTTCCGAGGTAGTATTGGCTGAAGTTAGAAACAGGAAAGGAGAGGTCACCCTGTTGGGAGTTTTTTATAGGCCTCCTAATAGTTCTAGGGATGTAGAGGAAAGGATGGCGAAGATGATTCTGGATATGAGCGAAAGTAACAGGGTAGTTATTATGGGAGACTTTAACTTTCCAAATATTGACTGGAAAATATATAGTTCGAGTACAATAGATGGGTCGTTTTTTGTACAGTGCGTGCAGGAGGGTTTCCTGAAACAATATGTTGACAGGCCAACAAGAGGCGAGGCCACGTTGGATTTGGTTTTGGGTAATGAACCAGGCCAGGTGTTGGATTTGGAGGTAGGAGAGCACTTTGGGGACAGTGACCACAATTCGGTGACGTTTACGTTAATGATGGAAAGGGATAAGTATACACCGCAGGGCAAGAGTTATAGCTGGGGGAAGGGCAATTATGATGCCATTAGACGTGACTTGGGGGGGATAAGGTGGAGAAGTAGGCTGCAAGTGTTGGGCACACTGGATAAGTGGGGCTTGTTCAAGGATCAGCTACTGCGTGTTCTTGATAAGTATGTACCGGTCAGACAGGGAGGAAGGCGTCGAGCGAGGGAACCGTGGTTTACCAAGGAAGTGGAATCTCTTGTTAAGAGGAAGAAGAAGGCCTATGTGAAGATGAGGTGTGAAGTTTCGGTTGGGGCGATGGATAGTTACAAGGTAGCGAGGAAGGATCTAAAGAGAGAGCTAAGACGAGCAAGGAGGGGACATGAGAAGTATTTGGCAGGAAGGATCAAGGAAAACCCAAAAGCTTTCTTTAGGTATGTCAGGAATAAGCGAATGACTAGGGAAAGAGTAGGACCAGTCAAGGACAGGGATGGGAAATTGTGTGTGGAGTCTGAAGAGATAGGCGAGATACTAAATGAATATTTTTCGTCAGTATTCACTCAGGAAAAAGATAATGTTGTGGAGGAGAATGCTGAGCCCCAGGCTAATAGAATAGATGGCATTGAGGTACGTAGGGAAGAGGTGTTGGCAATTCTGGACAGGCTGAAAATAGATAAGTCCCCGGGACCTGATGGGATTTATCCTAGGATTCTATGGGAGGCCAGGGAAGAGATTGCTGGACCTTTGGCTTTGATTTTTATGTCATCATTGGCTACAGGAATAGTGCCAGAGGACTGGAGGACAGCAAATGTGGTCCCTTTGTTCAAAAAGGGGAGCAGAGACAACCCCGGCAACTATAGACCGGTGAGCCTCACGTCTGTAGTGGGTAAAGTCTTGGAGGGGATTATAAGGGACAAGATTTATAATCATCTAGATAGGAATAATATGATCAGGGATAGTCAGCATGGCTTTGTGAAGGGTAGGTCATGCCTCACAAACCTTATTGAGTTCTTTGAGAAGGTGACTGAACAGGTAGACGAGGGTAGAGCAGTTGATGTGGTGTATATGGATTTCAGCAAAGCGTTTGATAAGGTTCCCCACGGTAGGCTATTGCAAAAAATACGGAGGCTGGGGATTGAGGGTGATTTAGAGATGTGGATCAGAAATTGGCTAGCTGAAAGAAGACAGAGGCTGGTGGTTGATGGGAAATGTTCAGAATGGAGTACAGTCACAAGTGGAGTACCACAAGGATCTGTTCTGGGGCCGTTGCTGTTTGTCATTTTTATCAATGACCTAGAGGAAGGCGCAGAAGGGTGGGTGAGTAAATTTGCAGACGATACTAAAGTCGGTGGTGTTGTCGATAGTGTGGAAGGATGTAGCAGGTTACAGAGGGATATAGATAAGCTGCAGAGCTGGGCTGAGAGGTGGCAAATGGAGTTTAATGTAGAGAAGTGTGAGGTGATTCACTTTGGAAGGAATAACAGGAATGCAGAATATTTGGCTAATGGTAAAGTTCTTGAAAGTGTGGCTGAGCAGAGGGATCTAGGTGTCCATGTACATAGATCCCTGAAAGTTGCCACCCAGGTTGATAGGGTTGTGAAGAAGGCCTATGGAGTGTTGGCCTTTATTGGTAGAGGGATTGAGTTCCGGAGTCGGGAGGTCATGTTGCAGCTGTACAGAACTCTGGTCCGGCCGCATTTGGAGTATTGCGTACAGTTCTGGTCACCGCATTATAGGAAGGACGTGGAGGCTTTGGAGCGGGTGCAGAGGAGATTTACCAGGATGTTGCCTGGTATGGAGGGAAAATCTTATGAGGAAAGGCTGACGGACTTGAGGTTGTTTTCGTTGGAGAGAAGAAGGTTAAGAGGAGACTTAATAGAGGCATACAAAATGATCAGGGGGTTGGAGAGGGTGGACAGTGAGAGCCTTCTCCCGCGGATGGATATGGCTGGCACGAGGGGACATAACTTTAAACTGAGGGGTAATAGATATAGGACAGAGGTCAGAGGTAGGTTCTTTACGCAAAGAGTAGTGAGGCCGTGGAATGCCCTACCTGCTACAGTAGTGAACTCGCCAACATTGAGGGCATTTAAAAGTTTATTGGATAAACATATGGATGATAATGGCATAGTGTAGGTTAGATGGCTTTTGTTTCGGTGCAACATCGTGGGCCGAAGGGCCTGTACTGCGCTGTATTGTTCTATGTTCTATGTTCTATGTCCCTCGCAACAAAGGATTATTTAAAATTCTCCCCCTGCGGATATCTTTTCCAGACCGAGTATATTTACATTTTAACAAGGAGCCAATCAAAACAGGTTTTTTTTGGGTCAAAGGAAGAGTAAGCTTATTAGTTAATTAAACCAAGGAAAAATAATTAAAGATGTGGCACACACACAGAAGTAAGAATGGCCAGAGTCCAAATAAAAGGTAAAAGAATATACAAGTGAGTCCTTGGCTTGTCCGTGAGGCGCAGCTCATGGAACTTTGCGGCCATTAAAGTTAGATGATTTCAGTAGAACTCTGGAGTTGGCTTTGTTCACTTTGCTCCTTGTTGAAAAAACTCTTTGATTGTCCCCAGAAAAATGATTTTTTTGTCTCTGTTGGGTTAGCTGTCCTTCCCTTCCTGTTGTTTGATTCTTCCCATTAAAATACTAGTCTCCAAAGAGAGGTGGCTTCTTTGTTGTTATCCTTCTGCTCTGCCCAACACTTGTTTTCAGAGCTAGTTTTAAACTAATTTCTCTGGTATTCTCGAAAGAGAAATTGGCATGCACCTAAAGTTCGTTTTGCGTTCATCTCAGAAACCTTTTGACACATTCCGAGATATCAATCAACAAGAGATGGTTTTTGGATGTCTGATGAGATATAACTGGCTGGTGGGGGGCAGTTTTCATCATCTTCACAGAAACACATAGATTTACAAGTCCAGCCTTTTTCATTTTCTATGCCTTCCTTTCAAGTGTCTGTTTGAAGTGGGCCTTGACACCTCTTTAGGTGTGAAATTCCATGTCTTCTCAGGACAGATCTGTCAGTATAATCCATATAGGAATTGTTCTTAAGGGTCCCTTTACAGTATCAGGCTGTACAGTATCTTTTGGTCAGTGTTGTTTCCTCTGCTTTTAAAAAAAACATGTATTTTTTAAATGGTTCAATATGTCTGTAGTTCGTTGTAGGTTGTGAGTCACTCTCACTCCGACATTGTTTCAGCTTTTGTTGTACCTCCTGCTCACACGGAATGAAATGAAATTCATTCTCATTTAATCACAAAGCTGGTCTATCTCTGATCCTTTTAACCTCCGCAGTTTCTACCTTGTCTTTTTAACTTCTGCTGGCCTGTCTTTGGGTCTTTTAACTTCCAATGGCTCTACAGCTAGGTGTGGCACTGCAGCTGGGTGTGGCACCTCACTCACAGACTCCTTTCTTGTCTTGGGATACCCCGGTCCTTTTTAGTTTTGCAAAAAATGTATCTACTAACTCAATTTCTCTTTGCCCGTATAAATCTCACTGAACTTTTGTTAACTCTCCAGACTTAACCGTGGCCCTTTAAATTCAAGCAGCTGTTTTAGGTACTACAACCCATTCAGGATCCATTGCCTCCTTTTGGGCCTCTGAACATCCTCCAGCTCCCTGCACCTCTGCAGAATTTTTCCCAGCCTCACCGATTGTAAGTAGCCCTTCCCGAGTTATTTCAACACCAACAGGTTTCATTACCTCGTTTAAGGGATTAAATAGGAAAATTAGATTGCTTCAGCCGTCAAATCGGAGTTGTGGTGTCTTCAATGGACACAGCGGAATCCCTCCTCTCAGCTCGAGCTATTTAAATTTAAACTCCGTTTCCCTCTCTCTGTCCTGAAACTCTCTCTCTTCTCTATATGCCCTTTCTTGTCTTTCCACTTTCCCTCTTTACCTTTCCTTTTCTCTTCCTTCAAATTCTAGTTGTAACTTTTTTTTTTATTAATGTTTTTATTTGGGTTTTTGAACAAAGTATATTTACCGTTATGTACACAGAATAATATATATATATATTATATATATATATATAGAGAGAAGAGAAGGGCACGCACAAACATACCAAAAAAAAGTAATAATAAAAAATAAAATAAAGTAACTGGTAAGGTATTATGCACCAGCTCAACAGCAACTCTGTACAATTGCCAATATTATTTACAACACATAAGTAGGCATCTGTTTGTGGTGGTGGTGGTGGTTGGGGGGGGAGAGACTGGGGAGGTAGATATACATTTGGGTGCTGGAGAAACAATTACAGAGGGCAATACTCGAATGGGTCTGGTGTTGGTGTTGTGACTTGCTTCTCCTGGACGGGTTTCGCTGCCGTTGTCGTCTCACGCTCACCTCGGCTTCAGCCGTTCGTCCCGTCTTTCGCCTGGATTCTCCTTCCTCTCTGCTGCTCTAATTTTAACTTCTCGGCCGCTACGTCACCAGTTTCATCGTCTTCAATTTCCACCGAGACACGTTTGGTCATTCCTTTTAAAAATTTGGGGTTTCCTGGCTTTTGCCCAGCTATCATTTTTAATTCATCAAAGGACAGAACTTTTAAATTCTGTTAAGTCCCTTCCGTATCGAAAAGTCCTGGCATCAAATATGGAAATTTTTACACATCAGTAGTACAGACTCAAGAAAAACTTTTCATCATCTTTAAAATTGGATTCCAATGAACAATTTGCCTTCCCCACTCTAATTCTTTTGTTTCGTCTGTGGGGACAATCCTAGCAATGATCCCCTAATGATCCAATTTTGTTCTGACCAAATGAGGAAGAATGAACCAGCTCCCCTTTTATTCAACCCTATTGGTTGGCCGTAACCCCCATGGATACCTTTTCCAGACCGAATATATTTACTTTTTCACAAGAGCCAAACAAAGCAGGTTTTCTTGACCCAACCAAAGAGCAAATTTATTTGTTACTAAAACCCAAGGAAAAAGAATAAAAGACTCGACACTCACACAAGCACACTGTACAACATGTGCACATTGTACAACATGCACGCACGCACGCCGGAAATAAGAAAGGTAAGAGTCCAAATAAAAGTTAAAAGAATATACGAGTAAGTCCTTGACTTGTCTGTGAGGCATAGCTTGTGGAACTTTGCGGCCGTTATGTTAGGTGATTTCAGTGGAGCTATAGAGTTGGCTGTATTCTGGTTTTCAGTTTGTTCAAGACACCTTTTGATTATTTCTAGAGGGAGAGAGATGACTTGTTTGTCTCTGAAAAGGTGACTGTCCTTTTCCTACTGTTGTTTGCTTCTCCCTATTAAAATGCTCATCTCTTGCAAAAGAGAGTGAGATAGAGTTTCTTGGTTCTTCGCCATTGTTCTTCTGCTCTGCCCAACACTGGTTTTCAGAGCCAGTTTTGAACTAATTTATCCGGTATTCCTGGAAGGGAAATTGGCATGTTTTGCATCTGAACTCCATTTTGCTTTCTTCTCAGAAATATTTTGACACATTGTGAGATGTAAATCACCAGGAGCTGGTTTTGGGATGTCTTGAGAGGACATAACTGGCTAGTGGGGGGCAGTTTCCAGTGTCTCCACAGAAATAGAGTGATTAAAAAGTCCAGCTTTTGTATTTTCTATGCCTTCCTTTCAAGTGTCTCTGTTTGAAACGGGCCTTGACACCTCTTTAACTGCAAAGTTCCTCTCAGAACAGATCCATCAGTATAGTCTCAAAGGAATTTTCCTGAAGGGTCCCTTTTACAGTATCAGTGATCTTTTGATCAGTGTCTTTTCCTGTGTTTTTAAAAAAATAGGTCTTCTTTAAACAGTTCAATGTGTCCGTAATTAGTTGTAAGTTGTGGGTCACTCTCACTCCGACATTGTGTCAACTTTTGTGACAGTTATTAAGCACTTTCTCAACTTGCCTTGCCACCTTCAATGATTTCTGTACATATGTCCCAAATTCCTTTCCTCATGCATTACCTTTTGAATTGCATCCTTTATTTTATATCACTTAACACATCTTGGCATTAAATTTAATCAGTCACATATCAGCTGATTCCACCAATCTATGTCCTCTTGAAGTTTACCACTATCCTCCTCACAGTTCACAATACTTTCAAGTTTTGTGTCATCTGCAAATTTTGAAATTGTGTTCTGCAGTTCCTTTTTAAAATAAATTTAGAGTACCCAATTATTTTTTATGTCCAAGTAAGGGACAATTTGGTGTGGCCAATTCACCTACCCTGCACATCTTTTGGGTTGTGGGGGTGAGATCCACGCAGACATGGGGAGAATGTGCAAACTCCACATGGACAGTGACCCAGGGCCGGGATCGAACCAGGGTCCTCAGCCCCGTGAGGTAGCAGTGCTAACCACTGGACCACAATGCCGCCCATGTGTCCTGCAATTCCAAGTCAAGGTCATTAACATACATCAAGAAAGGTAGTGGTCCTAATATTGATCTCGGGGGAGTCCCACTTTATAATTTTCTCCGGTCCAAAAAACAACTGTTCACTCTTTCTTTCTTGTTACTCAATCAGCTTTCCTGGCCACATTCTCTAAATTTCCCCATAGTTGACGTAAGTCATGCGGATCTGGATTCATGGTTTGCTCTTGGAGGCTTCCAATTTGCTGCCTCTGTTATGCTGTTCAGTCAATTGATACATTGTAGCCCATCCTTAATATCAAAGTTTTACTTACTCTTTCTATGAAACACTGTAAGAACCATTTTGTGGTGTATATTCCCGTAGACATTTGCTCTTTGTCCTGTAATGCAAAATCACAAATATAATTTCAGAAAGTAGTAGATCTCTCATGATATTACTCATTGTTGGGACAACCAGAAAGCACACAGTTTCCGATTTTAAAAAATTCTTCAGTTCAGAGGAAAATACAAAAAACACTGACACTTGAAATGGCCTTTTCTAATCTTTAAAATGAAAACATCACTCTGGAGAATGGCCTACATAGACCCATAATGGTAAAATGTCACCTATTGATGAAGTTAACAACAGTCATAAATCATTTTAACAAGTACCTATTGTTATAAAACCTTGTTTTATACCAAAAATGATTTTCATTACTGAGTGGACTGAACCCACCGCATAGGTTTTTCAGAGACAGACAGACTATGAGAACGGTAACAGTGGACATACAAACATACAAAATAGGAGCAGGAGTAGACTATTTATCCTCATGAGGTTGCTCTACCATTCAATAAAATCATGGCTAATCTGATTGTGGCTTCAACACAACATGCTGCCTTCCCTCAATAACCTTTATGACTCCTTTGTTGGTCAAGAATCTATCTGCCTCCGCCTTAAAAATATTCAATGACCCTGCCTCCACTGCTCTCTAGGGAAGAGAGTTCCAAAGACTCAGGTGTCTGAGAAAAAGATATTCTCATCTCGGTCTTAAATGAGAAACCCCTCATTGTTAAATTGTGTCCCTTAGTTCTCGTCTCTTCCACAATGGCCGAAACATTCTTTCTGCATCCACCCTGTCAACCCCCCTAAGATCTCATATGTTTCAGTAAGTTCACAGCTCATTCTTCAATGGACGCCTGTCCAGCCTTACCTCATAAGATAACCAACCTGCCTGCCCCAAACCAAATCCTCGGTATCAGTCGAGTGAACCTTCTCGGAACTGCTTGTAACGCTTTTATATCCTTTCTTAACTAAGGAGACCAAAACTGTTCACGGTACTCTTGATGTGGTCTTATCAATGCCCTGAACAACTGAAACAACAAATTTCTACTTTTTATAATCCATTCCCCTTCCAATAAACAACATTACATTTGCTTTCCTAGTCACTTGCTGCAAACTAACTTTTTGTGATTCATATATCACGCTGGACGCAAACCATTTTGCGATTCACCCGATGTGCTCCTGATGGCGAGTTCCGGACCATTCCCAAAAATGGTGAGAATATCATTCACCCTCATTTGCAATAATTTCAATCTCATTAACGAGATTGAAGTCGAATGCAGCGGCCTTCCAGGAATTACCCGACTCCACAGTAGGAAGTCACGTAGGTGTCGTTTAGTACTCCTTTTCAAAAGCATGAAGCTGGCACAATAGTTACTGAGGGGAAGTGAGTAGCCATTTCCAGGCATGCAACTGAAGGGCACCAGAGCGGCTGCCCTAGTGCTTATTGTGGGGGGGGGGGGGGGGTGGCTTTGCTCCTGTGAGGCCTTCAAGATATCTTTAAATATTGTGGTGACCCATAACAGGGGCAACCATAGCTGCAGCCTGTCTGTCCTACCAAACACTTCCAGGACAGAGCCCTGTTGCAATTTCTATCTTGAAGTTCAGTTTCATTCCCTTTGACTGTGAACAGCCTCTAGCATCGCAGCAGAAGGCTATTTCAAATGAGGAATTAGCCTTGTTAGTTGTAAGAGCACTTTGCAGCTGCAGGTTGTGTTTGTTGCTGGTTCCAGCTGGTGGCTGCAAATGCCTGGAGGCTCCTCTTGCTGTTTCCTTCCTTTTCTTCCGGAAAGAAGGACAATATTTTCTAAAATACCTGTGTCCTGGGAACACCAGGCTTAGGAGAATGTACAAGTCCAGAAGGCAATCCGGTTTGAAGGAAAAAGACGCTGTGGGACCTGTTGTGCGACACTGATCCGAATGAGCCACCTGATGACACTGTTGAAGAAATGCTTTCGCAGATTGCTGATGCTTTTGTTGCTGGAGTGATGAATGCTGCATTTAGCTGGCACGTCACAGAAGGTTAAACACGCTGGAAGTCAAGGATGTTGAACTGCATTCTGAGCGTCAATGGAATGTGTGGATGCCAGAATTTGGTTCCGATGAGATTGGGCTGTGTGAGAGGGCCTGCACAGCTGCGGCTCCTGGACGGAGAATGGCACTGATACGTGAACAAGTAACGCATTGATGGACAGATCATTTCTACGACCAAGGCCTGGCCATGATAACACATTCTCAGGCTTATTGTATGTTTCTGAGGAACCTGCGAGGGGTGGTTTTTTTTGTGAAAATGAGCTGATATAGCCTTGTATTGGTACCAATATGGAACGATGACATTTCCTTGTTGGTTTATTGGCTAGTCTGATATGCATAATCGTTGATTTTCAAATATTTGTTACTGTTGACCGTTTAATAAACGAAATATTCGCAACTCTCATGTGCCTCCTCAAGGGGTCTCAGAAGATAATTAGTACATTGCTTGTCCAACAACCTTTGATGCCTGAGCAGTGTGCCTGAACTCTAGGAGGGTCAGTACCATATTTGCCGCTGCAAATAATCATTCAAGAGCATTCCTTCACCACTGTGAATCTTCTCGCGACCAAAGGGTAAGTATGTGGATGAGTAGAAGGCAGCTGAGCATGGTATGAGGTCTAGAGGCTGCTGATGTGGCAGGGGGTGTGTACAGAGCAAGGTTTGCCAGCACGACTGGCTTCCTGGATGGTACTCTGAGAGCAGCCGGGACAGTCATGGTAAGGGTGGGGGAGGTGTGGAGGATTTGAGGGTCCACGGGTGGAAGCCTTAACTAATTGTCGGTCACACTTCTTCTCCAATTCCTTCCAGTTAAAACAACGTTTGCTGGAGAAGATCCTGCGGAGGCTGCCCTCATGGTGCTTGTGGCAGCTGAAGCGGGCAGATGCCGGAGACGGCAGCAATGCCAACATAGGCTGGAGGTAGCACCACATGTGCAGGGGGCTGCCGTGCAGCCTGAAGACCATCTATCAGGCTGAGGAGAAACCAGAAGGGGAAGCCAGTGATGGTCCAAGGAGTACAGGCGTTGTTCGTCATTCAATGTGCTAATGAACACCATGTGCTGCAGAAGGCTGTGTCTCGGCTGAGAGACAGTGCGGCACCGTGCCATGCCCTCGTGGTCATGGCAACCCATGGAGCAGAAGTACATCCGTTTCTGGTTGCTGTGACGGTCACTGAAGCCCTGAACCTTTATACCACTGGGTCATTCCAGGGCTTGAGCAGCGACCTGTATGGCATATCACAATCATCCACCCACATGTGTATCCAGGAGGTACGGATGCTCTTTATACCTGGGCATCCAACCATACCACCTTCCAGGTAGATCACCAAGATGCACGGGCTGCAGGATTTCCTGCGTTCGCCAGGATGTCCCATTTACAGGCAGCGATCGATGGCATGCATGGCGCCCTGCGAGCACCAGGGCAACAGGGAGTGACCTATATTATCAGGAAGGGGTTCTACTCCCTGAATGTTCAGATCGTATGCTCCCACTGCCTCAGGATCATGCACGTGTGTACCTGCTACCTTAGAAGCATACATGACAGCTCCATCCTGGGGCACTCGGAGATCCCCGGTGTCTTCGAGGACCATCCCAGGATGATGGGATGGCTCGAGCGGGACGATAGATACCCGCTGAGGACATGGCTGATGATGCGGGTGCAGAGGCTTGGTACTGAGGCCGCGATCCATTATAATGAGGGCCACATTGCCACCCGTGCTGTCGTTGAAAATGCGGTTCCAATACCCTGACCACTCTGGCGGTGCCTTGCAGTATAACCCCCCCCCCCCAACCCCCTCCCCTGAGGGTCTTCCGCTGTGTGTTGGCCTGCTGTGCCCTTCACAATCTGGCACAGCAGTAGGGCGATATGCTGGAAGAGGAGGCGCAGCAGGAGGCAGAGGGACCTGCAACCTCGTCTAAGGGAGGGCTGGAGGACAAGCCCGAGGAAGAGCCGGAAGATGGAAGACCTGCAGGAGCAAGGGTCTGGCATGCCAGGAGGACCAGGGAGGCACTCATCATCTCCATAGGACGAGAATGTGTCCATCAGTTCAAACCCCCCCCCCCCATTCCCTCCCTCCGCCAATACCCCATCCCCTCCCACCATTTTACCCCCCCCCCCCCAATTTCCCTCTCTCCACCCCCATTTCCCACCCACCCCCCAATCTCGGCTCCCCCATTTCCATCCCTCCTCCCCTCTTCCTCCCTCTCCGCCAATCCCCTTTTTCCTCCCTCCTCCCCCTTTCCCTACCCCCATCCATTCCACCCTCACGCACCCCGTTCATTGCCCCCCTATCACACTCCCCCTCCCCAATCACCCTGTTTCTCCCCTCCAACGGTCTGTGCAATATCACTGTGGGGTGATGGTCTGTGTTGGCATTGTCAGTGGGTGACCATACAAGGCAGGAGAGTGATGCTAACTTGTTGTGATGAAAGCTCTGGTGCTCCTCAGTTTCTATTAAAGTCTCATTCCTGTCTTTCTGCAGACAGCGTGCTTACATGCATCCACTGAACGGGATGTCCATCAGGGGCTTTTGATTTCGGACCACTATGTCCTGGAGGTAGAGGGAGAAGAGGGCAAGAGGGGGCAGGGAGAGGGGTGGTGTGGGCAGGCCCACTGTGACAGAGGCTTAACATTTAGGAGGTGTGACATGTTTTCATAGTGAACATTTTACTTAAGTCAGACTTCCATTCCCCCGAGCTACAGATAGTGACCTCGCCAGTGTCCACTCAGAGCTCCTCGTGCTTCTTGGTCATCCGTGGTTTGCTGCTACATCTAGGTGTGCCCCCAGAATGTACATCAGAGGTGGAGGCAGCCTGCTGTCTTCTGCATCCGGTGGCCTCGAATCTCTGGGACTCCGCCCCCCCCCCCCTTTCCCGTTTATTATCTTCTCCTGCGGGGACAAAGAAAGGGCATTGTGAGCTGAATGCTTGATGGGTCAGGGGGGTTTGTAACCAGTGGACATGAAGGGTTGTGCTGGTGGGTGTCAGGGGCTTCTAAGAAACTAGCACAAAGATCGGGTGTGGGGAGGATGGGAGGTGTCAGCCTGCGGATTGCGGGGGGGAGAGGGTTTGGGAACTTGTGGGGTGGCATGAAAGGAGTTAATTCACCCTTGCAACTTGTTGGAGGTCGTTTGTCTTCTAACTACACTGGCAGCACCCTCGTCATGCTGCTGATACTGACAGCCGCTGCCACTTCCTCCCAGGTGGCATTGCTGACCCTGCTGCTGGTCCTCTCACCCTCCTTGGGGGCAACAGAATGCCGTGCCGCTCATCCACAGCTTCGAGAAGCCTTGTAAGGTTGCCACCCCCAAAATGAGGAGCAGGTCTGCGCGCTGCCATGTTTGTGTGTTGAGTGGGAGTGAGTTGTGAGGGAGTGCTTAAAAGGAACTCCCCCTTGTTAGTGGCGAGCTGCTGAGGCATGAGTCGGGTGAATCAGATGGCTAGGGGGAAAGTAATGTCGAGAATCTCGTGGGGGCTCATTTTTGGCACTAAGTGCCGTTGAATACGGGTCGCGATCTCGCCAACGCAGCTGTCGCAAAACACCTCACCAAACTCGCCCAAAACTGGACTTTGAAGTTTTTCCGTTGAATCACACCCATTACTTTTAAACAATTTGAATTCATGTGTGATTTTTCTTTTTCAAAAGGTTGAATTTGAATTTGAATTAAGTAAGCACTAGAATGCACAAATATAAAACAAATTAACTTACAAGAGAACATCAAAACATTAATTGTAATTACGGTATTCGACTAGTAACCATGAGATTATTGGGTGTCAGGAGAAGAAATTCTCCCACAGTGCGGCACTAGGCACCTCAAATACCCATGAACAATGCTGGAGGCTGCGACATGCATGGCTTATGCAGTGTTCTTCAATGATTTGCCGCTAGAAACAAAACTCTGCAAATGTATTTCTCGCCTTGTAAATTCAATATGGTCATGCAAATTGCAAAATTGAATGCAATAAAATTAGATTAGTTATGGGCTATAAATAACCATGAAAGTTGTCAGATTGTTGTAAAAACTAAACAGGTTCACTAATGCACTTTAGGGAAGGGAACCCGTCACTTGTACTTGATCTAGACTACATGCAACTCTAGTCCCATACTATTAGGACTGAAGACCCTCACTGGACCCCTTTCAGTCTTGCCCATATCTCAAGATTTAAAAAAAAATTGCTTTAACATTGCAATATCATCTACATTTATCTAAGGGGGTTCAAGAAGTCACACAGCTCTTCTGATCCTCTGAGACAAATATAAATGCCTGAATGTCATTCACTTGGCAATATGAAATATCCAAAGAATCAAACCAACAGTCTATTTTTACTCTAGCCCTTCCAGCTGGCCTATGATTTCTCCTGTCTTATCAAATTTCAGAATAGCAACCAAATACTTTCATATATATGTTTACAGCCTATCCTTTACACACCAGCACTCTACAGTTTAGTGAAGTACAGTTGGCAGCCTTCTACTTATCTAACACTCCAAATATAAAAATAATAAAATATAAATTGCATACAAAACACTGCAGGAGTTCCTCAGGGTTGTATGCTAGCTAGACCAAACCATTTCCAGCTGCTTCATCAATGATCTTCCCTACAACATAAGATCAGAAGTAGGGCTGTGCGCTAATAATTGCACTATGTTCGGTACCATTCGCCACTCAGATATGGAAGCAATCCGTGTCCATATGCTTCGGGGTATGGACAACATTCAGGCTTGACCTGAGAAGTGGCAAATAACATTTGTGCCACACAGTGCTAGGCAATGACCATCTTCAAAAAGAGACAATCTAACCATCTCCCCATGACATTTAATGGTATGATCATCGCTGAATCCCCCACTATCAACATCCTGGGGATTACCATTGACCAGAAACTGAATTGAATCAGCCATATAAATACTGTGGCTACAAGAGCAGGTCAGATTCAAGGAATAGTAAGGCGAAAAAGTCACTGATAGGAGTAGTCTATAGGCCACCAAATAGTAACATTATGGTGGGGCAGGCAATAAATAAAGAAATAACTGATACATGTAGAAATGGGGGATTTTAATCTACATGTCAATTGGTTTAACCAGGTCGGTCAAGGCAGCCTCGAGGAGGAGTTTATAGAATGTATCCGTGATAGTTTCCTAGAACAGTATGTAATGGAACCTATGAGGTAACAAGCGGTCCTAGATCTGGTCCTGTGTAATGAGACAGGATTGATTAATGATTTCATAGTTAGGGATCCTTTTGGAAGGAGCAATCACAATATGGTGGAATTTAAAATACAGATGGAGGGTGAGAAGGTAAAATCAAACACTAGTGTTTTGTGCTTAAACAAGGGAGATTACAATGGGATGAGAGAAGAGCTAGCTAAGGTAGACTGGGAGCAAAGACTTTACGGTGAATCAGTTGAGGAACACTCCATAGGCCTTCTTCACCACCCTATCAACCTGGGTGGCAACTTTCAGGGATCTATGTACATGGACACCTAGATCCCTCTGCTCATCCACACTTCCAAGAACTTTTCCATTAGCCAAATATTCCACATTCCTGTTTTTCCTTCCAAAGTGAATCACCTCACACTTCTCTACATTAAACTCCATTTGCCACCTCTCAGCCCAGCACTGCAGCTTATCTATATCCCTCTGTAACCTGCTACTTCCTTCCACACTATCGACAACACCACCGACTTTAGTATCGTCTGCAAATTTACTCACCCACCCTTCTGCGCCTTCCTCTAGGTCATTGATAAAAATGACAAACAGCAACTGCCCCAGAACAGATCCTTGTGGTACTCCACTTGTGACAGAACTCCATTCTGAACATTTCCCATCAACCACCACCCTCTGTCTTCTTTCAGCTAGCCAATTTCTGATCCACATCTCTAAATCACCCTCAATCCCCAGCCTCCGTATTTTCTGCAATAGCCTACCGTGGGGAACCTTATCAAACGCTTTGCTGAAATCCATATACACCACATCAACTGCTCTACCCTCGTCAACCTGTTCAGTCACCTTCTCAAAGAACTCGATAAGGTTTGTGAGGCATGACCTACCCTTCACAAAGCCATGCTGACTATCCCTGATCATATTATTCCTATCTAGATGATTATAAATCTTGTCTCTTATAATCCCCTCCAAGACTTTACCCACTACAGACGTGAGGCTCACCGGTCTATACTTGCCGGGGTTGTCTCTGCTCCCCTTTTTGAACAAAGGGACCACATTTGCTATCCTCCAGTCCTCTGGCACTATTCCTGTATCCAATGATGACATAAAAATCAAAGCCAATGGTCCAGCAATCTCTTCCCTGGCCTCCCAGAGAATCCTAGGATAAATCCCATCAGGTCCCGGGGACTTATCTATTTTCAGCCTGTCCAGAATTGCCAACACCTCTTCCCTACGTACCTCAATGCCATCTAATCTATTTACCTGGAGCTCAGCATTCTCCTCCACAACATTATCTTTTTCCTGAGTGAATACTGACGAAAAATATTCATTTAGTATCTCGCCTATCCCTTCAGACTCTACACACAACTTCCCATCCTTGTCCTTGACTGGTCCTACTCTTTCCCTAGTCATTCGCTTATTCCTGACATATCTATAGAAAGCTTTTGGGTTTTCCTTGATCCTTCCTGCCAAATACTTCTTATGTCCCCTCCTTGCTCGTCTTAGCTCTCTCTTTAGATCCTTCCTCGCTACCTTGTAACTATCCATCGCCCCAACTGAAACTTCACACCTCATCTTCACATAGGCCTCCTTCTTCCTCTTAACAAGAGATTCCACTTGTTTGGTAAACCACGGTTCCCTCGCTCGGCACCTTCCTCCCTGCCTGACCGGTACATACTTATCAAGAACACGCAGTAGCTGATCCTTGAACAAGCTCCACTTATCCAGTGTGTCCAACACTTGCAGCCTACTTCTCCACCTTATCCCCCCCAAGTCACGTCTAATGGCATCATAATTTCCTTTCCCCCAGCTATAACTCTTGCCCTGCGATGTATACTTATCCCTTTCCATCCTTAACGTAAACGTCACCGAATTGTGGTCACTGTCCCCAAAGTGCTCACCTACCTTCAAATCCAACACCTGGCCTGGTTCATTACCCAAAACCAAATTCAATGTGGCCTCGCCTCTTGTTGGCCTGTCAACAAACTGTGGCAGGAAACCCTCCTGCACACACTGTACAAAAAATGACCCATCTAATGTACTTGAACTATATCTTTTCCAGTCAATATTTGGAAAGTTAAAGTCTCCCATAATAACTACCCTGTTACTTTCGCTCTTATCCAGGATCATCCTCGCCATCCGTTCCTCTACATCCCTAGAACTATTTGGAGGCCTATAGAAGACTCCCAACAGTGTGACCTCTCCTTTCATGTTTCTAACCTCAGCCCATACTACCTCGGAAGATGAGTCCCCATCTAGCATCCTCTCCGCCACCGTAATACTGCTCTTGACTAGCAGCGCCACACCTCCCCCTCTTTTGCCTCCTTCTCTGAGCTTACTAAAACACCTAAACCCCGGAACCTGCAACATCCATTCCTGTCCCTGCTCTATCCATGTCTCCGAAATGGCCACAACATCGAAGTCCCAGGTACCAACCCATGCTGCCAGTTCCCCTACCTTATTTCGTATACTCCTGGCATTGAAGTAGACACACTTCAAACCACCTACCTGAACACTGGCCCCCTCCTGCGACGTCAAATCTGAGCTCCTGACCTCTGTACTCTCATTCTCCCTTACCCTAAAACTACAATCCAGGTTCCCATGCCCCTGCTGCATTAGTTTACACTTTCCCCCTTACTGCCTTTTATTTCTGTCCCTGTTTTACTACCTTCCGACTTCCTGCATTGGTTCCCATCCACTGCCACATTAGTCTGAACCCTCCCCAACGGCTCTAGCAAACACCCCCCCTAGGACATCGGTTCCAGTCCTGCCCAGGTGCAGATCGTCCGGTTTGTACTGGTCCCACTTCCCCCAGGACCGGATAGACAGGCTGGAGGACTGGAGGGGGAGATGTAGCGCTCT
This sequence comes from Scyliorhinus torazame, assembly GCF_047496885.1. NCBI lineage: Eukaryota > Metazoa > Chordata > Chondrichthyes > Carcharhiniformes > Scyliorhinidae > Scyliorhinus > Scyliorhinus torazame. Next base: position 228,824,484 of record NC_092716.1, read on the forward strand.
GATCACGGTGGGTGGGGAAGGGTAGTTTCCACTTTCAGAACACAAGGGGATTCCCTCTCACAGGAGAAAGAGGGTGATGTTTTGGGTGTTCTGGATCCGTGGTACACATACAGGTCACCAACACTTGAAATAGTGCAACACTATTTTATTGAATCATTAACTGTTTAACATTCTCTGACTGTGGGTTAACATGATACTAGCTTTAACTAAAGACCTTTGCCTTGTCCTAACCAGTCGATGCACTCAGCACATGGTGAATGTCTGTGCTGCAGGCTGTGAGCTCTTGTCCTCCTAGCTAGCTGCAGCTCGAATGAGCAGGACCTCTTATGCCCCCTGTCTTTATAGTGCGTGTGCTCTAACTGGTGATTGGCTGCGGTGTTGTGTGTGTTGATTGGTCCCAGTGTGTCCATCAGTGTGTGTCTGCACCATGATATACTGGTGTATATTATGACATCCCCCTTTTATTAAAAAAATGTACCTGTGTGGCAATGAATAGTGTATGGTGAGAATGTCCCTGACTACGGGTGTGCAAAATATTTACAGGACTATGTACATGAGAACTAAGCTATTTACATGGGAAGGTGCCTGGTGCAGAAAAACAGTATGTCACAAGAATAACGAGATGAACACTATATACAAACCATGTAAACGATTAAACGGAAGAACAGAACAAATCAGAAAGTCCAGAAGTCCACAAATTAAGTCTCTGAGGTGGGCGACGAATTCTGGTTGACCGTCAGGGTGGCACACCACTCATCGTCTGGATCAATGCTGTATACCGACAGCGGCTGGTGTCTTTGCTTCGGGGACAGCCTGTTTTTTGTCACGACACCGACTCAAAAAGGCGCCTTGGGGTCCTCGGTGTCACTGCTGTGTGGGAGGTCCGCATCGGACTCGGCGACCGTGGGTTGAATTGCCCGGACATTCCTGCGAGTTTGGCTGAAGCAATATGAATTGGCAGGCTGAGCTGCTCGGCAGAAGGCAGCATAGTGGCCAAGTCTGCCACATCGTAGGCATTGTCGAGATTTGGCAGGGCATTGCCGTTTTAAATGGGCGGAACCACAGTCGCCGAATGTCGTAGAGTCAGCACGTTCGCTGCACCACCGCGCATGCGCGGTGCAGTCGTGGGTGGTGCGCGCCTGCGCATTACGTTCTCCGACATCGCTGTCCCCTCGTTTGGTGCACACAACGCGGGAGTCTGCGAAAAGCGCGCAAAATGGCCGCCGTCATCCAGGCTGAGGCCCTGGAGTTGCTAAATCACTTGGACCCGTTCTGCCTCGTGGGGACCTTGCCGCGCTGTTTCAGCCGCTTGGATGTGAGAATACCGACTCGTGGCGTTTTCGTGTAAGGAACAGGTCTCAATGGCGGTCGCTAGGGTGAACTGCTTTACTTTGAGGAGCTGCTGTCGTCGGGGGTCCGACTGAACACCGAAAACGATCTGGTCGCGTATCATGGAGTCGGAGGTGGGCCCGGAGCTGCAAGACTGCGCAAGGATGCGGAGGTGCGTGAGAAAGGATTGGAAAGGTTCATCCTTACCCTGCAAACGCTGTTGGAACACGTAGCGCTTGAAACTTTCATTCACCTCTACGCTGCAGTGAGTGTCAAACTTGATGAGGACCGTCTTGAACTTTGTTTTATGTTCATCATCCACAAAGGTGAGAGAATTGAAAATGTGGATGGCATGGTCTCCGGCCGTGGAGAGGAGGAGAGCAATCTTCAGGTATCCGAGGCGTCCTCCCTGTCTGTGGTCTCAAGGAAGAGCTGAAAGCGCTTTTTGAATATCTTCCAGTTGGCCCCTAGGTTGCCGGCGATGCGGAGGCGGCGGACTGATGTTGTCCATGTTGCAGGATGACGGAATGCTGGCGGAAGACAGATCACTTGCAGGTAGGTCTAAGAAGTGCAAATATCCCTCAACTCCTGGTATCATGTTGTGTTGGGCGCTCTGGATCCGTGGAACACATACAAGTCACCAACACTTGAAATAGTGCAACACTATTTTATTGAATCATTAACTGTTTAACATACTCTGACTGTGGGCTAACACGATACTAGCTTTAACTAAAGACCTTTGCCTTGTCCTAACCAGTCGATGCACTCAGCACATGGTGAATGTCTGTGCTGCAGGCTGTGAGCTCTGTCCTACTAGCTAGCTGCAGCTTGAATGAGCGGGACCTCTGATGCCCCCTGTCTTTATAGTGCATGTGCTCTAACTGGTGATTGGCTGCGGTGTTGTGTGTGTTGATTGGTCCCAGTGTGTCCATCAGTGTGTGTCTGCACCATGATATACTGGTGTATATTATGACAGAGGGGTAGTTAGGAATCCAACGGTGGTCTTTTGAGGGGGAAGATGGTGCTCAAGAACTTGATTCTTGAGCGGTCTCTTGACATGCCGCTTTTGGAGGTACTCCCGAAGGCGTTGAAAATGATGACTGCCAACATTGAGTGATTGATCAGAGACTCGGTGTGCTGACAAAAGACTTAAGTGCTCATGAGACCGAGTTGCAAAATACCAATAAAAGGCTTGATGAAATGGAGGAAAGAGTCCTGAAAGCTGAAAATGTTGCTTCTTCAGCTGAAGCTCATATTCAATCCTTGGAAAGCTGGCCATGTCTTATGTCAGAAATATTGAAAATTTTGGAGAACCAAGTTTGGAGAAAAAATATCCGAGTCATTGGTCTGCCTGAGGGAGTGAAGGGTAAGGTTAAGTTCTTTGAGAACTGGGTGCCACGTTTTCTTGGGCTAGATGAGCATTTCAAATTGGAAAGGGTGCACTGTATCCTGTCTTTGCGGTCAAGGGACAATCAACGTCCCAGGCATACAAACATTCGCTTCCACAATTAAAAAAATTGCCAGAAGGTCCTGGAGATGGTGAGGCATGGTGGGGCCTGGCTCCATGAGGGAGTGAAGATTTCCTTTTTCCAGGACTTTTCAGTGACGACGCAGCTGAAGCATCGAGGCTTCGATGAAGTTTGAAGACAACTTAAGGCAGCTGGGGTGAATTATGTTATGCATTATCCTGCGACTCTGTAAGAGATATCCTACGACTGTTGAGTTTTTTGATAATCTGACTACACCATTGGCCTTCGTTAAGTCTTTGAAGGGCAAGGAATTGAACTGATGATCTGCACCTCGGGAACCTCAAAACATCTAATCCAGACTTTCTGCCTATTATTGTGCTGTTTGTCTGATTTTATTTCATATATCCTGCTTAAAGGGAGACGTTAACAATTGAGCATTGTAATGAATGGCTTATTCCTGTCCTTGAGTGTTTTGAGAACTCTTATTATCTTTATACATGGTAGCTGTGCTGCATGCTAGTTATTCACCGCCACATTTCTGCCCCGACCGGCCGATGTGATTCTCCGTTACGCCGGCCAGACAATGGGGTTTCCCATTGTTGGGAAACCCCCGGGCGCCGGCATAACGGAGAATCACGCCGGCGGAGAATCCCGCCCACCGTCTTTTCTTATTATCCGTGTCTTAATTATGGCAGAATCGAATGGCTCTATTACCGAAGGGTGGGTGGTGGATACTGTACTTCGTGGGAGGGCTTAAAATCCAGGAGGGGCATTTACCTCCCATTCCCTTTTTTGCTCTCTTCTTCTCCTAATTGTTGAGGAGGTTGTATACTGTTGGTAATGGCATGTATGGCCGTAGGGTCAGTCCTGCGGGCCCTCACTTTGGCTGAGGAATGTCCCTCTAGAACTACTGTGGTCACGATTTTTCTGTATCATTAGTATATTGGGATCTCTATGATGTTGACTTAATTCTTCATCGGTACAGACAGGTCTTATATCTGTGAAAGGAACATGTTGGGGACATTTTGATGCCTCTGGTATAAATTGAGAAGTGGAAGGAATATTATGACGCCCGGACAAATTAGGCGCAAAATCCTTTTCCTGGCTGTGTATGCAACGGCAGTAACTAATTTTAAACTTTGCTCATGAAATGTACGGAGAATTCATCATCTTATCAAAAGGAAAAAGATTTATTTTGTTAATGAGAAAGTGGTGCAGCTTTGTTACAGGAGGCTCATTTGGATGACAGGGAGAATTTAAAATTGATGCAGGAATGGGTGGGTCGGGTCTTTTTTGCCTCTTTTCCAACAAGTACGAGCGGTGTGGCAATCCTGATCAACATGAATGTCCCCTTGAAGGTAGAGAACCATGTTAAGTATAAGGGTGGCAGGAATGTGATAGCTAGGGGGCTGGTACATGGGGAATCTGCCTAAATCATGAATGTTTATGACCCACTGAATTACTCTCTGGAGTTTATCATTCAGCTTTTATCGACCTTGAGAAATTGGCCTCGGCTAATCTGTTTGTAGCTTGTGACTTCAATTGTCATTCCTTCATGGACAAGCCGGTAACAAGGACCCCCCCCCCCGCCTCTCAGGCTGGAACACAAGCATGTGATTGGATGTGTGGAGGACTTTGCATCCGCGGGATAGAGATTTAACCTTTTCCCTACCCCCATCAGTGTCACACTAGAATTGATTGTTTTCTTGTGCCTACTACGATCCTACATTTAGTCTCCTCTTGCTCCATAGGTATTATTGTAATTTCCAATCTGCTCCCTTTTTCCTGGAATTTTTGCTTGAGGACTCACTCCCCCCCTGGTCTAGGACATGGCGATTTGATGCCTGCCTACTGAGGGGCTGGTTTTGCACAGTGGGCTAAACAGCTGGCTTGTAATGCAAAACAAGACCAGCAGCGCGGGTTCAATTCCCGTACCAGCCTCCCCGAACAGACGCTGAAATGTGGCGACTCGGGGCTTTTCACAGTAACTTCATTGAAGCCTATTTGTGACAATAAGCAATTATTATTATTATTACTTAAGGATACACCTTTTATCACATATTTTAAGGAGTTTTAGTTTCTCTACTCAGTAAACTCTGGGCGCGATCTAACAACAAAATAATATAGTCAAAAAGCTAGACAGGGGTCTAGCGGGGGGGGGGGGGGAGGAAGAGGGGAAAGGGGGGGGGGAGAAGGGTTGCTGCTGCACTGGCCGAAAGGGAATGGGACACAGAAGATGTGGTCGGGACGGGGGTCCCCCCTCTGGGGGACTGGAGGGTGAGGGAGGCGTGGACACGGGACTGGCCCAGAAAAGGAGATGGCTAGTCGGCGGGGCGTGGTGAGAGCCCCTCCAATCCGGCTGATTATGTGGAACGTGAGGGGCCTGAATGGGCCGGTGAAGAGGGCTCGAGTGTTCGCGCACTTAAAGGGACTGAAGGCGGACGTGGCCATGCTCCAAGAGACACACCTGAAGGTGGCGGACCAGGTCAGGCTAAGAAAGAATCATAGAATTTACAGTGCAGAAGGAGGCCATTCGGCCCATCGAGTCTACACCGGCTCTTGGAAAGAGCACCCTACCCAAGGTCCACACCTCCACCCTATCCCATAACCCAGTAACCCCACCCAACACCAAGGGCAATTTTGAACACTACCGGCAATTTACCATGGCCAATCCACCTAACCTGCACATCTTTGGACTGTGGGAGGAAACCGGAGCACCCGGAGGAAACCCACGCACACACGGGGAGGATGTGCAGACTCCGCACAGACAGTGACCCAAGCCGGAATCGAACCTGGGACCCTGGAGCTGTGAAGCAATTGTGCTATCCACAATGCTACCATGCTGCTCTTAAACGTGATAATGATGCCATCGGAGGAGGGAGTGCCGGAGATAGTGGCAGCTATGGACGCGGAGGAGGCCTTTGACCGAGTAGAGTGGGAGTACCTCCGGGAGGTGGCTGCGTAGGTTTGGGTTCGGGGTAGGGTTTATCAATTGGGTTAAGCTCCTTTACAGAGCCCCGATGGCGAGTGTAGTGACGAACCGGTGGAGGTCGGAGTATTTTCGACTGTACCGAGGGACGAGGCAGGGGTGCCCCCTGTCCCCCCTGTTGTTCGCATTGGCGATCGAACCATTGGCCATGTCATTGAGGGAGTCTAATAAATGGAGGGGGGTGGTCCGAGGGGGAGAAGAGCATCGGGTGTCGCTATATGCGGATGACCTGTTGCTGTATGTGGCGGATCCAATGGAGAGGAAGGTGGTGGTCATGCAGACTCTAAGGGAGTTTGGGGAGTTTTTGGGCTATAAGCTCAATGTAGGGAAGAGTGAGCTCTTTGTATTACAGGCGGGGGAGCAAGAAAGAGGGATAGGGGACCTACCGCTGAGGAGGGCGGAGGGGAGCTTTCGGTATCTGGGGATCCAGATAGCCAGGAGTTGGGGGACCCGACATAAACTGAATCTGATGAGGTTGGTGGAGCAAATGGAGGAGGATTTCAAAAGATGGGACATGTTACCGCTCTCGCTGGCGGGTAGAGTGCAGTCGGTCAAAATGGTGGTCCTTCCGAGGTTTCTGTTTGTGTTTCAGTGCCTTCCCATCGTGATCACTAAGGTCTTTTTTAAGAGAGTAGGCAGGAGTATTATGGGGTTTGTGTGGGCGAACACACAAGACCCCGAGAGTAAGGAGAGGGTTCCTGGAATGCACTAGGGACCAAGGAGGGTTGGCGTTGCCAAACCTGGGGAGCTACTACTGGGCAGCAAATGTGGCGATGATCCGCAAGTGGGTTATGGGGGGAGAGGGGGCGGCATGGAAGAGGATGGAGACGGCGTCCTGTAAAGGAACGAGCCTGGGGGCGTTGGTGACGGCACCGCTGCCGTCTCGCCGACAAAGTATACCACGAGCCCGGTGGTGGCGGCAACGCTAAGAATCTGGGGCCAGTGGAGACGGCACCGGGGTGCAATGGGAGCATCGGTGTGGTCCCCGATCAGGGGTAACCACCGGTTTGTCCCAGGGAAGATGGACGGGGGGTTCCAGAGCTGGCATCGGGCGGGGATTGGAAGAATGGGGGACCTGTTCATCGACGGGACATTTGCGAGCCTAGGGGCACTGGAGGAGACATTCGAGTTACCCCCGGGAAATGCTTTTAGATATATGCAGGTGAGGGCTTTTGTGAGGCGACAGGTCAGGGAATTCCCGTTGCTCCCGGCACAAGAAATTCAAGACAGGGTGATCTTGGGTGTATGGGTCGGGGAGGGCAAGGTGTCGGAAATACACCAGGAGTTGAAAGAAGAGGGGGAAGCGCTGGTAGAAGAGTTGAAGGGTAAATGGGAGGAGTAGCTGGGGGAGGAGATCGAGGAAGGTCTGTGGGCTGATGCCCTAGGTAGGGTTAATTCCTCCTCCTTGTGTGCCAGGCTCAGCCTGATACAATTTAAGGTGGTCCACAGAGCGCACTTGACGGGGGCGAGGTTGAGTAGGTTCTTTGGGGTAGATGACAGATGTGGAAGGTGCTCAGGGAGCCCGGCGAACCATGTCCATATGTTTTGGTCATGCCCGGCACTGGAGGGGTTCTGGAGAGGAGTGGCGGGAGCAATATCTCAGGTGGTGAAAGTCCGAGTCAAGCCAAGCTGGGGGCTAGCAATATTTGGAGTAGTGGACGAACCGGGAGTGCAGGAGGCGAAAGAGGCCGGCATTCTGGCCTTTGCGTCCCTAGTAGCCCGGCGAAGGATCTTGCTAATGTGGAAGGAGGCGAAGCCCCCCAGCCTGGATAAATGATATGGCTGGGTTCATAAAGTTGAGTGGTGCAGCGACAACAATCTCTCCCTCAATGCCTGTAAAACTAAAGAGCTGGTCATTGACTTCAGGAAGCAAAGTACTGTTGTACACGCCCCTGCCAGCATCAACAGGGCCGAGGTGGAGATGGTTAGCAGTTTCAAATTCCTAGGGGTACACATCACCAAAAATCTGTCCTGGTCCACCCACGTCGACGCTACCACCAAGAAAGCACAACAGCGCCTATACTTCCTCAGGAAACTAAGGAAATTTGGCATGTCCACATTAACACTTACCAACTTTTACAGATGCACCATAGAAAGCATCCAATCTGGCCGCATCACAGCCTGGTATGGCAGCTGCTCGGCCCAGGACCGCAAGGAACTTCAGAGAGTCGTGAACACAGCCCAGTCCACGAACCTGCCTCCCATCCATTGACTCCATCTACACCTCCCACTGCCTGGGCAGCATAATCAAAGAGCCCTCCCACCCGGCTTACTCATTCTTCCAACTTCTTCCATCAGGTAGGAGGTACAGAAGTCTGAGAACACACACAAACAGACTCAAAAACAGCTTCTTCCCCGCTGTTACCAGACTCCTAAATGACTCTCTTATGGACTGACCACATTAACTGACCGGTGCTTATCATGGAATTTACAGTGCAGAAGGAGGCCATTCGGCCCATCGAGTCTGCACCAGCTCTTGGAAAGAGCACCCTACCCAAGCCCACACCTCCACCCTACACCCATAACCCAGTAACCCCACTGTGGTAATACCAGGTATTGAAGTACCTGAGAGGTGGATGACCATTGGCCAGACCCAGGAGTCTACCATTGGCTAACGTACATAGCTCCGCCCGGAGAGGCTGGGTATAAGAACCGATGCCGCACCAGCAGCCTTCACTTTCTGTACAGAAGCTGCTGGGAACAGTTCTAGCTGATTAAAGCCTATTAGTTATGACTCACCTTGTCTCGAGAGTAATTGATTGCGCAACAATTTAATCAGCTATTACTTCAGTGAAAGATGGATCTCCGTATCAAACCGGAGTGCCTTCAGCTCAGCCCCCACGCGTACAACTCCGCTGCTATCTTCAAGCATTGGCTGGCGTGTTTTAAGAGCTTCGTCGACACGGCCGCCGACACCCCCACGGAAAGGCAGAAAATGCACCTTCTACGCTCACGGGTCAGCCCTGCGATCTACCCTCTGATCGAGGAGGCGGAGAATTATGCTGCAGCTATCGAGCTGCTAGAAGGACATTATATCCGACCTGTGAACCAGGTCTACGCCCGTCATCTGCTGGCAACTAGAAGGCAAAGCCCTGAAGAAACACTGGAAGACTTCTCTCGGGCACTGCTAGTGCTGGGCCGGAACTGTGGATGCCCGCCAGTTTAGGGAATGAGCACACAGAACTTTTGATTAGGGATGCTTTCGTGGCAGGTATGACTTCTCCCGATATCCGCCGAAGGCACCTAGAAATGGACACACTGGGACTTACTGAGGCACGGGCCCAGATGGTGTCTATGGACGTTGCGTATAAAAACGCGCTGGCTTTTGCCCATCGGACGCGCCGTGGCCGCAGTCTCCAGCGACTATCGGCAGCCTTTCGTTCAGGTCCCGGCCGTCCAAAGCCCACCGCCGCCCTCCTATCCCCAGGCCGCGTGCGATCCACGAGGGCGGCCATTTTGCCCCCCGGCCACCACGCTGGACGGGTGGGCGCCACCATTTTGTCCCTCGCCGCCGCCATCTTCTACTTCCCCAGACTCCATGTGCGACCCATGGCTGACGCCATTGTGGATGGGGCCTCAGGCCCCCAGCACAGCCGACTACACGCTGCCCGACCAGGACTCTCCTTTACTGCAGCTGGCCTCGGTGACTCTGGACCAGAGTCGGCCCCTGACGCTAGCGAAAGCTACTACAACGATCGCCATCAACGGCCACGCGGCGTCGTGCTTGACTGACTCTGGGAGCACGGATAGCTTTGTTCACCCTGACACGGTAAGGCGCTGCTCTCTGTCACCCATCCCGTAAACCAAAGGATCTCCCTGGCCTCTGGGTGGAGATCAAGGGGTTCTGCCTAGCGAACCTCACTGTCCAAGGCAGGGAATTCCGCAATTTCCGTCTGTACGTTCTGCCGCACCTCTGCGCAGCCACCCTCCTTGGGCTGGATTTCCAGTGCCATCTGCAAAGCCTGACCTTTAAATTTGGTGGCCCTATCCCCCCCTTACTGTCTGCGGCCTCGCGACCCTTAGGGTCAACCCGCCTTCCCTGTTTGCGAACCTCACCCCGGATTGCAAACCCGTCGCCACCAGGAGCAGACGGTACAGTGCCCAGGACCGGGCCTTTATCAGGTCGGAGGTCCAAAGGCTGCTGAGGGAACGGGTTATTGAGGCGAGCAACAGCCCCTGGAGGGCTCAGGTAGTGGTGGTAAAGACCGGGGAGAAACATAGGGTGGTCATCAACTACAGCCAGACCATCAACAGGTTTACGGAGCTGGATGCGTCCCCTCTCCCCCGTATAGCCGACCTGGTAAACAGGATTACGCAATACAAGGTTTTCTCCACGGTGGATCTTAAGTCTGCTTACCACCAGCTACCCCTCCGTAATGGTGACCACCAGTACACTGCCTTCGAAGCAGATGGGCGGCTCTATCACTTTTTAAGGGTTCCCTTCGGTGTCATGAATGGGGTCTCGGTCTTCCAGCGTGAGATGGACCGAATGGTTGACCGGTACGGCTTACGCGCAACGTTCCCGTATCTCGATAACGTCACCCATCTGCGGCCATGACCAGCAGGACCACGACACCAACCTCCGAAAATGTCTCCAGACCGCATATATCCTTAATCTGACCTACAATAAGGATAAATGCGTGTTTAGCACCGACCGTCTAGCCATTCTAGGCTACGTAGTGCGAAGTGGAGTCATAGGCGCCGACCCCGAACGCATGCACTCCCTCACGGAGTTCCCCCTCCCTCACTGTCCCAAGGCCCTAAAGCGCTGCCTCGGCTTCTTCAGCACAATGGGTCCCCAATTACGCAGACAAGACTCGACCACTAATCCAGTCCACACCTTCCCCCTGTCGACGGAGGCCCGCCAGGCCTTCTGCCGCATCAAAGCAGACATTGCAAGAGCCACGATGCGCGCCATCGACGAGTCCCTCCCCTTCCAGGTCGAGAGCGATGCGTCCGACGTGGCTCTGGCGGCCACCCTCAACCAAGTGGGCCGGCCCGTAGCTTTCTTCTCCTGCAACCTCCATGCTTCCGAAATCCGCCACTCCTCGGTCGAAAAGGAGGCCCAGGCCATAGTAGAAGCTGTGCGACACTGGAGGCATTACGTGGCCGGCAGGAGGTTCACTCTCCTCACGGACCAACGGTCGGTTGCTTTCATGTTCGATAATGCACAGCGGGGCAAGATTAAGAACGACAAGATCTTGCGGTGGAGGATAGAACTCTCCACCTACAATTACGAGATCTTGTACCGTCCCGGGAAGCTGAATGGGCCTCCTGATGCCCTGTCCCGCGGCATTTGTGCCACCGCACAAGTGGACCGCCTCCGAGCCCTCCAGGAGGACCTCTGCCGCCCGGGGGTCACTCGCTTCTTCCACTTTATCAAGACCCGCAACCTGCCCTACTCCATCGAGGCGGTCAGGACCGTCACCAGGGACTGCCAATTCTGCGCGGAGTGCAAACCGCACTTCTACCGGCCAGAGAGGGTGCACCTGATAAAGGCTTCCCGTCCCTTTGAACGCCTCTGCATGGATTTCAAGGGCCCCCTCCCCTCCACCGACCGCAACACGTACTTCCTGAACGTGATTGACGAGTACTCCCGGTTCCCATTCGCCATCCCCTGCCCAGACATGACCACAACCACCGTCATCAAGGCCCTCCAGGGGATCTTTACACTGTTCGGTTTCCCCGCATACATCCACAGTGATAGGGGGTCCACCGTTATGAGCGACGAACTGCGTCAATTCCTGCTCAGCAAAGGCATCGCCTCCAGCAGGACGACCAGTTACAACCCCCGGGGAAACGGGCAGGTTGAGAGGGAGAACGGAACGGTCTGGAAGACTGTCCTGCTGACCCTACGGTCCAGGAATCTCCCAGTCGCCCGCTGGCAGGAAGTCCTCCCGGTCGCCCTCCACTCCATCCGGTCGCTGCTCTGTACTACCACAAATCAGACACCTCATGAACGTTCCGGGACCTCGCTCCCAATCTGGCTAGCGACACCCGGACCCATCCTGCTTCGGAGACATGTGAGGGCGCACAAGTCGGACCCGTTGGTCGAAAGGGTCCACCTGCTGCATGCCAACCCCCAGTACGCCTATGTAGCGTTCCCTGACGGCCGCCAAGACACGGTCTCCCTTCGGGACCTGGCGCCCGCCGGAGCCCCGCGCGCACCCGCACCATCGCCCCCACCCCCACTCTCCCCGCAGCACCTGACCGGAGGGTCAGTACTGCTGCCGCCCCTACCCAGGCCCGGACAAGCACCGGCGCCCCCTGCAGGCGCCCCTCCCCCTGCCCACTTTTCGCCCCAACAGCGCCGCCTAGGGGTGACGAAGCTGCCTGGGAGGACGACACCACGTTCCCGGAGTCGCAACCGCCGGGGCCCCCATCAGGATCACCGCCGAAGCTCAGACGCTCAAGAAGGACGACCAGGCCACCCGATCGACTGATTGCTGCATCATGAACACTTTTCTATTACCCTCGACATCACGGTACCTCAATACCTGGTCCTACCATGCAAAAGGCGACATTTATGCTGGCCATCACCCCGCCGGATTCCTTTTTAACAGGGGGGTAATACCAGATATTGCGGTACCTGAGAGGTGGATGACCATTGGCCAGACCCAGGAGTCTACCATTAGCTAACGTACATAGCTCCGCCCTGAGAGGCGGGGTATAAGAACCGATGCCATCCCAGCAGCCTTCACTTTCTGTATCGAAGCTGCTGGGAACAGTTCTAGCTGATTAAAGCCTATTAGTTATGACTCACCTTGTCTCGAGAGTAATTGATTGCGCATCACCCACCCAATACTAAGGGCAATTTTGGACACTAAGGGCAATTTAGCATGGCCAGTCCACCTAACCTGCACACCAAGGACTGTGGGAGGAAACCAGAGCACCCGGAGGAAACCCATGCACACACGGGGAGGAAGTGCAGACTCCGCACAGACAGTGACCCAAGCCGAGAATCGAACCCAGGACCATGGAGTTGTGAAGCAATTGTGCTAATCACTGTGCTACCGTGCTGTCCAATGTACATTGTGTACCTTGTGTTGCCCTATTATGTATTTTCTTTTATCTTCATGTACTTAATGATCTGTTGAGCTGCTCACAGAAAAATACTTTTCACTGTACCTCGGTACATGTGACAATAAACAAATCCAATCCAATCTCCTGCACCTAACCTCATACAGGCAGAGCACTCCTGGGCCCGATCCCTAGCATGGGCAAAATGCCACATGGGCACAGCCAACCTGGAACTCTGGCGTGCCCCTGCTAGCTAGATGTGTCACCTGAGCTGTCAGGGTGCCAGGCTGGCAGTGCCATGGTGCTTGGTGGCATCAGCAGTGCCATGGTGCCACTCTGCCCAGATACCAACCACCCAGGGGCATCCAATCGCCTGGGAGACACCCCCACACTCCCCCAAGTGTTGTTCCGCCTGGTCCCCGTTTGCGTGGGACCAGTGTTAAACAGTGTCCGGCAGGGGTTTCCTTTTCAAAGACGGCAGTTCTTGGAGGCCGGTTAGATCTGGCATCCGCATTGTTAATGAGCAGTTAAGCTCACTTAACTATGCAAGTCTGGATTCCGCCCACTGTGGAATCTACTGGTTGTGTCCCGTCCCAATTCTGATGGGATGTGGCCGGTAGTGCGGTCAGTAAATTGCGCCCTCTATATCTGCCGTCACTCCCTCCACTCTATTGGAGACTTGTAAGGCCTGTGCTAGGGGGCTGGTTATTTTTTACATGGCCAACCAAAGGCGTAGAATTCTGGAGAGCCAGCGTCTGTTTGCCTGATGCTGAGGAGAGGTATGGGAGGGCCCCTAGCAAACAACAGTTGAAGGAGGTTAGTGAAGCAAGGGTGGCCCTGGATTCCTTCTTGATGCAGCAGGCTGATATAGGCTTAAAATTTGCAAGGCAGAATGTGCGTGTTTGGGAATAAGCTGAATAAGTACTTTGCCTGTCTGACTAAGAGAAAGGCAGACTCCAGGGCCACCCCCTCTGCAATGCTCGGATGGTGGGAGACTAATGAAGACAAAGGAGATTGATGGGGTTTTTAGGGATTTCTATGCTGTGTTATGAAGATCAGATCAGTCTGGTGATGTGATGGCAGATATGGAATATTTTTTCTCTTCCCTTGAACTCCCTGTGGCTTTGGAGGACCACCACTTAGCCCTTAATGCTCCTAATTCTCAGTACGAGGTGGCTGCGTCTATGAGGGAGCTTCAACTGGGCAAGGCCCTGGGCCAAATGGTTTTGGTTTGTGAGTTTTACAGGGAGTTCAAGGATCTGCTGACGGAATCATTGGTGGGTCTGTCTCACTTTTGAGGCAGGGCTGTTACCACCAACAGTTTGGGAGGCTAACATCGCCCTGATTTTGAAGACAGGTAAAGATCTGGAAGAACGGGAGTCTTACAGGCCAATCTCGCTTTTGAACATTGACTTGAAATTGTGTCTTAGGTACTGGCGAAACGGCTGGAGGGTGCTCTTCTAACGATTGTTCAGGAAGATCAGACTGGGTTTATTAAGGGTTCTTCAGTAATGTTAGGAGATTTTTGAACATGATTCAGCCCTTTCAGAAATGGGCCCTGAACGGACAGGTCATCTCATTGGATGCAAAGAAAGCCTCTAATCGGGTTGAGTGGAACCATCTGGTGAGATTTGGGCTGGGTGAAGACTATGTTAAATAGATTCAGGTAACATACCATAGGCCTGTGGCAGCGATGCTCACGAATGGTTTTAGGTCCGAGAATTGTGGGCTCCAGAGAGGAAATCAGCAGGGCTGTCCCCTCCTTGTTATTTCCACTGGCCATAGAGCCTTTATCTTGTCTAGATTGTTATACACCCTGCAGATGTTGCCAATATTGCTGTCAGTTAGATTTTTAAAGGAAATTAATGAAATGATCAGTTTGTTTATCTGCAATATGAAGAAGCCTGACTTTAAGTTTACTAAGTTCCAACTCCTGGGGCTAAGGGGGCTGAGCATCCTGAACGTTAGGCTGTATCAGCAGGGGATGTTTAGCACAGGGCTAAATCGCTGGCTTTGAAAGCAGACCAAGGCAGCCAGCAGCATGGTTCGATTCCCGTAACAGCCTCCCCGAACAGGTGCCGGAATGTGGTGAATGGGGCTTTTCACAGTAACTTCATTTGAAGCCTACTTGTGACAAAATCATAAGGCTTCTCACCTTAGGTTCATAAGGGACTGGGTTAGGAAGGACCCTGCCTCCATTTGACTTGACATTGAAGCTGACCAGTCGGCTTGCCCTCTGCTGGTCTTGTTATTTTATGAAGACACTAAGGCTGATACTGCTAAATGTGACAATCCTATTATTATTAAGTCTTAAAGTGTGGAGATTGGTCCGCCAATTAGAAAGAAGATCTAAACTGACTTTCACTCTCTCTCCCATCCAGGGCAGCCCAGACTTCCCGCCGGATCTTACGAGCCATGGATTTGATACATGGAGTGATAAATGCATTTGTAGACTTGGAAACATGTTCAGAGATGCCTCTATGTCATCCTTTGAGCAGCAATGCCAACAATCCCGAGACAATTCTTTTCAAAGTATTTATAACTTAGAGACTTTATCCTTAATAAGACAACCTTACTTCCGGATTCCTCTATTTCCCCAGTGAAAAAAATCCTTAATTCTGTGGAGCCTAAACAGTTAATCAGCAAGTTTTATGATAGCCAGCGTTCTTGATCCTGCGTTAGTACATTGGGTACCCTGCAGTCTTGGGAAAAAGACTTGCAACTAACACTGATGAGGAAACATGGGTAGTATATTGTATTACGCTAATAAAATTTCTGTTTGCAATAAAATGAAGGAAACTCAATTTGAGATACTGCGCCTCTTACATATCACACCTCGTCTGAGACGAAGGTTTGCTCTGGCTATATCCCCGATGTGCCTTAAGTGCCTGATAGTTGAGTGTGATTATACACACTGTGCATTGCCCTGTGTTTAGATTCAATCCTGTTGGTCGGGTGTAGCCAGAGAGCTGGAGAAGATCTTTGACAGAGCCTTAGAACTTAATTCTATGTTCCTAATTCTGGGTCTTCTAGGTGGGAGAGTTACTGATATTAATGACAGTGATCCAAGCCGGGAATTTGGTGAAGATTGAACACTGTTGGTAATGGATGGGCTAGCTCTTCTGCATACTGCTCTATTTTAAAATGTAAAGGAAAACTTAATATGGTGTATAATAGCTCACTTTTGAAAAAGTCACCCGTTCTGATTTTAATGTGGATAAGTGTATCGATTTGGGTGTGGGTGGGGTGCTCAAGGTCACAAATCTCCTGACTTCCATATTTAAGTCCAGTTCTTTAGGCAGCATATGTGCAAAGAATTGTCAATTTCAATTTGTTAATCACTCAATTATATTGTACCTGAATCTGACAGATTAGGTCCTCCTTGATGCTGGTGACGTAGTGTAGGGTGGGTAAATATTCTCCCCAAACAAAGCAATAGGGAAATTGATAGGGAAGGCTAGATCCCAATATACCTAGGTGCCAGCTAAATTTCTGGCACTTCAATCCTGCTAGACTTACGATGACAGTGGACAGGTAAGGCAGCAAGTTGTCAGGTCCTAAATATTTTGGCAATGCCTGAAGAATATATCAAATCAACAGTCAAAGAATAACAAACACAATAAAACAATAAAATGGCACAGGCCATGTTAAAGTCTAAAGAAAATAGAGCTCCTTACCATATGCTTCTTCAGCTTTGGTATGAGCTTGCTTAAAATCTGATCATGGTGTGCCTGGAACCGTTGGAGCTTTGGAAATCCAGGAATAAAAAATCCTGAAAAGAAAGTAATGAAGTAATGCATTGAATTTGTGTGAAAGCTTAACTTCAGCAATACTGTAAATGTAATGAACAAAGTTAATGCTTTCTGCAGATGATGGTGTAGAAAATGGACCTCACTGTACCCATTTTAGACTCCACTGCTCTCTGGCCAGTCTTGACCACAACCCCCACCCCGACTGTCCTACTTACTTACTACTTACAGTAAGCACTTGCTACTTACTTGAGGCTACTGCAAGTGGCCCAAAATCGATTCTTTAAAATGGGTCAACTACCTGTACAGTGCCACAGGTGCCGGCAGCTTGTCCATGTTATTTAGGGGAGTCCCCAAGGCCCTATTTTGGGTAGGCATTGGGCCTCCTAGTTTGGGCGCACAGTCTGAACCACACAAATGTTCTATTTTTATACACATATTCATGCTGTAAAAAAGGCCAATCCATACTTTTAAAATGAACTCAGTACCAGGAAAATTTCTAACAATTGGTGTGTAACAGAGGAATCGTAAATTGACTTCCATTAGGGCATGAGGAGCAAATAATTTGATGCTACAAGTTCAACCTCCATTGGCTGCCCACAGGCTGTATTACATAGATATAAAATACTTGAGCAATGTGAGAAGTGTCAGGAGTAACGAACATAAACTCAACTACTTTGAAAATAATCAATAACAAATATTCCTAAGGGCAGTCACCCTTCTACAAGATGTTCAACGGAAAATATTTTCAAATGAAAAGCACAGGCAATTCAGATAAACAGAATCAAGCTTGCTTACAATACATTTCAAAACTAATTATTTGGCTTTGAGAGAGGCCACACCTCATATGGAAATTGGGAGGGGCAAGAGGCATGTATGTTCATATCTGTAAATCATTAAGCGATCAACATATTGCTTTTCTTAAGGTGGGAAGTGGGGAAAGAGGAAGGGGAGCTGATTTTTTTTTTGCTGGTGCAGAAATAGTAACATTTGAATGCGTAGAAAGGAAATATATAGCGTAATGGACAGTATGTCTGGATAATGTCAGCCTTGTTCTGAGTCTTACTCTCTATACAGTCATTGTAATAACTGGTTGAAGGTGCCTTTATAGCCTAACAATAATACACTGTAAGTTTGCTCTGAATAATATTTTGGATGTTGTATGTATTATGACAATAAATTTCAAAATCATCAATTCATTTACAACAACTACTCAGAAGATGTGTCTGTCTTAAAATATTAAGAATTTTGAGACATCGAAGAAATTAATTCAATAACTTAAAGAATAACACATATCTTGGAAAAAATGATTCTTATTATGCAAAGAATGTCACAATTGTGCCTGGGTACAAGTTGAGATGGTTGATAGAGTTATTATTGTCAAAAATTGTACCTGGCATTTGGGGCAAAGAAGAGTTATTTAAGTACCATAAGACCATAAGAGTGGAAGTACCGCTCCTGTTGACTAATGAATTATTATGATTGTGGATGAACCTTTGCTAAACACCAAAATAAGCAAAATACTGGGGATGCTGGAATCTGAAACGAGAACAGAGAATGCTAGGTAACCTCAGCAAGTCTCGTAGCATCTGTAAGGAGAAAAAGCAAAGTTAAAATTCCAAGCCTATTTGGCTCTTTATCATAATTAAAGAGAGGGAGAAATGTGTTGGATAGTGAACTGTAGCTGCGAGGGATTGCAACAAGATGTAACAATCTTAAAAGCAAAAGACAGATAGCCTGGTGTGGGAGGAACACTAGTTTGGCATCACTTGGAGTACTGTATTAATTCTTGGCACTGCTCTTGAGGAAGGATGAGAAGGCTTTAGAGAAGGTGCAGAAATAATTTATGAGAATTTCAGGGATGAGGGACCTCAGCTACAGGGATATACTGGAGAAGCTGGGTTGCTCTCCTTGCAGAAGAAAAGGATGAGAGAAAATTTGAGTGTTCAAACTCATGAGGTGTAGTCAGAGAAGATGGAAAGAAGGTTTTCTCACTGGTATAAGGGTCGAGAGACACAGACTTAAAGCAAATGGCAGAAGAATGAAAGGAGACATCAGAAAAAAAATTATTCGCAGTGAGTGGCTATTATTTGTAACATGCTAAGAACGTGGTGATCGCAGATTCAATGGTGGCTTTCAAAAGGGAATTGGATACCTGAAGGGAAAAAGAAATCTGAATGGTTATGGGGAAAGGACAGGGGAGTGCTAACAGCAGAGATCTTGCATAGGTTCAATGGGCAAAATGTCCTCATTGTACTGTAACTATTCTATGATTTCATGAAACCTTACATTCATCAAGCACCTTTCACAGTTTTACAGCTGTTACTGCCACCCAACCACAAGAAATCTTTCGAGTATTATCTTTATCGTTCCAGTTGTCAATTAGAAATATAAATGCTCAGACATTAAATAGTGCAGCAACAAAGGGCGGGATTTTCCAGACCTTCCTGCTGGCAGGATCTTCCAATCTCGTTGAAGGTGTGCCACTGTGGTGGGTTGCCTGGTAGCAGGGCGGGCAAGCCATACAAAATGCTGTAGATCTGGCAGGACCAGAAAATACTGCTGGCAGCCAACGGCAAGTTGTATCAACCGCCGCTGCTGGAGAAGATGGGGCCGTAAAATCTCGGCCAAAGTATTTTTTAGTTGTGAAGAGTCCAATGTAATTTAGTGGGCACAATACAACAGAGGAAAGAGAACAGAAAAATATTTCTTAAATTAAAGAAATTCATACAAAGATGCAAAACATGGCATTGAGCAGACTTTGAAATCGGGGCGAACAGATAGGCAGCCATCAAAATATATTAATTAATGTAATTTAAAATCCTGATGTAATTTTGAACTTCTAATTGGGCACAGTGAAACTATGTATTCAGTGGTCTAACCAATGGTCCTCCCCACAAGGATTACCTGTCACCTGAAGGATCCAGTAGACTAAGGATTAAATTGGGGCTGAGTACATTACTGTCTGCCAGTGATGTAAGAAGGCACCAGCCCCAGAGCTTAGGTTAGCAGTGTAGGTCCCTTAGGACCAGGCAGTAGGACACCCAGTAGGGGACTCCCAGGCAATCAGAGGCCCCTGGTGGCCAGGGATAGTGCAGGTTTGCTGCCTGGCCTTCCCCCTGGAACGCGGGCACCTTGGCACTGTCAGGCTGGCACTTTGGCACTGCCACCCTGGCATGTTTGTGTGGACCAATACTAAATAGCGAGGGAACAACGTATCAAGACAGGCCATTTATGTACATAGCTCTGTAATGTTAATAATGGCCAGAATCCAACCAAAACATTTATTTTTTTCCCTTAAATTTAGAGTACCCAATTATTTTTTTCCAATTAAGGGGCAATTTAGTGCGGTCAATTCAACTAGCCTGCAGAACTTTGGGTTGTGGGGGTGAAACCTGTCATAATATACACCAGTATATCATGGTGCAGACACACACTAATGGACACACAGTGGGACCAATCAACACACACAACACCGCAGCCAATCACCAGTTAGAGCACACGCACTATAAAGACAGGGGGCATCAGAGTTCCCGCTCATTCGAGCTGCAGCTAGCTAGTAGGACAGAGCTCACAGCCTGCAGCACAGACATTCACCATGTGCTGAGTGCATCGACTGGTTAGGACAAGGCAAAGGTCTTTAGTTAAAGCTAGTATCATGTTAACCCACAGTCAGAGTATGTTAAACAGTTAATGATTCAATAAAATAGTGTTGCACTATTTCAAGTGTTGGTGACCTGTATGTGTTCCACGGATCCAGAGCGCCCAACACAACAAAACCTACGCAGACATGGGAACAATGTGTAAACTTCACAGTGACAGTGACCTAGAGTTGGGGTTGAACCCGGGGCCTCAGCGCTGTAGGCAGCAGTGCTAGCCACTGCGCTACCGAGCCGCCACCAACCAAAACATTTCTAAGTATCATTTTGGGCGAGATTGACAGGGCGTCCCTCATCAGCTTTTCGGGCGAGAACCACACTGCTAATCACCCACACTTAGGGAGCGATCTACCGGCCACGTCGTGCCCCAATGGGAGATCGACGTGGCCGGTAGATGCCAGGTGTAGCCTCCCGCAGACTTCCCAACAGCCATGGCGCCTTGCGGGATCTACCCAAGTCCTGTGATGCGTTGGGATCAGGAACCCGCTGATAATAGGTAGGATCAAGCCAGCCTCTTTTAAGTAGGCCTTAAACCTACTTAAGGCCTGCATAACAGGGATCTACTGGCCTCCCCATGGAGGCCGCAGCTGGGCACCGTTCAGTACTGGTCCATACAAATGTGGACCAGGCAGAAGGACACCCTGGAGGGATCTCCCAGGCCATCGGAGGCCCCTGAGTGGTCTGCCCCCAGGCCATCCCACCTTGGCATTGTCAGGTTGCATTTTGGTACTGCCACCCTGGCATGTTTTGTGGACCAATACTAATACCCAGTCGAGGCCACGCTGGGGCAGCCATTAGTTCCCAAATGAGCCTAATGGATCATTTAATAATTCTGATCTGTATCTTGGCAAGATACAGATCGCGACGTCTCGTGAGGTTCGGTTGAATCGTGCAAGATGTCTCAAGCGTGGTGAATTGCATGAGATGCCGTGGCCTCGACGGGTCACTAACTTGGGCACGTTGAGGCCGGTAAATCCCTCGCAAAGACGTCTTGGTAACTTCAACAAGAACACTTAATGGTGGGGATTTCCAGTGGCGGCCATGGAGTGAGTGTTTGTACACGTCCCGAAAGACATGCTGTCAGGCAATATGGGCATTCTGAATTATCCCTCAATGTACCCGAACAGGCGCTGGAATGTGGTGACTAGGGGATTTTCACAGTAACTTTTGTACAGTGTTAATGTAAGCCGACTTGTGACAATAAAGATTATTATTATTTGGTGGCTCCCGCTCGAGGAGGATATTTTTTGGTCCTTCCCCACCCAAACTGTGTGGTGCTGGATGGCAGAAGGTACATGAGCACTAAGGGAAGTTAAAACTCCTCTGGTGGGGCTGGTTTATGGCTCGGCAGACAAGAAGTGCAACAAGAAAGAGGCAGCAGCTCGAGCAAGAGGATATTTGTGGTGCGACACAGGAGAAGATTGAGGAGAGTAGGGGGTGGCACCGCTGCCCGCCCAGTGGTCGATGGAGCAGCTGGTGGAATTCCTCAACAGCAAGTTCCAGCGACAGAGGAAGGAGGCCTTAGAGGACCTGACTGATGCACTATCAATTGCGACAAGACGAGAGTAGAATGTAATCGAGGCTTTATTACACAGAGATGTGTGGCCTCCTACAGCAGCTTACGAAATGGGTGCTGTTCGGAGAGCACACACATTTATACTCCACCTACTGGGCGGTGCCAGCAGGCAGAGATCTACCCCCGTACCTGTAGTATAGGGGCCTTACCGTAATACCCATATATACAATACAATACAACAGTGGTGACTACCACATTCACCCCCTGTTAAAAATGAGTCCAGCGGGGGTGGTGAAAAACTATATACATACAGATTGGTTTTAAAATTACAGATTTAGACGATCGGGCACCTTGATCTGTCGTTGAGTGCGCCGCAGTGCTGGTGGCGACTCAGGCGTCGGCTTGGTCTTCGGTGACTCCAGGAGCGTGTCGAAATCCTCTTCATCCCCGGGTGGAAGCAAGGGGAGGATGGGTTGTCCTGGAGCGGGGGCTGCGGTGGGGTGTGCCGAGACCCAGCTGGTGCCAGATCCCTGAGGGAGACTGTGTCTTGGTGGCCGTCGGGGTACGCTACGTAGGCGTACTGCGGGTTTGCATGGAGTAGCTGTACTCTCTCAACCAACGGGTCCGCCTTGAGGAGCCGCACGTGCTTACGGAGGAGAATGGGTCCTGGAGCTGCCAGCCACATTGGGAGCGAAAGCCCGGAGGTTGACTTCCTGGGGAAGGCAAAGAGACGTTCATGGGGGGTTTCGTTGGTCGCGATGCACAGGAGCGACCGAATGGAGTGAAGTACATCGGGGAGGACCTCCTGCCAGCGGGAGGCTGGGAGATTTGCAGACCGTAGGGCCAACTGGACGGCCCTCCAGACCATCCCATTCTCCCGCTCCACCTGCCCGTTTCTCCTGGGGTTGTAGCTGGTCGTCCTGCTCGAGGAATGCCCCTGTTGAGCAGGTACTGGCGCAACTCCTCGCTCATAAATGAGGATCCCCGGTCACTGTGGACGTAGGCGGGGAAACCAAACAGAGCGAAGATGGTGTTGAGGGCTTTGATGACGGTGGCAGACGTCATATCGGGGCATGGGGCGGAGAAGGGAAATCGGGAATACTCGTCGACCACATTAAGAAAGTACGTATTGCGGTCGGTGGAGGGGAGGGGCCCTTTGAAGTCCACGCTGAGGCGTTCAACGGGGTGGGAGGCCTTCACCAGGTGCGCACGGTCTGGCCGGTAGAAGTGCGGTTTACACTACGCGCAGACCTGGCAGTCTCTGGTGATAGCCCTGACTTCCTCGATGGAGTAGGGCAGATTGCGGGCCCTAATGAAATGGTAAAAGCGGGTGACTCCCGGGTGAGAGAGATCATTGTGTGCTGGCACATGTACCTTGGGACAGGGCATCGGGGGGCTCGTTGAGCTTACCGGGGCGATAAAAAAATCCCGTAATTGTAGGTGTAGAGCTCGATCCTCCACCTCACGATTTTATCATTTTTGATCTTACCCCGCTGTGTGTTGGTAAACATGAAAGCAACCGACCATTGGTCAGTGAGGAGAGTGAATCTCCTGCCGGCCAGGTAATGCCTCCAATGTCTCACAGCTTCAACGATGGCTTGGGCCTCCTTTTCGACGGAGGAGTGCCGAATTTCGGAGGCATGGAGGGTGCGGGAAAAGAATGCCACGGGCCTGCCTGCCTCGTTGAGGGTGGCGGCCAGAGCGACGTCTGATGCATCGCTCTCGACTTGGAAGGGGGCGTCTCGTCGACCACGTGCATCGTGGCCTTGGCGATGTCGGCCTTGATAGGGTTGAAGGCCTGGTGAGCCTTGGCCGTCAGTGGGACAGCGGTTGATTGAATGAGTGGGCGGGCTTTGTCCGCATAGTTTGGGACCCACTGGGCGTAATACGAAAAGAACCCCAGGCATCGTTTGAGGGCCTTCGGGGAGGGGGAGTTCCATGAGGGGGGGCATGTGATTGGGATCGGGCCCTAGAACTCTGTTGGTTTGCGGTGGATGAAGATGGCGTTGTGTAGGGGGACAGGATTGAGGGCACTGTCGTTGGCGCCCTTCTGTTTTCGCTGGTCCGGTATTCCTGAGCCCGGTGGTGGTCTCAGCATTGCAAGTATGGAACCAGTGCAGGCAACACTTCAGGTTGGAGGGCAAATTGCCGTGGGCGCTGATAAGTGACAATCATAGGTTTGTGCCGGAGGGGCTGAATGCGAGGTTCCGGGGTTCACGGCAGGTGGGGATAGAGTACTTCAGGTACTTGTTTGTGCGGGACAAGTTTGCAGAACTGGAAGAGTTGGAGGAAACGTATGAGTTGCCTAAGGGGAATGGCTTCAGATACCTGCAGGTGGGTGACTTTGTGAGGAGAGAGGTGCACTCTTCCCGGGACTGCCCCCTCTGGTGCAGCAAGGTAAGCTGTTGTCCGAGGATGATATTAGGGAGGGGGAGAGTGTCAGACATTTATGGAGTGTTGATGGAGAGTGAGGGTGCTCCAATGGAAGAGATCAAGTGCAAATTGGAGGAGGAGTTGGGTGGGGAGGTGAGGGCCAGGACATGGAAGGATGCCCTACGGAGGGTGACTGCGTCCTCATCGTGTGCAAGGTTAAGCCTCATCCAGTTTAAGGTGGTGCATAGTGCCCACATGACGGTCTCGAGGGTGAGTCGGTTCTTTGCAGGGATGGAGGATTGGTATGGGCGGTGTGCGGGGGGGGCCCACGAATCACCTCCACATGTTCTGGGCGTGTCCAAAGTTGAGGGGATTCTGGCAGGAGCTTTTGGATGTCATGTTCAAGATTCTGGATGTAGGGTAGCTCCGAGTCCGGAGGTGGCGATATTGTGAGTGTCGGAAGACCCGGGAGTCCAGGGGGCGAGAGAGGCCGATGTCTTGGTCTTTGCCTTCCTGGTAGCCCAGAGACGGATATTGTTGGAATGGAGGAACTCAGGGCCCTTGAAACCGGGGTGTGGATGAGTGACCTGGCAGAGTTTCTCAGGATAGAAAAAAATTAAAGTTCTCCTTGAGGGGTTCACCCGAAGGTGGCAGCCGTTTATCGACTCCTTCGAGGAAAATTAAGGAGCGGGATTCTCCGGTCTCCGACGCCGAAATCGCTTTTGCTGATCGGCCGGAGAATCCACATTGCCGCCGAAATCGGGGGCTGCACCGCTTTTGTGATGCTCCGCCCCATCCAAAACGTAGTACTCGAAGAGTATGCCGCACGCCATATGGACGGCATCAAGACATTTCCCGAGGCCCTCCCCCCGATCCTCCACCCCTGACAGGACGAGTTCCCAACGGTGTGGGTCTCTCATGCTATCTTTTGTCGGGAACTCGACGTGGCGGCTGCGGACTGAGTCCAGTCGGGGGAGAGCCGATACGTGGGCTTTGTCAGGGGCTGGGGCACTGTTGGGGGGTGGTACGGGGGTGGCGAGCATGGCCAAAGGGGGGCACTATTTGGCAGGCTGGGTCCGCGCGGGGCCGGCGCCATGTTGCCCATGTGCATGCACGGCCACGGACCCAGCAATTCTCCGGCCTTATCGGCACCTAGCGTGCCCGCTAGCCCCCCACCACAAGGGGATCGGTGGCCGTTTTGCCCATTTTTTTCTGTCGTAAATGGCCACTGTTCCCACGCTGGCGTCAGCACTTAGTCTCAGAATCGGAGAATCCTTTCCAAAATGTCAGCAGTGGCCGGGGAGGGGGGGGGGGGGGGGGGGGGGGGTGTTAAAATGGGGAGGCAGGGTATTTTGTTGAGTTTGTTAATTGCACCCCTGTTGGTTTGTTTTGATTTGTGATTATGTTTGTTGTGTGAAAATATAAATGCTTCAATAAAATATTTTGCAAAAAAAGGATTGAGCTTCCTTCATACTAATGAGATGGAGACTGCCCTTAATTGGCCTCAGTTGGCTTTGCGCCATGTCTGGGCAGGTTCTGGAATCCGCCAACAGGAGCGAGCCGGTTTGATTGCGAACCGACTCGCACCGGCGCGAATCCCAATTTCAGCCTCTCCTCCGATTTAACCGCCGCACACGGATTTGCACCGGGCAACACGCGGTAGTTAAAGCACGTCCAATAGCTTTTTCTTAAAAAAACACAAACTACATTGGACATGTCTTTGGTAGAGCTATGCTCTGGAGTGCTATTAAATATTCATAAAGAGTGACAATCGTGGCTGAAAGACGATAGTGTATGTATTAGAAACACAATATTAAATAACATCATGATACCATGTGGATCTTTATTAAAATTGTGACAGTTAAATTTATCCAAGCTCATTAGGTGGAGATCTTTGCCAAAATATTCCCTGCTAAGAGAACCAGGAACCTGGCAAACCTGATACATCTTGATGTATGGTTTAGATTCTCCAGCATCCGTTATCCCGAAATACTGAGAATGTATTTGAATAGATCTAGTCTGAATACTAAATTGATTTCCTGGGGTAATATCAAACTTATTAATGAACCTCCAGATTGATTGCATTTCTTTGTTTACAGCTTTCCAGAAGATTGGATCGGATGCTCTTTAATGATTCTTCTGTTCATACTGGTGCATAAGAGTATCTATTTTAACCAGAGCATTTCTTAGACCCTAACTGGTGCCTGTAGTAAACATGTTTCACTTTTTTCTCTCTCATTGGTTAAGGAAGTACATGCTATTTTTTTGTGCTTTCTAATTGGTTTGATTCAACTAATATAATTTCACCAATCATAAAGGCACAAAGTCTTTCAGCAACCATTCTTTAATAATCACAATAATCTTTATTATTGTCACAAGTAGGCTTACATTAACACTGCAATGAAGTTACTGTGAAAAGCCGCCAGTCGTCACACTCCGTCGCCTGTTCGGGTACACTGTGGGAGAATTCAGAATGTCCAATTCACCTAACAAGCACATCTTTCGGGACTTGTGGGAGGAAACCGGAGCACCCGGAGGAAACCCAGTCAGACACGGGGAGAACGTGCAGACTCCGCACAGACAGTGACAGAAGCCTGGATCGAACCCGGGTCATTGGTGCTGTGAAGCAATGGTGCTAACCACTGTGCTACCGTGCCGCCACATTGTGCCCCACTCCCCCCAGTGCCCACTCAGTGATCCTCGATTTTCTTGAAGCTTCCTTGCTCTGCCACTACATCTAGGTGTGTCCCCAGGATGTACATCAGAAGCCTTTTGCTTCTCACGCTCTGTGGCCTTTGGTGCCCTTTGCGGGCGTTCCCTGAAGGGCTTGGAGCCGGAGGGCCCCTCTGACTTACCAGTGTCACTGGCAATGCCGTGGCACCCTGTTCTGCCACATTGACCATGAGATGCGCCAGTATGAGAGGGGGGGGGTTTGGGTGAGATGGGCTCCGCCATCGTCTCCTAGGTGGAAGGCACCGGGTGGGGCTCCATTGTTTCATCCTCCCGGACGGTGGCATAGAGCCCTGGAGGTCTCCATGGAGGGGCAGCTGGAGTGAGGCCAGAGGGGGTGTGGGAATGGCATACAATTCCAGCCCATGTCTGTCTTTGTTTCTCCTTCGATTTCTGCTATGTTGTTTATCCTCTATCATTTCCTTTATTGTGTTTTGTCTATCTCATATCCTGTCTAATGTACCCATTGGCACTGCTTTCTGCTGTTCTCTATTATGCCTTAAATTCAGTACTCATTTTGCTTCAAATTCCCTGATTTGTTTGGCTTCCTTTTTGCCTTGGCCATACTGCTGTCATGTCCTCTTCCTGTGCCCTCCCACTTCTTCAGTCCTCACCTTCCTTTATGGAAACTTTTCCTGAGATTTGCTGTTGGCCCTCACCCTTTCCCACCTTTACATTCCGGAGAGTAGCCTGTCCCTTCCACACTGCAACTTCATGTAGACTCTGGGGTGGTCCCGGCGGATTGGAAATTAGCAAACGTGACACCACTGTTTAAAAAAGGAGGTAGGCTGAAAGTGGGTAATTATAGGCCAGTGAGCTTAACTTCGGTAGTAGGGAAGATGCTGGAATCTATCACCAAGGAAGAAATAGCGAGGCATCTGGATGGAAATTGTCCCATTGGACAGACGCAGCATGGGTTCATAAAGGGCAGGTCGTGCCTAACTAATTTAGTGGAATTTTTTGAGGACATTAACAGTGCGGTAGATAACGGGGAGCCAATGGATGTGGCATATCTGGATTTCCAGAAAGCCTTTGACAAGGTGCCACACAAAAGGTTGTTGCATAAGATAAAGATGCGAGGCATTAAGGGGAAAGTAGTAGCATGGATAGAGGATTGGTTAATTAATAGAAAGCAAAGAGTGGGGATTAATGGGTGTTTCTCTGGTTGGCAATCAGTAGCTAGTGGTGTCCCTCAGGGTTCAGTGTTGGGCCCACAACGGTTCACAATTTACATAGATGATTTGGAGTTGGCGTCCAAGTTTGCAGACGACACTAAGATGAGTGGTACAGCAAAAAGTGCAGAGGATACCGGAAGTCTGCAGAGGGATTTGGATAGGTTATTATTTAAATGATAAAATATTAAAACATGCTGCTGTGCAGAGAGACCTGGGTGTGCTAGTGCATGAGTCGCAAAAAGTTGGTTATCAGGTGCAACAGGTGATTAAGAAGGCAAATGGAATTTTGTCCTTCATTGCTAGAGGGATGGAGTTTAAGACTAGGGAGGTTCTGCTGCAATTGTATAAGGTGTTAGTGAGGCCACACCTGGAGTATTGTGTTCAGTTTTGGTCTCCTTACTTGAGAAAGGACGCACTGGCACTGGAGGGTGTGCAGAGGAGATTCACTAGGTTAATCCCAGAGCTGAAGGGGTTGGATTACGAAGAGAGGTTGAGTAGGCTGGGACTGTACTCGTTGGAATTTAGAAGGATGAGGGGGGATCTTATAGAAACATATAAGATTATGAAGGGAATAGATAGGATAGATGCGGGCAGGTTGTTTCCACTGGTGGGTGAAAGCAGAACTAGGGGGCATAGCCTCAAAATAAGGGGAAGTAGATTTAGGACTGAGTTTAGGAGGAACTTCTTCACCCAAAGGGTTGTGAATCTATGGAATTCCTTGCCCAGTGAAGCAGTAGAGGCTCCTTCATTAAATGTTTTTAAGATAAAGATAGATAGTTTTTTGAAGAATAAAGGGATTAAGGGTTATGGTGTTCGGGCCGGAAAGTGGAGCTGAGTCTACAAAAGATCAGCCATGATCTCATTGAATGGTGTAGCAGGCTCGAGGGGCCAGATGGCCTACTCCTGGTTCTTATGTTCTTATGTGTTCCCCACTAATCTCCTGTTTGGGATTCTCCGTTGCGAGTCCGCCCCGCTATCGCTGCTAGCAAGGACGGAGAATTTAGCACTCTCCAAATCTCCCATTCACTGTTGTGGGACCGGAGAATCCCGCTGCCGTGAAGGGATGGAGAATCCAGCTCCTTGGGCTGGATTCTCCTAAAATGGGGCTATGTCCACTCGCCGGTGTAAAAACGCAAGTGTTGCATTCCCGGGTTTCCTGAAAAAAATACAAGCCGATTCACTTACCTTCACGGGATAGCAGGGACCAGGAGTGCTTCACGCAGCTTTGACTGCAGATACGGCCCCTCGCACTTCCGGTTCCGAGTCCGCGCATGCACATGGAGGTGACCTCCAGCGGCCGCTCGAGCGCTATGGTGGACTCGGACCGTGGAGGCAGATCCGTAATGTAGATCCCCCCGATCGGCTGCGCGCCCCTTCATCGGACCGGCCCAATCTGTGCCCCGGCCACCCATAAGGCCCGCCCCCGGTGCCTGATCTCCCCGCCCCACACCAGGGCAGCCACAGACCGAGTCTGCAGCCGCCACGCGAGCATACCGACGGGCCATACCATGTTAGTTCCACGCCGTCGGGA
Organism: Scyliorhinus torazame; assembly: GCF_047496885.1. Taxonomy (NCBI): domain Eukaryota; kingdom Metazoa; phylum Chordata; class Chondrichthyes; order Carcharhiniformes; family Scyliorhinidae; genus Scyliorhinus; species Scyliorhinus torazame. The sequence continues at coordinate 228,854,024 of NC_092716.1, forward strand.
ACTCGGCCGGTCAGGAGCGGAGTATCGCTGGGCGGGCCTCTTGCAATGGCCCCCACAACTGTGCGGCGTAAATCACGGACTCGTGGATATTTGGGGCCCGGAGAATCGCTGGAGCGATGCCGGGTCCGATTCCGTCGGGAAAGTTGCTTCTCCGCCCCCGCGCCAAACGCGATTTCAGCACGGGGCTGCAGAGAATGCAGCCCCTTATGTTTCCTGGCCCCTTTGCTTTCTTTGTTCTGAAGTAATTGCTAATCTGGTGTTCTGAAGTTGCAACTTTATCATTTCCCATCGATCTCTTCTTTTAATTGTGGGCGTGCGGCGCGTTAGCAGTGATTAGCACTGTTACTTCACAGCACCAGGGTCCAAGGTTCAATTCCTGGCTTGGGTCACTGTCTGTGTGGAGTCTGCACGTTCTCCCTGTGTCTGACTGGGTTTCCTCCAGGTGCTCCGGTTTCTACCCACAAGTCCCAAAGGCGCGTTGTTAGGTAATTTGGACATTCTGAATTCTCCCTCTGTGTACCCGAACAGGTGCCGGAATGTGGCGACTAGGGGCTTTTCACAGTAACTTCATTGCAGTGTTAATGTAAGCCTACTTGTGACAATAAAGATTATTATTAACTTTGATGCTTCAACCTCTCTCCAGATTTTCATTTCACTTACTGTTTTCCCTCTTCAGCTCTCAATTCCTTTGTCTCTGTGCCAATCCTCCCAAGAATTGCACCATCTCTCTGTTCCTGTACCCTTCATTTACAATTCCATGCCCTCAATTCCTCACCTCCACCATGTTTTCCCTTAGCTGTCTCCGTTTGACACTTTGTGAATTGAAATTATATGGGAATTAGACTGGCAACTAGCATTTTAAATATGTGTAGGCAAGAGTCAACAAATGTACAGTTAAGGTTGAGCTGGAGGTGAAGGTGGAGAGTGAGAGGTGTAGGGCAGGATTTTCCAGCCCCGCCTACTGCTGGGATTGTCCGGTCCTGCCAAAAGTTAATGGACATTTGGCTGTCCCTCCGAATCTCCTGCAGCAGGTCTCATCACAACGGGACCCAGAAAATCCCAGCTCTAGAAGAGGGCTGGGGAGTGAATTTTAAAAGCATTGAGAATGGGTCTCAAACAGGCAATAGGAGTGGATGCTGGAAGCTTGATGTTGCCAGCAGAGGGACAGAAACTGGGTGGAAAGAATGAGAGCACAAAGAAATAAGGCCAGAGGCTACCGAGCACAGGGGCTCGGTGACAGGGATAGAGATGTGCCACAGTACTACCAGTGGTGCAATGCTTGCAACTAGGACATGACATATAAATATTTATACAGTGGCCAGAATCATGTGCTGCCATCAGCATCAGAAAACAAGAGTTGCTGGCACACTTAAATGTGTGGGAGGCAAAATATCAGCTTCCCGACGGCAGGATAGAAGTTGGGAATGACGGTTGCATAGAAATGAAGGTGGTTCGAGCTTTCAGATGGCAAGTGATGGGAATTTATTTGTAATGTATTAGCATGTTATGCATATTCATTAACACGCAATTTCACCAGATTAAATGGCATCGTTGTAGTTAACTCTCTGGTTAATAAGAAACACATGTCTTCAGATTTACGACTGATTCAAGGTGGCATGCAGCAGGCGGGGTAGTCTTCCTGGTGAACTTGGACTGTGCAGGAGCTTTGTTGGACCATGAGAGAGGAGGTATTGATGCACTAAGATGGGGTGCTGGCAGTGCAACGGGAATTGGGGCATGGTTTACTGAGGAAGGGAGGGTGTTTCATGGCAAACCTACAAGAGTTTGTGGAGACAGAGGTGGAAACTGGACTACACAGGGAAGGTCAATATCAGCACACAGAAGATGAAGCTTAATTATAGAGAGATCCATGGTTATAGAAGGAAGTCCAAAGCTGAAGTCCTGAGAGTTGAGAGTAACAGAGGGCAGGTGAAGAGTGATGCAGGAAAAATCAAAGGTGGCTGAGGGAGAATGGCTTCAAGCTCCAGGGTCAATATGGGAGTGTCCAGTGTCCAATCTAGGACAGCAGAGGGAAGTCTCCAGAGTACGTGCCGAGAAACTAGATGTCCATGGAGGGCATGGCTGAAGATGAGGATGGGGCTGATTCAAAGTATACAGGCTGAGATTTTCTAAAAACGTGGCTAAGTGTTCACGTTGGCGTCAACGGGCCTCTGACCCCAACGATTCTGTAGCCTACAGGGGGCCAGCATGGCTCCGGAGAGCTCTGTGCTGCTCCAGCTGCCGCACACGACCCTGCACTGCTGGCCGCGGGTCCGCGCGTATGCAGCCGCTTCCGCCTCACATGGCGAAGCCACACAGGGGGCCGGCACGGAAGGTGGTAGCCCCCGGTCGCGGGCCTGGCCGTCGTGGAGCCCCCCCCCCCGCCCCCCCCCCGCAGACTGATGCCCCTGCCTCCCAACCAGGATGACCACCGCAACTGCGACGCCGAGCTCCCGCTGGGTGGAACCATACATGAACCACGCCAGCGGGAACTCAGGCCGGTCGACCGGGGAGAATCGCTGCGAGGGCCTCTTTCAACGGCCCCCAACTGGCGCCGCGTATGCCGTTGATTCTCCGGTCGCAGAAGAAACGCGTCCCGGCGTCGGACCCGATTGCGGGTCTGGGGCCCCATTCTCCGCCCCCGCGCCAAGCGGCATTTCGACGTGGAGGCTCGGAGAATTCAGGCCAGTTTCTCCTTGGTCAAAAGTTCTCAGGTCAGGAGTGTGGGCCTTAGAATCGTTGAAAGGTGTCGCCCTGACCATTGATTCGGTGAGGAAATGGCAAAGTCGCCAACTTCTTGTCCGTCCCCACCAAACAACTGGTGCAGGCACTTCCGAGAATATCTAAAAGGCTGGCCATCGCGCAATTGTGCTTGGCCAGCTCTCGCACCTATGATCAGAAATCTCACCTACTTCCAGTCCTGCCGTCCGGACATTTGACGCTATAAGATTCTGGCCTACATATATCTCATTGCCTGCTAGAACCAATCAATAGTAAAACTAAAATACAAAGCAACTATCAAATTTAAAGAAAATGGAAGGCTGCATAAAATAATTTCCTCTTCTAACAGTGAACAACTTCATCTAGAATCTAATCACAAAGTTCTCAAGAATCTGAATTTGTGGAGCACCTTTAATGCTACTAAACATCCCAAGTTTATTGAAGGAGTTAATTTCAGAGCTTAAGACTTAGGCAGCTCAAAGCATGACCATCAATAATTAAAATCGAGTTGAACAACAGCTGAGAATTTGAGCTGTACAGTGATGCACCATCAATTACACAAAGACGAGAGTTGGATGCAATCGAGGCTTTATTACACTTAAGATGTGTGGCCTCCTACAGCAGCTGGCGAAATGGCTGCTGTACGAGGAGCACACATATTTATACTTCACCTACTGGGCGGAGCCAGCAGGCAGGGAACTACCCCCCGTACCTGTAGTACAGGGCCTTACCACAAAGCACATCAGTGGTGACTACCACATTCACCCCCTGTTAAAATTGAGTCCGGCGGGGGTGATGGAGAACTATATACAAGTAGATGTTTTAAAGTACAGAAAACAAATTGGGTCCAGCGGGGGTGGAGGAGAGTTGTTCAGAAGGATGATGTTTTTTTTTAAGAGTCCTGATCAAGTTACAGGTTCAGTCGGTCCGGAGCTTTGATCTGCCGTTGGGAGCGCCGCAGTGATGGCGGCGATTCCGGTGTCGGTCTGGTCTTCGGTGACTCCGGGAGCGTGACGAAATCCTCTTGATCCTCGGGCGTGGGCAGGGGGAGGACGGATTGTCCTGGGGCGGGGGTTGCGGCTGGGTGTGCCGGGGGAGGGGAGGGTGGCGCTGGGCCGGAGGGGTGTGTGTGTGTGGAACCAGCTGGTGCCAGGTCCCCAAGGGAGACAGTATCTTGGCGGCCATCGGGGTACGCTACGTAGGCATACTGTGGGTTGGCGTGGAGTAGCTGTACCCTTTCAACCAATGGGTCCGCCTTGTGGAGTCGTACGTGCTTACGGAGGAGTACGGGTCCTGGAGCTGCAAGCCAAGTCGGGAGCGACACCCCTGAGGTGGACTTTCTGGGGAAGGTAAAAAGACGTTCATGGGGTGTGTCATTAGTCGCAGTGCACAGGAGCGACCAAATGGAGTGCAGTGCGTTGGGGAGGACCTCCTACCAGCGGGAGGCCAGGGGCTTTATGACTGTAGGGCCAGCTCATCGGCCCTCCAGACCGTCCCATTCTCCCTCTCCACCTGCCCGTTTCCCCGGGGGTTATAGCTGGTTGTCCTGCTCTAGGCGATACCCTTGTTGAGCAGGAACTGACGCAGCTCATCGTTCATGAATGAGGATCCCCTGTCGCTGTGGATGTAGGCGGGGAAGCCGAACAGAGCGAAGATGGTGTTGAGGGCTTTGATGACGGTGGAAGACGTCATGTCGGGGCATGGGATGGCGAAGGGGAATCTGGAATATTCATCGACCACACTGAGGAAGTACGTGTTATGGTCGGTGGAGGGGAGGAGCCCTTTGAAGTCCACGCTGAGGCGTTCAAAGGGGCTGGAGGCCTTCACCAGGCGCGCAGGGTCTGGCTGGTAGAAGTGCGGTTCGCACTCCGCCCAGACCTGGCAGTCTCTGGTGATTGCCCTGACTTCCTCGACCGAGTAGGGCAGATTGCGCGCCTTGATGAAGTGGTATAAACGTGTGACTCCCGGGTGACAAAAGTTGTCATGCAGAGTCCAGAGTCGGTCCACCTGTGCGCTGGCACATATACCTCGGGATAGGGCATCGGGGGGCTCATTGAGCTTACCGGGGCGATACAAAATCTCGTCGTTGTAGGTGGAGAGCTCGATCCTCCACCTCAAGATTTTATCGTTCTTGATCTTGCCCCGCTGTGTGTTGTTAAACATGAACGCTACTGACCGTTGGTCAGTGAGGAGAGTGAATCTCCTGCCGGCCAGGTAATACCTCCAATGCCGCACAGCTTCAACGATGGCTTGGGCCTCTTTTTCGACGGAGGAATGCCGAATTTCGGAGGCATGAAGGGTTCATGAAAAGAATGCCACGGGCCTGCCTGCCTGGTTGAGGGTGGTGGTTAGAGCAACGTCTGATTGCGTCGCTCTCGACTTGAAATGGTAACGTCTTGTCGACTGTGTGCATTGCGGCCTTGGCGATGTCAGCCTTAATACGGTTGAAGATCCTGGTGAGCCTCGGCAGTTAGGGGAAAAAGAGTGGATTGAATGAGTGGGCGGGCCTTGTCCGCATAATTTGGGACACACTGGGCGTAGCAAGAAAAGAACCCCAGGCAATGTTTGAGGGCCTTGGGGCAGTGAGGGAGGGGGAGTTCCATGCGGGGACGCACGCGGTCGGGATTGCGCCCCAGAATTCCGTCTGGACCACAGAGCCGAGGATGGCTAAGCGGTTCGTGCTGAACACGCACTTCTCCTTGTTATAAGTTAGATTGAGGAGAGTGGCGGTGTGGAGAAATTTGGCAAGGTTGGCGTCATGGTCTTGCTGTTCGTGGCCGCAGGTGGTGACATTGTCTAGGTACGGGAAAGTGGCCCACAGTCCGTACCGGTCAACCATTCGGTCCATTTCCCGTTGGAAAACCGAGACCCAGTTGGTGACGCCAAAGGGAACCCTAAGAAAGTGGTGTCGGCGGCCATCTGCCTCGAAGGCAGTGTATGGGCGGTCCGTTGACAGCTGAGAAGACCCAGAACTGTGCAATCTGATTGACCATATCAGAATGCGTGGGAGGGGGTACGCGTCGAGCTGCGTGTACCGATTGATGGTCTGACTGTAGTCCACGACCATTCTGTGTTTCTCCCCAGTTTTCACAATTACCACTTGGGCTCTCCAGGGGCTGTTGCTGGCCTCGATAATGCCTTCCCGAAGCAGTCGCTGGACTTCGGACCTGATGAAGGTCCTGTCCTGGGCGCTGTACCGTCTGCTCCTGGTGGTGACGGGTTTGCAATCTGGGGTTAAGTTTGCAAATAGGGAAGGTGGGTTGATCTTTAGGGCCGCGAGGCCGCACGCAGTAAGGGGTGGTAGGGGCCCGCCGAATTTCAATGTTAGGCTCTGGAGGTTGCACTGTAAGTCCAGGCCGAGTAGCAAGGCAGCGCCAAGGTTGGGGAGAATGTAGAGGCGGAAGCCGCTGAACTCCATGCCCTGGACAGTGAGAGTGGCTATGCAGTACCCCCGGATCGCCATGGAGTGGGACCCGGAGGCCAGGGAGCTTCTCTGGTTGGCGGGGTGTACTGCGAGGGAGCAGCACCTTACCGTATCGGGATGGATGAAGCTCCCGGTGCTCCCGGAGTCCAGCAGGCAGGAGATCTCATGCCCATCAATTTTCCCGTTGGTAGAAGCCATTGCTAGGTTGCGTGGGCGGGACCGAGGCGAGACGCGGCTGGTCGTCGATGGTGGCAGACGATGGGGTGCCCAGGGGGCATGGGTCCTGGTACAATGGCGGCGCCCACAGGCAGCACGTGTCGTGGGGGAAACAAGATGGCGGCGCCTGATGATCCTGGGGAGGACAAGATGGCAGCGCCCACGGGCCGCACGTGGTGGGGGTCGAACAAGATGGCAGAGCCCACGGGCCGCACGAGGTCCGGGGGGGGGGGGGGGGGGGGAGAGAAGATGGTGGCACCCATTGGCCGTACGTGGGGGGGGGGGGTCGGAACAATAGCGGCGACTGCGCGGGCCTGGCACACTGCAGCGAAGTGTCCCTTCTTGCCACAGGCCTTTCAAAGGACGCTCCGGGGCTGGGCAGCGTTGTCGGGGGTTTTGGCTGCCCACAGAAGTCACATTTGGGGCCCCCAGGGTTGGTTGGCTGCCGCGTGGCACAGGCGTGGGGTTGGCTGAGTGGGGTCCCCGATGGGACGGCCGTCTGCAGAGTCCACGATGCGTAGGAGGGGTGTGCCGTGCGGCCAGGGGTGTAGGCCTGGATGTTGCACGAAGCGACCGTCAGCGAGAGCGCTAGCGTTTTGGTTGCCGCGAGGTCGAGCGTGGCCCCTTCTAAGAGGCGCCGGCAGATGTAATCCGACCCTATCCCCGTAACAAAAGCGTCTCTCATGAGCAAGTTCGAGTGTTGTGTGGCCGTGACGGCCTGACAGTCACAGTCTCTGACTAGGGGAATTAGAGCACACCAGAAATCTTCTACTGACTCACCAGGAAGTTGACTACGAGTGGAGAGGATGTGTCTGGCGTAGAGCGTGTTAGTCCGCTGAGCGTAGTTTTCCTTCAGTAGCGCCATGGCGTATTCATAGGTTGGCGCGTCCCGGATAAGTGGAAAGACGTTGGAGCTCAGCCGCGTGTAGAGGATCTGAATCTTCTGAGCTTCCGGAATTGGGTCTGGTGCAGACCTAATGTAAGCTTCGAAACAGGCTCGCCAATGTTCAAAGTCCTTTTTGGTGTTGCCTGATTGAGGATCCAGCTGCAGGCGATCCGGCTTGATGCGGAGGTCCATCTTCTGAAAACTTTAGTGTAATAAATTGATGCATGGCCAATTACACAAAGACGAAAGTTGGATGCAATCGAGGCTTTATTACACTAAGATGTGTGGCCTCCTACAGCAGCTGGTGAAATGGCTGCTGTATGAGGAGCACACATATTTATACTCCGCCCACTGGGTGGAGCCAGCAGGCAGGGAACTACCCCCGTACCTGTAGTACAGGGCCTTACCACAAAGCACCTAATATATACATCAGTGGTGACTACCACACAGAGGTTTCAAAGGTTTGTAGGGCTGGAAGAAGTTACAGAGATTGAAAGGGATGAGGACGCAGAGGGAATTCAAATTAATGGGAATTTTTTTTAATTGAGGCATTTCCGGAAAGGGAGTTACTATCGGTCCAAAGGTAATAAAGGAATGGATGAGGATTTTCAGTAGAAAAGCTGAGGCAGAAATGCAAATAGACATTGTTAGGAAAATGGAAGTGAGCAGTCTTAATGAGGAAGTGGGTATCGGGTTCGAAGCCCAGCTCATAGTGAAGAGGATGGCAACGTTGTGAACTACCTGTTTCTTCCTCAGACAATGGCCAGGTGAGAGATGAGGCTGTTGGTTGGGAATGGAGTTTGTGGTGCATCTTGCTTGCCTCAGAACCAATGGGCACCGCCATCTTGCCTGGACCAGGATATGTGCCGCCTGTGGGCGCCGCCATCTTACCCGCCTCAGGACCCCTGCCTGTCGGGCACCTCATCGGGCCGCTCATCGCCTGCAACCGCCGCCGACCAGCCGCGTCTCGCCTCGGTCACGATCGACCGGTCTTGACCGCACAACGTCGCGACCGCTTCGACAAAGGTGAAGGTCGACGGGCATGAGGTACTGCATCGCCACCCTCACCGTCCAGAGCGTAGAGTTCAGCGGCTTCTGGCGCTACGTGCTCCCCAACCTCTGCGCTGCCTTGCTACTCGGCCTGGACTTCCAGTGCAACCTCCAGAGCCTAACCCTGAAATTTGGCGGGCCCCTACCACCCCTTACTGTTTGTGGCCTCGCGACCCTTAAAGTCGACCCTCCTTCCCTGTTTGCAAACCTCACCCCGGATTGCAAACCCGTCGCCACCAGGAGCAGACAGTACAGTGCTCAGGACAGGACCTGCATCAGGTCTGAGGTCCAGCAGCTGCTGCAGGAAGGTATCATCGAGGCCAGCAACGGTCCCTGGAGAGCTCAAGTGGTAGTGGCGAAAACCGGGGAGAAAAACAGGATGGTCGTTGACTACAGTCAGACCATCAATCGGTACACGCAGCTCGACGCGTACCCCCTCCCACGCATATCTGATATGGTCAATCAGATTGCACAGTACCGGGTCTTCTCGACAGTGGCCCTGAAATCTGCCTACCACCAGCTCCCCATCCGTAAGGCGGACTGCCCATACACTGCGTTTGAAGCCGACAGCCGCCTTTACCATTTCTTTAGGGTTCCCTTCGGCGTCACCAACGGGAGATGGACCGAATGGATGACCGGTACGAGCTGCGGGCCACTTTACCGTACCTGGACAATGTCACCATCTGCGGCCATGACCAGCAGGACCATGACGCTAACCTTTCCAAATTTCTCCACACCGCCACACTCCTCAACCTAACTTACAACAGGCAGAAGTGTGTGTTCAGCACAAACCGATTAGCCACCCTCGGCTATGTGGTTCAGGACGGAGTTCTAGGGCCCGACCCCGATCGCATGTGCCCCCTCATGGAACTCCCCCTTCCTCACTGCCCCAAGGCCCTCAAACGATGCCTGGGGTTCTTTTCGTATTATGCTCAGTGGGTCCCAAACTATGCGGACAAGGCCCGCCCACTCATTGAATCCACCACTTTCCCACTGACGGCCGAGGCTCATCAGGCCTTCAACCGTATCAAGGTCGACATCGCCAAGGCCGCGATGCACGCGGTTGATGAGATGTTCCCTTCCAAGTCGAGAGCGATGCATCAGATGTCGTACTGGCCGCCACCCTCAACCAGGCAGGCAGGCCCTTGGCATTCTTTTCCCGCACCCTCCATGCCTCCGAAATTCGCAACTCCTCCGTCGAAAAGGAGGCCCAAGCGATCATTGAAGCTGTGCGACATTGGAGGCATTACCTGGCCGGCAGGAGATTCACTCTCCTCACTGACCAACGCTCGGTTGCCTTCATGTTTAACAACACACAGCGGGGTAAGATCATAAATGATAAAATCTTGAGGTGGAGGATCGAGCTCTCCACCTACAATTACGAGATTTTGTATCGCCTCAGTAAGCTCAACGAGCCCCCCGATGCTCTATCCCGAGGTACATGTGCCAGCGCACAAGTGGACCGACTCCGGATCCTGCACAACGATCTCTGTCACCCGGGAGTCACCCGCTTTTACCACTTCATTAAGGCCCGCAATCTGCCCTACTCCATCGAGGAAGTCAGGGCTATCACCAGAGGCTGCCAGGTCTGCGCGGAGTGTAAACCACACTTCTACCAGCCAGACCGTGCGCGCCTGGTGCAGCTTTGACAAAGAGTCATCGGACTTGAAACGTTAGCTCTTTTCTCTCCCTACAGATGCTGCCAAACCTGCTGAGGTTTTCCAGCATTTTCTCTTTCGTTTATAAGGAACACATCCTGGCAAATCAGGGAGATGCAGCATGCAATTTTCCATACATTATTATGCATGTAGCTCCATGGACTATAGTTTGGACATTCGAGATGTAAGCATTATTAAAATCAACTGCAAGTTTCAAAAGTCATTATTTCCAATTTTACTTTGCAAGTAAAGAAAGAATGGACTTACATTCATGTATCAAATCCTTAGGATTTCCGAACACACTTTATTTTGAATAATGCAGTCCCTGTTGCACACAAACATGACTATCAAATTGCACACAACATCCTACCCCAAAGTGAAAATAAATGCATAACCAGGTATTATTTTTTTCATGATATTGGTGAGGATGAATGTTGGTCAGGACTCCAGCAGAAATCCCTGCTCTTCTTTGATTAGTGCTATGGGATATTTTACATTCATGTCAGCTGACAGGAAGGGCCTCAGTTTTACAACCCATTTAACTAACTGCCAGCAATGCAGTCTCAATACTGCACTGAAATGTCAGCCTACAGAAAGTCAATATTGGGCTTGAACCCATCTGTTTGAAAGATTCCAATGCTGACTCAGAAAACAAAAAAGGGACACTTACTTACATTTCATGCTGAAGACTTTTAACATTTGCAATAATTAGTGAGAGGTAAAGATGAACAACACAAGTGTCCAGTACTTGATCAGGAAGTTAAAGTGTTGATAACATTCATCATCCTGTCAGACTGCTAAGGTGCTTACCATGCATCGCATGTTTCTGATCAGTCAGTAATTGAGACAGCGCCCAGAAGGCATCCTCTTCATTCAAATACATTAGTAGAATGGCTGCGATCTGGCTCATTCCTTGACAATAACTCACCTCCTGTGAAGAGAAGGATGATTAATTTCTTACTCATATATTTGTATTATACGGTATCTGATATTGCCCTGGAAAGCAAGTAATGAATTATAAACTGGATGAGATAGAGAATTTAAAAAAAATCTATTGCTTCCAGGAAAAGGTATGTAAGTCTTTAACCTTATCAAAATAAGCGATAGTTAAGATACAAATAGCATTTAAGAAGTTGTATATTGTAACAGCTTTAACTTTTTATCATGTCCTTATCATTGTTGCCCCCTCCCTCGTTTTTTTTAAAATGTAACATGGAAAAGTGTCTCTTCAATCAAGTTTCTATCCTAATCTTGATCATTCCATTGATGGCAATACAAATTTCAACTGCCTTAACTCCCTACCTAAACCGCTCCTCTATTTTCCTCTCTTTGTCCACCTTTAAGGTGGTCATTAAGCCTACCTTTTTGACCACGCCTTTGATCTCCAACCCTAACATCTTCTTTTCTGGCTTCTGCCAAATATTTATTTGAAGCACGTACTTTGGATGTATTGCTACTTTGGATGTTTGCTTCGCTTAGGATGTTCATCTTAGGATTGTTTGCCAAAACATGCAGCCCCATGAGCAATGTAATCCAGAATAACGGGGTCAGCTTCCACCTGTAAAATGACAACACTCAGGTATATCTCCCCCTCGCCTCTCTTGAGCTCTTTGTTGACCATTGTTTGTCCAATAGCCAACTTTAGATGAGTTGAGTTTCCCTTAAGCTAAACACTGGGACATCTAAAGCCATCATTTTCGGTCCCAGCAGAAGCTGTGTACCCTTGCCACTGATTCCTTTCTGTTTCCTGCCCATTGTCTCAAGCTGAACCATGCTATTCAGAATCTTGGTGTGTTGACCCTTTAAACTGAGGTTCCAATCCCATATATTTTCATAAAGATCATCTACTTTCACCGTGTCCATTTTTGCTCCTGCCTCAGCTTATCTGCCACTGAACCCCTGATTTATGTCATTGCCACCAGTTTAATGACTATTTCAATGTTCTCTTTGCTGATCATTCATCTTCTAGCGTCGCGCCCAAAATGCTGTTTCCCTTACCCTAATTTGCATATCATACTTGCCTTTCACCTCAATTTTTGCTAATTATACTGATTGCTAATCCTCCAATTTAAAATTATCATCCTCCTTTTAGTCTATTTACCCAATCAACCTTAGCCAGATCTCCCCTCTTACCTACGCGATAGTCTTTGTGTAAGTTTAAGATTCTTGTTCGTGATTGGAGTATCTCACTTTCAAAATTAATATTGGATTCATACATTAAGTTGAAAGATAAATCCCACATCTTTAAGATTCAAATCTACAAATTTGCAACATGAATGGCTTATAAATGAAAGTTGACCCTTGAGTGTTGGATTTTTATATACTATTATACCTGAGGATGTAAACACAACTCAATGTTCTTACCGTGTTGTAGACAGAATAGGCAGCGAGTACATGAAACAAAGCTTGCTGCCTGTTTAAAAGAAGATTCAACCATAATTAGGGAAGATGCAATTTAGGACAGCACAGATAAAGAACATTTCCTACTCTTGCTACTTGCGTATTTTACATTACGAGGCTGCTGGACGAGTATTTTTATGTAAGCACCATCCAATTAAGAATAAATAAAAATAAGGTTGGAGATACAATATAGTGGCAGTGGGTTACGCCACTAGCTTTACACATTTTACAAATTGACTTAAGTTCAAGCTAGAATGATGGAGTGAATGAATGTTGACTCTGGGTTTGACATGTGTGCAATGATTCCAGTTCTGAGTGTGCAGCAGGCCAAAGCAGAATCCTACTTCTAATTTGGCAATAAAAGCCAATATCACTCAGAAAGGATGGTTGGTAAGGGAAATAGAAAAATATACAGTATGAGTGTTGTTCTGAAGTTATAGTTTATGCATGTTGTTTGAGCATATTAAATATCCAGCAGCGGGATTCTCCGACACCCTGCCGTATTCTCCGGCGCCGGTTTTCGGGCGGGGCGGGGTGCACACCACGCCGGTCGGGGGCCATTGGCAGCGGCCCCCCCCCGGCAATTCTCCGGGCCCCGAGCGGCCATCTGTTTTTGGCCAGTCCCGCTGGCGTGGGTTCGGCATGGTCCCACACAGCGGGACCTGGCAGGTAGTCGGCTGGGGCGGTCCTCTGGGGGGCGTGGAGGGATCCGACCTTGGGGGTGGCCTCCACAGTGGCCTGGCCCGCAATCGGGGCCCACCGATCTGCGGGCGGGCCTGTGCCGTGGGGGCACTCCTTCCTTCCATGCCGGATTCTGTAGGATTCCGCCATGGCCGGCGCGGAGAAGACAACTCCCAGCACATGCGCCAGAATGCAGCGGCCGGTTTGTGCATGCGTGGAACCTCGTTGGCGGTTCCGCGCATGCGCGAGATCACGCCGGCCCTTCGGCGCATGAGCGAACTCACGCAGTCCCTTCAGCGTCGGTTGTGCGGTGCCAACCCCTCTGGCATCCACCTAGCCCCCGGAAGTGCGGAGAATTCCACACTTTCGGGGGCTGTTGACGCCGGAGTGGTTGGCGCCAGTTCCCCCGCCGTCATGGGGACTTAGTCCCCGGAATGAAGAATCCCGCCCAGATTCCTGATCCAAATCTTGAGAATTGCAATGAACTTGTACTTATGGGATGCATGCGACTCCTGTAACGTGGGCCGGGGATTTTAGAAACAAGGGTCAATGCAGAATAATGTTGAGCCATTCCTGAATTCCGTTCCAGTGTTCTACTGCATATAAAATACAACTAAAATTCATTCAGTAGCAATTGGCACAACTCAACGCCTTTGATAAATCCTCAGACTTTTGTCCTCCCACTATAGAATACAAAAGAGTGCTCAAATAAACAGAATGTTTCAGAATTCTTTAGTCACAACACCCATGGAGCAAAAGAATTTCTGCTCTATCAAAATTCCCTCCTGAAAATAAAGCATGATCCCAATCATTAGTCGTAGAATTTTAAAGTAGACCAGTAAGAGCTTTGCTTAGGATGTTCATTCAGGTTGTTTGCTAATACATGCAACCCTGGCTTGGTAAAAGTCTAGCGTACATACCATAAGACATAGGAGCGGAAGTAAGGCCATTCGGCCCATCGAGTCCACTCCACCATTCAATCATGGCTGACTTCAACTCCATTTACCCGCTCTCTTTCCATAGCCCTTAATTCCTCGAGAAATCAAGAATTTATCAATTTCTGTCTTAAAGACACTCAACGTCCCAGCCTCCACCACCCTCTGTGGCAATGAATTCCACAGACCCACCACTCTCTGGCTGAAGAAATTTCTCCTCATCTCTGTTCTAAAGTGACTCCCTTTTATTCTAAGGCTGTGCCCCCGGGTCCTAGTCTCCCCTGCTAATGGAAACAACTTCCCTACGTCCACCCTATCTAAGCCATTCATTATCTTGTAAGTTTCTATTAGATCTCCCCTCAACCTCCTAAACGCCAATGAATATAATCCCAGGATCCTCAGACGTTCATCGTATGTTAGGCCTACCATTCCTGGGATCATCCGTGGGATCATACCTATCAAACAATTGTGTAAACAAATTAACTTTTTTAGATGTCTACTGAGTGAGATTAAATAATATTTTGGCCATTGTAGTTTAATACAAATTAAAAAATAATGAACTAAAATATTTATAGAGTTTGTTGAATGGTCTGCATTAAAGACTTGGATTGCTTTACCCATTTAGGATTGGTATTGAAAGCTTTAAGCAAGGCTTAATTTAGATACCTATAAGATTTCAAAAGAAAGGAAGTAGCAATCTGAACATTATTTTAAATGCAGACTATGTGCTGTCTTGCCAAAAAATTTGAAACCCTTGACCTGAGCGGCCAGGAGAACTGTGACAGATTGAATATTAGGATTCTCTGTTCTGATCTTTGTCAATGTAATAAATATGGAAGCAGAACTCAAGTTTCAGCCATTGCTGGAAATGAATTCTATTTGGTCCAGGTCTAGATCTAGGAATTTCAGAGGTGAATCTATAACCAGGCAGGAAAATGAACATCTCAAGAAACTAGTGTTTACCTGCTCTGTTTTCAAAACGGCTGAGATACTCAGAGAAGCTCGAGAGCTATATGACAGGTCCACATGTTTGGAATTAAGCCAGTGATGACATGATACTGGTATGAGGTATGTGGAGGCAGCAAGACATGAGGAAGACCAAAGAGAGACAGACAGAGAGAGAGAATAAACTATCATAGGAATAAAAATAAAAACAGATAGAAAAAATTAGTGTTGGTTGCATAGAGTGTATGAGACAGAAATAAGATAGGAAATGCAGAATGAGGCAAAGATAAACATGAGAGACAAATTAAGAGAGAGAAGAGAGAGAAGAGAGAAAAAGAGAGAGCATGATTGAGAAACTAACACACAATGACAGAGACAAGAGCTGAAAAATGAAAAAGACTCGTGGGCCACAATTTAACCCCCCCAAAAAAATCAAAGTTCGTTCTGGGCGGGATTAGAGGGGTTATTCCTGGTGCTTGTAGTGCCGGGAACGACCCTGTTATCTAACGACACTCTGTTGCTTTCTCGGGCATCAGCAGGGCATGTCCCCAAGGCTGCACTTTAGCGTCATTTCCTGCACTGAGGAGCTCCTCAGGAAGAGATCAAGATGCCATTTTTAATGGCGTCCTGAATCTCTTGATCCCCCGATGTGACCCTCGGACCCTCCCAACGCCCCATCTCACCTATAAGGGGGTCCTCTGGCACCCCGCACCCCACCTCACATGCCAGGGCACCCCCAGGTCCAATCCCCTCAGTGGGCAAAATGCCAGCCTGGAACTTTGGCATTGCCAGACTGGCAATGCCACCTGGACATCCTAGCAGTGCCAGATGGCACCAGGTGGCACTGCTAGGGTGCCAGGTGGCACTGTCAGGGTGCCAGGTTGGCAGTGCCAAGGTGCCCAGGTGGCACCAGCAGTGCCAGGGTACCACCCTGCCCATGCTACAAGTGCTGAAGAGCGCCCGTCTGTGGTCTCCTCGGCGAGGCCGATAGATGCCAGGTGGCTGTTCGATACAGCGTCAACACAGCTAAGTGGGTTTCTAAACTCACTTAGCTGTGCGAGGCTGGGCCCTCCCCATTGTGAGGAGGACTCAGATGCGACATCTCGCCAATCTAGTTAGATCTTGCCAGGCGTAGCAGCCGTCAGGAATCCTGGGGGAGGCCTCTCCCAGGATCTACCAGCCTCATCCCGCCTTGATTCTAGCGGAATGCGGCAGGTAAATCTCGTCCGTATATAGGAATAGAAAAACCAAATATGGAAAATCAGAAATAAAAGAAATGCGATGCGATGTATTAGAAAATCTAAGACAGGAGTAAGAAAGCAAAACAAGTTAAAACACAAGGGCGTGATTAATGGAAAGGTTACCAAGTGCGTTAGCGAGCGGGAACTGCTGCAAGCTTCCGGATGCTAAGTCCGGCAAGGCCGTCACCACTATAAAACGTTAATTGGTCCACTTAACGAGGCCCCACAGGCTTCACGCCGCAAATGACTGTCCCGCATGCTGATTCGCCAGGATCGTGCTCGCCAGCCCCCTACTAACAAGGGAGAGCAGCACTTAAACCGTTCCTGCACAGTCAACTCCACACAGCTTGCAGCCATGCCACCAAGGAGACCAGCCCCACGATTTGGGGATGCTGACCTGGCCAGACTGTTGGACGTGGTCGAAATCAGACGGGATGCTCTGTTGCCCCGGGCGCTGCCACAGGGCAGCCTGCGCCACCTGGGTGGAGGTGGCAGCAGCAGTCAGATCGGGGAGTGTCATCAAGAGGACCGGTACCCAGTGCCATAAGAAGGTCAATGACCACTGGGCTGCACAGGTGGATTGGCACCGGCCCCGCATGTTGCCATACTGGAAGCCTTTTTGCCCTTGTATGAACAGTCTTCCAAATGGTCACAATCCAGTGCCAAATACCCCATTAACAAAATTGGCATCACCACATACTTAACAACCATGAATCTTATTTCTTTTGTCTAATACTATTTTACACTGTGTCAATAAAAATCTTCTTACAAGTAAGATTAAGTGTAACCAAATTTAATTCTCAAAAGGTCATTTGTCCAGAGTTTGTTGAAAAGTAATTTCTTCTTTTCTTTCTTTGATGTTGACAGATGTTACTTGTGCTGTAGAACAAAGCTTGTGTTCCATTTAGGTGCTCCTCTATGACAGAACTAGCAGAATGTCAATGTTATCTTCTTGGGACTTAGGTCTCTTTGTCCTGGGTCAAAGCTGCTTGTAATATATTTATGATGTGGTGTCTGCCCATTCCTGCGCATCTTCCATTATATGACAGGAAAGAGCTGTGGGTATGCATCTTGTGTTATCAAGAGAGATAGTAGTCTTGTACATATCTACTCCATTACTGCAGTCCCCACTCCACCTTTTCTCGCTGTTGGGCATTTTCTCAGATGATGTGTGAGACCAAACCCTGCATACTGACTTGTTTTATCTTAGTGTTGTCACGGAAGCCTTTTCATTGATTGGAGAACTTCTCAGATTTTACTTTTCATTGACTTCAATGATATTAAACAGGTAGCCTCTCTAAACCAGTCAGTCACCAGTTAGGTTGTGTTAAAATTATTTCCAAAGTCTCTGTAGCTGTTATCTCAACATTTGCAAGAGGTATGCTGACTGGACTTCAGACTTCTGTGATTGAAGCTCCACTGTAGATGTGTTTGTGGTTGTCACGCAGCAAATGCTGAATTGCAGCTCCATATTAAATAGTAATGCATGGCTGCAGAGACGAGCATGGAGGATTTCTCCAGTTCTTGTCTGCACCACCCAGCAATTCACCACTTTACATACAAACAGACAAATTAGGAGCCCCTCGAGTCTGCTCCACCATTCAATAAGATTGTGCCTTCATCACAACATTCTGCCTACCCGTGATAACCTTTGACTCCCTTGCTAGTCAAGAATCTATCTGCCTTAAAATTATTCAATGTCACTGTCTCCACCTGTCTCAGGGAAAGAGAGTACCAAAGACTCACGACCCTCTGGAGAAAACATTTCTTCTCATCTCCATCTGAAATGGGAGACCCCATGGGCGGGATTCTCCGTGTTAGCGTTTTACGACGGTGTCATCTGGCCGCGAGGAACAGCGATCCCACAATCCACTGGGGGCCACAGCACGGCACTGGAGCGCTTCACGCAGCTCCAGCCGCCGATACGGGCCCAAGCACTGCCTCTGCGGGTCCGCGCATGTGTGCCACGGCCGGCGCAGGTCCACGCATGAGCGCCACAGCCATCTCCTTGCTGACTCCCACGCACCATGGCGGAGCCCGACAGGGACCTGGCGCGGAGGAACATAGGACAACCCGCACAGCCAGAATGGCGAGGTCCCGCCGGGTAGGACCAAAGGCGAATGACGCTGGCGGGACTTGGCCTGTCGAGCGCGGAGCGGCCCCGACCGGCGCCGTAGCGACGGCGCGATTGCCGCCGATTCTCCGGAGAATCGGCGGCCCACATGGTGGGATTTCACCCCCCCCCCCCCCCCCCCCCCCCCCGGCCAATTCTCCGATCCTGCGCGGGATCAGAGAATCCCGTCCCTGATTTCTAAACTGTGTCCTCTACTTCTTGTCTCCCCCACGAGGCAAAACATCCTTTCAGTATCCACCCTGTAAAGTCTGCTCAGGATCTTATATGTTTCAATAAGATCACCTCTCAATTTTCTAAATTCCAATGGATACAGGCCCAGCCAGTCCAACCTTTCCTTATAAGATAACACCTCCCATCCCGGGTATGAATTGAGGGAACCTTCTCTGACGTGACACTAATGCGTTTATATCCTTTCTTATATAAAGAGACCTAAATTACACACATTACTCTTGATATGCTCTCACCAACATCCTGTTCAACTGTAGCAAAACATCCCTACTTTTATATTCCATTCTCTTTGCAATAAATTACAAAATTCCATTTTTAAAAATTCATTTATGGGATGTGGGCGTCGCCAAAGTTAAGTGGGAGGGAGGGAACCAATCCCACCACCCGAAAACACTTGCCAAGTGTGCGGTTGAAGGTGCAGCTCTAGGGTCAGGTTCATCGGCCATGCAAAGACCAACAGAACACATGACCAGTAACATGGAATCTCTTAGGTGGACAACATACTCGTTAGCAAGTGATCACTGAAGAACGCAGAGATCCACAGTAATGTTTGGTGGAATTCAAATTTCATTAAAAAATCTGGAAATATAAGTCGAATGATGACCATGAAACCATTATTGATTTTCTTAAAAACACACTTGGTTCAGTTTGCTTTCGGGAAGGAAATCTGCCGTCCTTACCCGGACTGGTCTACAAGTGACTCCAGACCCAATGAAATGTTGTTAACTCTTAAATGCCCTCTGAAATGGCCTAACAAACCACTCACAGTTGTATCAAACCACTACGAAGTCTACAAAGAACAAATGAAACTGGATGGACCGCCTAGCATCGACCTAGGCACTGGAAATGGCAATGGCAAACCCAGCCCCCTCCAACTTGCCTGCCTGTTACAGATGCATCTGTCTAAGACTGTATTGGTGGGAGTGACCACCACACAGTCCTTGTGGAGATGAAGTCCTGTCTTAACATTGTGGATACGCTCCATCATGTTGTGTGGCACTACAACCATGCTAAATGGGATAGCTTTCAAACAGATCTAGCAACTCAAGACTGGATAACCATGGGCCTTGGGCCATCAGCAGCAGCAGAATTGGACTCAACCATAATCTGTAACCTCATGGCCTGGCATATCCCCCACTCTACCATTACCACCAAGCCAGGGGATCTCTACTGGCTCAATAAAGAGTGCAGGAGGGCATGCCAGGAGCAACACCAGCCATACCTAAAAATGAGGCGTCAACCCAGGGAAGCCACAACACAAGACTACTTGCATGTCAAACAGCATAAGTAGCAAGTGATAGAATGCCGAGTGAATGATCCATCTTGGCCTCCTCTGGAAGACTCCAGCATCACAGATGCCAGTCTTCAGCCAATTCGATTCACTCCCATGTGATATCAAGAAACAGCTGAAAGCACTGGATACTGCCACGGATCTGGACCCTGACAATATTCCGGCAATAGTACTAAAGACTTGTGCTCCAGAACTGCGCGCCTAGCTAAGCTGTTACAGTACAGCCACAACATTAGCATCTACCCAGCAATGTGGAAAATTGGCAAGGTATGCCCTGTACACAAAAAGCAAGTCAGATCCAACCCAGCCCTTTACTGCTCCACCAGTCTACTATCGATCGTCAGTAAAGTGATGGAAGGGACTATCAAGAGTGCTATCAAGGGGCACTTGCTGAGCAATAATTTGCTTACTGACCTTAGTTTGGGCTCCACCAGGGCCACTCAGCTCCTGACGTCATTACATCCTTGGTTCAAACATGGATAAAAGAGCAGAAATCCAGAGGTGAAGGTGAAGCCCTTGATACCAAGGCTGCATTTCACCTGGCGTGACATCAAGGAACCCGAGAAAAAACGGAGTCAATGGGATTCAGGGGGAAACTCTCTGCTGGTTGGAGTCATACCTGGCACAAAGGAAGATGATTGTGGTTGGAGGTCAGTCATCTCAGCTCGAGGACATCACTGCAGGAGTTCCTCAGGGGAGTGCCCTAGGCCCAAACATCTTCAGCTGCTTCATCAATTACCTTCTCTCCATAAGTTCAGAAGTGAGGATGTTCGCTGATGATTGCACATAGTTCAGCACCATTTGCAATTCTTCAGATAATGAAGCAGTCCATGTCCAAATGCAGTAAGACATGGACAAGGTCCAGGCTTGGGTTAACAAGTGGCAAGTAACATTAATGCCACACAAGTGTCAGGCAATGACCATCTCCAACATGAGAGAATCTAACCATCACCCCTTTACATTCAAAAATGGGGGTGGGTTACCATTAATCAGAAACTCAACTGAACTAGTCATATAAATATTGTGGCTACAACAGCAGGTCAGAGGCTAGGAATCCTGTGGAGAGTAACCCACCTCCTGACTCGCAAAACCTGTCCACAATCCACAAGGTACAAGTCAGGAATGTGATGGAATACTCTCCCTTACCTTGATGAGTGCAGCTCCAACAACATGCAAGTTTGGAAACATCCAGGACAAAGCTGCTCACTTGAATAGCACCCCTTCCACAAACATTCACTCCCTCCACCACCAATGCACAGTTCTAGCAGTGTGTACCACTTACAAGATGCACTGCAGGAACTCACCAAGGCTCCTCAGACAGCAACCTCCAAACTCATGACCACTACCTTCCAGAAGGACAGGGGAAGCAGATACATGGCAACAGCACCTGGGCGCTCCCCTCCAAGCCACTCACCATCCTGACTTGGAACTATGTTGCTGTTCCTTCACTGTGGTTGGGCCAAAATCCTGGAACTTCCTCCCTAACAGCACTGTAGGTATACCTATACAACCTGGACTGCAGCGATTCAAGAAGACAGCTCAACGCCACCATCTTAAGGGAAATTAGGGACTGGCAATGAATGCTAGATCAGCCAGCGAAGCATACATCCCTGAATGCAAAAATAATTAAGTCTCTTTGCAGACTCCTGACATCCTCTTCACAACTTACTTTCCTACATATCTTTGTGTCATCATCAATTTTAGCAAACCTACGTTTGGTCTCTTTATCCAAGTCATTGTTATATTTGTAAATAGTTGAGGCCTCAGCATCGGTTCTCGTGGCACTCCTCTTGTCATACCTTGCCAACCCAAAAATGATCCATTTATGCCTACTTTCCATTTCCTGTTAGCCAACCAATCCTCTATCAATGCTCATGTCAACCCCAACACCATGAGCTCTTACTTGATGTACCTTTTGATGTGGCACCTTGTCAAATGTCTTCTTGAAATCAAAGTACAGCACATCCACAGGATCCCCTTTATCATGTTACTTGCCATTTCCTCAAAGAACTCCAATAAATTAGTAAAAAATTATTTCCCTTGCTTAATCACATTCTTTATTGTACAATTTGATAAGACCTTTCCAGAATCTAGTAAATTTTAGGAAATTAAAACCAATGCATCTACTATCTCAGTAACAATTTTCAGAGGATGAAGTCCATCAGGACCTGGGGATTTGTCAGCTTTTAATTCTAATAATTTCTTATAAACCCCGACCCTGGTATTGTTATTGATTTAGTTTCTCCCTCCCTTTCACATCCTGATTCACAATTATTTCTGGTCTGTTATTTGTATCTTCTACAGTAAAGACAGATGTAAAAGATATGTTCAATTCACTATGTCCAGGAGATATTGAACTTTTGGAAGTTTGAAAAGCACATAAATAAGTGATAGCCAAGTGGATGTCCTGAATCTTTGTCCTGAATCTGTGTGTGAGTAAAGAAATATGCAGTGAGAGTTCGTTGTATGTAAAACCTGCATTGTGGAATCTCCTTCCCAAGTGATCATGTGGAAGCAGTCCATGTGGCAATAATAAAGCGTAGTCTATTGTAGTATGTACACGTGAGGCCTGTTGAAAAACTGAGGCGGGACTCTCCCCTACCCAGCGGGGCGGGGGTTCCGGCGTAATGGAGTGGCGGGAACCACTCCGGCGTCGGGCCACCCGAAAGGTGCGGAAGTCTCCGCACCTTTAGGGGTCAAGCCCTCACCTTGAGGGGCTAGGCCCGTGCTGGAGTGGTTTCCGCTCTGCTGACTGGCAGGAAAGGCCTTTGACGCCATGCCAGCCGGCGCCGAAAGGTCTTCGCCGGGCGACGCATGCGCGGGAGCGTCAGGGGAGGGGGTCTCTTCCTCCTCCGCCATAGTGAAGACCATGGCGAAGGCAGAAGAAAAAGAGTGCCATCACGGCACAGGCCCGCCCGCGGATCGGTGGGCCCCAATCGCTGGCCAGGCCACCGTGGGGGCACCCCCCGGGGCCAGATCGCCCCACGCCCCCCCCAAGACCCCGGAGCCCGCCCGCTCCACCTTGTCCCGCTGTTCAAAAGGTGATTTAATCCACGCCGGAGGGAGAGCGTTGACAGCGGCGGAACTTCGGCCCATCGCGGGCCGGAGAATCGCTGGGGGTGGGCCCGCCGACCGGCACGGCGCGATTCCCGTCCCCGCCGACCGGTGCGGCGCGATTCCCGCCTCCGCTGAATCTATGGTGGCGGAGAATTCGGGACACGGCTGGGGCGGGATTCACACCAGCCCCCAGCGATTCTCCGACCCGGTGGGGTGTCGGAGAATGGCGCCCCAGGTTTTGGAAGGCATAGCATGCAGCATCAGTCATAATGCCAAGATGACTAGAAGTGGTTGGAGGCCTGCATGCTTTTACCATTGATTTGTTGTCATGGAATGATAGCTGGTATTACCGTGGCAGTTTCCTGAGGTTATTAACCTTTTCTTCATCGCTAGGTGTTTGAGACTGTGTTGACTCATGTAACCACTTCCTGCTGAGCAGCCTGACTGTTTTTGCTGTGTGAAAAATGCTCCAGGTTGGCAAAACATTTAAGACCAGCATTATTTCTCACTTTCTGCTGAAAGTAAGTTTCTGCAGGCAAGGGCATTCCAAGCCAGGAGTTCACCATGAATAGATATGATGTACCTTCAATCCACAAGAGAGGCAGCGAGAGCGAGTGAACATAAGGCTTTATTAGTCATGAACTTGCCTTGCCAGAGTCAATTGTACAGATGAATGCCGCCCACAAGTGGCCAGCCTATATATGCCCCGGTGTGGGCGGAGCCATACCAGGGTTACAGTACAGTACCTGGAAGCAGTTCATATCACCACTTCCAGGTCATAGGTCACAGGTTATGGTATCATGCATGCATTATGGTGAATATATTCACAAGATACAAATGCCAAACTCAAAGAAGTCCCACTATCTACAGGGGGGAAAAGCCACTTTGCCTACATTTTTCTGCTGTTTTGTCTTTAATATCCTCTTAACATCTTTATTGATTCAGTACATATACCGGTGTACTTTCAATTGCACTACTGAAAAGGAGAAAAATAAAATCTTGATCGAGAAACTGAATTCTTTCTAGGACGGCACGGGTGCGCAGTGGTTACCACTGCTGCCTCACGGCGCTGAGGACCTGGGTTCGATCCTGGCCTCGGGACACTGTCCGTGTGGAATTTGCATATTTTCCCCGTGTCTGCATAGGTCTCAACCCCACAACCCAAAGATGTGCAGGGTAGGTGGATTGTCCACGCTAAATTGATACGGAGATACGGGCACGATGTAACGGAAGTGAAACAGAATCCCTGCCGAGTGCATTTAGCAGGGTGTTTTCCGGCACTGGGAATGACGAGAGCAGCCCATCTATTAAACAGGACGCTGCTTCATTTTGGGGCCTTGGTGAGAACCTCATTGTCAAGGCCACACTTACTTCCATTTCCTACACTAACGAGCTCCTTTTAAAAATGGTGCCCTGATCTCTAGACACTGCAGTCTCCGGACACCCCCAAAATCCCAACACACCTATTAGGGGGTAATCGAGCCCCCTGCACTTGACCTCATGAGGGTAGGGCACCCCGGGCCCGAAACCCAACTTGGGCATTGCCAGCCTGGCACTGCCTGGGTGTCAGGCAGGCAGTGACACAGTGCCCAGGAGGCATCGCGTGTGACCGGGTACCCCATGCCCAGAGCCCAATTACCCAGGGGCCCTTGCTCACCTGGGAGACCCCCCTTCCCACAAGTGCCTGTGCACCTGGTCCACGTTGGTGGGGATCAGTGCTAAATAGAGTTCGCTCAGGGTCTACGTGGTGCGGGGGTTAGATCCCTTGCCGTTGGAAATTCCAGTGAGAACATATTCTAGAGAGTCTGATTGCACACTTGAAAATTAAAATTTATGACCCGCCAATTGTAGGCAGGATCCAGATCGCGATGCCTCGCGAGATCCAGTTAGATCTCGCGAGGCGTGACTCGCCAGGGAAATCTTCTCACGAGATTTGCAAACTGTGTCGCTTCCCTGAGTTGGGCATGGCGCGGCCATTAGATCGTGCCCACTATACAGAGGGAATGATATGGCACTGAAGGATAATGTTGACAGTTTCAGCACGTTTTTCCTGCAGTGCAAATATTCCCAAGCAATCAAGAGTATCTTCATTATGTTTTACCATGAGCAACTGCAACATCTAAAGGTATACTATACTCTGTTATTAATCTCAACTTTCATCTTCACTTAGAACTTGTACAGAAATTTAGAATAATTTTGTTAGATCTAATTCATCCTATGAGCCATTCCTTTCCCACATGCTGCGCAAATAGCATGATAGCAAATAGCAATGTTCTCCAACTTTGCAATTAGTTTGCAGTAATACATCTGGGTGAGACTGCGTCAATCTTTAACCAACCCAGAATAACGGATGTTGTGGTGTGACTTCAAAAGCTGTAACTCAATCAAGGGATGCCAATGATATTATAGAAGCGCATACCAAATAGTTTATGAGCTGAGAGTTTAAGCGCGTTTGAATTCAGTCATTAACTATTTCCATACACTCGACGGTTATGATCACAGCTGTGTAAAAGCTATATCTGCAAATCATAGATTATCATATAATTTACAGTGCAGAAGGAGGCCATTCAGCCCATTGAGTCTGCACCGGCTCTTGGAAAGAGCACCCTCCCCAAGGTCAACACCTCTACCCTATCCCCATAACCCATTAACCCCACCCAACACTAAGGGCAATTTTGGACACTAGGGGCAATTTATCATGGCCAATCCACCTAACCTGCACATCTTTGGACTGTGGGAGGAAAGCGGAGCACCCGGAGGAAACCCACGCACACACAGGGAGGATGTACAGACTCCGCACAGACAGTGACCGAATCGAACCTGGGACCCTGGAGCTGTGAAGCAATTGTGCTATCCACAATGCTACCGTGCTGCCCTAGTCCAGTCTAGTCCATCATTAAAAATTCTAGATTTTATCCCAGAAGTGGTAGGTTAAGAAAACAAAGAAGTCTACCTGTGGTGAATGTATAATTACTGATAATTCACCAGTGCACTGTGTTATGTTATTAGCCCTGTAGGCTCTACCTGTGGGCCATTGTGCGGTTTCACCCACAGGGGATACGTTGGGCATGTACGGGCTCCGCCCATGGCTCCACCCCCTTTACAGGAAGTATAAGAGCTGCTGACCTGCGGGGCCGCCTTCAGTGTTGTACCGGTCACAGGCAGGCTCAGTTCTAAGCTGATTAAAACCACGGTTTACTCCTCCACGTGTCTTCGAGTGAATTGATGGTCGCATCAATTTAATCAGCTTAAAATACTACGATGGAATCAGCCCTCAAACCTGACAGGCTGGAACTCGATCCACAGGCCGCGGAGGCAAAATAAAGTCTTTCACATTGGCTTCAAGGCCTATCTCGCCGCGTCGTCTACGCCATCCATCACTGTCGAACAGAAGCTGAGCCTCCTCCACGCACGGGTGAGCCATCGCATTTCTGTCCAACTCGATGAACCCGCTTCCTATACAGAGGCCCTCGCACTACTCGAACGCCTCTATATGCAGCCTGTGAACGAGGTATACGCCCGACACGTCTTCACCACTCGCCGCCAGCGCCCCGGGGAGTCGCTAGATGATTACCTACGCGACCTCAAAGCCCTCGCGTGCAACTGTAACTACCAGGCCGTTACAGCCACTCAGCACATGGAGCTCGCCGTCCGAGACGTTTACGTGGTGGGGGTCCGATCAAACTATGTGAGACAGCGCCTGCTTGAAAAAGGGACCTAGGACCTGGACAACACGGTAAAACTGGCTACCTCTGTGGAGTCCGCTTCAGAGCCTTACTGCGTTCCCGGCCGATCATGCGACCCCCTCGTGGACCCCCAACCCGAGACTACCCCAGGCCTGTGCTGTGCGGCCGCCCGCCCATCATGGGGGGCAACCCTGCTACTTTTGCGGTCAGTCCCAACAGCCCCGACTGCACTGCCCGGCCCGCAACGCGAACTGCAGCAGCTGCGGGCGAAAAGGACACTTCGCCAAGGTCTGCCTGGCCAGGTCTAAGAACTCAAACTCACAGACCCGATCCACACTCACAGGCCCGCAGACCCGGCAAGGTGGCAGCGTGTCTGCCGACTCGCCTCCGCATAACATGTGCGACTCATGGGGGCCGCCATCTTGGCCATCATCCACCATGCGGCCGGCCACGTGCGATCCATGGGGGCCGCCATCTTGGACGCCATCTTCCTCACCGCCCGCCACGCTCGACCAACGGGGTCCGCCATCTTGGCCGCCATCTGCTATGCCGCTCGACGCGTACGGCCTACACGGACAGCCATCGCGGGGCCGCCACAGCACCTCCGATCACGCCGCCGGCTACCTACATCTCAGCGCTGTCACCCTGGACCAGTCGCGACCTAAGCACCTCCGGAGCTCCATGATGGCTGTCCGGGTTAACGGGTACGAGACACATTGCCTTTTCGACTCCGGGAGCAAAGAGAGCTTCATTCACCCGGACATGGTAAGACGCTGCTCGTTCCCAATATTCCCGACGCAACAAACCATATCCCTCGCCTCTGGGTCGCACTCAGTGCAAATCCAAGGCTGCACTACTGCAACCCTAGCGATACAGGGCGCTGAGTATGCTAATTTTCAACTATATGTGCTCCCAGACCGCTGCGCTCCTCTCTTTTTGGGACTCAACTTCCAGTGCAACCTCAGGACCCTAACTCTTAAGTTCAGGGGGCCCCTGCCCCCGCTCACCATATGCAGCCACGCGACACTAAAAATCGACCCCCCCCCCCTCTTCGCAAACCTTGCCGCAGATTGCAAGCCAGTAGCCACCAGAAGCAGGCGAAAGAGCATGCAGGACAGGACGTTCATTAGGTCCGAGGTCCAGCGTCTCTTGCGGGACGGGGTCATAGAGGCCAGCAATAGCCCCTGGAGAGCTCAGGTGCTGGTCGTCAAGACCGGGGAAAAGTTCCGGATGGTGGTTGATTACAGCCAGACCATTCACCGGTTTACGCAACTCGATGCGTACCCCCTTCCCCGGATTGCAGACATGGTAAATCAGATCGCGCACTACCGCGTGTTCTCCACGGTGGATCTGAAGTCTGCATACCACCAGTTCCCAATCCGCCCTGAGGACTGCCACTACACGGCGTTTGAGGCAGACGGCCGCCTTTTCCATTTCCTCCGGGTCACGAACGGGGTTTTGGTGTTCCAACGAGCGATGGGCCGAATGGTGGACCAGTACGGGCTGCGGGCCACGTTTCTGTACTTAGACAATGTCACCATCTGCGGCCATGATCAGCAGGACCACGACGCCAACCTCCACCGATTTCTCCAAACCGCCCAAAAACTCAACCTCACCTACAAGAAGGAGAAATGCGTTTTCCGCACAACCAGGCTAGCCATCCTAGGCTACGTCATGGAAAACGGGGTCCTAGGGCCCGACCCTGACCGTGTGCGCCCCCTCCTACAACTCCCTCTCCCTCACTGCCCCAAGGCCCTGAAGAGGTGCCTTGGATTTTTCTCCTATTACGCCCAGTGGGTCCCCCAGTATGCGGACAAAGCCCACCCACTATTTAAGGCCACCCTCTTTCCACTGGCAGCTGGGGCCACCAGGCCTTCAACTGCATCAAGACGGACATCGCCAAAGCTGCGATGCACGCGGTGGACGAGTCCGTCCCCTTCCAGGTAGAGAGCGACGCCTCAGAGGTCGCTCTCGCCGCCACCCTCAACCAAGCAGGCAGACCGGTAGCGTTTTTTTCACGCACCCTCACCACCTCCGAAATTCGACAGTCCTCAGTCGAAAAAGAAGCCCAAGCCATCGTGGAAGCCGTGCAGCACTGGAGGCACTACCTCGCTGGTAGGAAGCTTACCCTCGTCACCGACCAATGATCGGTTGCCTTCATGTTTGACAATACGCAGCGGGGCAAGATCAAGAATGATAAGATCTTGAGGTGGAGAATCGAACTCTCCCTCTATAACTACGATATAGTATATCGTCCTGGGAAGCTCAACGAGCCCCCAGATGCCCTGTCCCGCGGCACATGCGCCAGCGTGCAAGATGACCGACTACGGGCTATCCACGATGGCCTCTGCCACCCAGGGGTCACCCGGTTCGCCTATTACATCAAGGCCCGCAACCTGCCCTACTCCACCGAGGAGGTCAGAGCTATAACCAGAGACTGCCAAATCTGTGCGGAGTGTAAACCGCACTTCTATCGACCGGATAAGGCCCACCTGGTAAATGCATCCCGGCCCTTTGAACTGGTAAATGCATCCCGGCCTCAGTATCGATTTCAAAGGGCCCCTCCCCTCCAATAACCGCAACACGTACTTCCTTAACATCATAGATGAGTTCTCCCGCTTCCCGTTTGCCATCCCCTGCCCTGATATGACCACCCCCACTGTCATTAAAGCCCTGCATAGTGTCTTCACCCTGTTTGGTTTCCCCAGTTATGTCCACAGCGACAGGGGCTCGTCGTTCATGAGCAACAAACTGCGCCAGTACCTGCTCAGTAAGGGCATTGCCTCTAGCAGGACTACCAGTTATAACCCCAGGGGAAACGGGCAGGTGGAGAGGGAGATCGTGACGGTCTGGAAGAACGTCCTACTGACTCTGCGGTCCAGGAATCTCCCAGTTTCTCACTGGCAGGAGGTCCTCCCCGATGCACTCCACTCTATCAGATCCCTCCTTTGCACAGCCACAAACCAGACTCCTCATGACCGTTTGTTTGTTTTCCCTAGGGGAGCTACCTCAGGGGCCTCGCTTCCGCCCTGGCTGATGACACCGGGTCCAGTCCTCCTCCGAAAATATGTTCGGAGCCATAAGACCGACCCCCTGGTAGAGAGGGTCCAGCTCCTGCACTCCAACCCACACTATGCGTACGCGAACACCCCGATGGCCGGCAAGATACCGCCTCCCTCCGGGACCTGGCGCCCGCAGGCTCCAACACCACTCCCACTACTGCACCCCCACACTATGTCTCGTCCAACCTCCCATGTTCAGCGCCCCCACCCCGATATGGTTCCCGCGCTCCCTCCCACCCGCCGCACCAGTCCACAGGAATGAAGCTCCGGAAGAGCGGCTGCAACACCAGTGCTTCGGCGGTCGCAACGTACGATCCGGGCACCGGACCAACTGAATCTATGAGCCCGTCACCCCCGTCGGACTTCATTTTTTAATCAGGGGGTGAATGTGGTGAATCTATAATTACGGCTAATTCACCAGTGCACTGTGTTATGTTATTAACCCTGTGGTCTCTACCTATGGGCCATTGTGTGGCTTCACCCACAGGGGATATGTTGGGGCATGTACGGGCTCCGCCCATGGCTCCACCCCCTTTACAGGAAGTATAAGAGCTGCTGACCTGCGGAGCCGCCTTCAGTGTTGTACCGGTCACAGGCAGGCTCAGTTCTAAGCTGATTAAAACCACGGTTTACTTCTCCACGTGTCTTCGAGTGAATTGATGGTCGCATCACTATCTACTGGATATTATTGCCATTTCAATGTTTAAGCTAAAATACATAAGCAAATTTGTAATATTGTAATAATGTGCCCATCATCTATAAACTTGAGTTCATCCAAAACACTGCTATCCATGCCCTAACTCGCACCAAGTCCCATTCTCCCCTGTGCTTGCTGACCTACTTTGGCTCCCAGCCAGGCAACACCTCGATTTTAAAATTCATCCTTGATGTCATAT
Source organism: Scyliorhinus torazame (assembly GCF_047496885.1). NCBI lineage: Eukaryota > Metazoa > Chordata > Chondrichthyes > Carcharhiniformes > Scyliorhinidae > Scyliorhinus > Scyliorhinus torazame. The sequence continues at coordinate 228,884,535 of NC_092716.1, forward strand.
CATTCCTTGGCCTTTCTCCATTCCCGCCTCGATAACCTCCTCTAGCTCGATGACCCTCCAAATTCATTGTGCTCCTTCAAATCTGGCTCTTGCTTATCCCTAATTTTAATTGCTCCGTAACTGGTGGTTGTGTCATTAGATTCCAGAGCCCCAGAATTCCCTCCCTAAACCTCTCTCCTCCTCCTATAATATGCTCCTTAAAAATTACCTTTGAGACCAGGCTTTTGGTCACCTCTCAGCAGACAGAGAATCAGCAACCCATTCTGACCAGATTCCCCGAGCAGGCATCAAAGGTCGCTGGAACTCGAGCAGTAGTTACTGGTGTGTTTTCATCTGAATCCTAAGCTGGTGTAAAGATGCGGAGATTCCGCTGGATTCAGCCAAACAGATCAAGAATTTAACAGTTGAGAACAGCTTTAACATTTTCCCTGAATTTTGATTTAAAGTGCTGCCTCCTCCCTGCAGTCTGGCAGCACTACTGTTAGAGGTGGCCTCTGCTGAGGCTGCAGGGAGAAGGAGGGACTGCCTCCATTTTGAGTCTTTGAAGGGCTGGTGGGAAATCATTTTAATGTGATGGTGTCAAGCAGGCAGGCTGCAGTGATTCCCACCTTCGAGGCACAGGAGCAGCCATTACCCTGGGAGGAACACTTCCATGGGACACGGAGCCTCTGGTAAGGAAGGTGGTTCCACTGGGAGGCTGCCTGAATGTACATGGTGGTTTCCCCACATGTCAGGGGGTAGTGCCATTCTGTCGCCAGTATAATTCTGGTGGGGCATAAAATTACCATTAATCGGCCAGTTATTTGGGTAAATTGGCCACCTGCCTCAGGTTGCTGTTCCTACCATTTGAAGTGTACTGCAATGGTGGGAAGATTTTGGACTTCCCTTCCAACATCTTCTGCTACCCCTCCCGCTACCCAATCTATCTCCGGATTGTCGGTAATGTCTCGGCCAATGTTTTCACAGAATGGGTAGGATTAAAATCCACATCATGCTGGAACTATCCTCCGATGACTGCATGTCTTGGCCTCCAATTCCCCAAACAAATTCCTAACCAGTTCAGAAATGAGGTTGGGGGGGCAGGTTTCAATTCCTTTATAGTACAAAAAGACTTTAGGGGCAAAGGGCGCAAGATCAGTTGGGATATAGACACCAAAAACAATAGAAATGAAAAAGTGAAGAGAATGTAGTCTTAATTGTGTTTCACATTCTCCAGATCCCCACCAATATCATGGATATGTGGAGCCCCAGCATCCAGACCCAATATACTCTCAATTACAAAAATCTCAAACAAATATTCTTAGTACTTTATAATAGAATCATAGAATCCCTACTGTGCAGAAGGAGGCCATTTGGCCCATTGAGTCTGCATCGTCCCTCCAAAAGATCACCCTAACCAGGCCCACGCCCCAGCCCCATAACCCCACCTAACTGTTAGGCACTAAAGGACAATTTAGCATGGCCAATCCACCTAACCTGCACAATAAAGGTAACTGTGATGGTACATGCATAAGCTGGCTATGATGGACTGGGAAACATTACTGAAAGAAAGGACAGTGGACAGGCAATGGCAGGCATTCAAAGAACAAATAGGTGAACTCCAAAGTTGTTCATTCCTATTTGGCGCAAGAGTTAAAAGGGAACTGTGGCCAAACCATGGCTTACAAGAGAAATTAAAGGTAGTATTAGATTCAGAGAAGAGGCATCCAAGTTAGCAAGAAAAAGCAATAGATCTGAGGATTGGGAACAGTTTAAAATTCAGCAAAGGAGAACCAATGGATTGATTCAGAAGGGGAAAATACAAAATGAAAATAAGCTAGCAGGGAACATAAAAACTGACTTTAAATGTTTCTATAGGTATGTAAAGAGAAAAGGATTGAAAAAACGAATGTAGGCCCCTTACAGTTAGAAATGGGGGAATTCATAACAGGGAACAAAGAAATGGCCGAGGAACTAAATTTGTACTTTGCTTCTGTCTTCACAAAGGAAGACTGGAATAATGTACCAGAAGTTCTGAGAAACACAAGTTTCAGTGAGGAGCTGAAGGAAATTAGTACTACTAAAAAATGGTTTTGGGCAAATTAATGGGATTGAAAGCGGACAAATCTCCAGGGCCTGATAATCTTCATCCCAGAGTACTTAAGGAAGTGGCCCTAGAAATAGTAGATCCATTATGGTCACTTTCCAAAATTCTGGGTCTTTTTCAATTGTTAGGCAGTGATTAATGGGGTATCCAACTGTTCATATTATATATTAATGACTTGGACGAGGGAACTAAATGTATTATCTCCAAATTTGCAGATGATACAAAGTTGGGTGGGGTGTGAGCTGTGAGGAGGAAGCAGAAATGCCAAAGCGGGATTTGGACAGGCTGAGTGTGTGGGCATATAAGAACATAAGAACTAGGAGCAGGAGTAGGCCATCTGGCCCCTCGAGCCTGCTCCGCCATTCAATGAGATCATGGCTGATCTTTTGTGGACTCAGCTCCACTTTCCGGCCTGAACACCATAACCTTTAATCCCTTTATTCTTCAAAAAACTATCTGTCTTTATCTTAAAAACATTTAATGAAGGAGCCTCTACTGCTCCACTGGGCAAGGAATTCCATAGATTCACAACCCTTTGGGTGAAGAAGTTCCTCCTAAACTCAGTCCTAAATCTACTTCCCCTTATTTTGAGGCTATGCCCCCTAGTTCTGCTTTCACCCGCCAGTGGAAACAACCTGTCCGCATCTATCCCCTTCATAATTTTATATGTTTCTATAAGATCCCCCCTCATCCTTCTAAATTCCAACGAGTACAGTCCCAGTCTACTCAACCTCTCCTCTTAATCCAACCCCTATGCATGGCAGATGCAGTATAATGTGGATAAATATGAGGTATCGGCCTCGGTTATTATTTGAATGGGTGTGAATTGAGAGAGGTGGATACTCAGCGAGACCTTGGTGTCCTCGTGCATCAGTTGCTGAAAGTAAGCATGCAGGTACAAACAGCAGACAGCAAAGAAGGCAAATGGCATGTTGGCCTTCATAGCGAGAGGATTTGAGTACAGGAATAGGGATGTTTTACTGCAATTGTATAGGGCATTGGTGAGGCCACACTTGGAGTATTGTGAGTAGTTATGGTGTCCTTAACTGAGGAAGGATGTTCTTGCTATGGAGGGAGTGCAGCGAAGATTTACCAGGCTGATTCCTGGGATGGCGGGACTGTCATATGAGGAGAGACGAAGTCGGTTAGGATTATATTCATTGGAGTTTAGAATAGTGAGACGGGATCTCATAGAAACGTATTAAATTCTAACAGAATTGGACAGGTCAAAAAGAATGTTTCCAATGGTGGGGGAGAGCAGAACTAGGGTTCATAGTTTGATAATAAGGGGTAAACCTTTTAGGACTGAGGCAAGGAGAAATTTCTTCACCCAGAGAGTTGTGAATCTGTGGAATTCACTACTACAGAAAGTAGTTAAGGCCAAAACGTTGTGTAATTTCAAGAAGGAATTAGATATAGCTTTTGGGGCTAAAGGGATCAAGGGATATGGGGGGAAGGTGGGATCGAGGTATTGAACTTGATGGTCAGTCATGATCATAATGAATAGCGGAGCAAGCTTGAAGGGTTGAATGGCCTCCTCCTGCTTCTATTCTCTACGTATGTTTCTATGTCTGCACATCTTTGGACTGCGGGAGGAAACCGGGGCACCCAGAGGAAACCCACGCAAACACAGGGAGAACGTGCAAACTCCACACTGTCACCCAAGGTTGGAATCAAACCCCGGTCCCCGGCGCTGTGGGGCAGCAGTGCTAACGACTGTGCCACCGTACTGACCCATGTTTATGTTTCAGACCCCCAAACACTTACTTTTCTTACATGACTTCAAAGTTATGTGAGGGAGATTGAGAACTTAGTGGAGTGGTGCAGCGACAACAATGTATCCCTCAATGCCAGCAAAACTAAATAGCTGGTCATTGACTCCAGAAAGCAAAGTACTGTATACACCCCTGTCAGCATCAACGGGACTGAGGTGGAAATGGTTAGCAGTTTCAAATTCCTCGGGGTACACATCTCCAAAAATCTGTCCTGGTCCACCCACGTCGACGCTACCACCAAGAAAGCACAATAGCGCCTCTATTTCCTCAGGAAACTAAGGAAATTCGGCATGCCCACATTAACTCTTACCAACTTTTACAGAAGCACTATAGAAAGCATCCTATCTGGCTGCATCACAGCCTGGTATGGCAACTGCTCGACCCAAGACCACAAGAAACTTCAGAGAGTCGTGAACACAGCCCAGTCCATCACACGAGCCTGCCTCCCATCCATTGACTCCATCTACACATCCCGCTGCCTGGGGAAAGCGGACAGCATATTAAAGACCCCTCCCACCCGGCCTACTCACTCTTCCAACTTCTCCCATCGGGCAGGAGATACAAAAGTCTGAAAACACGCACGAACAGACTCAAAACAGCTTCTTCCCCACTGTTACCAGACTCCTAAACGACCCTCTTATGGGCTGACCTCATTAACACTACATCTCTGTATGCTTCACCCGTTGCCGGTGTTATCTAGTTACATTGTCTACCTTGTGTTGCCCTATTATCTATTTTATTTTATTTCCTTTTCTTTTCACGTACTTAATGATCTGTTGAGCTGCTCGCAGAAAAGTATTTTTCACTGTACTTTGGTACATGTTACAATAAACAAATCCAATCCAATGATTATTTTCACTGTTGCTATACTTGTTTTACCCCAATCTCAAAAACAATTATTTTCATCTTTGCTTACTGTGTATGCTTTACAGCTTGAATGGCCTTAGCATGGCTCAGTGCCATTTTTATGCAAATTTGCATGGCATAGTAACAGCAGCATCTTGAAACCTCACCAACCTGCAGGAGTAAAAGTTCATCAGAACAACACCCCAAAGTGGCATACTTTTAATAGCTATCTTTTTTGTTTATACCTACTTTGTTTTGCATGACCAATGATGCAGAGCCTGATGCAACATTTCATGGCTCCCACACACAAGAAGACAGCTTTATCAAAAAATATAAGTAGATTTTTGTGAGTTTTCCTCTGGCAAACAATTGGCTGTTGAAGAAGTGTTGTCGTCACTACACAAACCACCAAGATTTTATTTATGCTACAGATCAGTCTCAGTGACACTGTTTAACATACCACATAACTGAAATCAAGTGGCCAGAACAAAAATAGAAAAATGCATTTCCTTTAAAGTCTACTGTTGCTTGTATTTGCTACAACATTATGAAGAGTTTTCCACCGTCATGCATACCGATAGTCATAAATTAGTCAAGTTTGTTGATTGCTGAAACTCCCAATTCTTTGGTTTTAAATTATGGAAACCTTGGAAGAATCTCAAATTGAGTTAGTTACGATTATTGAGAAATTCATACTCCAGGATAGCTCAATAGCAACAGGAAAACCATATAATGCCACGTTAAAGCATTTGCACATGCACAAATATAGTGTACTGCAATTAGTGAAAAGTTACCAGCCAAAGCCAGACCTAACATGATTCTTATGCCAGCAGCATATCCATCTCCTGAGCCTTGGAAAACTTCTCTTGTGGAAGGTTTCTCATGATATTGGAAAATCATCCACATTACAGCTTGCCTCCAATGGCGGTCAATTTTAATATCTTTGTGGCTACCCAGACTGCTTATCTAACATCTGAAATTAGATGAGCTGCAACTCCCTCCAGTTGAACATTGGGAAGATTAAAGTCTTTGTCTCTGGCCCTGCGCAAGGGTCTGTAATACTTGGCACTGATTGCATCTCCCACTTCAGACATCACAGACAGATTCAGACTGTTTGTAACTTCAGTGTCCTACTCAACTCCCAGCTCTACATCACTCCAACACAAATACAGTCTACTTCTATCTCCATAACATTATCTACTTCTACTCTATCCATTTACTACTCAAACCCCCAGAATAATGTTTCAGGAGATGACAGTTCATCAGAACCCAAATGAAAGGTCATCGACCTGAAACCTAATTCTGAATTCTGGAATGTAAAATTGAATGGGTAGGATTCACAATTTCAGGTTCAGGTGAGCAGGGCCTTGGGTGGGAAATCTGCTCTTTCACCTATTGAGGCCAATTAATGGCCACCTAAGGGCCTTACCCACCCAGTGTCGGAATTTAGGCTGGCGGGAACGGGTAGGGTGGATAACAGAGGAACAAACCTTTCTTCGTCACAGGCCGGAAGGGGGACACTCAAGCTGAAGCCCTTTCAGAGTTGGGGCTCCCTTCCCTCCAGGACCTCTGAGCTTCCTTACTCCCGACAACAGGATCACACCCTTCCCGACCCGCAAGGGTGTCCCCAACGCTCCCGCCCCCCCATACTTATCTTTATAACAGCCCTAGGGCTTAATTCCAGGCAGAGCGCTACAGTACCGCTTCTAGCCACTGTGGCACTGTGCCTGGCTGGGTCTAACAGGTGAGACTTCCTTCCAAGGAATGTTAGAAGACCCACCCACTGCCAATCAATGCTCAAGCGAGTGTTAAATGGCATAGGGCTTCCAATAGTCTGTGGTAGCATGTTACACGCCAGCTCTCAGGATGGTGGGCGCCAAACACCGGCCATCCTTAAAATTCTACCCTTGTAGTTTTCACGTCACTAATGTAAGACTGATTGGCTTATCAGATTCATCGTGTTCCACTTTTTGAAAAGGCTTGTAGTTTATACTTTGTTTTAAATTTGGCTTGTTGAGTTAGTATTATATTGATTTGATTAGTGTTATATTGTAGCACTGTGTTATCTGGTGTACTCAGTATTATATTGGTGTACGCCGTCAGTGTTATGTAGGTAAGTTCGGCTAACATTATATAGATGTGCTTAGTGCTATATAGGTCTACACGTATGAAATAGAAATAGAAAGATAAAAACCACTTGGGTGTAAAAATTGCTTGGGGAAATGTCTGGTTAAAAACTGTTAAAAATCTAATCCTACAGATTGTATTTTAGATTTAGATCAAGTTTTGTTTTAAGATTTACAGTCAATGGAATCAAATGATAAAGAAAAAAAGTGTGGTACATTCAAAATAAGGCCATGGTATTACATCGTACGCATAAGATATTTTACTTTTGACTTTATTTCACTGAAATGAAACATTCTTATTCAAATCGCATAACTCTCTGAGGGCAGTACAGTAGCATAGTGGTTAGCACTGTGGCTTCACAGCGCCAGGGTCCCAGGTTCGATTCCCTGCTGGGTCACTGTCTGTGCGGAGTCTGCACGTTCTCCCCGTGTGTGCGTGGGTTTCCTCCGGGTGCTCCGGTTTCCTCCCACAGTCCAAGGACGTGCAGGTTAGGTGGATTGGCTATGCTAAAAAATTATCCTTCGTGTCCAAAAAAAGTTAGGAGGGGTTATTGGGGTTTGGGGGATAGGGTGGAAGTAAGGGCTTAGGTGGGTCGGTGTAGACTTGATGGGCCAAATGGCCTCCTTCTGCACTGTATGTTCTATGTTCTATATGTGCGCTCATCTAATTCTGGCCCCTCGGGTATTCCTGATTTTAATTGTTTCACCATTGGTGACCATTCCTTCAGTTGTCTAAACCCTAAGCTCTGCAATTTCCTCCCCACATCTCTCTATCTCAGTTTTTACCTTCAAGACATCCTGAAAATACATCTCTTTTACCAAGCTTTTGGTCATCTGACCTCATGTATTTATGTGGCTCTGTGTCATATTTTGTTTTATAATGATCCTGTGAAGGGCCTTGGAATGTTTATTGCACTGTAGTGACTACATAAGTATAAATCATTGCTATTAACATGCGATCCTTAACATGTTTAGTTGTTTATGATACTAATCAGCTAACAACATGCTTTCATTCGATGGCTGCAATTTACAGCTTTGCACTTCCTAAAGACAGGGCAAGCCACCCGCTTGTCCAGCTGAAAACAGGTTGGCCTTGATTTTAACTGGGAGCAAGTTGGGATAGCCAGGACCCAGAGAGACCCCATAGGGATCTCTGTCAAAGCCCTGGCCATTTTAACTCACAGGTCACATTTAAATATTTTGTGTCAATATCCCTCTTGATGCCAGCAAGAGATGTCAGGGTCAGTGGGCAAGACTGATGTCAGGGACAATTGGCAAGAACAGAAATCTGGCAGGAAGTGTTAGGATGCTGGAGATGCAAAGTAACAGTCCAGTGATTGATAAGGGCTTTAGCAGCTGATATCAGTGCTAAATGCAAGAGACAGGATCAGGGCTGGGGCGATCCAATGACTCCTTGGTGAGATCTGAGGAGAGCACTCCTGACCTTTCTGGACATGAGGACTAGTCATTTTTTAAAACTAACATGGCCTCCTCTGGTCAGGTTTGACAGTGGGTGGACCTCCCCAAGTCAGCATGAAATAGATGTTGCAGTGCCAATGACATTGTGTATTTTATGTGAAGATGTTACCAGTTGTGTACTAATTTTATATTTCATATGAATTATGCTCCTAAAATTATGTCTGGACTACCAACATATAAATGCTACCCATGTTGATAGAAAATGTATTGGGGGTGTCAACAATGCCACTAAAATAGCAGAACTCACCCAAGTGTGGAAATAATTCCCAAACTTAAGCTATGATTAGACCTGGGTTCACACTAGCAGCTAATGACATTGCTTATATCTGCTCTTTTCTGAGCTGTCAAGTGCATGCCTGTAGCTCTTAGCAGTGGAACTGAAGTAATGATGACACACACGGCCACTTGGCCCCATATTCTAAATGCTACTGTTCTCTACTAAAAATATTACTTACTTCACTCCATATCGATCCCGGAACATGATATGGTTTCTAAAAGTGCGATTTACATCAAGGTCTATTTGTTTAATATCTGCTGAAACACTTTGTGCTTGTATTTTCATTTTCTGTAAAAAGAAATAAAGACAATTTTAATTGTGGGAAAGTATCACAAAGGTTAAAAAGTACTTAAGGTGCATAAACGGCAATTTGGCTCAACAGGTTCATGTCTGTGTTTGTGCACCATGTGAGCCTCATCATACCCTTCTTCATCTAACTTATTCAGCTCCAAACCTCATTACAGCTTTGGTTCAAACGTGGCCAAAAAAGGTGAATTCCAGAGGTGAGATGAGAGTGACTGCCTTTGACATCAAGGCAGCATTTGACCAAGTGTGACCCCAAGAAGCCCAAGTACAATTGAAATCAATGGAAATCAAGAGACAAACTCTGCTGGGTGGAGTCAAACCTAACACAAAGGAAGATGGTTGTGGTTGTTGGAGGCCAATCATCTTAGCCCCAGGATAGCACTGCAGGAGATCTTCAGGATAGTGTCCTTGCCCAACCATCTTCAGCTGCTTCATCAATAATCTTCTCTTCATCATAAGGTCAGGGGTGGAGATATATGATGATATTGGCATTGAGTTCAGACCCAATCGCAACTCCTCAGATAATAAAGCAGTTCATGCCTGTACACAGCAAGACCTGGACAACATTCAGGCTTGGGCTGATAAGTGCTAAGTAATATTTGTGTCATACAAGTTCCAGGAAAGGATCATTTTTAACAAGAGGGAACCTAACCATCTCCCTTTATTTCAACGGCACTGCAATCATTGTACGCCTTATCACCAACATCCTGTGGGTTACCATTGACTGGAAACTTAACTGAACCAGTCATATAATTAATGTGGCTACAATAGTAAGTCAGGGATAGGAATTCTGGTAACTCACCTTCTGACTTCCCAAAGCCTGTCCACATAGAGTCTGCAAAGGGATATAGATAGATTAAGTGATTGGGCAAAGATTTGGTCGATGGACTATAATGTGGGAAAATGTGAAGTTTCCCACTGTCATATTCCACAGGGAACATACGGGGTGGGAATGATGATCTTCCCCGAGGTTCTCACGGAATACGAGCTCCCCGTTGAGGGGCGGGGAAACTTCATTCAGCAACGTACAAAAAGTTGGCCAGTAAGGCACCAACCGTGAGCAGACCTAGTAGGGATCTACCGGTCGTTGTGTATACGTAACTGTCAAGTTCTTAATTCTTACTCGGTGTGGATTCCCTGTGGCCTTATTAAACCCACTTTATAGTAGGAAGAAAATAAAAACATTTTTTAAAAAAATGGAAACTGCAGAATGTGGGGGACAGATTCATAGAATCCCTGTAGTGCAGGAGACCATTCGGTCCATTGAGTCTACACCGACCTCTGAAAGAGCACCCTACCTAAGCCCACTCCCCTGCCCTATCCCCGTAACCCAACCTAGCCTTTGGGCCATTTAGGCAACCTTTGGACACTAAGGGGAAATTTTAGCATGGCCAATCCACCTAACCTGCACAACTTTGGACTGTGGGAGGAAACCGGAGCACCCAGAGAAAATCCACGCAGACACAGAAAGAATGTGTGTCATTGCTTCCAACATGCCGTCTCACCTGAACCCAAGAAGCCAACAACCCAGGCTCCAGCGGGTTCATCCATTCCCCAACCCCTCACGACTGACATCCGAAACAGGACAACATAGGACCAGGAGTCGGAAGGCAAATCCCAGGCCTTGGAGACAGGATCAAATGTGCTCCCTCGATCCAAGGAAAGCGCTTCCTTCGCTACCAGAAACTCCTCGTACGCCTTCAACCCCTCCATAAATACGCCTTGCAATTCTCAAAATTGAGTTTTGACGACCTGCACTGCAGAGCCGAGACATTCGGAAAGAACAACATCATCGTTAGCAGCCATCATCCAACGGAACACACCCTACTGTCAACGCGGGAATCCTCCCAAAAGCAGCCGCACCGTAAATTGGAAGGCCCTACCCCACCTCCTTCCAGCCACCACAAATCACCCAGGATTTAAGCATATTGTCTCAAATCTAGAGTGCTGAAGCATTGACCAACAAATCTCAGGACATAGTAAAAACCTCAACCGCTCCTCATATGACAAATCCTTAATTCCGGGTATTATTCTTGTGAACCTCCTCTGGACCCTCTCCAAGGCCAGCACATCCTTCCTTAGATACGGGGCCCAGAACTGCTCACAATATTCCAAATGGGGTCTGACCAGAGCCTTTTACAGCCTCAACAGTACATCCCTGCTCTAGTATTCTAGCCCTCTCGACATGAATGCTAACATCGCATTTGCCTTCCTAACTGCCAACTGAGCCTGCATATTTTTTTAAAATATTTTTATTAGGGTATTTGCAAGTTTTTATAATAATAACAGTAACAACAACATAAACATGGTACAATAAACATTTCTACCACATCACAATCTTCACACACCCCAACCATAAAACAACAATCCGGCCCTCTTCCGCATCCCCCCCCGCCTTTGGAATTCTGCATCTGCTGACATTTTAACTTTCCCCAAGAAAGTCGACGAATGGCTGCCACCTCCGGGTGAACTCTACCATTGACCCTCTTAAGGCAAACTTTATTTTCTCGAGACTGAGAAACCCAGCCATGTCACTAACCCAGGTCTCTAGACTCGGGGGGCTTCGAGTCCCTCCACATTAATAAGATCCGTCTCCGGGCTACCAGGGAGGCAAAGGCCAAGATGATGGCCTCTTTTGCCCCTACATTCCCGATACTCCAAAGATCGCCTCCTCTGGACTCGGCACCACCCGTGTTTTGAGTACCATGGACATTGCCTTAGCAAAACCCTGCCAGAATCCTCTAAGTTTCGGGCATGCCCAAAACATATGGACATGACTTGCTGGACTTCTCGCACACCTGTCCTCTACCCCAAAAACTTTGCTCATCCGGGCCACCGTCATGTGTGCCTGGTGGACTATCTTGAATTATATCAGGCTAAGCCTGGCACATGATGAGGATGTATTAACCCTGCTTAGGGCATCCGCCCACAAACCCGCCTCTATCTCTCCTCCTAGCTCGTCCTCCCACTTGCCCTTAAGTTCCTCCACCGCAGTTTCCTCCGCCTCCAAAAGTTCCTGGTAAATATCTGATAGCTTCCCCTCTTCCACCCAGGTACTGGAGACTACTCTGTCCTGTATCCCCCGTGGCGGTAGCAGCGGGAAGGCTGGAACCTGCTTTCTCAAGAAGTCTCGCACCTGCAAATACCTAAACCCATTCCCTGCTGGCAATTCAAATTTATCCTTCAATGCTTTCAAGCTGGGGAAGCTCCCATCTATAAATAGATCCCCGATCCTCCTAATTCCTGCCCTTTGCCATCTCCGGAACCCACCATCCAGTCTATCCGGTACAAACCGATGATTATTATAAATCGGGCTCCAAACCGATGCTCCCTCCACTCTCTTAAATCTCCTCCACTGCCCCCAGATTCTCAGAGCCGCCACCACCACCAGACCTGTGGAGTATTGGGCCGGCAAGATCGGAAGAGGTGCTGATATCAGTGCTGCCAAACTTGTGTCTTTACATGACGCCGCCTGAACCTGCATATTAACCTTAAGAGAATCTTGAACTAGGACTCCTTAGTCCCCTTGTGCTGCTGATTTCCGAAGCCTTTTCCCATTTAGAAATATTCTATGGGCACGATTCTCCGGAACAATTTCTAAGTGTAGTGAGCGGGAATTGCCGCAAGCTTCCTGGCCCAGGAAGGCCAACAACGCTATTCAACGTTAATTGGTCGACTTAACGAGGCACCATAGGCTTCTTGCCCCATTCCGCCATAAAAGGCCCGCCAGCCGATACGCCGGCACCGCGCTCGCCAGCCCCCCCCCCGTTAACAAGGTCAAGCAGCACTTAAACGGCACTCGCTCAGTCAACTCCAGCCAGCTCGCAACAATGGCGCCGAGGAGACCAGCCCCAAGATTCGGGGACGCTCACCTGGGAAGGCTCCTAGACGCAGTGGAGGCTAGGAGGGATGTCCTGTTCCCCCGAGTGTCCCGGAGGGCTAGCCATAGTGTCCCAGCACTGCCTGGGACAAGGTGGCGGCAGCTGTGAGCTTGGGGAATGTGACCAGGAGGACTGGCCTCCAGTGCTTTGCTCATCACGAGTGAGTCGACACCAGTGCCCCATCCCCAAACACCCACCCCTCCCTGCCGAAACCAATCCGCCCTCAAGGAGGCATCCACCCCCCCTCCAACTCTCCATGTGACCCCCAACCCTCCCTCCATCCCCCTCCCCCTTCAACATCCCCCTAACCCTCCCTTCACCCCCCCCAACCCTCCCTTCACACACCCCGCTCCCACCACTGTGAACCACGCATGTGGCTAACGATGCCCCTCTATGTCTCCTCAGGAAAATCTCTTCCATAATCGCCGGGAAATGGCACAGACTTGCGGACAGGTTTCAGACCTAAGAATCCTCTCCACATTCGAGGAGCGTGCCCTGGAGATGACCGGTGTGGCCAAGGGCGTGGGGAAGGGGTGGTGGGAGTTGGGAGGGGAGGCGACACTATCGGGAGAGTGGGGACTTGTCTTACACATTAAACACCCTTGTGCACAACCATTATGATGCCACTGTCACTTTCTTTTGCAATGCGGGCTGACCTCCAGACCCTTGGCCCATTTCTCCAGGCTTTTCCCCCTCCCATGGCACCCACTCACCCTCCGCCAATGGACATGTCCCCAGAGCCGTGTCCCATCCCCTGGGTGTTCGGATGTTAGTTGTTGCATGTGTGGTGTTGCCTCCCACAGTGTTAAGGCACAATGTCCATGCATCAAGGTGTGTTGGGATGCTAGGCAATGAGTGCTACATGGCCCACCCACCCATGGGAATCCACTTGGGTGGTCACTTAACCACGATTGCCAATTCCCTATTTTTTTTTTTTATTAAATATTTTATTGAAAATTTTTGGTCAACCAACACAGTACATTGTGCATCCTTTACACAATATTATAACAACACAAATAACAATGACCTATTTTATAAACAAAAAATGAATAAATAATAAATAACAAAAATGAAAACTAGCCCTAATTGGCAACTGCCTTGTCACAAGTAACACTCTCCAAAAATATAATTTAACAGTCCAATATATAATTATCTGTAGCAACGACCTATACATACTGTACAGTATATATTAACAACCCTGAGAGTCCTTCTGGTTCCTCCTCCCCCCACCCCTCCCCTCCCCCCCCCTCCCCCCCCCCCCCCCCGATCCTGGGCTGCTGCTGCTGCCTTCTTTTTCCCATTCCGTCTATCTTTCTGCGAGGTATTCGACGAACGGTTGCCACCGCCTGGTGAACCCTTGAGCCGACCCCCTTAGGACGAACTTAATCCGCTCTAGCTTTATAAACCCCGCCATGTCATTTATCCAGGTCTCCACCCCCGGGGGCTTGGCTTCTTTCCACATTAGCAATATCCTGCGCCGGGCTACTAGGGACGCAAAGGCCAAAACATCGGCCTCTCTCGCCTCCTGCACTCCCGGCTCTTGTGCACCCCCAAATATAGCCAACCCCCAGCTTGGTTCGACCCGGACTCCTACTACTTTTGAAAGCACCTTTGTCACCCCCATCCAAAACCTCTGTAGTGCCGGGCATGACCAAAACATATGGGTATGATTCGCTGGGCTTCTCGCGCACCTCGCACACCTATCCTCCACCCCAAAAAATTTACTGAGCCGTGCTCCAGTCATATGTGCCCTGTGTAATACCTTAAACTGAATCAGGCTTAGCCTGGCACACGAGGACGACGAGGTTACCCTGCTTAGGGCATCTGCCCACAGCCCCTCCTCGATCTCCTCCCCCAGCTCTTCTTCCCATTTCCCTTTTAGTTCATCTACCATAGTCTCCCCTTCGTCCCTCATTTCCCTATATATATCTGACACCTTACCATCCCCCACTCATGTCTTTGAGATCACTCTGTCCTGCACCTCTTGTGTCGGGAGCTGCGGGAATTCCCTCACCTGTTGCCTCGCAAAAGCCCTCAGTTGCATATACCTGAATGCATTCCCTTGGGGCAACCCATATTTCTCGGTCAGCGCTCCCAGACTCGCGAACTTCCCATCCACAAACAGATCTTTCAGTTGCGTTATTCCTGCTCTTTGCCACATTCCATATCCCCCATCCATTCCCCCCGGGGCAAACCTATGGTTGTTTCTTATCGGGGACCCCCCCAAGGCTCCAGTCTTTCCCCTATGCCGTCTCCACTGTCCCCAAATCTTCAGTGTAGCCACCACCATCGGGCTTGTGGTGTAGTTCCTCGGTGAGAACGGCAATGGGGCTGTCACCATAGCCTGTAGGCTAGTCCCCCTACAGGACGCCCTCTCTAATCTCTTCCACGCCGCTCCCTCCTCCTCTCCCATCCACTTACTCACCATTGAAATATTAGCGGCCCAATAATACTCACTTAGGCTCGGTAGTGCCAGCCCCCCCCTATCCCTGCTACGCTGTAAGAATCCCTTCCTCACTCTCGGGGTCTTCCCGGCCCACACAAAACCCATGATGCTCTTTTCAATCCTTTTAAAAAAAGCCTTCGTGATCACCACCGGGAGGCACTGAAACACAAAGAGGAATCTCGGGAGGACCACCATCTTAACCGCCTGCACCCTCCCTGCCATTGACAGGGATACCATATCCCATCTCTTGAAATCCTCCTCCATCTGTTCCACCAACCGCGTTAAATTTAACCTGTGCAATGTGCCCAATTCTTAGCTATCTGGATCCCCAGGTAACAAAAGTCCCTTGTTACCTTCCTCAGCGGTAGGTCCTCTATTTCTCTACTCTGCTCCCCTGGATGCACCACAAACAACTCACTTTTCCCCATGTTCAATTTATACCCTGAAAAATCCCCAAACTCCCCAAGTATCCGCATTATTTCTGGCATCCCCTCCGCCGGGTCCGCCACGTATAGTAGCAAATCGTCCGCATACAAAGATACCCGGTGCTCTTCTCCTCCCCTAAGTACTCCCCTCCACTTCTTGGAACCCCTCAACGCTATCGCCAGGGGCTCAATCGCCAGTGCAAACAATAATGGGGACAGAGGGCATCCCTGCCTTGTCCCTCTATGGAGCCGAAAATATGCAGATCCCCGTCCATTCGTGACCACGCTCGCCACTGGGGCCCTATACAACAGCTGCACCCATCTAACATACCCCTCTCCAAAACCAAATCTCCTCAACACCTCCCACAAATAATCCCACTCCACTCTATCAAATGCTTTCTCGGCATCCATCGCCACTACTATCTCCGTTTCTCCCTCTGGTGGGGCCATCATCATTACCCCTAACAACCTCCGTATATTCGTGTTCAGCTGTCTCCCCTTCACAAACCCAGTTTGGTCCTCGTGGACCACCCCCGGGACACATTCCTCTATTCTCATTGCCATTACCTTGGCCAGGACCTTGGCATCTACATTTAGGAGGGAAATAGGTCTATAGGACCCGCATTGTAGCGGGTCCTTTTCCTTCTTTAAGAGAAGCGATATCGTTGCTTCAGACATAGTCGGGGGCAGTTGTCCCCTTTCCTTTGCCTCATTAAAGGTCCTCGTCAGTACCGGGGCGAGCAAGTCCACATATTTTCTATAGAATTCGACTGGGAATCCATCCGGTCCCGGGGCCTTTCCCGCCTGCATGCTCCTAATTCCTTTCACCACTTCTTCTACCTCAATCTGTGCTCCCAGTCCCACCCTTTCCTGCTCTTCCACCTTGGGAAATTCCAGCCGATCCAAGAAGCCCATCATTCTCTCCCTCCCATCCGGGGGTTGAGCTTCATATAATTTTTTATAAAATGTCTTGAACACTCCATTCACTCTCTCCGCTCCCCGCTCCATCTCTCCTTCCTCATCCCTCACTCCCCCTATTTCCCTCGCTGCTCCCCTTTTCCTCAATTGGTATGCCAGCAACCTGCTCGCCTTCTCCCCATATTCGTACTGTACACCCTGTGCCTTCCTCCATTGTGCCTCTGCAGTGCCTGTAGTCAGCAAGTCAAATTCTACATGTAGCCTTTGCCTTTCCCTGTACAGTCCCTCCTCCGGTGCTTCCGCATATTGTCTGTCCACCCTCAAAAGTTCTTGCAGCAACCGCTCCCGTTCCTTACTCTCCTGCTTCCCTTTATGTGCCCTTATTGATATCAGCTCCCCTCTAACCACCGCCTTCAACGCCTCCCAGACCACTCCCACCTGGACCTCCCCATTATCATTGAGTTCCAAGTACTTTTCAATGCACCCCCTCACCCTTAGACACACCCCCTCATCTGCCATTAGTCCCATGTCCATTCTCCAGGGTGGGCGCCCTCCTGTTTCCTCCCCTATCTCCAAGTCCACCCAGTGTGGAGCGTGATCCGAAATGGCTATAGCCGTATACTCCGTTCCCCTCACCTTCGGGATCAATGCCCTACCCAGCACAAAAAAGTCTATCCGCGAGTAGACTTTATGGACATAGGAGAAAAACGAGAACTCCTTACTCCTAGGTCTGCTAAATCTCCACGGGTCTACACCTCCCATCTGCTCCATAAAATCTTTAAGCACCTTGGCTGCTGCCGGCCTCCTTCCAGTCCTGGACTTCGACCTATCCAGCCCTGGTTCCAACACCGTATTAAAATCTCCCCCCATTATCAGCTTTCCCATCTCTAGGTCCGGAATGCGTCCTAGCATCCGCCTCATAAAATTGGCATCATCCCAGTTCGGGGCATATACGTTTACCAAAACCACCGTCTCCCCCTGTAGTTTGCCACTCACCATCACGTATCTGCCCCCGTTATCCGCCACTATAGTCTTTGCCTCGAACATTACCCGCTTCCCCACTAATATAGCCACCCCCCTGTTTTTCGCATCTAGCCCCGAATGGAACACCTGCCCCACCCATCCTTTGCGTAGCCTAACCTGGTCTATCAGTTTCAGGTGCGTTTCCTGTAACATAACCACATCTGCCTTAAGTTTCTTAAGGTGTGCGAGTACCCGTGCCCTCTTTATCGGCCCGTTCAGCCCTCTCACAGTCCACGTGATCAGCCGAGTTGGGGGGCTTCCTACCCCCCCCCCTTGTCGATTAGCCATCACCTTTTTCCAGCTCCTCACCCAGTTCCCACGCAGCTATATCTCCCCCAGGCGGTGCCCCCCCGCCCATCCTCTCCCATACCAGCTCCCCCCTCTCCCCAGCAGCAGCAACCCAGTAATTCCCCCCTCCCACCCCCCCCGCTAGATCCCCCGCTAGCGTAATTACTCCCCCCGTGTTGCTCCCAGAAGTCAGCAAACTCTGGCTGACCTCGGCTTCCCCCCGTGACCTCGGCTCGCACCGTGCGACGCCCCCTCCTTCCTGCTTCTCTATTCCCGCCATGATTATCATAGCGCGGGAACCAAGCCCGCGCTTCTCCCTTGGCCCCGCCCCCAATGGCCAATGCCCCATCTCCTCCACCTCCCCTCCTCCCCCCATCACCACCTGTGGGAGAGAGAAAAGTTCCCACATCGCAGGATTAGTACATAAAACCCCTCTTTGCCCCCCACATTCGCCCCACCACTTTGTTCGAACGTTCTTTTTAATAACCCGCTCATTCCAGTTTTTCTTCCACAATAAAAGTCCACGCTTCATCCGCCGTCTCAAAGTAGTGGTGCCTCCCTCGATATGTGACCCACAGTCTTGCCGGTTGCAGCATTCCAAATTTTATCTTCTTTTTATGAAGCACCGCCTTGGCCCGATTAAAGCTCGCCCTCCTTCTCGCCACCTCCGCACTCCAGTCTTGATAAACGCGGATCACCGCGTTCTCCCATTTACTGCTCCGAGTTTTCTTCGCCCATCTAAGGACCATTTCTCTATCCTTAAAACGGAGGAAACTCACCACTATGGCTCTGGGAATTTCTCCTGCTCTCGGTCCTCGCGCCATCACTCGGTATGCTCCCTCCACCTCCAACGGACCCGCCGGGGCCTCCGCTCCCATTAACGAGTGCAGCATCGTGCTCACATATGCCCCGACGTCCGCTCCCTCCACACCTTCAGGAAGACCAAGAATCCTCAGGTTGTTCCTCCTTGCGTTGTTTTCCAGTGCCTCCAACCTTTCCACACATCGTTTCTGATGTGCCTCCTGCGTCTCCGTCTTCACCACCAGGCCCTGTATGTCGTCTTCATTCTCGGCTGCCTTTGCCTTCACGACCCGAAGCTCCCGCTCCTGGGTCTTTTGTTCCTCCTTTAGCCCTTCGATCGCCTGTAGTATCGGGGCCAACAGCTCTTTCTTCATTTCCTTTTTTATCTCTTCCACACAGCATTTCAAGAACTCTTGTTGTTCAGGGCCCCATGTTAAACTGCCACCTTCCGACGCCATCTTGGTTTTTGCTTGCCTTCCTTGCCGCTGTTCTAAAGGATCCACTGCAATCTGGCCACTCTCTCCTCCTTTTTCCATCCGTATCCAGGGGGGATTCCCTTCTGGTTTACCGCACAGTGTTTTTAGCCGTCAAAATTGCCGTTGGGGCTCCTATCAAGAGCCCAAAAGTCCGTTTCACAGGGAGCTGCCGAAACGTGCGACTCAGCTGGTCATCGCCGCACCCGGAAGTCCGCCAATTCCCTATTAGCAATAGCCTTCAGGCGGATGGCCAGAAGCCTCGGCAGTCGGCGGGGGTTATGGGTGGTTGTTCGGGCAGATGGGCAGGGACAAGTGTTGCCCCCATAATGGATACACAGGATCCAGGGGTTAGCATGGTGGTGCCGCAAGCGGTTGCCCCCCCCCCCCCAATGTATGGCGGCTCACCCCTGTGGAGGGTCCCCCACCCCCGCCGAGCACAGGGGCGACAATCCCAGTGCCACCGAGCTCTTTGCCTGTGACCAAAGATGGCTACTCGCCTCCTTACAGTCCCACAGAAGCCCTCCTGCCAGGTTCACATTTTTCAACAGGTGTACTAATCGGTGCCAGCGTGCCCACTTGCTGGGGAGGACACTGAATGACAGGAGGCCATAGGATAAGGGGTGGCTCTCGTTAATTGTACGGAAAGGGGGCTTAACTGGTGATAATTGGTTTCTTGCCACACTACGGGGAGATTCCAATTTCACTTACTGGGGTTTGGAGCCTGGCGTGGTTCTCGTTTTTGGCCTTGCATGCTATTCACTAGCCTTGTTTCGTTTGAGTGAGAGGGTAACAAAGCCCTATGCCTCTATTCTTCCTACCAAAGTGCACAACCTCACACTTTTCTACATTGTATTCCATCTGCCACTTCTTTGTCAACTCTCCTAGCCTGTCCAGGTCCTTCTTTAGTCTCTCTGCTTCCTCAACGCAACCTATCCCTCCAAATATGTTTGTATCATCTGCCAACTTAGCAACAATATCCTCAGTTCCTTCTTCCAGATCATTAATATACATTGTGAATAGCTGCAGTCCCAACATTGATCACTGCGGACACCACTAGTCACCGGCTGCCATCCTAAGAGGACCCCTTTATCCCCACTCTCTGCCTTTTACCAGTCAGCCAATCCTCTATTCATGCCAGTACCTTGCCCCTGACACTGTTGGCTGTTATCTTATTCGGCAGCTTGCCATCTCCACTCTACTCGTTCCGGGAAAAGGACATCCTGGAGGACCAGAGACGCCAGGGCAGGATTAGTTGACTTCCACAACAACAAAACTGGCGCCGCACCTGGACCAATTCAGCAACTGTTAATCGATTCCAATGAGAAACGGTGCTGGATTCTCTGGATTCGCAATTAACACTCCGTAAGCCGACAAGCTGCAGCCGCATTTACACACTTCACTCCCCACACACATTGTCCCAGCCAACAAGATGGCACTTGTTGCACTGAAGCGTGCCCATACGGCTGATGGGTAAGGGTATGGCTTGGGGGCATCCATACGACCTGTGGCCTTAAATTCACAGTGGGCAGTCAGCGGGTGTGCAGCTGCATGGTTGCCTTGCAGGCCGCGGCAATGGTGTTCCGTGCCAATCCACCCTGGCCCCACAACCCATTGCCTGGCCACCCCCGCTACTCACCCGGCCCTGACAGAAGCCCCCTGGCCAGGGGCACAACTGTCAGCAAACTATGGCACTGATGGGCACTTTCCGTACCCCCGCTCTCCTTAAGCAGCGCCGGTGACTGTTTCCTGATTTTTAAAAGCACAAGTGAACCTCGCCATCGGGAATTCGGCCCATTGGAGGCAGAGAATCGCGGAGGCTCTGGAGAATAGCGGGTCGGGTATGCCAATGGTGGTTATGTACGTGCGTTCTGGAATGCATTGATGCCGCTGTCGAGGGACGGAGAATTGCGATTTGGTGTGAAATCGTTGCCGGCTGCGATTCAGGCACAGAACCGATTCTCCGCCCAATTGCACTTCCCGATTCCAGCGCGGCAAAGGAAGAATCCCGCCCATTGGGGGCTGGCAGCCATTGGGCGGGATTCTCCGGTCGCCGAAATCATGTTTGCCGATCGGCCGGAGAAAACCCGTTTCAAACCAAATCGTGTGCGATGCCGCTTTTGCGATGCTCTGCCCCTCCGAGTACACAGCGCGCCGTACCAACGGCCTCAGGTCGTTGCCTGCGGCCCACCCCCGATGCTCCACCCTGTCCGGCCAAGTTCCCGACAGCGTCAGTTGTGTGTGCTATCATCTGTCGGGAACTGCAGAATCAGTCATGCGCCGCCACAGTCGGGGAGGGTTGATCCGCGGGCAGGGGGGTGGTCCGGGGTGCACGAACCGGACAAAGGGGGGGCACTATTTTGCAGTGCCAGATCCACGAGCGGCTGACGCCATGTTGCACGGCGCGGCCGCTGCAGGTGATTCTCCGGGCCATATCGGCAGCTCTACGCCGCCTTGCTGATAGCCCCCAGCCAAACAGAGGATCGATGGCTGTTTTACGCCAAACGTTTGGTGGTAACGCCGGCGTTGGGACATAGCCTCAGAATCGGAGAATCCAGCTCATTGTTCTTTGATCAGGATGCCACATATAAGAAACCCAACTTGGACACTTTTCTGCCTGTCTGCACTGCCCTCGAAACTAGAGAGGCCATTATCTTGACAGCACAGAAAGACGAACTGCATGATTCCTTTAAAGCCATGACCATTCACCGGGAAGATGGAGGTTTAGAATTGCTAGTTGTCTGCCCGCCACCAACCGTGCCCCTTAAAGCATTCCAACTTCCTCCCTCCCTGCCTCTGCAGTAGCTGATGACAAGTGGCACAGAATGAATGACAGCTCCAAAGCTAGCTGGAATCTCAATGTTATGAGATCCATGGGTCAGGAACTAACCTGCTGCAATGCAGAATTCACCAAAGAGAGGAGAACAGAACTGAGAATTTTTGACATCCAGTTGTCTCATAATTATTAGGATATCCCTTTAGCTGGCCATTTGTGCCGACCTTGAACTCCACCCATTCAAAAAGATCGTTCCACCATCTCAAGGGATCTCATTGACTAACTAGAAACATAGAAAATATAAGTAGGCCATTCAGCCCCTCGGGCTTGCTCCATCATTCAATATGATTGTGGTTGATCCTCTATCTCAATGACACCCCCCCGCTCTCTCCCCATATACCCTGATGCATTTACCATTGAGAGATCTATTTCCTTCTTAAATATATTCAGTGACTTGACCTTCACAGCCCTCTGTAGTAGAGAATTCCACAGGTTCACCACCCTCTCTGAATACATTTCTCCTCATCTCAGTCCTAAATGGCCTATCCCATATCCTGAGACTGCCAGCCCTTGCTCTAGACGCCCCAGCATCCCTGAGTCCCATCAGTCCAGCCCTGTCAGAATTTTGTTTCAACGAGAGCTGATCTTATTCTTCTTACTATTACTTATTACTTTTTTTTGTTCTTCTTTGGGCAGAAGGTTTTTCTTTAGTTAGGGTCTCAAGATCGGCACAGGCTTGGAGGGCCAAAAGGCCTATTCCTGTGCTGTACTTTTCTTTGTTCTTTGTTCTAAACTCCAGTGAATACAGGCCGAGTCAACCCTCATACAACAATTCAGCCATACCAAGAATCAGTCTGCGTGGTCAAGCTCAGTATGTAAAAATGGTTTGCAATCACCTTTCAAACTCATTCATTCGTTGGATGTGAGCATCATTGGCTAGGCCAGCTGTTATAACCCGACAGGAGGCCCAGGGATCTGCAACCTCAGAGTCCCCGTGGTCTCACCCGACTACGAGTTACGTAGATGGGGGGGGGGGGGGGGGGGAGGGGGAGGGGGGGGGAAGCCACCCCTTAAACCAGGGGCCTCTGGAACAGAAATACCCCGGCTCAAGTATGGGCCCGGCGCAGGAGACCCTTCGGGGAGTGGGAAGTGTAAATATATAAGTAAAATAAATCTATGTTTTTCTACAGTCGTTTTCTACTTCTGAGTGGTCGCTTGCCTGAGCCGTTACACCAGCATTTATTGACCACCTGTAATTGCCCTGGAGAAGGTTGAGGCGAGCTGCCTTCTTGAATCCCTGCAGTCCATATGGTGGAGATACACCCACAGTGGTGTTAGGAAGGGAGCTCCAGGATTTCAACCCAGTGACAGTGAAGAAACGGTGGATGACATATTTCCAAGTCAGGATGGTGAGTGGCTTGGAGGGGAACACCCAGGTGGTAGTGTTACCATGTAGCTACTGCCTTTGATCTTGTGGAAAGTAAGGTCATGGATTTGGAAGTGCTGTCTATGGAGCTGTGCTGAGTTCCTGTACCACATCTTGTGCATGGTACACACTGCTGCAACTGGTGCATCTGTGGTGAAAGTTAAGTGGGTGCCTTTGTCCTGGATGGTGTCAAGTTTCTAGAGTGTTGTTGGAGCTGCACTCATCCAGGTAAGCAGAGAGTATTCCATTACACTCCTGATCTGTGTCTCTTGTAGATGATGGACAGGCTTTGGGAAATCAGGAGGCGAGCTAGTCGCTGTAGGATTCCTAGACTCTGATGTGTTCTTATAGTCACAGTATTTATATGGCTAGTCCAATTCAGTTCCTGGTCCATGGTCACCCCGAAGGTAATGTTTATCAGTAAACACAACCCCACCTTTAACTTGTGTTGAAAGTTGAGAGAACAAAATTTGCACAATTTATCCCAGTCAGGAAACAGATTTTTTGCCTCTCACCAAATTAAGTGCACCTGACCTGCCCCCCCTCTCTAGGCGTGTTTGTTTGTGGGGTTCCGAGGAGGGCCTCTTGCTCACTAAGTGCCTGATCCAGAGGGAGAGGGGCTGTTTGAGCGCCTTCGCTGCTGAACACCTCACCCATGAACCCCCTCCCATCATCACTCGCTTATGCCTAGGTCCTTAGTGATCCTAGGCCTCAGGCGAGTATTTTACCATCAAATCCACCCCTCCCCACTGCTAATGTCCTTGATCCCAAGGAAAGCTCACCGGTGCCCAGTATCTGAATGGCACTTAATGCGACCAGCAAGTCCCTCTGCCCACCATGATTTCTGCTGCTAGTGGGAGTGGAGAATTCTGCCCTGGAGAGAGATTTTATGGTCCTTCATCAGCAGTTTTGAAGGTGAGGCGGGGGCTGTGTGCAGCACCTCATAAATTGCAGCTTGTGGCCTAGCTACCGCCTATAAGCTCTCCCTTAAATATATCCCATTTTAAGGGGGTGGGTGCACTGGGCTTCCCACCTACCTGCCCTTTGACCAATTGGGATCCTTATGTGGTCAATTAAGTGGCTCATCCTGCCCTGCCCCTCTCGCTATTTTACCAATAGCGTTCGAAGGTCCAATCCAGGTAGGTAGCCTGGCAGATTTTACTGGGCGAGCTGGTGTCCAACAAGAGGTGGGAGTTACATCCTTTGGGGGTCCGCTGTTACCATCAGTCATATACCTTCTTTTAAACCTCACCCACCTCTCAAACCCAGCCCCCTAACGTACTCAAATCCTTACAGTTCCTGCCATCCAGGCCCTGTAAACACTGCAGACCTACCTCTTTTTCGGGGACTGCTGTAGTCTGCAGAGTGGCTTCCGCTCGAACCTGGTCCTGCTGGGACTACAGAGATGCTGGCCAAACTGATTGGTGGCAGCTCTCTAAGGCAGGACTTCCTTCCCAGATGTAGGTGAAGCATTATATGACTGTGGGGCCATTATCGGCGGGGATGCATTCCCAATCAACTCTTTATTGCAGGGCGGGAAACCCCACCATCCAGAAAATACTGCCGATGGAAGATTTAACAATATAAACCATAGTATGACAGATTATGGATAGCATTTGACTGAGTCAATGGGGGTCTTGCTTGCTGGCTAGAGAGCTGGTGAGAGCCCCACGTCACCTCTTCTCAGGAAGGCTGGTCACATCAAATGCCAATCAGGCACTTAACTGGCCAGTAGCAAGCCCTCCTTTCATCAAGGACCCTGTCAGCAGGGAGGGATGGCTGCTGCCCACCTGAGGTCTAGGATTGCTATGAAACCAGGCGAGCGATGGTGGAAAGGGGCTTGTGGGGTAGATGTTCAGAAGCAAAGGCTCTCACCACCACCCCTCCTCCCCAATGCCAAGTCTCTGGATCAGGCACTTGGTGCCTTTGAACAAGCCCCCACCCTCCCCGGATTGGATTTGTATTTGTTTATTGTCACGTGTACCGAGGTACAGTGAAAAGTATTTTTTCTGCGAGCAGCTCAACAGATCATTAAATACATGAAAAGGAAATAAAAGAAAATACATAATAGGGCAACACAACATATATAATGTAACTACATAAGCACTGGCATCGGATGAAGCATACAGGGTGTAGTGTTAATGAGGTCAGTTCATAAGAGGGTCATTTAGGAGTCTGGTGACAGTGGGGAAGAAGCTGTTTTTGAGTCTGTTCGTGTGTGTTCTCAGACTTCTGTATCTCCTGCCCGATGGAAGAAGTTGGAAGAGTGAGTGAGCCAGGTGGGAGGGATCTTTGATTATGCTGCCCGCTTTCCCCAGGCAGCGGGAGGTGTAGATGGGTTCAATGGATGGGAGGCAGGTTTGTGTGATGGACTGGGCGGTGTTCACGACTCTCTGAAGTTTCTTGCGGTCCTGGGCCGAGCAGTTGCCATACCAGGCTCTGATGCAGCTCGATAGGATGCTTTCTATGGTGCATCTGTAAAAGTTATGATGTGGAGATGCCGGCGTTGGACTGGGGTGAGCACAGTACGAAGTCTTACAACACCAGGTTAAAGTCCAACAGGTTTGTTTCGATGTCACTAGCTTTCGGAGCGCTGCTCCTTCCTCAGGTGAATGAAGAGGTCTGTTCCAGAAACACAAATATAGACAAATTCAAAGATGCCAAACAATGCTAGGAATGCGAGCATTAGCAGGTGATTAAATCTTTACAGATCCAGAGATGGGGTAACCCCAGGTTAAAGAGGTGTGAATTGTCTCAAGCCAGGACAGTTGGTAGGATTTTGCAGGCCAGATGGTGGGGGATGAATGTAATGTGACATGAATCCCAGGTCCCGGTTGAGGCCGCACTCATGTGTGCGGAACTTGGCTATAAGTTTCTGCTCGGCGATTCTGCGTTGTCGCGGGTCCTGAAGGCCGCCTCGCGGCAGATACGGAGGAATTCATCAGGCGAATGAGGCTCCGGGAATTCTTCTACAGACCCCAAGAGGCCAACAGCGAACCCAAGCAGACTACCAATGAACCGGAACAGCAGACCGAGAGATCTGCGGTGCGGCAACCGAAGAGGAAAGAGTCGAATTGGACCCCTCCGGAAGGTCGCTGCCTTAGACTCGACATGTATGCTCAAGCCGTCAGGAGTCGCGTCAATGCCAGATTCATCAGTCGCATTCACAAGACAACCCCGAACGTCACCCAAGCACAACGCAATGCCATCCGCGCTCTCAAGACCAACCACAGCATCGTCATCAAACCAGCAGACAAAGGGGGGGCCACTGTCGTACTGAACAGAACGGACTACTGCAAAGAAGTATACCGACAACTGAACAACCAAGAACACTACAGGCAGTAACCCGCAGATCCGACCAAGGAACACATCCGCCAACTTAACAGACTGATCAAGACCTTGGATCCAGATCTTCAGAGCACCCTACGTGCTCTCATCCCACGTACTCCCCGCATTGGAGATCTCTACTGCCTCCCAAAAATACATAAGGCCAACACACCAGGCCGCCCTATCGTTTCAGGCAATGGGACCCTGTGTGAGAACCTCTCTGGCTACATCGAGGGCATCTTGAAACCCATCGTACAAGGTACACCCAGCTTCTGTCGCGACACGACGGACTTCCTACAGAAACTCAGCACCCATGGACCAGTTGAACCAGGAACATTCCTCGTCACAATGGACGTCTCGGCACTCTACACCAGCATCCCCCATGACGACGGCATTGCTGCAACAGCCTCAGTACTCAACACCGACAACTGCCAATCTCCAGACGCAATTCTGCAACTCATCCGCTTCATTCTGGATCACAACGTCTTCACCTTCGACAACAAGTTCTTCATCCAGACGCACGGAACAGCCATGGGGACCAAATTCACACCCCAATACGCCAACATCTTCATGCACAAGTTTGAACAGGACCTATTCACCGCACAGGACCTTCAACCGATGTTATACACCAGATACATCGATGACATTTTTTTCCTTTGGACCCACGGCGAAGAATCACTGAAACGACTACACGATGACATTAATAAGTTCCATCCAACCATCAGACTCACCATGGACTACTCTCCAAAATCAGTTGCATTCTTGGACACACTCGTCTCCATCAAGGACGGTCACCTCAGCACTTCGCTTTACCGCAAACCCACGGATAACCTCATGATGCTCCACTTCTCCAGCTTCCACCCTAAACACATTAAAGAAGCCATCCCCTATGGACAAGCGCTCCGTATACACAGGATCTGCTCAGACGAGGAGGAGCGTAACAGACATCTACAGACGTTGAAAGATGCCCTCGTACGAACGGGATATGGCACTCGACTCATCGATCGACAGTTCCAACGCGCCACAGCGAAAAAACCGCACCAACCTCCTCAGAAGACAAACATGGGACACAACCGACAGAATACCCTTCGTCGTCCAGTACTTCCCCGGAGCGGAAAAACTACGTCATCTTCTTCACAGCCTTCAACACGTCATTGATGACGATGAACATCTTGCCAAGGTCATCCCCACACCCCCACTACTTGCCTTCAAACAACCGCGCAACCTCAAACGAACCATTGTTTGCAGCAAACTACCCAGTCTTCAGAACAGTGACCACGACACCACACAACCCTGTCATGGCAATCTCTGCAAGACGTGCCAGATCATCGACATGGATACCACTATTACACGTGAGAACACCACCCACCAGGTACGCGGTACATACTCGTGCGACTCGGCCAACATTGTCTACCTCATACGCTGCAGGAAAGGATGTCCCGAAGCGTGGTACATTGGCGAGACCATGCAGACGCTGCGACAATGAATGAACGGACATCGCGCAACAATCACCAGGCAGGAATGTTCCCTTCCAGTCGGGGAACACTTCAGCAGTCAAGGGCATTCAGCCTCTGATCTCCGGGTAAGCGTTCTCCAAGGCGGCCTTCAGGACCCGCGACAACGCAGAATCGCCGAGCAGAAACTTATAGCCAAGTTCCGCACACATGAGTGCGGCCTCAACCGGGACCTGGGATTCATGTCACATTACATTCATCCCCCACCATCTGGCCTGCAAAATCCTACCAACTGTCCTGGCTTGAGACAATTCACACCTCTTTAACCTGGGGTTACCCCATCTCTGGATCTGTAAAGATTTAATCACCTGCTAATGCTCGCATTCCTAGCATTGTTTGGCATCTTTGAATTTGTCTATATATGTGTTTCTGGAACAGACCTCGGTAAAAGTTGGTAAGGGTTAATGTGGACATGCTGAATTTCCTTAGTTTCCTGAGGAAGTATAGGCGCTGTTGTACTTTCTTGGTGGTAGCGTCGACGTGGGTGGACCAGGACAGGTTTTTGGAGATGTGCACCCCTAGGAATTTGAAACTGCTAACCATCTCCACCTCGGCCCCGTTGATGCTGACAGGGGTGTGTACAGTACTTTGCTTCCTGAAGTCAATGACCAGCTCCTTGGTTTTGCTGGAATTGAGGGAGAGATTGTTGTCGCTACACCACTCCAAAGGTTCTCTATCTCCACCCTGTATTCTGACTCATCGGTTTTTCGGGATCTGGCCCACTATGGTCGTATCGTCAGCAAACTTGTAGATGGAGTTGGAACCAAATTTTGCTATGCAGTCGTGTGTGTGCAGGGAGTTGAGTAGGGGGCTAAGTACGCAGCCTTGCGGGACCCCGGTGTTGAGGACTATTGGGGAGGAGGTGTCATTGCTCATTCTTACTGATTGTGGTCTGTTGGTCAGAAAATCGAGGATCCAGTTGCAGACTCCATCAACAAGTTTGCTGACGATACGACCATAGTGGGCCGGATCTCGAATAACGATGAGTCCGAATACAGGAGGGAGATAGAGAACCTAGTGGAGTGGTGTAGCGACAACAATCTCTCCCTCAATGCCAGCAAAACTAAAGAGCTGGTAATTGACTTCAGGAAGCAAAGTACTGTACACACCCATGTCAGCATCAACGGGGCCGAGGTGGAGATGGTTAGCAGTTTCAAATTCCTAGGGGTGCACATCTCCAAAAATCTGTCCTGGCCCACCCATGTCGCGCTACCACCAAGAAAGCACAACAGCGCCTATACTTCCTCAGGAAACTAAGGAAATTTGGCATGTCCACATTGACTCTTACCAACTTTTACAGATGCACCATAGAAAGCATCCTATCAGGCTGCATCAGAGCCTGGTATGGCAACTGCTCGGCCCAGGACCGCAAGAAATTTCAGAGAGTCGTGAACACCGCCCAGTCCATCACACAAACCTGCCTCCCATCCATTGACTCCATCTACACCTCCCGCTGCCTGGGGAAAGCGGGCAGTATAATCAAAGATCCCTCCCATCCGGTTTACTCACTCTTCCAACTTCTTCCATCGGGCAGGAGATACAGAAGTCTGAGAACATGCACGAACAGACTCAAAAACAGCCTCTTCCCCACTGTTACCAGACTCCCAAATGACCCTCTTATGGACTGACTTCATTAACACTGCACCCTGTATGCTTCATCCGATGCCAGTGCTTATGTAGTTACATTGTATATGTTGTGTTGCCCTATTATGTATTTTCTTTTATTCCCTTTTCTTCTCATGTACTTAATGATCTGTTGAGCTGCTCGCAGAAAAATACTTTTCACTGTACCTCGGTACACTGACAATAAACAAATCCAATCCAATCCAATCCAGAGTGGAGAGCCAAGTCCTAGGTTTTGGAGCCCACAGCCCCCTCAGCCCACAAACAAAAGCACCACGCGGGCAAATGTATTTAATTTGCCGAGATGAACTGTGCAGATTTTGTTCACTTTCAAGGCAGGTTAAAAGGTGGTCAAGATATCCGATGAACAATGTCGGGAATCCCATTTATGTTCATCCTGCTTGCTAATTAAAAGGCCATGGGCGGGATTGTCCGAACCCTGCCGCTCCGACGCCGGCTGCCGTATTATCCGGCGCCGGTTTTCGGGCAGGGGCGGGGTTTACGGCGCGCAGGTCGGGGGCCGTTCGCAACGCCCCGCCCCCCGAAATTCTACGCGCCCCGATGGGCCGAGCCATCGCCGTTTCCTGGCCAGTCCCGCTGGCGTGAAGTGGTCATGGTCCCACATGGCACGACCTGGCCGGCTACGTCAGTCCTCGGGGGGGCACGGGGGGATCCGGCCCCAGGTGGGGGGGGGGGTGCACGGTGGCCTGGCCCGCAGTCGGGGCCCACCGTTTTGCGGGCGAGCCTGTGCCGTGGGGGCACTTTTTCCTTCCGCACTGGCCTCTGTAGGGCTCCAGCACGGCCGGCGCAGAGAAGAACCCCCCCTGCGCATGCGCAGGAACACGCCGGTCGGTCTGTGCATGCACGGAACCACGCTGGCGGTTCTGCGCATGCGCCAACTCGCGCCGGCCCTTTCAGTTTTGGCGAGCCCCCTGCCCACTGTTGGGTGAATACCAGCAGTGGTAGGGTGACACCCTTAAGTGGGCATTAAATGCCCATTTTAGGGCCTCCACTGTCAGCAAGGTAGGAATGCAATCCATGTGTATTCCTGTCATGGACTTAATCAGAGAGAGGCGGGGTGGCAGCAGGGTCCTACCGGCCTGATCTGATCAAATGCCTACCCACCAACTTGCTACAGGAGAGGGCATTAAATTCCATCCTATGTGTCCTTAGCAATAGGTGTATTACAATTGCAATATCACTTCCCTTGTGAAAAAGGTGGAAAGGACGCTTTAAAGCTCAGTGATTGGTGCAATTACATGGAAAGACATTCAAGCAAACTGTACTTTCCTACATGTTTGCATTATTGTGTGAACCAACATTTTTGATTTAACAAGTCAACATTGTCGAACGGAATTCAGAAAGTCCAGTTTGTTGTTCATTGAAGAAGACTGGGGTCAATAAAACGAAAATAAGCTTGGGGATTTTTAACCAACTATTTAACACAGAAACAACCTCCTATATAATTTACCTCATATTTCCCTTCATTCTCCAACTTCAGTTTTTCTAAATCTAATAGCAGTGACCAAATCTGACCCCGAAGCTGTAGTGGGATGCCTTTGTAAATTCTACGGATCATCTGAAATAAAAACACAAACCAGTGTTACCCTTGTCACATGATAATCATGTATGCTTAATTCTATGCCCGTATATCCAATTATCTACATATTATTCATTGGAAACCTGTCTGTTAATCTAAGATATATTTTACTCTGTTATTTAACTAATTTGTTCTAAGTCACTCCAATTTAACAAAACAATTCTTTCTTAATAATACACAATGCAAAATATTCTTAAATCACCAAATACAAATTTTAAGCACAATTCAGCGGACTTGAATCAAAGTCCGCTGAACAGCGCACTGAGCGGGTCTTCTCTGCCCTTATTCAACTGCACTTTGCCGTTTATTTGGCCTCGGCAAGGAACTCCCCGTCAAGGCCATTCTTTAAATACAACCATTTTTTTTTTTTAACAAACAATTCTATTGAGGTATTTTAGGCATATAGAAAAAGTGACATTGTACAGTACAAAAAAAAAGTCAAGACACAAATTAAACATAGTGCAAACCACGGCTCTGTTCACGCAAGGACCTGCCTCAATATCCCCCTACTCTACTCTACACTAGCAGCCCCCCCCCCCCCCCCCCCACCGCTTACTCCTCTGCGAAGAAGTCAATAAATGGCTGCCACCTTCGGGCGAACCCTAATAGCGAACCTCTCAAGGCGAACTTGACTTTCTCTAGGCCAAGAAAGCTCGCCATGTCCGATAGCCATACCACAGCCCTCGAGGGCTTTGAGTCCCTCCATGCTAACAGTATTCATCGCCGGGCTACCAGGGAAGCAAAGGCCAGAACGTCGGCCTCTCCCTCTTTCTGGACTCCCGTGTCCTCCGAAACTCCAAAGATTGCCACCTCAGGGCTCATTACCACCCCAGTTTTCAATACCCGGGACATGACATCTGCGAATCCCTGCCAGTACCCCTGAGTTTAGGGCACGACCAGAACATGTGTACATGGTTAGCCGGCCCTCCGGCGCATCTAGCACACTTGTCCTCCAGCCCAAAGAATTTGCTCATCCGGGCCACCGTCATGTGGGCCCAGTGCATGACCTTAAACTGGATCAGGCTGAGCCTGGCACATGTTGCGGTCGTGTTTACTCTGCTCAGGGCTTCTGCCCAGATACCATCCTCCATCTCCCCCTCGAGCTTCTCGTCCCACTTAAGCTTCAGGTCCTCGGTCTGCGTATCCTCAGCTCCCATTAGTTCCTTGGAGACGTCTGAGACTCTACCCTCTCCCACCTCTCCCCTAGAAACTACCCTGTCTTGCCTCCCCTTCGGCGGGAGACGTGGGAAGGACGGCTCCAGTCTGCGTACAAAATCCCGCACCTGTAAGTATCTAAATTTGTTCCCCCTCACCAGCCCAAACTTCTCCTCCATGCTCGGAAAGCTTCCTTCCAGGAACAGATCCCCCATCCTCACAAACCCCGCCCTCCTCCACAGTCGATACCCCCCGTCCATGTTCCCCAGGGCAAATCGGTGGTTGCCGCAGATTGGGGTTCACACCGATGCTCTTACCTCCCCTACATGCCTCCTCCACTGGCCCCAGATCCGAAAAGCTGTCACCACTATCGGGCTGGTGGAGTACTGTGCCGGCGGAAGCGGCAGAGACGCCGTGACCAGGGCTGCTAAGCTAGTGCCCCTGCACGAAACAGCCCCCGTCCGCTCCCAAACCGACCCCGCACCCACCATCCATTTCCTTATCATCGCTATGTTGGCCGCCCAGTAATAGTTGCTGAAGTTCAGCAACGCCAGCCCCCCTTCTCCTCTGTTCCTTTCAAGCATTACCCTCTTCACCCACACGGACAACCCCACCCATACAAATCCCAGAATAATTTTATTCAGCCTCTTAAAGAAGGACCACGGGATAAAGATGGGGAGACACTGAAAAACAAACAAGAACCGCGGGAGAATCGTCATCTTAACAGTCTGCACCCTCCCCGCCAATGACAGTGGAGCACATCCCACCTCCGGACCTCCTCCCTCACTCGTTCCACCAGTCAGGACAGGTTGAGCTTATGCAACTTGCCCCAGTCCCTTGCCACCTGAATCCCCAAATATCGGAAACACTCCCCCACTAGCCTGAACGGCAACTCCTTCAGCCTCCTGCCCCCTCGCCTGAATTACAAACAACTCCCTCTTAGCCATGTTCTGTTTGTATCCGGAGAACCGGCCAAATTCCCTCAGGGTTGCCATGATACCGTCCGTCCCCACCATTGGTCCGATACATATAACAGCAGATTGTCTGCGTATAACAAGACTCTATGTTCCACTCCCCCCCGGACCAGCCCTTTCCAGCCCCTAGAAGCAATTTTCAAAACGGGAGAGACACCACATATTCTTAAAAGTTCTGACATGAGTCCAAACGTCCTCAGCTCATGGCTAGCCGTTGCTTCTTAACGAAGTCCATCGCCTCTTCGGGTTCCTCGAAATAGTGGTGCTGACCCTCATACGTAACCCACAGTCGCGCCGGAAAAAGCAGCCCGAATTTCACCTTGTTTTTACAGTATCTCCTTCACCTGCCTGTAGCCTCCCCTCCTCCTGGCCACCTCAGCGCTCAAATCTTGGTAAACACGCAGGGTGGTATTGCCCCAAATACAGCTTTGCGTGCTTTTTGCCCATTGCAGCACCCGTTCCTTGTCCAGGTACCTGTGAAAGCGTACCGCCATTGCTCGTGGGGGACCCCCCTCATCGCGGCTGCCTCACCTGCACTCTGTGTGCCCCGTCCACCACCGGCAGGCGAGGGAACACCTCGTTCCCCAGCAACTTCTGGAACATACTCTCCACATATGAGGCAGCGTCTAGCCCCTCTGCCCCCTCCGGGAGGCCCACGATTCTCACGTTCTGCTGACGAGATGTGTTGTCCAGGTCCTCCAGCCTTTCCAGAAGCACTTTTTGCTGGTCCCTCAACCTCCAAATCTCCACATCCGCCACCGTTTGAAAGTCAGCCTGCTCCTCCACTGACTTCTCCAACTGCTGGAGCTTCTCAGTCTGATCATCCAGCCTTTTTTCCATTCGGTCAATCAACTTCTGTAGCGGCTCCAAGTTGTCACGCTTCAGAGCCAAAAAGCCCTCCTGCATAGTCTGCAGCAGCTGCTCCACTGTGGGCTGGGCTGTTGACGCCTTGCTCTGCACACCAGCCATGCTGGTCCCTCTCACAGCCCCACTGTGCTCTTACTCGAACACTTCTTCTGCTGTTTACGGTCCCTTCGGCTTCTTAGGTCCATACAATTCTGTATGGGTCCTGTGCCTGAGTATTATTGCTTTCCAGTTCCGCGCTCAAAAGCGCAAAAAAGTCAGGGGAAAAGGTCCAAAAGTCCGATCGAAACGAGAGCCACCAAATGTGCGACCTACTCCCTCATAGCCGCCACCGGAAGTCTCAGGACGCCATTTTTAAAGGCAGCCTTGATATTTTGAATTTTCTCTGTGCCCCACCTGTTATGGGCAAGGCCAGCCCCAGTACCCGATCCCTGGCACAGCGAATCTGGCACCTGGGCACTACCAGCCTGGCAATGCCACCTGGGCAGCATTGCCAGGGCACCAGACTGGCAGTGCCAAGATGCCATGGAGCATGCCAGAGTACCACTCTGCCCAGTGCCCAATCACCGGAGGGCGTCAACTCACTAGTGAGACCCCCACCCACCCCCAGTGCCATCACGACTGGTTTACGACTTTGTGAATCAAAGGGCACCCGGTTGAGGCCTCGCTGGGAGGCCGGTGAATCCCGGGCCCCGGGTTAATTTGATGAATTATTATTTAACTGAGCCTAATGGATCATTTAAAAATGCATGCCTGGATTTCGGCCAGCGAAAGTAAAATTCAAATTGCAACGTCTTGCGAGATTCCATTGAATCTCGCGAGATGTTTTGAGCATCGCGAATCTCACGAGAGAACATTCGCGAGATTCAACGGCCTCGTCCTGACATCTTATTGAGGATTACTTACCGCAATGTCTATTCATGAACAGGTATCAAGATGATTTTGTTTGTTTTTTTAAACTTGAATTATATACTTTTTGAAATTTCACTTTTTTTGTGCCAATTTTCCCTTTTTTAATTCTTTCATGGGATGTGTGTCGTTGACAAGGCATATTTGTTGCCTATCCCAATTCCCTAAAGACATTACTGAACAACAATTTGTAGTGACAATAAATTCATGATCGCCATTATTGAAACTAGCTTTTGAATTCCAGATTATTAATGGAATTTAAGTTCCATCAGCTGCTGAGGTGGGCTCTGAAACCTTGTCCCCAGAACATTAGCCTGGGCCTTTGGATTACTAGGCCAGTGAAATTAACAGTATGCCACCACCTCCCCATTACATGTTGTAGTCTGGAGCTATGGATAGTGATGGTAGAGGCTGTATTTTTCTTTCCATCACATGGCTGACCAGAAATATTTCCTGCTCCTCTCACCTGCCTATGACGTATGCCACGTTACAAACTCACGATCATTGGCCATCAAACCCTGAAATACGACTCAAATCCAGAGCTTCCCCACAAAGTTGGAATGCTCCTGACACAAGACCTCCTTTCTTCCTGAAGGATTTGTTCCATAATTATCAACAATATTTAATCCAAGTAACTGCTGGTATGCTCAGAACACACAGGGCAAGGGTTAGGCTAATCACTGGAGCTTAAGCTGTGACAAAGACCATTATTGAAGGGGCAGAGCAATAGCAATGAAGAAGTAGAATAATTATGCTTATCCTGGTGTCCAAGGGATGCCAAGTTGATTTGCCCAAGCACATCCCATGAACAATTAATACAAAATTATTTCTTTGTAGATCAATAACTGGTTTTAAATCTTCAGATTTCCAAACGATAGATAAGCCAGCAAGAAATGACTGACTTGCTTTTTTTGCAAAGCAGTCATTTGCATCAGAGGAAAACGTGACATTTTGAAATGCAACAAAGTAAAAACTGATACATATATCTGTAGAAATCTCATAATGTTCTTTTGGCTGGGTGAGATATAACTGGGCAATCAGGAGGCACTTAGTTGATAGTCCAATTTGTATCGAGGTGATGCAATTCTTCTAAGTGCTCAACTAACTGATCTTTTTTTTTAAAATTGTTTTTATTCAAGTTTTTCTTGAACAAAATTTTACATAACCAATAACAAAAAGGAGAAAATTTAACAAACAGATGGTTATAGTCCATTTACCAAAGAAGAGTATACATTCCATACACAGTTCCCCAACAATTAAGGGCTATGGAGAGAGCGGGTAAATGGAGTTGAAATCAGCCATGATTGAATGGTGGAGTGGACTCGATGGGCCGAATGGCCTTACTTCCGCTCCTATGTCTTATGGTCTTAACAATCCCCCCCCCCCCCCGGATTGCTGCTGCTGCTGACCTTTCAACGTTCTGCCAGAAAGTCAAGGAACGGCTGCCACCGCCTGGAGAACCCCAGCAAGGACCCTCTCAAGGCAAACTTAATCCTCTCAAGACTGAGATACCCAGCCATGTCACTAACCCAGGTCTCTACACTCGGGGGCTTCGAGTCCCCTCACATTAACAAGATCCGTCTCCGGGCTACCAGGGAGGCAGAGGCCAGGACGTCGGTCTCCTTCGCTTCCTGCACTCCCGGATCTTCCGACATCCCAAAAACCGCGAACTCCAGATTCGGCTTTTCCCGAGCGTCCAAGACCTTGTCCATAGCCTTTGCAAAGCCCTGCCAGAATTCTTTAAGCGCCGGGCATGCCCAGAACATCTGGACACGGTTTGCTGGGCACCCTGAGCATCTCGCACACCTGTCCTCCACCCCAAAGAACTTGCTCATTCTCGCTGTCGTCATGTGTGCCCGGTGGACCACTTTAAACTGAAATAGGCTAAGCCTGGCACAAGATGAGGAGGAATTAACCCTGCCTAGGGCATCAGCCCACAGGCCCTCATCCAGCTCCACGCCCAGCTCCTCCTCCCACTTGCCCTTCAGCTCCTCCGTCGAGACTTCCTCTGCCTCCTGCAGTTCTTGGTATATGTCTGACACCTTACCCTCCCCTACCCAGATGCCAGAGACCACCCTGTCCTATATCCTGCCGGGGGTGGGGGGGGGGAGTAGCAGGAATGCCACCACCTGTTTCTTCAGAAAAGCGCGGACTTGGAGGTATCTAAAGGCAATCCCCGGGGGCAGACTAAATTTCTCCTCTAGCGCCTTCAGGCTAGGAAAAGTCCCATTTATAAACAGGTCCCCCATCCTTTTGATACCGGCCCTATGCCAACTTTGAAACCCTCCGTCTATCTTGCTCGGAACAAATCTATGATTATGCCATATCGGGGTCCAGACTGAGGCCCCCTCCTCCTTCCTGTGCCTCCTCCACTGACCCCAGATCCTCAGTACTGCCGTCACCACCGGGCTTGTGGTGTACCGTGCCGGCGAGAACGGCAGCGGTGCCGTTATCAGTGCCCCTAAGCTGGTGTCCTCGCATGACGCCGCCTCTAGCCACTTCCATGCCGCCCCCTCGTCCATTACCCATTTCCTAATCATCGCTATATTAGCCACCCAGTAATAACTGTGCTCTAAGAACAGCCTTTTAACTCACGGGGTCTTGTTTGCCCACACAAATCCCATGATAATCCTGTTCACCCGCTTTGGGGATGAAGATGGGAAGGCACTGGAAGACGAACAGAAACCTGGGAAGGACCGTCATTTTCACGGACTGCACCCTACCCGCCAGGGAAAGCGGGAGCATGTCCCACCTTTTGAAGTCTTCCTCCATCTGCTCTACCAGCCGAGATAGATTGAGCTTGTGTAGGGCATCCCAATTTCTAGCCACCTGTATACCCAGGTACCGAAAGCTCCTCTCCACCCTCTTGAGCGGGAGCTCCCCCAGTCTCTCCTCCTGGCCCTTCGCATGGTTCACAAATAGCTCACTTTTCCCACGTTCAACTTGTATCCCGAGAAACTCCTGAAGTCCTTTAGGATCCGCATGACCTCCCTCATCCCCACTAGCGGGTCCAAAATATACAGGAGCAGGTCGTCTGCGTAGAGCGAAACACGATGCTCCTCCACCAAAACACGATGCTCCCGAACCAGCCCCCTCCAGTTTCTTGACGTCCTCAACGCCATGGCCAATGGCTCAATTTCCAGGGCAAATAGCAGCGGGGACAGGGGGCACCCCTGCCTCGTCCCTCCGGAAATACTCCGACCTCAGTTGGCTCGTGGACACATTTTCTACGGGAGCCTGGTACAGTAGTTTGACCCACCCTATGTATTCCTCACCACATCCAAATCTACTTAACGCTTCCCATAGGTACTCCCACTCCACCCGATCATTGGCTTTCTCCGCATCCATTGCAGCCACTACTTCTTGTGTCCCCTCCTTCTGAGGGCATCATAATAATGTTTAGGAGCCTCCGCACGTTCATGTTCAATTGCCTGCCCTTGTCGAACCCTGTCTGATCCTAGTCAATCACCCCCGGGACACAGTCCTCTATTCTGGTGGCCAAGATCTTAGCCAGCAGTTTGGCAGCTACATTTAGGAGCGATATCGGCCTGGAGGACCCACACTGCAACGGATCCTTGTCCTGCTTAAGGATGAGCGAGATCGAAGCGCGCGACATCGATGGGGGGAGGGTTCCCCTCTCCTTTGCCTCGTTAAAGGTTCTTAGCAGGTGTGGGCTCAGCAGCTCCGAGAATTTATTGTAGAATTCTAAGGGTAACCGTCCGGTCCCGGGGCCTTGCCCGACTGCATATTCTCCAAGCCCTTAACTAGCTCCTCCAACTCAATCGGGGCCCCCAATCCCTCCACCAGTTCCTCGTCCACCCTTGGGAACCTCAATTGGTCCATAAATTGCTTCATCCTTTCCCTCCCCTCCGGGGGCTCTGACTCATACAACTTGCAGTAGAACTCCCTGAAGACTTTGTTGATCTCTTCTGGGCTCAGGACCATGTTACCCCCCTTATCCCTAACTCCCCCAATTTCCCTGGCCTCCTCCCTCCTTCGAAGTTGGTGCGCCAGCATCCTACTCGCTTTCTCCCCATATTCATATACTGCCCCTTTCACCTTCCTCAGCTGTGCCTCTGCTTTCCCTGTGGTCAGCAGGTCAAACTCCACCTGCAAACTCCGGCACTCCTTTAGCAGCCCCTCCTCGGGGGTCTCCGCGTACCTCCTGTCTACCCTGAGTATCTCTCCCACTAACCTCTCCCTCTCCGCCCTATCCTTCTCTCTGTGGGATCTGATAGAGATTAACTCCCCTCTAATAACTGCCTTAAAGGCCTCCCAGACCGTAGTCACTGTTACCTCTCCCGTATCGTTTGTTGTCACATAGTTTTGGATGACCCTCCTAATCAGCCCACAGACCTCCTCATCCGCCAACAGTCCCATGTCCAATCTCCAGAGGGCGCTGCCCTCTCTCCACCCCCAGTCTCAAGTCCGCCCAGTGCGGAGCATGGTCCGGGACCGCAATGGCCGAGCCCCTCAACCCCTGGGATTAGCGCCCTACTCAACACGAAAAAATCAATCCGAGTGTACACTTTATGCACGTGGGAGAAGAAAGAGAACTCCTTCGCCCTTGGCCGAGCGGATCTCCATGGATCCACTCCCACCATCTGGTCCATGAAACCCCTCAGGACCTTGGCCACTGCTGGACTCCTCCCCGACCTGGACTTAGACCGGTCCAGGGCCGGGTCGAAGTCCCCCCCCCCATTATCAAATTGTTTGACTCCAAGTCCGGTATTTTACTCAGCATGCGCTTCATGAATTCCGCGTCATCCCAATTCGGGGCATAAACGTTCACGAGCACCACCCGGGCCCCCTGTAGCTTACCACTCACCATAATGTACCTGCCCCCTTTGTCTGCCACAATACTTCCCACCTCAAATGCCACCCGTTTGCTTACCAGGATTGCAACCCCCCTGGTCTTTGCGTCCAACCCCGAGTGGAACACCTGGCCCACCCACCCCTTCCTCAGCCCAGTTTGGTCAGCGAGTTTTAAGTGCGTCTCCTGTAGCATGGCTACGTCTGCCTTTAATTCCTTTAAGTGCGAGAACACGCGGGCCCTTTTGACCGGCGCGTTTAAGCCCCTTACATTCCACGTGATCAGCCTGGTCGCGGGGTTGACCCCCCCCCCTCCCCCTGCCGACTAGCCATCTCCTTTTTTCACCCAGCCACGTGCCCGCGTCCCCCGCTCACTCAAGCCCTCCAGCCGGAGGCTCTCCGTCCCGACTCTCCGTCTGTTCCCGAAAGTTGGCTCCCCTTCAGCCAGCAAAGTAACATCCCATCCCCCCCCCCAACCCCTCAATCCCCATCACCAATGTCAAGCCCCCACTTAACACTAACTCGCCCCCCATTGCACTTCCGTAAGTCAGCTGACCCCGGCCGCTCCCGCCTCTACCTCCAATCCTACTGTTGTCTCCTTCCTCCCCTCCCCCACAGGGTAAGAGAGAGAGAGCCACCCCATTCTTCCCGTGCAACAAGGAAAAGAAAAAAGAAAGGAAAAAAAAAAAACACCGAACGAACTCCGGGCGTTGCCCCGAAAAACAAACAACCCCCCCCCCCCCACCTGCCCTAACTGACAGGCCAATCTCCCCCTTCTGCAGGGTGGCTCCGCGAAAGCAGAGAGCTGGCAAAGGACCCCGAGGGCAAAAACAAAGAGAGAACGGGGCAAACCAACATAACATAGCCCCCTCCAGCCGCCTCACCAGTCCCCATACAACTTACACTCTGCTTCCAATCTTACATTAGGACAGCACCCGGTTACACCTCTTCACCCAGGCGTTCCAACAACGTGCAGCTGTCCATTAGTTCAAGTCCAACTTCTCATTCTTAATGAATGTCCACACCTCGTCCGGCGTATCAAAGTAGTGGTGCCGACCTTGGTACATGACCCACAGCCTCGCCGGATGTAGCAGCCCGAACCTCACCCCTTTGTTGTGGAGGGCCGGGTTGAATCCCACACGCCTCTTAGCCAGATCTGCTCCCCAGTCCTGGTAAATTTGAATCTCACAGTTCTCCCATTTACTGCTTCGCTCCTTCTTTGCCCACTCAGGACACGTTCCTTGTCTGTGAAGCGGTGGAATCTTATCACCATAGCCCTCGGCGGTTCGTTCACCCTAGGCTTCCTTGCCAGGACTCTGTGCGCCCCGTCCAGTTCCAGGGGCCACGGGAAGGCCCCCGCGCCCATCAGCGACCCCAGCATCGTGGTCACAAATGCGCTCGCATTCGACCCCTCTGCGCCTTCGGGGAGGCCCAGGACTCGCAGGTTCTGCCTCCTCGACCTATTTTCAAGGTCTTCCAGTTTCTCCTGCCATCTTTTGTGCAGGGCCTCGTGTGCCTCCACCCTGACCGCCAGGCCCAAGATCTCATCCTCATTTCCAGAGACCTTTTTTTCCACCTCTTTGATCGCCTTCTCCTGCATCTTCTACGTCTCCACCATCCTTTCCATGGAAGCCTTCATAGGGACCAGCATCTCCGTCTTGAGCTCTGTGAAGCAGCGTCTCAGGAACTCCTGCTGCTCCCGTGACCACTGTGCCTACGCCTCCTGGTCCGTGCCGGCTGCCATTTTGTCATTTCGTGCCCGTTCCCCTCGTTTCACCGATTTAGCCTTCTTTACTGCCCCACTCCTGGTCCACTCCATACAGCGCTGAGGGGAGCCTCACCAGCGTTTACTGCCCCACCGGGGATCGCCGCCAAAGAGCAGCTAAAGGTCCGTTAACGGGCCGAAATGTCCGATCTCGGCAGGAGCTGCCGAACGTGCGACCCACCCGGGCATGGCCGCAACCGGAAGTTCCAACTTATCTTCTAACCATATCAAGGTGCCTAATGAACCCAAAAGTGGACGTGTAAAGTGTCTTTGGTAAAGTGCCAAAGCCCTTTGAGCTTTAATTTTTCAATTAATAAGGCTTGAATCCCACCCATTTAAATGAGTGTACACTTCCCACTATCTATTCTAACCTGCATCTGTCTTAAGTAAATTATTAAAAAATAAATTTATAGCACGAAGGCGCAGTGGTTAGCACTGCTGCCTCACAGTGCTGAGGACCCGGGTTCGATCCTGGCCCTGGGTCACTGTCTGTGTGGACTTTGCACGCTCTGCCCATGTTTGCGTGGGTCTCACCCCCACAACCCAGAGGTGTGCAGGCTGGGTGGATTGGCCACGCTAAATTGCCGTTTAATTGGAAACAAAGAATTGGGGTGCAACGGTAGCACAGTGGTTAGCACTGTTGCTTCACAGCGCCAGGCACCCACGTTCGATTCCCGCTTGGGTCATTGTCTATGCGGAGTCTGCACATTCTCCCCGTGTCTCCGTGAGTTTCCTCCGGGTGCTCCGGTTTCCTTCCACAAGTCCTGAAAGACATGTCATTAGGTCAATTGGACATTCTGAATTCTCCCTCCGTGTACCCGAACAGGCGCTGGGGTGTAGCAACTAGAGGATTTTCACAGTAACTTCATTGAAGTGTTAATGTAAGCATACTTGTGACACTGATAAAGATTATTTGAATTTTTAAAAAAAATTATAGTTCACACATCTGAAAGGGTAGTTGCCTGGTCAGGAATGGGAATTCATGGATGTTTTGTGTATTCAAGAGATACTCAGAGAAAGGATTTCTGGTCCTTTTGAGGATTAGCCTCAGATCTCCCATATGTTTGCTGATAGCAACAGATAGCAACAGTCCTTCGAATCGATTCTATTACGAGATGCCCCAGAGGTCATCCTGCAAAGTATACCAGGGCAGCACAAATCTACACATGTGCAGGATTTCGTCCACAGTTAGCACCCAATGCATAGACTGCATAAATATGTACGAGCAAAGTGTCATAGTCGCTCTGGGCCGACGGGGTGTGAATGATCATCTTCCCCGTGGTCCTTGAGGAGTACGAGCTCCCCCACTAGGAGTGGGGGATCTCTAATAACCTTTGTATAAAAGGTCAGCCAGTAAGACACTGGCCAGATCAGGAACCCGGTAGGGATCTACCGGCAGTGTACATATCGTGTTTTAAATAAAACTATATTTCTGTATTTTACTTGGTGTGGATTCCCCGTGTCCTTAATAAAAAAAGGGCTCTAACAAAATCAACCAGAGTCTAATTAGTCAATTTTTTAAAAATCAAAAATTAATAAAGTAATTTTTATGTCATATCTCAAAGAAGTGTCATGGAAAAAACAGAAAAATAAACTGACATGCCATGCATTTTGAGAATTGTTTGTTTTTATTCCACTATTCAGTTTATCTTTTTATCTCATGAAGTTATTTAGCCTTTCACGAATGTGTAATTTACTTCAAACCACTTGAATGAATAAAATTACATTATATTACCTTTGCAGACACAAAAAAGTAATGGATTTTCCAGAGAGTTATCATCACTGCATGTGAGCTTCACATAAGCTTTAATAATTCTATAAGGATATAGCAGCAATTTATTTCAGGTTGCTGTTCAGAAACATGGAAAGAAGCTAACAGCTTGTTTCTACTAATGTGATTTAGCCAAGCAAAAAAAGAGATTGGAAAATTACATCAAATATAGACATGTTGATATAACTATCCAGTTGCAGCTCTTTCAGGTCAAACCATCTTATGCAAAGTTTATATAATGATTCAGGAGACCTGAGGAAGAAGGTTCACTTAGGTTTATTATAAACTTAAAGGTTAATGCCGCTATCGCGGCATACAACAATAGGATCCCAGTTGGGGACTAACGAGTGCTGGTCCCGGTTCGGCCTGGTATTTAAAGGGCTAAGTAACAAGTCCCAGCTAGGTAGACCTCCACCCACTAGCGAGGAAACCCATATTCTATGAGTCCCATGAGGAAATCTATTAGTATATGCCCATGGGCCTCGCGAGGGTTATCACAGTTTCCATACCACAACTTATATTCCCGGAGTTTTTCCATGAAAACCATCAATTATTGATATATTTTTATTCTCTCAAGCTTCCAATTGCGCAACCACCTGTATCAAACTAACATTAAAACAAATCAACTAGTATCAGTTTGTATTTATGCTAAAGACTCTGGCTATTAAATTTACAGAACATAACACTTTTTGAATGAAGTCCTCCAGATCTTCTTCTGAGGAGGATCCACTTCTCGCAGAGGGTGGTGAATTTGTGGAACTCGCTGCCCCATAATGCGGTGGAATCATAGTGAGGTGGAATCTGAGTCATTAAATGGTTTCAAGAAAAAGAAAGACATATTTCTGATAAAAAAACAGGTTAAAGCGATGTGGAGAACAGGTAGGGAGGTGGATTTGAGAACAGGAAGAGATCAGTCATGATCTGATTGAATGGCGGAGCAGGCTCGAAGGGTTCTTATGTTTGTTCCTATGTTCGTAAGATTCAGTTAGCAAATGCACTTCCCACAGTAGAATTGGATGAAACAAACCATACAGATCCCAAGTTTGATTCTCGTCAGTACTAGTGTAGCTGATCTCAACCAGATCAGGGAGTTACACTTAGTTCATTGTATCTGCACACATACAAAGAGTTTTAAACAACAAAAATAACATCATGCCTATTGACTTCCAATAATGGTAATTTGTAGTTTTAGG
Source organism: Scyliorhinus torazame (assembly GCF_047496885.1). Lineage (NCBI taxonomy): Eukaryota > Metazoa > Chordata > Chondrichthyes > Carcharhiniformes > Scyliorhinidae > Scyliorhinus > Scyliorhinus torazame. Next base: position 228,929,394 of record NC_092716.1, read on the forward strand.
CAATATTGAGAAGACAACATAGAAACTAATAATGAAGAAAGATTAAATGAGACAGATATTCATTTGTTAAAGGAGGTTAACATTTTTATTTAAAAAAAATAAATTTAGAGTGCCCAATTCATTTTTTCCAATTATGGGACAATTTAGCGTGGCCAATCCACCTAGCCTGCACATCTTTGGGTTGTGGGGGCGAAACCCACGCAAACACGGGGAGAATGTGCAAACTCCACACGGACAGTGATCCAGAGCCAGGATCAAACCTGGGACCTCGGCGCCGTGAGGCAACAGGGCTAACCCACTGCATCACCGTGCTGCCCTAAAGGAGGTTAACATGAGAGCCATCACAGATGCATAATAATTAATAACATCCTGGCTCCCCAGCGTCGGAGTTGGGAGTACCCCAAAGAAGGTGGGACCAGTACAAACCGGACGGTCTGCACCTGGGCAGGACTGGAACCGATGTCCTAGGTGGGGTGTTTGCTAGAGCTGTTGGGGAGAGTTTAAACTAATGTGGCAGGGGGATGGGAACCGATGCAGGAAGTTGGAAGGTAGTAAAAGGCAGAGAAGCCATAGTCAAAAATCAAAAAGGGCGACAGTACAAGGTACAGTGACTGAGGGGAGCTCAGTGAATAGGACCAGGAATACTAAAAGAAATAAAACGGGAAGTGAAAACATTAATGGTAAGCGACGCGGCAGGTTGTTACATGAAGATATGGGTTCGACGACAAGGAAAATTAGGAGAAAGGTTAAGAGGAAATATAACTTAGGAGAGGTTACTGATCGAGATGTTAAGATTCAGAACATAGGTAAAAAAAACAACATAAGTGTACTTTACCTGAATGCTCGTAGTATTCGGAATAATGTAAATGAGTTGATGGCGCAAATCATCGTGAATGACTATGATTTAGTGGCCATTACTAAAACATGGTTAAAGGATGGTCACGACTGGGAGTTAAATATCCGAGGGTATCAAACTTTTCGGAAGGACAGAGTGGATGGTAAGGGAGGTGGTGTAGCTCTGTTATTTAAGGATGACATCCGGGCAACAGTAAGGGATGACATCGGTGCTATGGAGGATAAGGTTGAATCCATTTGGGTGGAAATCAGGAATAGTAAGGCGAAAAAGTCACTGATAGGAGTAGTCTATAGGCCACCAAATAGTAACATTATGATGGGGCAGGCAATAAACAAAGAAATAACAGATGCATGTAGAAATGGTACAGCAGTTATCATGGGGGATTTTAATCTACATGTTGATTGGTTTAACCAGGTCGGTCAAGGCAGCCTTGAGGAGGAGTTTATAGAATGTATCCGCGATAGTTTCCTAGAACAGTATGTAATGGAACCTACGAGGGAACAAGCGGTCCTAGATCTGGTCCTGTGTAATGAGACAGGATTGATTCAGGATCTCATAGTTAGGGATCCTCTCGGAAGGAGCGATCACAATATGGTGGAATTTAAAATACAGATGGAGGGTGAGAAGGTAAAATCAAGCACTAGTGTTTTGTGCTTAAACAAAGGAGATTACAATGGGATGAGAGAAGAACTAGCTAAGGTAGACTGGGAGCAAAGACTTTATAGTGAAACAGTTGAGGAACAGTGGAGAACCTTCCAAGTGATTTTTCACAGTGCTCAGCAAAGGTTTATACCAACAAAAAGGAAGGACGGTAAAAAGAGGGAAAATCGACCGTGGATATCTAAGGAAATAAGGGAGAGTATCAAATTGAAGGAAAAAACATACAAAGTAGCAAAGATCAGTGGGAGACTAGAGGACTGGGAAATCTTTAGGGGGCAACAGAAAGCTACTAAAAAAGCTATAAAGAAGAGTAAGATAGATTATGAGAGTAAACTTGCTCAGAACATAACAGATAGTAAAAGTTTCTACAAATACATAAAACAAAAAAGAGTGGCTAAGGTAAATATTGGTCCTTTAGAGGATGAGAAGGGAGATTTAATAATGGGAGATGAGGAAATGGCTGAGGAACTGAACAGGTTTTTTGGGTCAGTCTTCACAGTGGAAGACACAAATAACATGCTGATGGAAATGAGGCTATGACAGGTGAGGACCTTGAGAGGATTGTTATCACCAAGGAGGTAGTGATGGGCAAGCTAATGGGGCTTAAGGTAGACAAGTCTCCTGGACCTGATGGAATGCATCCCAGAGTGCTAAAAGAGATGGCTAGGGAAATTGCAAATGCACTAGTGATAATTTACCAAAATTCACTAGACTCTGGGGTGGTCCCAGCGGACTGGAAATTAGCAAACGTGACACCACTGTTTAAAAAAGGAGGTAGGCAGAAAGCGGGTAATTATAGGCCTGTGAGCATAACTTCAGTAGTAGGGAAGATGCTGGAATCTATCATCAAGGAAGAAATAGCGAGGCATCTGGATGGAAATTGTCCCATTGGGCAAACGCAGCATGGGTTCATAAAGGGCAGGTCGTGCCTAACTAATTTAGTGGAATTTTTTGAGGACATTAACAGTGCGGTAGATAATGGGGAGCCAATGGATGTGGTATATCTGGATTTCCAGAAAGCCTTTGACAAGGTGCCACATAAAAGGTTGTTGCATAAGATAAAGATGCATGGCATTAAGCAAAAAGTGCAGAGGATATTGGAAATCTGCTGAGGGATTTGGATAGGCTAAGTGGGCTAGGGTCTGGCAGATGGAATACAATGTTGACAAATGTGAGGTTATCCATTTTGGTAGGAATAACAGCAAAAGGGTTTATTATTTAAAGGATAAAATATTAAAACATGCTGCTGTGCAGAGAGACCTGGGTGTGCTAGTGCATGAGTCGCAAAAAGTTGGTTTTCAGGTGCAACAGGTGATTACATAGAACATAGAACATAGAAAATACAGCACAGAACAGGCCCTTCGGCCCACGATGTTGTGCCGAACCTTTGTCCTAGATTAATCATAGATTATCATTGAATCTACAGTGCAGAAGGAGGCCATTCGGCCCCCTGAGTCTGCACCAGCTCTTGGAAAGAGCACCCTACCCAAACTCAACACCTCCACCCAACACCAAGGGCAATTTGGACATTAAGGGCAATTTATCATTGGCCAATTCACCTAACCCGCACATCTTTGGACTGTGGGAGGAAACCGGAGCACCCGGAGGAAACCCACGCAGACACGGGGAGGACGTGCAGACTCCGCACAGACAATGACCCAAGCCGGAATCGAACCTGGGACCATGGATCTGTGAAGCAATTGTGCTATCCACAATGCTACCGTGCTGCCCTAAAGAACAAATAAATCTACACTATATCATTTTCCCATAATCCATGTACCTATCCAACAGCTGCTTGAAGGTCACTAATGTTTCCGACTCAACTACTTCCACAGGCAGTGCATTCCATGCCCCCACTACTCTCTGGGTAAAGAACCTACCTCTGATATCCCTCCTATATCTTCCACCTTTCACCTTAAATTTATGTCCCCTTGTAATGGTGTGTTCCACCTGGGGAAAAAGTCTCTGACTGTCTACTCTATCTATTCCCCTGATCATCTTATAAACCTCTATCAAGTCGCCCCTCATCCTTCTCCGCTCTAATGAGAAAAGGCCTAGCACCCTCAACCTTTCCTCGTAAGACCTACTCTCCATTCCAGGCAACATCCTGGTAAATCTTCTTTGCACCTTTTCCAGAGCTTCCACATCCTTCCTAAAATGAGGCGACCAGAACTGTACACAGTACTCCAAATGTGGCCTTACCAAAGTTTTGTACAGCTGCATCATCACCTCACGGCTCTTAAATTCAATCCCTCTGTTAATGAACGCGAGCACACCATAGGCCTTCTTCACAGCTCTATCCACTTGAGTGGCAACTTTCAAAGATGTATGAACATAGACCCCAAGGTCTCTCTGCTCCTCCACAATGCCAAGAACTCTACCGTTAACCCTGTATTCCGCATTCATATTTGTCCTTCCAAAATGGACAACCTCACACTTTTCAGGGTTAAACTCCATCTGCCACTTCTCAGCCCAGCTCTGCATCCTATCTATGTCTCTTTGCAGCCGACAACAGCCCTCCTTACTATCCACAACTCCACCAATCTTCGTATCATCTGCAAATTTACTGACCCACCCTTCAACTCCCTCATCCAAGTCATTAATGAAAATCACAAACAGCAGAGGACCCAGAACTGATCCCTGCGGTACACCACTGGTAACTGGGATCCAGGCTGAATATTTGCCATCCACCACCACTCTCTGACTTCTATCGGTTAGCCAGTTCGTTATCCAACTGGCCAAATTTCCCACTATCCCATGCCTCCTTACTTTGTGCAGAAGCCTACCATGGGGAACTTTATCAAATGCCTTACTAAAATCCATGTACACTACATCCACTGCTTTACCTTCATCCACATGCTTGGTCACCTCCTCAAAGAATTCAATAAGATTTGTAAGGCAAGACCTACCCCTCACAAATCCGTGCTGACTATCCCTAATTAAGAAGGCAAATGGAATTTTGTCCTTCATTGCTAGAGGGATGGAGTTTAAGACTAGGGAGGTTCTGCTGCAATTGTATAAGGTGTTAGTGAGGCCACACCTGGCGTATTGTGTTCAGTTTTGGTCTCCTTACTTGAGAAAGGGCGTACTGGCACTGGAGGGTGTGCAGAGGAGATTCACTAGGTTAATCCCAGAGCTGAAGGGGTTGGATTACGAGGAGAGGTTGAGTAGACTGGGACTGTACTTGTTGGAATTTAGAAGGATGAGGGGGGATCTTATAGAAACATATAAGATTATGAAGGGAATAGATAGGATAGATGCGGGCTGGTTGTTTCCACTGGCAGGTGAAAGCAGAACTAGGGGGCATAGCCTCAAAATAAGGGGAAGTAGATTTAGGACTGAGTTTAGGAGGAACTTCTTCACCCAAAGGGTTGTGAATCTATGGAATTCGTTGCCCAGTGAAGCAGTAGAGGCTCCTTCATTAAATGTTTTTAAGATAAAGATAGATAGTTTTTTGAAGAATAAAGGGATTAAGGGTTATGGTGTTCGGGCCGGAAGGTGGAGCTGAGTCCACAAAAGATCAGCCATGATCTCATTGAATGGTGGAGCAGGCTCGAGGGGCCAGATGGCCTACTCCTGCTCCTAGTTCTTATGTTCTTATAAGCGCTGGAGAATCCCTCTCGGACGTACCCAGGTAAGGGTCTACATGGATACCTTACCCGCATGGGATTCCTCACACCCCCGACCTGACCCTGCCCCCTGGCCTGACAAGGCCCCACCAACACAACCCTGAATCCCCCCACTTCCCCATGTCTGACCCCCCCATGATGTCAACCTCACCCTCCCCAAATGACCGACCCCTCCGCACATGACCAACCCCCTACGACCTCAATGTCTGACTCCACAGAAATTCCATCCACATGCCTTCTCAAGGGATGGCATTTATCCTAGGATTCTCTGGGAAGCTCGGGAGGAGATTGCTGAGCCTTTGATCTTTAAGTCATCTTTGTCAACAGGAATAGTGCCAGAAGACTGGAGGATAGCAAATGTTGTCCCCTTGTTCAAGAAGGGGAGTAGAGACAACCCCGGTAACTATAGACCAGTGAGCCTTACTTCTGTTGTGGGCAAAATCTTGGAAAGGTTTATAAGAGATAGGGTGTATAATCATCTGGAAAGGAATAATTTGATTAGACATAGTCAACACAGTTTTGTGAAGGGTAGGTCGTGCCTCACAAACCTTATTGAGTTCTTTGAGAAGGTGACCAAACAGGTGGATGAGGGTAAAGCAGTTGATGTGGTGCATATGGATTTCAGTAAAGCGTTTGATAAGGTTCCCCACGGTAGGCTACTGCAGAAAATATGGAAGCATGGGATTCAGGGAGATTTAGCAGTTTGGTTCAGAAATTGGCTAGCTGGAAGAAGACAAAGGGTGGTGGTTGATGGGAAGTGTTCAGACTGGAGTCCAGTTACTAGTGGTGTACCACAAGGATCTGTTTTGGGGCCTCTGCTGTTTGTCATTTTTATAAATGACCTGGAGGAGGGTGTAGAAGGATGGGTGAGTAAATTTGCAGATGACACTAAAGTCGGTGGAGTTGTGGACAGTGCGGAAGGATGTTACAGGTTACAGAGGGACATAGATAAGCTGCAGTGCTGGGCTGAGAGATGGCAAATGGAGTTTAATGCAGAAAAGTGTGAGGTGATTCATTTTGGAAGGAATAACAGGAACAGTACTGGGCTAATGGTAAGATTCTTGGCAGTGTGGATGAGCAGAGCGATCTCGGTGTCCATGTATATAGATCTCTGAAAGTTGCCACTCAGGTTGAGAGGGTTGTTAAGAAGGCGTACGGTATGTTAGCCTTTATTGGTAATGGGATTGAGTTTCGGAGCCATGAGGTCATGTTGCAGCTGTACAAAACTCTGGTGCGGCCGCATTTGGAGTATTGCGTGCAATTCTGGCCGCCTCATTATAGGAAGGATGTGGAAGCATTGGAAAGGGTGCAGAGGAGATTTACCAGAATGTTGCCTGGTATGGAGGGAAGATCTTATGAGGAAAGGCTGAGGGACTTGAGGCTGTTTTCGTTAGAGAGAAGAAGGTTAAGAGGTGACTTAATTGAGGCATACAAGATGATCAGAGGATTGGATAGGGTGGACAGTGAGAGCCTTTTTATTCGGATGGTGATGTCTAGCACGAGGGGACATAGCTTTAAATTGAGGGGTGGACTTCTGGTTGCGGCGATGCGGAGCTAAGCCGCACGATTCGGCAGCTCCCGCTATCACAGACTTTCGGGCTCTTTAGAGGAGCCCCAACGGGAATTTTTTTGAAGACGATCTGTGGGGAAGGGAAGAGCAAGGTCCCCCTTCACCTTTTATGGACCGGACCAGAAGTGAAACGGCCAAAAAAACGGCATTGGAGCAGTGGGAAAAGCGAGGGAAAAAAAGCAAAATGGCGGCGGCCGGGGACAAAGCGGAATGCGGGCCAGAGCTGCAGGAGTTCATCAAGCGCTGCTTCGAGGAGCTGCGGAAGGAGATGCTGGCGCCTATGTTGTCGGCGATTGAAGGACTAGGGATGACCCAGAAGGCTCACGAGCTAAAGATCCAGGAGGTGCAGAAAAAAGTCAGTGAGAATGAGGATGAGATCTTAGGCCTGGCAGTGAGAGTGGAGAAGCACGAGGCGCTGCACAGGAGGTGGGTGGGAAGATTCGAAGACCTGGAGAACAGGTCGAGGAGAAAGAACCTGCGGATCCTGGGTCTCCCTGAAGGAGTGGAGGGGGCCGATACAGGAGCATATGCGAGCACGATGCTCGTGGCGATGATAGGCGTGGAGGCCCCTTCGAGGCCTCTGGAGCTGGATGGGGCACACCGGGTGCTGGCGAGGAGGCCCAAGGCTAACGAGCCGCCAAGGGCGATTGTGGTGAGGTTTCACCGTTTCACGGACAGAGAGAGGGTCTTGAAATGGGCCAAGAAGGAGCGGAGCAGCAGGTGGGACAATGCGGAGATCCGAATATACCCGGACTGGAGCACGGAGGTTGCAAAGAGGAGAGCGGGTTTCAACCAGGCCAAGGCAGTGTTGCACCGGAAAGGAGTGAGATTCGGAATGCTGCAGCCAGCGCGATTATGGGTCACATACAAGGATCAGCACCATTATTTTGAAACGCCTTTAGAGGCGTGGACCTTTATTCAAACCGAAAAGTTGGACTCAAACTGAGGGTTTGTGAGGGTGGGGGGGATGTTTGATGGTTGTTGTATATAGGGTGTTAATCACGCGCAGGAAATGTTACAGGGGCTGGGGGAGAAAGGGGGATTGCGATGGGGGAAAAGAGACAAGGCCGCGACAGGAACAGCGCCAGAGGGGGCGGGGTAGGGTTGCTGCTGCACTGGCCGAAGGGGAATGGGACACAGAAGAGGTGGTCGGGGCGGGGGTCTCCCGGCTGGGGGACTGGAGGGTGAGGGCGGCGCGGACATGGGACTGGCCTAGAAAAGGAGATGGCTAGCCGGGGGGGGGGGGGGGGGCTGATGACGTGTAATGTGAGGGACCTGAATGGGCCGGTAAAGAGGGCCCAAGTGTTCGCGCACTTAAAGGGACTGAAGGCAGACGTGGTCATGCTCCAAGAGACACATCTGAAGGTGGCGGACCAGGTCCGGTTAAGAAAGGGATGGGTAGGACAGGTATTCCATTCGGGGCTGGACGCGAAGAATAGAGGGGTGGCAATATTGGTGGGAAGCGGGTGTCATTTGAGGCCAAGACTATCGTAGTGGACAACGGAGGGCGATATGTGATGGTGAGCGGTAAGTTGCAGGGGACATGGGTGGTATTGGTAAATGTATACGCCCCGAACTGGGATGCTGCCGGATTCATGAAGTGCATGTTGGGGCGCATTCCGGACCTGGAGGTAGGAGGCCTGATAATGGGAGGGGACTTCAATACAGTGTTGGACCCAGCACTGGATCGCTCCAGATCGAGGACTGGAAAGAGGCCGGCGGCAGCCAAGGTGCTTAGGGGGTTTATGGATCAGATGGGGAGAGTGGACCCATGGAGGTTTGCCAGGCCGCAAGCCAGGGAATTTTCTTTTTTCTCCCACGTGCACAAAGCCTACTCCCGGATAGATTTTTTTGTTCTGGGCAGGGCACTGATCCCAAAGTTGAGGGAACGGAGTATTCGGCCATAGCCGTTTCAGATCACGCCCCGCACTGGGTGGAACTGGAGTTGGGAAAGGAGAGGGACCAACGCCCGCTGTGGCGGTTGGATGTGGGACTTCTGGCAGATGAGGGTGTGTGTGGGAGGGTGAGGGGGTGCATCGAAAGATACTTGGAGGTCAACGACAACGGGGAGGTGTGGGTGGGGGTGGTATGGGAGGCGCTGAAGGCGGTGATCAGGGAAGAGCTAATCTCCATTAGGGCTCATAGGGAGAAGATAGAGGGCATGGAAAGGGAGAGGTTAGTGGGGGAGATTTTAAGAGTGGACAGGAGATACGCAGAGGCCCCAGAGGAGGGATTACTTGGGGAAAGGCGACGTCTCCAGATGGAGTTTGATCTGTCGACCACAGGGAAGGAAGGCGCAGGGGGCGACCTAAGAGTATGGGGAGAAGGCAAGTCGGATGCTGTCATACCAGCTCCGTAAGAGGATGGCAGCGAGGGAAATAGGGGGAGTCAAGGATGGAAGGGGAGCCACAGTGTGGAGTGCGACGAAAATAAACGAGGTATTTAAGGCCTTCTATGAGGAGCTGTACAGATCCCAGCCCCCAGTGGGGGAAGAGGGGATGAGACGATTCCTAGACCAATTGAGATTTCCGAGGGTGGAGGAGCAAGAGGTGGCTGGTTTGGGGGCACCAATTGGGTTGGAGGAGCTGAGCAAGGGTTTGGGGAGTATGCAGGCAGGGAAGGCCCCGGGACCGGATGGGTTCCCGGTGCAGTTCTACAGGAAGTACGTAGACCTGTTGGCCCCGCTACTAGTGAGGACCTTTAATGAGGCAAGGGAGGAAGGGACCCTGCCCCCGACAATGTCGGAGGCGACGATTTCTTAGATCCTAAAGCGGGACAAGGACCCACTGCAATGTGGATCGTACAGGCCGATCCCGCTCCTCAACGTGGATGCTAAGTTGCTGGCAAAAGTGCTGGCTACGAGAATTGAGGACTGTGTCCCCGAGGTGATTCACGAGGACCAGACGGGATTTGTAAAGGGCAGGCAACTAAACACCAATGTGCGGCGGCTCTTAAACATGATAATGATGCCATTGGTGGAGGGAGAGGCGGAGATAGTGGCAGCTATGGACGCGGAGAAGGCCTTTTCCGAGTAGAGTGGGAGTACCTCTGGGAAGTGCTGCGTAGGTTTGGGTTCGGGGGAGGGTTTATTAGTTGGGTTCGGGGGAGGGTTTATTAGTTGGGTTAAGCTCCTTTACAGAGCCGCGGTGGCGAGTGTGGTGACGAATTGGCGGAGGTCGGAGTATTTTCGGCTGTACAGTGGGACGAGGCAGGGGTGCCCCCTGCCCCCCGTTGTTTGCATTGGCGATTGAACTCTTGGCCATATCATTGAGGGGGTCTAGGAAATGGTGGGGGGTGGTCCGAGGGGGAGAAGAGCATCGAGTGTCACTTTATGCGGATGACCTGTTGCTGTATGTGGCGGATCCAGTGGAGGGGATGGTGGCGGTCATGCAGATTCTAAGGGAGTTTGGGGATTTTTCGGGCTTTTAGCTCAATGTAGGGAAGAGTGAGCTTTTTATAGTACAGGCAGGGGACCAAGAAAGGGGGATAGGCGATCTACCGCTGAGCAAGGCGGAGGGGAGCTTTCGGTACCTGGGGATCCAGATAGCCAGAAGTTGGGGGGCCCTACATAAACTGAATCTGACGAGGTTGGTGGAGCAGATGGAGGAGGACTTCAAAAGATGGGACATGTTACCGCTCTCGTTAGCGGGTAGAGTGCAGTCGGTCAAAATGGTGGTCCTTCCGAGGTTTCTTTTTGTGTTTCAGTGCCTTCCCATCGTGATCACCAAGGCCTTTTTTAAGAGAGTAGGCTGGAGTATTTGTGTGGGCGAATAGGACCCCGAGGGTAAGGAGAGGGTTTCTGGAACGCAGTAGGGACCGAGGAGAGTTGGCGCTACCGAACCTAGGGAGCTACTACTGGCCAGCAAATGTGGCGATGATCCGTAAGTGGGTGATGGCGGGAGAGGGGGCGGCATGGAAAAGGTTGGAGATGGCGTCCTGTAAAAGAACGAGCCTGGGGGCGCTGGTGGCGGCACCGCTGCCGCTCTCGCCGTCAAAAATACACCACGAGTCCGGTGGTGGCGGCAACGCTAAAGTGCTGGGGCCAGTGGAGACGGCACAGGGGTACAATGGGAGCCTCGGTGTGGTCCCCGATCAGGGGTAACTACCGGTTTGTCCCGGGGAGGATGGACGGGGGGGTTTCAGAGCTGGCATCGGGCGGGGATTAGAAGAATGGGGGACCTGTTCATTGATGGGACGTTTGCGAGCCTAGGGGCACTAGAGGAGAAGTTTGAGATACCCCCGGGAAATGCTTTTAGGTACATGCAGGTACATGTGAGGCGGCAGGTGGGGGAAATCCCGTTGCTCCCGGCACAGGAAATTCAAGACAGGGTGATCTCGGGTGTATGGGTCGGGGAGGGCAAAGTGTTGGCAATATACCAGGAGATGAAAGAAGAGGGGGAAGCGTTGGTAGAGGAGCTGAAGGGTAAATGGGAGGAGGAGCTGGGGAGGAGATTGAGGAGGGATTATGGGCTGATGCCCTAGGTAGGGTTAATTCCTCCTCCTCATGTGCCAGGCTCAGCCTGATGCAATTTAAGGTGGTTCACAGAGCGCAATTGATGGGGGCGAGGTTGAGTAGGTTTTTTGGGGTAGAGGACAGATGTGGAAGGTGCTCAGGGACCCCGGCGAACCATGTCCATATGTTTTGGTCATGCCCGGCACTGGAGGGGTTCTGGAGAGGAGTGGCGGGAACAATATCTCAGGTGGTGAAAGTCCGGGTCAAGCCAAGCTGGGGGCTAGCAATATTTGGAGTAGTGGACGAGCCGGGAGTGCAGGAGGCGAAAGAGGCCGGTATTCTGGCCTTTGCATCCCTAGTAGCCCGGCGAAGGATCTTGCTAATGTGGAAGGAGGCGAAGCCCCCCAGCGTGGAGGCCTGGACAAACGACATGGCTGGGTTCATTAAGCTGGAGAGGATAAAGTTTGCCTTGAGAGGGTCTGTGCAGGGGTTCTACAGGTGGTGGCGACCGTTCCTAGACTATCTCGCGGAGCGTTAGAGGAAGGTCGGTCAGCAGCAGCAGCAACCCGGGGGGGGGGGGGGGGGAGGGTCTTGTGAGGAGGGGGGGGGGAGGGGGGGGGAAGGGGGATTTGCCTAGTGGGTGTTTGAGCAAGAGAACACTTGAAAGATTTGGGAAACTGGCATGTACGGGAGGGAGCCAGTGTACAAAGCTCTGTAACAGGGGCTGTTTAGCACAGGACTAAATCGCTGGGGGGTGGGTGTCCTGTGAAAGGGGGGGGGGGAGGGAGGGGAGAAGGGGGTTTGCCTAGGGGGTGTTTGAGCAAGAGAACACATGAAAGATTTGGGAAACTGGCATGTACGGGAGGGAGCCAGTGTACAAAGCTCTGTAACAGGGGCTGTTTAGCACAGGGCTAAATCGCTGGCTTTGAAAGCAGACCAAGGCAGGCCAGCAGCACGGTTCAATTCCCGTACCAGCGTCCCCGAACAGGTCCTGGAATGTTGCGACTAGGGGCTTTTCACAGTAACTTCATTTGACGCCTACTTGTGACAATAAGCGATTTTCATTTCATTTTCATTTCAACATATCGTTTTACCATGTATATATCTTGCTATGTGCATTTTCTTTCTATTTTGTTATGGGGGGGGGGGGGGGTTATTGTTTGTAAGGGTGAAAAATTGTGTTAAAAAACTTTAATAAATATATTTTTTAAAATAAATAAATTGAGGGGTGAAAGATATAAGGCAGATGTCAGAGGTAGGTTCTTTACTCAGAGAGTAGTGAGGGTGTGGAATGCCCTGCCTGCAACAGTAGTGGACTCGCCAACACTAAGGGTATTCAAATGGTCATTGGATGACATATGGACGATAAGGGAATAGTGTAGATGGGCTTTAGAGTGGTTTCACAGGGCGGCGCAACATCGAGGGCCGAAGGGCCTGTACTGCGCTGTAATGTTCTATGTTCTCCCTGGCCTGTTACTTTCAAAGGGACCCTCAAAGCTCCCATTCTTTATGCAGCGAACACCTTCTTTGCTTCAACTCTTTCAGTCTGCGACGCTGCAGCAGAGGACCCACTGCACTGCCTGAATCTTGTCCGGCCTGAGTTAGGAAGATCGAGTGAGATGGGCATGGACAAGATTTGGTGCAGGTAAATGGGTACGGAGTGGCAATCCGAAGCTGAGGGCGTTATGGCCCAATATCTACCACATAGAATCATAGAATTTACAGTGCAGAAGGAGGCCATTCGGCCCATTGAGTCTGCACCAGCTCTTGGAAAGAGCACCTGACCAAGCCCAAACCTCCACCCTATCCACATAACCCTGTAACCCCACCCAACACGAAGGGCAATTTTGGACACTAAGGGCAACTTAGCATGGCCAATCCACCTATCCTGCACATCTTTGGACTGTGGGAGGAAACCGGAGCACCCGGAGGAAACCCACGCACACACGGGGAGAATGTGCAGACTCCGCACAGACAGTGACCCAAGCCGGGAATTGAACCTGGGACCCTGGAGCTGTGAAGCAATTGTGCTAACCGCTATGCTACCGTGCTGCCCATCATAAGAATCCATGCAGACAATACATCCCATTTAACTTAGGAGGTAGAAATGTTTGCATTGAGGATGCTGGAAGACAGACTGGTTGTCCATGCCCCAAAGTAGAAAAATTATACTTGGAATGCTTCCAATACAGTTTGAACAAAGTGCCCTGACTGACAGGCGCTAGCACAGGGGAGGCATCCATAAACTGGAAACTGAGAGGGAGGATTATGATCTTAAAAAACCTGTAACGGTGACTTGGCGCACAAACTGCTATCTTGAACTTTGCAGGTCCAGTTAACACTCTCTCTTAAACACTCCAAGATGGACCTGTGTTTAGCTGCAGGAGGAGACCCTCCCCCACCCAAACCTGACTAGTTTGATATCAAGGGCTCACAGATGAGGTGCTTTTGACTTTTGCCAGTGCAGAGTTAGTGGAAGTACTCTGTTCTAGCTATTTGAGGAGCTTTGTAACTTTTTGGATTTTTAAGGGAAGGCACTTAGAGGAGTTGGTTAGCCTGTCAGGAGAAAGTTTTTTCAGTCTGGAAGTTATTCAGTAATGAAGGCTATAGTTCAGTTACTCTTGGCATGCAGAACTATTTAGCAATTGAGTCAGTCAGCAGAAGGAAGCAATGCAGAGAAGGAGAGGAGACGGGCTCTTAAAAGAAGGCACTATCCATCAAGAGTTTGAAGGGAGCACTACTCCTCCCTTCACCTCAGCCAAGAGTAATGTCATCCGTTTCACCTGACTAATAGCTTCATAGCAGGGAGAGGTAGGAATTGCCAATGACCATCAAGGTTACCTTCATCCTAAATTTCTATGCCAGTGAATCTTTCCAGCAGGAGCAACATTTTGGACTTCACTGTCCATCAAAGCATCTGGGAGGTGAGAGAACCCATATATTGAAGGAGAGGGGACATTATTCTTTTTCTATGGCCAAGGAAAAGATGGAGGAGAAGAGACATAGATTTTCCAGGCTGGCGATATTCCCGAAGGTACAGGATGGAATCCACCATTTGAAAGGGAAAATGCATCATAACTGCAAAGGATTGCACTTTCCTAATGTCCAGTTGGTCTGCAATTATTCCAAGAAGATCATCTTGGTGGCAAAACATCCTGTGCTAGTCAGCCATCTTTGGCCAGCATGAAGAATCAGAAGTTGGCTACAGGGTGACAACAGACAGTTGCTCTACACCTGGCTCATAACTGCCCGCTGTTACCACTCTTGGAATACATGCCTATGGGAGCCATCAACCACTACAAAAGTCATGGAGCTGCCTACTGGCATGCTGAAGCAATTCCTTACATGGAGTTGGCCACCATTTCTAAGCTGGAAAAGGATGGGCTCCAAACTTTGCATGAAGCCCTATGCCACATTGGAGCCTGACTCCCTCATGCTCCTAGACAGTCACAACAGGCTTGTGGCAGGCCTGCCAAAGCACAAGCATCTTGTTTTGCATGAGGATCAATGCTCTCCTGTACGACACCCAAAGTCCTCAACTGAGTTTCATGTAGCAAACTCCTCTGTGATCTCATCCTCTGGTGAGTTGGCACACAGACTATCCTTTTGCCTTGGCGTGGTATCTCATCGTGCTGATCCTAATTATATACTACTGAACCCTCTAAAGTTCACACATTGTAAGTGTCTGAGATAATAGTCAGATAAAGTGACAGTGCTTTTTCATCAGAGATGTGCTGCAGGTTTCATCCTTCATGGTGAAGCTGCAGTGGCTGGTCAGGTAAGTTCTTAGATATCTGAAAGAAATGCAGAAGTAGTGGGATTAAGTGAACGGAGTAGGGTGGGGTGGAAAGCAAGAGGTCCATGGTGACACATCTACAGCTTGCACTCATGACAGGATGAGGACAAGGTGGGATTTGTGATGGAGATTCAGGCTTAGTTGCCAAGACGTTGCATGGAACTTTGAGACATGTTCACACAGAACAGACCATGCATGGTGACTGAAGAACAGAAATGGGTCCTCTTGCATCAACGGTGGTTCACATTTCATTGGACAAGTAATCCAGGGGCCCAAGCTCGGAGGAGTGTGTTCAAATCCCATTGTTGGAATTTAAATTCAATTAATAAATCTGGAATTGAAAGTTAGTCTCAGTAATGGTGACCATGGAACCATTATCAATTATTGTAAAAACCCATCTGGTTCACCTGTGTCTTTTAGGGAATGTGACAAATGGAGGATATTAGGAGTATTGGATTCTAAGTATTGGGCAATTTAAGGGTTAAAAGCCTCGGGTTTGATTGTTTGATTGCAGTGGTCAAGTTTTTAAACAAAGAATCCTGGTTTGCAGGGCCTGGGAGCTTTTAGGAGCCAGAAGATGAACATAAGAACATAAGAACTAGAAGCAGGAGTAGGCCATCTGGCCCCTCGAGCCTGCTCCACCATTCAATGAGATCATGGCTGATCTTTTGTGGACTCAGCTCCACTTTCCGGCCCGAACACCATAACCCTTAATCCCTTTATTCTTCAAAAAACGATCTATCTTTATCTTAAAAACATTTAATGAAGGAGCCTCTACTGCTTCACTGGGCAAGGAAGTCCATAGATTCACAACCCTTTGGGTGAAGAGGTTTCTCCTAAACTCAGTCCTAAATCTACTTCCCCTTATTTTGAGGCTATGCCCCCTAGTTCTGCTTTCACCCGCCAGTGGAAACAACCTGCCCGCATCTATCCTGTCTATTCCCTTCATAATCTTATATGTTTCTATAAGATCCCCCCTCATCCTTCTAAATTCCAACGAGTACAGTCCCAGTCTACTCAACCTCTCTTCGTAATCCAACCCCTTCAGCTCTGGGATTAACCTAGTGAATCTCCTCTGCACACCCTCCAGTGCCAGTACGTCCTTTCTCAAGTAAGGAGACCAAAACTGAACACAATACTCCAGGTGTGGCCTCACTAACACCTTATACAATTGCAGCAGAACCTCCCTAGTCTTAAACTCCACCCCTCTAGCAATGAAGGACAAAATTCCATTTGCCTTCTTAATCACCTGGTGCACCTGTAAACCAACTTTTTGCGACTCATGCACAGCACACCCAGGTCTCTCTGCACAGCAGCATGTTTTAATATTTTATCATTTAAATAATAATCCCTTTTGCTGTTATTCCTACCAAAATGGATAACCTCACATTTGTCAACATTGTATTCCATCTGCCAGACCCTAGCCCATTCACTTAGCCTATCCAAATCCCTCTGCAGACTTCCAGTGTCCTCTGCACTTTTTGCTTTACCACTTATCTTAGTGTCGCCTGCAAACTTGGACACATTGCCCTTGGTCCCCAACTCCAAATCATCTATGTAAATTGTGAACAGTTGTGGGCCCAACACTGATCCCTGAGGGACACCACTAGCTACTGATTGCCAGCCAGAGAAACACCCATTAATCCCCACTCTTATGCTTTCTATTAATTAACCAATCCTCTACCCATGCTACTACTTTCCCCTTAATGCCATGCATCTTTATCTTATGCAGTAACCTTTTGTGTGGCACCTTGTCAAAGGCTTTCTGGAAATCCAGATATACCACCTCCATTGGCTCCCCGTTATCTACCGCACTGTTAATGTCCTCAAAAAATTCCACTAAATTAGTTAGGCATGACCTGCCCTTTATGAACCCATGAAATTGACCAGAGAAACGTGTTTTTCAGTCTGGGCTAATGCATTGTGATTTGACTGGGGACAGTCCTTTGGGAGTTAATATACATTCAGTTCCTGGAAAGTTAATTTGTTTTTCAGCTTGGGAAGATGATGTTGTTGCTGGATGGAGCTCAGAGATTCAGAGAGATTTTGAGAAAGCTTTGGAGAGAGTTGAAGTCTGATCTGGCAATCCTTGTTTTGACCACAAGTAAAAGCAGTTTCCTCTCACATTAGTATAGTTATAAAAGAGTAATAATAGTTAAAGCAGAGAAGTCTTGTCTGAAGACAAGAGCTTAAACAACCCAGATGAAACAGCTATTTGAAGATATTCAGCCAGAGTCTGAAGGGCTTCTAACAGAAGCTAAAAATCTGTTCTGTAAAGCAAGTATTACTCTATGCCATGCTGATTTTAAGCTGGATCGAAAGCCATATGTTTCTTTTCTTGTTGTTTAATGGGGAATTGAGTCATAGTGTGTAAGGGGTAATTGTAAGCTGTTCTATTTGTGTGTGAAGTTAAAGAGCCTAATATTATATTCATAATAAAGTTTTGTTTTAAAATACCAAATACCTTTTTTTTCATGCAATCACTCCTGAAGCGAATCATTCTTTCCGCAGTCTTACAAAATAAACTAAAATATTGGGGTTTCAATCCAGTATCCTAGCCACTGTTGGGAGCTGGTCTGGGATTGTAATAGGAAGGAAATCTGTCATTCTTACTCGGTCTGACCTATATGTGACTCCAGACCTACAGCAATCTGGTTTTCTCACACACTCTACAGTAGCCTAGCAAACCACCAAGTTCGAGGAGAATTAGGAAGGGCAACAAATACTAGCCTTGCCAGTATCCATAATGCCATGAAAGGATAAAGAACATTTTATATTTGGCATACAAGTCGATCCCCATTTTTGGAAGATTTATGATAATCAAACTAGAATGTTTTCCCAAAGGATCTTTTAACAGTCTGACAGTTTTATTTGGCAGAAAATGTAAAAACATATCAATAACTACATGCGGAAGATGAGTTAATTGTGCTTAAGTTAGTCCCTATGTCAATCTGACAAATAAATAAGCTTTACCTTCTCCAAACTGATGATACTTTCGACATACCTATCTGTCCATTTTTTAGATCATATTCTTCCTATTTTTATGCCTGATTTCTCTCTGAAGGCTGATTTCCCCCAGTCCACTGGAGGTGGGCTAGGAAGCAGGAGGGTTGGTAATATACTTGCAGAAGGCTGCTGGAGGGGTGCCTGACATCTTCCTGCTGCTGGCAGGAACCTTAATGGAGCCACTTAATGGCCCAATTAAGGGTCAATTTCTGCCTCCAAGAGTATTTGGGAGGTCTGCTGCTGCATGGAGACATCACCAGGTAAAACCTGGCAACCTACCTGCAGGTTCCTGTGGGAGTGGGGGCTTCCTTAATGGGTGCACCATCGACCAAAGTGTCCCCTGCAGCAATGGCCGCCTCTGTGCCCAAGGCAAAACAACTCTCACCCTTCCGCAGTCCCCCAATTTCTGGGGCCGGTCTGCCTGGCCCCTGCTATCTTCCCAAAACCTACCCACTCTTCAAGGGTGCTTCTCTATGGTGTTTAAGCCTCAGCAGTGGCCACTGTTAGCTTTACTATGGCTGAGGCTGCTGGGCTGTCAATCCACTCATTGGGACATCCAGCTCCTTGGAAAAATTCAGTTCTGACTCAAGTATTATTTCCCATTTTCATTACATTTTTAATCTCTCCCAGATATTAAAAAATCACAAAATATAAGGGGCGCGATTCTCCACTCCCACGCCGGTTGGGAGAATCGCCTGGGCCGCCAAAATTTCCGGGGACGCCGGTCCGACGCCCTCCTGCGATTCTCCCAAGCGGCGGGAACGGCCTGGTCGAGTTTCGCGGGCCGCAGGCCGGAGAATCGCCGGAGACAATGGCAATTCTCCGGCACACCCTCTATTCTGAGACCCGGATGGGCCGAGCGGCCAGGCCAAAACGGCGGGTTCCCCCGGCGCTGTCCACACCTGGTCGCTGCAGTCGTGGGCGGTGCGTGAACGCTGGGGGGGCGGCCTGTGGGGGGGCGAGGGGGGATCCTGCACCGGGCTTCACCTGGAATGTGGGGTGGCCCGCGATCGGTGCCCACCGATCGTCGGGCTGTCCTCTCTGAAGGAGGACCTCCTTCCTTCCGCGGCCCCGCAAGATCCGTCCCATCCGTCCCCCAACTTCTTGCGGGGCGGACTTAGAGAGGACGGCAACCACGCATGCGCGGATGACGTCCGTTATGCGGCACTGGCCGCGTCATCTATGCGCCGCCGCTTTTATGTGGGCGACAATGCCTGGCGCATGTAGATGACGCGGCCCCGCTACTGGCCCATTATCAGGGCCTGAATCGGTCGGGACCGGGGCCGTTCCGCGCCGTCGTGAACCTCGACGGCATTCACGACGGCACGGCCACTTCGGCATGGGGGTGGAGAATCCCGGCCAAGATTTTTTGTCATGCATATGCACACAGCACATTATGAAAGCTACAATCAGATTTTTCTTCACACTGTCATTTTATTGATAACTAACCACCCACTTTCAACATCCTTTATATAATACACCATCCACAAAACACAATTGCAGGCAATGACCTTGAACTTGTTAAATTTCAGTAAACATAATGTTCAAAGCAGAATGCTTTAAGTTGAGTGAAAATACCTGTTCCAAGTGGCGATCTATACGCCAAGGATAACAGAGGTCACATGACTATGGCAAGTCTATGCCGTCATTTCACAAAGACACTTGTCCAAACATTCCCTTCTTCACAAAAAAACCCACCCTGCATACACTATCAAGGGCGGCACGGTAGCACAGTGGTTAACACTGTTACTTTACAGCGTCAGGGACCCGAATTCGATTCCCGGCTTGGGTCACCGTCTGTGAGGAGTCTGCACATTCTCCCCGTTTCTGCGCGGTTTCCTCCGGGTGCTCCTGTTTCCTCTCACAAGTCCCGAAGGATGGGGTCGTTCGGTGAATTGGACATTCCGAATTCTCCCTCAATGTACCCAAGCAGATGGCGTAGTGTGGCGACTAGGGGATTTTCACAGTAACTTCATTGCAGTGTTAATGTTAGCATACTTGTAACACTAATAAAGATTATCATTTGCACTTCCAAGTCAGGCACATACATGATCTACAGTGAAAATTACCACACATTTACAGAAAACTGGTCATTCGTTTCTGACCCACTTTCACCTGCCCCTACACAAGCACGTTGAACACATAATCCTTAAAACGTTTAGATTTTCTAATGGTACACATGCGGGTTGCTATTGGCCATTTGTTTGGTGTCTGCTCATTCCTGGGGTGATGTTGTCGCTCCAGGGAGCTTTGCTACCATGGAGAGTGTTGCTACCGTGGTAATTGATGCTGCTGACCTGTTGCCTATATTGAGGAATGGTTGACCTCTGGGACTGATGGCCATTCAGTTCCTTGTGCGGTTGGCAAACTCACATATCCCTCATAAGCTGTCTGTGTGAAGGATCAGCTTCTCCAGTTGGACATATATGCCTGCGATTACAATGATATATTTGATCATTAATTTTCACCGAGTACAATCAAGGTGACTGTTTCTCTACACGGGTCCCAAGTTGCAAAGTGAGTTGACTTTTCTTGAGAGCATTGAATATTTGTAGTCTGACTAGCTCTTCAATTCTCAGCTCTGGCAATGATTTTGCAGCTTCACCAAAGTAAAATTTGTTTTTTTTGTTGTTTCATTTTGATTTTGTCACTCATGCATCTCATTGTCACTCATTCCAATTTTAGGAGTGTTTTGGCCAGTGGAAGAGTAGTGTGGGTAGTACTGCTGCCTCAGCCTTTCCATTTGCCTGGCGATAGTGTGGAGATTATGTCCAGTGCTGTGTTTCCCTATCATTTATTAAGTGCCTGCAGTCTTCATTCATGAACTGAGGGCCACTGCTACTCATCACAATATCAGGAATGCCATTACGACTGGTGTGCTTTCAGGCATTCTATGATCTCACTGATGAAAGTTGACATCAGCTTGCCTAATGTCCAGTAATCTGAATATTCGTCAATGGTGATGTGATAGTCAGTTCCAAGAGATGAAGAGGCCTATTTCCAAGCTTAATACATTATCAGTCTGGGATGTCATGAGTCATGAGCAGCTATTTAGCTTGCTTAGTATGATGTTTATTGCAAGCATTGCATAATGACAAATATGGGGAGGCAGTGATGCAGTGGTATTATCGCTGGACTAGTAATCCAGCGACCCAAAGTCATGATCTGGGAACCTGGGTTCCAATCCCGCAGTGGCAGATGGTGAAATTTGAATTCAATAAAAATCTGGGATTAAAAGTCTAAAGGTGACCATGAAACCATTGTCGATTGTCGTGAAAATCCATCTGGTTCACTAATATCCTTTAGGGAAGGAAATCTGTCGTCCTTATCTGGTCTGGCCTACATGTGACTCCACAGCAATGTGGTTGACTCTTAATTGCCCTCAGGGTTGGGCAATAAATGCTGACCCACCCAGCGATGCCCAGATCCCAGGTACGAATAAAAAAAAGGTCCTTGGACTTCCGGGTGCGGCGATGACCAGCTGAGTCGCACGTTTCGGCAGCTCCCTGTGAAACGGACTTTTGGGCTCTTGATAGGAGCCCCAACGGCAATTTTGACGGCTAAAAACACTGTGCGGTAAACCAGAAGGGAATCCCCCCTGGATACGGATGGAAAAAGGAGGAGAGAGTGGGCAGATTGCAGTGGATCCTTTAGAACAGCGGCAAGGAAGGCAAGCAAAAACCAAGATGGCGTCGGAAGGTGGCAGTTTAACATGGGGCCCTGAACAACAAGAGTTCTTGAAATGCTGTGTGGAAGAGATCAAAAAGGAAATGAAGAAAGAGCTGTTGGCCCTGATACTACAGGCGATCGAAGGGCTAAAGGAGGAACAAAAGACCCAGGAGCGGGAGCTTCGGGTCGTGAAGGCAAAGGCAGCCGAGAATGAGGACGATATACAGGGCCTGGTGGTGAAGACGGAGACGCAGGAGGCACATCAGAAACGATGTGTGGAAAGGTTGGAGGCACTGGAAAACAACGCAAGGAGGAACAACCTGAGGATTCTTGGTCTTCCTGAAGGTGTGGAGGGAGCGGACGTCGGGGCATATGTGAGCACGATGCTGCACTCGTTAATGGGAGCGGAGGCCCCGGCGGGTCCGTTGGAGGTGGAGGGAGCACACCGAGTGATGGCGCGAGGACCGAGAGCAGGAGAAATTCCCAGAGCCATAGTGGTGAGATTCCTCCGTTTTAAGGATAGAGAAATGGTCCTTAGATGGGCGAAGAAAACTCGGAGCAGTAAATGGGAGAACGCGGTGATCCGCGTTTATCAAGACTGGAGTGCGGAGGTGGCGAGAAGGAGGGCGAGCTTTAATCGGGCCAAGGCGGTGCTTCATAAAAAGAAGATAAAATTTGGAATGCTGCAACCGGCAAGACTGTGGGTCACATATCGAGGGAGGCACCACTACTTTGAGACGGCGGATGAAGCGTGGACTTTTATTGTGGAAGAAAAACTGGAATGAGCGGGTTATTAAAAAGAACGTTCGAACAAAGTGGTGGGGCGAATGTGGGGGGCAAAGAGGGGTTTTATGTACTAATCCTGCGATGTGGTAACTTTTCTCTCTCCCACAGGTGGTGATGGGGGGAGGAGGGGAGGTGGAGGAGATGGGGCATTGGCCATTGGGGGCGGGGCCAAGGGAGAAGCGCGGGCTTGGTTCCCGCGCTATGATAATCATGGCGGGAATAGAGAAGCAGGAAGGAGGGGGCGTCGCACGGTGCGAGCCGAGGTCACGGGGGGAAGCCGAGGTCAGCCAGAGTTTGCTGACTTCTGGGAGCAACATGGGGGGAGTAATTACGCTAGCGGGGGATCTAGCGGGGGGGGGTGGGAGGGGGGAATTACTGGGTTGCTGCTGCTGGGGAGAGGGGGGAGCTGGTATGGGAGAGGATGGGTGGGGGGGCACCGCCTGGGGGAGATACAGCTGCGTGGGAACCGGGTGAGGAGCTGGAAAAAGGTGATGGCTAATCGACAAGGGGGGGGGGGTAGGAAGCCCCCCAACTCGGCTGATCACGTGGAACGTGAGAGGGCTGAACGG
Source organism: Scyliorhinus torazame (assembly GCF_047496885.1). Taxonomy (NCBI): domain Eukaryota; kingdom Metazoa; phylum Chordata; class Chondrichthyes; order Carcharhiniformes; family Scyliorhinidae; genus Scyliorhinus; species Scyliorhinus torazame. Next base: position 228,952,388 of record NC_092716.1, read on the forward strand.
GCTGATAAAGAGGGCACGGGTACTCGCACACCTTAAGAAACTTAAGGCAGATGTGGTTATGTTACAGGAAACGCACCTGAAACTGATAGACCAGGTTAGGCTACGCAAAGGATGGGTGGGGCAGGTGTTCCATTCGGGGCTAGATGCGAAAAACAGGGGGGTGGCTATATTAGTGGGGAAGCGGGTAATGTTCGAGGCAAAGACTATAGTGGCGGATAACGGGGGCAGATACGTGATGGTGAGTGGCAAACTACAGGGGGAGACGGTGGTTTTGGTAAACGTATATGCCCCGAACTGGGATGATGCCAATTTTATGAGGCGGATGCTAGGACGCATTCCGGACCCAGAGAGGGGAAAGCTGATAATGGGGGGAGATTTTAATACGGTGTTGGAACCAGGGCTGGATAGGTCGAAGTCCAGGACTGGAAGGAGGCCGGCAGCAGCCAAGGTACTTCAAGATTTTATGGAGCAGATGGGAGGTGTAGACCCGTGGAGATTTAGCAGACCTAGGAGTAAGGAGTTCTCGTTTTTCTCCTATGTCCATAAAGTCTACTCGCGACTAGACTTTTTTGTGCTGGGTAGGGCATTGATCCCGAAGGTGAGGGGAACGGAGTATACGGCTATAGCCATTTCGGATCACGCTCCACACTGGGTGGACTTGGAGATAGGGGAGGAAACAGGAGGGCGCCCACCCTGGAGAATGGACATGGGACTAATGGCAGATGAGGGTGTGTGTCTAAGGGTGAGGGGGTGCATTGAAAAGTACTTGGAACTCAATGATAATGGGGAGGTCCAGGTGGGAGTGGTCTGGGAGGCGTTGAAGGCGGTGGTTAGAGGGGAGCTGATATCAATAAGGGCACATAAAGGGAAGCAGGAGAGTAAGGAACGGGAGCGGTTGCTGCAAGAACTTTTGAGGGTGGACAGACAATATGCGGAAGCACCGGAGGAGGGACTGTACAGGGAAAGGCAAAGGCTACATGTAGAATTTGACTTGCTGACTACAGGCACTGCAGAGGCACAATGGAGGAAGGCACAGGGTGTACAGTACGAATATGGGGAGAAGGCGAGCAGGTTGCTGGCACACCAATTGAGGAAAAGGGGAGCAGCGAGGGAAATAGGGGGAGTGAGGGATGAGGAAGGAGAGATGGAGCGGGGAGCGGAGAGAGTGAATGGAGTGTTCAAGACATTTTATAAAAAATTATATGAAGCTCAACCCCCGGATTGGAGGGAGAGAATGATGGGCTTCTTGGATCGGCTGGAATTTCCCAAGGTGGAAGAGCAGGAAAGGGTGGGACTGGGAGCACAGATCGAGGTAGAAGAAGTGGTGAAAGGAATTAGGAGCATGCAGGCGGGAAAGGCCCCGGGACCGGATGGATTCCCAGTCGAATTCTATAGAAAATATGTGGACTTGCTCGCCACGGTACTGACGAGGACCTTTAATGAGGCAAAGGAAAGGGGACAACTGCCCCCGACTATGTCTGAAGCAACGATATCGCTTCTCTTAAAGAAGGAAAAGGACCCGCTACAATGCGGGTCCTATAGACCTATTTCCCTCCTAAATGTAGATGCCAAGGTCCTGGCCAAGGTAATGGCAATGAGAATAGAGGAATGTGTCCCGGGGGTGGTCCACGAGGACCAAACTGGGTTTGTGAAGGGGAGACAGCTGAACACGAATATACGGAGGTTGTTAGGGGTAATGATGATGGCCCCACCAGAGGGAGAAACGGAGATAGTAGTGGCGATGGATGCTGAGAAAGCATTTGATAGAGTGGAGTGGGATTATTTGTGGGAGGTGTTGAGGAGATTTGGTTTTGGAGAGGGGTATGTTAGATGGGTGCAGCTGTTGTATAGGGCCCCAGTGGCGAGCGTGGTCACGAATGGACGGGGATCTGCATATTTTCGGCTCCATAGAGGGACAAGGCAGGGATGCCCTCTGTCCCCATTATTGTTTGCACTGGCGATTGAGCCCCTGGCGATAGCGTTGAGGGGTTCCAAGAAGTGGAGGGGAGTACTTAGGGGAGGAGAAGAGCACCGGGTATCTTTGTATGCGGACGATTTGCTACTATACGTGGCGGACCCGGCGGAGGGGATGCCAGAAATAATGCGGATACTTGGGGAGTTTGGGGATTTTTCAGGGTATAAATTGAACATGGGGAAAAGTGAGTTGTTTGTGGTGCATCCAGGGGAGCAGAGTAGAGAAATAGAGGACCTACCGTTGAGGAAGGTAACAAGGGACTTTCGTTACCTGGGGATCCAGATAGCTAAGAATTGGGGCACATTACATAGGTTAAATTTAACGCGGTTGGTGGAACAGATGGAGGAGGATTTCAAGAGATGGGATATGGTATCCCTGTCAATGGCAGGGAGGGTGCAGGCGGTTAAGATGGTGGTCCTCCCGAGATTCCTCTTTGTGTTTCAGTGCCTCCCGGTGGTGATCACGAAGGCTTTTTTTAAAAGGATTGAAAAGAGCATCATGGGTTTTGTGTGGGCCGGGAAGACCCCGAGAGTGAGGAAGGGATTCTGACAGCGTAGCAGGGATAGGGGGGGGCTGGCACTACCGAGCCTAAGTGAGTATTATTGGGCCGCTAATATTTCAATGGTGAGTAAGTGGATGGGAGAGGAGGAGGGAGCGGCGTGGAAGAGATTAGAGAGGGCGTCCTGTAGGGGGACTAGCCTACAGGCTATGGTGACAGCCCCATTGCCGTTCTCACCGAGGAACTACACCACAAGCCCGGTGGTGGTGGCTACACTGAAGATTTGGGGACAGTGGAGACGGCATAGGGGAAAGACTGGAGCCTTGGGGGGGTCCCCGATAAGGAACAACCATAGGTTTGCCCCGGGGGGAATGGATGGGGGATATGGAATGTGGCAAAGAGCAGGAATAACGCAACTGAAAGATCTGTTTGTGGATGGGAAGTTCGCGAGTCTGGGAGCGCTGACCGAGAAATATGGGTTGCCCCAAGGGAATGCATTCAGGTATATGCAACTGAGGGCTTTTGCGAGGCAACAGGTGAGGGAATTCCCGCAGCTCCCGACACGAGGTGCAGGACAGAGTGATCTCAAAGACATGGGTGGGGGATGGTAAGGTGTCAGATATATATAGGGAAATGAGGGACGAAGGGGAGACTATGGTAGATGAACTAAAAGGGAAATGGGAAGAAGAGCTGGGGGAGGAGATCGAGGAGGGGCTGTGGGCAGATGCCCTAAGCAGGGTAAACTCGTCGTCCTCGTGTGCCAGGCTAAGCCTGATTCAGTTTAAGGTATTACACAGGGCACATATGACTGGAGCACGGCTCAGTAAATTTTTTGGGGTGGAGGATAGGTGTGCGAGGTGCTCGAGAAGCCCAGCGAATCATACCCATATGTTTTGGTCATGCCCGGCACTACAGAGGTTTTGGATGGGGGTGACAAAGGTGCTTTCAAAAGTAGTAGGAGTCCGGGTCGAACCAAGCTGGGGGTTGGCTATATTTGGGGTTGCACAAGAGCCGGGAGTGCAGGAGGCGAGAGAGGCCGATGTTTTGGCCTTTGCGTCCCTAGTAGCCCGGCGCAGGATATTGCTAATGTAGAAAGAAGCCAAGCCCCCGGGGGTGGAGACCTGGATAAATGACATGGCGGGGTTTATAAAGCTAGAGCGGATTAAGTTCGTCCTAAGGGGGTCGGCTCAAGGGTTCACCAGGCGGTGGCAACCGTTTGTCGAATACCTTAATATGTACTGGATAGTATATATACGTTAATATATACTGTATAGTATGTATAGGTCGTTGCTACAGATAATTATATATTGGACTGTTAAATTATATTTTTGGAGAGTGTTACTTGTGACAAGGCAGTTGCCAATTAGGGCTAGTTTTCATTTTTGTTATTTATTATTTATTCATTTTTTGTTTATAAAATAGGTCATTGTTATTTGTGTTGTTATAATATTGTGTAAAGGATGCACAATGTACTGTGTTGGTTGACCAAAAATTTTCAATAAAATATTTAATAAAAAAAAACAGGTCCTTGATCTCATAGAACATAGAACATTACAGCGCAGTACAGGCCCTTCGGCCCTCGATGTTGCGCCGACCTGTGAAACCACTCTAAAGCCCATCTACACTATTCACTTATTGTCCATATGTCTATCCAATGACCATTTGAATGTCCTTAGTGTTGGCGAGTCCACTACTGTAGCAGGCAGGGCATTCCACGCCCTTACTACTCTGAGTAAAGAACCTACCTCTGACATCTGTCTTATATCTATCTCCCCTCAATTTAAAGGCATGTCACCTCGTGCTAGACATCACTATCCGAGGAAAAAGGCTCTCACTGTCCACCGTATCCAATCCTCTGATCATCTTGTATGCCTCAATTAAGTCACCTCTTAACCTTCTTCTCTCTAATGAAAACAGCCTCAAGTCCCTCAGCCTTTCCTCATAAGATCTTCCCTCCATACCAGGCAACATTCTGGTAAATCTCCTCTGCACCCTTTCCAATGCTTCCAAATCCTTCCTATAATGCGGCGACCAGAATTGCACGCAATACTCCAAATGCGGCCACACCAGAGCGTTGTATAGCTGCAACATGACCTCATGGCTCCTAAACTAAAACCCTCTACCAATAAAGGCTAACACACCGTACACCTTCTTAACAACCCTCTCAACCTGGGTGGCAACTTTCAGGGATCTATGTACATGGACACCGAGATCTCTCTGCTCATCCACACTGCCAAGAATGTTACCATTAGCCCAGTACTCAGTCTTCCGGTTATTCCTTCCAAAATGTATCACCTCACACTTTTCTGCATTAAACTCCATTTGTCACATCTCAGCCCAGCGCTGCAGCTTATCTATGTCCCTCTGTAACTTGTAACATCCTTCCGCACTGTCCACAACTCCACCGACTTGAGTGTCACCTGAAAATTTACTCACCCATCCTTCTACGCCCTCCTCCAGGTCATTTATAAAAATGACAAACAGCAGTGGCCCCAAAACAGATCCTTATGGTACACCACGAGTAACTGGACTCCAGTCTGAACATTTCCCATCAACCACCACCCTTTGTCTTCTTCCAGCTAGCCAATTTCTGATCCAAACTGCTAAATCACCCTGAATCCCATGCCTCCGTATTCTATGCAGTAGCCTACCATGGGGAACCTTATCAAACGCTTTACTGAAATCATATACACCACATCAACTGCTTTACCCTCATCCACCTGTTTGGTCACCTTCTCAGAGAACTCTATAAGGTTTGTGAGGCACGACCTACCCTTCACAAAACCGTGTTGACTATCTCTAATCAAATTATTCCTTTCCAGATGATTATACATCCTATCTCTTATAAACCTTTCCAAGATTTTTCCCACAACAGAAGTAAGGCTCACTGGTCTATAGTTACCGGGGTTATCTCTACTCCCCTTCTTGAACAAGGGGACAACATTTGCTATCCTCCAGTCTTCTGGCACTATTCCTGTAGACAAAGATGACTTCAAGATCAAGGCCAAAGGCTCAGCAATCTCCTCCCTCGCTTCCCAGAGAATCCTAGGATAAATCCCATCCGGCCCAGGTGACTTATCTATTTTCACACTTTCCAGAATTGCTAACACCTCCTCCTTATGAACCTCAAGCCCTTCTAGTCTAGTAGCCTGAATCTCAGTGTTCTCCTCGACAACATTGTCTTTTTCCTGTGTAAATACTGATGAAAAATATTCATTTAGCACCTTTCCTATCTCCTCGGACTCCAAGCACAACCTCCCACCACTGTCTTTGACTGGCCCTACTCTTACCCTAGTCATTCTTTTATTCCTGACATATCTATAGAAAGCTTTTGGGTTATCTCTGATCCTACCTGCCAAAGACTTCTCATGTCCCCTCCTGGCTCTTCTTAGCTCTCTCTTTCGGTACTTCCTAGCTAACTTGTAACTCTCGAGCGCCCTGACTGAACCTTCATGTCTCATCTTTACATAAGTCTCCTTGTTCCTCTTGACAAGTGTTTCGACTGCTTTAGTAAACCACGGTTCCCTCACTCGACCATTTCCTCCCTGCCTGACAGGTACATACTTATCAAGGACACGCAGTAGCTGTTCCTTGAACAAGCTCTACATTTCCATTGTGCCCATCCCCTGCAGTTTTCCTCTCCATCCGATGTATCCTAAGTCTTGCCTCATCGCATCATAATTGCCTTTCCCCCAGATATAACTCTTGCCCTGCGGTATATACCTATCCCTTTCCATCACTAAAGTAAATGTAATCGAATTGTGGTCACTATCACCAAAGTGCTCACCTACCTCCAAATCTAACACCTGTCCTGGTTTATTACCCAGTACCAAATCCAATATGGCCTCGCCTCTCGTTGACCTATCTACACACTGTCAGGAAACCCTCCTGCACACATTGGACAAAAACAGACCCATCTAATGTACTCGAACTATAGCGTTTCCAGTCAATATTTGGAAAGCTAAAGTCCCCCATAACAACTACCCTGTTGCTTTCGCTCCTATCCAGAATCATCTTTGCAATCCTCTCCTCTACATCTCTGGAACTTTTCGGAGGCCTATAGAAAACCCCTAACAGGGTGACCTCTCCTTTCCTGTTTCTAACCTCAGCCCTTACTACCTCAGTAGTCGAGTCCTCATCAAAAGTCCTTTTTGCTTATATGTCAGTATAACTCTTCTCTTGTCTTCCTCAGACTACACTCAATGATGGCTTGAATGGATGTGCTTCAGCATCTTTTTTCTCATTTCCTTAGGGATGATGATTTTAGTTCCTTTGTACAAGATGCCAACTTGGGCAATCAATCCCTGAATGCCCAATTCTCCTTATACCAATAGGTGTGTACTTGATGTTTTCTGGCCATCCTTTCATCACTACTTCCTGTAGCATGTAGAGAGTTGCATCTCCTTGTGTAGTTTGCGTGTTTGATCTGACCAAGCCGCTTGTCTGTCAGATTCAATGTGTGCTAGGTTGATGACTTCCTTTGTGCTATTGATTCTAAATTAATCTGGAAGATTTCACAGCAGCTATCTTCAAAGGGAGTGTAGCTCTTGACAACATGTGGGCAATGTGCATCCACTTCCCCTGCTTGTGTCTTACTTTCAAATGATAACTCTGCAAACAAAATAAAACCATTTGCAGATGCTTTGAAGCATAGAAGTTTGAGAAAGATGCTTTGAAGTGGCTTGTGGTCAGACTCTATCATCACTTTGTCTCTCCCAAACAGGCGCTGATTAAAATGCTCACAAGCAAAGTCTGCGGCCAGGCACACTTCCTCAGTCTGTGCATAGCATTGTTCAGTTTGCATTAGCACTGGATAAAAACACAACTGCACGAGGGTTGCTCCAAGTCCCATTTTGCTGGCAGCACACTGCAGGGTGACCACATTATTAACATCGACATTATTAACCTCAGTACTGGTGATGTCATCACTAGTTGTTTGATGCGAGTGAAAGTTGCTGTGTTCTGTGTCCCAATACCATTGAACATACTTTGCAGTGAGCTTGCATCGAAGTTCACACTTCAATGGCAAATTGGGCAAAATCTTTGCTAGGTAGTTTACAAATCCAACAAATCATTGAATGGCTTTCACATCTGCATCTCTGTTACAGCTCTCACCTGATCAGGATCAAGGCTAGCTCCTTTCACTGTTAGTACATGACCTATGTTCCTGACTTCAGTTGCAGATTTTTCTTATTTGGCTTCAGATTCATCCGGCGAGCTTTGTCTAGCAGTCTCACTAGATTCTGATCATGGTCTGCAATGGCTTCTTCCACTGCATCTCCATATCCAGAGAGTATCACATCATCCACAATCGCTTGCGCTCCTGGAACATTATTGAAATGTCAAATGGCATTCACAACCATCTGTACCTCCGAAATAGCATCCAGAACGTAGTCAGGACACTGCTGCTTTCATCCAATTTCACTCGCCAGCATTTATCCTTCTCAGCTAAGATAATAAACACTTTTGCTTTGGAAAGTTGTGGCAGAATTTCTTCAATGGTTGACATGGGGTAGTAAAATCACATCAAAGCTTTATTGAGGTCCTTGGGATCATTTCACACTTTCAGTTTCCCAGGTTGTTTCACTGCTACCATGCTGCTAATGCAGTGTGTGGGCATTGTCACTTTCTTGATTACTCCATCTTTTCAAGCTCCTCTCTTTTGTCTCTCAGGCTGGACTTGAGAGCTGCTCTCCTCGGAAAATGCTGAGTTGGTCACACATGTTCATCTACTTCACCAGGATAATATCCAAGACCTGTGAAAACATCTTTGTACTTTTTCATAATGTGTTCAGGTTTGTGCTGTGCAAAACACTGCAAACCTCTTGCTGGTTCCTGGAGGGCTACCAGTCCAAGAGTTTGACTTATTTCAGCTGCGATGAGTGGATTTTGCATAGCATCTACTATTTGGAACTACTAATCTTATTCCTTCCCATTACAATGGGCTTTCAGCTTAGTTTGTCCTCATAGGGTGAGCATTGTTCCACTATATAACCACAACTTGACCTTCGACAGCTTCATATTTGGTACACCAAGCTCATGATATTGCATGTAGCATCATCTGACACTTCATATTAACTTAACGCTCTCCTTCTGCAGTCATCATTACAATAATCGCAAACCATTTTTTCCTTGAGACTGGAGGGTGCCAACCTGTTCTAGGATGCAGAGTGATTCATCAGGTTCACTGTCTCTTACCTCTCCTGCAAACATCTTTATAAGCTTGCTTTTCTTACTTCCAGTACAACACTTACATGCAAAGTGATTTTGCTTCTTGTAGTTTGAACACTGCTTCCCCACGTTGGACATGCTTCCTTTTTTTCTGTGACATCTACTGCACTATTTGCATTCAGTACAAAGGTATTGGTCTTTCTGCTTACCCTCTGCAAATAGTTCTTCCTTTTCTCCACTGTTTTGTCCTTGGAATACCTGAACTGCCTCTCAGCAGAGTGCAAAGCCTCGTCAGTTCTGTCAATACTGTGCCGCTGATGACTGACCATTTCAGAGCTTCTGCACATAACAACAGCTTACTTGAAGGAGGTTTCTCTTTGCTCAGCAGATGTGCTTTTTGGCAGGATCTCTTCTTCGTAAGACAATTCTGGCGTGATTTACCATCCGCGTCCTGCCGGAATCGGGACGGGACGCAGCCGGTAGATCACGGGAGAGGCCTCTTCCAGGATTACCGAACTCCTCGCAAGAACTAACGAGATCTCGCAAGACATTGCGATCTGGATCCTGCCCACAATGGGTGGGACCCAGACTTGCAGAGTTAAGTGAGCTTAAAAACTCACTTAACTTTGCCAATGCCAGATCGAACCGGCTCCCAGGATCTACTGGTGACTCCGCTGAGACCCCAGCCGAACGGTGAGGACCGGGCGGAATGGTACTTGAGAATGGGGGAGGCTTCCCAGGTGATCAGAGGCCCCCCGGGTGGCTGGTATCTGGGTAGGGTGGAACCCCAGCACTGCTGATGCCACCCAGGCACATTGGCACTGATAGCCTGGTACCCTCATTTATTAGCTTGGATAGAAGCCTGGCTGATGGACAGAAGACAGAGAATCAGGATATATGTGTCTTTTTCTGGATGGCAAGATCTAACTAGTGGGGTGCCACAGGGTTCGGTTGTTGGGCCCGAACTATTTACAATCTATATATTTTTTTAAAATTTAGAGTACCCAATTCATTTTTTCCAATTAAGGGGCAATTTCGAGTGGCCAATCCACCTACCCTGCACATCTTTGGGTTGTGGGGGCGAAACCCACGCGAACACGGGGAGATTGTGCAAACTCCACACGGACAGTGACCCAGAGCTGGGATCGAACCTGGGACCTCGGCTCCGTGAGGCACCAGGGCTAACCTACTGCGCCACCGTGCTGCCCATTTACAATCTATATTAACGACTTGCATCCAGAGATAGAAGGTTCTCTAGTCAAATTTGCAGATGATACTAAATAGATGGGACAGGTCGACGGGGCAGTTAGTCGAATTCCTTGCGGCAGAGTTTAAAAAACAGAGGCAGGTGTCCTCAGCGGACCTGGCGAGGGTGGCAGAGCTGATTCGGGCTGTCCTGGAGAGAGTGCAGCAGAGGCTGGAGGCACAGAGTGCGTCGATCCATAAGGTAAAGGAGACGGTGACTGATCACAAGGATCGGATTGCCTCGTTAGAGGCAGAAAAACTGATATTGGCGGATGGTCAAAAAAAGTTGCAAGAGAAGGTTGGCGATTTGGGAAACCGCTCAAGAAGGCAGAACCTGAGGATCGTGGGGTTGCAAGAAAGTATTGAGGGAACGTGGGCAACGGAATATGTGGCCAAGATGTTTGAGAAGCTGGTGGGGTAGGGGATCTTTGGCCACCCTCCTAAGGTGGACCAGGCGCACAGGTCATTGAGGAGGAAACCGGGAGCGGGGCAGCGTCCGCGAGAAACCATCATGAGGCTACATTGGTACTTAGACAAGGAAAATATCCTGAGATGGGCAAAGGAGGTACGGGAATGTATCTGGGAAAGCCATACAGTTCGTATTTGCCAAGACTTGGGAGCAGAGCTGGCCAAGCGAAGGGACGGGTTTAATAGGACCAAGGCGGCCCTATTCAGGAACAAGGTGTGATTCGAGGTGATGTACCCTGCTTGCCTGTGGGCCACGTATGGAGGAAAGGAGTACTATTTTGATATGTCGGAGGAGGCAAGTAAGTTTTTAAGGGACCATGGAATGGGGGAAGCTTGAAGACTTTGGATGGGTTCATCTATGACCTGGACTTGGGAGGGAGGGATGGTGTGTTTATGTGTGCAGTTGTTAGGTCTGTTTTTGTTAGTATTACCCACTTCATGGGGGTGTTGGTGTTGGGAATAAATATTAAAATGTGAGAGGTCAGATGGGTAGCGTGAGAGGGGTGGGGGGACACGAAGGAGCTTGGTTCGATGTGGTGACAAGGTGGGGCAGGAGGACAATAAGGGGCTTTGTTATAAAGGAAGCATGTCTGTTGCCTCAGATGGAAGGTCGCCATGCTAGCAGGTTTGCTAATTAACGGAAACAAAGTGGCGTGCAGAGTTGTAGAGGGTTATGGTTGGGGGGGGAGGGGGTCAGTTTGCCATTAGGGGGTCGCAGGGAGTCCAAGGAAATAGAAGGGTTTATGTATTGTGGCAAGTGTATAAAGATGAATGTTTCCTGTGATTTCTATATAAATTGAAAATGCCTTGAATAAAAATACTTAAAGAAAACAAATAGCTATAGATCGGTTAGGTGAGTGGCCCAAAATGTGGCAGATGGAGTTTAACATGGATAAGTGTGAGGTCGTCCATTTTGGTCGGAAAAATAGAATGGCAACTTATTAACTAACTGGGGAAAAACTTTGGGGTGCTTGGGTGCAGTGTGATCTGGGTGTCCTCGTGCATGAATCGCTAAAAACTAGCATGCAGGTACAGGAGGTATTAAAAAAAGTGAACGGAATATTGGCATTTATCGCTACAGGAATAGAGTATAAAGGTAATGTTGTTGCAAATGTACAAGGCATTGGTGAGACTGCACCAGGAGTATTGTGCACAGTTTTGGTCCCCTTATTTGAAGAAAGATGTAGTGGCATCGGAGGCAGTTCAGAGCAGGTTCACTAGATTGATTCCAGAAATGAGGGGCTGGATTCTCTGTGTGGGAGACTAAGTCCCCATGCCGGCGTGAAAGTGGCGGTGTTTATGCCATCTAGCTGCCGATACGGCCCTGAGCATTTCCAGTTCCTTGGCCGTGCATCCGCATGGCGGCGGCCTGCAGCCGTGCTCCATGGCGGACTCAGCCCGCGGACCCAGAACTCAAAAATAGTGCCCTCATCCGGCCGCTCGCACGCTCTGGACCGCCCGCCCACAGTGCTCCCAGCTCCGAATGAAGCCTCCCCTGCCCGCAGATCGACCCTCCCCAGGCTGTGACGGTCGTGGGAGGAGCATCGCGGGACGTGCCTCAGGCAATGGCCTGAGGCCATGGATACTTGGCGCGGCGTACTCATGGAGCTTTTCAGGGGTTGAGAATCTGAAAACCAGCGCCACCCCCGATATTGGCGTCAAAATGGATTCTCCGCCCCGTCGCCAAATGCGATTTTGCCGTCGGGGAGCGGAGAATCCAGCCCAAGGCGTTATGGGCCAGTGTTTAGAGAACACCAAAGTATATCATAGAGTTTACAAGACCTATAACTTTTAATAGATTTTGGTTATGAGGAGCACAAGGGCTAACTTTCCAGGTGTTATGCAACAGAGATCTTAAGTATTTTTAAACAAAACAATGTTTATTTTATGAATCAAGTTAGCATTTTATAAACACACAGTAAACAAGTTATCAACTACCAACACTGATACCCCCCAAAGGTACAGTACTCTATAGGTAACCCTTAGTTACTTTGCTAACAACATCCATAAGCCAAACACCCTTTTTTACCTACAAAAACAGTAGGTTTACATTCCTTACAGAAACAGGTATTACTTTGAAATTATCAAGTGATCTGGAGACATTCTTTAGCATGCAGAGAGAGACCAAACTACACCTTCTTGGTTTGAATGCAGCTCCCCAACCGAAAGTAAAACTCAGAGCCAAATACAGCATTCAGCTCAAAAGGAAAGTAAAAAGCAGAGCCAGAGCCTAGCTCCACCCACAGAATGACATTACTGCAGCCACTTGAGAAGACAAACATTTCTTAAAGTGACATTCCCATGACAAAAGGGTTTGTCTTGTGAAGAGAGATTGAGCAGTTTAGGCCCATACTCTCTGGAGTTTAGAAGAGGGGAGATCAAATTGAGATAGATAAGATATAAAAGATATGGATAAAGTAGACGTGGAGCGGATGCTTCCTCTTGTGGGGCATTCTACAATGAGAGGTCATAGTCTCGGAATAAGGGACAGTGAATTTAAAACACAGATGAGGACAAACTTCTTCTCCCAAAAGGTTGTGAATCCATCGAATTTGCTACCCCAGAGTGCAGTGGATGCTGGGACAGTGTGTAAATTTAAGGAGGAGTTAGACAGATTTTTAATTCACAATAGGTTGAAGGGTTATGGAGAACGGGCAGGACGGTGGGGTGAGTCCATGATGAGATCAGCCATGATCATATTGAACAGTGCAGCAGGCTCAAGAGGCTAAATTGCCTACTCCTGCTCCTAGTTCTTATGTTCGAAGAAAAAACTATTCTGTCTAATTCAACTTTCCAACTCTTGGTCTGTAGCCCTGTATGTAACAGCACCTCAAGCACAAATCTGGTGTTTTTGATTAATATGGGGATTCTTGATTAATAATGGGATCAGGGGTTATGGGGAGAAGACAGGAGAATGGGATGAGGAACATATCAGCCATGATCGATGGCGGAACAGACTCAATGGGTCGAATGGCCTAATTTTGCTCCTCTAACTTCTGGTCTAACATTTTCCCCAACACCGATAACAGAGTTACCACCCTTATTTGTTCAGGTTTATTGATTAACTTTGTGGCAATGCCATAGTTTTGCCATTGAGACTGGAAGAATTTCAAACTTATTTTCAAATCTGCCTTCATCTCCATAAGAGCTGGTACTGTAATATACAACGCCATACTGTCTTACCTAATGAGCAATGTCCTGTAACAAGTTGCAGACTAATGTTTTAATGATTTGAATGGAGGGTGATAGGGTGACACAGTGGTTAGCACTGCTGCCTATCAGCTCCAGGGACCCGGGTTCAATTCCTACTCGGGTGACTGTGTGGAGTTTGCAGTTTCTCCCCTTATCTGTGTGGGTTTCCTCCGGGTACTCCTGTTTCCCACAGTCCAAAGATGTGCAGGTTAGGTGAATTGGCCATGCTAAATTTCCCCTTAGTATCCAAAAGGTTAGGTAGGGTTACTAGGTTACAAGGATAGAAACATAGAAAATAGATGCAAGAGTAGGCCATTCGCCCTTTGAGCCTACACCACCATTCAATATGATCACGGCTAATCATGCAAATTCAGTATCCTACTCCCGCTTTCTCTCCATACCCTTTGATCTCTTTAGCCACAAGGGCCACGTCAAATTCCCTCTTGAATATATCCAACGAATTGGTGCTAAAAGCTGTCTGTGATAGAGAATTCCACAAGTTCACAACTCTCTGAGAGAGGAAGTTCTTCCTCATTTCAGTCCTGAATGGCTTACCCCTTATTCTTAGGCTGTGACCCTGAGTTCTGGATGTCCCCAACAACGGGAACATTCTTCCCGCATGTAGTCTGTCCAGTCCCATCAGGATTTTATTTGTTTCCATGAGATTCCCCTCTCATTCTTCTAAACTCCAGTGAGTACAAGCCCATCGATCCAGTCTTTCTTCATATGTCAATCCTGCTATCGTGGGAATTAGTCTGGTGAACCTTCGCTGGACACCCTCATTAGCAAGAATGTCCTTCCTCAAACTAGGAGACCAAAACTGCACACAATACTCAAGGTGTGGCCTCCCCAAGACCCTGTATAACTGCAGCAAGACATCCCTACTCCTATACTCAAATCCTCTCACTATAAAAGTCAGCATGCCATTAGTTTTCCTCACCAACAGTTGTACTGCATGTCAACCTTCAGCCACTTTTCCACCATGACACCCAGATCTCGTTGCACTCCCCTTTTCCTAAACTGTCATCATTTAAGTAATAATCTGCCTTCCTGTTTTTGCCACCAAAGTGGATAACCTCACATTTACCCACATTATATTGCATTTGCCAAGTATTTGCCCACTCAGCCAGCCTGTCGAAGTCACCCTGCAGCCTCTTTGCATCCTCCTCACAGTACATACTACCACCCAGCTTAGTGTTGTCTGCAAATTTGGAGATATTGCATGCAATTCCTTTGTCCAAATCTTCAATGTATATTGTGAACAGCTGGGGTCCCGGCACTGAACCCCGTGGTACCCAACTAGTCACTGCCTGCCACTCTGAAAAGGACACATTTATTCCCACTCTCTGCTTCCTGTCTGCCAACCAATTCTCTATCCACGTCAATACATTACCCCCAATACCATGAGCTTTAATTTTGCTCACTAATCTCTTGTGTGGGACCTTGTCAAAAACCTTTTGAAAGTCCAGACACAACATCCACTGGTTCACCCTTGTCCACTCTACTTGTCCTCAGACAATTCCAGAAGATTTGTTCAGCATGATTTCCCTTTAGTGAATCCATGCTGACTTGGAGCGATCCTCTCCCCACTTTCCAAATGCTCAGTTATTTCATCTTTAATAATAACCCCACCACCGATGTCAGGCTAACCGGTCTATAATTCCACGTTATCTCTCGTCCTCCTTTTTTAAAAAGTGGGGTTACAATTCATTGGAACTCTTCCAGAATCTATGGAATGCTGGAAAATTTCTAGGATAGGGTGGAGGCATGGGCTTAAGTAGGGTGCTCTTTCCAAGGACCAGTGCAGACTCGATGGCTGAATGGATTCCTTCTGCACTGTATGGATTGCATGATTTTTTGATTCTTTGCTATTTCTTACAGCAGTCAAAATCTACTTAATTTCAGCTTCACAAGCCTGCAGCACCAAGAAAAACCTAGCTATTCAATGGCACTTTGCCTTTTTGTGGCCTCGGGGAGTTTCTCCCCGCCGAGGCCACACAGAGTCATTTCCTGCTGGCGAGCACAGTAGGAAAGGCTCCTCACAGATAGTGGTGCCATTTTATTTTGCCTGGCTATCCCAATTTCCCCACCCCACTCTCAGCACTCCCTCACTCACACCCCCCCACCCGCAACCACTGGGAGGCCCCCAGGAACACCCCATTACCCCCTTCCATCTGGTAAGAGGCCTCCCGGGCCAAACCCTGGCAGTGCCAGCCTGGTACCTAGGCACCCTGGCACTGCCAGCCTGGAACTAGTGCCAAGCTGGCAGTGTGAAGTTGCCTGGGTGCTGGAAGAGTGCCAGGGTACCATCCTGCCCTGTCTCCGACCACACGGGGTTCTCTAATGGCCTGGGAGACCACCTCACGTGCTATTATGACTGATCCACGTATGTGGAAACTAGTATTAAATGGTGCCCTGGCAAGGTGTCCCAGGCACGGCTGTTCGGTACCTGGCACTGGAGAATCCTGCAAATGCATATTTAAATGAGCCATTAGGTCTGGTTTACGCCCAGCAAGGGCAAGATACAGGTCGCGATGTCTCATGAGACTTTGTTAAATCCTCCGAGTCTTTTCAAACATCGCAAATCTCGCGAGAGGCCTCTTGCGAGATTCGACGACCAGGCTGCTAAGTCGTGTCCGTACTCTCAAATTTGGTATCATCCTTGTCATTATACTCTGCACCCTGGAGTCATGCCAAATGGGGACCAAAAGTGAACACAACACCCCAAATACAGATGTGCCAAAGCTTTATATGGAAGATGTATCCTTCATTTGGTACTCGACTGCACTAGCAAGACAACCCAATATGATGCGGCTATTTCTCTGCTTGTGAACCTTTAACAAATGATCGGCTATTATCCCGGGTCTCTTTCTTGATGTGTTTTGTTTAAATATATCCACTGCATGGTACAAACATGTCTTGAGTTTCCAAACTCCTTGTAATAATAAAATAAATGAAATAATTTGTATCACTTTATAGTGAACTTGGAAGGAAACACATAGTCCGGAATCCACAACAATTATACTGTTTTGCCAGTTATACTGGAACTGCTCCATGGCCAATTTATATTTAACTGAATTTGTTTACTTCAGTATAGGTCAGTTCTGGAGTGAAGCAAGAAATTTATCCTTGGAAGTGAATTTCTGGTTCCAAAACTGGAGAATAATTCAAACGTGCAAATTCAGATTTATTGAGGTGACTTTTAAGTAGTGATAATGAATGTTACCTTGTCACTGTTTCTGTACTTGTCCCATTTTTTAACCATTTTGACCCATTTAGGTATTCTTTCAACCTCCAAATGTTTAAGCTGAAAAAAAATAAGGTATCATACATAAAAAGCATGTTCTTATTTTAGTAATGACTCAATTTTTAGTGCAGTAGCTATGCCTTTGCAGTCTTGGACACTTTTAATAGACGAAGATGACAAATATCATTGGATTCAATTTTCTGGACAAGATCATTACTACTGAGGAAAGACATTCACTTCATCTTATTCCTTTCATTCAGGAAGACACTTAAATCTCCCTCATTAAAACTTCAGATATTCATTAAATGATTTGAGAGCTTATATCTTTATTACTTGATCTGGAAGTCCATGCTACAACTTTATCAGTTTTTGCACAAATTTATCGTTTACTCTTCTGAGCACATGTTCTAATATTACACTCTTGCAAGTTACATTCTAGATTAAGCTTTTAGGTTTACTTTTTCAAATTCCTTATCTATCTTATGTACAGATGAGACAACGTTAACACACTGGGCTAAATCGCTGGCTTTTAAAGCAGACTAAGGCAGGCCAGCAGCACGGTTCAATTCCCGTACTAGCCTCCCCGAACAGGCGCCGGAATGTGGCGACTAGGGGCTTTTCACAGTAACTTCATTTGAAGCCTACTTGTGACAATAAGCGATTTTCATTTTCATTTAATTTAATGTACCGGTGAGCCTTACGGCAGTGGTAGGGAAATTATTGGAAAAGATTCTTAGAGATAGGATTTACTCACATTTGGAAACAAATGGACTTATTGGTGATGGACAGCATGGTTTTGTGAAGGGGAGTTCGTGCCTCACTAATTTGATCGAGTCTTTCGAGGAAGTGACAAAGATGATAGATGAGGGAAAGGCAGTAGATGTTGTATACATGGACTTCAGTAAAACCTTTGACAAGGTACCTCATGGTAGACTGGTACAAAAGGTGAAGTCACATGGGATCAGAGGAGAGCTGGCAAATTGGGTACAGAACTGGCTTGGGCACAGAAGACAGGGGGTAGCAGTAGAAGGGTGCTTTTCTGAATGGAACGCTGAGACTAGTGGTGTTCCACAGCGATCAGTTCTGGGGCCTTTGATGTTCATGGTGTATATAAATGATTTGGAAGAAAATGTAGATGGTCTGATTAATAAAGTTCGCAGACGACACAAAAATTGGTGGAGTTAGTGAAGAGGATATAAACTAGCTGGAGTCTTGGGCGGAGAAATGGCAGATGGAGTTTAATCCGGACAAGTGTGAGGTAATGCACTTTGGAAGGTCCAATGCATGTAGAACTAACACAATAAATGGTAGAACTCTTGCGAGTACTGGCAGGTAGAAAGATCTGGGCGTGCATGTTCACTGATCACTGAAAGTGGCAACGCATGTGGATAAGGTGGCCAAGAAGGCATACGGCATGCTGGCCTTCATCGGTCGGGGCACTGAATATAAAAATTAGCAAGTCATGTTGCAGCTGTACAGGACCTTCGTTAGGCGTCATTTGGAATATTGTGTACAATTCTGGTCGATACACTACCAGAAGGATGCAGATGCTTTGGAGAGGGTACAGAAGCAGTTTACTAGGATGTTGCCTGGTATGGAGGGCATTAGCTATGAGGAGAGGTTAGATAAACTCGGTCTGTTCTCTCTGGAATGACGGAGGTTGAGAGGTTATGAGTGGCATGAACAGAGTGGATAGTCAGATGCTCTTTCCTAGAGTAGGAGAGTCAAGTACTAGGGGGCATAGGTTTAAAGTGCGTGGGTAAAAGTTTAGAACAGATGTGCGAGGCACATTTTTTACACAGATTACACAATATATGGAATGCGCTGCCTGGGGAGGTGGTGGGAGCAGGTACGATAGCGGCATTTAAGGGACATCTGGACGATATATGAATAGGATGGGAATGAAAGGATACGGACTCTGTAAGTGCATACGGTTTTAGTTTAGGCAGGTACCATGGTCAGCGCAAGCTTGGAGGGCTGAAGGTCCTGTTCCTGTGCTGTATTGTTCTTTGTTCCTCGAAGATGCTTACTTTACAGGTTGGAGGCCCCCCTGGTCCTTGGCTTGGGGACTTAGTCTCTGGGGGATGTTTGTATTCCAATGTATTGCAACACTAGACTAACCCATCTAAAGTTACTTTAAATAGAGTATTTCAGTTTTTGTTTACTAAAAGCTATGATTTTATTTTATGTGTAACACTGAGAGCAGCTTTATCCATCTATTGTCATTTACAGAGCAATGTGGAATTGTTCAACACTAAATGAGTATTTATTATAATACACAAATTACCTTTTCCTCCAATACAGTGGGCGTTGGCAGCTCATGTTCACTGAAAGTACATCATAACATTATTATTCATGGTAACACTAAGAGAAGGACATACATCAATAACAAATAGAATATTAAACATGACTGACATTTTCTTTAAAAAAATGGAAATTAGTCACCAAACTGTTTAGCAATTATTGAACTTACTGCAGAAAGCCAAATCTGTCCACAACTTTATATAAATTGAAATCTTCCCATGGATCAACTGATGCTCCATCTTGCCTGCCCTGTAAAAAAAAAATATTTAATCAATTTCTTTATTTCTTTATACAAATTGATATTCTTCACCTGAGAGTGACAAGTTCCGAATTAAAATAGTTTCAGAGTGGACGTAGAGAGGATGTTTCCACTAGTAGGAAAAACTAGAACCCGAGGGCACCGTCACAGGGACAATCCTTTAAAACTGAGATGAGGAAGAATTTATTCAGCCAGAGGATGGTGAATCTGTGGAACTCTTTGCCGCAGAAGGCTGTGGTGGCCAAATCACTGAGTGTCTTTAAGGCAGAGATAGATAGGTTCTTGATTAATAAGGGGATCAGGGGTTATGGGGAGAAGGCAGGAGAATGGGGATGAGAAATGTATCAGTAGAGCAGAGTCGATGGGCCAATTGGCCTAATTTTTCTCCTGTGTCTTGTAGTCTTATGGTCTTAATTTCACTCCATCCAGTACCTAGCTGGCATGCACCAACAGCACCAAAACTGTCCTTCCAGATCTAGCACCAAATTGCCGATTTCTCTCACAGAAACTAAAGGACCTATATTGTAGCGAACACAAAAATGTCAGATGTAGTAGTGAGCTAATTTGTATCCCTGGGTCCAAGGATTCAGATTACTCGTAATAAAAGTTGTGCAAGTACATTATTGCTCTGAACTGCTAGAGTACAACAGTGTGACATCACAACTTATAGGTTTTTGTATGAACTTTGCAGTTGGGCAGTTTGCATTTAAGTTCCATGAGGCATTCTACTTGTGTTTGTAAAATCACAGAATTGTTATGTCGTGGAAGGAGACCACTTGGCCCATCGTGTCTGCACCGGTTCTCCAAATGAGCTGCTCACCTAATGCCACTCCTGCCTTCTCCCCGTAACCCTGTACATTCTTCTTTTTCAGATGATAATCAAATTCCTTTCCCTCCAAGGATGATTTGGCGTTTGTCTTGTGGAGAGAGAAAGGACTTGAGCACTTTACTGATATGTTGGTAGATCGGTCCTTTGCCAGCTTTAACAAGCTTGCAGTCAAATTTAACCTGCCTCAATCTCATTTTACCGTTATTTTCAGACCTGCAGTTTTGTTTACTTTCATTGCTCATCCTTTCCTCAGCTACCTACAAACACATTATTGGAAGGCATTCTGCCTCTGCCTCTGCCTCAAGTTGTGTAGGTTTTATTTCAAGATTGTATGGTCTCATGCTATCCTCTGATCCCTCTCCTCTTCACAAGATAAGAAATGATTGGGAAGCGGAACTTCGGCTTGACCTTGCGGACGACTGGTGGGAGGGGGCTCTTCTTAGGGTCAACTCCACACCCTCCTGTGCTCGGTTAAGCTTAATTCAATTTAATGTTTTGCACAGAATTAACTTCACTAAGGCTGGAATTAGCAAGTTGTTTTCCAATGTAAACAACAAATGTGACAGATGGCCACTTGCCCCTCACAGAATCACAGAAAAATACAGTGCAGAAAAGGCCCTTCGGCCCATCAAGTCTGCACCACCACCTGAAAGGCATCTGAAATACCAGCTGGCAAAATGGAGCATCCCGCCGGCGGGGTGAAACAGAAATGTGGCGAGGCGGAGAATCCAACCCAAGTATTTTGGCAGTAGAATCGGTATTTTCCTTTCAAAGGAAAAATGCCCACCAATCTGAAGTACAAATCTAAAATACGAATGGAAAATGCAAATCTACGCTGTTACATAGATGTACATCATGAGTGGGTGTTTTCAAATTAAGTTTCAAACATTCATTAAATCTAATAATGAAATATTCTATTATACGGCACAAAGAACAATGCAGCAGGGTTTAAATTACCCATCTGTGTTTTTAAATAATTAAGGATGGAATCCGGATTCCCAAAGAGCAAGAGTAGAACCAAAGGCAACGACCAAACATTTTAAAATTGTATCACATCAAACCATACAATTTCAAATGCTGTACTGGCCTTTGATGACGTGATTGTGCACTGTCGTCGACCCTCGATCTGATTTTTAAAATCCTAATCCGCACTTCAATGCGAGACCGCACGAAGGATCACATTACACATATGTGCTGTATAGTGTGCGGGGCAGAGATGAGAGAGCTGTCTTCTAGCAGCTGTCACCAAGGAAACCAATCATTTCAGGAGGAATGAATTCGCTGCGGTTTACCAATCAACTCTGTCGTGTTAGGTACACTGGTCTAACACTGGCTGCAACTGGATGCAGTTTAGATCAGAAAGATACTCCAGACCTTGAAGTTAGTTCAATCAGGTTTTTTGAACTAATAGCACAGTTAGCACAGTCCTCTGTGAGTTCAACTCTCTAACTTAAGTGTGGTTACTCTGTCCGACTGAACCAGACTAGCTCTTAGCCACATAGTGGAGGTGTGAGATTGTAACAACATCCTTGACTGACTCTCTAGATGTTCATCAGTGGAAAGAGGCGGAGTGTGAGTGCCTCGGGTCTTTTATAGTCAGATCCCACCCCTGAGTGTCCTGCCTGCTTATTGGTCATGTCCTGTTCTCTGTGTCCATTAGCTGCTTGTCTGTATACTATTATGTGTGTGTCTGTATATCATGACAAAATCCTCTTCCCATCTCCCCCTGCACCCCCTCCCCGACCTCACAAAGCCAGCCAGCCCTTTACAGGGAGTTGCCTCTTAATATTCTTTTCTTCGACTTCCGGGTGCGGCGATGACCAGCTGAGTCGCACGTTTCGGCAGCTCCCGGTGAAACGGACTTTTGGGCTCTTGATAGGAGCCCCAACGGCAATTTTGGTTTACCCACACTGTGCGGTAAACCAGAAGGGAATCCCCCCTGGATACGGATGAAAAAAGGAGGAGAAAGTGGCCGGATTGCAGTGGATCCTTTAGAACAGCGGCAAGGAAGGCAAGCAAAAACCAAGATGGCGTCGGAAGGTGGCAGTTTAACATGGGGCCCTGAACAACAAGAGTTCTTGAAATGCTGTGTGGAAGAGCTCAAAAAGGAAATGAAGAAAGAGCTGTTGGCCCCGATACTACAAGCGATCGAAGGGCTAAAGGAGGAACAAAAGACCCAGGAGCGGGAGCTTCGGGTCGTGAAGGCAAAGGCAGCCGAGAATGAGGATGACATACAGGGCCTGGTGGTGAAGACGGAGACGCATGAGGCACATCAGAAACGATGTGTGGAAAGGTTGGAGGCACTGGAGAACAACGCAAGGAGGAACAACCTGAGGATTCTCGGTCTTCCTGAAGGTGCGGAGGGAGCGGACGTTGGGGCATATGTGAGCACGATGCTGCACTCGTTAATGGGAGCGGAGGCCCCGGCGGGTCCGTTGGAGGTGGAGGGAGCATACCGAGTGATGGCGCGAGGACCGAGAGCAGGAGAAATTCCCAGAGCCATAGTGGTGAGATTCCTCCGTTTTAAGGATAGAGAAATGGTCCTTAGATGGGCGAAGAAAACTCGGAGCAGTAAATGGGAGAACGCGGTGATCCGTGTTTATCAAGACTGGAGTGCGGAGGTGGCGAGAAGGAGGGCGAGCTTTAATCGGGCCAAGGCGGTGCTTCATAAAAAGAAGATAAAATTTGGAATGCTGCAACCGGCAAGACTGTGGGTCACATATCGAGGGAGGTACCACTACTTTGAGACGGCGGATGAAGCGTGGACTTTTATTGTGGAAGAAAAACTGGAATGAGCGGGTTATTAAAAAGAACGTTTGAACAAAGTGGTGGGGCGAATGTGGGGGGCGAAGAGGGGGGTTAAAAAGGGGGGAAAGAGGAGTTTTATGTACTAATCCTGCGAGGTGGTAACTTTTCTCTCTTCCACAGGTGGTGATGGGGGGAGGAGGGGAGGTGGAGGAGACGGGGCGTTGGCCATTGGGGGCGGGGCCAAGGGAGAAGCGCGGGCTTGGTTCCCGCGCTATGATAATCATGGCGGGAATAGAGAAGCAGGAAGGAGGGGGCGTCGCACGGTGCGAGCCGAGGTCACGGGGGGAAGCCGAGGTCGGCCAGAGTTTGCTGACTTCTGGGAGCAACATGGGGGGAGTAATTACGCTAACGGGGGATCTAGCGGGGGGGGGGGTGGGAGGGGGGAATTACTGGGTTGCTGCTGCTGGGGAGAGGGGGGAGCTGGTATGGGAGGGGATGGGCGGGGGGGCACCGCCTGGGGGAGATACAGCTGCGTGGGAACCGGGTGAGGAGCTGGAAAAAGGGGATGGCTAATCGACAAGGGGGGGGGGGGTAGGAAGCCCCCCAACCCGGCTGATCACGTGGAACGTGAGAGGGCTGAACGGGCCGATAAAGAGGGCACGGGTACTCGCACACCTTAAGAAACTTAAGGCAGATGTGGTTATGTTACAGGAAACGCACCTGAAACTGATAGACCAGGTTAGGCTACGCAAAGGATGGGTGGGGCAGGTGTTCCATTCGGGGCTAGATGCGAAAAACAGGGGGGTGGCTATATTAGTGGGGAAGCGGGTAATGTTCGAGGCAAAGACTATAGTGGCGGATAACGGGGGCAGATACGTGATGGTGAGTGGCAAACTACAGGGGGAGATGGTGGTTTTGGTAAACGTATATGCCCCGAACTGGGATGATGCCAATTTTATTAGGCGGATGCTGGGACGCATTCCGGACCTAGAGATGGGAAAGCTGATAATGGGGGGAGATTTTAATACGGTGTTGGAACCAGGGCTGGATAGGTCGAAGTCCAGGACTGGAAGGAGGCCGGCAGCAGCCAAGGTACTTAAAGATTTTATGGAGCAGATGGGAGGTGTAGACCCGTGGAGATTTAGCAGACCTAGGAGTAAGGAGTTCTCGTTTTTGTCCTATGTCCATAAAGTCTACTCGCAAATAGACTTTTTTGTGCTGGGAAGGGCGTTGATCCCGAAGGTGAGGGGAACGGAGTATACGGCTATAGCCATTTCGGATCACGCTCCACACTGGGTAGACTTGGAGATAGGGGAGGAAACAGGAGGGCGCCCACCCTGGAGAATGGACATGGGACTAATGGCAGATGAGGGGGTGTGTCTAAGGGTGAGGGGGTGCATTGAAAAGTACTTGGAACTCAATGATAATGGGGAGGTCCAGGTGGGAGTGGTCTGGGAGGCGCTGAAGGCGGTGGTTAGAGGGGAGCTGATATCAATAAGGGCACATAAAGGGAAGCAGGAGAGTAAGGAACGGGAGCGGTTGCTGCAAGAACTTTTGAGGGTGGACAGACAATATGCGGAAGCACCGGAGGAGGGACTGTACAGGGAAAGGCAAAGGCTACATGTAGAATTTGACTTGCTGACTACGGGCACTGCAGAGGCACAATGGAGGAAGGCACAGGGTGTACAGTACGAATATGGGGAGAAGGCGAGCAGGTTGCTGGCACACCAATTGAGGAAAAGGGGAGCAGCGAGGGAAATAGGGGGAGTGAGGGATGAGGAAGGAGAGATGGAGCGGGGAGCAGAGAGAGTGAATGGAGTGTTCAAGACATTTTATAAAAAATTATATGAAGCTCAACCCCCGGATGGGAGGGAGAGAATGATGGGCTTCTTGGATCGGCTGGAATTTCCCAAGGTGGAAGAGCAGGAAAGGGTGGGATTGGGAGCACAGATCGAGGTAGAAGAAGAGGTGAAAGGAATTAGGAGCATGCAGGCGGGAAAGGCCCCGGGACCGGATGGATTCCCAGTCGAATTCTATAGAAAATATGTGGACTTGCTCGCCCCGGTATTGACGAGGACCTTTAATGAGGCAAAGGAAAGGGGACAACTGCCCCCGACTATGTCTGAAGCAACGATATCGCTTCTCTTAAAGAAGGAAAAGGACCCGCTACAATGCGGGTCCTATAGACCTATTTCCCTCCTAAATGTAGATGCCAAGATCCTGGCCAAGGTAATGGCAATGAGAATAGAGGAATGTGTCCCGGGGGTGGTCCACGAGGACCAAACTGGGTTTGTGAAGGGGAGACAGCTGAACACGCATATACGGAGGCTGTTAGGGGTAATGATGATGGCCCCACCAGAGGGGGAAACGGAGATAGTAGTGGCGATGGATGCCGAGAAAGCATTTGATAGAGTGGAGTGGGATTATTTGTGGGAGGTGTTGAGGAGATTTGGTTTTGGAGAGGGGTATGTTAGATGGGTGCAGCTGTTGTATAGGGCCCCGATGGCGAGCGTGGTCACGAATGGACGGGGATCTGCATATTTTCGGCTACATAGAGGGACAAGGCAGGGATGCCCTCTGTCCCCATTATTGTTTGCACTGGCGATTGAGCCCCTGGCGATAGCGTTGAGGGGTTCCAAGAAGTGGAGGGGAGTACTTAGAGGAGGAGAAGAACACCGGGTATCTTTGTATGCGGACGATTTGCTACTATACGTGGCAGACCCGGCGGAGGGGATGCCAGAAATAATGCGGATACTTGGGGAGTTTGGGGATTTTTCAGGGTATAAATTGAACATGGGGAAAAGTGAGTTGTTTGTGGTGCATCCAGGGGAGCAGAGTAGAGAAATAGAGGACCTACCGTTGAGGAAGGTAACAAGGGACTTTCGTTACCTGGGGATCCAGATAGCCAAGAATTGGGGCACATTGCATAGGTTAAATTTCACGCGGTTGGTGGAACAAATGGAGGAGGATTTCAAGAGATGGGATATGGTATCCCTGTCACTGGCAGGGAGGGTGCAGGCGGTTAAGATGGTGGTCCTCCCGAGATTCCTCTTTGTGTTTCAGTGCCTCCTGGTGGTGATCACGAAGGCTTTTTTTAAAAGGATTGAAAAGAGCATCATGGGTTTTGTGTGGGCCGGGAAGACCCCGAGAGTGAGGAAGGGATTCTTACAGCGTAGATTGGATAGGGGGGGGCTGGCACTACCGAGCCTAAGTGAGTATTATTGGGCCGCTAATATTTCAATGGTGAGTAAGTGGATGGGAGAGGAGGAGGGAGCGGCGTGGAAGAGATGAGAGAGGGCGTCCTGTAGGGGGACTAGCCTACAGGCTATGGTGACAGCCCCATTGCCGTTCTCACCGAGGAACTACACCACAAGCCCGGTGGTGGTGGCTACACTGAAGATTTGGGGACAGTGGAGACGGCATAGGGGAAAGACTGGAGCCTTGGGGGGGTCCCCGATAAGAAACAACCATAGGTTTGCCCCGGGGGGAATGGATGGAGGATATGGAATGTGGCAAAGAGCAGGAATAACGCAACTGAAAGATCTGTTTGTGGATGGGAAGTTCGCGAGTCTGGGAGCACTGACCGAGAAATATGGGTTGCCCCAAGGGAATGCATTCAGGTATATGCAACTGAGGGCTTTTGCGAGGCAACAGATGAAGGATTTCCCGCAGCTCCCGACACAAGAGGTGCAGGACAGAGTGATCTCAAAGACATGGGTGGGGGATGGTAAGGTGTCAGATATATATAGGGAAATGAGGGACGAAGGGGAGACTATGGTAGATGAACTAAAAGGGAAATGGGAAGAAGAGCTGGGGGAGGAGATCGAGGAGGGGCTGTGGGCAGATGCCCTAAGCAGGGTAAACCCGTCGTCCTCGTGTGCCAGGCTAAGCCTGATTCAGTTTAAGGTATTACACAGGGCGCATATGACTGGAGCACAGCTCAGTAAATTTTTGGGGGTGGAGGATAGGTGTGCGAGGTGCTCGAGAAGCCCAGCGAATCATACCCATATGTTTTGGTCATGCCCGGCACTACAGGGGTTTTGGATGGGGGTGACAAAGGTGCTTTCAAAAGTAGTGGGGGTCCGGGTCGAACCAAGCTGGGGATTGGCTATATTTGGGGTTGCACAAGAGCCGGGAGTGCAGGAGGCGAGAGAGGCCGATGTTTTGGCCTTTGCGTCCCTAGTAGCCCGGCGCAGGATATTGTTAATGTGGAAAGAAGCCAAGCCCCCGGGGGTGGAGACCTGGATAAATGACATGGCAGGGTTTATAAAGCTAGAGCGGATTAAGTTTGTTCTAAGGGGGTCGGCTCAAGGGTTCACCAGGCGGTGGCAACCGTTCGTCGAATACCTCGCAGAAAGATAGATGGAATGGAAAAAATAAGGCAGCAGCAGCAGCCCAGGATCGGGGGGGGGGGAGAGAAGGAACCAGAAGGACTCTCAGGGTTGTTAATATATACTGTATAATATGTATAGGTCGTTGCGACAGATAATTATATATTGGACTGTTAAATTATATTTTTGGAGAGTGTTATTGTGATAAGGCAGTTGCCAATTAGGGTTAGTTTTCATTTTTGTTATTTATTATTTATTCATTTTTGTTTATAAAATAGGTCATTGTTATTTGTGTTGTTATAATATTGTGTAAAGGATGCACAATGTACTGTGTTGGTTGACCAAAAATTTTCAATAAAATATTTATTTAAAAAAAATATATTTTTTTCTTCCCTCCCAAAAAACATACTCTCCTTCAACGTAGTGTCAGGTTGGATTTGACCCGAGAGCTGCAGTGGATTGCGTACTTCAATGCGAGAAATTGTATTGCCTTATTCACGCAGATTTTCATTATGAAATACGGAGAATCCGTGCTAGTTGGCAGCACTGCTTGGCCCATAGCCTGGAATGTTAAGACATGCCAGGTGCTCATCCAGGTACTTTTTAAAGGCCATGATGCAACCTGCCTTTACCACCCTCCCAGGCAGTGCATTCCAGATCGTCACCACCCTCTGGGTAAAAACATTTTTCCTCAAATCCCCCCCAAACTCCTCACCTTGAACTTGTGTCCCCTCAAAACTGACCCTTCAACTAAGCGAAACAACTGATCCCTATCCACCCTGTCCATGCCCCTCATAATCTTGTACACCTCGTTCAGGTCGCCCCTCAGTCTTTGCTCCAGTGAAAACAACCCAAGTCTATCCAACCTCTCTTAATAACTTAAATGTTCCATCTCAAACATCATCCCTGGTGAAAAGGCTCTGTACCCCTTCCAGTGCAATCACATCCTTCCTATAATGTGGCAGCCAGAACTGCACACAGTACTCCAGCTGTGGCCTCACCAATGTTCTATATAACTCCAACATGACTTCCTTGCTTTTGTAACACCTCACACTCTTCAGGATTAAATTCCATCTGCCACTTTTCTGTCCATTTGACCGTCTGTATCTTCCTGCAGCCCAAAACTCTCAGCCTCACTGTTAACCTGACCTATCTTTGTGTCATCCGCAAACTTACTGATCCTATCCCCCACATAGTCATCTAAGTCATTTATATAAATGATGAATAATAGGGGACCCAGCACTGATCCCTGTGGTACGCCACTGGACATTGGCTTCCAATCACTAAAGCAGCCGTCTGTCATCACCCTGTTTCCTACAGCTGAGTCAGCTTTCAACCCACCTTATCAAGTTACCCTGTATCCCATGTGCATTTGCCTTCTTCATAAGTCTCCCATGTGGGACCTTGTCAAATGCTTTGCTCGTGTAAACTACATCAACTGCACTACACTCATGTACACACTTAGTCACATGCTCCAAAAATTCATCAAATTTGTTAGGCATGACCTCCCTCTGACAAGGGCATGCTGACTATTCCTGATCAAACCTTGCCTCTCCAAGTGGAGACAGATGCTATCGTTCAGAATTTTCTCCATTAGTTTCCCCACCGACGTGAAACTCACTGGCCTGTAGTTCGCTGGCTTATCCCTACAGCCTTTCTTAAAGAGGGCGACCACATTCACGGTTCTCCAGTCCTTTGGCACCTCTCCCATGGCCAATGAAGAATTAAAAATTTGGATCAGGGCCCCTGCAATCTACTCCCTCACCTCCCACAGAAACCATCTGGATCTGGAGATTTCTCCACTTTTAACCCTGCCAACACCTCCAATACCTTGTCCCTCCCTATGACAACTTGCTCAATAACCTCATAGTCTCTCTCCCTGAGTTCCGTGTTTGCCTCCTCATTCTCTTGGGCGAAGACAGATGTGAAATATTCATTTAACACCCTACCAATGCCCTCCAGCTCCACCCACAGATTCCCCCCTTGGTCCCTAATGGGCCCTACTTATTCCTTAGTTACCCTCTTCCCATTGATTATACTTATAGAATATCTTGGGATTTTCCCTACTTTTACCAGCTAGAGATTTCTCATATCCCCTCTTTGCTCTCCTAATTGCTTTCCTAAGCTCCATCCTGCACTTTCTGTACTCCACTAATGCCTCTCTTGATTTGCTCCCCTTGTACTTATTAAAAGCCTCTCTCTTCCTTCTCTTTGTATCCTAAATATCTCTGGTCCAAGACATTTTCTCCAATTTGTCTATTTCTTTGTCAATAACAAACTAAATTATGATCACTAAAATGCTCACCCACCATCACATCAGTCACCTGTCAGACTTCATTCTTTAGAATTAGGTCCAGTGCTGCACTAGCCCTTGTGGACCTTCCACATGTTGAGCTAAAAGGTTCTCTTGTGTACATTTTATGAACTCTGCTCCATCTAAGCCCTCAAACAATGACGATCCCAGTTAATGTTGGGAAAGTTGAAATCACCAACGACAATTATCCTATTATTATTTTTACATACCTCTGCAAATTGCGCACACATTTGCTCCTCCATTTCCCGCTGACTATCTGGGGGTCTATAATAAACACCTAGCAGCGTGGCTGGCTGTCCCTTTTTTATTCCTAAGCTCTACCCATAAAAAGTAATTTAACATCACCCCCCAGATAATTACCTCTCCTTACTGCAGTAATTGACTCCTTAACTAATAGTGCAATGCCTCCCCCTCTTTTGCCCCCTCCCCTGTCCCTTCTGAAGATTCTGTATCCCAGGATGTTAAGCTACAAATCCTGCCCCTTCCTCAACCACGTCTCTGTGATGGCTACCATATCATAATTCCACATGTCAACCCTTGCCCTTAACTCATCTGTCCCTGCAGACCCTACCCACATGTTCTGGTTGAGCTTGAAGCTGGCTAGTTTTTGGTCATCCCTCTTTGTCATTCTTTCCAAAGCTTTTGATATTGATTTGCAGCCTTGTCCTTTGATTGTCAAATTTGGAGCCCTACCTGAACCGGCCAGTCTCACTAAGATCAAGGCAGATATCATTACATTTGCTTCGTTAATAGCCTGCAGGCGGATTCTATTAACTTGGAGGTTCCCCAAACGACTCACTGCTTCATCCTGGTTGGGAGACTATTTGGATAAGATTAAATGTACCATAAAAGGATTTATTGGGAAATGTTATTATTGATGCAGCCTTTTGTTTAGTTTTTAACAATTAACTGTTAATTTTTTTTTGCATAAAGGATGTTTGCTTGCTTGTTTACGGGGAGGGGGGCTGCATCAATGTGTTGTATTATACTTTGTCTGTCTCTTCTTTACCTCTTTTTGAAATGCAATAAAAAATAATTTTTTCGAAAATGAATGTAGCGACCATCGTGATGACCTCCTGCAGGCAGCACAGTAGTGAGAGAATGTCACACCCCATGGTGGAAGAGTCTTCACACCCTAGTCCTAGTCGTCTCCAAACCGAGGGGCTACGAGGGTGGCCTTAGCCCCGCGCCCATGCGGGCACTAGCCATTTCCCCGGTCTTTTGTTCTCCTCCACAGGTTGTCCCTAGCTGCCCACCTTCTTTTTCGGGCACTTGTGGTCCTCAGCTCCATAATTTAGGAGGTCAATCTCTTCTACTCACACTCCTCCACCTTTTTCCATCTCACGTCCACTTAAAAACCGGGGGGAAAGCCCAAAAAGGATCGCCACGAGCGGGAGCTACCAAATTTGTGACCACTCACTCCATGGCCGCCACCAGAGGTCCCTCACTGCCCACCTGAACTGAGGAGATGTGGGTGTTCTTCCACCCCCTCCTCGTCCAATTGCTCGCCCTACTGCAGTGCTAGGTTGTGCAGAGCACAGCAGACCACTAGAATGCGGGACACCCTCAGGGTGTTGTACTGGAGGGCTCTCCCCTGATCAGTCCAGGCACCAGAACAGCATCTTAATCAGCCCAATCGCATGTTTGACCAGCACACGTGTTGACACATGAGCCTTGTTGTACAGAGTCTCAGCGGGTATTTGGAGCCTCCACACTGGCGTCATCAGCCACTTCTTGAGGGGATCCTGAAGAGCCATCCCTCCAGCCGCTGTTCTCCCTCAAAAATGGCTGGGATCTGCGATGGCTGTAAGATGTAACTATCATGGGCGCTCCCCGGGAAACAGGCTTACACCTGCATAATGCGCATTGTGTGGTCACAGACGATCTGGACATTGATGGAGCGGTGTCCCTTGCCGTTCACAAATGGCATCCCATGCTGCCATGAGAGTGTAGACCCACGTGGGTACAGTTGATGACACCCTGCACTAGGGGCATGCCTGCTATGCAGGCGAAGCTCATGGCCCTAGCATCCTGGCTCGCCTGGTCCTGGTCCGAGTTGATAAAAATGTGGGCCCTCGCAAATAGAACATCTGTGACCTCCCTTACGCACTTGTGCATGGCAGACTGGGAAATACCACACAGGTTATTTGTGCAGGCCAGAAACAAGCCGCTGACATAGAGGTGGAGAGCGGCAGTGACTTTCAGGGCCACAGGCAATGAGGTACCTCACAGCCCATGTGGTGCCAACTCTTGCATCACCTGGCACAGGTGCTCCACCGTCTTCTGGGACAGATGCACTCTTCTCTGGCACTGGACTTCTGACATCTGGAGGTAGGAAGTTATATGGCAGTATAACCGTGGCCAGTAATGTCTCCTCTGAGGCTCTGACATCTGTGGCCCTTCTCCTCGAAGATCAACGGGACCAACTTCCCCTTCCTCTGTAGGGCGATGGTCCTGACTTCATGCAACGGCATAAAGGTGTCGCTGCTCGATAACAATCCAAAGAATTTCCAGCTCGATTGACTCCATGATTGCGCCTTTCCAATTAACCTCACTCCCTCCCTGTCACACAACAGCCACTTCCCCACAGTATTCCCTCTTAACTCCACCTGAATTAAGCGTTTTGACCCTTGAGAACCCCAGGGAGTCTCATGACTCCCCCAACGGTGAGGAATGAGGGAAGTTGACTGCATTCAATGGACCTGAATTCTAACCTCACGGGGGAACGAAATGCTGCCTCTTGTCATCTCCAATGGCGTGACTGATGTGCGCCTTCACCATAACGCCCTGGATTTGGGTGTCACATTTATGTTACCTCTCTGTTATGAAAACGTGAGCCTTGGGGCTCAATGCTTGGTGACTACCAATTGAGCACCAATCAGTGACACACTCATGCATTGCAATGCTGACTACATTGGCACAATTGCCTTGTCAAGGGAGGGTCAGGGAGCTGATTAGGCAACTGGCTTCCCCTTGTGGCACGCAAGGCACACCTAATGCAAGTGAAGAATGTAATTTACAGTCAACCACATCCTTTGATGGCACCCTCATTCCCCCAGTTCTCATATGCTGTGGATTAAATCAGCCATCCATACATTAACCCCTGACAGCCTGGCCTACTTAAGCAGTGGCCTTGAACTTGCAGACAGCTCAGGTCATCAAGCTTTAAAGTATAGGACGGCATGTGGCGCAGTGGATAGCACTGGGACTGCGCCGCTGAGGACCCGGGTTCGGATCCCGGCCCTGGGCCACTGTCCGTGTGGAGTTTGCACATTTTTCCCATGTCTGCATGGGTTTCACCCCCACAACCCAAAAATGTTCAGGTTAGGTGGATTGGCCGCACTAAATTGCCCCTTAATTGGAAAAAAAAATAATTGGGTACTCTAAATTTAAAAAAAAAGAAGCTTTAAAGTATAGCATCGGTGGAGGGATTCATTCTGACTGCACTCGTCCTCCCCCCTGTCACAAGGTCTTCAGCTCTCATGAGGCTGGGAACCACCCATTTGCAGAGACGCCCACTCTGCCCATGCAGGTTGGCATCTCATGGGATCCCACCAAGGGACCTCACATTTGCTCCCTGTGTTGACCCTGTGGATACACCTGATCCGGCCCACTCTCTAGCTGCTTGCAAACCAGCCAGCTGCAAACCAGATGGCACAGTAGCACAGTGGTTAGCACAGTTGCTTCACAGCTCCAGGGTTCCAGGTTCAATTCCCGGCTTGGGTCAATGTCTTTGCGAAGTCTGCACGTTCTCCCAGTGTCTGCATGGGCTTCTTCCGGATGCTCTGGTTTCCTCCCACAGTCCGAAGATGTGCAGGTTAGGTGGATTGGCCAAGCTAAATTGCCCTTAGTTGTCCAAAAAGGTTAGGTGCGGTTACTGGGTTATGGGGATAGGGTGGATGTGTGGGCTTAAGTAGGGTGCTCTTTCCAAGGGCCGGTGCAGATTTGATGGGTCGAATGTCCTCCTTCTGCACTGAAAATTCAATGATTCTATGAAACCAGGTACAAGACCCCTTTAAACCAAGAAGCTCACCGCCATGAAGGGCTGCTAAGGCCTCCGAGCAACCCCCACCCCAAGATGCCAAGACTGAACACCCCCTCACCCCGCGTTGCACTTCTCTGGGTCCCCACGTCCTTTCCGGTTTCCCTTCTGTAATTGGCACCCTGGAGGGTGATGACGACCTGGGTGCTCACCTTCAATATCCTCTTCGGAGGGGAAGTTGCCAGGGTCTCGTTTTTATACAGCTGTTGTAAATCGCTCTAGCGAGATGTCACACCGGCACCCGATGAATATAGATTTTGGGGGTGGTGGGGGCTTGTCCCGGTGGGAGGTCATTCTAATGATATGCTAATGTATTTAAATGAGTTTCCTGACCTTCCATGCGGGATTCTCATTATGTCACTGGGGAAGACGCCGGAAAATGTGACTTCGCCGCGAGTATCTTGTTTCCCGTCGTATTTTGCGTTTAGTTTTAAACCTTGCTTACGCCTAATGTAGGATAAAAATTGGCCCCTGAGGTTCTGTTGAATTTTCGATTAAGGTCCTAAAACAGGCCGCTGGCTACTGATCAGCATATACAAAGTTTCTAACACCTGTTTTGCTAAGCCATCATTTTTATTGCCCATCCCTAACTGCCCTTGAAAGGTGGTGGTGAACTGTCTTCTTGAACCTCTGCAGTTCATGTGAGGAGGAGACCAGCACAAATCACACTAGATTATTCTCTTTTAAAAAGAATAGGAACCTTCTGCATGATGTTGTGCACTTCGGGAGTTTTACATATTTGTCGAATACTGCAAATCAGAAATTAATCATGAAAACATTTCAGCAAGAAAATCAGAATTTGGGGAAAAAATGCATTTTCCTGCTTTCTGTTCATAATAGCTTTCTATTTAGCTATGATTATCATAGCTTATTGCCTATATTGCTAATAAAGCAGTTCCAGGAGATCACTGCAGGGGTTCCTAAGGGTAGTGTCCTAGGCCCAAACATCTTCAGTTGCTTCACCAAAGACCTTCCTTCCATCATAAGGTTAGCTGCGGAGATGGTCACTGATGATTACACAATGCCCAACACCATTCGTGAATCCTCAGATACTGCAGCAGTTCATGTCCAAATACAAGACCTGTACAATATCCAGGCTTGGGCTAACAAATGGCAAGTAACATACGTGCCACACAAGTGCCAAACAATGCAACAAGGGAGAATGTAACCACCGTCCCATGACATTCAATGGCATTACCATTGCTGAATCCCCCACTATCAACATCCTGAAGTTTCCCATTCACCGGAAACTGACCTAGACTAGCCATTTAAATGCTGTAGCTACAAGAACACATCGGAGGCTAAGAATCCAAGAAACTCACCTCCTCACTCCACAAAGCCTGTCCACCACCTACAAGGCACAAGTCAGGAGTGGGTGATGAAATAGTCTCCACTTGCCTCGACGAGAAAGCTCCAATACTCAAGAAGTTTGACACCATCCAGGACAAAGCAGCCAACCCGTTTGGCACCCCTTCCACAAACATTCACTCTCTTCACCACTGACGCACAATGAAAGCTGCGTGTACCATCTACAAGATGCACTGCAGAGACTCACCACGGCTTCTTAGGTAGCACCTTTCAAACCCACGACTGCTACCATCTAGAAGGACAAGGGCAGCAGAGTACACCACCACCTGCAAGTATCCTGTCAAGCCACTCACCACGGCTACTTACGTAGCACCTTTTAAACCCATACCTTCTACCATCTAGAAAGACAAGGGCAGCAGACATACGGGTACACCACCACCTGCAAGTGTCCCATCAAGCCACTCACCATCCTGACATGGAAATATATCACCCTTCCTTCACTGTCGCTCGGTCAAAATTAAAAACACACAAGAAACTCAATACCTTCCAGGACAAAGCAGCCCACTTAATTGGCACCCCATCCATCACAATAAACATTGACTCCCTCCACCACCGATGCACAGTGGTAGCAGTATATACCATCTTTCTACGAGATGCTGCAACTCACCAAGGCTCCTTCGAAAGCATCTTCCAAACCCACCACCTAAGAAGGACAAGAGCAGTAAATGCATAGGAACATCACCACCTGCAATTTCCCTTCAAAATCACACACCATCCTGACTTAGAACAATGGGCGAAGTTCTCCGGAAACGGTGCGTTGTCCGCCGACTGGCGCCCAAAACGGCGCAAATCAGTCGGGCATTGCGCCGCCCCAAAGGTTCGGAATGCTCCGCATCTTTTGGGGGCCGAGCCCCAACCTTAAGGGGCTAGGCCCGCGCCGGACAAATTTCCGCCCCGCCAGCTGGTGGAAAAGGCCTTTGGTGCCCCGCCAGCTGGCGCGGAAATGACATCTCCGGGCGGTGCATGCGCGGGAGCGTCAGCGGCCGCAGACGGCATTCCCGCGCATGCGCAGTGGAGGGAGTCTCTTCCGCCTCCGCCATGGTGGAGACCATGGCGAAGGCAGAAGGGAAAGAGTGCCCCCGTGGCACAGGCCCGCCCGCGGATCGATGGGCCCCGATCGCGGGCCAGGCCACCGTGGGGGCACCCCCCGGGGCCAGATCGCCCCGCGCCCCCCCCGGACCCCGGAGTCCGCCTGCGCCGCCTTGTCCCGCCGGTAAGATAGGTGGTTTAATCTACGCCGGCGGGACAGGCATTTTAGCGGCGGGACTTCGGCCCATCCGGTCCGGAGAATCGCGGGGGGGGGCCCGCCAACGAGCGCGGCGCGATTCCCGCCCCCGCCAAATCTCCGGTGGTGGAGAATTCGGCAACCAGCGGGGGCAGGATTCACACCGGCAACCGGCAGGGGCAGGATTCACGCCAGCCCCCGGCGATTCTCCGACCCGTCGGGGGGTCGGAGAATCTCGCCCAATATCTCTGTTGCTTATGTCACTGGATCAAAATCCTGAAACTCCCTTCGTCTCAACCAGTGATAGAAGATGATCTGTTACATGCAAGTATCTTATGTCCAGTGCATGCTTTGTATTTCTTCTGTTTTCCTCATGAGCTAAAGGGAAAAACATGGAAGTAATAGATTACTAAAGCATGGGCATGCCAATGCTTTTGAAAAAATTGGAGAACTGTTGCCAGAGTACACATCTTCAGTGATACTCCACCAACCTGATAGTGATGTTAAGTTTTGTAGGCAAGGTATGACATATTATTGTGGAAATCTTTTGTAAATCAGCATATTTTCCCCAATTTAGTTATATGTGAGCTGGCATTCCTCTATTCTTTCTGGTACTTCAAAGGAAAGTCCATTTGTGCTTTTTCTCATACCACACAAGTGCCATGCAATTACCATCTCCAACAAGGGCGAATCCAACCATTTCCCCATGACATTCAATGGCATTACAATCACTGAATCCCCCACCATCAATATCCTGGGGGTTACCATTGACCACAAGCCTAATTGAAATAGCCACTAAATGTAGCGGTTACAAGCGCAGGTAAGTGGCTGGATATTTTGCAACAAGTAATTCACTTGCTGACCCCCCAAAGCCTGTCCACCATCTAGAAGGTACAGGTCAAGAGTATGATGGAATACCATCCACTTGCCTGGATCAGTACAGTTCCAACAATACTCAGGAAGCATGACACAATCCTAGACAAAGCAGCCCATGGTATCCCATCCACCACCTCAAACATGCATGCTCTCCACCACTGATAAATCGTTGAAGGGGTATGTACCACGGTAGCACAAGTGGATAGCACTGTGGCTTCACAGCGCCAGGGTCCCAGGTTCGATTCCCCGCTGGGTTATTGTCTATGCGGAGTTTGCATGTTCTCCTCGTGTTTGTGTGGGTTTCCTCTGGGTGCTCCGGTTTCCTCGCACAGTCCAAAGACGTGCAGGTTAGGTGGACTGGTCATGCTAAATTGCTCTTAGTGTCCAAAAAGGTTAGGAGGGGTTATTGGAACTCGGGGATAGGGTAGAAGTGAGGGCTTAAGTGGGTCGGTGCAGACTCGATGGGCTGAATGGCCTCCTTCTGCACTGTATGTTCTATGTTCTACATACATCTGCAGCAACTCACTATGGTTCCTTCGACAGTACTTTCCAAACCAGCAAGCTCCATCACCTAGAAGAACAAGGTCAGCAGATGCATGAGAACACCACCATCTGGAAGTTACACATCACCCTGACATGGAACTATAATCGCCATTCTTTCACCAGGTTCAAAACCCTGGAACTCTCTCCCTAAAAGTACTGTAGATGTACCTTCATCAGTTGGACTGCAGCGATTCAAGAAAGCTACACACCACCATCTCCTCAGACAATTAAGATTGAGCAACCAATGCTGGATTTATCAGCGACACACATCCCATATAAAAATTAAATCTCCTGAATGGAATGCCCCTTCATTCTATAAAGACACTGCCCTAAAACTCCATCCTGTAAGCTGCTATTCATCTTGTCAGGGTTATTTCTATCCCTCATCAGGATGCCATACATTGCGAATGCCAAATATTTCTTTGAATGAGTTGGCCCTGCATTGTGGTTTGAGATCAGCTAAAAAACACACTGAGGGTAACTTTGACTGTGCAATAATGTAAAATGGATGATAGTGAATAAGCAGCCCATTTTACAACCTTCCTTACTTTTATGAACCAGCAGACTAATTTTGGATCATTACAAAGGAATTTATTTTTTGAAAGCAATAATGTTGGTCATACATAAACATTTGGCATGTTGAATGAATTGCACATAGGCAGGAATACTCACATGCATCTTTTACCATTTTCAGATTGTTGGAAAATTGTCACTGAGTTCACATAGGATGGAAACCAACTAAATTTTATCTGCCTTCCCTATTACCAAAGAATAAGGGGAACAGAAATACTGTCAAAGGTGAAACTGAAAGAAGTATGTGGGAAACATTAATGCCAAATCTGCAAACCTTTTTATATAGAGAACTACGCGTCAAGTGGCATCAACACAATATGAGACTATGAGATTATTTTCAAGTTTCTACTGCAAAAACTGCACTTAAAAACAGGGACCAAAATAGCACACAAAATGAAATCACTTACTACCGGGTTTTCATCTGTGCCACACTTCCAGTGGACCTCACTCTAGGTGAGCAAAATTCCCACCAAAAACTGGTGGAGCTTCATATAAATCAAGGTTAAATGAAGTAGCTGCAACACCCAAAGCCATTTGGGTCTCTTGCCTGCATTGAGACTACCAATCCCTGCTCCCACTCACCAAACAATTTAACTTAGTAAAAGGTTACTTACAGCTAACAATAGCGGAATATTCAATTGTAGTCAGGCAAAGCTGCATGAAGATTTGGCACATATTTTTACTGTAGTCACTTACAGATTTGGCGCCTTAAAGGTCTTCACAATTAATGAACATACAAAGGTTGGCTCTGCAAAAATGTTGCTTGCTGCTCTAAAGGTTACATCCTTTCACTTCTGACACATCTACCCCTCCCATTCATGGTGCTGCTGCAGGCTCTTCTAAATCATCCCACGTTGCCACAATTTGCCCTTACAGATCAGCAAGGTGCCCATTATATTTTCTGCATCATAACAAGGGTCACAAAGCAAAATGGTTTAGATTCCCACACATTGCCTACCTGATTTACATTCCATATGAAAATCATCCCCATATGTTTTAAAGGCAATGTAACAGGAGGGATTAATGTATAGAGCAAAAATGTTCGGGTGAAAATTATAAACACCCCTTCAGTCCCTCGCCACAATTTTCATCCAGCACTATAGTTAGTTCCTTTGTTCTGTTTTGTAAATTACACAGTACCTTGTTATAATTGGAAATTATTTCAGCCCGTTCTTCTGCAATTAATGTCTCTAAATCTTTCTTCATGTCAAAAGCTGAAAAATAAATGAAAATTGTTGGTGAATAATTCATTTGCATATCAAAATACAGTATACGTTCTTCTCTGTCAAAAGGAAATTTCTTAAATGAACTACAAAGTTGCACACAAACACTGAAAGTTTCTCCTGTACTATGCCAACATGGGATCAATGATTCCCAAAGATAATGTAGATGAATGGAGTTTTTGAGGTAAACTGACCATAGATTGAGATAAAGGCCTGAATTTTAATCCTTAGGGCGGGTAACGAGAGTTGGGAACATTTCTGGCTCAACCTACCCACCCTGGGAGAAAGTGCCCACAAAAGTGTCACCCTGACTCAGTGAAAATCCAGGCCATAATCTTTCAATCCTTTACATAATGATGCAGACGTAGTTGGTCAGGATTTTGAAACTGCCAGCCTTCTTATTAATACAATTTGTTGTAAGCACGTTCTCTGTGTAACTTTTCAGATTACAATTTCTATATCGCTTCTAGACCACGGACCAAATTTAACACTTGGGAGCAGGGTACCCGCCCACCTTGTGTTAAGGTCAGGGGACAATCCCACTCCAGCTTGACTGGCTCGCCCCACAGCCATTCAGCAGCTGTTGGGCTGTTGATTGACTTGAGGCAGCACCCCCCATCACCACCCCCAAACCCCTCTCCGCAATCAGGGCAGATGTTCCATTTCTGAGAGCTGCCAGGAAATCAATGGCTGGCAGCTCTCTCGTCCTAGCAGTGCAACTGAGAGTGGATACACTGATGGAGCCTGAACAAAGCTGATCGTTGGGACTAGGACTAGGCTGGCAGGTCCTGCCGTGGGGAGCAAGGTGCCACACAAACTACAAGTTTCTGCTATAAGAACAGGGAGATTATGATGCTGTACAAAACACTTGTTAGGCCACAGTTAGAGTACTGTGAGCAGTTCTGGTCGCACCATTATAGGAAGGATGTGATTGTATTAGAAAGGGTTCAGGGGAGATTCACTTGGATGTTGCCTGGAATTGAGCATTTCAGCTATGAAGAGAGGCGAAATAGGGTAGGGTTGTTGTCCTTAGAGCAGAGAAGGCTGAGGGGGGACCTGATTGAGGTGTACAAAATTATGTGGGACATAGATAGCGTAGATAGGAAGAAGCTTTTCCCCTTAGTGGAGGGTTTAAGAACCAGAGGGCATAGATTTACGGTAAGGGACAGGTGATTTAGAGGGGATTTGGGGGAAAACTTCACCCAGAGGGTGGTGGGAATCTGGAACTCACTGCCTGAAAGGGTTATAGAGACAGGAACCCTCACAACATTTAAGAAGACTGCTAGGGCAAGAGAGCACTTGAAACGCCATAGCTTACAAGGCTATGGCCCAAGTGCTGGAAAATGGGATTAGAATAGATAGCTGTTTGATGATTGCCACAGACACGATGAAGGCCTCTTTCTGTGCTCTAAAACTCTCTGACTCTATGACAAGCAAACTTGCTCAATGCACCTGCATGGTCCACATTTGGGAATTGTGTGTCAGATCAGTCAGCTTATGACACATAATGATATGACAAGTTCCCAAAGCAGGCATGAGCATTCTTTTCTAGATGACAGTGACACAGTGGTTATCACTACTGCCTCACAGCACCATGGACTCAGGTTCGATTCCAACCTTAGGACAGCCTGTGTGGAATTTACATGTTCTCCCCGTGCCTGGGTGGGTTTCCTCCAGGTGCTCAGTTTCCTCCCACAATACAAAGATGTGCAGGTTAGGTGGGCTGGCAATGCTAAATTGCCCCTTGTTGTCCAAAGGTTAGGTGGGGGTAAGGGGATAGGGCAGAGGAGTGGGCCTAAGTAGGGTGCTCTTTTGGAGGGTCGTTGCAAACACAATAGACCAAATGGTCTCCTTCTGCCTTGTTTTTATGATTCTATGGTATACTGTACCCTCAGAAGAGTTTCTGTAGAGCCATCTCCAGCAGCACCATGGATCCAAATTTCACATCCATTGTGCAAAAACAAATAACAATACAGCACAGGAACAGACCCTTCGGCCACCCAAGCCTGTACCGGTCATGATACCAACCTTTGCCAAAACCCTCAGCACTTCCTTGTGCCGTATCCCTCTATACCCATCCTATCCATGTGTTTGTCAAGATGCCCTTTGAACGCCGTTAATGTATCTGCTTCCACAACCTCCCCTGGCAACGTGTTCCAGGCACTCACCACCCTCTGCATAAAAAACCTGCCTCGCACATCTCCTCTAAACTTTGCCCCACGGACCTCAAACCAATGCCCCCTGGTGACTGACCCCTCCACCCTGGGAAAGAGTGCCTGCCCATCCACTCTATCCATGCCCCTCATAACCCTTGTAGACCTGCTGGAAGTTATGCGGGCACGATTAGGTGCAGCTCCTTCATTTGATAGATCATTGAGATTGACATGCTGTGAGAGGACATCAAAAGATTTCAAGGCTACAGAGGGAAGACTTTTAACTACAACTTGACATGCTGAAAGACAGTTCAGTGATTTTCAAAGTTAGAGGGAAGAGCTGCCGCACGACCCCCATTCCGGGAACGACCCTTGACCTGAGCCCCTCCAGCCCGGCCAAACCCAACCCCCCCACGCCCCCAGGTATCCTGAAGATAAGTGCAGAGAGGGTCTCATCTCCTTGCCTCCCTCCCCATTTCAGAGTTCACAACGCCAGGTTGGCACTGCCTAGGGGTGGGGCCTGAAGGGGGTCTCTCTGGGGGAGGGTTCTCAAGGGGGGGCCTTTGGGGAAACACTCCTGTTTTCCCGCTGGCAGCAGCATTTTGCTTTTTGCTTTCGGGAGCATCGTGGCCACTAAGATTGAATGATAGACTTTACCAATCAAATTTTATATCCAAATATTTCTCCCATTACTTCACAAAGGAAAACAAGCAAACCTCTGGAAAATCTATGCAATTTTACTTTCGATATTATTAATCTCTTAGAGATTGCTTTTTTTGGATCAAATATTCAAAGACTTAGTCAATTACTGCACATCATATTCCACAGAGTATTTAATCAGCTCTATTTTGCTTATCTTTCTGATGCCCAAACCTGTTCCGAACGAGATGTTTATTCAGCACTTCCCATCTGAGGTGTTAATCAGCACACAATTAATGGCTTTAGCTGGAATTTCTTTGCGCTCATGGATGACTTGCTGGATTGCAATGAAAAACCCTCCACATGCTTCAGGCTCTTAAATTTCAATTTGTCTCCTGTTCCAATCTCAGTTAATTTTTTTTAGAATCAGAAAACCCAGGTTTTTAGAAAAGAATTAAGCCACAAGGTCCTTGGCCTAAAACATTAAGTTTTTACTACACAGAATTAAAGAACATGAATATTAATATCTATACTCTCCTATCTTAAAATGTCAGTTATGTTAAAGATATTAAAAGGACAATTTAACACAAATACTTAGGGCGGGATTCCCCACCCCCACAGTGTGTTTTGCAAAGGTGAAGCGACCCGCCATTGGCAGGCCGCAGGATCTACTAGTCCTGCCACAGTCAACGGATTTCCCCATTGTTTGCACCCTCTGCTGCCGGGGAACCCGCAGTTAGGGGTCACTATCGGTTGGACTCCCGGAAAACCTCACCAGTGGGAACGGCTGGAGAATTTCAGGCTCATACTTTAAACCAAACTTCTTAACTTTCCTTCTATACCCATTTGACTTACACCCACAATAAACTCAAGTCATATAAATATGAGAAATTGGAATCTTAACCACTTGTTCTGAATATTGTTTCAAATATTCGTATAAGGGCTGAAATTTCTTGGGCCTTCCACTTGCTTCCAGCAAAGCTGTCTCTTCAAATGTCTCAGTTTTAGACTCACCATTTTACACAGATGTTTTTAGCATTTTAATCACCCCACCTCGAGTCAGAACTCTCCTGGTTCTAAAATTCTTTAGCACTGAGGTCTTGCATCTAAAACTTTCTCACTCTTCTCAGCCTGGCCATCCCAAAAGTCCAATTTATCTTCAGGAGTCTTTCAGTTAACAAGAGTTTTATTTCTTATAGCCAATATCTCAAGCTCTGATGGAACTAGATGTTTTCTGCAGCAAGTTTGTTCTAAACAAAAAAACGAAAAAAATACCTGATTGAGACCTGAGCCACACCACAATCTACTCACCCCTATAATTAACTTTTTGTTAGAGTGGCATGGTGATGCAGTGGTTAGCACTGGTACCTCACGGCACCATGGATTCAGGTTTGATCCCAGCCCCTGGTCATTGTGCATGTGGAGTTGCACATTCTCCACATGCCTCGTGGGTCTAACCCCCACAAACCAAAGATGTGCAGGGTAGGTGGATTGACCACACTAAATTGTCCCTTAATTGGGAAAAAAAAGAATTGGGTACTTTAAATTTAAAAAATTATTTTTGTTGATCATTTTCTATTGTTTATATCCCAGGCAACTTGGTCACATGATCAGCTATTGGAAGCAAGGCTTTTTTCCAGAAATCATCTCCTACTGA
The DNA here is from genome assembly GCF_047496885.1 of Scyliorhinus torazame. NCBI lineage: Eukaryota > Metazoa > Chordata > Chondrichthyes > Carcharhiniformes > Scyliorhinidae > Scyliorhinus > Scyliorhinus torazame. The sequence continues at coordinate 228,996,269 of NC_092716.1, forward strand.
AACCTGGGGGGAAATTTTATGGAGTTTGCGACTGCAGGAAATGTGGTGTGTGAGGTGATTTAATTAGGTGAGATGCAAAAGCTCAATTTCCTGATGGCAGATTGAGACTCAGAGATTAAGGCATGCTTTTTCAGCCTCCTGCTGATGGGATCTTCCAGTCCTTCTGAAGTTGAAACTCTTCAGTGGGTCCTCCGGCACCTCGGCAGGCGAACCATTCAAAAGCCTGTAGACTTTGGCAGGGCCGGAAGATCTTGTCAGCGGCTAATTGCTCGGCACATCTGCTGTGGGAAAACTTGTCGCGGGTGGGGTGAGGGCACCAGATAATCTCAGCCAAAGTTATTGGCTTGTTTGTGGCATATCGAGCCTCATCCTACTTTCAAGATAAAGTGAGCAGCGCACTAGAATCTTGTGGCACCCAGCTTACATTTGTGCAATTGTGTTAAGGTCAGCGGTTTTCCTTGTTTAACTCTATGGCACAAAGGAGGGGATCATGAGAATGGCAGATCTCATGGTGACGCTGGACTCGCAAGGGTGAGTGACTGGTGAAGATGGGGTCGGGTGGGTTGTGGAGTTGGGTTGGTGTTATGGAAGAGTGGAAACAGAATCCAAGGGAGGACAGAGGGTGGGAGTCAGGGAAATGGAGCAGTCAGGCGGGAAGGACCTAGCAGCCTGGGTGTGATAGGGTTGGAGGTTGGGCGGGTGGGGGATGGTGATGGTTGTAACAGCCAGTCGAGGTAGAAAATGAGGGGTCTCAATGGCAATATCAGTACTGTCCAAACGTGTTTCCTTCTCAGGGGGTTGGCTGGCATGGTCCTTCAAAGGCTTTGGGTTCACTCTTAACATTTCTATTAACCCTGCTGAGAGTGATCTGACGCAACGCCCTTCACAATGCGCTGAAGGGAGGGGCAGCTAAGCCTGCAAGTTCAGCCATGTCCCACAGAGTAGCGAGTAAAACATTCGACACTAAGATGATCATTCAATAAAGAGTAAACAAGAAAAATGACATTGCTTTTTGTACAGTAAAGGAAATGTCTCTTCCCGCTTGGGTCACTGTCTGTGCGGAGTCTGCACATTCACCCAGTGTCTGCGTGGGTTTCCTCTGGATGCTCCGGTTTCCTCCCAAAGTCCAAAGATGTGCACGTTAGGTGGATTGGCCATGCTAATTGCATTTAGATTAGATGTGGTTGCTGGGTTACAGGGATAGGGTGGAGGTGTGGACTTAAGTAGGGTGCTCTTTTCGAAGAGCCGGTGCAGACTCGATGGGCCTAATGACTTCCTTCTGCACTGTAGATTCTATGATTCAATGAACACTCCTGTAACTATCAATGCATGCTAACCCTAAGGTGTGCCAGTACATTTAGTTCTCTGACTAGACTAGTCTCAACAAATAAGGATGATGCACGCATGAATAAAGTGAAATCAATCTAATGTGAAATATTTACAAGTGAATGTCTGACTAGGAGGCTCTTACGAACTCACCCGTAACTGTAACAATGTCCACTGACAGTAGGTTTCACCAGTGAAAAGCTTCTCCCGTCGTAACATTGCACATATCTCCAATACATGCCACCGGCACTTTAAATTTTAATTGTAATCTTGTGGAAAATGCGAAAAAGCAAGAGAGCAGAAGTGGCGCATACTTCTTGTTACGCCGTTACGGCATGGTCTTAAAAAAAAGTCACCCCACCCTCTCCCAGTTCTTGGGGCGGCACGGTAGCACAGTGCTTAGAACCGTTGCTTCACAGCGCCAGGGTCCCAGATTCGATTCCCTGCTTGGGTCAGGGTGTGTGTGGAGTCTGCACATTCTCCCAATGTCTGCGTGAGTTTCCGCTGGATGCTCCGGTTACCTCCCACAAGTCCCGAAAGACGCCCTGTTAGGTAATTTGGACATTCTGAATTCTCCCTCAGTGCACCCGAACAGGAGTACAGAGTGTGGCAACTAGGGGACTTTCATAGTAATTGTATTGCAGTGTTAATGTAAGTCTACTTGTGACAATAATAAAGATTATTATTAAATGAACCATCACCCCAACATAAAATATAGATTGTTCCCCCAAAATACGAGCCATCACAGTTATTTAGTTCTACACACAGTGATCAAGCTAAATAACCTGCCTACATCCACAAGAGGAATTTAATGCCCATCCCATGACGAATTTGGTGGCGGGGCATTTAAACAGGCAGGAGGCTGGTGGGTCGTAACCCAGCCGCCTTCCTGCCTCTATCCCAATTAGGTTTGTGATGGGTAGCCCAGTGGTTGGCTTTCCCATCTATTGCCAATTGAAACCTTAATTGGTAATTTGGGCCACATATAGATGCCACTGGTATTAATCCAGTGGTGGGCAGGGAGCCCCACCATGTGAGAAGCATGACAGGCAAACCTGTATGGGAGGGAATAGTGAGGGAAAGGCTATATATTTCCAAGTCGGGGTGGTGAGTGACTTGGAGGGGAACCTCCAGATAGTGAGGTTCCCCCATGTTGCTGATTAATTCGACCCCATGTTGCTGATTAATCTTCTAGATCTGGCCACAAAGGCTTTAAAGCTATACACGGACTTCTGCGAAACTACAGACCAGGCCAGAGACAAATTTGACACAAGGATGAGAATTGCAGGTCTTAAATAAGGGATAAAACCATGCAATTCTCACCCTAAGCTTAGCGAGAGGGACACGAGAGGTTAGGAAACAAAAAATAGGGAAGATAAAGAAAAAGTATTAAGATTCAGAAGGTTCCACAAAATTGTGAGAAAACTTTCAAGAAAATACGGAAAACTAAAAAGTCCTAAAGAAATTTGAAGCTGTTTTGCAAAATCAGAGAGATTGGTCAGAGTAAAAATTGGAAGATTAGGAAATGTTAAGAGTTTTCCTGAACAGGACTAAAAGTTGTGAAGTTTATTGCAATTGTTATTTAATAGCATAGGTTTCTTGGGTCAATTGAGGCCCTTAAGTGGCCAACTAATTAAATCTAGGGTCCCATCCCACCACTGTGAGCATTTTATCTATGACGGGAGTAGGCCCACGCCATGTAGACTGCTGTTCACCGAAGGTGCAAGGAGACCTCCTTTGTGGGCCCTCTTGGAAGCTGCCCCAAGGTCATCCCCACCTTTAGTTCTCTCCTCCAGCACTCCAAATCTGTTGCCCTCTCCATCTCCTCACTGGGGCTTGCCAGCCTGGCCCGGGCAAGTCCCTGCCTTATAGGGGAAGGAGGTGGCATGGTGGTATTCGCATTGGCCCCGTAATCGAGAAACCCAGGGCAAGATCTGGGAACCTGGGTTCAAATCCCCGGCTTTTAAAGCAGACCAAGGCAGGCCAGCAGCACGGTTCAATTCCCGTACCAGCCTCCTCGAACAGGCGCTGGAATGTGGCGACTAGGGTCTTTTCACAGTAACTTCATTTGAAGCCTACTTGTGACAATAAGCGATTTTCACCAGGGAGATTGGTGAAATTTTAATTCAATAAAATTCAGGAATTAAAAATCTAATGATGACCATGAAACCATTGTTGATTGTCGAAAAAATCCATCTGGTTCATTAGTGTCCTTAGAGAAAAAATCTGACACCCTTACCTGGTCTGGCCTACATATGGCTCCACATCCACAGTAATGTGGTTGACCCTTAAATGCACTCTATATGGAGGGAAGTTAGAGGTGGGCACTAAATGTTGGCCCAGCCAGCGACACCCACATCCCGTGAACGAATTTAAAAAACCTTGTAGTCCAGGCTCCCCTTCAACAGGATTGGCTGTAGTCTCAGCAATGGCGACCACTCCCAGTCAATGCTATTGGCCAACAGCTCTCTAAGCTGGGATCTCCCTCCAAGACAGGGGCCGAAGATTCACCTCAAGCAAATTAATGCTGCTCACAACATTTAAGTACGAGCAGGCCAGCGCCGAGAGCGGAGTCAAGCTCTTCCTCCCTTGCATTTTCGCCTGCAGAGTTAAGACTATGGCACAGCAAACCAGAACACTAAATTCCTTCAAATGAGACCAGACCTGTTTCTGGCTGGGCAGAAATTATGTCTTGAAAAAGGTAGATCCTACAGAATTATTAGAGCCCAGGTGACTTCCTGGACTAGTTTCAGGGGATCAGACAGCAATCTAGTCGATTTTCTGACCCCTAAATTGGCCTGAGTTTACCGCTTTTTGCCTGTCCCAGGAGAGGATGTGGTTCTGCATGGGTTGGAAAGTGTACTACTGTGATATATGTTAGGCATCATTATCACATAGAACAGCCTGAATGGACCATTTTTCCTGTCATTTTTCAAATGTCCCTCCAGCATCTCAAAAAAGACATTAAACCAAGTTGTGGATGTAAACGGCTGGGTAAAGATAAATAGCATCAAATAGACAACTCAGCACTGATGCACATAAGAGTTCCTGCGACAGTCTGTCCAATTTTCTAGCTTCACAAAGCAGGTAGCAGAGAAAATGGATATCTACTCGCACTCTTGGGTTGCTGTATCCAAATGTGGCAGGAATGATATGATGACATAATTTGTCCTATTTCCCATCTTTTCACCTCATCTGTAATAGCACCAGTATAAAACTGGTTGTTACATGTTGGCATTTTCCTAAAAACAATCTTTTGTTTCAGTGACTCAGAATATTCTTGCATATAAGCCTCCACTTCATATCCGAGAAAATTCTTTCACTTGCCCAGATAATTAGGTGAATCTATCATGCAACCAGGGTCTGAACAGTGAACCTTTTTCATTTTGTTTTGACTTAAGTTTTAATAAATTTCCTCATGTGTTGTTTGGTGTCTTCTACAAGCAGTGGAATAACATTACGCTAGAATGCAATTGAAGCTTTAGCTGCTAAACAAATATACGAAACATTAAAATAATGTGAATATTAACAGAGACAAACAAAGGTTTTAAATAATTCTTAAGCTTAATTATCTCCTTGATTTAAACATATCGTAGCAAATAGTTTTGATCAGCACGATTCAAATTTAAATAACTGTCCATTAAAATCCATAGGGCTTCAATCAAACAAACTCAAATCAGTCCTATGCTTGTATTTGCATTGAATGGCTTCGAAAAATAACTGATGGGCAGCACGGTGGCGCAGTGGTTAGCACTAACCCAAAGATGTGCAGTTAGGTGGATTGGCCATGCTAAATTGCCCCTTAACTGGAAAAAAAAGGAATTGGGTATTCTAAATTTATATTAAAAAAAGAAAAATAACTGATTTTGCAACAACAATGTCTAAGTAAGCCTGTGGTACAAGAAGGAATTCAAGCACTTTCAAGTACTGTATTGTAAATTGCAAATTGCAGACAAATAATCATCACTCTTAGTGTTGTATATTCTTGGAGAATATAGCAAATAAAATGCGAATATGAAACAAAAAGGGAAGAAAATCAACATGATTGTCATAATCCCCACGAGGACCATGGGGAAACCATTGTCGATCTCCCCTTGGGACATGTGGAGTACGAGCTTCCCAGGTAGGGGGCGGAGGCCACCCAGCTGGAGCTCATTGGACCTAAACGTTAAAGCCAGCCGAGGCAGGGCCCAGAGTTGTTGGCTGTCCCAACGGAGCCTGTGATTGTGGAGTTACTGCCGTGGGCAGAGTATTATATATAAAATAAATCCTTGTTTCACTACAGCTGGCTTCCTCGATCATTAAAATGATAAAACACAGAAACTGACTTTGGAGACACAGCAACATTTTATGAAATGCATTGAAAATGGCTCCATGCAAGGTTGTATCTAGAAAAAAATCTAGATTGCAATGAAAGCCAGAAATCTTAGTCTGAGGCAAACATAGTGAAAGCCCAAAGAAAAAATAACATTTGAAATATAGTGGAAAATAGTTTGACCTCTGCACAGGTGATATCCGACAGAAGAACTGACCAACCACCCAGAGAACTAAATACCACCTAAACCAAAACTAAAATGAATCCTACTTTTCAGTCAGCAAAAAAATCCCTCCAAGGTGATGGAATTGCTCCTTCAGAGAGGCAACACTGTTACTCTGGCCTTCTACATGGTAACAATTCTGTGATTCAATGAACCTTGCTGCTCAAGAACAAATGATAAATTCTGGAACTCATTCCAGAAATCTCTTAATAAGATCATAAGAAATAGGAGCAGGAGTAGGCCATTCAGCCCATCAAGCCTGCTCTACCATTCAATAAGATCATGGTCTCGCAAAAACCTGCTCACCTCCTCCAGCATGTCCATATAGAACTCCTGGCCCTGGTTTGTGACTCATAACCGGGCTGGGTACAGCCCCTCAAACTTCACTCCTTCCTTGAACAGAACCGCTTTGACCCTGTTGAACCCAGTCCGGCGCGTCACCAGCACTGCACTCAGCTCCAGGCAGACCTGAATCACATTCCCTTCTCAGGTGCACTTCCTCGTCTCCTTTTCCCACTGCAGAATCTTCTCCTTGTCCAGATATCTGTGCAACCATCACCCTTGGCAATCCCCCGCCTTTGGCCTCCTCCTCAGCGACCTGTGCCCTCAATCCATCTCGGGAGTTCTTTGAAGACCTCCTCCCCCACCAGTTTACCAAGCCGCTCCACTTTTCACAGCGAATCCAGTCCATGATTTCACACCAACCCCTTCAAGTTTTTTTTACTTTGACTACTGTGCAAACTACACACAATTACTTTAAGTGTTGATTCTCAGACTGTATTGAAAGGTTCAGATGTTTGATTTATCTTTGAAGGCTGCTGTCCCACTTCAAATCTGGTTACTGCAATTAACCAGGGATTAGGTGCACACTCTGTGTTTGAGGCTTAGTTCCAGTTATACTGAGGCCCATAACTCTCACTCATGCTCAGCCCCCAACATACGTCAATGCTCCATCCATGCCCCCATCCACCCCTATGATCCTTCATGCCCCATGCTTAGGTATGTCCCTCACACAACCCCTTTGCCTCCTCATGCACCCCCCCCCCCCCACCACCACCACCACCACCACCATGTCAAGATTGGGCACCTCCATGCCCATTCTGCCCTTTTACCCACCGTGGAAATTAGGATATGTTGAAAAAAAACTTTTAAACTCAGCCAACTGAGAGCCCAGAAATCCATTAGGAATAAGAGTCGACCGTTCAGCCTGTTAAGCCTGCTCCATTATTCAATTAGATCATGGCTGATTGTCTACCTCAACACCACTTGCCTGTACTATTGCCATATTCCTTGATGTTATTAATTGCCAGAAACCTATCAATTTCTGTTCTCAACGTGCTCAATGATAGAGCCTCCACAAACTGCCAGGGTAGAAAATTCTAAAGATTCACCAATCCCAAAATGAAGAATATCCTCCTCATCTCAGTCTTAAATTACCTATCCCTTATCCTGAGATTAAGTCAGCCAGGGGAAACATCCATATCCAGCCTGTCACGACATGTACAAATTTTGCACACTTCAATAAGGTTATCCCTCGATCTTTGAAAGCCGAGAGAATACAGACCCAAATCTCCCCAATTTCTCCTCATAAGACAATTCCAGCATCTCATAGCATCATAGAATTTACAGTGCAGAAGGAGGCCATTCGGCCCATCTGCACCGGCCCTTGGAAAGAGCACCATACCTAAGCCCACACCTCAACCCCATCCCCACACCTCCACCCTATCCCCGTAACGCCACCTAACCTTTTTTGGACACTAAGGGCAATTTAGCATAGCCAATCCACCTAACCTGCACATCTTTGGACTGTGGGAGGAAACTGGAGCACCTGGAGGAAATCCACGCAAACATGGGGAGAACATGCAGATTCTGCACAGACAGTGACCCAAGCCGGGAATCGAACCTGGAACCCTGGAGCTGTGAAGCAACTGAGCTAACCACTATGCTACCGTGCAGCGATTAACCTAGTGAACCTCTGTTGCACTCCCTCTATGGCAAGTACATCCCTCCTGAGAAAGGGGACCAAGCCTGTACACAATACTCCAGGTGAGGTCACAACAAGGCTCTATATAACTGCCGCAAGACATGTTTACTCTTGTACTCAAATCCCCTTGTAATGAAGGCCTTCATATCATTTGTCTTTCTAATTGCTTGCTACACCTGCATTCTAACTTTTAGTGACTCATGAACAAAGACACCCAAGTTCCTTTGGATGCTCGTACTTCCAACTTCTTACCATTTAAGAAATACTCTGAGTTCCAAATCATTTATATAAATTGTGAACAGATGTGGACCTAGCGCTGATCCTTGCGACACACTACTAGTAACAGTCTGCCATCCTAAGAATGATCAGTTTATTCCTACTCTCTGCTTTCTGTCTTTTAAAAAAATGTGTTCATGGATTGTGGGCATAACTGTGCCAGCATTTATTGCCCACCCTTAATTGCCCTTAAGAGAGCAGTTAAGAGTCAACCACATTGCTGTGGGTCTGGAGTCACATGCAGGCCAGACCAGGTAAGGATGGCAGATTTCCTTCCCAAAATGACTTTAGTGAACCAGATGGGTTTTTATGACAATTGGCAATGGTTTCATGGTAATCATTAGACTTTTAATTCCAAATTTTTATTTAATTCAAATTTCACCATCTGCCATGGCGAGATTTGAACCTGGGTGCCCACATTATTACTCTGGGCCTCTGGATTACAAGTCCAGTGAAAATACCATTACGCCATCGCCTTTCCAGAATTGTTAACCAATTCTCAATCCATACTAGCATATTTATCCAATCACATGCGCTCTAATTATACTTACTAACCTCATGTGTGGAACATTATCAAAAACCTTCTGGAAATCTAAATATACACATCCATTGTCAATGCTACAATAATATCCTCATAAAACTCCAACAAGTTTGGCAAAGTTGAGTTCCCTTTAATAAATCCATGTTGGCTCTGCCCAGTTATACAATTCTTCACTAAATGTCCAGTTATCTTTTCCTTAAAAATAGATTCTAACATTTTCCTTATCACTGATGTCAATCTAACAGGTGTGTAGTTCTCCATTCTCCCTCCTTGTTTAGTGGAGTTAACATTTACTACTTTCAGTCCACAGGAACCTTTCCAGAATCTATAATATTTGGAAAGTTAACTATCAATGCTTCCACTAGCTCTCTGGCCACCTCCTTCAACACTCTGGGATGAAGTTCATCTGGTCCAGGGGATTTATCAACCTTCAATCCAGTTAAATTTTCAAGTACTACCTCTTTACTAATATTAATTTCTTTTATTTCCTCAGTTTCACAAGTCCCTTGGTTGCCGAGGATTTTGGGAGGATTTTCTGTATCTTATGTGAAGATGGATGTTTAGTTTCACCGCCATTTGCTTGTTCTTCACTGTAAATTCTCCTGTCTCCACCAATAATGGCCCACATTTGTCCTAGTTAATCTTTTCCTTTTCACATATCTAAAGAAGCTTTGACAGTCCATGTTTATGTTTCTCGTTAGTTTGCATTCATATTCTCTTTTCCCTTTTTTCATCAGTTTCCTTGCTGTGTTCTAAATTGCTCTCTATCCTCAGGCTTACCTTGGTATTGGGGGCATAAGAGGACATATGGGGTTGGTGAGGGGGCATACCATGCCACGGGGGCCATGAGGAGAACATTTTGAACTTATCGTTCAAACGGTTCTATCATGCAGACCAAGGTTCTCGGCGGGCGTGATCGAACGGCCTGTTGCGCCCAACTCAGTGACCCGTCAAGGCCGTTAAGTCTCACGAGAGGCTCTCACGAGATTTGCAACACTCGAAACGTCTCACAATATCTAACGGAATCTAATGAGATCTTGCGACACATTGCGATGTGGATATCGGCCTCACTGGGCGTGGTCCAGATTTACATATTTAAGTGAGCAGTTAGGTTAGGCCTGGGAAACCTCTCCATGCTGTTTAGTACTGGCCCACACAAACTAGGACCAGGCATAATGGCACTTGGGGGGGGGGGGGAGGGGGTGTCTCCCAGGACATTGGACATTGGAGGCCCCTGAGTGGTCGGGCTCTGGGCAGGATGGTACCCTGGTACTCCTGCTGCCACCAGAGAACATTGGCACTGCTAGCCTGGCACCTAGGCACTGCAAGTGTCTGGGTGGCTGTGCCTGGTTGGCAGGGGCACTGACAGGGTACCAGGCTGGCGGTGTCAAGGTGCCAGGTTTCCCATGCCAGGGATAGGATCCAGGGGTTCCCTGCCTTTATGAGGTGGGGTGAGGAGGGGCTCAAGGACCCCTAATAGATATGTTTGGGTATTGGGCGGGTCTAGAAACGTGGTGGGGTTGCCGAGGAGGGGTCGAGAGATTGGGGCGGCATTTAAAAATGAAGCCCCTGCAGGAAATGAAGGTAAGTGTGGCCTCGGCAGGGCATTCCTCGCCACGGCGAAAAAAAGAGTCCTGTTTCATAGCGGGATTGTTCTTCGCACCTACCCGATGAAATGTGCCCAAAACGGCATCTGTATTTTTCCTGTTAAATCGCTCTCAAAACCTATGAGGTGCCATGAACCACGACTCTTTGAAAAGTTGACCCGACTCCATGAAAGATCAGGACATGCCTCTCGCCGCAATGGAGCCAGTCAAGTCAAGAGTCATGACATAAATTTAAGGTGAAAGGTGGAAGATATAGGAGGGATATCAGAGGTTGGTTCTTTACCCAGAGAGTAGTGGGGGCATGGAATGCACTGCCTGTGGAAGTAGTTGAGTCGGAAACATTAGGGACCTTCAAGCAGCTATTGGATAGGTACATGGATTACGGTTAAATGATATAGTGTAGATTTATTTGTTCTCAAGGGCAGCACGGTAGCATTGTGGATAGCACAACTGCTTCACAGCTCCAGGGTCCCAGGTTCGATTCCGGCTTGGGTCACTGACTGTGCGGAGTCTGCACGTCCTCCCCGTGTCTGCGTGGGTTTCCTCTGGGTGCTCCGGTTTCCTCCCACAATCCAAAGATGTGCGGGTTAGGTGAATTGGCCAATGATAAATTGCCCTTAATGTCCAAATTGCCCTTGGTGTTGGGTGAAGGTGTTGAGTTTGGGTAGGGTGCTCTTTCCAAGAGCCGGTGCAGACTCAAAGGGCCGAATGGCCTCCTTCTGCACTGTAAATTCAATGATAATCTATGATTAATCTAGGACAAAGGTTCGGCACAACATCGTGGGCCGAAGGGCCTGTTCTGTGCTGTATTTTCTATGTTCTATGTTCTATTAAGAGTACAGAGTGCAGACTTACGATCTGGCCCAGCCCACACCTTTAAAAGGCATTCCTGAAATTTGGAATCCCTGGGATGGGATTGGGAATCCTGAAGTCAGGTCCTGGTCACTATTTTTAACCTTCCATGGAGTCTCCTTGACTCCATGAAAATGTATCCTTAAGTTTCTTATGTCGTAGACGCTCATGAGTGCTTGCTGATAATTTCACAGAAGAAATTTCCTCTGAACTATCCACAACTGCAACAATTCCAAAAATGAACAGTACAGAAACACAGGAATGTATGCGCAATCTGGATACAAAAACTTTAATAGTACAATACATGTAGAAGTCAGGGACTAACATATTTTTTCTAGTTGTTCAGATATCTATTTGTGACCTTTGTAGCAATTCACAAATAGGTCCACTCTGAAACCGTCAACAGTACTTGTGGTTACTGATATCAAATTAAAAGTTACAAGGGCAAACAAAATCAAGGGGAGGGTTAGCCCTCCCAAACCTACAATTCTACCACTGGGCGGTGACGGCCGAGCAAGTAAGGGGATAGATCAAGGAGCCAGAAGTCGAGTGGGTGCGCGCGGAGGAAGCCTCCTGTAAGGGGACATGTAGCCATCTGGGATGGCCACGTCCCGGTTACAAAATGGACACTTGCAAAGAATGCAGGGAAAATTGGATAATACTGAGAAACAAGCAGGTGCAAGGTCTGTCTGTTGATTAGAACCTTAGCTCTCAGACAGGATAGAAACTGCTAAGCAATCTACATATTAATGAGCCATCTCCGGGGACAAAAGGGAAATATTTAGATACACAATGTTAAGGCAGACTCCCCGGCGCCAGACGAGACTAAAACAAAGCAGACCAACGGTCACCTAGGACACGCCCAGCAATCAGGTTCACCCCTCTATTGGAGGAAGATCAATATGAATGATTGGGAAAGACCCAATTAATTGAGGCAAAGTTCAAGGCCCGCCCAAAAGCACGCGAAGCCTTTTTGAGTACATAAGCACTCACCAAAGAGATAATCTTTCTTCTTTGGGTTTGGCTCTCAGCGAAGAGAGAGACCAGCCTAGCAGCTACACCAGACCAAGTAAGTTCCAAGTCAACGCACGCTACGAGATAGACGCTCCTCTCCTAGTTGCTATCCTGTAAACAGCTCAACCCAGCAGCCTCAGAACCGAGCAAAGGCCATTGTTCCTGTGACTGAGTGGGCACCCGAAGCTAAGTATAGGCTTTAGTAATAGTGATAGTTTAGTTTGTAGAGTTTATGCATGAGTAGATTTGACTGTGTGTAAATAAATGAGCATTGCTTTTGAACTTACTAACTGGTGTATCGAGTCTTTGATCAGTATTCGGTTGTGGCGGTGTCGAAAGATACCTGGCGACTCTTGAGCAAACGTAATTAAACAGAGCCAAATTAAGAGACAACACACAAATAGAGCAACATTTACTGGCGACTGTGGTGGGACTCGACTTAGAAGTGGCCTAACCACTCCGAGAGAACCCAAAATTTGAATTGAGAATCCAATTGGAAACAGAAAAACCACAAGCGTTAAAACAGTACTGATCAAGCCTCTGAGATTCGGAAGTGTGTTAATGCATGCGTACTAACAGGGATATAAGGTAAACCTGAGAGATTTTGTTGCGTAAAACTGTCGGGAGTTTTGTAGGCCGGAAATTAGCGAAAGCCATACCCGTGTTTACATCACCACTTTATCACCCCCTGTTCCAAATTCGGTAGCGAACCTAAATAAAGAAAATGGCAATGAAGGCAATGGAACGCCTTATGAACCCCCAGGAATTCGAGGTCGCAGCGACCAGTAGAGTAGGAAAGTGTCCCGTTTGGGAAGATGAGATCAGGAAATATCTCAAAGGGAAAGGATGGCCCCTTTGGAGTGAATTCTGCGCTAATGAGGAAACAGGTCCCGGGAGTATAGGGCATACTGTGGTGGGAGAACCTGTCAGAGATACACAAGAAGAGCTTCGGGAAAGCTCGCAAGCCGGTGGCAATCGTGTACTGTTTGGCACAATTGCAAGACACAGTGGAGGTCGTTAGGACACTCCGTAGCGAGATAAAGGAGAGAGACAGAAGTAGTGAGGTAGACGTGAGCGAGGTAGAGAAGGAGAATAGAGATTTAAAAGAGCAGTTAGCAGCAAGGGACAGAGAGGTGGATGATGCCAAGGGGGCACATCAGTCTTGTCTCACGCATTTGAACAGTTTTTAGACGCAATACGATAAGGCCTACCAGGACACGCAACATGCGGTCTTGGTACGACAAGAGACAGAACAGCAAGTGGAGAAATTGCAGAAACAGTGCAATGATCTGAAAGCAGCCCTACGAGCACTCCATACTTCCACGATGGAACAAAGGCAGAGCTTTGTAGACCACGCAAAGTGCCGGAAGCAAATTGCAGAATTGCAATCTCTGCTTTCCGTTCAAAATAGGTTTCAAAGAACATTTGGACCACAGTTAGATCAAGAAAACGGCCCCGTTTGGCAGGAATTGAACGAGACTGCCGATAGATACGTACATGGGACATGCACTCAGGAAAAATGCCAGAAAAGGAAAGCGCCCCAACCCCCAACTGAACAGGCAGAACACACCCCCATGAACCCTGTAACCACACACCGCAGGACCACAGCAGAAGGAGAAGCAGACTTCCTTTATACAACCCCGTTAACCGTGACCCAATTACGGGACGCGTGTGGAAAAATTACACCGTTCCTTCCCACTTCAGACCCCCACCATCTTTTCGCTAAAGTCAAACAACAGGCTACCATGTACGGCTTGGATGAAAAGGAGTAAGTGAAGCTCACAGTTTTAAGCCTCGACCCTTCAGTCGTGGCAGCCCTCCCCGACCCACAGAATGTAGGAGGAGGCACACTCCAAGAGATGCACACAGCGATCCTTGATGCGATCGGCTTTAACAGAGGAGACCCCATAGAAGGACTAAATAAGTGTAGGCAAAAGAAGACAGAGCACCCCACAGCATTTGCTGGACGCTTGTGGATACACTTTCAAGCAGTTTTTGGAGAGTTAGCCCGCGCCATCTGTCCCCAGATAATATGGCCAAATGGACCCGAATTCTAGTCTCCCACGCCACAGAAGCAGGACGAAAAGCTTGCGCAAATTATGACCACTCAGATGAGGCCCACAATGAAAAATGGGTTTTGAAGAGATTGTCCCGCGCCTGGGAGCAATCAATTGCAGGCAAAACCGCATTTATAACACCCGATGAAGAGCAGGCAGAGATGAACCCAGTTAAAGCACACCAGAACCCCGCATCGGTAAATGAGGGCAGGAACAGCCCACCCCAGCCCAAAGCTCAGGAATGTTACAACTGTGGACAGCTAGGACACTTTGCACGAGAGTGAAACGCGCCCCAGAAGCAGCAGAGAAGCCAACAGACAGGCACCCTAAACAGGAATAGGGCAAAGCCGATCCATAGCGTTAGCACCCCTTCAGAGAATGCAGACATGAACGGCACCGACTGACAGTGTTCGGGCTCCTCAACTTGGATCTGCGACACCCTTTGGGACAAGTCCGGTAGACCGGTAGTGGCAGGCAAAGTTCTGGGACAACCCGTAGAATTTCTTTGGGACACAGGAGGGGCCTGCACCACACTCAATTCCTCCACGATGTTCCAGTGAGACACGTGTACCACAACAGACACCATCACACTCAGCGGTTTTACAGGCCATTTTCAACAGGGACACATCACAGCCCCTGTAGAAATACAAATAGGGAACATCACAACTAAGCACCCCGTAGTTTTAATTGATCTGCCCCAGACAGCAGAACATATCCTTGGGGTCGATTTCATGAGCTCCCATAACCTTTCTTTTGACCCAGTTAACAAGTGTGTTTGGAAAATGGCAAAGGCAGCACGAGCCCCCGCCACACTCAGAGTAGGAGTACATAAACAGGATTAGCTCAGTAGGAGACTTCTGGTTCGACACTCGAGCCATTAGTGCAGACAAACAGGTTAGGGCAATCCTGCAGGAACATAAAGCAGCATTTGCACAGCACAAGCACGACTGTGGCAATTTGGCTTGCTTTGTGAACATTACAGGTCCCAACCTCAAACCCCAGAAGCAGTACGGATTTCCCCAGGAAGCAGCGGGAGAAATCTCCAAAGTAATAGAGAGTTTGTTGGATCAAGACGTACTCAGATCAATAGCCTCGACAAACAACACACCAATTTGGCCTATCAAAGAACAACAAAGAACAAAGAAATGTACAGCACAGGAACAGGCCCTTCGGCCCTCCAAGCCCGTGCCGACCATGCTGCCCGACTAAACTACAATCTTCTACACTTCCTGGGTCCGTATCCTTCTATTCCCATCCTATTCATATATTTGTCAAGATGCCCCTTAAATGTCCCTATCGTCCCTGCTTCCACTACCTCCTCCGGTAGCGAGTTCCAGGCACCCACTACCCTCTGCGTAAAAAACTTGCCTCGTACATCTACTCTAAACCTTGCCCCTCTCACCTTAAACCTATGCTCCCTAGTAATTGACCCCTCTACCCTGGGGAAAAGCCTCTGACTATCCACTCTGTCTATGCCCCTCATAATTTTGTATACCTCTATCAGGTCTCCCCTCAACCTCCTTCGTTCCAGTGAGAACAAACCGAGTTTATTCAACCGCTCCTCATAGCTAATGCCCTCCATACCAGGCAACCGGATGGATCATGGCGACTGACCATTGATTACCGGGAACTGAACAAAGTAACCCCAACAGCAGCCCCCACCGTAGCCACGAGACCATGCTCAAACAGGGACTCCAGTCAATTTTTTTTTCGGTTTTGGACATTAGTAACGGTTTTTGGTCCATTCCATTGGCTAAAGCGTGCCAGTACAAATTCGCCTTTACATTCCAAGGGTAAAAGTACACGTGGACGTGCCTTCCACAACTCCCCCTCCATTTTCCACTGACAGCTGGCAAATGGATGAGCAAAATGTTTCCGCCCCGATTGTCTGGTCCAGTATGTAGACGACTTGTTACTACAGACAGACACAAAGGGAGAGCACATTTCGCTTCTCGCTGAACTCCTAGCACTCCTAAAAGAAATTGGTTGTAAAGTCAACCCCAAAAAGGCCCAGATTTTGAAAGAGAAAGTGATTTACTTGGGAACAGTGATCACTCATGGTAAACGCGAGATCGAGCAAAAGAGAATTGACACGATCGTCAAATTGCCCCTTCCCCACAATGTCTCAGCCCTCCAGTCATTTCTAGGACTGGTTGGCTACTGCCAAAACCATATTGACGGTTTCGCCACTAAAGCAGCGCCCCTATCCAAACTTCTCAAGAAGCAGGCACCTTGGGAATGGCTTCCACAGCATCCAGATGCCGTGGACGCTTTAAAAAGAGCACTCAGCGCAGCCCCTGCACTACAGGTCCCAGATCCATTTTCCCCGTACGCTATCGAAGTAGCAAGCACCGACCGAATCCTTTCGGCCGTGCTCCTCCAGGAACGCCACGACCAATTACGCCCCGTAGTATACGCCTCATGCGTGTTAGACCCCGTAGAGCAAGGATTTTCTGCCTGTGAAAGGCACCTGCTCGTGGGTTTTTGAGCAGTACAATATTTCGCCTACATTACTGGACTCAACCCCATCACCATCCTCACAGAACACACCCCGACACAACTATTGTTAGACGGCCGACTGAAGGATGGCACAGTCAGCCAAATCCGTGCAGCCCGTTGGACCCTTCTTTTACAGGGACGGGACATCACAGTGAAAAGAACCAAGATCAACACCTTCCTTGCCGATAATTTGCAGTATGCAGGCACCCCTCATGAATGTGAGATCATCACCACAAAACACAACACAGGACCATGTACTCCCAAAACACCTCCCAAGAAAACAGGTAGTACACCCCAGAGACCCGAGCCCACAGACACATGCGCACCCCTGAAGATTTATGTGGATGGCTCCTCCACAGTGTTAAATGGAAAGAGAATTACCGGTTGCGGTATATATGTAGAGGACGCGCAGGGACGCGCCCTAGATGAAATGTAATTAAAGTTGCCAGGACACTTAGGCTCGCAGGCAGCAGAGCTGGCAGCGATTGCATACATTGTAGACCACCCCGACACGTTCCCGACCCCAGCAGACATCTATTCAGACAACTTGTATGTATGCAACAGTTTGACGGAATTCCTACCCCTGTGGTAAACAAGAGGATTTGTTTCCACGGACGGTAAACCCCTACCCTCAGCCCCATTACTCCGGAATATCTTAGAGACAGCGAAGGATAGGAAATACGGAATTATTAAGGTTTGCAGTCATCACCGCTCTTACCCCTTGGTAACGTTAAAGCAGATGCCCTAGCGAAGGCAGGCTTCAGGCATGGTTATTTTTGGAACCCCCCCGAAAGCACCCCAGTACACGCAGTTCAGGTCTCATAGACCAATATTCAGGATTTAGCGAAGGCACAGAAAGAGGACGAGAAACTCAGGGAAGTTATAAAGGGAACCTTCCTAGCCCTGTACGACAAGTTTAAAAACGCAATCAGCACACCCGACGGTGAGATTTTAACGGACGGCATTTATATAGTTCCCAGCCAGGACAGGAACCAGATCATTTGTCAGTTCCATGACAATCATGGACACCAAGGAATTGAACCCACCCGAGCCCACCTCAGACCGCTTTGTTGGTGGCCTGATTTAAAAGCCGATGTAACCCACTACGTAGAAAATTGCTTAATCTGTGCCCAGAACAATCCGGACAGATATGCGAAAAAGGCTCAACTTAGTCATACCTGCCCCGTTAATAAACCCTGGACAAATCTCCAGATAGATTATATAGGACCCCTACCCCCTTGCAGAAATGGATACAAGTACGTGTTGGTGGTCATAGACACCTTCACAAAATGGGTAGAAGAATTTCCATCGCGAACTAATAAGGCCAAGACAACGGCTAAAATATTAACACGCCACATCTTTACAAGATTGGGCCTCCCACGCAGTATAGAGTCCGATCAAAGCTCCCATTTCACAGGACATGTAATGAAAAACGTCCCCACGATTTTCGGCATTAGACAAAAGTTCCATATCGCATACCACCCCCAGTCAAGTGGTATTGTAGAACGAATGAATAGGACATTACAAGCCACCCTCAGGAAAATGGTACAGCAGAATAACAGCAGCTGGGATTCAGTACTCCCATTTGCTTTAATGTTTTTCAGAAACACGGTATCCACATCCACAGGATACACTCCCCACACCCTCATGACCGGACGCCCCATGAAAGGCAGAGTATTTATTAGGACTGGATTTGGCCAGCCCCGCAGTTACAGCCCTCACGCATGAAAATGCGGTTAAACAACTGATACAGAACAAAAAGGCAGCCCAACTCGCAGCAGCAGTGAGACTTGAAACCAGGAAGAAACAGAGCAAGGCTTGTTTCGACAAAGCAGTACACGCCACTGAGTTTACAGTAGGGCAACAAGTTATGCTTTCCCTTTACAACCCCACTTCATTCCTTTCCCCCAAATTTTCCGGACCGTACTCCATTTCGGACAAAGTCAGCCCCTCAGTATACAAAATAACCTATCCCAATGGTAAGTCTGCGTGGTTTCATATAAACCAGCTCAAGGCTTACGGCTCGCAGCAAAGCCACACACACCACACCTGCTCGCAGCAGCAGACGAGCCCCGCCCACAGAGGACGTATTCCTACTGTTACCCCAACCACTCCAGCCCACCCTCAGACACGACTTCAACTCCCCACCCAGACTCCGCCTCTCCCTTCCCTCAACCAGCAGCGACAGCGACAGTGATAGCGATCACAATGACGATAGCCACAGCACACCACGTTACGACTATACCCCTGTACCAGGCCCTACTCCCAGCGAATCCGAGCATGATTCTACTGAACCATTTGAGATTACCTATATCAAAGCCCCTGACCCAGACCCATCGCCCGACGATTACGGATTGAAGCATAGTAGCTCCAACCTCGACACACCACTCTGGCACCGAGACAATTCGTTCAGGCTCATCCGGAATGATGAGATGGACCCCAATTCGCCCCAAGCAGCTTTAGCACGGTTACTACAGTCAAGAGTTTGGCAGCCGGGAGAAGATGATGACTTAGAGTCTGACTCTCACCAAACGAATCCTTTTGCGACCCTGTTCGCTATTGAGCAGCGAGGTGTCCAGATGATGCAAAAAAAAGGAACCGCTGGAGAGATACGGTGTCCTTTCTGATGGAACCTGCACCATGTTTGTTGAATGTTTGTTCGTTAGTGTTAACGTTAAGTGTTGTTCGTAAACTCGAAAGTTTTCACGGCCCCACGTCACCACTCCTCAGGTGCCCAATGCCTGTTAGAGGAACAAGTTTGTCCCCAGACAATAGTTCAGAGGAACTAGTTTGTCGACAGAACACGACTCATAGCTACTCTCCCAATTCGAGAGGAAGCCCCCACGACGCCCACATTCTTACCCGTTCTTGCCGGTTGCCCAGGTAGTGGAGAAAGGCATTGGTCCCCGCCCTGCCCGAGGACCCCCCTCTGGTCAGCTACGCTCGGGTAGAGCACATAGGTCATTGATCACCATCCTATCCGGGGATTCCACCCATTTCTTAAACGCAGCGGCCCATACGCACCCCATTTTGGCTTATTACGTTCAAAATTCTTTTGTTTGGTTTTGGCAACCCTTAGGTTGCTTCCCTATGCGATTTACAGCCTCAAACATTGGGATGGTAAATCACACAGGTTGCGAGACGGCACGCAGTACGGCAGTATTTTTCTTAGATGTCGAGTCCAAATATTCGGTTTAAAACATTTTTTAAAATGAGGGAGTCACAGATGGTGACCAATTATAAAGGGAAATTGGCAATAAAGGACAGACAGACAGACATACGAGATCTTAAGCAAGATAATAACAGAAATTATGCTTGTGTTCACAGAACTCCGGTACCTCAGGAACCCCAGAGGAAGACAAAGAAGTAGACCGACAAAGATGAAGACAGCCTTCGTGTTCACATGGATCTTAGCGGGATCCCTTCAGTTGCGCGCGGACGCTACCCCCTTGACCCCTACCACACAAACCGTAAATGGTTCTCACCCCTGCAATACACGGAACCCCGAGATAACTAGCCCCGCGATACCCCGACCTGGTGTGATAAGTTTATCACCTGGTACTCACTCTCATATGTAGTCGAAGCACTCTTAGTGCTGGCAATACTTTGCAGTGTCGTGCAAACCTTTAGAGTTAGGAAATGGCGAAAGAGAGCATATCGCTCTCGCACCCCGGTATACAGGTATAGGTACCCCATTTTCGGATTTCACCAGACCCCCGAACCCATTGGGACGGATTAAAATGCATCCATTTTCTTTATGTATTCTGTGGAATAAAGAGATGTAAACCTCTGTGTCTGACTGCCAGGCCACAGAAATTTGTGTGCTGCAATTTTGTACAGGTTAAGATGTATAGATTTTTTGGATTGTTTGAATGAGGATAGTTTATTGAGAATAGTTAGAGGTTCCAGTTTTTTAATTTCTCTGTAATGCATGTATTAATGTCATAGCGCCCCGTAGAGTTTTATGATAATGAATGTATTTTAAATGGTTTAGGTAAAATTGTGTTGCACAGGATAGGACAGTGTAGAGCCTAAGTATGGGTGCCCCATTTGGTCAGAGGATGAAGACGACGTAGTATTGTGATCCTTCACGCTTCGTGTCAGACAAAGCTCCCACCTGTTACAACCATAGGTTGGCACTGACAGACACCACCTTCAAAAGGTGGAGACAGGACGAGGGGACACTGACAGTCAGGGACCTATACACCGACCGCAGGGTTGTGACAGTGGGCGAACTGACGGAGAAATTCCAGCTGACCAGGGGGAACGAGCTAAGGTACCTGCAGCTCAGAAACCTTCTACGAAAGGAGACAAGGACTTACCCACAACCGCCACGACAGACATTACTGGAAGAGTTACTGGACGCAAGCATATTAGAGAGAGGAAACTGTAGCGACGTGTACGACCGACTGGTAGAAGGGGCCGACACCGTACTGGATGCAACAAGAAGGAAATGGGAGGAGGACCTGGGGATCGAGATAGGGTGGGGACTCTGGAGCGAAGCGCTGCATTGGGTCAACTCCACCTCCACCTGCGCAAGGCTCAGCCTGACGCAACTAAAAGTGGTACATAGAACCCACTTAACAAGGACCCGTATGAGTAGGTTCTTCCCGGAGGTGGAGGACAGATGTGAACGGTGCCAAGGAGGCCCGGCCAACCACGCCCTCATGTTCTGGTCCTGCCCCAGAATTGTGAAGTACTGGACTGCCTTATTCGAGGCAATGTCCAAAGTGGTGGGGGTGAGGGTGGAGCCGTGCCTGAAAGTGGCGGCCTTCGGGGTTTCAGACCAGCCAGATCTATTTCTGGGGAGGAGGGCAGACGCCCTTGTCTTTGCCTCCCTGATCGCCCGACGTAGAATCTTGTTTGGCTGGCGGTCAGCAGCACCACCTAAAGCTGCAGACTGGCTGTCCGACCTCTCGGAATCCCTCCTAATGGAGAAAATTAAATTCGCCATCCAAGGGTCAGATTAGGACAGGAGGGCTGGCTGAAGCGGCAGCGTGCACGAGAAGACAACGGCGGCGAAAACCGACCGGGAGAAGCGAGGGGCAACACCGGCACCAGACCCACTCGAGGATTGCCCTCTGGAAGTGCCTTGCCGGCACGAACGGATGCCTACTTACATATATATAGATATATCATATCCTGTGTACATAACGGCAAAATACACTCTGTGCAAAAATCCAATAAAAAACATTTTTTTTAAAAAGTTACAAGGGCAACCTCCTTTGGAATACGGGATCATTTAGTAATTTGGACACCTAATCATTACCAGTTAGTGATTCAATTTCTGCTTTTAAAACTGCACAGAGCTTTCTTCATATGCCATTTTTTTTTAAACAATTCTGAATCAGCTCTTTAGTACTTGGGATACATCTACAAATGTAGGGGCTAAGTTACCATTTCACATTCACTTGCCTTTTAGTATTTACGCTATAATTATGGCATTGGAGTGGAATGTTCTGCTGCTACAGTTGCTGTGTAAATGCTGCTTACATACAGAGCCTGACCTGATAGCACAGCAAAGCAGAAAGACTGAACTGCTGTCAATGCTAAACATGTGCACATGCACAATAATATTGGTCAGATGTGACAAGTGGGAAAGCTGCTTTTCACTAATACATATTAATAAGTAGGATGAAAGAATGTTGTATATCCAGGTTAGCTGATGACACTATTTGTGAGACACAATAAGTTGTGTTTACGGAAGCAGGAAGATGCATCAGGCTAAGTGAATGGGAGACAACTTGGCAGATGGAGGCCAAGATTGCCCATCTGGAACCTAAGTTCTCCCGCCAGCAGAGAATCCCTGCTGGTCTCCACTGGTGCTAGGAGTGGAGCCCAGTAGGACGGCACGGTGGTGCAGTGGTTAGCACTGCTGCCTACTGCGCTGAGGACCCGGGTTCGATCCTGGCCCTGGGTCACTGTCTGTATGGAGTTTGCACATTCTCCTTGTGTCTGCGTGGGTTTCACCCCCACAACCCAAAGGTGTGCAGGTTAGGTAGTTTGGCCACGTCAAATTGCCCCTTAATTGGAAAAAAATAATTGGGTACTCTAAATTTTTTAATAAAGAAAAAAAAAATGGAGCCCAATATGCTAGACACTCTCCCATACAATACTAAGGAAGAGCTTGCCAGATTCCGTTGGAATCTCAGTATCGGGTCGCGAGTTTGAGCTGGTGGCCCAATACCGAGGTCTGGCAACAGTCCCCCTCCCCTCCACAATGCAAATCCTGAATTTCCCCCCCCCCCAACCATTCAGAGTTTGAACCATGTATGCCTCCTCTCTGTCCCCTAACTCCTGACCACTTATTGACACATGTCACAAGGTTGTCTCTAATTATGTTCACTCTAATTTTTGTGAATAATCTCCTGTACATAAAACAACATCCATTGAAATACCTCATGTGAGTGACTTACTCAAACAAATTCAACTAGATTAGCCTCACAGCACACATGAGGGTGACCTGACCCCACCCCCGCGACACCCCCAGCCCCCATCAGAACACCTCACAGAGGCCTCCATCAGACCCCCCGATCAGAGACCCACCATCAGAGACCTCCCCCATCAGAACACCCAACTGAGACTCCCAACAGAGACCCCCATCAGTCACCCCTGCTTGAAAGCTGAAAAGCAATCCAGGCAGTAGAGTGAAAGGTCACTGCAATTTTACTTACACTTCCCTAACATTTGCTGCCTCAGAAATGTGTTTAAAGCAGCAGTCCCAAGGACACTTCAAAGGGCTTCAAATCCCTTGACAGCATTTGAATGCAAATCTTCCATTCAATTTCACAAAGCTATACATTTCACTAGCCAGTGATTGACAGTTTTATTGGTCCAGTCAGAACTGCTGGGGGAGGGGGGGGGGGGGGGGGGAAGTTGTTTATTTATCTTTACCTTCATGCTTGAATGCATCTCAAGTACCCTCTGTTGATGTTAACCACAATGTTTATCAACACTCTTGCTATGATTGATAGCTCCTCGCTACATCAAAAGGAGCCAAGTGCTTTCACTTCCTCTTTTTCTCAGCAGAAAGCACTTAGCTCCTTATGCATGCATGCTGTCGGGGATGTCTCGTTATTCCCCTGGTGGGGGAGGATGCCACTACTTGTTTGGAGGGGGGGGGGCAAGATCTGCATTGTGGGGGAGGGGGGCAGGGGTCCCAATGGACTTTGGGGACACTTCAGTTATGCTCTGAATCCTTGACCAACCTCGGGGTTCTTCAAGGTCATGTCAAGGTCATGCTTGGGAAAACATGCAGCAAATCTCACCTGGTGGAATTCCCGCTGTGGGGGTCAGAGCTTAACAACAGGAGGGGAGGGGGGGGGGAGAGAGACTCGGGCTTTGAGTCGGTTAATTACATTTATTTAAATGTTTGCTTTGCATCCTCCCACCAGAGTGGGGTGGTAGCGCACTGTGGCCGCCAGCAGGGATCGGAGCATTGCAACGGCACCCGGCACCAAACCCGTTTTTTCCTCAATGCTGGAATGGAGAATCCACCCGGAGCAGTGTGAAATGACTCTACTTTGAACTTGAGAAAGACAAATTGTTTTTTTTTTTAATGATGGAAACTGTGAAGTAGCAAAACAATTGTGTCCATGTACATAAATCACTAAATGCCAGTATACAGAAAATTGATCTTTATTGCAAGGCAATTAGAATATAAAAATGAGGACATGACGTGTTATTTGTACAGAACCTTGGCAAAACTCTAATTAGAGTACTGTGTTCAATTTTGAGCACGAGACTTCAGGAAAGATATTTTGGTCTTGAAAGTGCTACAATGTAGATTAAGCAAAATTACATTGGAGCTTAAAGGGTTAAATTATGGCAACAGGTTGCATAAACCTGGCTTGTATTCCCATGGACATAGAAAATTGTGGTGATCTCAGAGGTGTTTAGAATAATCAAGAGGTACATACAGGAAGACTATTTCACTGTTGAGCAATCCAGGGCAAAAAGATATAGGCCTGGATCTTGCAGTCCCAATAGCCACTCTCAAGGGCTGCAGTGGCAATCTTGTTTACGCTGAGCTCCAGAAGTTGCGGTATATGCTACTGGCTTCACTGGTTTATAAAGCGGCAGAGATCGGCCATCAGAATCTTGGGCTGATTGTTCAGAAGTTATATTTGTTTTTATGGAGATTTTTTTAGGTTTGATGCTAGCAGGAGCAATGCCTGCTGAGAAGCACATTGCTTTAAACCAACAAGAATGTTAAAACATTTTGACTCCTCCAGTTCCTCTCTCGCCTAAATGTACTCTCTGCTCCCTGATCCCTCTTTTGGGTCCTGAAGGAGAGCAAAGGTGAAGCCATGGGTGCTGTAATTAATACAGCTTCATTGTTGCCTATAAATTAAGAAATGTTCAGATATTCCAATTAGTTTTCCTGACTTGTACCATGCACTAACCCCTCATAATAGTTTGTTGCAAGAGACAATTATTATTCCTGAATATTAAAAATATATTTTTAAAATTACTTGTCATTGCGCTGAACACATCGCGTGACATTAAAAGGGGGCATGGCTTTGCAAGCAATGTGTCACACTAGGCCTCTGAATTGACCGCCGTTGGTGCAGCCAAGACAGCAAGTACCCTGGTCCAGCTTACGGCCAAGGGAGAGACGTATTTCACGGAGTCAGCAGCAAGTGCCTACATTTAGCCACCAAGCACAAGACCCAGGCCATAATCTTAAAATTAGAGTTAGGTCATTTCGGAATGAAATCAAGAAGCAATTTTCACAAAAAGATATAGGGCCCAATCCACCAGCTGCATTGCGCTCTCCCTCGACCGCGGCGCGGCTGGTGAATGCCGGGACAGCACTCTCACGGGCTTCCTGACAGTCTTCACGCCTCTCAGGATTCATCCAAGTTCCGCGAGGTGTTGGAGTCCGTATCCCATTTACAAGAAGTTGGACCAAACAGCACACCACCCTGGGTTGCCCGAAGGTGCTACCCTGGCACTGACAAAGTGCCTGTATGGCACTACCAAGCTGGCAGAAGCACTGTCCAGGAGGTTGGGGGGTAATCGGTGGAGGTCCTGGAAGGGAGGGGGTGCCGTAAGAGGGTTTGGGGGGCCCCCTAGGGATCCCATAGTGGGGTGTCATCACTTGGGGGGGGTAGTGCCCATGTGTATGTGGGGGAGACATTGCCCATGAGTGGGGGGGGGGGGGGGGGGGTGGGGACCACAAGCTCACTTAGAGATCGGGGCACCCTTTCAAGATGGCAGCACGGTCTCTGAGTTCAGCTCCCCAGTGCAAAGAAAAATTCTAAGTGTGGGCTAAACCGATGAGAAACTCACCAGGTCCCAAGAAAATGACTAAGTGCCATTGAATAGCGGTGGGGGACTCGCCGGCAGAGCCCGTGGGAAACTCCCTGAAAAGCCTGCCACAATTGAACTTAGGAATTTTTCTCGAGAATCGCACCAATTGGAAATCTGGTGCTCACTCCCCCAAAAAAACTGTGAATTCAGATTCATGAAAATTTTCAGAGTGAGAGGATAGATGTTTGCTGATGAGTCTACGAAAGAATATGGTGCAACGCAGAGGTACAGATCAGCCATAATAATTTACGAAATGGTGTAACAGCTTTGATTGCTGAATCCTGTTCCTATTTTCCTCAGGTTGCACCACAAATGACAAGTTATGGGCAGTTTTGCATGTCGATCCACAATGCGGGAGACGTGAAGTATACAAATCTGTCATTTGTTTTTCAAATACGGAGGGAAAAATTCTTTTGGCAGGAAGAAAATGGTGCACAAATGGTGCACTAAATTGGGACTATGTGGTAGTATGTATTAGGGGTCATGTGGGACTGGAAGCCCTAATGTCATTGGCTGACAGATCCCGGGTCCTGGTTGGCCGTTGACCTCTAGCTCCGCCCTGAAGGCGGAGTATAAGAAGCCGGAGTCCTCCCCCGCAGGCCATTCTACTATCGAGCTGCGGGGGAACAGACACGCTTAATAAAGCCTCATCGACTTCACTCTATTCGTCTCACGGAGTCTTTGTGCGCTACAGACTGCAACACTAATTTGTACCCCACACTGTCATTCACCTCACCTACTTCCTAAATTGCTACAATTTATACTGATATCAGGCAGTCTTGAAAAGACACCAGATGGTATTCCTACTACAACTCTGCAGTGCTCAATTACTGTTGTCACAAGCATTACCAAAATGGCAGAGTGCAAGAAATAAATAAGTGCATTGCAAGATTTATATTTGAGGCTTCAATTAGAATTTGTTAACAATGTACTTTATTTGGACATAAAATAGAGGATATCAATTTTGATTGCCCAAATAAATTAAGCTGTCAGCACTTGAACATCAAATTTTGCATTGTCTTTCAGGAGTGGATAAAGATTGGCTTGTATTCATTTTTAAATTTGGTTTAAATATAATAATTTTATAGGAGAAGAAACATTCAACTTTTCAGGTTTTAACAAATGTTATTGCAGGGGAGGTCTTACAGTGCAATGGATGCCATCCCTGCCTCTGAGTCGGATGCTCCGGGTTTGTGTCCCACCCTTGGACTTGATGGCCAAGGAAGACATGCTCATAATGCACCCAACAGGTTGAATATCAACCTGCAAAATCCTTACAGCATGTCAATGGCAGGTGGTAAGAGTGGGAAAGACTCCTGGTCACTCAGCCATGCTTGATGTGGAGTGGTGTCCCTCCATCTATAAGCCTCTGGCGAGCGACCTGTTCCAGGTAAAAACTCACTATGGAAACAGATTCAAGAAAACCTGCACCGTGAGGTGCGGGAACAGAAACAATAACAATTACCTACTCTTTATAAAACATACATTTAAAATTATGGGCAGGATTTTAACTGCCATGGGGGGCACATCTGAGTGTGTGCAGGGAGTTAAATCCCCTACAAGACATTGGGTCAGGCCCTGGCATTACTTTTGGGTTTTGCTTGGTTAGGATGAGAAGGAACCCCCTTAAAGTTGTTAAGCAAGTAATTGTAATAAATTAATAATTAAATGCTGTTTTAACGTGTAAGTTTGACTTTAAAAGTCAGTGCACCCATTTCCGAGCTGTCAGCAATTCAGCAGGGCCAACCAGTGCATAGTAGGGAGCTCTTCTTCAGTAAAACTGACAGACTAGGAAGCCTCTCAATGACAAAACTGCTTCAGCCATGCCCAGATGAGAAATTTAAATCTTGGATCCCTTCCTAAGGGAGTGTCCCTGCATCATTGGACTACAGTAATTCAAGAAGGCAGATCACTACCTCCTTCTCAAAAGGAATTAGGGATAGCAACAAACACTGGTCTTGCCAGCAATGGCCACACACAGTAATTTTTAAAAATGAGGCCTGTGCTCACAACACTTCATCTGAGTGTATGCTTTCACTGATGACAGATATTTGCCAACTTGGTATAAGCTCTCCAGGCCTCACCTGATTTTATCTCCACAATTTCCTCCAGCCCCATAATCCTGTGAGATATCTGCGCTCATCTAATTTTGGACAGTTGAGCATTCCCAATTTCAATTGCTCCACCATTAGTGATCGTGCCTGCAACTGCCTAGGCCCAAAAGCTGTGGAATTCTCAGCCATTTCCACCTGAGAGCGGGACATGTCCTGCAGCACTTCATCAATGTCAGCCTGGTACTGGATTACATCCCCTAGCGAGTTGGACATTCTGGCGAGGCCCTCAGCCATGGCCGTCACCGACTCCCCGACACCTTAGACACCTTCACTAATGGTGCTGATGTTGTGCGCCAGGCTCTCCACTACGGTCGCCACCCTAGCAGTGTTGGGCCAGTGCCAAGCATTGCCACCGACTGCTCCAGTACCTGTAGCCTGGGGGACATGGTGGCACAGTGGTTAGCACTGGTATCTCACAGCTCCAGGGACCTGGGTTCAATTCCGGCTTCGGGTGACTGTGTGGAGTTCACACTTTCTCCCGTGTCTGCGTGGGTTTCCTCCGGGTGCTCTGGTTTCCTCCCACAGTCTGCATGGGTTTCCTCCGGGTGCTCTAGTTTCCTCCCACAGTCCAAAAACAAAAATGTGCAGGTTAGGTGGATTGGCCATGCTAAATTGCCCTTAGTATCCAAAAACGTTAGGTGGGGTTACTGGGTTATGGGGAGAGGGTGGAGGTGTGGGCTTAAGTAGAGTACTCTTTCCAAGGGCCGGTGCAGACTCGATGGGCCGAATGGCCTCCTTCTGTACTGTAAATTCTATGTCTATGGTCAGCCTCTGGGACTCCTCCAATTGGCTATGGATCTGCTGGACTGATGCTGACATCTCCCTCTGAATGTCCTGGCTGCATCCTAATGACTCCTTCAGCTCCGGGCGACCTCTTCCACAGGCTCAGCATCAGGCTGGGACCCAGCTGCATATTGGGATCCAGCGAACCTTTGACTGCTGTCTTGCCTGGGGTTCCTGCCTCCACCGGATGTACATCAGCAATAGTGTGGTGCTCACCAGATTGTGCCCCAGAAGCCTGGTCACTAAAATTTCCCACCGAGGTGTGTGTATCTGCGCTGGTGGAGAGTGGGGATGGCAGCTCTGACACGACTATTACGATGGCATCCTCAGAGCTCTCCTCAGAGGTGGTCATAGGAGACTGGAGAGGGAGCCACCCGGGATGGGCTGGTGCCATCGCCTGGAGTACCTGCGGGAGAATGGACATGTGGTCAGTAGGAGGGATGGGTCAGTCAGTAAGGCAATTACAACTTAAATTTGACAGGTCCTTCGAGTGGGGCCCGGTGGTTCCTACCTCTGCAGCATTCGCCAGATTCCGTGTTGGTGACCGCTCTGTCCTCGGCCACACCAGTCACCTCAAGGGAACGCTCCTCAAAGGTGGTGATGATCCTGATATCCGGCACACCGGCGCCAGTCTGGGCCCTCGCCTGGTGATTGTGGGAGAGCTTTTCTTGAGGAGACACAGAGGGGGCATCATTCGCAACACGTGTGGTTCAAGTGGTGGGAGGGGGTGTATGAAGGAAGGGTTGGGGGGGGAGTTGAAAGGGGAGGCGGTGGACGGGCGGCTGGGGGTTGCATGGAGAGTTTGGGGGTGGATTCACTCAATTTGAGTTGCAATTCCTAGTTGTCAGGCTTCTCCATGGCACCTCTATGCAGCTCTATCTTTCACCTCTGATGAGGAACTAGAGATGCAGCAAAAGCACCAGAAGCGACATCAGCAGCAGCAACATCTGCACTCTGCTTAGTCACATGCCTCTCCAAAGGGCAGAGAGAATGGACTCAAGAGTTACAGATTGAAGGTAGCAAGCCCCAAAGAAAATCAGCTCTCTCAGCATGTGTTAGCAAGAGTGCCTCGGGAGTCTTGGTCTTTCATGCCAGCTTGTTGTTGACATCTGCAGCCTCCTAGAACAAGATGTCCAGATTGTTAAAAATGGAGAATGTGGAGAAGAGAGAACAACAACATTTGACATTTGTGGAGGGAGGCTGTAAGGCATAGGTGAGAGAGGGCAATAGGATAAGGACGACTATGTTGGCTGTTCAGATGGAGATATGCGGAGGTCCCTGCAGAAAGAGAGAGGTATAAGTGGAGCTGCGAGGTGTGTTGTTCTGAGATGTGCTTTACAGGAGAATTCTAGGAAAGGCAGAATATGGGACTTGTCACTTGAAAGTTGTGACAGTCACCTGTCCCACCCTCATCAGGTCCATCCTCATGGTGAACTGTCTTCAGGTTGGAGAGACCATAATCTTGCTGCGTACATTGCTGGCCTCTTTCATGCTTGCCTGGTTGGTTTTAGAGGCTTTCCTTCCATCCTTCCCAAACATCACCTCACATCTCCAGCTAAAAGTGAGAGTCCCAAGGGCCACCCTTTCCAGGTTTCCCTTCCAGTCTTGGGGTTGGTGCAGCTTCAGGAATGACCCATGCCAGTGTCCCCTTAATTAGAAATCTTTCCTTTGTCAGATTTGGGCACATTATCCCACTCACTCTTTTTGATCAAAAAACCTGGAAATGGGATGCGAATACTGAGTCTCAGTTAAAGAGTCATGGCAAAGCTTGCTGCAGATATTAATGAGTTTCTGAACCATCATTTTGGTTGGGACTATCACTTCAAACTTCTGCCTGATATGTGTGTGCTTGTTCCAATCTAAGCAATGATGCTGAAGTTAAAAATTCTTCTGAATATAACTATGATTGTGCATTCTGCACATGATTGTGGTTGGCATCCTGGGAAGTGAATCAACCAGTTCATCAGACTGTTAGTCAGTAAGCTCCAAAACAAAATTAATCAATGGAAACCTTTTACTTTTAAATTTACAATCCTGAAATTTATGATCTGGATTGGTTAAATTATTTGGCTATCATGAATATGTTATGTATAAACTGCAAGTAACAATCCAAAAATATGAAAAGCAGAACAACAAAACACATGTGTGAAAAATGCAAGGAAATACTCTCCAAATACTGAAGTTACATAAACAAAAGTCACCTGCCACACAGTTTAATGAAATATTCCAATAGTCAGATGATAAATAATAAAATCGATGGCAGTAGTGCAATACATCTTCTCGATATGAATTTTCAAACGGAACTGCATTTGAAAAAGTACTTCATAATTCATTCAGAAAATAAAAGCAAAGCGACAGTAGGAAATTGGCTACTTATTTGGCTGCGTGATAGGAAGCAGAGAATATTGGTGAATGGCAGTTTTTCTAACTGGGGAGAAGTACCTAATAAGTTGGTATTAGAACCATTGCTTTTCCCATTACATATAAATGATCAAGACTTGGGTATGTGAAGCTGACCTCCACCCCAACACAACTAGCCTACGAGCGTTCAGCGACGTTAAGGCTAAAACGACTGACCCCGCACCTGCCTGCAACTCTGGCCTGTCCGATATCCCGTAAATGACTTCTAGTAGAACAGGCTCCAAATCCATATGCAATATCCCCGAGATAGCGTTAAATACCTCCCTCCAATACCTTTCCAGCTTCGGGCAGGACCAGAACAAATGAACATGGTTTGCGGGGCCCCTCCCACACCGCTCACAAACATCCTCCACCCACTCAAACAGCCGGCTGATCTTTGATTTTGTGAGGTGCGCCCTATACACAACCTTCAGTTGTATCAGCCACAGCCTTGCGTACGAGGTTGAGGCGTTCACCCTTCGCAGCACCTCACACCACAGACCCTCTTCTATTGCCCCCCCCCCCCACCCCCAGCTCTTGCCCCCATTCCACCTTACCCCCTCCATGGACACCCTATCGTCCTCCAGAGTCCTCCCATAAACCACCGATACCTCCACTTCTCCAACCTCCCTGCCAACAATACCGCCTCCAACAGAGAGGAGACCTCCCTTGCAAAATCTCAAACCCGCAGGTACCTAAACCCTTCCTCCTGCGCCAACTCGTATTTCTCTCCCAACTCCTCCAAGCTCGCAAATCGTCCCCCAAGAAACAGATCTCTCATTTCCTTAATCCCCCTCTCCTCCCATCTCTGAAACCTCGCATCCACCTTCTTCGGTCAAATCCATGATTCCCCCTAATCGGCATCCCCCCAACCCGGCCTCCAGCTTAAAATGCTGTCTAAACTGCCCCCAGTTCTTCAAAGTGGCCACCACCATCAGACTCACTAAATTCCTGCCCGTACCATTTGGAGCGACGCCATTGCCAGTGCCCGCAACCCTGACCCCCTACATGATCTCTCCTCCATCTTAACCAATCGGGAACCCCCCCCTTTTAACTCAGCCCTACACCTTGTCCGCATTCGCCGCCCAGTAATAGTACAGTAAGTTTGGGAGGCTGAGCCGCCCCACCTGTCATCCTCTCTGCTAGACCACCCTCCTAATCCTAGCCAACACCCCCCCCCCCTACAAATAAACGAGGTGACCAATTTGTCCACTTCCTTGAAGAAAGATTTTGGTAGGAAAACCAGTAGGCACTGAAATAGGAACATAAATCGCTGTAACATTCATTTTAGCTGCCTGCACCCAGCCCGCCAATGACAGAGGAAAGTTATCCCACCTTACCAAGTCAGCTTTCATCCTCCCCATGAAACAGTAAATTTACACATTCGGAGCCCACCCCAGCCCGTGCCACCTGCAGCGCCAAGTACCTATAGTGGGTTGCCGTCATACAAAATGGAAGCCCCCCCCCCACCCATCTCCCACCTGGGGCACCATAAAATAATTGCTCTTGCCTAGGTTCAATTTGTATCCCAAGACGACCCAAATCTTTGGAGCAGCCCCATTATATTCCCCATCGATGTGCTCAGCTCTGAGATGTACAGTAGCAAATCGTGAGCATATAAGGTCCACCTCCCCTCTCGATCCCCTTCCACAGCCCCGAGCTCCTTAGCGCAATGGCCAAAGCCAATTCAAACAACAGGGGGTCATAGGACACTCCTGTCTAGTACCCTAGTGCAAAGCAAAGTAGCCACAATTCATATTATTAGTTAGAACACTTGCCATCAGTTCCCTATACAGCAGCCGTACTCACGCCCGTGAATCTCGGGCCGATCTCAAATCTTTCTAAGATCGCTATCAAATAACCCCACTGTACCCGATCAAATGCCTTCTCTGCATCCAGTGCCACCACCACCTTTGACTCCTTTCCCTCTGCCGGTGACATGATCACATTTAACAACTTTCTTACATTCGAAAACAGCTGCCTTCCCTTCACGAACCCCATTTGATCCTCTCCTGTCATCCTCGGGAGACACCCATCCAACCTTGCTGCCAGCACCTTTGACAAAATGTTGGCATATAGGGATATGGGCCCCCATGTTCCACTGGGTCTTATCTGTCTTTAAAAGCAGGGAAATCGAAGCCTGCCCCAACGTCTGTGGCAAGACTCCCCTACCTATCGCCTCTTCAAACATTCCCACCATCAGCGGCACCAACTTGTCCTTAAACTTCTTATAATATTCCACAGGGAATCCTTCCAGTCCCGCGGCTTCCCTGACTGCAAGCTCCCAACTAGGTGGATTGGCCATGATAAATTGCCCTTAAGTGTCCTAAATTGCCCTTAGTGTTGGGTGGGGTTACTGGGTTATGGGGGTCGGGTGGAGGTGTTGACCTTGGGTAGGGTGCTCTTTCCAAGAGCTGGTGCAGACTCGATGGGCCGAATGGCCTCCTTCTGCACTGTAAATTCTATGATAAGTCTATGATAAATGCCTCCTTTACCTCCTGTTTCCCCACCGGCCCCTCCAGCCCTGCCTTGTCCTCCTTCCCCAACCTCGGATACTCCAACTCATCCAGGAACTCCCTCATCTCTCACTCCCTCCCAGTAGCTCCCACCTATACAACTTCACATAGAACTCCGCAAATCTTTATTGATCTGCTCCAGGGCCGCCACTAGCTTCCCAGTCTTAACCCGCACCTAGACAATCTCCCTCGCCACTGCCTCCCTGCGGAACTGGCCTGCCCAGTCTTCTCCCCACGTTAATAGACTGCCCCCTCGTCCTCAACTGGCGCACCGCTTTCCCTGGGGACAACCGGTCAAACTTTGCCTGAAGCTCCTTCCTCCTGGCCAAAAGGACCGAACCCGGGTCCCCCGTGTACCTCCTATCCACCTCCAGCATCTCCTCTATCAATTTTTGGCACTCCTCCCTTTCTTTCTAGTTCACCTTAGCCTTAAACGAGATCACCTCCCCCTCACTACTTACTGCCTTCAGAGCCTCCCAAACCATTCCTGCAAAACACCCCACATATTCCTCGATCACCTTCCTAATCTTAATCGCAAAACCTCCGGTTCCCCTAACAACCCCACATCCATTCTCCACCCCGGCCTCTGGGCCATCCCTTTCTCCAGACCCACATCCACCCAATGCGGCGCATGGTCCGAAATCAATATCGCTGAATACTCCAACCCTTTGACCATAACGCATATCGCCTTCCCCACCATAAAATCGTCTATTCTTGAGTACACTTTGTGTACTGGGGAGAAAAACGAATACTCCCGCTCCCTCGGGTGCAGGAACCTCCTCGGATCCACTCTTCCCATCTCTCTCATGAGCCCAGCCAGCGCCTTCGCCACCCCCTGACTGGGCCAGCAAGACCTGTCCATCCTCGGCACCTGCACCATATTCCAATTCCCCCCCTACTATTAACTTGTGGGTGTCCAAATCCGGGATGGCACCCAGAACCCTCTTCGCAAACCCTGCATTGTCCCAGTTGGGAACATATATGCTCGCCAGCGCCACCAACCTCCCCTCTAGCACCCCTGTCACAGTCACGTACCTGGCCCGCTGGTCCGCCACCACCTTCTCCATCTGAAACCTCACCCTCTTGCCCACCGATACCCCCCGAGCCTGTTATCAAACCCCGAATGGAAAACCTGACTCACCCAGCCCTTCCTGAGCCTCACCTGACACTTTACCCTCAAATGGGTCTCCTGCACCATCACCACATCAGCCTTTATGCTCTTTAAATGCACCCTCGACCTCTTCACCGGTCCTTCCAACCTCCTCACGTTCCACGTTACTATTCTGACCGGGGGTCTCTCACCTCCCCCACCCCCAAACCCTCCGATCCACCATCATCATCCCCCCGGGTCCTGCCCACTGGGCCTGACTCGCCCTGTCCCTTTGTTGCAGTCAAACTCCCCCCCGCCCCCCCTCCCCAGAATCTTTCCATCTACTTCCTCTTGACAACACCTCTCCCAGTATTGATCCCATCCCCCCACCATTCACACCTCCCAGGCCTATTCGATCAGGTTGAAATGACCGCGTCCCCACCCCCCACCACACCCCCTTGGACTAGCCAACCTTCGTTTGCTGGTGTGGAGGCCCCTCTCCTCCCATTCCCTTCCCCCTGAAAACAAAGACAATCAAACAAAACCAGTGCAACCACGCCCCAGAAAACCGCCATAACCCTAAAGTTCAATAATCCCCTAACCCGCTGTAACCCATAACAGAGGGTACATTAACCTTCCCCATCAACCAACCCAAAAGCCAAACCCCCAACTGTCCCCTCCCACATACAAAACAAATAAACATCCTGTAACAAGAAGCAAGAAATGAGGCCGAATACAGCATTTCACCCCCTTCCCTCAGTCCAGAACCAAACCCCAGTCCCATCTCTCATTTTAACCCCAGTCCTTCAGCCTTCACTCATACATCTGCCGCCTCCACTGTCTGAGAGTAGAAGGCCCTCGAGTTATAGATCACCCTCAGCTTCACTGGTAGACCACTCCGAACCTCACACCATTGGTGTAGAGTGCCGCCTTCACCCGACCAATGGCCGCCCACCTTCTCACCAGCTCTACAGGACACGGACCATGTAAAGGTCCATTGACCTCGGGTGGGAATTTCTGTTCGCCGGGCAGCCACGGCCGGAGAATCCCACCCCAATTCTTCTGACAAATTAATAGGTAACCAGAGGTCATAAAATTAAAACAATTGGCAAAAAAGTAAGAAAACAAGGGGAAAGTCAGTTTCACAGAGGGCTGTTAAAGACCTGGGGCGCCCTACCTGAAAGGGTGGTTGAATCAGATTTCATAAAAACCTTTAAAGACAACTGGGGATGTACCTTAAGAGGGTGACAGGGAAAAATCTGGGACTAAATTGAACAGTGTTTTCAAAGAGCTGGCTCAGCTGTGACAGGCTGAAAGGACTCCTTGTGTACTATAAGAATCAATCTTCTTTATTTCCTTCTCATGCCTAGTGGAATGTGCTTATGTCCGTTTCTATGATTAACTTTTCCTAGAACGTTAGCCTATCACCAAAGGCTATAGTTTGAGGGCTACGTTCCACGTTACTACGTTCCACGTTACCGCATCAAACATGGCTGATCAGGCAACTATTATATTATAATTTTTCCAATTTTGATGAGCCAATAGGTTGTGGCAACTAAATGTATTTGAAAAGATCTAACGATCCAGAAAATGTCCAGCCCATCCCATGAGAGTTCAGCAGAAGCGGTTTCCAAAACATTTTTTTAAAGAAACTATTTTAATCCTAAAGTTAAATTGGAATTGGCTGCTCACTAATTGTGATGAATGGGTAATGTGCCTTTAAGATCATGAATGTAATGTCCCTTTAAGACCGGGTTTGGAACCCCAGGGACTCCGCCTCCGACTCCACCTCCCAGGGGCCTGATATAAGGGGGCGTCCTGTGGGCGGCGCTCAGTGAGCACTCATCTCTCCGGCTGGCAAAGTTCTCGGTTTATTAAATTGATATACCCTCAATTATGACACGAGAGAGTGTACTCGTAAAACAAAGGCTTTAATAAACAGAGAACTTCGCCAGCCGGAGAGATGAATGCTCACTGAGTGCCGCCCACAGGACGCCACCTTATATCCGTCCCCTGGCCCAGAAGACCGCCTCTATACTGTTTTTGAAGCAGCCGGCCGGCTTTTCCATTTCCTTAGGGTCCCCTTCGGCATTACTAATGGGGTCTCCATCTTCCAGAGGACGATGGACCAAATGGTGGACCAGTACGGGCTGTGGGCTACTTATCCGTATTTGGACAATGTCACCATCTACGGCCATGATCAGTAGGACCATAACGCAAACCTTGAAACGTTTCTCCAGACCACCTGGGCCCAAAACCTGACCTACAACAAAGAAAAATGCGTTTTCCACACAACCCGACTAGCCATCCTCGGCTACGTCGTGGAAAACGGGGTCCTAGGGCCCGACCCCGACCGCATGCGGCCCCTCAAGGAACTCCCCCTACTCTATAGTCTCAAGGCCCTTAAACGGTGCTTGGGGATTTTCTCCTATTAGTGGGTCCCCAAATACGCGGACAAAGCCCGCCCACTCATAAAGACCACGATTTTTCCCCTCACGGCTGAGGCCCAGTCGGCCTTCAGCCGTATCAAGGCCTCTATGCACGCGGTGGACGAAACCATCCCTTTTCAGGTCGCGAGCGATATGTCAGACGCTATCTGGCTGCTACCCTCAACCAGGCAGGCAGGCCAGTAGCATTCTTTTCCCGAACCCTCAACGCCTCCGAGATCCGGCACTCTGCAGTTGAGCTATTGTGGTGGCCGTGCGGCACTGGAGGCACTACCTAGCCGGTAGGAGGTTCACCCTCGTCACTGACCAATGGTCGGACGCCTTCATGTTCGATAACGCGCAGCAGGGCAAGATCAAAAATGACAAGATCTTGAGGTGGAGAATCAAGCTCTCCACCTACACGTACGATATCAAGTATCGTCCAGGGGAGCTCAACGAGCCCCCTGATGCCCTGTCCCACGGCACGTGCGCCAACGCGCAGGATGATCGCCTGCGGGCTATCCACAATGACCTCTGTCACCCAGGGGTCACCCGGCTCGCCCATTTTCTTAAGTCCCGTTACCTACCCTACTCCACCGAGGATGTCAGGGCCATGACCAAGGCTTGCCAAATCTGGGCGGAGTGCAAACCGCACTCCTATCGACCAAGCAAGGCTCGCCTGGTAAAGGCCTCTGGGTCCTTTGAGCGACTAAGCATGGACTTCAAAGAGCCCCTCTCGTCCACCAACCGCAATACCTATTTTTTAACCGTCATCGACGAATTCTTCCGCTTCCCATTCACTGTCCCCTGCCCCGACATGACCTCGGCCACCGTGATAAAGGCACTGCACAGCATCTTCACCCTGTTCGATTCCCCGCTTATATCCACAGCGACCGGGGTACATCGTTCATGAGCGATGAGCTGCGTCAGTACCTGCTCAGCAAGGGCGCCGCCTCGAGCCGAACGACCAGCTACAACCCGCGGGGAAACGGACAGCTGGAGAGGGAGAACGCGACAGTTTGGAAGGCTGTCCTTTTGGCCCTACGGTCGAGAAGTCTCCCAACCACCCGCTGGCAGGAGGTCCTACCCGACGAGCTCCACTCCATCAGGTCGCTCCTCTGCATGGCCACGAACGAGACCCCTCACAATCGCTTGTTTGTATTCCCCAGGAAGTCCACCTCCGGGGTCTCGCTTCCACCTTGGCTGACGACTCCAGGACCTGTCCTTCTCCGGAGGCACGCGAGAAGCCAGAAGACGGACCCTCTGGTCGAGAGGGTCCAGCTGCTACATACAAACCCCCAGTACGCCTACGTCGCACACTCGGACGGACGGCAGGATACGGTTTCCCTGCGGGAAATGGCACCCGCTGGTTCCCCGACTGACGCCCCCCCCCTCGTCAATGTTCCCCCTTGCAACCCCACACCGCCTGTCGCACGTGCCTCCTCCTCCTTCCTCCACGCCGGCGATGTCACCGCCACCCCCAGCTACCCTCCCTACTCCCCAACCACCTACCCCGCACCGCACAAAAGCTCCGACCACCGTGCTCCCGGATGTACCCTCATCGAAGGCGTCCGTGTCCGCCGCACCACTGCCTGAGCTGAGAAGGTCGACAAGGACGATCAGGCCTCCAAAGAGAATGGACATGTAATCCCACTTCACCCCCGACGGACTCTGTGTTTTTCTTAAACAGGGGTGAATGTGATGAATGGGTAATGTGTCTTTAAGATCATGCATGTAATGTCCCTTTAAGACCGGGTTTGGAACCCCGGGGGACTCCACCTCCGGTTCCACCTCCCAGGGGCCGGATAAAAGGTGGCATCCTGTGGGCGGCGCGCAGTGAGCACTCATCTCTCCGGCTGGCGAAGTTCTCTGTTTATTAAAGCCTTTGTTTTACGAGTACACTCTCTCGTGTCATAATTGAGGGTATATCACAAATTAAACAGATTATTTTGTTGTTATTTGAGGAACTTTGCAGTACACAAATTGGCTGCCATCTTTTCCTACATGACAAAAGTGACTATACTTCAAAAACACTTAATTGGCTGTAAAACATTTGGGACGTTCTACGATTGCAAAATATACTATATAAATGCAAATTATTTTTTTCTTAATGTCCTTTTCAGTGACTTCATCAGCTGTAATAACAATTGCTGGGGCATCTAGAATGGGCAATAAATGCAACATTGTCAGCCATTCTCATATCAGAAGACAAATATTTTTAAATAGCACATTCCAGATTTTATGCATAATGTATGTAACATAAAACAGATGCAAGATATTAGTGTTCCCATTCTATAAACATAAATGATTCAAGCTGGTATTTTTAATGTGGTGGAAAAAGTTACACAGAAATATAAGCGTACCAAGTTTCTTGTAAATAGAAACCATACAGGATTGGATAGATTGTTATTAAATTTTAACAAGATCAGGCATAAATCACACTAATGTTCCACATGTTTTCTTTACCATGGTTGCACAAAAGGTTACTGGGGTAGAAATTTGGCTTTGCCTATTTCTAGGGCTAAAGATACAGCCACTGGCATTGCTGTGACCCTCAGGTAAGTGAAGAAGTGTGAGCGGGGTAGGGAGAGAATAATTGGTGGCACCTGGTTGTGGTGGCACAGGCTGGGGGAGAGCAAGAGAGATCAACAATTAATAAAGAAATAGATAATTGTGACAGCGCAAGGATTTGAAGGTATTAAAACTTCACAAATAAAATTTGTAATCAAATTGCTGAAAAGAGAGACACGGCCAAAGCTTTACATTTTGCACTTATCAGGACAAGTGAAAATTGCCAAATTTCAAGCAATCACAAGAACCTATATGGTAGAAGAAAAGGATGCTGATTGTTTGGAAAGTTGATTCTGATTCCCAGTGGCAATTGGCCATTGGAAAAGCAACCAGGAACTATTGGGTCCCCAAGCTTCCAAGTAATTCAAAGAAGGTGCAACATTTGAACATATTCCTTTTGTTTGCAGAGAATTGGATTTCTGCAAATGAATGTACATCACTTAGAGCAAGCCTAAATGAGCCACATTGCAAGCTTGAACTGATTATTTTAAATCAGTTGTTAGTATAGCTATTAATGCATTCAGGATTATTGAACAAGTGCTACCCAATTGTGGAATCACATAAAACAGCAGACGTTTTGTTTTGGATTTTTCATTGTGGGCTGATTGACATGGTCTGTACTCTGCCTATTACGAACAACCGAAGGAACAACCAAAGGAACTGAAAACAATGCCTCGGCCAATCAGAGTTGACTTGCCAACCAATCAGCACCCTTTTCTCCTGCAGTATTAAATTGTTGTGATCATTTGAAATTTCCCATTCTTGCACTTGTCTTGATCAGTCCACGATGCAAAGCTTTGGCAATATACCTCTCCTTTCATTAATATTAAGTTATATGTATTACAAAGTGACTATTTGCAATCACATTCTAAATCTAGTCATATTAGCTCAAGAACCTGTATTCGAAGTGGACATCATTAAAGCATAGGTTATGAGAAAAAAACAAGGAATTAAATAGCTACAATTAATCTCAGTGACGTATTTAGAAACGTCAAGGAAATTTTCAGGCAAATAGAAAAATGTTTTATCCCCCCCCACGTGAAAAGCCCACGCCTGAGGTGCAAAGTGTCTGATTCGCTTGCCCTGGAGGTCACCTGAGCACTTCAATGAAGGAGGGCACTGCATTTACTCTCATTTAAGCCAGGAGGATATCTGTGAGGAAACCAGCTCCTCGATTCA
Organism: Scyliorhinus torazame; assembly: GCF_047496885.1. Taxonomy (NCBI): domain Eukaryota; kingdom Metazoa; phylum Chordata; class Chondrichthyes; order Carcharhiniformes; family Scyliorhinidae; genus Scyliorhinus; species Scyliorhinus torazame. The sequence continues at coordinate 229,037,357 of NC_092716.1, forward strand.
TGGAGGGGACCTTCACCACATGCTGGATGCCAAGGAGGAGAGGCAGGCAACAATGTACCTTCGAACTGGCAGGAGACCTTCTAGCATGGTAATGAATCCTGCCTGGGAGATGGTTGCAGCATTGGTTAGTGCCCGCAGACTGACCAAGAGGATGGGTGTGCAATGCCGAAAATAGATGAATGGCCTACTCCGTTCTGACAGGGTAAGTGCTCCCTGTCTCCTTTCTGTACTCCACCTTTCTGTCACACCTCAGAATGTCACCTGGATTCCACATGCTACCACCTCACAGGGCCCCAGCATCCGACCTCCCACAAGCTTTGACAAAGGGTCACCTGGACTCGAAACATTAGCTCTTTTCTCTCCCTCCAGATACTGCCAGACCTGCTAAGATTTTCCAGCATTTTCTCTTTGGTTTCAGATTCCAGCATCCGCAGTAATTTGCTTTTACTAATACCATCTTCCTTGCCTTGCAGGGACATCACCCAAAGAGCCTGGCCCATCCACTAGCAGTGTCCCACCACCCATCCTCGACATGACCTCTGAGAAGATCTTGGAGGAGGAAACCGATGAACCATCATGGCAACACCCACACTATCCACCATCACAGAGACACCTTGGTGGGAGACATTAGCTGGCAGGTTTCAGGGTCACTATCTGGTGAGCACCATACTGCTTCTAATGCACAGGTGGAGGCAGGAATGTTCCAGGAATCGGACAGTCGGAGGTCTGCTGGATCTCAGAACTCAGCTGTGCCCCAGCCAGGTGCTGTGCCTCTGGACACTTTGTCCCTCAGCCACTGGAGATGTAAAGGCAGAACCGGGAATACCAGGAGGGAGTGTCAGGAACACTCCTGCACCTGTAATGATGAATGGAGGCATCCGCAGCCTTCTGTCACAGGAGATGGTGCTGACAATACGTGGCACCCAGGCCAACACTGCAAGGGTGGTTTCTGAAGTAGAAAGCCTAGGGCAAGAGATCTGATCCATGATGGAGGAACTCCAAAAGATGACTCAGTCCCTGAAGACCATGGCTGAGGGCCACAAGGACTGGCTGTACTGGCCGTTCTAAATGGCGTTGAGGCTTCTACAACTCACTCCAGCTGCTCCTCTGTCCCATGGGGTAACCTAGGGTTCCACGAGCACTTAGAGGGGGGAAGATCCGCTGGAGCACATCCTAAGGCTTCCAACCAGGAGACCCTGGGAGTGCCCAGCCACTGAATCACCCTTTCCTGAAACTGGAGAACTTAGGCACAGCGGGCAGAACAGGGTGATGTGAAACACCAGTGCCAACTGAAAGTAGGCCAGGATCCTGCAGTATACCCGCCAAGGGCATCTCAGGTAACAGGGCGTGGTAGGGAACAGGCTGCCTCCACCTCTGATGTGCATCCTGGTAAAGTTAGGGACAGGTAATTGGGGGGCATTCTCACTTATTAAATCTGGACATGTCACTGAATTAAATCTTATTGTTCTTCACCACCTTAACGCCTCACATTCTTTATCCCTCCTCCCAGTAGCATTGCACTTGTCTCCATCAGGATTCAGTTGTTCTTGCTGGCCCTCAATGTCTGCCAGATGGTTAGGTCGCTCAGTGTGAATGCTTCATTCACTGTGATAGGGCTCAGGCATGATTCAATGAACCCTAGACCTTCGCCTCTAATCTCCCTATAGAACAAAAGGACAAAGGAATGTAGCGCCGAACTTCACTCAGACATGAGCTGGTGAGTCAGCAATCTAGGGTTAATTGAATCATGCATAAACCCTATCACAACAAATGAAACATTCGCACTGAATGGGTCTAACCATTTTTAAAAATTCAATCCTGGCATCATTAGTCAGGTCGGCATTTATTTTGCATCTATAATTTCCCTTCAGAAAGTGATGGTGAACTGCTTCAGGCAGTTTGGTACAACCATTTCAGAAGGCAGTTATAGATCAACCACATTGCTCTGATTCCGAAGTCTCACATAGGCCAGATCAGGCAAGGATGCCGAATTTCCTTCCCTAAAGGACAGTAATGAACCAGATGTTTTTACGACAATCTGATATTTTCATGGTCACCATTACTGATATTACCTTTTCTTTTTAAAACGCCAGATTTATTTAATTGACTGAATTCAAATTCTCCAGCTGTACTGGCGGAATTTGAACTTATGTTTTTACATCAGTCGACCAGGCCTCTGGATTACAGTAATATAGTCACTGTAGTTAGTGCTGCATTTGGGATACTGATTGTAATTTTGGACATTTTATTTTCAAAAAAGGTTTTGATGCATCAGAAAAGAACAAGCAGGTGAACTCAGCACACTGGATTCTAGATTATGAGGGGAGATTTACAGAGCTGAACTTGGTGGAAAAGAAAAGTACCGAGTTACAGAGCTAAACTTGGAAGAAAAGAATCAAAGGAGAACATGATCAAGATCTTCAAAATTTGAAATTTAAAAATGTCTAAATATTTGTGTTGTGGACTATGTATGCCAGTAATGCCAATTTGGGGCTTAACACTACAGCGAAACACTGCCCCTCTTAACCTCATGCAGTCGAATGCATTACGCAGCAGGAAGAGTCCCATTTTTACCACTTCAACGCATCTCACCCTGCCACGCAGCCAGAAATGCAATTTAATACATAATATATAATAATGTTTATTGTCACAAGTAGGCTTACATTAACACTGCAATAAAGTTACTGTGAAAAGCCCCTAGTCACCACATTCTGGCACCTGTTCGGATACACAGAGGGAGAATTCAGAATGTCCAATTCACCTAACAACACATCTTTCGTGACTTGGGAGAGGAAACAGAAGCACCCGGAGGAAACCCACGCAGACACAGGGAGAACGTGGGAATCAAACTCGGGACCCTGGCACTGTGAAGCAACAGTGCTAACCACTGTGCTACCGTGAAGGGATAATCAACAACATAGAGATTAATTACTGGTAGGTATCTTATGATCATTTATAAGATTCGATAATATTCTGTTTGATGCTTTCAGTAATGGTTTCAAATCACATAACTCTACAGAGGCAGATGTGGAAGGACCTTTTGCTAACTTCAAGGCTTTTGCACAAGTCAGTTACTCCCAGACAAGGGAGGCATTCCAGTTGGATGCAGCATGATTTAGAGATTGAACAGACACCAGGCAGAACAGATCAAGCTGCTACAAAATGGAAGGAGGAGTTAAGAAAGGCTTTCAGCAAGAGGATTCAGCAAGGATGTCTGCACAGAGATTTCCTACCCAGTGGCTGTGAAAGTGGCTGGTGATGAATCTTTATTTCTCTGGCCCCTTCCAGATTGGAGGTGGAGATTTTTGTAACATTTTGCATTTTGCCATCGATTGATGTGCATAGGGAAGTCACTGAGGCCCTCTATGCAAAGGAACTAACAATGTTTCCTTCGCTCTTGCCAGAGACAAGCAGGTGGAGCAAGTATGTGGCTTCAATAGGATTTCAGGCTTCCACATGGCGCAGGGTGCCATGGACTGTGCACAAATCACTCTGTGGCCAAATCACGTCAAATCAGCCAATACCGCAACCAAATAAAATATCACTCCCTCAATGTCCAGATGGTGTTTGACAATGGGGCAGCGAATCATGCAGGTTAATTCCCTGTTATCCTGGCAGCAGCAATGATGGCTTAATTTTGCCAGCTGTATTTGAGCCACTCACAGCAAACAAAAAATTGCTAATCCTATGCAAGAGCTATCGTCCAACCCATACACAAAATGCTTAAAAAGTCATTTTTTATATTTTTCTTCGGGAGCCATGAGCAGCAGTGATGCTCCTCTGTATTCCAGAAGGAAACTTTAGGTCCATCCTATTCCAGGCTCCAACTCATCCTGATCACAACACCTTCTTGAGCGCCTTGCCTGGACTCATCCAAGTGCCAGCAATCATTCTTTCAACCTCCAGTGGTATCCTCCTGCCACTTGGCGCGGCATCCTTTCTTGACAGTCAGCTGTTGCTTCCTGCCAGCACTGAACAGACAAGTGACCAAGGGCATGCAGGTTATGGCCCACACAGTCAGATTCACCCAGATTTCTAGCTGTTGTAATGCGAATGGTTTATTCAGCTCTCACCCATCTGTTTCCTGCTTAAGCTTAAAAATCTGGTCATATACTTGTGTTTTGGCACTGGGCTAAGTAGGTAGATATTTAGCAAGGATGCCAAAAACTTGCTTAAAAAGATGAGCTTTTAGAGAGGAAATTTCAAAGCACTGACCACGACTGCTGAGGACATAGCTGCTAACAATGAAGGTGGGCGAGGGGGAGCGAGGAGGAGCACAAGTCCAAAGCAGAGTGCTGTCCAGATAGACACTGTTGAACCTGGGGGAAGGCTTCCCAACCCCAGGTGCTCTACTGATCCGAGACTGTGACACAGGAGGGTCCATGGGTCTAGCAGCATGGTGCTGTCCATGAAGATTAGTTTGGCCTGGAGATGGAGGGCAGAAACCGGTCTGCCCGGCAGAGTGGTATACAACGCTTCAGGAGCAGCGCAGCACTATGGCAGAAAGCTTTTTTGCATTCACCTTGATGTCTCTTGCCAATTGAAGATGCCTTGTGCACGTTACTCTTTAGCAATCGGGTTTGAAACTGAACGTATTTTCATACTGGCATGACACAATATTGGAAGGCCTAACAGGACACTGGTGGACAGTTGTTTTAATGAGCATTCATGAGATGCAAATAGTGTTCATGCCACCAGCCAGCGGGAAGACTGATCCGCCATTAGGAGGATTGTAACCTGATTTTATGCCAGCAGGTTTCTGACTTTTTGGTTCTCGCTAGATTCTCCATTCCCGTCCACCGCCAAATCCACCATGGAATGATGGGAGAATTCGGCCCGATGTTAAATATTCCAAATTATAAGACAAAGCTGGCATCCTCTCACCAGCATTAAAAATGCAAGAGGTATGGAGAAATTAGTAAATGAATCATACATGTGCGGAAATCTGTTGTCATTGGGTAAAAGAGATGCAGATCCCAGCAGCATAATTCGGATTAATGGTCCAGTATTGCACTCTGTAAGTACTGGTCGAAATGCAGTACCCTAGTTAAATGGGGATTCATACACTGTATATCTGTTGCAATTAGGGTTACTCTTTGCATAACTGTTGCACTGTATTATGGTTCAAATGCGATATTATACATATGCAGCTGCATTTAAAATGTAGCTGAAACATAAGTTTCTAACGTATTTCACATTGCAAACTTTTCTTTTTAAGTTTTCTGGCAGATGCATATGTTGCTTACCCTATTTTCATTCCTGTGAACAGCCAGATTTTCTGAAATGGTTTGTGCTTCTTGTCTGAATTCCCCAACTGAGTCTTCAAATCTTAATACTGGTTTCCTGTACCTATGGAGTAATTCAGATGAACAGAGGCACAAGTGTATTAACATTTATAGATTTCAAGGAACCATTTTATGAATTTGCAATAAAGGCTACTTCATGTCTTGTCTCATCTCATATGGTCACTAAAATATTCATAGAATCACAGAATCCCTACAGTGCAGGAGGCCATTCGGCCCATCAAGTCTGCACCAACCCTTTGAAGAGCACTCTGCCCATTTACAAGTGTCCATCCCAACCTATCCCCGTATTCCCACAACCTAACCTGCACATCTCTAGGCACTAGGGGACAATTTAACCACTGTGCCACCCCATTGTCCCATAATATTTGTGGTTAACAAACTGGGGGAAATAATATTTAAACAGTTGCATCTACTTCAGAGTTAGATGAGCAAATAAGCAACATTGTTCAACTTCTCAAAATTTATTCAAATGAAGAATCACCAGATCAAAGAAGCGTTTCAATGAATCTGAATAATTAAAGTTAAAATCCATTCAACTCGATTGAACTTCATTTGTAGATTGCAAATCAATCAACAAAATCTGATATCCTATTTAGCACAATAAATGAACTAAACTATTTAACTAAACTAATGAACAGAAGCTTAGCACAGTTAATAGAAAAGCATTCAAAAGGTTGCAGAAAGGATTAAAAGAATCATTCCAGAGATGAGGGACTTCAGTTACATGGATATGTCTGAGAGGCTTGGGTTGTACTCCTTAAAGAAGGTTGAGAGCAGACTTCCGGGTGCGGCGATGACCAGCTAAGTCGCACGTTTCGGCACCTCCCGTTTCAACGGACTTTTGGGCTCTTATCGGGAGCCCCAACGGAAATTTTCAAAGGCTAAACCCAGTGTGAGGCGACATAGGAAGGAGTCCCCCCGGGTGTGGCTGGAAAGAAGTGATAGTAGTGGCCAGATTGCGGAGGATCCTCTGGAGCAGTGGCAGAGAAGGGAAGGGAGAAGCAAGATTGCGGCTGAGGGAGCCCAGTTGGTATGGGGCCTGGAACAGCAGGAGTTCCTCCGGCGATGTGTGGAGGAGCTCAAGAAGGAGGTGCTGGCGCCGATGCTGCAGGCGATTGAGGGGCTGAAGGAGACGCAAAAGACCCAAGAGATGGAGCTCCGTGGAGTGAAGGCAAAGGCTGCCGAAAATGAGGACGAGATACAGGGCTTGGTGGTGAAGACGGAGACGCACGAGGCGCTACACAAGAGGTGTATGGAGAGATTGGAAGACCTGGAAAATAGCTCGAGGAGGAAGAACTTAAGGATTTTGGGTCTCCCCGAAGGGGCAGAGGGAGCGGACTTTGGGGCGTACGTGAGCGTGATGCTCCATACCTTAATGGGAGCTGAGGCCCCGACGGGCCCCCTGGAAGTGGAGGGAGCGTACCGGGTCCTCGTGCGAAGACCAAAGGCAGGGGAAATACCACGAGCAATAGTGGTGAGATTCCACCGCTACAAGGACAGGGAGATGGTCCTGAGATGGGCTAAGAAGACACGGAGCAGCAGATGGGAGAACGCGGTGATCCGCATCTACCAAGATTGGAGTGCGGAGGTGGTGAGAAGGAGGGCGAGTTTCAATCGGGCCAAGGCGGTGCTCCACAGGAAAAAAGTGAAATTCGGAATGTTGCAGCCGGCAAGACTGTGGGTTACACACCAGGGCAAACACCACTACTTTGAAACGGCAGAGGAAGCGTGGACATTCATTCAAGAGGAGAAGTTGGACTAGATTTGGGAAAGGATGTTTGGAATGAAGTAGCGAGGTGGTGGCAAGGAATTGTAAATCAGATGGGGGAAAAATGTTTTTTTTCCCCCTCGAAGGGGGGACACACACGAAGAAATGTGGGCGCCGGTGGGGAAGGGGATGGGGAAGGAGAGAGGGAGCTGCGCCATTAGGGGCGGGACCGAGAGGGAAGCGCGGGCTTTGTTCCCGCGCTATGGAAACTGTGGCGGGAAAAGGGGGCGCAGGAACGAGGGGGCCTCACACGCAAGAAGGCTAAGGATAAACGGGGGAAGCCGAGGTCAGCCAGAGATTGCTGATTCCGGGAAGCAATATGGGGGGTGCAATCAAGCTAGAGCGGGATCTAGCAGGAGGGGGGGGGGGGGGATTAACTGGGTTGCTGCTGCTAAGGGGAAGGGGGAGCTGTTACGGGGTGGGATGGTCGGGACGGGAGGGCGCCGTCTGGGGGACAAGCGGTTGCGTGGGAACCGGGTGAGGAGCTGGTTTAAAAAAAGGGGATGGCTTGTCGACGATGGGGGGGGGGGGGGGGGGGGGGGGGGGGGGGTAAAGAGCCCCCCAACCCGGTTAATCACATGGAACGTGAGAGGGTTGAATGGGCCGATTAAGAGGGCAAGGGTATTTGCGCACCTAAAGAAGCTAAAGGCAGACGTGGTTATGCTTCAGGAGACGCACCTGAAACTGGCGGATCAGGTCAGATTAAGAAAAGGATGGGTGGGACAGGTATTCCACTCGGGCTTGGATGCGAAAAATAGAGGGGTGGCAATACTGGTGGGGAAACGGGTATCGTTTGAGGCGAAGACCATAGTGGTGGACAGTGGGGGTAGGTACGTGATGGTGAGTGGCAGATTGCAAGGTGAAGCGGTGGTGCTGGTGAACGTATATGCCCCGAACTGGGATGATGCGAACTTTATGAAGCGTATGTTGGGGCGCATCCCGGACCTGGAGATGGGAAAGTTGGTAATGGGGGGAGACTTCAACACGGTGCTGGACCGGTCCAGATCTAGGACCGGGAGGAGGCCGGCAGCGGCCAAGGTACTTAAGGGCTTTATGGAGCAGATGGGAGGAGTGGATCCCTGGTGATTTACTAGACCGAGGAGTAAAGAGTTTTCCTTCTTCTCCCACGTCCATAAAGTGTACTCCCGGATAGATTTCTTTGTCCTGGGAAGGGCGCTGATCCCGAAGGTGGCAGGAGCGGAGTACTCGGCTATAGCCATTTCAGATCATGTCCCACATTGGGTAGATCTGGAACTAGGTGAGGAAAAGGAGCAACGCCCACATTGGAGATTGGACATGGGACTGTTGGCGGACGAGGGGGTATGTGGAAGGGTCAGGGAATGTATTGAAAGATACCTAGAGGTCAATGATGACGGAGAGGTCCAGGTGGGAGTAGTCTGGGAGGCGCTGAAGGCGGTGGTGAGAGGGGAGCTGATCTCCATAAGGGCCCATAAGGGGAAACAAGAGGGTAAAGAAAGGCAGAGACTGATTGAGGAGATTCTGAGAGTGGATAGGCAATATGCGGAGGCTCCGGACGAAGGGCTATACAGGGAAAGACGGAGACTACACGCGGACTTTGACTTGTTGACCACGGGTAAGGCGGAGACGCAGTGGAGGAAGGCACAGGGAGTACAGTATGAATACGGAGAGAAGGCGAGCCGACTGCTGGCCCAACAACTTAGGAAGAGGGGGGCGGCGAGAGAGATCGGAGGAGTTAGAGGCGAGGAGGGAAGGATGGAACAGAGAGCGGAGAGGGTGAACGGGGTATTTAAGGTATTCTACGAGAGGCTGTACAAGGCCCAACCCCCGGAAGGGAAAGAGGGAATGATGCATTTCCTAAACCAGTTGGAGTTCCCGAAGGTTGAGGAGTAGGAGAGGACAGGACTGGGAGCGCAGATTGAGGTAGAGGAGGTGGTAAAAGGAATCGGGAGCATGCAGGCAGGGAAGGCCCCGGGACCAGATGGGTTCCCGGTGGAATTTTATAGGAAATATGCGGACCGGCTGGCCCCACTCCTGACGAGAAACTTCAATGAGGCTAAGGAAAGGGGGACACTACCCCCGACGATGTCGGAGGCGACGATATCGCTGATCCTGAAAAGAGACAAAGACCCGCTGCAGTGCAGGTCATGCAGGCCTATCTCCCTCCTGAACGTAGATGCCAAGTTATTGGCCAAAGTGATGGCAACAAGGATAAAGGACTGTGTCCCTGGGGTGGTGCATGGTGACCAAACAGGATTTGTTAAAGGGAGGCAATTGAATACCAATATACGGAGGTTGTTGGGGGTGATGATGATGCCCCCACCTGAGGGGTAGGCAGAGATAGAGGTGGCTATGGATGCAAAGAAGGCATTTGATAGAGTGGAGTGGGACTACCTGTGGGAGGTGCTGAAGAGATTTGGATTTGGAGAGGGGTTCATTAGATGGGTTCGACTCCTGTACGGGGCCCCGGTGGCAAGTGTGATTACGAACAGGCAACGATCCGACTACTTCCGACTATATAGGGGCACAAGACAGGGGTGCCCCCTGTCCCCGTTACTGTTTGCGTTGGCAATTGAGCCATTGGCCATAGCGCCGAGGGGCTCTAGGAAGTGGAGAGGGGTACTTAGAGGAGGAGAAGAACATCGGGTGTCATTATACGCGGATGATCTGCTGTTATATGTCGCGGACCCAGTGGAGGGGATGCCTGAAATAATGCAGACACTCAGGGAGTTTGGAGAGTTTTCGGGATACAAATTGAATATGGGGAAGAGTGAACTGTTGGTGATACACCCCGGGGAACAGGGCAGGGGAATAGACGAGCTGCCGCTGAGGAGGGTAACAAGAGATTTCCGGTATTTAGGGATCCAAGTGGCCAGGGACTGGGGAACCTTGCATAAGCTTAACTTGACACGACTGGTAGTGCAGATGGAGGAGGACTTTAAGAGGTGGGATATAGTGCCCCTGTCATTGGCGGGCAGGGTGCAGGCGATTAAAATGGTGGTCCTCCCGAGGTTTCTTTTTGTGTTTCAGTGCCTCCCCATACTGATTACAAAGACCTTTTTTAAGAAGGTGGACAGGAGCATCATGAGCTTTGTGTGGGCCGGAAAGACCCCAAGGGTAAAGAGGGGGTTCCTGCAGCGCAGTAGAGATAGAGGGGGATTGGCACTGCCGAGTCTGAGTGATTATTATTGGGCCGCTAACGTGTCAATGATATGTAAGTGGATGAGGGAAGAAGAAGGAGCGGCGTGGAAAAGGCTGGAGATGGCGTCCTGTAGGGGAACTAGCTTAAAAGCACTGGCGACAGCGCCGCTGCCGTTCTCCCCGAAAAGGTACACCACAAACCCAGTGGTGGTGGCGACTCTGAAGATTTGGGGGCAGTGGAGAGGACATAGGGGAGTGACGAGGACCTCAGTGTGGTCCCCGATAAGGAACAACCACAGGTTCGTCCCGGGAAGGATAGACGGGGGATTTCAATCTTGGCAGCGAGCAGGAATTGCGAAACTGAAGGACTTGTTCTTGGACGGGACGTTCGCGAGTCTGGGAGCACTGACAGAAAAATACGGGTTGCCACCTGGGAACGCATTTCGTTATATGCAAGTGAGGGCATTTGTGAGGCAACAGGTGAGGGAATTTCCGCAGCTCCCGGCGCAAGGGATCCAGGACAGAGTGATTTTGGGTGGGTGACGATAAGGTGTCCGATATATACAGGGAAATGAGAGACAAGGGGAGACGATGATAGAGGAACTGAAAGAAAAATGGGAGGAGGAGCTGGGGGAGGAAATTGAGGAGGGGCTGTGGGCAGATGCCCTAAGTAGGGTAAATTCCTCGTCCTGGTGTGCCAGGCTCAGCCTGATCCAATTCAAGGTACTACACAGGGCGCATATGACGGGAGCAAGATTGAGCAGCTTTTTTGGGGTGGAGGATAGGTGCAGGAGGTGGGCGGGAAGCCCTGTGAACCACACCCACATGTTTTGGTCATGTCCGGTATTGCACGGGGTCTGGGTGGGTGTGGCAAAAGTGATTTCAAAGGTGGTGGGGCTCCGGGTCGAATCAAGCTGGGGGTTGGCTATATTTGGGGTTGCAGATGAGCCGGGAGTGCAGGAGGCGAGAGAGGCCCATGTTTTGGCCTTTGCGTCCCTAGTAGCCCGGCGAAGGATTCTACTTATGTGGAAAGAAGCTAAACCCCCAGGTGTGGAGGCCTGGATAAACGACATGGCAGGGTTTATAAAATTGGAGCGGATAAAGTACGCACTGAGAGGTTCGGCTCAGGGGTTCACCAGGCGGTGGCAACCGTTCCTCGACTATCTCGCAGAGCGATAAGGGAAAATAGGAAGACAACAGCAGCAACCCGGGGGGGGGGGGGGGGGGAGGGGGGGGGGGTGCATTCGCGTCTTCGGGGGTTTTTTGTGTGTTGTTACATATTTGCCTTCTCAATGTTACTATTTCTTTTTGTTTCTTATTTGTGTTGCCACTTGCCGTTAGTTAATATATTATTTTAAAAACGATCAATGTATATATTGTTACAAAGTTGTAAAAATGGAAAATTCTTGGTTGATCGAAAAACTTTAATAAAATATATATATTTTTTTAAAAAGAAGGTTGAGAGCAGATTTGAGGTGTTCAAAATCATGAGAAGTTTAGACATTGTAGGTCGAGCGAATTTGTTCCCATTGGCAGAAGGGTTGAGAACCAGAGGACATCGATTCAGGTTAATGGCAAAAGAACGAATAGTGCTGAGAGTATGGTGGAGGCCAGATGTGGATGCAATTGTGTCTTTAAAAAAGGGAATTTGACTAAAAAATTTTGACTGGAGTCCCTGTTTGAGCATCGTCTCGGGACTCATGGCTACGAGCACTCCATTCTTCCACGACGGAACAAAGGCAGAGCTCCGTAGCCACAAGTCCCGAGACAATGCTCAAACAGGAACTCCAGTTAAAATGTTTTTCAGTTTTGGACATTAGTAACGGCTTTTGGTCCATTCCATTGGCTAAAGCGTGCCAGTACAAATTCGCCTTTACATTCCAAGGGCAACAGTACACTTGGACGTGCCTTCCACAAGGCTTCCACAACTCCCCTTCCATTTTCTACCGACAGCTGGCAAATGGATTATCAAAATTTTCCCACCCCGATTGTCTGGTCCAGTACGTAGACAACTTGTTACTACAGACAGACACAAAGGGAGAGCACATTTCGCACCTCGCCGAACTCCTAGGACTCCTCAAAGAAATTGGTTGGAAAGTCAACCCCAAAAAGGACCAGGGGCGAAATTCTCCGGAAACGGCGCGATGTCCGCTGACTGGCGCCCAAAACGGCGTAAATCAGACGGGCATTGCGCTGCCCCAAAGGTACGAAATGTCCGCATCTTTGGGGGCCGAGCCCCAACATTGAGGGGCTAGGTCGGCGCCGGACGAATTTCCGCCCCACCAGCTGGCGGAAAAGGCCTTTGGTGCCCCGCCAGCTGGCGCGGAAATGACATCTCCGGGCGACATTCATGGTAAACGCGAGATCGAGCAAAAGAGAATTGACTCGATCGTCAAATTGCCCCTTACCCACAATGTCTCAGCCCTCCGGTCATTTCTAGGACTGGTTGGCTACTGCCAAAACCATATTGACGGTTTCGCCACTAAAGCAGCGCCCCTATCCGAACTTCTCAAGAAGCAGGCACCTTGGGAATGGTTTCCACAGCATACGGATGCCGTGGATGCTTTAAAAAGAGCACTCAGCACAGCCCCCGCACTACAGGTCCCAGATCCACTTTCCCCGTACGCTATCGAAGTAGCAAGCACCGACCGAACCCTTTCGGCCGTGCTCCTCCAGGAACGCCACAACCGATTACGCCCCGTAGCATACGCCTCATGCATGTTAGACCCCGTAGAGCAAGGACTTTCTGCCTGTGAAAGGCACCTGCTCGCAGTTTTTGGGCAGTACAATACTTTGCCTGCATTACAGGACTCAACGCCATCACCATCCTCACAGAGCACACCCCAACACAGCTATTGTTAGACGGCCGACTTAAGGATGGCACAATCAGCCAAATCCGCGCAGCCCGTTGGACCCTTCTTTTACAGGTACGGGACATCACAGTAAAAAGAACCAAGACCCACACCTTCCTTGCCGATAATTTGCAGTATGCAGGCACCCCTCATGAGTGTGAGATCATCAGGCCCATTTATTCCCAAAACAGCTCCCAGGAAAACAGGTAGTACACCCAGAGACCCCAGCCCACAGACACGTGCACATCCCTGAAGATTTATGTGGATGGCTCCTCCACAGTGTTAATGGAAAGAGAATTACCGGTTGCGGTATTTACGTAGAGGACGCGCAGGGACGCGCCCTAGATGAGATTGCATTAAAGTTGCCAGGACACTTAGGCTCGCAGGCAGCAGAGCTGGCAGCAATCGCTTATATTGTAGACCACCCCGACTCGTTCCCGACCCCAGCAGACATCTATTCGGACAGCTTGTATGTCTGCAATAGTTTGACGGAATTCCTACCTCTGTGGGAAACAAGAGGATTTGTTTCCGCGGACAGTAAACCCCTACCCTCAGCCCCATTACTCCGCCATACCTTAGAGACAGCGAAGGATAGAAAATATGGAATAATTAAGGTTCGCAGTCATCACCGCTCTTCCCCCCCTGGTAACATTAAAGCCAGAAGCCCTAGCGAAGGCAGGCTCCAGGCATGGTTATTTTTGAAACCCCCCGAAAGCACCCCAGTACACGCAGTTCAGGTCTCACAGACCAATATTCAGGATCTAGCGAAGGCACAGAAAGAGGACGAGAAACTCAGGGAAGTTTTAAAGGGTACCTTCCCAGCCCCGAATGATAAATACAAAAATGCAATAACCACACATGATGGTGTGATTTTAAAGGATAGCATTTATATAGTTCCCAGCCAGGACAGGAACCAGATCATTTGTCAGTTCCATGACAATCATGGACACCAAGGAATTGAACCCACCCTAGCCCACCTCAGACCGCTCTGCTGGTGGCCTGATTTAAAAACCGATGTAACCCACTACATAGAGAATTGCTTAATCTGTGCCCAGAACAATCCGGACAGATATGCGAAAAAGGCTCAACTTAGTCATACCCGTCCCATTAATGGACCCTGGACAAATCTCCAGATAGATTATATAGGACCCCTACCCCCTTGCAGAAATGGTTATAAGTATGTGTTGGTGGTCATAGACAACTCCACAAAATGGGTGGAATCATTTCCATCGCGAACTAATACGGTCAAGACAATGGCTAAAATATTAACACATCACATCTTTACAAGATGGGGACTCCCCCGCAGTATAGAGTCCGATCAAGGCTCACATTTCACTGGATGTGTAATGAAAAACGTCCTCGCGATTTTCATATTGTTTCACACTGCATACCACCCCCAGTCGAGTGGTATTGTAGAGAGGATGAACAGGACATTAAAAGCCACCCTCAGGAAAATGGTTCAGCAGAATAGCAGCACCTGGGATTCAGTTCTCCCATTTGCTTTAATGTTTAGAAGAAACACGGTATCCACGCCCACAGGATACACCCCCCACACCCTCATGACCGGACGCCCCATGAAAGGCACTGAGTATTTATTAGGACTGGATTGGGCCAGCCCTGCAGTCACAGCCCTCACGCATGAAAATGCGGTTCAACAATTGTTAGAGAACATAAAGGCAGCCCAACTCGCAGCAGATGTGAGACTTGGAACCAGGAAGAACCAGAGCAAGGCTTGTTTCGACAAGACAGTACACGCCACTGAGTTTGCAGTAGGGCAGCAAGTGATGCTTTCCCTTTACAACCCCAGTTCATTCCTTTCCCCTAAATTCTCGGACCGTAATCCATTTCGGATAAAGTCAGCCCCTCGGTATACAAAATTACATATCCCAATGGTAAGTCTGCATGGTTTCACATAAACCAGCTCTTTGAGGTTTATGACTTGCAGAATAGCCACACACCACATCCTGCTCGCAGCAGCAGACGATCACGCCCCGTCCACAGATGACATTTTCCTATCCTCCCCCCACCAACCCAGCTCGTCCTCAGACATGACATCAACTCCACCCCCAGAGACACGACTCCGCCTCTCCCTTGCTTCAACCAGCAGTGACAGCGACAGTGATACCGACAACGATGGCGATAGCCACAGCACACCACGTTACGACTATACCCCTGTACCAGGCCCCACTCCCAGCAATTCCGAGCATGATTCCACTTACCCCTTCGAGATTACATATATCAGAGCCCCTGACCCACCGCCCGACGATTACGGATTGAAACCTAGTAGCTCCAACCTCGACACACGATTCTGGCACCGAGACAATTCGTTCAGGCTCATCCGGAATGATGAGCTGGACCCCAATTCGCCCCTAACAGCTTTAGCACGATTACTACAGTCAAGAGTTTGGCAGCCAGGAGAAGATGATGACTTAGAGTCTGACTCCCACCACACGAATCCCTTTGCGACCCTGTTCGCTATTGAGCAGTGAGGTGTCCAGATGATGGAAAAAAAAGGAACCGATGGAGAGATACGGTGTCCTTTCTGATGGAACCTGCACCATGTTTGTTGTATGTTTGTTCGTCAGTGTTAATGTTAAGTGCTGTTTGTAAACTTGAAACTTTTCATGGCCCCACGTCACCACTTCTTTGATGCCCAATGCCTGTTAGAGGAACAGGTTTGTCCCCAGACAACAGTTCAGAGGAACTAGTTTGTGAAGTTTGTCGCCAGACAACCGTTCTGAGGAACTAGTTTGTCGACAGACACTACTCATAGCTACTCTCCCGATTCGAGAGGCAGCCCTCCACGACGACCACATTCTTACCCGTTCTGACCGGTTGCTCAGGCAGTGGAGAAACGGCATTGGTCCCCGCCCTGCCTGAGGACCCCTCTCTGGTCAGCTACGCTCGGGTAGAGCACAAACGGCATTGATCACCGTCCTACCTGGGGATTCCACCCATTTCTTACCCGCCGCAGCCCATACGCACCCCATTTTGGCACTTTCAGTTCGAAATTCTTTTGTTTCGTTTTGGCAACCCTTAGGTTGCTTCTGTATGCTATTTACATCCTAAAACACTAGGATGGTAGATTGCAAAGGCTGCGAGACAGCTCGCACTATGTCAGTATTTTTCTCGGATGTCTTGTCCAAATATTTGGTTTTAAAAAAAAATGAGGGAGTCACAAATGGTGACAAATTATAAAGGGAAATTGGCAACAAAGGACAGACAGACAGGCATACGAGATCTTAAGCGAGATAATAACAGATATTATGCTTGTGTTCACAGAACTCCGGAACCTCAGGAACCCCAGAGGAAGACAAAGAGGTAGACAGAAAGACGAAAAGATGAAGACGACCTCCATCTTGTTCACCTGGATCTTAGCGGGACCCCTTCAGTTGCGCGCGCCGCTACTCCCCGACCGCTACCACACAAGCCGTGAATGATTCCCACCCCTGCAATACACAGAACCCCGAGATAGCTAGCCCCGCAACAGCTAACAATACCCCGACCTGGTATGATAAGTTTATCACCTGGTACTCACTATCGTATGTAGTAGAAGCGCTCTTAGTACTGGCGATACTTTGCAGTGTCGTGCAGACACTTCGAGTCAGG
This sequence comes from Scyliorhinus torazame, assembly GCF_047496885.1. NCBI lineage: Eukaryota > Metazoa > Chordata > Chondrichthyes > Carcharhiniformes > Scyliorhinidae > Scyliorhinus > Scyliorhinus torazame. The sequence goes on from NC_092716.1 coordinate 229,054,012, forward strand.
AAATGGCGAAAAAGAGCCTACCGCTCTCGCACCCCGGTATACAGGATTAGGTCGCCTATTTTCGGCTTCCACCAAACCTCCGAACCCTTTGACATGAATTAAAGTGCATCCGTTACTCTTTATGTATTCCGTTAAATAAAGAAATGTAAACCTCGGTGTCTGACTGCCAGGCCAGAGAAATTTGTGTCCTGCTATTTTGTACATTTAAAATGTTGTAAATTATTTTTAATTGTTTGAATGAGGATAGTTTATTGAGGACAGTTAGAGGTTCCAGTTTTTTTATTTTTCTGTAATGCATGCATTAATGTCATAGCGCCCCGTAGAGTTTTATAATAATGTGGTATTTAAAATGATTTAGGTAAAATTGTGTTGACTCGGATAAGACAGAGTAGCGCCTGATTATGGGTGCCCCTACACTGCTTCGTGTTGAGGATTACAAGGAGGGGCTGTAGCCATCTGGGATGGCCACGTCCCGATTACAAAATGGACACTTGCAAAGAATGCAGGGAAAATTGGACAGTACCGAAAAAGCAAGCAGGTGCAAAGTCTGTCTATTGATTGGAGCCTTAGTTCTCAGACAAGACCGGTAGAGCTAAGCCATCTACATACTAATGAGCCATCCCCGGGAACAAAAGGCAACATTTAGGTAAACAATGCTAAGCCAGACATCCCGGCGCCAAAAGAGACTAAAACAAAGCAAACCAACGGCCACCTAGGACACGCCCAGCAACCAGGGAACCCACCCCACTATTGGAGGAAAATCGATAAGGACGATTGGGAAATGGCCCAATTAATTGGGGCCAAGTTCAAGGCCTGCCCAAAAGCGCGCAAAACCCTTTTGGGGTATAAAAATGACTCCCCAAGAGAGGATCGCTCTCTTGGCCTTGGCTCTCAGCGAGGAGAGACCTGCCTAGTAGCTACACCAGACCAAGTAAGTTCCAAGTCAACGCATGCTACGAGTTAGACGTTCCTCGTTGCTACCCTGTAAACAGCTCAACACAGCAGCCTCAGAACCGAGCAACGGCCATTGTTCCTCTGACTGAGTGAGCACCCGAAGCTAAGTAATTTAGTAATAATATTAATAATGTTATTTAAACTCTTTGCTAGGCAGTGTATTTGTAATAATAATAATAATAAGCTTTTAGTAATAATGATAGTTTAGGTTGTAGAGTTTGATGCATGAGTAGATTTGACTGTGTGTAAATAAATGAGCATTGCTTTTGAACTTACTAACTGGTGTATCGTGTCTTCGATCAGTATTCGGTTTTGAACCTTGTGGCGTTGTCGAAAGATACCTGGCAACTCTTGAGCAAACGTAATTAAACAGAGCCAAATTAAGAGACAACAGCAAGTTAGCAACAAAAAGAAATTACAGCACTGTAAGAAAAAGGTGGGGGAAGGGGACTAGGTGAGTTGCTCTTGCTCTCACTGGTGTTTGTGTGGACCAGTGCTAAACGGCACCATGGTGAGGCCTCCCAGGCACGGCCATTAGTTCCCGGTTGCTGGAATAATCCAACGCAGACATATTTAAATTAGACTAATGGCTCATTTAAATATGTATATGTGGTAGTCACCACTGATGTATATATTGTATATATAGGATGTTGATACAGGTGCTTTATGGTAAGGCCCCTGTACTACAGGTACGGGGATAGATCCCTGCCTGCTGGTTCCGCCCAGTAGGCGGAGTATAAATATGTGTGCTCCCAGTACAGCAACATTTCGTCAGCTGCTGTAGGAGGCCACACATCTCAGTGTAATAAAGCCTCGATTACATCGTACTCTCGTCTTTGTGTAATTGATCGTGCATCAGTATATCTGGATCTCGCCCAGCAAGGGCGAGAAACAGATTGCAATATCTCACAAGATCCGAGGCATTCTGAGCATCAAAAATCTTGCAAGAGGCCTCTCGAGAGATTGAACGGCCTCGTCACATCACAGAGTCAGGTGTGACAAGGCCGTTCGATCGCATCCATGAACTATGAAATGTTTTTGGAGTATTTAATAAATGCAATTACATTACTCAAATATTGAACATTTTAAAACATTAGCTTTCCTTGTGTTTCTGCGACTTGAAAGGTGACAGCTTTCTCGCAGCTGGTTGTTAAGCACCCTTCCCCACCCATTTATTCCAGTACCAGGCCTACAAATACACTGCCTAGCAAAGAGTTTAAATAACATGTTGCAAGTATGGCCCACTGTTTCTGCCTTTCTTAGGGCAGTGATTAAACGGCATTAAATCCCATTGCGGTCACCTACACTTTGCACATTATTTTCATCTTTCCCAGAATACAATATTTGCAGTAATTTTTCAATTTTACTTTATTGTGTTGAATTGTTGCTTGGGTATTAATTATTTATCCATAGCAGCACCTTTCATTCTGCAAACTAAATATCTAACATCTTTAATAAGATCATAGCATGGTAATAGCACAAAAAAAGTTTTTTTGACTGCCTGTCATTTCACAATTCGATTGAGAGCTACAAGTAGTTATAGATTTTTTGATGTGTGATGTAGGATTCTGCATTTGAATGGAATGTGTGTTGCTATAAAGCTTTTTTTAAATTGGAGGGATGCAAATGTAATAAATGATTTTTTATGAATGAGAGCATTCTTTCAATATCATGAAGTTTGCAACAAAACGTTATTTTATAGAACTTTATTTTATCTCATCTCTGCACGGATCCTGAAGTCTGCCCATGATTGATACCAGATGAGTTGGCATGCTAGGTGTCTGGGCAAAGGGTGTTGGGCGAAGTGGCATGGGCTGCCATGTAGCACAATGGTTAGCACTGTTACTTCACAGCTCCAGGGTCCCAGGTTCGATTCCCAGCTTGGGTCACTGTCTGTGCGGAGTCTGCACATTCTCCCGTGTCTACGTGAGTTTCCTACGTGCTCCAGTTTCCTCCCACAAGTCCCGAAAGATGCGCTTGTTAGGTGAACTGGACATTCTGCATTCTCCATCTGTGTACCCGAACAGGTGCCGGAGAACAAAGAACAAAGAAAAATACAGCACAGGAACAGGCCCTCCGGCCCTCCAAGCCTGCGTCTTCTTTCATCCTGGAGTAACACTTAAAGTCTTTCTGCCAAACTGCCATTGCTTCTTTAGTCAAGTGACAACAGAAACGGAACATGGTGTACTTTGAATTAGTCACATAATTTGTTGTTCTAAAAAGTTTTATCGGAAGATTACTCCAACTCCTTCCTCACATAATCCTTAACCTTTATCCATTGAATTAGCTTTTGTACACTCGCTGATCAACATTTTTTTCATATAAATTTTTTCCAATTAAGGGGCAATTTAGCATGGCCAATCCATCTACCCTGCACATCTTTGGGTTGTGGGGGCGAAACCCATGCAAACATGGGGAGTATGTGCAAATTCCACACGGACAGTGACCCAGAGCCGGGATCGAACCTGGGACCTTGGTGCCGTGAGACAACAGTGCTAACCACTGCACCACCGTGCTGCCCTTCACTGATCAACATTGACACCAAGTTAAGCAACATCTCAATTTAAAATTCTCATTCTCATTTTCAGATCTCTCTTTGGCCTCTCCCTGTAACCTTACCCAAGCCCGTAACTCTCTGGGATATCTGCACCACTCTTCTCCTTTTGACCTCTTGCGCATCCTGATTTTAATCACTGCACCATTGGTGGCTGCACCTTCAGCTGCCGAAGCAATAGGCTTTGGAATTCCCTCCTTAAATCTCTTCCTCTCTCTATTCCTCTTTCTCCCTGTAAGATCCTTAAAACCCAGAGGGTAATAGATGAGATGTTGGAGGTAGATAGGAGGTATGCAGAGGATGGGGACCCGGCGAAGCTGGAAAAGAGGAAGGAACTACAGGCGAGCTTCGACCGACTGTCCACCAGGAAGGCGGTGCGCCAACTGAGACGAGCAAGGGGTGCAGTTTATGAACATGGAGATAAGGCGGGGCAGGTCAGCTCCAGAGGGAGGCAGCGGCAAGGGAAATTCTTCAGGTGAAGGATAGGGCAGGGAAGTTGGTGGTGGCTCCAGTGCTGATTAACAAGGTTTTTGAGGAGTTTTATGAGAGGATGTACAAGTCAGAGCCACTCTGGGGAGACCGTGAGATGCAGGAATTTCTAGATGGGTTGGAGTACCTGAGGCTAGGGGAGGGGGACAGGGCTACATTAGAAGGAGCAATAGTGGAGCAGGAGATAAAGGATGCGATTGGGAGGATGCAGTCGGGGAAGGTGGCAGGGCCGGATGGGTTTCCGGTGGAATATTATAAAAAATTTAGGGATAGGTTGGCACCCCTGATGGTGGGGATGTTTGAGGAGGCGATAGGGAACGGGGTGTTGCCGCAAACCTTGGGGCAGGCATCGATTTCCCTGTTACTAAAAAAAAGATAAGGATCCAACGGAGTGTGGGTCGTTTCGGCCCATATCACTTCTGAATGTGGACGTAAAAGTGTTGGCGAAGGTACTGGCGGGTAGGCTGGAGGAGTGCCTCCCGAAGGTAATAGGGGAGGATCAGACGGGGTTTGTGAGAGGGAGGCAGCTGTTTCGAACATTAGGAGGGCTTTGAACATTGTTATGGCACCGGCGGAAAGAAAGGAAACAGAGGTAGTTGTGGCATTGGACGCCGAGAAGGTGTTTGATCGGGTAGAATGGGGGTACCTGATGGCAGTGCTGGAGCGGTTTGGGATTGGACCAAGGTTTGTGAACTGGGTAAAGCTATATCAGGAAGCGAAAGGAAACAAAGGCGAGTGTCCGCACAAATAATATCAGTTCGAGATACTTTTCTCTCCACCGTGGGATGAGACAGGGATGTCCTATGTCCCCCCTGCTGTTTGCACTTGCGATTGAGCCGTTGGCCATCGCATTGAGAAGTTCGGGAGCATGGAAAGGAATAGTGCGGGGAGGGGATAGAGCATAGGATGTCCTTATATGCCGATGACTTGCTGCTGTATGTGTCGGAGCCGAGTGCGTCGATAGGAGGAATATTGGAGCTACTGTGGGTATTTGGGTCTTTCTCGGGGTACAAGTTGAACCTGGACAAGAGTGAGTACTTTGTGGTGTCTCGGCCGGGGGTGGGGCAGGGGTGGGGGGGCTGCCATTCCGTAGAGCAGGGACTCATTTTAGGTATCTGGGGTGCAGGTTGCCCGGGAGTGGGGGAGGCTTCGCAGGTACAACATCACTAGTTTGGTGGGGAGAGTGAAAGCCGATCTGGCAAGGTGGGACGGCCTTCCTGTCACTGGCAGGTCGGGTACAGGCGGTTAAAATGAATGTGTTGCCGCGAGTCCTCAGGGAGTTGAGGAAAGGATTACCTCATTCATATGGGGAGGGAAGGTGGCCAGAGTGAGAAAGGTGCTGCTACAGAGGGGAAGGCAGGCAGGGGGTTTGGGTCTCCCGAACCTGTTGTACTACTACTGGGTGGCGAACGTGGAGAAAGTGCGGAGCTGGGTCAGAGGGGTTGATTCTCAGTGGGTCAGAATGGAGGAGAGTTTGTGCAGGGGGTCGGGGCTGAAGGCACTTGCAACAGCACCGCTCCCGATAGCTCCGGGGAAATATTCAGGGAGTCCGGTAATAATAGCTTCATTGAAAATCTGGAGGCAGTTTCGCCAACACTTCGGGTTGGGTTTAGGGTCAAGGGAAATGCCAATTCAGGGGAACCACAGATTTGAGCCAGGGAGGTGGGATGGAAGTTTTCGGAAATGGGAAGAGAAGGGGATTAAGACGCTAAAAGATTTGTTTCTTCGGGGTCGGTTTGCAGGATTGAGGGAGCTGGGAGCGAAGTATGGGCTAGAGCACGGAGAAGTGTTTAGGTACATGCAGGTTCGAGATTTTGCCAGGAAGGAGATACAGTGCTTCCCAGAGGAACCGGCCTCCACAATGCTGGAGGAGGTGTTGACGACAAGGGGACTGGAGAAGGGGGCAGTGTCAGCGGTGTACTGAGCTATTCTGGAAGAGGATAAGGCACCACTGGAAGGGATCAAAGCAAAGTGGGAGAAAGAGCTGGGCGAGGTTATAGAGGAGGGGGTCTGGTGTGAGGTGCTCCGGAGAGTGAATGCCTCCACCTCATGTGCGAGGTTGGGGCTGATACAGCTGAAGGTGGTATATAGAGCGCACCTCACGAGGGCGAGGATGAGCCGATTTTTTTGAAGGAGTAGAGGATGTGTGTGAGCGTTGCGGGGGGGGCCCGCGAATCACGTTCATATGTTTTGGTCTTGTCCAAAGCTAGGGGAGTACTGGAAGGAGGTGTTTAGGGTAATTTCCAAGGTGGTGCGTGTTAAACTGGACCCGGGTCTCCAGGAGGCCATATTCGGGGTGTCGGACCAGCCAGGGTTGGAAACCGGAGCGGAGGCAGATATCATAGCCTTCGCCTCGTTGATCGCCCGAAGGCGGATCCTGCTGGGATGGAGAGCAGCCTCTCCACCAAGTGCCCTGGCATGGCGGGGGGACCTGTTGGAATACTTGACCCTTGAGAAGGTTAAGTTCGAACTGAGGGGAAGCTCGGAGGGGTTCTACAAGTCATGGGCACTATTTATTATTCACTTTCAAGAACTGGATAACATCGAACATTAGTTGGGGGGGGGGGGGGGGGGGGCTGTGTAGATTAAGGGTGACTACGGGTAATCCCCGATTCCTTTTTGTCATTTGTTTATGTAAACATGCGGGCTGATGTTTGGGGGTTGGTGGGCGGATGGGATCGTTGTTATTATGGGGATTGGCATATCTTGCTGATAATTGTTTATTGTTGATGGGTGTAAATGGGGGAGAAAATGTGAAAAAGGAGAATAAAAATATTTATATTTAAAAAAAAGATCCTTAAAACCAATATCCCGCCGAACCTCTTTGACCAAGCAAATGGTTATCTGTCCTAATATCACCTTTTTGGCAGGGTGTATGTAATAACCTGCACAGGACTCATCCAGCTGGGGATGATTGTTCCCTGTGCTCAACTGGCCTGAGTTAAGCCAGCACTAGCATAAAAGGCCGGCAGCTGGTTAGCCAGCTAAAAAAGGAACGAGGACCTGGTGAAAGGTAACCGGGCTGTGTGCATGTTTGGTGCTGAAATAAAGGACTTTTAAGACTTCCCTGGCTTTATTACAGTGTACAAAAGGCATTCGACAAGGTACCACATCAAAGATTACTTCACAAAATAAGAGCTCATGACGTAGGGGGTAACATGTTAACATTGACAGATGATTGATTAGCTAACAGGAAGCAGAAAGTAGGGATAAATGGGTCATTTTCAGGTTGGCAAGCTGCAAATAGTGGAGATCCATAGGGATCTGCACTGGGGCCTCAACTATTTACAATCTCTATTAATGACTTGGTTGAAGGTATGGTAGCTACATTTGCTGATGACACAAAGATAGTGTGGTGAATCACTGCATTATGGGATGTAAGGTAGGACCTACACTACAGGTTCGCTGGTAGCCCCTGCCGGCTGGCTCCGCCCACTAAGATCTGTATAAATATTCGTGACCTCCATTGCTCTGCCATTTCACCAGCTGCAGCAGGAGGCCATGCATCTGACTGCAATAAAGCCACAGTTGTACCCAATCTGCGTCTTTGTGCAATTGATTGCACATTAATTTATTGCAGTCAGATTTTTTTCCACAGAATGGACATCAGAATCAAACCAGATCGCCTGCAGCTGGATCCGCACACGCCCGACGCCAGAAAAGACTTTAATCACTGGCTAGACTATTTTGAGGCCTACATCAACGCTGCGAACCCCACGCCAACGGAGGCTCAGAAGATAAAAGTCCTGTACTGCAGACTGAGCTCCAGCGTGTTCCCGTTGATCCAAGACGCCTCGAATTATGCGAAAGCAATGGCACTCCTTAAAGAACACTATGCTCAGAAGACGAACACGCTCTTTGCCAGGCATGTACTCGCCACCTGCTCGCAACTACCTGGTGAGCCCATCGAAGACTTCTGGCGGGCCCTAATTCCACTCGTCCGGGACTGTGGCTGTCAGGCCGTTAGGGCCAATGAACACGCTAATCTCCTCATACGCGATGCTTTCGTGACGTGGATTGCGTTGGACCGCATCAGAGAATGATTACTGGAAGGGGCCATGCTCGAACTAGCGGAGACGAAAACCTTGGTGCTCTGCATGACGGTCGCATCCCGTAATGTATAGTCTTACCCCTCCCGCCGCGCTGCCCACCCTTCTACCCCTTCCTACCCCTCCTGGACTCCGCCGCCGACCTCCTCAGCTGGGGCCCTGCCTTCCCAATATACCTGCACCGCACGCCGATCCGCGCACCCCGGGGGTCCCCGCTGCTACTTCTGTGGTCAGCAGAAGCACCCCCGCCAACACTGCCTGGCCTCACTGCCGTTTGTAAATCCTGCAGTAAGAAGGGCCACTTTGCAGCTGTGTGCCAGGCCCGCGCAGTCGCTGTGATCGTGCCCGCTATCGCCCCCTCCCCCACGCCAAACGCACAATGGGAGCCGCCATGGTCTCCTCCCGGGGCCATGTGCGACCAATGGGTGCCGCCATCTTGTCCCCCTTCGGCCACGTGCGCACCATGGGCGCCGCCATTTTGTTCCCCACAGGGTCCCTGGACATCCCGAGATCGGAACAGCTTCAATGACGCTGGACCAATCTCGCCCGCACAACCTGGCCACCGCGTCGCGACGGTGAAAATCAACGGCCACGTGACCTCGTGCCTGCTGGACTCCGGGAGCACCGAAAGCTTTGTACACCCAGATACGGTAAGGCGCTGTTCCCTCGCGGTCCGTCCTGCCAATCAAAGGATCTCCCTAGCCTCCGGATCCCACTCCGTCCCGATCAGAGTTTTCTGTACAGTCACCCTCACTGTCCAGGGCGTAGAATTCAGTAACTTCCGCCTCTATGTCCTTCCTAATCTCTGCGCTGCACTCTTGTTGGGCCTGGACTTCCAGTGCAATCTCCAGAGCCTCACCCTCAAATTCGGCAGGCCCCTAATCCCCCTTACCGTTTGCGGCCTCGCGACCCTCTTTGCCAATCTAACTGCGGATTGCAAGCCCGTCGCCACCAGGAACAGACGGTACAGCACCCAGGACAAGACCTTCATCAGGTCCGAAGTCCAGCGGCTGCTTAAGGAGGGTATTATCGAGGCCAGCAACAGCCCCTGAAGAGCCCAAGTGGTAGTGGTTAAAACTGGGGAGAAGCACAGGATGGTCGTGGACTACAGCCAGACCATCAATCAGTACACACAGCTCGACGCGTACCCCCTCCCACGCATATCTGATATGGTCAATCAGATTGCGCAGTACCGGGTCTTCCCAACAATTGACCTGAAATCCGCCTACCACCAGCTCCCCATCTGGAAGTCGGACCGTCCATACACTGCCTTCGAGGCGGACGGTCGGCTCTATCACTTCCTTAGGGTCCCTTTCGGCGTCACAAACGGGGTCTCGGTCTTCCAAAGGGAAATGGACCGAATGGTCGACCAGTACGGTTTGCGAGCCACCTTTCCGTACTTAGATAATGTCACCATCTGCGGCCATGACCAGCAGGACCACGATGCCAACCTCAATAAATTCCTCCGCACTGCCACTCTTCTCAACCTGACCTATAACAAAGAGAAGTGTGTGTTCAGCACGACCCGGTTAGCCATTCTCGGCTATGTAGTCCAAAACGGACTTCTCCGGCCCGACCCCGACCGCATGCGCCACCTCATGGAGCTCCCCCTCCCCCACTGCCCCAAGGACCTCAAACGCTGCCTGGGGTTCTTTTCCTACTGTGCCCAGTGGGTCCCAAACTATGCGGACAAGGCCCACCCACTCATTCAGTCCACCCAATTCTCTCCGAGGCACAACACGCTTTCGACCGTATCAGAGCAGACATCGCCGGGGCCGGGAAGCGCGCAGTGGCCGAGTCACTGCCTTTTCAAGTAGAAAGCGACACTTCAGACGTCACCCTTGCCGCCACTCTAAACCAGGCAGGCACCCACACCCTTCATGCCTCTGAAATTCGACACTCATCCGTCGAAAAGGAGGCCCAAGCTATCGTTGAAGCTGTGCGGCATTGGAGACATTACCTGGCCGGTAAGAGATTCACTCTCCTCACTGCCCAACGGTCGGTAGCCTTCATGTTCAATAACACCGAGCGGGGCAAGATCAAAAATGATAAAATCTTGCGGTGGAGAATCGAGCTCTCCACCTATAATTACGAGATTTTGTATCGCCCTGGTAAACTCAACGAGCCCCCAGACGCCCTCTCCCGAGGTACATGTGCCAGCGCACAAGTAGACCAACTCCGGGCCCTACACGACAGCCTTTGTCACCTGGGGGTCACTTGATTGTACCATCTGGCCAAAGCTCGCAATCTGCCCATCTCCGTCGAGGAAGTAAGGACAGTCACCAGGGACTGCCAGGTCTGTGTGGAGTGCAAGCCGCACTTCTACCGGTCAGACCGTGCGCACCTGGTGAAGGCTTCCCGCCCCTTTGAACGCCTCAGCGTGGATTTCAAAGGGCCCCTCCCCTCCACCGACCGTAACACGTATATTCTCAGTGTGGTCGATGAGTACTCCAGATTCCCCTTCGCCATGCCATGCCCCGACGTGACGTCTGCCACCATCATCAAGGCCCTTAACACCATCTTCGTTCTGTTCGGTTTCCCCGCCTACATCCACAGTGACAGGGGATCCTCATTCATGAGTGATGAGCTGCATCAGTTCCTGCTCAGCAGGGGTATAGCCTCCAGCAGGACGACCAGCTACAACCCCCGGGGAAACGGGCAAGTAGAACGGGAGAATGGGACGGTTTGGAGGGCTGTCCAGCTGGCCCTACGGTCCAGGATCTTCCCAGCCTCTCGCTGGCAGAAGGTCCTCCCTGACGCTCTACACTCGATCCGGTCACTTTTGTGCACCGCCACTAATAACACACCCAATGAATGTGTTTTTACCTTCCCCAGGAGGTCCACATCCGGGGTGTCATTCCCGACGGCCACCAAGATACTGTCTCACTCAGGGACCTGGCACCATCAGGTTCCACCCCAAAACACTCTCCCACCCATGCGCCCCCCCCCCCCCCCTCCCACCGCGCCGCCAACATTGACCCCACCAGACCAACCCCCCTTCCCGCACAAGAGGACAAAGAGGATTTTGGCACGCTCCCGGAGTTCCCCGATGACTGGCCAGCATCAGCACCGCCATCGGTGCCACCTCCACCACCGCCACCACCGACTTCGCCGCCAATGTTACGCCGCTCCCAAACGAAGTACCAAAGCACCAGATCGGCTGAACCTTTGACGGACTCCGGTCCGTCAAAGTGGACTTTTCTTTTTTTTCTTCCTTGTATTCCCCATTCTTAACACTGTACATAATTGCACTATTTGTATATAGTTTCACATCACCCCTGCCGGACTGATTTTTAACAGGGGGTGAATGTGGTGAACCAATGCATTATGGGATGTAAGGTAGGACCTGCACTACAGGTTCTCCGGTCGCCCCTGCCGGCTGGCTCCGCCCACTATGATCTGTATAAATATGCGTGACCTCCATTGCTCTGCCATTTCGGCAGCTGCAGCAGGAGGCCACGCATCTGACTGCAATAAAGCCACAGTTGTACCCAATCTGCGTCTTTGTGCAATTGATTGCGCATCAGATAGATAGTAGAATAAGTTGTCAAGAAGACATGCGTCTGCAGAGGGATTTTGAAAAGTTAAGTAAGTGGTCAGAAATTTGGCATACCAAGTATGATGTAGGAAAATGTCCGCTTTTGCAGGAAGAATAGAAAAGCAATATATTTGACTGGAGAGAGACTGTAGAACTCTACGGTACAGAGAGATTGGAGTGTCCTGGTACATGAAACACACAAAGTCAGTAGTCAGGTACAGCAAGTGATTGGGAAGGCAAATGGAATGTTGGTGCTTATTGCAAGGGGAATTGAGTATAAAATTAGGGAAGCTATGCTACAGTTGTACAGGGCCTTGGTGGAACCACAAAAAAATGTACGGTTTTGATCTTCTATACTTAAAGAAGCAGTTTAGAGAAAGCTCACTCAGCTGATACCTGGGATGAAGGGGTTATCATAGAACTTACAGTGCAGAAGGAGGCCATTCGGCCCATCGAGTCTGCACCGGCTCTTGGAAAGAGCACCCTACCCAAGGTCAACACCGCCACCCTATCCCCATAACCCAGTAACCCCACCCAACACTAAGGGAAATTTTGGACACTAAGGGCAATTTATCATTGCCAATCCACCTAACCTGCAGATCTTTGGACTGTGGGAGGAAACCGGAGCACCCGGAGGAAACCCACGCACACACGGGGAGGATGTGCAGAATCCGCACAGACAGTGACCCAAGCTGGAATCGAACCTGGGACCCTGGAGCTGTGAAACAATTGTGCTATCCACAAGGCTACCGTGCTGCCCCAATCTAAGCAAGAAAGGTTAAACAGGTTGGGCCTGTATCCATTGGAGTTTAGAATGAGAGTTGATCTTAGTGAAACATAATATCCTGAGGGTACTTGACAGGGTGGATGCCGAGAGGATTTTCTCCTCCACAACCATGCTAAACAATTTAAAAATTAGCGGGTGGGGGGGTGAGCAGGTGTTATGCTTGTTGCAGAGGGCTATTTTCGCTGTGCTGTTATTGGGGGGGGGGGGGGGGGGGGAATTGCTCTGCTGACGCGGGAGGGACTGTTGCTGGGGGACAAAAGGGACGTCGGGGACGGAGCCTGCCTGGGGACGGACCTGTGGGTGTGCGGGGCACGAGCTGGAGACTAGCCTAAGAAAGTGATGGCTGATCAGCGGAGGGAGGGGGTGAGAAGCCCCCTGATCAGGCTGATCACGTGGAACGTTAGAGGGCTAAATGTGCCGGTTAAGAGGGCACGCGGGTTCGCACATTTGAGGAGATCGAAGGCGGACGTGGCAATGTTACAGGAGACGCATCTTCGGTAATTGATCAGAGTAGACTAAGGGAGGGATGGGTCGGGCAGGTATTTCATTCGGGGCTGGACTCTAAGACTAGAGGGGTCGCGATCCTGATTAATAAGCGAGTGTCATTTGAGGCGGGAAGAATAGTTGCGGATATGGGAGGTCGGTACATCATGGTTAGTGGGAAGCTGGAAGGACTGCCAGTGGTACTCGTGAATGTTTACGCGCCAAACTGGGATGATGTGGAGTTTATAAGGAGGATGTTGGGGAAGATCCCGGACTTGGACTCGCATAAGCTGATCATGGGGGGGGGCGCACTTCAACACAGTCATTGACCCAAGGCTAGACCGATCGAGCTCAAGGACAAGCAGGGGTGCCAGCAATGGCAAAGGAGCTGAAAGGGTTTATGGAGCAGATGGGGGGAGTGGACCCATGGAGGTTTGGGCGGCCGAGAGTGAAGGAGTTCTCTTTCTACTCACACGTACATAAAGTGTACTCCTGGATCAACTTTTTCATCTTGAACAGGGCTTTACTGACGGGGGTAGTGGACACAGAGTACTCAGCGATCATGGTCTCGGATCATGCCCCGCACTGGGTGGACTTACAGGTGAGCAAGGAGTGTGGCCAGCGCCCGGACTCGGATGTGGAGGTGTGCGGGCGGGTGAGGAAATGCATCCAGAACTATCTGGAAGTTAATGACACGGGGGAAGTCTCGGCAGCAATAGTCTGGGAGGTGCCGAAGACGGTGGTCAGAGGGGAGCTGATTTCGATACAGGTTCACAAGGAGAACGTAGATAGAGCGGAGACGGATCAACTGATAGGGGAAATACTTCAGGTCGACAGGAGATATGCGGAGACCCCAGAGGCAGGGCTTTTAAGGGAACGACAGAGGCTACAGGCGGAGTTTGGCTTGCTAACTATTTTCTATGTTCTATGTTCTACAGAGAAGGCAGTGGAACAGCTGAGGAAGGCGAGGGGGGGGGATATATGAGTATGGAGAGAAGGCGAGCAGAATGCTTGTGCAGCAGCTCAGAAAGAGGGAGGCAGCCAGGGAGATTGGGAAAGTGAAGGACAGAGACGGGAACTTGGTCAGAGATTCAGCAGGGGTTAACAGGGCGTTCAAGGAGTTTTATAGCAGGACAAAGGAGTCGGAACGCCCAGTTGGGCCGGAAGAGATGAGGCAATTCTTAGGGGGGCTGAGGTTCCCGAAGATGGAGGATGGGCTGGTAGAAGGGCTGGGGGCCCCAATTGGGATTGAAGAAATAGCAGAAGGGCTGAAGGCCATGCAGTCGGGTAAAACCCCGGGACCAGACGGGTACCCAGTGGAGTTTTACAAAAGGTTCTCTGGGATGCTGGGGTCGCTGCTGATGAGGACATTTAATGAGGCAAGGGAGAGAGGGGTGCTTCCCCCGACAGTGTCGCAGGCCACGATCTCACTGATCTTGAAGCGGGAGAAGAACCCGGAGCTACAGACCGATCTCCTTATTAAATGTTGACGCCAAACTGTTGGCCAAAATCTTGTCCTCAAGGATCGAAGACTGCGTTCCGGATGTGATTGGAGAGGACCAGACAGGATTTGTTCAGGGCAGGCAGTTGGCGGCCAACGTCAGAAGACTATTGAATGTGATCATGATGCCCCCAGAGATAGGAACGTAGAGGTACTGGTCGCAATGGACGCAGAGAAGGCCTTTGATCGGGCGGAATGGACCTATCTGTGGGAGGTGCTGGGGCGGTTTGGGTTTGGACAGGGCTTCATTGACTGGGTTAAGCTGCTGTATCAGGCGCCTGTGGCAAGTGTACGGACGAACAGGTTGACATTGGGCTATTTTAGGCTGCACCGGGGGACGAGCCAGGGATGCCCCCTCTCCCCACTGCTGTTTGAGCTGGACATAGAGCCGCTTGCAATTGCGCTGAGAGTCTAAAGGGGCTGGAAGGAGCTGGTTCGGGGAGGGATGGAACACAGAGTCTCTCTAAATGCAGATGACCTGCTCCTATATGTTTCTGACCCACTAGAGGGGATGGGGGAAATTATAAGGATTCTGGGGAAATTTGGCCGTTTTTCGGGTTATAAATTGAACATGGGGAAACGTGAGATGTTCACGATTCAGGCAAGGGGGCAGGAGAGGCAACTGGCGGAGTTGCCGTTTAGAGTGGTAGGGGGAAGCTTTCGGTATCTAGGCATCCAGGTGGCAAGGGAATGGGAACAGCTGCATAAGCTAAATTTGACCCGACTGGTGGACCAAATACAGGAAGACTTCCGAAGATGGGACATGCTCCCGCTATCACTGGCTGGGAGGGTACAGACAGTGAAAATGACGGTCCTCCTGAGATTCCTGTTTATTTTTCAGTGTCTCCCCATCTTTATTCCACGGGACTTTTTTAAACGGGTAAACAAAGTGATCTCTGGCTTTGTATGGGCGGGCAAGACCCCGCGAGTAAAAAGGGAATGCTGGAGCGTAGTTGGAGGGAGGGCGGGTTGGCGCTGCCGAACTTTAGCAATTACTATTGGGCGGCAAATATAGCCATGATTAGGAAGTGGGTGGGTGGGGGGGGGCGTTGCGGGAGCGATCAGCCCCGTGGTGGTGGCGGCCCCGAGAGTCTGGGGGCAATGAAGGAAACATGTGGGAGCAGAGGAAGCATCGGTTTGGTCTCCAATCTGTAATAATCATCGGTTTGTCCCAGGGAGGCTGGATGGAGGGTTTCGGAGATGGCACAGAGCAGGGATCGAGAGCATGGCAGATCTGTTCATAGAGGGGAGCTTTCCCAGCCTGAGGGAGTTGGAGGAGAAATTTGAATTGACGGGAGGGAATGAGTTTAGGTACCAGCAGGCGCGGGACTTCCTACGCAGGCAGGTCTCAACCTTCCCACTCCTACCACCAAGGGGGATACAGGACAGAGTAGTTTCCAGAGTATGGGTGGGAGAGAGGAGGGTTTCGGACATCTATAAAGAACTCATGGGGTCAGAGGAAATGCAGACCGAGGAGCTGAAATACAAATGGGAAGAGGAGTTAGGAGAGATAGAGGATGGTTTCTGGGCGGATGCGTTGAGTAGAGTCAACGCATCCACATCATGCGCCAGGCTCAGCCTGATACAATTTAAAGTCGTTCACCAGGCACACATGACAGTGGTCCGGATGAGCAGATTCTTTGGGATTGAAGGTATGCAAGGTGTGTGGGAGGACCAGCAGACCATGTACATATGTTCTGGGCATGCCCGAAGCTTAGGGGATTCTGGCGGGGGTTTGCGGATGTCATGTCCAAGGTGTTAAAAACAAGGGTGGCACCGAGTCCAGAGGTGGCGATTTTCAGAGTGTCGGAGGATCCGGTAGTCCAGGAGGAGAAAGAGGCAGACGTTCTGGCCTTTGCCTTCCTGGTAGCCCGGAGACGGATACTATTAGCTTGGAGGGACTCAAAGCCCCGAAGTCAAAGACCTGGCTCACTGACATGGCTAGCTTTCTCTGTCTGGAGCAAATCAAGTTCGCCCTGAGAGGGTCAATGTCAGGGTTTGTCCGGAGGTGGCAGCCGTTCGTCGACTTTAGAGAAAATTAACCGTCAGCAGAGAAGGGTGGGGGGGGGTTTAGCTTAAATCAGTGTGTAAGAAAGGTGGGACCTGTGAGGGACGAAGACGGCCTTTGCACTATGTTTATATTTGTATGTACACTGTTACTTCTGTTATTGTTACAAAATCACAAATACCTCAATAAAATGTTTTATAAAAAAAAAGCATGGAGGCTGGATTATTGAATATGTTCTCAAGTCTGAATTAGATAGATTTAGATCAGCAAGGAAGTAAAGGGTTATAGGAGGAAGACAGAAAAGGAGAGTTTAGATAACAATCAGATCAGCCATTTTCTCCATGAATGGCAGAGCAGTCCCGAGGGTTCGAATAGCCTACTCGGACCTGCTCCTAATTCTCATGTACCTGTGGTCACATTTTGTTTGGTAACTCCCCTGTGAAGTGCTCTGCGCATTTACTATGTTAAAAGGACTATATAAATAAAATTCCACACAAAGACTATGGGCGCGGGGGGGAGCGCAACATGGCTGGTGAATGCCGGGAGAGGCTTCCAGCGAGCTTTCAGGTAATCTCCGCGCCTTGCGAGATTCTCTGAACTTCCGCAAGACGTCAGAGCCGGAACCCCACCCTAATTCGGCGGGACCGAATGACGTTTGCGGAAGTACATCGTAAACCTACTTACAACCTATTCACGCAGGATCCATTGGCATCCCTCAATTCTTCGGCCTCTCAAGGGAGGCTACAGCCAGGTGCCAATCAGTGCTGGTCCGCACAAACTTGGATCAGGCGGAACGGCACCCTGGGGGGTCTCCTGGGCCATCGGAGACCCCTGGGTGGTCAGGGTAAGTGCAGGATGGCTCCCTGGCTCTCCCCCTGGAATGCGGGCACCTTGGCATTGCCCAGCTGGCACCTTGGCATGGCCACCCTGGGATTGCTAAGGTTCCTGGATGGCACTGCCAAGCCAGCAGGAGTACTGCCTGGGTGCCAGGGTGGCATTGCAATGGTGCCCAAGTGCCAGGGTGCGAGGGAGGCCATGCCCATAAAATGAGGGTGGAGCGGGGTTTGAAGGATGGGAGAGTGCAGGGCAAGTAAGTAGGGGCCTCTGGGAGGTTGAAGGGGTGATGGGTAGGGGTCCTGGAAGGGAGAGGGTGCTGTTTGGAGGCTTGGGGGGGGCCTGAAGAGGGGGGACTTCACTTGGGGGGGGTGGGGTAGTGTCCGTGTGTGTGTGGGGGTTGGCATTGCCCATGGGTGGGGGGTAACCCACAAGCTCAGTTAGAAATCGAGGCACCCTTTCAAAATGACGGCCTGATCTCTGAGTTCAGCTCCCCAGTTCTGTAAAAAGTTCCAAGTGTCATTGAATAGCGGTGGGGATCTTACTCCCTGAAACACCCGTCACAAATTAACTTAGAAATATTTTGGGAGAATTGCGCCCTTTGAATTAACCTCAAAATTGTAGATTTATAAGCTAGCCCCTGGAAATGAACAAGAAGCTGCTTCACAGATAATAAACTATTTAGAGATTTAAGTCCCAGCAGGAAGAAATACCAACTAGGATGCCTCGGGGCTCTGAACTGGAATTCGTTTTAAATTTACATAAGTTATCTCAATTTAGAAACCCAATGCAAAGTTGACAAAGTTGCAGATGATGCTGAACTAACAGATCAAGTAGAATTTTAAAAAGCAGCTCAGAAACTATAGGATCAGTTGAATGAAATATGGAGGGCAGTACAATGGCGGATGAAAAGTAATGCAGCCAAATGTAAAATGCTACAAACACAAAGCTATTTCCCGTCTTCGTTGGTCGGGGTTCTGCAGTGTCTAGCACCTCCAGGGATTTCATGCTCCAAGACCATCGTTCTATCACAAGGAAGTGGCGGCGAACTGTGAATACCTTGCAACTACTGCCAAGTAACCATCATTCTGTAAAAGTCCTTACTGTGGACAGGCATTCATTTGGTTTCGTGCCGGACAGTCTGGCTTTCTGGCGCCGTTTAAGTACCAGACGCAATTCGTCCAGTATTTTGAAGTTCAAAATGTTGTGGCCCAGCCTGAGGGTAAGGTCTGTCATTTACAGGCATGTGCCATTGGTCGCCAACCAATGAAGATGTTTTAAATTATTGAAATCAAAAGATTAGAGGCTGGGAAGTTCCAAACAGCCCCCGTACTTAGCTTCATTGGTTAATATCAATGTCGGTCATATGAAGTCATTTGCAGACTCATGAAAAATACCCTTTTGCAGTGCCCCCATCCACACCATTCACCGATTCAAAATGCCCATGAGAAGAACATTGTTCAATCGAGAATGGTTAAAAAATGTGATTTAATAACAAAAAGGAGGAAGGGAGCGCATTATGCATCCTGCACTTTGTGCCAATGTGATATTGATGTTCATGACCAAGGTAAAGGAGCTGTGAATTGGCATGTTTTGTCAGAAAAGTACAAATTTAACACTTGATGTGCATCATTGAGCTCCTTTTAGAAATCGCCTGCGTTGCAACAAAACAATAAAATGGCTGCTGAACCGTAAAGTCTATCAGCAGCCATATAGGACTGCAGCTAAACGTTGGTCAAGAAATCTACAATGATTCCTTTGTGGCATGCGAGCTGATGTGGGGGAAAAAAGGTGAAAAAACTGAGTGTCAATGTTCTTGTGTCATATGCTGCATGTTATAACCTGCCTGAATACTATTGGCTGGGGACTATTGGTTATTCCATGAAATATTTTTTATTAAAAATGGTAAACTTTACAGTTGTACAAGGTCAAACGGTACAAACACTAATTTTGCGTTAGAGAAACTGGGTACCTCACCTCTGTGTACCCACGTGTGTGTGTGGGTGGGGGGGGGGGGGGGGCGCGGGGTTGGGTTAGGATGTTCTGATCATTAAAACCGTAGACAACACCATTGAACAAAAATAAATGTTACAAGTACTAAACTTTGCACTGGAGAGACCAGGGGCGAGATTCTCCCTTCTGGGGACTATGTCCCCATGCCCAGACTTTTTCCTAGAAGGTCCGGGGTGATTCTCCGTCCTCAAGGGGGCCACCAGGGCCCTAGCGTGCGTCCCGCAGCTCCGGCTGCCGGCGGGGCCCTGCAGTTACGGCCGCGCATGCACACAGCGGCCGGCAGCGAGCCCACGCATGCGCGTGGTGGCCATCTTCGCGCCGGCCCCCACGCAACATGGCGGCGCCCTACAGGGGCCCGGCGCGGAGGAAGATAGCCCCCTCAAATGAGCGTGCCCGCCGATCGGTAGCCACCGATTGCGGGCCTGGCCACCGTGGAGGCCCCCCCCCCCCCGGAGTCGGATCCCCCGCCCCCCACCAGGACGCCCCTCGCAGCCAGAATGCCGAGGTGCCGCTGGGTGGGGCCACATGTGAACCACGCCGGTGGGACTCAGTGGGCACTCGGCCCATCGAGCACGGAGAATCGCCGCGGGGGCCGCTTTCAACGGCCCTCAGCCAGCGCCGCGTCGATCGCGTGCGTGCGGCTGCCGGCGATTTTCCAGTCGCTGGAGAATCGCGTGCGGCATGGGAGCCTACTTTGGCTAATTCTCCGCCACTGCGCCGAGCGCGATTTCAGCGCGGAGGATTGGAGAATCCCACCCTTGATATACCAACATAAGGGGGAGGAAGGGGAGGAGGGAAAGGGGGTGGAGGGGAAATGGGGGGTTGTGATGAATGATATCTGTATACATATCTACCTTTAATGCGTAGGCCCCTTTAAGACCGGGTTTGGAACCCTGGGGGACTCGGTCTCCGGCTCCGCCCCCAGGAAGCTGGATATAAGGTTACGTTCAGTAGGCAGCGTGCAGTGAGCACACTTCTCGGCAGCTGTCTGGTTTTCTGGCTATTAAAGCCTTTGTATTATCAAACTCCTCTCCTGAGTTGTAATTGAGGGTATTTCAATTTAATAACCAGACTACATAATGATGGATAGCGGTCTAAAGCCGGAGAAACTCAATTTGGACGCTCGGTCGCCGGAAGCCGCTGAAATTTTTAAATACTGGCTCTGCTGCTTTGAGGCCTATCTGAATTCCTCAGAGACTGAAGTCGACGGACCTCGCAAGCTGAGCTTACTACATGCCGGGGTGGGCCACCGACTATCCTCCGTGATCGAGAAAGCTACGACGTACGAAACGGCGGTCAAAATCCTACAGAAGCGCTTCGTAAAGCCGATAAACGAGGTACACGCCAGACATTTACTCTCGACCTGCCGCCAGCGCTCCGGGGAAACGCTAGATGAATACTTGGAGAGACTCACCGCGCTCGCCAGGAACAGCGACCATAAAGAGGTAACGGAAGAAGTCTTCATGAACTTACATATTCGTGATGCTTTGGTGTCCGGTATCCGATCCACGTACATCCGGCAGCAGCTCCTAGAATATGGAGCGAAGGACCTCCAAGGCACGGTAACGCTCACCTCTTCCCTGGAAGTGGCCCACCATAATCTCTGCACATACTCCGCGGACCTTGCGAACCCCTCTCGATCCCCTCCAGACTCGGCCACGCTTCAGGCCTGTGCCCCGCGGCGACCCGCTCACACCGGGGGCCCCCAATGCTATTTCTGTGGGCAAGGCCAGCACGCACGCCAGCGTTGCCCGGCCCGCTCCGCTATCTGTGGCGAATGCGGAAATAAAGGGCACTTCGCGAAGGTCTGCTTAGCTGGGCCCAAAGGCCAGAAACAAAAGTCTCATCGGGCCCAGAAATCGAACTCCCGGGACCACAGGCTCCGCAACACGGATGCGCGGCGGCCAGACACGCCTACCTCCGACGCATCATCGGCCTCGTGTGAGTCACGGGGGCAGCCATCTTAGCGGTGGCCATCTTCAAAACCCAAAACGTGCGACCGATGGCGGCGACCATTTTGCTAGACCGATTCAACCGCGGACTCTGACTGCCCGCAACTAGGAGCGATCACGCTCGATCAATCTCGGCCGAAGCACCTGCGAAACTCAATGATGCAGGTTCAAATCAACGGCCACGACACCCCCTGCCTTTTTGGCTCCGGGAGCACGGAGAGTTTTATCCATCCAGACACGGTAAGACGCTGCTCCCTGTGCACCTATCCCGCCTCCCAAACTATCGCCCTCGCATCTGGGTCTCATTCGGTCCAGATCACAGGGTATTGTGTCGCGAACCTCGCTAGCCAAGGCGCCAAATACGCCCATTTTAAACTATATGTCCTCCCTCACCTCTGCGCCCCCCTGCTGCTCAGTCTGGACTTTCAGTGCAGCCACCGAAGCCTGACCCTGAAGTTCGGCAGACCCCTGCCCCCGCTCACGGTATGTAGCCTGGCGACACTCAAAGTTGCACCCCCCCCCCCCTTCGCGAACCTGACCTCTGACTGTAAGCCCGTCGCCACCAAGAGTCGGTAGTACAGTGCCCAAGACATGACTTTCATCAAGTCAGAGGTTCAGCGGCTACTAAAAGGGGTCATAGAGGCTAGCAACAGCCCTTGGAGGGCACAAGTACTGGTAGTCCGCTTCGGGGAAAAACAACGTATGGTGGTGGATTATAGCCAGACCATAAACCGCTTTACGCAACTCGATGCGTACCCACTTCCCCACATAGCAGAAATGGTGGAACCAAATCGCCCAGTCTCTAGTATTCTCCACGGTCGACCTAAAATCGGCCTATCATCAACTCTCTATCCGCCCAAAGGACCGCCCCTACACAGCCTTCGAAGCAGCCGGTCGGCTCTTCCACTTCCTCAGGTTCTTTTCGGTGTCACAAACGGAGTCTCAGTTTTCCAAAGGGCAATGGATCAAATGGTGGACCAGTACAGCTTACGGGCTACATACCGTACTTGGACAACGTCACCATCTGCGGCCATGACCAACAGGACTATGACGAAAACCTGAGGAAGTTCCTCCAGACAGCCCGGGCCTCAATCTGACATACAATAAAGAGAAATGCGTGTTCCACACAACCCGGCTAGCCGTCCTCGGCTACGTCGTGGAAAACGGGGTCCTAGGGCCAGACCCCGACCGCATGCGCCCCCTTAAGTAACTTCCCCTCCCCCGTAGCCTCAAGGCACTCAAACGGTGCCTGGGGCTCTTTTCCTATCATGCCCAGTGGGTCCCCAGATATGCAGACAAAGCCCGTCCACTCATTAAGACCACGGTTTTTCCCCTGACGGCCTTCAGTCGTATCAAGGCCAATATCATCAAGGCCGCCATGCACGCGGTGGACAAAACCATTCCCTTCCAGGTAGAAAACAACGCATCAGACGTCGCCCTGGCTGCTACCCTCAACCAGGCGGGCAGACCGGTAGCGTTCTTCTCCGAACCCTCACCACCTCGGAAATTCAAAACTCCGCAGTCGAGAAGGAGGCACAAGCCATAGTGGAGGCTGTGCGGCACTGGAGGCACTACCTAGCCTGTAGGAGGTTCGCCCTCGTCACCGACCAACGGTCGGTCGCCTTTATGTTCGATAAAGCACAACGGGGCAAAATAAAAAATGATAAAATTCTGAGGTGGAGGATCGAACTCTCCACCTACACGTACGATATTACATATCGTCCGGGGAAGCTCAACGGGTCCCCAGATGCCCTGTCCCACGGCACGTGCGGCAACGCGCAGAAAGACCGTCTGCGGGCCATCCACGAAGATGTCTGCCACCCGGGGGTCACCCAGCTTGCCCATTTCATCAAGTCCCGCAATCTGCCTTACTCCACCGAGGAGGTCAAAGCCATGACCAAGGCTTGCCAGATCTGTGCGGAGTGCAAACCGCACTTCTATCGACCAGACAAGGCTCGCCTGGTAAAGGCCTCTGGGCCCTTTGAGCGACTAAGTGTGGACTTCAAAGGGCCCCTCCCGTCCACCAACCGCAACACCTACTTCCTCACTGTCATCGACGAATTCTCCCGCTTCCCCTTCGCTGTCCCCTGCCCCGATATGACCTCGGCCTCCGTAATCAAGGCACTGCACAGCATCTTCGCCCTGTTTGGTTTCCCCGCTTATATCCACAGCGACTGGGGTACATCGTTCATGAGCGATGAGCTGCGTCAGTATCTGCTCAACAAGGGCATCGCCTCAAGCAGAACGACCAGCTATAACCCGTGGGGGAAACGGGCAGGTGGAAAGGGAGAACGCAACAGTTTGGAAGGCTGTTCTTCTAGCCTTACGGTCAGGAGGTCTCCCAATCACCTGCTGGCAGGGGGTCCTACCCGATGCCCTACACTCCATTAGGTCGCTCCTCTGTACGGCCACGAACGAGACCCCTCACAACCATTTGTTTGTCTTCCCCAGGAAGTCCACCTCTGGGGTCTCGCTTCCACGTTGACTGACGACTCCGGGACCAGTTCTACTCCGGAGGCACACGAGGAGCCATAAGACAGATCCACTGGTCGAGAGGGTCCAACTATTACACGCAAACCCTCAATACGCCCACGTCGAGCACCCCGACGGCAGGCAGGACACCATTTCCCTGCGAGACCTGGCACCCGCCGGCTCGCCCACCGACCCCCCCCCCCCCCCCCTTCCACCGTCGCTCCCCTCCCCGCACCGGCGGTCGACTCTGACAGCGCCCTCCCCCCCCATCTCGCCCCCCTCCCCCCAGCCGGCGCCGGCACCAATCACCCTAGTCACCCCGGATACCCCCCCTGCTCCAACGCGGGCAAAGGCTCAGACAACCGTGCTCCTGGATATACCACCACCGAGGACGACCGTATCCGCCGCATCACTGCCGGAGCTGAGAAGGTTGACACGGGCAATCTGACCACCCAAAAGACTGAACTTGTAAATCCACTTCACCCCTGACAGACTATGCGTTTTTGTTAAACAGGGGGTGAATTTGATGAATGATATCTGTATACATATGTACCTTTAATGCGTAGGCCCGTTTAAGGCAGGGTTTGGAACCCTGGGGGACTCCGCCTCTGGCTCCGCCTCCAAAAAGCTGTATATAAGGTTACATTCAATAGGCAGCGTGCAGTGAGCACACTTCTCGGCAGCTGTCTGGTTTTCTGGTTATTAAAGCCTTTGAATTATCAAACTCCTCTCCTGAGTTGTAATTGAGGGTATCTCAGGGGTGGTGAACAGGGAGGGGTGGTTGGTGGAGGAGGCCCAATAGAGCATTGCCTGGTCGAACTATGGAGGCAGAAAAAAAAAGAACCCTCAGTTATGATGTGACAAATTCCGCGAGTCCACCAGAGGGCGTGAGGGGCGAGTGTCAGGCATGAGTGAGCGCTGCAGCCCGCTGCAGAAAGCCTCACGTGCACTCTCCACTCTCGACATCAGGCAGTTGACAGCCTTCAAGCAGTCGCCATCTAGGCCCAGATCCTCCACTACACTGCGTGCAGCGGACGACATGGGCACACAAACTAACCCAGGGCCTGCCAATGATCCTGCCACCAGGATCATCGACAGGCGGGATCTCCTCCCAGGATCCCAGACCAGAGGGAGCAGTGGTGCACATCCCTGCTCCGTCCCTGCCATCCGGTCACCGGAAGGCCCCGGAAACAACTCCGGAAACAGCTCCGGGATTGTGGCGGAGGTGCCCGAGGACAGCGGTTGGGACAGAGTGACCAGGATTCTCCGAGCCCCCATGCCTCAATTGTGCCCGGCACGGGGGCGGAGAATAGGGCTTCCGACCCGCAGCGCCCCAGAGAATCGGTGGCAATCGCACGCACGCGGTCGACGGCGCACCGGTTGGGGGCCGTTGAAAGTGGCCCCCGCGGCGATTCTCCGTAGTCGACCGGCCGAATTCCCGCAGGCGTGGTTCTTGTATGGTTCCATCCGACGGGAGCTCGGCATCGTGGCTGCGGTGCCAGTCTTGATGGGGGGGGGGCGATCAGTCTCCGGGGCAGGCCTCCATGACGGGCGGCTCTGCGATCACGGGCCACCGCACATGCGCAGACCCGCGGCTGGAAATGCAGGGTCCCGTATCGGCAGCAGAAGCCGCCAGCGCACGCCGGGGCCCTGCAAGCCCCCTTAAAGTCAGAGAATCACTCCGGACGTTTTACTAAAAAGTCCGGAGTGATTCACGCTCGTTTTCTGGCGGACGTAGGGACATAGCCCCATTATTGGAGAATCCCGGCCAGCGTCTTCCAAACCATAACCTGCTAAGAACCCAAGAAGCAGGGGGTTTAATCGCTGCTCCCCTCCCGAGAAATCGAACAGGTCAGGGGTGTTAAATTGCACTGGGTGGAACGGGCCCCCAAGGGTCTGTCAGTTCAAATAAAAGTAAAGTACCGTGGACGTCCGGTGGCAGCTATGAGGGAGCAGTCGCACATTTGGATAGCACAATTGCTTCACAGCGCCAGGGTCCCAGGTTCGATTCAGGCTTGGGTCACTGTCTGTGCGGAGTCTGCACATCCTCCCAGTGTGTGCGTGGGTTTCCTCCGGGTGCTCCGGTTTCCTCCCACAGTCCAAAGATGTGCAGGTTAGGTGGATTGGCCATGATAAATTGCCCTTAGTGTCCAAAATTGCCCTTAGGGTGGGGTTACTGGGTTATGGGGATAGGGTGGAGGTGTTGACCTTGGGTAGGGTGCTCTTTCCAAGAGTCGGTGCAAACTCGATGGGCCGAATGGCCTCCTTCTGCACACTAAAATTCTATCTATTTGGTGGCTCCCGCTCTGGCCGGACTTTTGGACCCTTTTCCCCGACTTTTTTGCGGTTTTGAGCACTGGCTTTGAAGACGCAGACAATTTGGCACTGAATCCACACATTGGTGGATGGAACGAAGAACCCCAAGGGATCGAAAAGGAAGAAATAAGAAGATAAACAAGGGCTGGGTGGAGGTTGCGGCTGAAGACAATATGGCTGATGTTCGGACTCTTGCTGCGATGGCCCAACCATCAACGGTTGCAGGTGATCCAAGAGGGCTTTGCTAGGCAGAAACGGGACTGTCTTGACCCGATAAAGGAATCGATCGATCGGCTGAAGCGCAGGCTGGATGCCCAGGATCGGACGATTCAGAAGGTGGAGAAAGCGCTGGCGGACCAGGAGGAGCACCAAACAGTAGTTGAACTGGAGGTGGGGATGCTGAAGGATCAGCAAAAAAGGCTGCTGGAGAAGGTAAAAGACCTGGAGAATAGAGTTTGCCGGCAGAACTTAAGAATTGTCGGTCTGGGACTTCCGTTTGCGGCTATGCGGAGCTAAAACGCACGATTCGGCAGCTCCTGCTACCACGGACCTTCGGGCTCGTTAGAGGAGCCCCAACGGAACTTTTTTTTGACGCAACCCGTGGGGAAGGGAAGAGAGATGTCCCCCTCCAACTTCTATGAAACGGACCAGAAGTGTAACGGCCAAAGGAGCGGCACTGGAGCAACGGGAGCAGCGAGGGAAAGAAAAAAAATGGTGGCGGTCAGGGACAAAGGGGAGCTGCAGGAGTTCATCAAGCGCTGCTTTGAGGAGCAGCGCGAGGAGATGCGCAAGGAGATGTTGGCGCCTATGCTTTCGGCAATTGAAGGACTTGAGATCACCCAGAAGGCCCACGAAGCAAAGATCCAGGAGGTACAGAAAAGAGTCAGTCAGAACGAGGACGAGCTCGTGGGCCTGGCGGTGAGAGTGGAGCAGAACGAGGCGCTACACAAGAGGTGGGCGGGAAGACTCGAAGACCTGGAGAACAGGTCGAGGAGAAAGAATCTGCGAATCCTGGGTCTCCCTGAGGGAGTGGAGGGGGCCGATGCCGGTGCATACGCGAGCACGATGCTCGAGGCGATGATGGGCACGAGGCCGCTGGAGTTGGACGGGGCACATCGGGTGCTGGTGAAGAAGCCCAGACAAATGAGCCGCCAAGGGCGATGGTGGTGAGGTTCCACCGGTTCACGTACAGAGAGTGGGTCCTGTGATGGGCCAAGAAGGAGCAGAGCAGTAAGTGGGACAATGCAGAGATCCGAATATACCCGGACTGGAGCACGGAGGTTGCAAAGCAGAGAGCGGGTTTCAACCGGGCCAAAGCGGCGTTGTACCGGAAAGAAGTGAAATTCGGAATGCTGCAGCCAGCGCGATTGTGGGTCACATACAAGGGCCAACACTATTACTTTGAAACGCCTGAAGAGGCGTGGACCTTTGTACAGGCCGAAAAGTTGGACTCTAACTGAGGGTTTGTGAGGGTGGGGGGGATGTTTGAGGTTTGATGTGTGATGGTTGTTGTATATAGGGGGTCAATCACGCGCAGGAAATGTTACATGGGCTGGGGGAGAGAGACAAGGCCGTGACAGGAGCTGCGCCAGAGGGGGCGGAGCGGGCTTTGGAAAGCGCGGGTTTTTTTCCCGTGTGCGGGAAGAAAGGCGGGAAGGGGAACGAAGGAATGCATATTGAGTGGGAGACTCCCACACGGGGAGGTCAATGGGACAGCGGGGGAAGCCGGGGTCAGCAAGAGTCAGCTGACTTACGGGAGTGACATGGGGGGAGCAACAAAGCTAGACAGGGGTCTAGCGGGGGGCAGGGGAGGGGGGGGGAAGGGGAAGGGTTGCTGCTGCACTGGCCGAAAGGGAATGGGACACAGAAGAGGTGGTCGGGACGGGGGTCCCCGGTCTGGGGGACTGGAGGGTGAGGGAGGCGTGGACACGGGACTGGCCCAGAAAAGGAGATGGCTAGTCGGCGGGGGACAGGGGGGGGGGGGGGGGGGGAGCCCCTCCAATCCAGCTGATAACGTGGAATGTGAGGGGCCTGAATGGGCCGGTGAAGAGGGCTCGAGTGTTCGCGCACTTAAAGAGACTGAAGGCGGACGTGGTCATGCTCCAAGAGACACACCTGAAGGTGGCGGACCAGGTCAGGTTAAGAAAGGGATGGGGAGGACAGGTATTTCACTCAGGACTGGTCGCGAAGAATAGAGGGGTGGCAATATTGGTGGGAAAGTGGGTGTCATTTGAGGTCAAGACTATTGTAGCGGACAATGGAGGGCGATATGTAATGGTGAGCGGGAGGCTGCAAGGGACGTGGGTGGTGTTGGTAAACGTATACACCCCGAACTGGGATGATGCAGGATTCATGAAGCGCATGTTGGGGTGCATTCCGGACCTGGAGATAGGAGGCCTGATAATGGGAGGGGACTTCAATACAGTGTTGGATCCAGCACTGGACCGCTCCAAATCAAGGACTGGAAAGAGGCCGGCGGCGGCCAAGGTACTCAGGGAATTTATGGATCAGATGGGGGGAGTGGACCCATGGCGGTTTGCAAGGCCGCAGGCCAGGGAATTTTCTTTCTTCTCCCATGAACACAAAGCCTACTCCCAGATAGGTTTCTTTGTTCTGGGTAGGGCACTCATCCCGAGGGTGGAGGGGACGGAGTATTGGGCCATAGCCGTTTCAGACCATGCCCCGCACTGGGTGGAACTGGAGCTGGGAGAGGAGAGGGACCAACGCCCGTTGTGGCGGCTGGATGTGGGACTGCTGGCGGACGAGGTGGTGTGTGGGAAGGTGAGGGGGTGGTATGGGAGGCGTCGAAGGCGGTGATCAGGGGAGAGCTAATCTCCATTAGGACTCATAGGGAGAAGACAGAGGGTATGGAAAGGGAGAGGTTAGTGGGGGAGATTTTGAGGGTGGACAGGAGATACGCAGAGCCCCGGAGGAAAGATTACTTGGGGAAAGACGACGGCTCCAGACGGAGTTTGACCTGTTGACCACAGGGAAGGCGGAGGCACAGTGGAGGAAAGCGCAGGGGGTGACCTACGAGTATGGGGAAAAGGCTAGTCGGATGCTGGCACACCAGCTCCGTAAGAGGATGGCAGCGAGGGAAATAGGGGAAGTCCAAGATGGAAAGGGAGCCGCGGTTCGGAGTGCGACGAAAATAAACGAGGTATTTAAGGCCTTTTATGAAGAGCTGTACAGATCCCAGCCCCCTGCGGGGGAAGAGGGGATGAGACGATTCCTAGATCAACTGAGATTCCCGAGGGTGGAGGAGCAAGAGGTGGCTGGTTTGGGGGCACCAACTGGGTTGGAGGAGCTGAGCAAGGGTTTGGGGAGCATGCAGGCGGGGAAGGCCCCGGGACCGGACGGATTCCCGGTGGGGTTCTTCAGGAAGTACGTAGACCTGTTGGCCCCGCTACTGGTGAGGACCTTTAATGAGGCAAGAGGGGAGGGGACCCTGCCCCCGACAATGTCGGAAGCGACAATTTCTTTGATCCTAAAGCGGGACAAGGACACGCTGCAATGTGGATCGTACAGGCCGATCTCGCTCCTCAATGTGGATGCAAAGTTGTTGGCAAAAGTGCTGGCCACGAGGATCGAGGACTGTGTCCCGGGGGTAATCCACGAGGACCAGACGGGATTTGTAAAGGGCAGGCAACTAAACACCAATGTGCGGCGGCTCTTAAACGTGATAATCATGCCATCGGAGGAGGGAGAGGTGGAGATAGTGGCAGCTGTGGACGCGGAGAAGGCCTTTGACCGAGTAGAGTGGGAGTACCTCTGGGAGGTGCTGCGTAGGTTTGGGTTCGGGGTAGGGTTTATCAATTGGGTTAAGCTCCTTTACAGAGCCCCGATGGCGAGTGTAGTGACGAACCGGCGGAGGTCGGAGTACTTGCGACTGTACCGAGGGACGAGGCAGGGGTGCCCCCTGTCCACCCTGTTGTTCGCATTGGCGATCAAACCATTGGCCATGTCATTGAGGGAGTCTAATAAATGGAGGGGGGTGGTCCGAGGGGGAGAAGAGCATCGGGTGTCGCTATATGCGGATGACCTGTTGCTGTACGTGGCGGATCCAATGGAGGGGATGGTGGAGGTCATGCAGACTCTAAGGGAGTTTCGGGAGTTTTCGGGCTATAAGCTCAATGTAGGGAAGAGTGAGCTCTTTGTATTACAGGCGGGGGACCAAGAAAGAGGAATAGGGGACCTACCGCTGAGGAGGGCGGAGGGGAGCTTTTGGTATCTGGGGATCCAGATAGCCAGGAGTTGGGGGACCCTACATAAACTGAATCTGATGAGGTTGGTGGAGCAAATGGAGGAGGATTTCAAAAGATGGGACATGCTACCGCTCTCACTGGCAGGTAGAGTGCAGTCGGTCAAAATGGTGGTCCTTCCGAGGTTTCTGTTCGTGTTTCAGTGCCTTCCCATCGTGATCACTAAGGCCTTTTTTAAGAGAGTAGGCAGGGGTATTATGGGGTTTGTGTGGGCGAATAAGACCCCGAGAAGGAGAGGGTTCCTGGAACGCAGTAGGGACCGAGGAGGGTTGGCGCTGCCAAACCCGGGGAGCTACTACTGGGCAGCAAATGTGGCGATGATCCGCAAGTGGGTTATGGAGGGAGAGGGGGCGGCATGGAAGAGGATGGAGATGGCGTCCTGTAAAGGAACGAGCCTGGGGGCGTTGGTGATGGCACCGCTGCCGCTCTCGCCGACAAAGTATACCACGAGCCCGGTGGTGGCGGCAACGCTAAGGATCTGCGGCCAGTGGAGACGGCACAGGGGTGCAATGGGAGCATCGGTGTGGTCTCAGATCAGGGGTAACCACCGGTTTGTCCCGGGGAAGATGGACGGGGGGGTTCCAGAGCTGGCATCGGGCGGGGATTGGAAGAATGAGGGACCTGTTTATCGACGGCACGTTTGCGAGCCTAGGGGCACTGGAGGAGAAGTTCGAGTTACCCCCGGGAAATGCCTTGAGATATATGCAGGTGAGGGCGTTTGTGAGGCAACAGGTGAGGGAATTCCCGTTGCTCCCGGCACAAGAAGTCCAAGATAGGGTGATCTCGGGTGTATGGGTCGGGGAGGGCAAGGTGTCGGAAATACACCAGGAGTTGAAAGAGGGGGAAGCGCTGGTAGAAGAGTTGAAGGGTAAATGGGAGGAGTAGCTGGGGGAGGAGATCGAGGAAGGTCTGTGGGCTGATGCCCTAGGTAGGGTTAATTCCTCCTCCTCGTGTGCCAGGCTCAGCCTGATACAATTTAAGGTGGTCCACAGAGCGCACTTGACGGGGGCAAGGTTGAGTAGGTTCTTTGGGGTGGAGGACAGATGTGGAAGGTGCTCAGGGAGCCCGGCGAACCATGTCCATATGTTTTGGTCATGCCCGGCACTGGAGGGGTTCTGGAGAGGAGTGGCGGGAGCAATATCTCAGGTGGTGAAAGTCCAGGTCAAGCCAAGCTGGGGGCTAGCAATATTTGGAGTAGTGGACGAACCGGGAGTGCAGTAGGCGAAAGAGGCTGGCATTCTGGCCTTTGCATCCCTAGTAGCCCGACGAAGGATCTTGCTAATGTGGAAGGAGGCGAAGCCCCCCAGCCTGGAGGCCTGGATAAATGATATGGCTGGGTTCATAAAGTTGGAGAGGATTAAGTTCGCCTTGAGAGGGTCTGCGCAGGGGTTCTACAGGCGGTGGCAACCGTTCCTAGACTATCTCGCGGAGCGTTAGAGGAAGGTCGGTCAGCAGCAGCAGCAACCTTGGGGGGGAGGGGGGGACTGCCTGGGAGGGTGGATGGGCAAGAGATAACATGAAGGGTTGGGGAAACTGGCACGTACGGGAGAGGGCCAGTGTACAAAGCTGTGTAAATATATCATTTTGCCATGTATATATCTTGCTCTGCGCGATATCTCGTTCTTTTTGTTATGAGGGAGGGGGGGGGGGGTTATTGTTTGTAAGAGAGAAAAATTGTGTTAAAAAACTTTAATAAATATATTTTAAAAAAAAAAAGAATTTTTGGTCTCCCGGAGTTGGCTGATGCTGGCGCGTTTGTGGCGAGTTTGTTTCAGAAGCTTCTGGGAGGGGGCTTTTCCCGACCGTTGGAGGTGGACAGGGCATACAGAGCGATGGCGAGGAAGCCGCGGCCGGGGGACCGTCTGGTTCCACAGGTTTTTGACAAGGAGCGTGTTCTCCAGTGAGCCAAGCGTACGCGGAGCTGCAAATGGGACAATAGCATTTTGCGTGTTTATCAGGATCTGAGCGTGGAGGTGGCCAGAAGGAGGGCAGGCTTCAAACAGGATAAGGCGATCCTGTTCGAGAGAAAGGTGAAATTTGGGCTGCTATACCGGCGCGTCTTTGGGTTACGCACGAGGACCTGCGTAAGGGGAAGGGGGGGGAAGGAGGGGGGGGGAAGGAGGGGGGGAAGGAGGGGAAGGGGGAGGGGAAGGGGGGAGGGAAAGGGGGGGGAAAGGGGGGAAAAGGGGGGGAAGGGGGGAAAGGGGGGGAAGGGGGGGAAGGGGGGGAAGGGGGGGGAAAGGGGGGAAAGGGGGAAGGGGGGAAGGGGGGGAAAGGGGGGGAAGGAGGGGACGGGGGGAAAGGGGGGGAAGGGGGGAAGGGGGGGGAAGGGGGGAAAGGGGGAAGGGGGGAATGGGGGGGAGGGGGGGAAAGGGGGGAAAGGGTGGGGAGAAGGGGAGGGGGAGGAGGGGGGGGAGGGGGGAAGGGGGGAGGAGGGGGGAAGGAGGGGGGAAGGAGGGGAAGGGGGAGGGGAAGGGGGGGAACGGGAGGGGAAGGGGGGAAGGGGGGAAAGGGGGGAAGGGGGGAAGGGGGGAAGGAGGAGGGGAAGGGGAGGGGAAGGGGGGAAAGGGGGAAGGGGGAAAGGGGGGGGAAGGAGGGGGAAGGAGGGGAAGGGGGGAAAGGGGGGAAGGGGGGGAAGGTGGGGGGGAAGGGGGGGATTGGGGGAAAAGGGGGGGAAAGGGGGGGAAAGGGGGGGGAAAGGGGGGAAAGGGGGGAGGAAAGGGGGGAAAAGGGGGAAAAGGGGGAAGGGGGGAGGAAGGGGGGAAGGGGGAGGAAAGGGGGGAAAGGGGGGGAAAAGGGGGGAAGGAAGGGGAAAGGGGGGAAGGGGTGAAGGGGGGGAAGGGGGAAGGGGGAAAGGGGGGAAGGGGGGAAGGGGGGGAAGGGGGGAGGGGGGGGGAAAGGGGGGGTAAAGGGGGGGAAGGGGGGAAAGGGGGGGAAGGGGGGAAGGAAGGGGAAAGGGGGGAAGGAAGGGGAAAGGGGGGGAAGGAATGGGAAAGGGGGGGAAGGGGGGAAGGGGGGGAAGGGGGGAGGGGGGAAGGGGGAGGGGGGAAAGGGGGGAAGGGGGGAAAGGGGGGGAAGGGGGAAAGGGGGGGAAAGGGGGGGAAAGGGGGGAAGGGGAGGAAGGGGAAAGGGGGGAAGGGGGGAAGGGGGGGAGGGGGGGAAGGGGGGAGGGGGGAAGGGGAAGGGGGAGGGGGGAAGGGGGAAGGGGGGAGGGGGGAAGGGAGGAAGGGGGAGGAAGGGGGGGAAGGGGGGGAGGAAGGGGGAAAGGGGGGGAAGGGGGAGGAAAGGGGGGGGAAGGGGGGAAGGAGGGGGGGGGAGGGGAAGGGGGAAGGGGGGAAGGGGGGGAAGGGGGGAAGGGGGGAAGAAGGGGGAGGAAAGGGGGGAAGGGGGTGAAGGGGGGAGGGGGAAAGGGGGGGAAGGGGGGAGAAGAAGGGGGAGGAAAGGGGGGAAGGGGGTGAAGGGGGAGGGGGAAAGGGGGGGAAGGGGAAGGGGGAAAGGGGGGGAGGAGAGGGGAAAGGGGGGAAGGGTGGGGAAGGGGGAAGGGGGAGGGGGGAAGGGGGGAAGGGGGGGAGGGGGGAAGGGGGGAAGGGGGGAGGGGGGAGGGGGGGAAGGGGGGAAGGGGGAAGGGGGGAGGGGGAAAGGGGGGGAAGGGGGGAGAAAGGGGGGGAAGGGGCAGGGGGAAGGGAAGGGGGGAAGAGGGGGAAGAGGGGGGGAAGAGGGGGGAAGAGGGGGAAGAGGGGGGAAGGGGGGAAAGGGGGAGGGGGGGCAGGGGGGAAAGGGGGGGAGGGGGGAAAGGGGGGAGGGGGGAAAGGGGGGAGGGGGGGAAGGGGGGGAAGGAGGGGGGAAGGGGGGAGGGGGAAGGGGGGAAGGGGGGGAAGGGGGGGGAAAGGGGGCGGAGGGGGGGAGGGAAGAATGCGGGGGAGGGAAGAAGGGGGAGGGAAGAAGGGGGGAGGGAAGAAGGGGGGGAGGGAAGGGGGGAGGGAAGGGGGGGGAGGGAAGGGGGGGAGGGAGGGAAGGGGGGAGGGAAGGGGGGAGGGAAGGGGGGGAGGGAAGGGGGGAGGGAAGGAAGGGGGGAGGGAAGGGGGGGAGGGAAGGGGGGAGGAAAGGGGGAGGGAAAGGGGGAGGGAAGGGGGGAGGGAAGGAGGGGCAGGGAAGGGGGAGGGAAGGGGGGAAGGGAAGGGGGGGAAGGGGGGAAGGGAAGGGGGGAAAGGGGGGAAGGGGGGAGGGGGAAGGGGGGGAGGGGGGAGGGGGAGGGGGGAATGAGGGGAAGGGGGGAGGGGGGAAGGAGGGGAAGGGGGAGGGGGGGAAGGAGGGGAAGGGGGAAGGGGTGGAGGAAAGGGGGGAAGGAAAGGGGGGAAAGGGGGGGAAAGGGGGGGAAAGGGGGTGGGGGGAAGGGGGTGGGGGGGAAGGGGGTGGGGGGGAAGGGGGTGGGGGGGAAGGGGGGTGGGGGGGAAGGGGGGTGGGGGGGAAGGGGGGTGGGGGGGAAGGGGGGTGGGGGGGAAGGGGGGTGGGGGGGAGGGGGGTGGGGGGGAGGGGGGGTGGGGGGGAGAAGGGAGTGGGGGGGGGAAGGGAGTGTGGGGGGGGAGTTACTCTGCTGACGAGGGAGGGACTTAGGTTTCGGGACAGAGAGGAGGTCGGGGGTGGGGGCTGCCAGGAGGCGGGGTGATGGAGGCGCGGCGCATGGGTTAGAGGTTGGCCCAGGAAAGGGGATGGCTGATCGGCGGAGGGCGGTGGGGGGGGAGCATGGTGCCCCCCAACTAGGCAGATAACCTGGAATGTCAGAGGGTTGAATGGACCGGTTAAGAGGGCACGTGTGTTCGCGCATCTGAGGGCTCTGAAGGCGGACGTGGTAATGTTACAGGAGACACACCTGAAAGTGGCTGATCAAGTCAGGCTAAGGAAGGGTTGGGTCAGTCAGGTCTTTCATTCGGGGCTGGACACCAAGACTAGAGGGGCGACGATTTTGATCAACAAGCAGGTGGGCAGTATAGTCTCGGACGGGGGGGGGCCATTATGTCATGGTTAGCGGTAAGCTGGAGGGGAGGAAGGTAATCTTGGTTAACGTGTACGCGCCAAACTGGGACGATGTGAAATTTATAAAGTGGGTGCTGAGGAAGCTACCTGACCTCGACTCGCACAAGTTGGTTATGGGAGGGAATTTTAATACAGTCATTGACCCCAGCCTGGACCGGTCATGTTCGAAAACGGGGAGGGTGCCAGCAATGGCAAAGGAACTGATAGGGTTCATGGAACAAATGGGGGGGGTTGACCCGTGGAGGTTTAGGCAGCCGACGGGGAGGGAGTTTTCTTTTTATTTGCAT
This sequence comes from Scyliorhinus torazame, assembly GCF_047496885.1. NCBI lineage: Eukaryota > Metazoa > Chordata > Chondrichthyes > Carcharhiniformes > Scyliorhinidae > Scyliorhinus > Scyliorhinus torazame. The sequence goes on from NC_092716.1 coordinate 229,089,545, forward strand.
GTTCACAAGGTTTATTCCCGGCCTGACTTTTTCGTTTTGAGCAGGGATTTACTGGCAGGGGTGGTGGACTCCAGGTACTCGGCCATCACTATTTTGGATCATGCCCCACACTGGGTGGAACTGCAGGTCAGTGAGGAGAGCTTCCAGCTCTCTCTGTTGGTGGACGAGGCGGTGTGCGAGAGGTTGAGGAAGTGCATACAGAACTACCTGCAGGTTAATGACACGGGGGAAGTCTCAGCAGCGGTGGTCTGGGAGGCGCTGAAGGCGGTGGTGAGAGGGGAGCTGATTTCGATCCGGGCTCATAGGGACAGGGCGGATAGGGCAGAGACGGACCGACTGGTTAAGGAGATCTTACAGATAAACAGGAGATATGCGGTGACCCCGGGGATGGAGTTCTTAAGGGAACGTCGGAGGCTGCAGGAGGTGTTCGGGGTGCTGTCCACAGGTAAGGCAGAATGCTGGCACAGCAGCTTAGGAAGAGGGAGACGGCCAGGGAAATAGAGAAGGTGGTTGATGGCGATGAGAATTTGATAGGGGACTTGGCAGGGCTAAACAGGGCGTTCAGGGACTTTTACAGTGGGCTCTATTGTTCGGAACCCCCCACGGGGCCTGAGGGGATGAGACACTTTTTGGACTGACTGACCTTCCCAAGGCTGGGTAGGGAGCTGGGGGCCCCAATTAGGGCCGAAGAAATAGTTGAGGGCTTGAAGGCAATGCAGTCGAGTAAAGCTCCGGGGCCAGACGGGTATTCGGTGGAATTCTATATGACGTTCTCGGGGATTTTAGGGTCGTTGCTGGTCAAGGTTTTCAATGAGGCAAGGGATAGAGGGGTGCTGCCCCCAACGATGTCACAGGCCACTATTTCGTTGATATTGAAGCGGGACAAGAACCCGGAGCTATGCGGTTCATATAGCCGATCTCACTGCTTGATGTGGACGCCAAGTTGCTGGCCAAAGTTTTGGCCACCAGGATTGAAGATTGTGTGCCGGATGTGATTATGGAGGATCAAACCGGGTTTGTCAAGGGCAGGCAGTTGGTGGCCAATATAACAAGGCTGCTCAATGTGATTATGATGCCCCCAGAGAATAGGGAGGTTGAGGTAGTTGTGCCAATGGATATGGAAAAGGCTACCGTTTAGGTTAGTAGGGGACAGTTTCAGGTACTTAGGGATACAAGTGGCGCGCGACTGGAGACGTTTACACAACTTGAACTTGTCCCGGTTGGTTGAACAGATAAAGCGTGAGTTTCGGAGATGGGATGCGCTCCCGCTGTCGTTGGCTGAGAGTGCAGACGGTCAAAATGACGCTCCTACCGAGATTTTTATTCGTATTTCAGCGTCTCCCAATTTTCATCCCGCGGTCCTTTTTTAAGAGGGTTAACAAAATCATCCTGGGCTTTGTGTGGGCGGGTAAGTCCCGCGAGTGAAGAAGGGGATGCTCGGGGTGCTTGCCCTACCGAATTTCAGTAATTATTACTGGCCGGCTAACATTGCCATGATAAGGAAGTGGGTGGTGGGGGCGGGGTCGGTTTGGGAGCGGATGGAGGCAGCTTCATGTAGGGGCACCAGTCTGAGGGCGTTGATAACAACACCTCTGCCGTTCCCGCTGCCGAGGTACTCCACCAGCCCCGTGGTGGTGAAGGCCCTGAGGATCTGGGGTCAGTGGAGGAGGTATGTTGGAGCAGTGAGAGGATCGGTTTGGTCCCTAATATGTGACAATCACCGGTTTACCCCGGTACAGTGAAAAGTATTTTTCTGCGAGCAGCTCAACAGATCATTAAGTACATGGGAAGAAAAGAAAATACATAATAGGGCAACACAGCATATACAATGTAACTACATAAGCAATGGCATCGGATGAAGCATACAGGGTGTAGTGTTAATGAGGTCAGTCCATAAGAGGGTCATTTAGGAGTCTGGTGACAGTGGGGAAGAAGCTGTTTTTGAGTCTGTTTGTGCGTGTTCTCAGACTTCTGTATCTCCTGCCCGATGGAAGAAGTTGGAAGAGTGAGTAAGCCGGGTGGGAGGGATCTTTGATTATGCTGCCCGCTTTCCCCAGGCAGCGGGAGGTGTAGATGGAGTCAATGGATGGGAGGCAGGTTCGTGTGATGGACTGGGCGGTGTTCCCGACTCTCTGAAGTTTCTTGCGGTCCTGGGCCGCGCAGTTGCCATACCAGGCTGTGATGCAGCCCGATAGGATGCTTTCTGTGGTGCATTTGTAAAAGTAGGTAAGGGTTAATGTGGACATGCCGAATTTCCTTCGTTTCCTAAGGAAGTATAGGTGCTATTGTGCTTTCTTGGTGGTAGCGTCGACGTGGATGGACCAGGACAGATTTTTGGAGATGTGCACCCCTAGGAATTTGAAACTGCTAATCATCTCCACCTCGGCCCCGTTGATGCTGACAGGGGTGTGTACAGTACTTTGCTTCCTGAAGTCAATGACCAGCTCTTTAGTTTTGCTGGCATTTAGGGAGAGATTGTTGTCGCTGTACCACTCCACTAGGTTCTCTATCTCCCGCCTGTATTCTGACTCGTCGTTATTCGAGATCCGGCCCACTATGGTCGTATCGTCAGCAAACTTGTAAATGGAGTTGGAACCAAGTTTTGCCACGCAGTCGTGTGTGTACAGGGAGTAGAGTAGGGGGCTAAGTACGCAGCCTTGCGGGGCCCCGGTGTTGAGGATCATTGTGGAGGAGGTGTCGTTGTTCATTCTTACTGATTGTGGTCTGTTGGTCAGAAAATCGAGGATCCAGTTGCAGAGTGGGGAGCCAAATCCTAGGTTTTGGAGCTTTGATATGAGCTTGGCTAGGATAATGGTGTTGACGGCGGAGCTGTAGTCAATCAATAGGAGTCTGATGTGGGAGTCCTTGTTTTCGAGATGCTCTAGGGATGAGTGTAGGGCCAGGGAAATGGCGTCTGATGTGGACCGGTTGCAGCGGTATGCGAATTGCGGTGGATCAAGGCGTTCTGGGAGTATGGAGGTGATGCGCTTCATGATCAACCTCTCGAAGCACTTCATTACGACTGACGTCAGGGCCACTGGACGGTAGTCATTGAGGCACATTGCCTGGTTCTTCTTTGGTACCGGAGCTCATGGAGAGGAGGAAGGCCGATGTCTTGGCCTTCGCCTCTCTGATTGCACGGCAACAAATTTTGCTGGAGTGGCGGTCGGCATCGCCACCGGGGTAGCAGCATGGTTGGGTGACCTGTATGACTTCCTGCGGTTAGAGAAGATAAAGTATGAGTTAAGCAGGGGAGTTTGTGAAAAGGTGGGGGATGTTTGTGACTGTGTTTGAGGAGCTGTTCGGCGCAAGGGGGTAGGGGGGTGAAAAAGGAGAAAAATCTGTACAAACTGTATAGTTGATTGTTGGGAAGAATGTTTCCCGGGGTGTTTGTTTGCTGTAACCTACTTTGATACAGGTTTGAATAAAATGCGTTAACAAAAAATAGGAGTCAAAGCAATGTGACACTAGTGTCAGTTGCTGACTCCCCTGTTCTTTGCATATTTGAGTACTCACAAAACATCAAAGCCAAATTTAATTTCTTGGCATATATCGGCAACAGCACCACATGACAAATGGCTGTTATCCCACAAACGAGTGAACTGGAATTAATTCTATGCATGTAGGATAGTAAGCCAAGGCACTCGCAATTGAAAGGAGATAGATAATAAAATAGCAATTCTCTTACTGTCAGTAGCAAGGAACACCAGCCGAGGCCAAAAACATTTACGGCTACCAACTATAATTGAATTTTCTGTATTCATTCCATATCGCTGAGAGTAACAAATGATCAAGCATTGGTTCTCAGTGTCCCCAACCTTCAAAGTTACATCACTGCCTATTCTTTGCTGCACCACGCAAAAAAACTTTAGTCAAAAATAGTTATTGTAATATTTTAATACAAAACATGTATCTTGAATGCCTGTAAAAATAGAATATTGCATCAGAAGTCGTTAATCATGCTTTGATGTGAAAAAATACAAAGCACCTTTGTCCTATTTATAGAAATTATGGTGACGGTTTCTTATATTTCCATAAAACACATGGGTTTGAAACCCAATTTCACTCGCTGAAAACATGCTGCTATTTACTTGAGTACACATGCCACAGATTTTAGTTTTTTGTCTCAGCCAAGCATCTGACAAGGAGCCCAAACCATTCAATTCAAATCAAAACAACTTGTGGGATGTTTTTCGAATGTGTGCTTCATTTGTTTGGTCCAGTTGGATTCTGCAAAATATTTTTCAGTCTGGCTTCAAGTTGGAGAAGCCTTTGGAGAGTGAGTGTCAGACCAGCTCGTTTCCAAATGTAAGCACAATTTTATGGAATAGTTCTGGCTATTTGCTATTTACTTAAGGAGATTGTTAAGTTATTCTAAAATCCTTTTTTCATTGGTGCAGAGTCATAGGGCCAGTTACAGCACAGAAAGTAGTAATTTGGGTCCATGCCAGCTCTCCACAGAGCAGTCCCAGTCAGACACATTCCCTAGCTTGATCCTGGAGCCCTATAGGTTTATTTCCTCCAAGTGACCATCCAATTTCCTTTTGAAATCATTGATTGTGTCCATTCCCACTACTCTTGTGAGCAATGAGTTCCAGGTCATTACCATTCGCTGCATAAAAATGTTCCTCCTCATATTCCCCCTATTTCTCGTACCACAACCTTAAATCTGTGCCCCTTAGTCTTTGTAAAATCAACTATTAGGAACAGTTTTTTGTGGCCTACCTTATCCAAACCTGTCATAACTTTTGCTCTAAGGAGAACAACCCCGGCAGAAATTGCTTTTTTTAATCTAAAAACTAGCAATGACCTGCAAAGTATTTGATGGGAAATTAGTATATTTAATGAATTCCACCATCTCATGTAATCCTCTCTTGCTATCCTCCCCGTGCCACCCCCTGTTACCATCTTCTCCCTTCTACTCTTCCCATGTCATCCCAATCTCATGCCATTTCATCCTTTCCACATCACCCCACTGACGCCATCCCCTTTCTTGCACTAATGACATACTATTGCTTGTTTATTACAATTAAAATTGAAGAAATACAAGATATTGATTGCATCATAATTGCATTTACACCACTAAGTTAATTAAACAGCAATGTGTGTGCAATATGTTAACACAATTGCATATACTAAATTTTGCATTCTCAATTCTATCCCTTCAATTTCCATCCAGAAACCGCACATCAGTGAAGCAAGTGAATGATTATCATTCAGATTCCCCCAATGAATGTGTGTTGCATCAGTCCTTTTGCTCAGAAATGAGATATTTAGGCAGGTACTCCCATGTAGCAATTGCAGAAATTTGTGACATGTTGCTGCTGAAGGTTATGCTCTGCCAAATCACTTCATCACTTACCCTCGTTATCATTACACAATCCCCTGCAAGTGTTATACAACACTCTGGGCAGTAAACCATTCTGTGATCACTCTCCATGCAGTTCTGTGAATGGCAGACTGGGAGGACACAGAGTGCCAAACCTGATGTGTTTCCTGTTAACAACAAATCCCTTTTTCTGTTACATTTGGAAAACAAATGCCTTTTTATGCTATACTTGGAAAGCAGAATTCCAAGGCTTGAATTTTTAAGATGGAGGGGAACAGAATCCCACCCCACCCCCCCCCCCCCCCGATGTAATTTTACGCTCTAGTGATTGGCATAAGATGATATTTCCACCCTCACTCGGGAGTAAGTCCCAACTTAGAGTTCTGCTGGCCGATAAGATTGACCGACAGTTCTCCAGTCCACTAGTCACAGAACTGCAGAGGCTGGAAAAGGCACAGCAGAGAGCCACCTAGAACTAAGTTCAGAGACCCAGAGGACGGGTAAGTATCAGGGGTTCCAGGGCGGGGAGGGTACAGAACAGCTGGGAGTCATAAGGGGAATACTGAATGTTTTGGGGCTAGTGGGGGGAAAGAGGTCTGGAGGTTACTGGGCCTTCAGGGTAGGTTGCCACTTAGACAGAAGGAGTTTTCTGAATATGTTGCCACCCCCACCTTCCTGCCTGAGATCGAACTTTGTTTGGCAAGTTAAGGATCTTAACTGAGGCAAAGGGGGCTTCTTATCCAAGTCCCTGCCCGTCCCAACATAAAATCGCAACCAGGGCGAGCAGGCTCTCTTCCCCCCGACAGCCTCAAAACCCATAAGGTTTGGGGGGGGGCCTCCACGATGGCGCAGTGTTTAGCATTGCTGCCTACGGTGCTGAGAACCCTGGTTCAATCCCAGCCCTGAGTCACTGTCCGTGTGGAGTTTGCACATTCACCCCATGTCTGCGTGGGTTTCACCCCCACAACCCAAATGTGCACAGGTTCGGTGGATTGGCCAAGCTAAATTGCCTCTTAATTGGAAAAAAATAATTTGGTACTCTAAATTTATTTTTAAAAATATGGGGGGGGCATAATATTCTGGACATTACAAACAAAGAAAAGTACAGGACAGGAACAGGCCCTTTGGCCCTCCAAGCCTGCCCCCACCAAGCTTTCCGTCTAACCTAAAACCTTCTACACTTGCGGGGTCCACATCCCTCAAGGTTCTCTTTTCCAGAAACAAAATCAACAATGCCCTGCCCTGCTGCTTAAAAGTGAGAGGTGTACTATAATTCAGGTCGTCAAAGGCTCTGGAACAGTGACACTGTATTGTAAAATTGTCTTGTAATAGCTAACAAACCACATCAACATAATCAAAGCATATTTCACATTCTTAGGATATTCCAAAGTACTTGACAGCCAATACATTACTGTAGTAACTGTAGCGTTATAGGCAAATTGGCAGTTAAACCGGACACAGCAATGAGATAAATTAATTACCAGTTAATCTGTTTTTGGTAGTGTTGGTCAAGAGATGAATTTTGGACAGGACACTGCATGGGAGAACTTTCATTCTCTTCTTCAATTAGTGTCACAGATACTTTCACATTTAATTGAGCATGTGCACAAGGCCTCATTTTAACATTTCATCAAAAAGACTCGTTAATTGCCCGAGTTGCAGTGCACTATCAATATTGAACCCGAGTGTCAGTGCAGAGTATGTATTCCATTCTTGGAATGGAATCCGAACCCACAACCTTCTGACTCTGGAGATTGAACGCAGGGTGACAACATACAACATTGAGATTCTACATTCACTTTACAACTACAATGACAACTACAATGACAATCATTATTAGTGTTGAGTTCCCAATGAGCACTGAGTTTCAGCCGTGTTACAAAGCTACGGGGGGCTGGGTTCTCCACTGGCAGGATTCTGCATTGCGCCGGCAGTGCACCCACGCCTGGGAATTTCCCGATGGTGTGGGGCTGCCCACAATGGGAAACTCCATTGGCCAGCTGGCAGATAAGAAAACCCCGCTGCCGGCGGGGGAGCACCGCACAAGTGGGACGGAGAATCCCACCCATGTTGTTTTGAAAACCTTTACCTGAATACCATGCTTCCTCATCATTTACTGTCCCTTCCCTTCCATTCCCACTTTTTGCCCAATTAAATAGATCTAGAGGTCAGAATTTTACCCCAAGCCCCCACCATCCTAAAAAATCAGGCCATACATTCTTCTTCAGGTTTGCAAAGCTAGATTTCTTCTATCAAAAGCATTGCCGACAATGAAACAAGATGTCAACCATATTTATACCTTTTTCCCTCACCATAATGCAAGAATTGGAAGCTGGTACATGATTCACCATGACAAAATGTATTGCTTTCATAGAACTATAGAATTTACAGTGCAAGAGGTCATCATTCGGCCCATCGGGTCCGCAGCGGACCTTGGAAAGAGCACCCTACTTAAGCCCACACCTCCACCCTATCCCAGTAACCCCACCTAACCTTGTTTTTGGACACTAAGGGCAATTTTCCATGGCCAATCCACCTAACCTACACATCTTTAGACTGTGGAAAGGAACCGGAGCACTCGGAGGAAACCCATGGAGACACGGGAAGAACGTGCAGACTCCACACAGACAGTGACCCAAGCCGGGAATCGAATCTGGGACCCTGGAGCTGTGAAGCAACTTAAGTCACGTCTCTTCCTTCTTCGCTCCAGTGAGAAAAGCCCTAGCTCCCTCAACCTTTCTTCATAAGACATGCCCTCCAGTCCAGGCAGCATCCTGGTAAATCTCCTCTGCACCCTCTCCAAAGCGTCCACATCCTTTCTATAATGAGGCGACCTGAACCGGACACAATATTCCAAGTGTGGTCTAACCAGGGTTTTATAAAGCTGCAGCAAAACCTCGCGGCTCTTAAACTCAATAACCCTGTTAATGAAAGCCAACACACCATACACCTTCTTAACACCCCTATCAACCTGGCGGAATACCTTCCATCCACTACCACTCGCTTGTTTTCTTTCGGCCAGCCAATTCTGTATCCTGACAGCCAAATTTCCCTGTATCCCATGTCCCCTAACTTTCTGAATGAGCCTACCATGGGGAACCTTATCAAATGCTACTGCACATCAGAGCCCTATGTATGATGGCTGATATTTGAAGCAGTACAGAAATCATGCAAAGCAATCCTTGTAGAGCCGGGTTTCAAACTCTATCATTTTTAATTGAAAAGGAGTTGATCTAAGTATCACCTTTAGAATAAGTGAATATTGCCATATTTCCAACTTTAAAAAAAATTAATTTACGGGATGTGGGCATTGCTGCTTAGGCCAGCATTTATTGCCCATCCCTAGTTGTCCTTCAGAAGGTGGTGATAAGTTGCCTTCTTGAACCGCTGCCGTCCTTCAGTGGTAATTGCAGTGGTAACACTCATTAATGCTTTGTTAACGTCACACAATATGACTCATTTTTCAACCTCGGAAAAGATTAAAGGCTATCGATTTCTAATGGTATAGTAGTAAATGCTAAAGTTTTCTCTCACATTTCTTAACTGGCCTGTTTGTTGCACTGTGATTTCTTTAAGATTGCTGTGTGGCCACAGGCACATGCATCTCAAAGAAAATGTTGGTTGTGCGTGGTCGGTTTATCCTGTGCAGTATGTTCTGGATTGCTTTGCAGTTGCTCATGCAGGTTGTTTGGAGGAAACATTGATAAGTGCTGTAATCAGACCCTAGGTTGAATAATAGTATATACTAGCAGCAGTTAGGACTCTTTTTTTTTGCACCAACCCCCTGTTCCAATTTTATTCCAACCAGGCCACCGGGATACAGCTATTTGGTAACAAGAAAAAACCCTCCAGACCGTGGCTCATGGTGTGAGGGACCCACACAGTGATATGGTAGCAAACTTTGAGGCGCAGGAGCTCTAAAACAAAGCGATAACCCAGCATTTCTAAATCTACAATTATGTTGTTTTCATATCATGTATTCATCACTTAAGTCCCCAAACACCAGTAAGACTATAATAAGCAAAGTGTCAACATTGAGTTCAGCAACTTTAGACTGTGACCTTTCGCCTCCATCTTAAACTGCTTTTTAAAAAAAACAATCTATACATTTATTGTCTCAATGCGATAATCCTCCCTTGCCCACCCCCACCATACCTGGCCATCTGTCTCGTGTTCTTAAGGTTGTTACATCTTTTTGAAATCTCTCCTAGCTAATTTAATATCAAACACATTTTTCCCCCTCCTTAGTTCTGACGAAGAGTCAGACTGACTCAAAACTTTAACTCTGTTTTCTCTTTATATAGATGCTGCCAGACATGCTGAACTTTTCCAGCATTCTCTGTTCTTGTACCAAATAAACTATGCTTTTTAAGGGAAAAATATCCATGCCACTAGACATTTTATTTCAAACCATGTGTTATTTTGAATCATTAGTCGATAGCACAGTTAGAATTTCATTATGCAACAGTTTAAGAGCGGGCTTTACCGGCCTCGCCACACCTGACGGTGATGCGACAAGGCCATTAAATCTCGGGAGAGGACCCTTGTGAAATTCGCAATGCTTGACACATCTCGCAAGATTCAACCCAATCTCCCGAGGCATCACACCTGAATCTTGCCCTCACTGGGTGTGATCCAGATCAGCATATTTAAATTAGGATTCTCCGGCTCCGGTTTTTCGGCGGGGGCGGGAATCGCGTCGCGCCAGTAGGGGGCCGTTGGCAGCGCCCCCCCCCCCCGGCGATTCTCCGCCCCGCGATGGGCCAAGTGGCCGCCTGTTTTCGGCCGGTCCTGCCGGCGTAAATTAGATCAGGTCCTGAACGACGGGACCTGGCTCTGCGGGCGGCCTGCGGAGTCCTCGGGGGGGGACACGGGAGGATCAGGCCCCGAGAGGGGGCCCCCCACGGTGGCCTGGGCCACGATCGGGGTCCACCGATCCGGGGTGGGCCTGTGCCGTGGGGGCACTCTTTCCCTCCTCTCCGGCCAGTGTAACAGTCCGCCATGGCCAGCATGGAGAAGAACCCCCCTGCGCATGCGCTGGGATGACGGCAGCACATGCTGGAGCTCCCGTGCATGCGCCAACTCGCGGCGGCTGGTGGAGGCCCTTCGGCGCCTGTTGGTGTGGCGCCAAGCCCTTCGGCACCGGCTGGCGAGGCGCCAACCCCGCTGGCGCCGGCCTAGCCCCTGAAGGTGCGGAGGATTCCGCACCTTCTGGGCTGCCCGACGCCGGAGTGGTTCACACCACTCCTCCGCGCCGGTTAGGGGAGAATCCCGCCCCATATTCGCCTGGGGCCCAGGACCTAATGGCACCTGGGGGGACGGGAGGTCTCCTTGGCCATTGGAACCCCCAGTTGGTCGGGCTCTGGGCATGGTGGTACCCTGGCGCTCCCGCTGGCACCTGGGCATCTTGGCACTGCCAGCCTGGCAGTGCCAATGTGCCCAGGTTGCCAATGCCAGGGATCAGGCCTGGGGTGCCTTGCCCTTAAGAGGTGGGGTGGGAGGGGGGCTCGAGGATTCCGGAAGAGGCAAGTTGGGTGTAATGAGGTAGTCCAGAGGCTGCTGGGGTCACTGAGGGGGGTCAAAAGATTGGGGTTGCCCTTAAAAATGGTGCTCCAATTTGGAAGTACTCTTCTTGCACTGGCAAGCTGAACATGTCAGTGCATAAAATTATGTAAGTGCGGCCTTGACGGGGCGTTCCTCACTGAGGCAAAAGAAACAAAGCAAACTGCGGTTTAATAGCGACACTGAGAAACACCCCACTAAACGTGCCCAAAAGTGGCCTTTAAAGAGGGTTCCTCGATAGTTTAAAAAACAAGTTGGTGGCGGGTGGGCTCAATCAGAGCCTTCCTTGCCAGCTTACGTAGTGGGACCTACCCCTTCAATTATTTTTGTCTATCAGCCAAACTATATTGCAGAGAAAACCAGCATTGGAGCCGGTGACTTCTGCGCTGTTTCTTCTGTGCGAGGTGCCATTCTGCCAAAAAATCTGAAAATTCCAGAAGGATTGTGAACTGTGAGGAGGATAGTAATAGACAATAAGAGGCTATAGACAGGCTGGTGGAATGGACAGACATGTGGCAGATGAAATTTAGCATACATTAGCATGAAATGATACATTTTGGTCATAAGAATGAGGAGAGGTGACACAAAATAAAAGAAACAGTTGCAAAGGAAATGCAGGAGCATGTGTATACGTGTGTGGGTGTATATGTACATAAATCATTGAAGGTGGCAGGAGAGATTGAAAAAGCAGTTAATAAATTATAATGAATTCTGTTTTTTTATAAATAGGGGCAGAGTACAAAAGCAACCAAGTTATGAACCTTCATAAAACACGAGTGCAGCCTTAACGGGAAGGACGTGAAGGTTTGAGAAAAGATTTATGAGAATGGTTCCGAGTATGAGACTTCAGTTATGTGGATAGATTGGTGAAACTGGGGCTGTTCTCCTTGGAGAAGAGAAGGATGAGAGGAGGGCTGGGATTCTCTGCCGGCGAGATTCTCCGTTATGCCGACGCCCGGGGGTTTCCCGACGGCGTGGGGCTGCCCCACAATGGGAAACCTCATTGGCCGGCCGGCGTAACGGAGAGTTCCGCCGGCCGGTTGGGGCAGAAATGTGGCGCGGCGGGGTGGAGAATCCAGCCCGAGATTTGTTGAACATGACCAAAGATTTTGGATAGAGTAAAGAGGGAGAAACTGCTCACATCAGCAGAAGGTCGAGAACTGTAAGGTGATTAACAAAAGAACCAGAGGCGACATGACAAAAAACTTCTTTCTGCAACAAGTGGATTGGATCAGGAATGCCCTGCCTGAGTGTGTGGTGGAGACAGTTTTAATTGTGGTTTTCAAAAGGAAAATGGATAATTATTTGAAGAGAAAAGATTTTTCAAGACCACAGGGAAAAGGCAGAGAAGTGGGTCAAGCTCAGTTGCTGCTGCAGAGAGCTGGCACAGAGACAATGTGCTGAATGGCCTCCTTCTGTGCTGAAACAGTTTATGATTCTAGTATGGATATACATTCAAGGAATTTGATAAACACATGAGGAAAAGAAAGGTGAAGATAAAAATAATAATCTTTATTAGTGTCACAAGTAGGCTTACATTAACACTGCAATGAAGTTACTGTGAAAATGGATCCTGATAGTGTGATCAAGAGGGTGGGAGGAGACTTGTGTGGAAAATAAACACCAACATAGATGAGGTGGGCCTTATGGCAGGTTTCTGTGCAGTAAATTCCATGTAAATCTGCCAGCAGTGAACACAAACACTATTCTGCGTTTCACAGCGCCGGGCCATCACAGCCGAGGAATTGATTTTCAGTCGGCAAACACAGCAGGGTGCAGAGGGTGAGAAGGGTGTTCCTGGAGCGGAGTAGAGATATGGGGGGGGGGGGGGGGGCTGGCGCTGCCCAACCTCTGTGGGTACTACTGGGCCGCCAATGCGACGATGGTGTGCAAGTGGGTGATGGAGGGGGAGGGGGCTGCATGGAAGAGGCTGGAGACGGCGTCTTGTCTGGGTACAAGTCTGGGGCGCTGGCAACGGCGCCGCTGCCGCTCCCTCCAAGGAGGTATACCACGTGCCCGGTGGTGGTGGCGGTCCTCAAAATTTGGGGGCAGTGGAGGCGGCATAGGGGGGAAGTTGGGGCCTCGGCGTGGATCCCATTACGGGCGAACCACCGGTTCACCCCAGGAAGAACAAGTGGAGGGTTTTCGGGGTGGCACAGGGCAGGGATACGAAAGTTGGGGGACCTGTTTGTGGACGGGAAGTTTGCGAGCTTGGGTGAGCTGGAGGAGAAGTACGGGCTCCCCCCCGGGGAACACCTTCAGGTACTTACAGGTAAGGGCGTTTGCCAGACGGCAGGTGGTGGAATTCCCGCGGCTACTGCCATACACAGTACAGGACAGGGTGCTCTCGGGGGGGGGGTGGGTGGGAGTGGGGAAGATCTCGGAAACTTACCAGGTGATGCAGGAGGAGGAGGAGGCCTCGGTGGTAGAGTTGAAAGGTAAGTGGGAGGAGGAGTTGGGAGAGGAGATTGAAGAGGGGACATGGGCAGATGCCCTAGGGAGGGTGAACTCTTCCTCTTTGTGCGCGAGGCTCAGCCTCATACAGTTTAAGGTGCTGCACAGGCACACATGACCGGGACAAGGATGAGCCGGTTCTTTGGGGGTGAGGACAGGTGTGTTAGGTGCTCAGGGAGCCCAGCAAATCACACCCATATGTTCTGTGCATGCCCAGCGCTGGAGGAATTTTGGAAGGGCGTAGCAAGGACGGTGTCGAGGGTGGTAGGATCCAGGGTCAAACCGGACTGGGAGCTCGCAATATTTGGGGTGGCAGAGGAGCCGGGAGTGCAGGAGGCAAAAGAGGCCGGAATTCTGGCCTTTGCGTCCCTGGTACCCCGGCGAAGGATTCTCCTTCAGTGGAAAGATGCAAGGCCCCCAAGCGTGGAATCCTGGATCAGCGATATGGCAGGGTTCATTAAATTGGAGAGGGTGAAATTCGCCTTGAGAGGGTCGGTACAAGGGTTCTTTAGGCGGTGGCAACCGTTCTTAGACTTTCTGGCAGAACGATAGACATTGGTCAATGGCAGCAGCAGCTCGGGGGGGGGGGGGGGGGGGGGGTTACTTTATTTTTGTTTATGTTATTTACACTGGAGGGTCTGAGGGGGTGTATACACCTATTGTGTTAAGTCGGGGTGTTAATGTTAATTTATTATTTATGTACAGGGGGGGAGGGGTTGCTTTTTCAGATTGTGTTTTGTACTTAACCCTGTTGGGTTATTTTTTTCTTTCTCATTATGTTATTGATATTTTATGAAAACCTTTAATAAAAAATTTTTTTTTTTTTTAAAAACACAGCAGGGTGTTTGGGGATATTGATGATGCTTTATAGAATAATAGAAAAATCATAGAATCCCTACAGTGCGGAAGGATGACATTCGGCCCATCGAGTTTGCACCGACCCTCTGAAGGAATACCATACCTAGGCCCATTACCCCACCCTACCCAGTAACCCCACCTAACCTTTTGGACACTAAGGGGCAATTTAGCATGGCCAATCGACCTAATCTGCACATCTTTGGACTGTGGGAGGAAACTGGAGCACCCGGAGGAAACCCACGTAGACACGGGGAGAATGCAAACTCTAGATAGTCACTGAAGGTCAGAATCGAACCTGGATCCCTCGTTCTGTGAGGCAGCAGTGCTAACACTGTGCCACCATGCCACCCTTCAGATCCTGGAAACATTGAACTTGAAAGAACTTTAATGAGAACGTTGTGTGCAGAGAGTTGATAGGTCTGTATTTGTTACAGTCAGGGAGCTGTAGGGTCACTGCTGTTGCTGCTGTGGTACATTGACTCAAAGACATACATCAGCAGGAGTCCAAGATTTTCTCTCCATCACCTCTAAAATCAGATCATGGAGAAGATTTTGAAAAGCTCTTACTCAAATCTTAATTTGCGACAGACAGTACAGGGGTGTAGGCAATAGTCTGAGTGCGCTGGCTCTGAACTGCAACACTGTAAAGACAAGCGGTGGGATTCTCAGTCGGCGGGATCCTCTGCTTCGCCGGCAGCGCACCCACGCCCACAGGATTCCCGACTGCATGGGATGGCCACAATGGGAAACCCCATTGGCTGGTTGCCGGTACAGAGGATCCCGCTGCCGATGGGGGCATGCCGCGCTTGAAAACGGGGATGGCGGGACGGAGAATCCCGCTCAACGTGTTTGAGCAGGACTTGAATTTTGACCTACTTCCTATTAACCTTGCATCTCATATTGCCAGATGTACCAGGTTGAGCAACGGCGATGTGTGATTGCTGGATTTTCTGAGGTTAATTATTTTACAGAAGGGAAGAAAGTTTCAGGAAATAATTATGGTGGAGCTTGCTCCCCACATTGTTAAAGATAGAACTTTTTGTTCACTTGTATTGGTGGCTGAATAACATTTTTAATGACAGAAGCATTTAGTTCCAGTGCAAGTGACTCTGACCAGAGTGAGGAGCTTTTCAACACGCCCTCCCACTCTCAGCATAGGCCACATGCACCCACTGCAAGAGGCAAGAGCTCAGCTGAAACTCTTCTCAAGTCACTTCTGTCTTAAAGTGAAATTTGCAAAAACCCAGCCGTCCACTCGTCCAGACGCCAGATTACCAAACATTTTCATAAAGAAACCTAGGAACAAACGCACGTCTGTGCTGATCCAAGTAACATGGAGTTAGACCAGCCTCTTCTCAAGATCTCTCCCGCAGATAATGGATGGTCAATCAGCAAATGAGAGATTATCATCCAGCGGTGAATAGGAGACACCAGAGTAGCGCTACATCACTACCCAGACATAGCTGCAGAGAATGCCGACAAGGACAGCCATGCTGCTACAAAGAACACCATGGACAAAAAATTAGCACATTCAAACATGAATCCACTACCTGAACTATTTCAGAGGAGCTTTGCAATACACGCAAGTTTATTGCATGCTCCACAACTTTGCTATCTTGATGATTCAGCCTTTACCAACTCCTGGGCAGCAACATGTAATGAGGAGAAGGAAAAGGAGGAGGAGAGGCAATGACTACCAGAGCTCCAATCTTCCCAAGCTCTCAGGGAGGAGCTCTTCAACTAAATCAACCCCCAGTTCCCAAACTGTCCGACATCATTCGCACACTTCCAACAACCACAATGCAATCGTTTTCCTTCGCTGTTGGTCTACTTGGGCTCAATCTCGTCTGAATCACAAGGTTATGAGCCCATACCAGGAATTGTGCACAAAATGAAGGCTGAAATGCCAGTGAAATACTGAGTGAATGCTGCGCTGTAAAAGTTGCCATCTTTCAGATGAAACTTGAACCAAGGCCACATCTGCCTTTCTCAGGTCAACATAAAAAATCCCACAGCACAATCTCAAAGAACAGATGGGGAGTTATGCTCTATGCCCTTGCCAATATGTATTCCACAATCAACATCACAAAAACAGATTATCCGTTCATTATCACATTGTTGTTTGAGGAAATTTGTTGCACACAAATAGACTGCTGTGTTTTCTACATTCCAACAGTGACTACACTACAAAACTATTTCAAAAGGACTGCAAATGGTATTGGGATGTTGTGAAATGTGCGAGATAAATGCATGTCTTTTTTCTTATTTATGCAACTTGCCCTTACTTAATTGCAAGGATAAACACAAACACCACATCCAGGATAAACAAAAACAATTATCAAATAAATTACATCAGCATTAACAAAAGAAAATCTAATCATCCTGATGCCTGTCTGGTGTGTTCATATTCACCCTTGTTGCTCCTTTGAAGTATTTCCCCAATGACTCCAGCTTGGGGTTTCCATTGAGTACAATTTAGATTAATCTGGAGGATGACCTTAAACACTTCGAGAACTAGAGGCATGGTTGCAGACTGAAGCGTTTTGACGTCGGCTGCAGTAATCTGTGCCGGCTAGTTGAGTGACACCACTAACTGCTTTGGAGGAATATCTGGTAGGGGAACAGACAGACTGTCATAACTGCAGTTGCCACACCCATGGCCACTCTCCTCAGGTAGCATCTTAGTGCACCCATGGCTAATCTGGAGAAGTGCCAATACACTCTGGAAGCCACTTTTAATAGTAGTGCCCAAATACCTATAATTAATATTAACGTATTTAAATGAGGTTCCTGACCTTCCAGGGAGTGAACCTCGTTACGTCAATAGTGAGAAGGCGGGACAATTTCAATCTGACACCTCACTGCGAGCTTCCCGGTTTTGGCCTCCTGTGGGATTTTGTGCCATTTGCAAACCCCGACCAATGTAGCTGTCACGTTCTATATATTGGCTGAAGTGAATGATGAACTACAGAACATCTAGTTTAAATAATTTATTGTGGAACAACTGTGTGATAACTAGGATAAATAAAATAATAAACTACTAACACTAAATAACTATTGTAGAGCTACTGCAAAATACATCTATCCTCCAGCACAACCTACTACCAACTCCCAGACTACAGGGTCACATGGTGCGCTTACACTGCTGCCTACTGGTCGGAGCTCTTTCATAATATTATGTACAAACTTACTTTATGCATATCATCACAGTAGGTCAAGTCATTAGTTTGAAAGTTCAAAATACATTTTGGTCTGGATCTGCCTTTCTTTGTTGAGTTAGTTGTGGAGTGGGAATACCATTCAACATTATGAATCATTATTAATTGTTTTTAAACTGTTGCAATTATTAAAGGGCACCATTACTTTACTGCAACATGCGCCAGCAGCTTCAGGGATGTCAGCAGCTCAAACTGCTCCCAAACATCTGCACACATCCTGGAGGTCATTTTAGTAGACGTCAGGGATAGAAAAACAAGAGTAAGAAGTCCCATAAGCAGCAATTGAAGTTGCTGGTGCTGTATATATATATGTTATTAGAACATAAGAACATAAGAACGAGGAGCAGGAGTAGGCCATCTGGCCCCTCGAGCCTGCTCCACCATTCAATGAGATCATGGCTGATCTTTTGTGGACTCAGCTCCACTTTCCGGCCCGAACACCATAACCCTTAATCCCTTTATTCTTCAAAAAACTATCTATCTTTATCTTAAAAACATTTAATGAAGGAGCCTCTACTACTTCACTGGGCAAGGAATTCCATAGATTCACAACCCTTTGGGTGAAGAAGTTCCTCCTAAACTCAGTTCTAAATCTACTTCCCCTTATTTTGAGGCTATGCCCCCTAGTTCTGCTTTCACCCGCCAGTGGAAACAACCTGCCCGCATCTATCCTATCTATTCCCTTCATAATCTTATATGTTTCTATAAGATCCCCCCTCATCCTTCTAAATTCCAACGAGTACAGTCCCAGTCTACTCAACCTCTCCTCGTAATTCAACCCCTTCAGCTCTGGGATTAACCTAGTGAATCTCCTCTGCACACCCTCCAGTGCCAGTACGTCCTTTCTCAAGTAAGGAGACCAAAACTGAACACAATACTCCAGGTGTGGCCTCACTAACACCTTATACAATTGCAGCATAACCTCCCTAGTCTTAAACTCCATCCCTCTAGCAATGAAGGACAAAATTCCGTTTGCCTTCTTAATCACCTGTTGCACCTGTAAATCAACTTTCTGCGACTCATGCACTAGCACACCCAGGTCTCTCTGCACAGCAGCATGTTTTAATAGTTTATCATTTAAATAATAATCCCTTTTGCTGTTATTCCTACCAAAATGGATAACCTCACATTTGTCAACATTGTATTCCATCTGCCAGACTCTAGCCCATTCACTTAGCCTATTCAAATCCCTCTGCAGACTTCCAGTATCCTCTGCACTTTTTGCTTTACCACTTATCTTAGTGTCGTCTGCAAACTTGGACACATTGCCCTTGGTCCCCAACTCCAAATCATCTATGTAAATTGTGAACAGTTGTGGGCCCAACACTGATCCCTGAGGGACACCACTAGCTACTGATTGCCAACCAGAGAAACACCCATTAATCCCCACTCTTTGCTTTCTATTAATTAACCAATCCTCTATCCATGCTACTACTTTGTAAATAAATGTTATTTCTTTGTATCCTTTGAGTATCCTTGAAACTCGTGCTGGATTCTTCGTGGCCCTCACAAAAGATCTCGTCCTCACTGGGCATGACCCAGATCAGCATATTTAAATGAGCCGTGTGCTCATTTAAATATGCGTTCACTGGATTATCCAAGTGCCCGGTACTCAACAACCATGTCTGGCAGACGTCGCCAGGGTTCCGTTTAGTACTGGCCCACACAAACATGGACCAGCCATAATGGTACCTTTTGGGGGGGGGGGGGCTCTCCCAGACCATTGAAGACCCCCGGGTGGTCGGGCACAGGGCAGATTTGCATGCCAGCACTCCCCCTGGCACTGCCAGGCTGACAGGGGCACTACCAGGTTTCCCAGGTGCCAGGTTTGCAATGCCAGGGATCAGGTCCGGGAGGCCTTACCAGGTAGAGGCGTGTGAGGGGGTTTCCTGTGGGCCTCCCCAAGGTTGAGGGGGATTGAAAGGTGGGGTGTGGGGGGGGGGGTTGGGGGGAGATCAGATCAGCCAGAAAAAATGGCACATCGATCTGCAAGGGGCCTTTTCTCTGAGTGTGGCCTCAGGGGAGGGAACCTCCCACAAAGAAACTCCACAAGGCCGAAAAAACAGTAAAGAACAATATGTTTCTCAGTGCTCCAGCTGCCGAGAAACATGCTGCTAAACACACCCAAAACCAGACATAGAAACTTTTCGGTGAATTGCGCCCGCTATATCTTATTGCTCTTGCTTTGACCATATTCTGAATCCTTTCTGCAACTACTTAGTGCTTCTCCTGTGACCTTAGCCATATTTTGAGCCGTGCTCGACCATGGCCATTTTAAATTCCTCTATTTGCTTTCTGGCCTACTGTGATGCTCTACACTGCTCCAGTTTGGGCCCTTTGAAACTAAGTACTTCCTAACTCCTAAGCTGACAAACCTCATTTTAAAAACCTTTGCTGAAAAATAATACAATCTCCACGGGTTTAAATTTGCCTGTACCCTTTGGTGCGACTAAGCTCAGATACCCCCTCTGATGTGTCCTGTGTCTCCATCTCGGAGTCAGAGTCTGCTGCCTCTGTCATCTCGGCGTCTCTATCTCCACCCGGTTCTGTAACGACCTGTGCAGGCTTTGAGTGAGGCACCAGAGGAAGATTGTGAGGACTACTTTCCATTGTCTCTGGTCTCTGTGGCTGTAGAAATGAGCTCCGGGGGCGAGGAATCTTTGGAAGGGATAGTCTTCTGGACCGAACGTGGTCTACATGTTTGTGCTGGAGATGACCCTGGGCTTGCATCTGGTAAGGTATAGGGCCCGTTTGGCGAAAGATTACGCCAGGGACCCACTGGGCACCACCAGCAAAATTCCGAACGAACACTGGGTCACCAGGCGCAAACTGCCGAATCGGCCGATGCCGAGAAAAACCCTGTCCCTGCCGTTCTTGTGTGCGGCGTACTTTTGCGCCAATGTCCGGGAAAACCATACTAAGGCGGGTGCGAAGTCTCTGGCCCATTAGGAGTTCTGCGGGAGCTACCCCAGTCACCGCATGGGGGGTGGTCCTATACGAAAACAAAAAGCGAGCCAGTCTTGTGTCCATTGACCCGGAAGACTGCTTCTTTAGGCCTCGTTTGAATGCCTGCACTGCGTGTTCCGCCAACCCATTTGAAGCCGGGTGGTAAGGGGTAGTGCGGATATGGCGTATGCCATTCATCTTCATGAACCTCGCAAACTCCTCACTGGTGAATGGAGTGCCGTTATCCGTGACCAGCACCTCGGGGAGGCCATGCGTACTAAAAGACAAACGCATCTTCTCAATTGTTGCGCAGGACGTTGTGCCTGACACCTTATGCACCTCTAGCCATTTAGACTGGGCGTCGATTAATAAAAGGAACACAGATCCTTGAAAAGGGCCGGCGAAATCAACATGCAAGCGCGCCCAAGGCCGCCCTGGCCATTCCCAGTGATGTCGGGGCGCGGCTGGCGGAAGCTTCTGATGCTCCTGACAAATGGAGTAGTTTTGGGCCACCTTCTCAATGTCAGCGTCGAGGCCTGGCCACCAAACATAACTCCGGGCCAACATTTTCATTTTGGTCATACCTGGACGCCCATTGTGCGTCTCTTAGTATCAGCTCCTGTCCTTTTTCCGAGACAATCACACGCGTCCCCCACGAGAGGATGCCGTCTTCCACGCTGAATTCTGACAGCTTGGAGGAAAATGCCCGCAACTCACCTGGGAGCTGTCTATGCTGCCCACCATACAGAACTATGTGTCGAACCTTTGACAGGACTGGCTCCGTCTGGGTCCACTCACGGATCTGTGATGCCGTGACAGGCAAGGTGTCCATAAAATTTAGGGTTGCAACCACCTTACCGGTCGTGGGGGTTGACATGGGGCCGGTCGATAAAGGCAATCGGCTCAGTGCGTCGGCATTCGCTATCTGCGTTCCTGATTTGTGCTCCAGAGAATACTCGTATACAGCGAGCAACAAAGCCCAGCGCTGGATCCGTGCGGTAGCAATGGGCGGTATTGGCTTATTCTCTCTGAAAAGTCCCAGCAGAGGCTTATGATCAGTCACGATAGTGAAGTGGCGGCCATACACGTACTGGTGGAAACGTTTCACCGCAAAGTCCACTGCCAGGCCCTCCTTCTCGATCTGCGCGTACATTTTTTCCGCTGCAGTCAATGTGCGGGAGGCGAAAGCTATTGGCCGCTCGGCCCCGTTCTCCATCTTGTGGGACAGGGCGGCCCCAATACCATACGGGAATGCATCACATGTAACGAGCAAAGGCTTTCCAGGATCATAGTGGGTTAGTAACCCAGACGATGACAATTGTTGTTTTACCCGCCGGAAAGCGGTTTCTTGCGGCTGACCCCAAACCCAGGTGTGATTTTTCTTTAGCAGAAGATGCAATGGGGCCAGCGTAGTTGCCAGATTGGGGAGGAACTTCCCGTAATAGTTTACGAGGCCGAGAAAAGAACGAAGATGCAAAGTGTCAGTCGGGGCGGGGGCCTGTTGAATCGCACGCACCTTCTCTGCGACGGGTGCACCCGATAACCCAGGTAGACTACTTCCTTCGCCTGAAAGTCGCACGTTGTGCGACGTAAACGGACTCCAGCCTCCGAAAAGTGTCTAAGGACAGCCTCCAGATTTTCCAAATGTTCCTGCTCTGATGTCCCTGTGATCAAAACGTCATCTAAGTAGACAGCGACACGCGGTAAACCCCTCAAAATGCCCTCCATAATGCGTTGAAAAGTAGCGCAGGCAGAGGATACTCCAAAGGGCAAACGTGTATATTCATACAGGCCCCGGTGTGTATTAATCATTACATATGGTCGGGAGGCAGGGTCCTGCTCCAACTGTAGGTAGGCGTGACTCATATCGAATTTTGTGAACGAGAGTCCACCTGCACGCTTTGCGTAGAGATCCTCTATGCGAGGCATTGGATATCGGTCGAGTCGGGAAGCCGTATTCACTGTAAGTTTATAGTCGCCGCACAAGCGAACTGTGGCATCTGGCTTCATTACAGGTGCAATTGGTGCTACCCAGTTAGCGAAACGGACGGGCCTGATAATACCCAAAGTTTCCAAACAAGTGAGCTCCCCTTCTACCTGCTCGAGCAAGGCGTAAGGCACCGGCCGCGCCCGGAAATAGCGCGGCGTAGCTCCTGGTTCGACTTGGATACGGGCTACAGCCCCTTTTATTTTCCCCAAACCAGGCTGGAATACATCTGGGTATCGTCCTAGCACCTCAGTCAACCCTCCAGAAACTGTTTGGGGGATGTGCTGCCACTGCAAGCACAAATGGCGCAACCAGTCCCGACCCAACAGGCTGGGCCCATGGCCGCGCACCACGTTATGTGGGAAATGCCCCTCCTGGCATCCATAAACAACAGGGGTCATCGTAGTTCCTGCAATGTCCAATGGTTCCCCCGTGTAGGTGGCCAACCTGGCCAGTGTGTCGGTTAATGTAAGGGTCTGTATACCCTGCTTGATGCGGTCGAATGTCCTCTGGGCGATCACGGAGACCGCTGCGCCAGTATCCAACTCCATCTCAAGCGGGTGACCATTGACCCGTACTGTCACTTTAATGGGGGCCACACGGGGAGCTGCCACACAATGCAGCTGCAGGCAGTCGTCCTCCATCTCCACGTCCTCAGGAGTAGTCGGCGCAGGTTCATCCACATGGAAGGTACGGCCCCTGGGCTGGTCCCAGTTTCGGTCGGAACGACGGCGCCTCCGCCGCCCCAGGACTGGCATCCGCGACAGGGCTGGCGCCTACAAGTCTGACACAGACATGGCTCCTCATCCATTGATTCTGGAGAAGGCTCCCTTCGGGGAGGAATGTCCGACGGCCACTGGCGTCGATCCGGACGTCGCCTCTCCCAAGGTACCGCAGGAGTGCGGGGGGACATTTTCGGACGGAAGGGGTTGCGCCCCAAGGCATGCACCTCCATTCCCTCATGCTTGATAAATCTGTTGGAATTCTTTGAAGATGTAACTAGGACAGTTGAGAAGGGGGAGCCAGTCGATGTGGTATATTGCGACTTTCAGAAGGTGTTTGACAAAGTCCCGCATAAGAGATTATTGTGCAAGATTAAAGCTCATGGGATTGGGGGGAAGTGTATTGAGGTGGATAGAAAACTGGTTGGCAGAGAGGAAACAAAGAGTAGGGATTAATGGGTCCTTTTCAAATTGGCAGGCAGTAACTAATGGGGTGTCACAGGGATCGATGCTGGGACCCCAGCTATTCACAATATATATTAATGATTTGGATGAGGGAACAAAATATAACACCAACGTTTGCAGATGATACCAAGTTGGGTGGGAGGATGAACAGTGATGAGGATGTAGAGATCCTACAGCATGATCTGGATAGGTTGGACGAGTGGGCAAATCAATGGCAGATGCAGTATAATTTGTTATTCACTTTGGAAGCAAAAACAGGAAGACAGATTACTACCTGAATGGTTGTAAATTGTGAGAGGGGAGTGTGCAATGGGCCCTGGGTGTCCTTGTACACCAGTCACTGAAGGAAAGCATGCAGATGCAGCAGGCGGTAAAGAAGGCTAATGGTATGTTGGCCTTCAATGCGAGAGGTTTCGAGTGTAGGAGCAGGGATGTGTTGTAATTATACAGGGCTTTGGTGAGGCCACACTTAGAATATCATGTGCAGTTTTGGTCTCCTTTTCTGAGGAAGGATGTTCTTGCTCTCAAGGGAGTGCAGCAAAGGTTTACCAGACTGATTCCAGGGATGGGGGGACTGTCATATGAGGAGAGATTGACTAGGTTAGGATTGTTCTTGCAGGAGTTCAGAAGAATGAGGAAGGATCTCATAGAGACTTATAAAATTCTAACAGGACTAGACAGGATAGATGCAGGGAAGATGTTCCCGATGGTGGGTGGTTCCAGAACCAGGTGTCACAAAATGAGGATTCAGGGTAAACCATTTCAGACAGAGATGAGGAGGCATTTCTTCACACAAAGAGTGGTGAGCCTGTGAAATTCATTACCACAGGAAGTGGTTGATGATAAAACATTGAATATATTTAAGGGCAGCACGGTAGCATTGTGGATAGCACAATTGCTTCACAGCTCCAGGATCCCAGGTTCGATTCCAGCTTGGGTCACTGTCTGTGCTGAGTCTGCACATCCTCCCCGTGTGTGCGTGGGTTTCCTCCGGGTGCTCCGGTTTCCTCCCACAGTCCAAAGATGTGCGGGTTAGGTGGATTGGCCATGCTAAATTGCCCTTAGTGTCCAAAATTGCCCTTAGTGTTGGGTGGGGTTACTGGGTTATGGGGATAGGGTGGAGGTGTTGACCTTGGGTAGGGTGCTCTTTCCAAGAGCCGGTGCAGACTCGATGGGCCGAATGGCCTACTTCTGCACTGTAAATTCTATGATAATCTATGATATTCAAGAGGCGGCAAGATATAGCACTTGCGGTGAATGAGATCAAAGGTTATGGGGAGAAAGTAGGACTGGGCTATTGAGTTGGCCATGATTGTGATAAATTGCAGAGCAGGTTCGAAGGGTCCAAAGGCCTCCTCCTATGTTCTATGTATTTATGTATTACCAAACAGATTGAACGGTTTTTGATTTGGTCACATGCAGCCAATTAGGTATTTATTTAATTTATCCCATTTTAACTAATCACAATTTTTGTTAATTGCCATGTGTTGTTTTATGGTATGATATCTGAATTGGAATGGATTTTGCTTATTGTCACGTGTACCAAGGTACAGTGAAAAATATTTTTCTGCGAGCAACTCAACAGATCATTAAGTACATGAAAAGAAAAGGAAATAAATGAAAATACTTCTGAGGTTTAATGTCTCTGGAGCAACACTTTCATTTTGATTGTCATAATATGACAGAATCATGCTAGATGCAAGATTTTAATTGGTATGGATGTTAAGAGTTTGATCACAATAACTAAAATTATGGTCTCAGAGAAACAATGCTACAGCACTTTTTCCATTCAAGTCCAATGTATCAATAACCTAGCTCTAAAGTGAAAATGACACAAATTAAGCCCAAGAGTGAGAACACAGCTTTTGCTATGTTCTAAAAACTACAAAGGAAATGCAACATATCAGAGGTTAGGCTAAAGGGCTGAAGTGGTGTCAGGCATTTTAACCACTATCAATGATCTGACATCCACCCAGCAGCATGCTATGTATAGCACCAGGCAGCATTAAAGTTTCATGGCGGAGCTTCCATTTCCCATAACATGTAGTGAGTAAATATGCTTCTAGTTATCATTTTTGAGACTGAATTGCAATATGTGCAATTTCCTTCATGATGAATGAAAGCTGATTTCTTGCTGGCAATAAACCTTTGAGAGCAATAAACAAATATGTATATGTCCACCCAATAAACTTTGCACATTACAATGCACTAGATATGCCTTCGATGATAAACTTTTGTCAATTTAAATAAACTTCACTATTCATTGGTTATTCACTGATATATTCTCAAGCAGGTTCCTTCTCTTCTCATCATCACAATACGAAGCTGGAGTGCTGGAGCGTCCCTTTCACAGTTTGACCATCAACTTGCAGCCAGCGATTGATTTCAACAATGGGTGTAGACATAATGGTCATTCACACACTGTATGGAAATGTATTCCTTGTTGACTGGCATAAACAATAGTTGTATGTATCACCTGCAAGGGCGTCTGGGACAAACTGATTCTTTATCGAGATACTGGTAGAAGGGGAGGAGGGTTTCAAATGCAACTTCAATCTGAACTGGAATTTACCCCACTACTAATTTGATAGGTTAACTAATGGACGCCATCTAACGGAAATGAAACAGAGTCCCACGTCAAGCATGTTTAGCCGGATGTTTCTCGATCCCGCTTTCTAACAGGATTGTTTTATTTCAGGGCCTTAGCAGGTGACACCCCCACCCCTCCGAGGTCGCACTTAATCTCATTTCCTGCACTGAGGAGCTCCACCCGAGACCCCCCCCCCCCCGCCCCACACACACAATGTGACCTCTCCCACACCCCACCTAATAAGGGCAGAACACCCCAGGCACGATCCCCAGCTCGGGTAAAATGCCAACTGGGCACCTTGGCACTGCCAGCCTGGCAATGCCCTGTCAGGCTGGTGGTGCCACCTGGACACCCTGGTAGTGCCAGGGTGCCATGCTGACAGCGCCATAGTTGCATCGGGGGTGCTAGGGTACCCTAGCACCACCTTGCTCAGAGCCTAGGAGACCCCCCCCCCCCTCCCCCAGTGCCTTTCTGCCTTGTCCTCATTTGTGGAGATCTGTGTTGAACGGCATTTGCCTGGGGTCTTCAAGGGATTATATCCCAACGCCTTGGTGCAAATTAAAGTGTAACTTGCCAAATAGCAATCCTGCCCGAGATCCCGTAAGGCGCAGCAAGCCGGGTAAATCTCACGAGAAGCCTCTTGTCGGACACTGCACGGCCGTTAGCTCGCGCCCAATATCTTCATTGAGAATATCATTTCTCCATTAATAGTTCCAAAAGTCCTACCCTCCCAAATGAAACCAGATATCATTAGCTCCATATCTTGAACTAGTGACAGCAAAACAGTCAGTTACCCCATTGTGTATTGATTGCTTTTATGATGCAAAAGGTGTGTTATCAGGAAATTAAACTTGTTCAGCTGCTATAGTCCTCTCAAAATAAAAAAGACGATTTATAGTTATGGAAAATGCAGATGCAAAAATTGAGCATCCAACTGCTGCAGGACTGGATTGGGAGAATTTTTATTATTAATTTAAAGCAAAAGAATTCAAGTTCTGTACTTAAAATAGTGGCAGAAACATACATGTAAGGAGATTTCTTGCACTGGATGTACGGCAGGCAAATGTAGGCAGCTCGTACCCTTCCTCCAGGTCCTCCAACCTCACAAACCTACCCCCTCTGAACAAGTCACCATATCGCTCCATTCCTGCTCGCTGCCACCCCCGAAACCTCGCATCCAACCCGACGCAAACCTATGATGATGACAGATCGGTGCCCACACCGAGGGACCCTCCAGTCCCAAATGCTGCCTTCACTGCCGCCACACCCTTAAGGTCAACACCCCCACTGGGCTCACGGAGAGAACGGCACAGGCGCTGACAACAAAGACCTCATACTCTTTCCCCTACATGATGCCGCCTCTATCCAACCCCACGCCGACCCCTCCTAGACCACAACCCATTTCCTAACCATGGCAATGTTTGCCGCTCAGTAGTAATTCATCACGTTTGGCAGCGCTAGTCCTTGTCCCCCCCCCTCGAGGAAAACCCTCCTAACCCGCGGGGTCTTCCCCATCGACACAAACCCAGAGATCAACGCATTAACCTTCTTGAAAAATGACTTTGGGATGAAGACTAGGAGGTTCTGAAACACGAGCAGAAACCTTGGCAGCACTGTCATTTTTACTGTTTGTATCCGTCCCGCCAACGACAGCAACAGCAGATCCCACCTATTAAAGTCTCCTTTCATGCTCCACCAGCCGAGTCATTATCAGCTTGTGCAGATGCGCCCAACCCTGAGTCACCTGGATGCCCAAGTATCTAGGGAGCGTGGCTGGGAACAGCTCGAACGTCCCATCCCACCCCCACGCCACCCCCCACTCCGCTGTCCACCCTCCCAGCACACACCACCCACCCCCGGCACACACCTCCGTGCTTCCTGCCTGTTTCACTGCAGGACGCTGGTCTGGGTTGGCATTATCAGTGGGCCTGATCCATGGGATGGAGGATGACAAAGACAGGGCGGTGTGTGGTGGTGGAACATGCACCGAGTAGGCCAGGCCACATGGCTCCCCCACCCCGTCCCCTCTGGTAGCCCTGGCCTCTGCCCACCTCCAATGCCCGCACCCCACACACTAGCAGCTTCACACCGCCCCACCTGGCACACCATTCAGACAGAGCACCGAGTCAGGTCTCAGTGTTGGTGAACAGGTATTTATTGTGATTATATACAAGTATTGTGCCCTAGCCCCTATCGCTAACCTATATGCTTCACCCATGTCAACTTAACAGGTATCTAACTTTCTCGCCTTGTGTGCCCAAACGCTCCATCTAGATGGGTCCCAAGGCAGTACATCGGAAGTTATGGAGGCCTGCTGCATTCCCGTTTCCTTGGTCCCCTCTGGCGGCCGTCCACTGCAGCGGCCGGGCCCAAGGGCCCCGCCTGACTACCAGGTGCCGTGGTTTCACCCTGTTCTGCCCACTGCCCATTGGATGCACCAGGGATAGTTGTGGGGGGATTCAGAGGCGCTGTGGTGTTCAGACACCTCCCTTTAGGAAGTCACCGGCAAGAACCCCCTTAACCTTCTTCTCCCTCAGGGTGCCAGCTGTGTCCCGGGTTACGCCTTGAGAAAAGGGTGAGGCCCGCTTTCGTCACAACCAGGATATCAATTCTCACAGCCATGAAGCACAGACTGTGCCACATCCCTCCGGGACTGGGGTACATCCATCTGGACCGTGCCACGTCCCTCAGTGACTCTGCCAGGTCCCTCTGTGTCTGGTTCAGGTCAACCAGTGGCAGGCAAATGCTCTCGGCGCCCGCAGCCATGGCCCGTTGTGACTGCGCCAATCCCTGGAGCGCCGCTGCGATATCCATGTGATTGTTGTACATGTCTGCCTGAGACTGGCGGCCCTGTCCTGTGCTTTGGCCACTGCCTGCACAGAGTGATCCAGGCCTTGGACATCTTGACCCATGGTCGATACCGTTGCATCCAAGGCCTCCAGTCTTCCCCTGCTCCCGGCCACCTTTTCCTCAGGGTACAAATAATGCACAGTGTGAGACATGCGGTCGCAGGCAGGACAGGGTCCGCGGCTGGTGTCTTGTGTGTGCAGAGCACCCAGCCATGGTGGGCAACATGGGTATTAGCATGTGGTGGGGTGCCGCAGACTGCTGGCGGGTGAGATTTGATCACCCTCTTAGAGGCGGGGGCTACGCATATGTGTGACAGAGGTGGTGCCAGGGGCGTGGTGATGGTGGTGACAGCCCTGGCTGGCCTGGGGCAGTTGTCCATCTTCGCCCAGAGCTGCCTACCGGTCCACCTGGTGAGGGCCACATGGGAGGGTGATGGGTGTGTGGGACAGGGGTTGGTGCCAGGGGCATGATGGTGGTGACTCACCTTGGCTGCCATGAAGAGGTCGTGCAGCTTTGTGCTGGCGGTTCTGGCGGTGGGGCTCCCGGCCTCTGCCACCTGCGCCCAGGCCCGGTTGACATCTGCGGGTGGTGGCTTCCTTTCCACACCGGGGAACAGGGTGTTCCGTCTTCCCTACATGTCATCCAACAGGGTCTCTAGCTCAGCATCAGCAAACCTCAGTGTTGCTCTTCAGGACGCATCTTCTTAGCTGGAATGTGAGTTTGGGGGAAGTGGAGTGCTTGTCAAGCTCTTGAGTGCCATTCCCGACCACGGTGTATCACACGCCAGCATCGTTGGAATTGCACTAGTTCCACATGGTGTCAGTGCTAGCCCATTAGGATGTCCTGAGTCGCTCCGGGACTGGGGCCGCAGAACTCACGTGATTCAGTCCCAGCTTCAGCACTCAGGGCGCGATCTTCCGACCATGATGCACCGGAATAGCATCTTGCAGCGGCGCAACGTGGCCGGTCAAAGCCGGGAGGCCCCACTCCCGGGATCCACCCAGCTTGCAACGCCTCGTGAGATTCAACGCAATCTCACGAGACGTTGCAAGGAGAATCCCACGCACAATGGGCGGGATCACTTTTTGGCAAATCTGCATATTAGAGCGAGGCTGTAAGCATACACTAATGTGCAGATTTCCAAGGTACCTGAGGCTTTGGGATTCAATTCCTTCGGCTCGGGAACCTCGGGTTTAATGCTGACAGGTGGCACTGCCAGGATGCCAGGTTGGCACTGCCAAGGTGCCAAGCTGGCATTTTGTGTATTGCCCACCGTGGGTGTTGGGGGATGTGAGGGGGGGGGCAGTGGACCGTCCCTCTTTCGCTACAACGGGCCGTTCTGGCGAGCAGAGCTCCAGTTGTAAAAAACGGGGCTATGTTTCCCGTTTAGGCTCCTTATTCAACACGAATAGCGTTGAATAGCCACATGTTTCTTGGCACTGCGAGTGCCGGGAATCATGCGGCTAAACGCGCTCATTAGAGAGCTTTGTTCCCTTTTGGGAAGATCACACTCTTAGTCTCTGAAATGGAGAATTCCGCCCAATGCGTTTCAGGGATAGAAAAATAGTTGAGAAACGTCTGTGTTTAACTTCTAATCAATTTTTAAAAATAGACTAGCTAGGGCAAGTGGATTTTTCTTGTTTCTAATTTACCTCTTATTGAACACTGAAGGTATCAGTGATCAAGTATCTGCTGATGAAAAATATATTACCGTAATATCCTCCACTCTTTCTAGATTTTGCATCAGGGAAGCCACCTGTTTAATGATCTATTGACCTTGGCAACACTGCTAATGTAGTTTCAGAGGAAACTCCCCAACTGAAATTATGCCCTGTGGTCCAATACTGAGAAAGTTACTTCAGTAACATTTAATTTACATACCTCAGATGAGAGCGGAGCACAGCATTTCTGGTCCATTACATAATATTTTAGTTAATTCAGGATGTAACAAAAGTTCCAGGCCAGATGGTCATTCTTGGAATTAATCTGCATTGGCGTTTCTCAAAGGTAAGGCAAATAGAACTCTAAATAATATTAGCAGACGTCATTCTTTGGAACTTGAGAGACAAAATTAGTGTATCCTGTATGGACTGCAATATTACCTCAACTAGCAACTTGAAAAAAAGAATAATTATGTGGAGGATGTGGCTTGAATGTAAAAATTCTGTTAAAAAAAACCCCGCCTTACAATTTAGCTAGTTTTACATGCTGAACATGGTTACTGCTGTACCAAATGTGGTTGACAGGTCTGACTTCCTAAACTAAACAGTTCTAACTGGGGGCTTTATGTCCACTGTATAGTTAGTTATCTTTGGACCTTTTTTAAAAAAAAAATGTTTTATTGAAATTTTTTTCCCAAACAACAATTTTTCCCCTCTTACAAAGCAAACACAACAATAACAATACAGAAATTTTTAACAATACACAAGTAACAAAACCCCATTATCTTTGACCTAAACTAAACTAACCCCCCCCCCCCTTCCCCCTGGGTTGCTGCTGCTGGTCATCTGTCTTCCCTCTAACGTTCCCCTAGGTAGTCGAGAAATGGCTGCCACCGCTTGGTGAACCCTTGAGCCGATCCTCTCAGGGCAAACTTTATCTGCTCCAGTTTAATGAACCCCGCCATATCATTTACCCAGGCCTCCAGTGTAGGGGGGTTTCGCCTCCTTCCACATGAGTAGGATCCTGCGCCGGGCTACTAGGGACACCAAGGCCACAACATCGGCCTCTTTCGCCTCCTGCACTCCCGGCTCTTCCGCAACTCCAAATAGAGCTAACCCCCAGCCTGGTTTGACCCGGGCCTTCACCACCCGCGAAATCACTCCCGTCACTCCCTTCCAGTGCCGGGCACGCCCAAGACATATGTGCGTGGTTTGCCGGGCTCCCGCCACACCTCCCACATTTGTCCTCCACTCCAAAGAACCTGCTCAATCTTGCTCCCGTTATGTGTGCTCTATGTAGCACCTTAAATTGAATCAGGCCAAGCCTGGCGCATGAGGAAGAGGAATTTACCCTGCTTAGGGCATTAGCCCACATACCCTCCTCTACCTCCTCCCCTAGTTCTTCTTCCCACTTTCCTTTTAGTTCGCCCACCGACTCCTCCCCCTCTTCCCTCATCTCTCGGTAAATCTCTGACACCTTGCCCTCTCCGACCCACACCCCTGAAAGCACCCTGTCCTGTATCCCCTGTGTCGGGAGCAACGGAAATTCCCTCACCTGTTGTCTAGTAAACACCCTCACCTGCATATCTCTCAAGAAATTTCCCCGTCTTTGGACCTTTTAAGCATCGATGTGGAGATGCCGGCATTGGACTGGGGTGAGCATACTCTACTTCTGAGCATCAACTGTGCTTTGCAATGTTCAAAATATTCATTTTACATACCATATGAAAAATATATTTTCTACACAGGTTTTTCAATAATTCTTAGTAATTGCATACAACAGAAGGATTCAGAGAGACTTAAAGGCAGGAGAGGCTATTCATCCCTTCAAGGCTGTTCTACCATTCATAAATTATGGATGATCTATACCTCAATTCTATCTATCCACCTTTGTTCCACATAGAACATTACAGCGCAGTACAGGCCTTTCGGCCCTCGATGTTGCACCGACCTGTGAAACCACTCTAAAGCCCATCTACACTCTTCCCTTATCGTCCATATGTCTATCCAATGACCATTTGAATGCCCTGAGTGTTGGCGAGTCCACTACTGTTGCAGGCAGGGCATTCCATGCCCTTACAACTCTCTGAGTAAAGAACCTACCTCTGACATCTGTCCTATATCTATCTCCCCTCAATTTAAAGCTATGTCCCCTCGTGCTAGACATCACCATCCGAGGAAAAAGGCGCTCACTGTCCACCCTATCCAATCCTCTGATCATCTTGTATGCCTCAATTAAGTCACCTCTTAACCTTCTTCTCTCTAACGGAAACAGCCTCAAATCCCTCAGCTTTTCCTCACAAGATCTTCCCTCCATACCAGGCAACATTCTGGTAAATCTCCTCTGCACCCTTTCCAATGCTTCCACATCCTTCCGATAATGCAGCGACCAGATTTGCACGCAATACTCCAAATGCGGCCGCACCAGAGTTTTGTACAGCTGCAACATGACCTCATGGCTCCGAAACTCAATCCCTCTACCAATAAAAGCTAACACACCGTACGCCTTCTTAACAACCCTCTCAACCAGGGTGGCAACCTTCAGGGATCTATGTACATGGACACCGAGATCTCTCTGCTCATCCACACTGCCAAGAATCTTACCATTAGCCTAGTACTCGGTCTTCCTGTTATTCCTTCCAAAATGAATCACCTCACACTTTTCTGCATTAAACTCCATTTGCCACCTCTCAGCCCAGCACTGCAGCTTACCTATGTCCCTCTGTAACTTGTAACATCTTTCCGCACTGTCCACAACTCCACTGACTTTAGTGTCATCTGCAAATTTACTCAACCATCCTTCTACGCCCTCCTCCAGGTCATTTATAAAAATGACAAACAGCAGTGGCTCCAAAACAGATCCTTGTGATACACCACTAGTAACTGGATTCCAGTCTGAACATTTCCCATCAACCACCACCCTTTGTCTTCTTAAAGCTAGCCAATTTCTGATCCAAACTGCTAAATCACTCTGAATCCCATGCCTCTATAATTTCTGCAGTAGCCTACCATGGGGAACCTTATCAAACGCTTTACTGAAATCCATATACACATCAGCTGCTTTACCCTCATCCACCTGTTTGGTCACCTTCTCAAAGAACTCAATAAGGTTTGTGAGGCACGACGTACCCTTCACAAAACCGTGTTGACTATCTCTAATCAAATTATCCCTTTCCAGATGGTTATACATCCATATCTCTTATAAACCTTTCCAAGATTTTGCCCACAACAGAAGTAAGGCTCACTGGTCTATAGTTACCGGGGTTGTCTCTACTCCCCTTCTTGAACAAGGGGACAACATTTGCTATCCTCCAGTCTTCTGGCACTATTCCTGTAGATAAAGATGACTTAAAGATCAAAGCCAAAGGCTCAGCAATCTCCTCCCTAGCTTCCCAGAGAATCCTAGGATAAATCCCATCCGGCCCAGGGGACTTATCTATTTTCACACTTTCCAGAATTGCTAACACCTCCCCCTTCTAGTCTAGTAGCCTGAATCTCAGTATTCTCCTCGACAACATACTGACGAAAAATATTCATTTAGCACCTCTCCTATCTCCTCGGACTCCACGCACAACTTCCCACTACTGTCCTTGACTGGCCCTACTCTTACCCGAGTCATTCTTTTATTCCTGACATATCTATAGAAAGCTTTAGCATTCTCCTTGATCCTACCTGCCAAAGACTTCTCATGTCCCCTCCTGGCTCTTCTTAGATCTCTCTTTAGATCCTTCCTAGCTAACTTGTAACTCTCGAGTGCCCTAACTGAACCTTCATGTCTCATCTTTACACAAGCCTCCTTCTTCCTCTTGACAAGTGTTTCAACTGCCTTAGTAAACCATGGTACCCTTGCTCGACCACTTCCTCCCTGCCTGACAGGTACATACTTATCAAGGACACGCAGTAGCTGTTCCTTGAACAAGATCCACATTTCCATTGTGCCCATCCCCTGCAGTTTCCCTCTCCATCCGATGCATCCTAAGTCTTGCCTCATCGCATCATAATTGCCTTTCCCCCAGATATAACTCTTGCCCTGCGGTATATACCTATCCCTTTCCATCACTAAAGTAAACGTAATCGAATTGTGGTCACTATCACCAAAGTGCTCACCTACCTCCAAATCTAACACCTGTCCTGGTTCATTACCCAGTACCAAATCCAATATGGCCTAGCCTCTCGTTGGCCTATCTACATACTGTGTCAGGAAACACTCCTGCACACATTGGACAAAAACGGACCCATCTAAAGTTCTCGAACTGTAGCATTTCCAGTCAATATTTGGAAAGTTAAAGTCCCCCATAACAACTACCCTGTTGCTTTCGCTCCTATCCAGAATCATCTTTGCAATCCTTTCCTCTACATCTCTGGAACTTTTCAGAGGCCTATAGAAAACCCCTAACAGGGTGACCTCTCCTTGCCTGTTTTTAACCTCAGCCCATACTACCTCAGTAGACGAGTCCTCATCAAACGTCCTTTCTGCCACCGTAATACTGTCCTTGACTAACAATGCCACCCCTCCCCCTCTTTTACCACCTTTCCTGAGCTTACTGAAATATCTAAACCCCGGCACCTGCAACAACCATTCCTGTCCCTGCTCTATCCATGTCTCCGAAATGGCCACCACATCGAAGTCCCAGGTACCAACCCATGCCGCAGGTTCACCCACCTTATTCCGCATGCTCCTGGCATTGAAGAAGACACACTTTAAACCACCTTCCTGCCTGCCGGTACACTCCTGCAACTTTGAAACCTTACTCATGACCTCACTACTCTCAACCTCCTGTATACTGGAGCTACAATTCAGGTTCCCAAGCCCCCGCTGAACTAGTTTGAACCCTCCCGAAGAGCATTAGCAAATTTCCCCCCCAGGATATGGGTACCCCTCTGGTCCAGGTGTAGACCATCCCGTTTGTAGAGGTCCCACTGGCCCCAGAATGAGCTCCAATTATCCAGAAATCTGAAACCCTCCCTCCTGCACAATCCCTGTAGCCACGTGTTCAACTCCTCTCTCTCCCTATTCCTCATCTCGCTAGCACGTGGCACGGGTAACAACCCAGAGATAATAACTCTGTCCTAGATCTAAGTTTCCACCCTCGCTCTCTGAATTCCTGCCTTACATTCCTATCCCTTTTCCCACCTATGTCGTTGGTACCTATGTGGACCACGACTTGGGGATGCTCCCGCTCCCCCTTAAGGATCCCGTAAATACGATCCGAGACATCACGCACCCTGGCACCTGGGAGGCAACACACCAACCGCGAGTCTCTCTTGTTCCCACAGAATCTCCTATCTATCCCCCTAACTAAGGAGTCTCCAATGACTAATGCTCTACTCCTCTCCCACCTTCCCTTCAAGCAACAGGGACAGGCTCTGTGTCAAAGACCTGTACCCCATGGCTTACCCCTGGTAAGTCCCCCCCCAACAGTATCCAAAGCGGTATACTTGTTACTAAGGGGAACTGGGGATCCCTGTATTGACTGCTTCCTCCCAGCCCCTCTCACCGTCACCCATCTATCTTTATTCTTCGGAGTAACTACATCCCTGAAGCTTCTATCTATGACCACCTCTGCCTCCCGAATGATCCGAAGTTCATCCAGCTCCAGCTCCAGTTCCCTAACACGGTTTCTGAGTAGCTGGAGATGGGTGCACTTCCCACAGATGAAATCAGCAGGGACACTGACGGCGTCCCTCAACTCAAACATTCTGCAGGAGGAACATTGCACTACCTTCCCTGCCATCCCCTCTAGATAAATAAAGAAAAAGAAAGAAAGAGCTTACCTGTTATTCACTCCCCTTCTCAGCAAGCACTCACTCAGCACGATAACACATGAAGGAAAATAAAAGAAAAACTACTTACCAGTCACCAGCCAATCCCTTACCTGCAGGCTGTGACGTCACGGTTCAACTTCTTTCTACTTCTGCCCTCGAGCCTTCCTCTTAATCTTTACAGCGGTTGTTTGTTTTTTTTGATGTGGAGATGCCGACGTTGGACTGGGGTGAGCACAGTCAGAAGTCTTACAACACCAGGTTAAAGTCCAACAGGTTTGTTTCGATATCAGTAGCTTTCGGAGCGCTGCTCCTTCCTCACCTGAGGAAGGAGCAGCGCTCCGAAAGCTAGTGATATCGAAACAAACCTGTTGGACTTTAACCTGTTTTTTCTTTTGGTTAGAGGAGGGGGTAGGGAGGGAAATACTGAAGAAGTGTTTCGGATTTAAGTGTCACTAGACAACAGCTCCTCCACAAACCACCTTCAAGTTAGGGTGACCACAACAGAAGTATGCAAATTTCCCCCGCAACAGCCAATCAGTAGCTCCGCTCTTCTGCCCTCTGCTGGATGCTTGTCTTCACTTGAACAGCTAGGGTCTCTTGCACAGGTACACCTTCATGTTAGGGTGACCACAACGGACGTATGCAAATTGCCCCCGCACCAGCCAATCAGCAGCTCCGCTCTGCTGGATCTTTACCAAACAAAAATCTATCAATTTTGTATGTGATTGCCTCACACTTAAATTGGCCCTCCACAGGCTTGCAAGTGAGCAAGTTCCAGATTTCCACTCCCCTTTCGCGTGAAATCGTGGGCACAATTTTTGCACCGTGTCGCGCGCCTGGCGCCAATCTTTTGCGCTGGGTGCACAGTGGGAGAGGCCATAAACGGGTTTCACGCCAATCACCGAGCCGTGCACCAGATCCGCTACACCCGCGCAATCTGGAGGGCATGTTCCAGATCAGCATATTTAAATGAATTATAATAATTTAAATAGGCACAGTTTTTCTTGATACGAAAGTGAAACCTACTTCCACTCACAGAATCCAAGCTACACATCTTCAACAATGTAAATGTATAACACAAAATTCTGACATGTGATTTCCTTGGCCTAATTTATTTTCTGCTGCCAACACTGGTCTGAACAATGAAAATGAATCATCGGCCTCAATATATGATTACTTTTAAAATAAGTGCCTAAATTTTGGCACATTTTAATTAATTTACCTGTCAAAATATCATGAAAAAATGTTCAGTAAACCGTTATCATTTTGAAGCAAAAGGGCCATATGTTGTTCTGTTGCACTGTCATCACTCAGAAATGTTGGTGTACTCAGCTCAATTAACTAATTGCATCAACAAAACAATGCAATTTTCTGTGAAGATGCTAGTTCTTTAAAACGAACAAAGCTTTTTGGCAAAACACAGGTCTTTCACAAGTTCAGCATTCATTTCAAGATCAGATCAAGATAAAAAGGCCAATCGACACAGGGATAAAACCAATTAAACCACTTTGTTCATGATAAACCCAATGGTAAAGCAATCCAAAGTTGTCTCTTTACAGGGGATGTGTGGGGAAAGTTATACACTGTTGTACATCACCTCAAAAAGCAGAGGCATATGATATGTACATTCAAATGTGTTTGCCTTACACAAATGTGAGACAAACGTCTGACTTGGAATAACCTACAATAGAGTATTAAATATCACAAAATGCTACAGCAGCACTTACATTTTCATTGCACTTTGTGGGCTAACTAGGCATGAGTAATACAAATGAGTAATACAGAAATATAATTTCCGCTTAACAGCTATTTCATTCAAACTTAGTTTGAAGTGCAACTTTTCAATGGAAAAAAATGTTTTGGGGCTGAGTTATAATACAAACCAATAAACTTTTAAGTTTGGATGCTGTTCTTCTCCATTGTTATCAGGTGGTACAGAACAATAAGCACATATGCACAATAATCAGAGTTAAAATTGTTGGCTAGGTGACTAGTGTGTTGCAAGCTAATTTTCAGTTTTGCGAATCAATGTTCCAATTAATGCATTTACGAAACTGCCAGCAAGCTGCACAGCCAACTTCACAATCTTAAACATTTATTCCAATTAGTTTGGTCAGTGCAAAAATGACTGTTTGAAGTGTGCGCAGTTGTTAAAATAGTTTAAGTTTGGAATCACTTAAATCTAACTGTATAAAGAATTTTTTTAAAAAGGAAGCAAGACAAATCCTCCACTCAATGGGATAACCATTAATGCAGCCACATACTGAACTAATGGGAGGAAGGACATCGGTGCTCATCTATAATTCTGCAGACTGTGCATTTGATTACCAAGTTATCAGGGTGAAGATATACTGATGAAGTAAGGGAGGAAGTAGAATAGCAAAGCGTGAAGCTACCCTGTGCTCACAACACACTAGTGATCAGCTGTACAGACAAGCCTTGAAGCAAGCTTTAGGCTGCTGCTAGCTTGGGGAGGAAGGTAGAATTCTAAAGAAGCATCAGTGAAGAATGTGGAGCTGTTAACCAGGTCACTTGTCTAGATAATTATATTATTAGAGATAAGACTACTAGTAGGAATGATGCATGAACCCCCACTACTAACATTCCAAAAACACTTTTTGATTATTTGGGTTCAATTGGTAACAGTGCTCGTATTCTGGATGAAATTTGTAACTGTGGTGGTACTGTGTTAGTCATAATTTTGCTGAAGCCTGGTTTTCATTTCATATCACTCCAATGTTACATCAGCTGGTGTTGGTCTACCCTACCACAGTAGGGGGGTGGGGGGTGCGTCATTATACAGAACATTTCTTGCTTCTAGAATGACAGTTATTAGCTAATTGTCTTTCAGCCTTCATTTTGATTTACTGCTCATTAGGGTTGGAATAAATTGTCTGGTTTCCTTTTAAAAATACTTACTTTGGTGTGCATACTTGGTTTGTGTCACACTTGGTAATTAAACTAAATATCAGTAAGCAGGAATGGGAAATTACTAGAAATAATTTCATGCGTTGCTTCCTCACCAACTATATACTTCTCAAATCCATTCCCTGAACGTGGATCTTAATGGCCAAAACCATTTAATCTATAAGGTGGCATTAGAACTATAAAATCAATTGTGTTCAGTATCCAGATTGGCTCAATAAGTTTCAATTAGGTTTCACAGTTAATTTTACATTTAGATTCACTCATTGCTGGCCAATGCTGCATATGGGAAAATGCAAACATCAACAACTGCAAACAAGTCTCTTATAATGAAAGATATTCCAGAAGTAATAGGGGGTAGTATCAATTGTTTAGTGCAACATTTAAAATAAATTCTGCTTTTGCATAGCAGCAATTTCCTTCCAGAATTAAAAGGAGTAGCTACTCTGAAAATATTCTCAGACACATGTCCACCGTTTTTTAAAATATAATTTTACATGATTTTAAAATACTTGGGGTGCTATTCTACCCTCCCCCCCCCCCCCACGCCGCCGGGTGGGGGAATCGCCGGGGCGCAGTGCAAATCGCGCAACGCCACCCCGACCCCCACACGCGATTCTCCCACCACCCGGAAACCAGCGGCGCGCGATTCGCATCGGGTTGCTCGACGAACCGGCGAGCAGCGATTCTCCGGCCGGATGGGCCGAGCGGCCGCTACAACACGAAAGGTTCCTGCCGGCGCCGTCTACCCCTGGTCGCTGCTGGCGGGAGCTCTGCGAGAATGCTGTGGGGGGGCGGCCTGTGGGGGAGGAGAGGGGGGCTCCTTCACCGGGGTGGCCTCCAACGGGGTCTGGCCCGCGATTGGGGCCCACCGATCGGCGGACCGGCCTCTCCCCCCCCCCGGGCCTACCTCCTTCCGCACGTGGCCCCAGAACACCGGCTCCATGTTGGTGAGGGGCCGGCGTGCGTAAGACGTTCCCCGCGCATGCGCAGGATGGTGCGGCCCAACTGCGCATGCGCAGGTTTGGGCTGCCCGAACTGCGCATGCGCGGGTTGGCGTGGCGCAAGGACGCTGGAGCGGCGTGAACAGCTCCAGCGCCGTGCTGGCCCCCTGTGGGGGACAGAATAGGTCGTGTCCGGGCCCTGTTTGCGCCATCGTGAAACGCGACGGCGTTCACGACGGCGCGAACACTTGGCCTCAATATCGGAGAATGGCCCCCATTATATTTTTGCATGCAACATCATCTGAAAATATAAAGTCAGGTTCCATGGGTACACTGATAACACTCAGTTATACTTCATCACCAACTCTCTCGACCCCCCCCCCCCACTGCCTCTAATTTATGCCACTTGTCCAACATTTGGCTGAGCAGAAATTTCTCCGAATTAAGTACTGGGAAGACTGAGGCCTTTGTCTTTGGTCCCGACCACGAACTCTGTTTCGTAGCCACTGATACCATTCCTTCCCTTGGCTGTTGTCTGAGGCTTAACAATTGTGGCTTCCTATTTCATCCTTCGTTGAGCATCTCATCCCATATTCTCCCGAATATGAGTGTTTTACCTTGAAATCCACAATATCTCATTCTGTTACAATAGAATTGTGTGTCTTTCATACCATATTGTCTGTTATCAAGGGATAGATAATGCTTATTGTTATATTATTCGTAAAGAACTAGGAACTATTTGTGATGTGAATCTATGACCCAGGGTGCCACACTCACTGCTGCACTGCAGTCATGTATCAAATAACAATGTATAAGTGTACCACCACATGGAAAATGCAAGAAATATACTCAATTCAGCTTCAGTATTTTGAATTTAGATTGTGCTTATTTCTAACATGTGGAAACCAGAACACTTAACAGACAGGCAGACAGTGCAGCATAGTGCCACAAAATAAAACATGTGTTCTTCTCGCTGGTTTACTGCTTTAGTCTTGCTGCTTTTTGGATGAGCACTAAGCATACCAAAACAAAATAAGGGGCGGTATTCCCCCCCCCCCCCCCAGCCGGGTGGAGAATCGCCGGGGCGCTGCGCCGCTCCGACCCCCGCACCCGACTCTCCCGTCCCCCCCGAAACTAGCGCCGTGCGAATCGCACCGGGCCGCTCGGCGCAAACGGATTAGTCCCGCCGGCGCCGGCCACACCTGATCGCTGCCGGCGGGTACTCGTCACGAAGGCTTGGGGAGCGGCCTGTGGGGGGCGGGGGGGGGGGGTGCCTCTGTTCCCGGGGGCACCTCTGGAGTGACCTGGTACGCGATCAGGACCATCCGATCGGCTGGCCGGCCTCTCTGTCGGCGGGCCTCCTTTCTTCCGCCGGCGAGCCTGGATCCATCTGTCATGTTTGTGCGGAGTGGCCAGGGGGAGGACAGCCACCGCGCATGCGCTAGTTGGCGCTGGCCCAACTGCACATGCGCGGGTCCCAAGGCGGGTCCCAACTGCACATGCGGGGGTCTCTGACGCCGCACCGAGGCCCCGCCCCCGTAAATAACGCGACGCCCCTGCTAGCCCCACGGAGGGGGAAGAATAGCGGTCTGGGAACGGGCGCCGACGCCGGAGTAAAACACTCCGGTTTTTACTCCGGCGTCGGCACTTAGATTCCCGTTGGGAGAACCCCGCCCATCAAATGCCAAATAAAAAAACAAGTCATGTCCAAAAGTGCCCTTATATTAATTGTCAAAACTGGCTTTACAGTGACATTGATAAGGGTCAAAGCACTCACTGCAACAAATACCAAGTATTTTTGTTTAGTTTTCATTTGATAGCTGCTCCTTTAAATCTAATCATGGTACATGATTAAAAGGAAATGTTTTTTCTTGTACCGAGCTTAATCTAATACCGGACGTGATCTACCGGCCTCGTCGTGCCTGCCTCAGGTCTCTTGTGAGATTTACGCCATTCATTATGCATCGCAAGGTCTAACAAGATCTCACGAGGCATCGCGATCTGGATCTCACCCTCACTGGGTGTGATCCAGATTTGCATATTCAAGTGAGCAGTTAGGCTTATTTGAATGTTTACGCTGGAGTTACTCAAGGCACGGGGGTCAAACAACCCCGCCTCGGAAACCTCCCTATGGCTTCGTTTAGCACTGGTTTCCACAAACATGGACCAAGTGTAACGACACTTGGGAGGGGTTGGTGTCCCAGACGATCGGGGGCCCCCGGGTAGTTGGGCTCTGGGCAGGGTGGTACCCTGCCACTCTTAATGCCAGGTGCCAGGCTGGCAGTGCCAAGGTGCCCAGGTGGCATATTTCCCATGCCGAGGATGCCCTATTCTTATGAGGTGGGGTGCGGGGAGCTTGAGGACCTCCTAATTGGTAAGTTGGGGCATTGGGGTTGTCCGGAGGCTACGGCCGGGGGGGGGGGGGGGAAATCGAGAGATTACGTTGCCATTTAAAAATGGTGCCCCAATCTCTTCCTGCACTGGTGAACTGAGCTCATTAGTGCAAGAAATGTGTCTAAGTGCGGCCTCAGAGGGGCATTCCTCGTCGAGGCCCGAAAAAGAAGAAGAGTCCGGTTTAATAGTGGGGTCGTTCTCGGCACTGCAAGCACCGGGAAACATCCTGCTAAACATGCCCAAAACGGGATTATTTTTTTCATTAAATCGCGTCCACAATGTTTCAGTTTGAGATTCACGACACTTTCTAAGAGAATAAAAGCATACGATTTCATAGGTTTTGAACAAACAAAAATAAACTTTAATATACTAGGTTAAAAAGATAAAACAATTTACAATATCTATTTTATACTCTAATATTATTGTTAATATGAAGTATATGTGAATGAATAGGCAACCTGTAGTTGAACACACCACACTCCACAACAAATGGCAAATGCAACCAAGGCAGATCCCTTCGTTATATTAGCGACCCACCCAGGTCAGTAAATACTTGAGCCATCCAAATCGTTGAAACTCTGGCTCCTTCATGAGAGTCTCCAAACTTTTCACTTTTGAAGATCAAACCCCTGAATTCCCTCAAAGCCACCCTGACTCAGATTACCTCTCTCAGGGTTTCCATCTGGTTTCCTCGAGACTCCGTTTTCTTGGATTTTCAAGTCTGAACTCCAGCCTCGACTTAATGGCACAATTTCAGCTCTTTAATAGCTGGCTAGCTTTACTGGGCTGGCATTGACCCTGGATTCCACCATGCTCCAATCTTCCCAGCTTCACCAAGCTAGAAATGGCTCCGTGGGCTTCTTCTGAGCCTTACTGTTTCCAGCATGGAGCCAGTGACCTTCTGCCACCTTCTTATCTCTCAAAACGCCTCAAGCCATATCTGCACTGAGCGGCTCCTGGGAATTCTTCTGAATCTCAACAATACAAAGCTAGATAACAGCAATACTTTTGCTACCTGGATCCTGCTAACAGCAGCACCTTTTCCCCTGCTGCAGAATATTCATTGCCCCAGCAAACACAAAATAAATGAAAACCCTCAAACTTTCTTACGTTTTACCCATCTCCATGACGATGTAGCCTTCCAGGGCTCACTGAATGTTTTGGAGTTAATAGTAGCTTTAACTCCCAAATTGAAACAACTCTGGATTGCATTTCTTTGCCAGCAGTGTAGATCCCTCATCTCTAATTCCCCAGCAGCCCACCTGCAATTTTATAGAATTACCTTTCTAGCTGCTAACCCCTTAAGTCAACACAGCTCCAAC
This sequence comes from Scyliorhinus torazame, assembly GCF_047496885.1. Taxonomy (NCBI): domain Eukaryota; kingdom Metazoa; phylum Chordata; class Chondrichthyes; order Carcharhiniformes; family Scyliorhinidae; genus Scyliorhinus; species Scyliorhinus torazame. The sequence continues at coordinate 229,133,538 of NC_092716.1, forward strand.
CTCGTCTATACTAGTCTTCAAATGCCTTTAGCATTATCCCATTTTCTACAGTTAACTTTAATCTTCTCAGAACTAAACATTATCGTTAAAATATTACAATGAACCATGAATTAGGTATTTAGAACATTGGAAACATACATTTGCACCATATGACTTACTTATTTGCTTTTTCATATTAGGTTCGATACATTTGTTGAATAATTGTAAACCTAAAAGGAAGTTTCAAGGTGGGTGTTTACTCATTAATTAAAGAGGAGGAAGATCTTACGAAGGGGTAGGATATGTTCAGCAGAAAAAAATAATGTTAATGTCTCCAATATGTTAGGAATTGGGAAATTAACAATGTTAACTGTGAACTTGAGGTGAAAACAAAATATCAGACAAGTGACAAGACTAACGGGCGTCTAGAGTAATAATGAGATGTGATTTTCCCAATATTAAGATTAGCAGGCGTCTAGAGACATTGAGATGCAAATGGCCAAATCATAAGCCTTGTTTACCAGAGATCAGTGGGGCTATATAAATGATAACTTCTAAAGACAAGGAATTTGAAAGATGTAGACAATCAAATCCACATGGTGGAATATCAATAATACATCACGGGGAAGTAGGCAAATTCTCCATCCAACAGTCAGACAGGCCACTTCCATCTGTGGTCTGAGCCATGGAGGTTTGCTTCATCTAACATTTAGAACCACAGAAGATTTCAGATATTCTCCTCTAAAAGATGCAGTTTCATGCCTTTGCTGAAGAGACGTTTTCCCAGGCTTGGTCACCTAAGTTGCATTGTGTGGTAACTTTAGATGGATTTGACCTACATAGAGTTACTAAAACTGGATGGTTCTTGGGAAAAGGGGTGTCTCAGTGAGTTCAGGCAACATGGGTATATTTTGGGAACAAGAGGCAACTTCAGATAAAACGGTCAGTGTGTTTAATTAGCAATATACTGAAGTGTTAGAATATATATTAATCTTTTGCTGTGTGTCGTTTCCTTTTCTTTTGTTTCAATAAATAGTCTTTATTAATTGTTTACACAACAACTGGATTGGTTCCTCACTGGATTGTACGTTGTTCCTCACATTATTCCAAACAAATATACATGACCAAGAACCAGTGTTTCAAGTTATTCTTTGGGGATTTGAGGTACTTTTGCAGATAATGGCTGGATTCTCCGGACCCCAGCTATGTGTTTCGCAGCAGCACGCCTTTTGCTGGTGGTGAGATTCTATTCCCCTCCACCCCCCGCTTATCAATGGGATTTCCCACTGAAGCCACTCATCCCGCGGGTGGGATTGCGCTGCCGGCGGGAAAAGTGAAGTGCAATGTCCGGAGAATTCAGGTCAACATCATCAGAACAGAAATTCTTATCTGTTACTAAAAAACTTTCAATTTCAAGATTTCAAAACTAAGACCAAAATTCTCAAAAGTGCCAGGAATTGGGCCCGGCTCATAGGACATTTACCACTCATCTAACATTATCTCAAATTGTATAACAGATTATCACTTCACTATCAAAGTGCTGTTCTGAGTGGTTTATGTGCACAAATTGGCTGCTGCGTTTCCTAATTGTCACCACTTTAAAAATAATTTCATTAGCTGTAAAATGTTTTGGGAAATCCTGATACCGTGAAATTGTATACATACAATCTTTGTTGATTTAGGATATGGAATCACATAATTGTTTCAGCATAGTAGAAGGCCATTCGGCTAATTGTACCTGTGCTGATTCTCTGAACGAGCAATTCACCTAGTGCCACTCCCGCCCTGCATATTCTTGTTTTTCAGACAATAATCCAATTCCCTCTTGGAAGCTTCCATTGAATCAGCATCCACCACACTCTCGGGCAGTGCAATCCAGATCCTAACAACTGTGTGTGAAACGGTTTCTTTAAAAAATATTTTTATTTAAAGCATTTTCAATTTATATACAAGGCACTGGAAACTTTTATCTTTAGACACTTGCTATAATACTAAAGAAGCCTCCATCCGCTTTAACACCCCACATTATACTTAGAATCTAAACCAACAACGTCCCCGAACAAAACACTCCCCCCCTTCCCCCCCCCCCCCCCCCCCCTCCCCACCACTGATGTCTGAAAAGGGTTTTCCCTTATCTCGCCATTGCTTACTTTGCCAATTACCTTAAATATGTGCTGCCTGGTTCCCAATCCTTCCACAATCAGGAACGTTTCTCCCCATCTACTCTGTCCATACATCTTCATAATTATGAATGCCTCTATCCAATCTCCTCTCAACCTTCTCTTCTCCCAGAAAAACAGTCCCAAATCTCCAAATGTATCTTCGTAACTAAAGTTCCTTATCCCTGCAACCATTCTCGTGAATCTTTTTTGCACCCTCTCTAATGCCTTCACATCCTTCCTAAATTGTGGTGCCAGAATGTGTACAATATTCCTGTTGAGGTTTTATACAGATTTAAGATTGACTTCCTTGCTTCCCCAACTGATAAAGCCCAGGGTGCCGTATACTTTATTATCGCCTCTCAACCTGTCCTGCTATCTTCAATAATTTTTGCGCATACACAGCAAGATCCTTCTGCCCCTGCACCTCTTTAAAATTGTACGTTTTATTTAGTACAACCTCTCTGCATTCTTCCGACCAAAATAAATCACTTCTCAATTCACTGTATTAAATTTCCTCTGATACTTGTCCACTCATTCCACCAATATATTTTCTTTTGAAGCTGTACACTATCTTCCTTACAGTTCACAATACTTCCAAATTTTATTCCTAAAACTAATTAATTTGTTTCAAAAAAGGACAGAAAAAACTACAAAACGTAATACAGACTATTCACGAAGATCTATTCCTCTGTATTAAGCACTATTCAACAGAGGAAATCTGTTTTTAAATTGCCAGAGAAGAGGAGGAAGCCTGATTCATAATAATTAAAATAGAAACAAGAAAGTTATTTTATAATGTCTCCAGATAAATACAACAATTGCATATGTTCTAGCATTACAGTGGCCTACACCCATACGATAATTTACCATATTACTTGTACGCAAAATATAACCACAGAAACTTCAGGAAACACATTCTTTATTGTGAAGTTCTTCAAAGGATTGCCCATATGATGTAATGGGAACAAACATGAATATATAAAGGACCTATTATTCTTGAAATGTTAACATACATAAATAATTGAAGTGTCCTTTGCAAGCTTCTGAACTGCTAAAGAAAAATCCAATTTCTAGGTTCATGTGTTTAAATCCAGTCACAGCACTATTTTTTAAAAATCTATTAATTTATGGACTTCCATGAAAGCTGCTGGATTGCAGATGTAGTGTATGTGAGATTAGGATAAGAGTGAGATGGAGTGAAGTGTGGTGTAATGATTAAAGGAAAGCAGAGGAGGAGAGGACTGTGAGTAGTGGGGGTGCAGGTATGAGCAATGTAATTATGTTGAGAGAGGGAAAAGACTTGAGAGGGTGCCGTGAAGGGATGAGAGACTTCAGATAGGTAGCTGCATTGGACAGCTGGAGGTTGTTCTTAGAGAACAAAAAATTGAAAGGGGATTTAATACAGATCTTTCAAATTATCTGGGGTTTTGACAGAGTAGATGAAGAGAAATTAGATAACGAGTTGGCAAATGGAGGACACAGATGTAAAATAAAGAAAGTTAAGTGCATTCCAATCATCCTTCACACTTGAGTGATTTTGAAGTGCTCAGCTGGGAATTGACAGCACTTAACTCTCTTTGAATTGGTTGATGTTTGTTTGTAAACACTGTGGTCAGAGCACTTCAGCCTTACTGAACCATGAAAAAGATGAAGGTAAGGCTCACAGCTGTGTTTGTGGAAGCTGTCAATCACAACCCACTACGGGAAATGAATGAATGGTTTTCCAGGAATTGACATGTGGTGCTTCCTCTATCTGAGCCAGCAGCTGTATGCCCGGGTGAGTGTTACAACAGTGATTTTTTTTTCACTTGCCCCTGTATGAGCGTCTCCCTATTTAGGGGATCACTGAGGGGGTCCTATTTAGGGTGTTTCTGGAGGGTCCCCTTTTTAGGGGTCTCTGGACAGTCACCCTATTTAAGGAGTCTCTGGGGGACAATCAGGTCACCCCTGTACTTGGGGGAGGGGGGTCCCAGAAAATGGGGGGGGGAGCTGATTTGCGATGTGGTGGGGTGGCCAGCTGCAGGAGCTCGCTATCGGGCCGCCCTCTCAAAATGGTGGCCCGATAGCGGGAATCCCTCGTAATTTGCATGGCAAGGAATAATGTATTGCTTCTGGATTTGTGAGCGCGCTCATCAGTTCCAATTAACCTCCGGTGAGAGAATATAGTCTCCCAAATGGAGAATCTCAGCTATTGCTGCAACGCAAATGTCCCAAGTGAGCTGCAGCGAGGTGTCCCAAATCGCGGGAAAAATCAAATAGCTGAAACTGTCAAGCTCCTGATTGGAGCAGAACCAGTGGGGGTTCCGTGGCAACAACCTCTGCACTGATGAACTTAAAGCAGAGAAACTTTGAAGTTTGAAAAGGAAGACAAGTTAATCAGTTTCAAAACAACGAACCCATCAAATATAAAATGCAAGTGAAATGGACAAAAGAACTGACACATTAAAAAAAAGGGAAAAAACTGAATCTCCAAATGGCCAGAAAAAACCCCTCCAGAAATCATTGAAATGACTTGCCCTGAGAAAAAGGGGAAGTTTTAAACATTCAACAAAGAGCAGCCAGGTTTGCGTCAAAACTTAAAAATCATGGGAAAAACACAGGGAGAAAGCCAGCAGCTGCTGACAGCTCAATGGGGAAAAAAGATGACAGTCTTAAAGTAGTAATACATTTAAAGAGGTAATGCATTTAAAGAGGTAATGCATTTAAAGTGGCAATGCACTTAAAGTGGCAACAAGAAGGAACAAATGGCTATGGACAGGAAAATTGGAGAAGGCACCAGATAGAGGACAACTCTCAAAAATGGTGCATAAGCAATAAAGACCTCAAGGAAGAGGCAAAGCAAAACCTCAAAGGAGGCAACAAAAACCTCAAAGAGGAGGCAACGAAGACCTCAAAGAGAGGGCAAAGGGTGACCTCAGATAGGAGGTAATAGATTAAGAATATAAGAGCAGGGAGGTTATAATGGAGCTGTATAAAACGTTGGTTCGACCAGAGCTAGAGTACAGTGTGCATGTTCTGGTCACAACACTCTATGGTGATTGCACTAGAGAGGGTGCAGAGGAGACTCATCACGATTTTGCCTGGGCTGGAGTATTTCAGCTATCAAGAGAGACTGGATAAGCTAGGGTTGTTTTCTTGGAGCAGAGAAGGCTGAGGGGGGACTTCATCAAAGTGTACAAAATTATGAGGGGCATAGATCAAGTGGATTGGAAGAAACTTCTCCCCTTAGCGAAGGGTCAATAACCAGAGGGCATAGATTCAAGGTGAGGGACAGAAGGGTTAGAGGGGATGTGCGGCAAACCGTTTTCACCCAGAGGGTGGTGGGAATCTGGAACTCACTGCCTGAAAGGGTGATAGAGGCGGGAATCCTCACAACATTTAGGAAATATTTAGATGAGCACTTGAAAGACTTTGGCATACAAGGCTACGAGCCAAGTGCTGGAAAATGGGATTAGTGTGGATGGGTGCTTGGTGGTCAGCATGGACACAATGGGCCAAAGGGCCTCTTTCTGTGCATAAAGATTTTATGACTCCAGACCCCAGAAGGAGAGCAATGAAAGACACCTGAAAGAGGGTAATGAAAGATGCTAGATGAGGGCAATGAAAGACCCAAGAAGGAGGACAACGAAAGGCCCTATAAGGGCAACGAGAGAATTGCAGAATGGAAACAAGTCAACACTTTGTCAGAGCAGACCTGACCAATAATGAAGCTAAAAAGGTTTGGCTGAAGTTAAGATGAGTAGAAATGGAGTTTCCATTTGTGAAATGTATATGTCCAAAAAGAACATGATGGATTCCCCTTGGAGAAAACACAGAAATTAAAGACTTCAAAAGAAACTAGGAACTATTGAACATAAAGAGGAATCAGCAAAAATAATTAAAACTAAAAAAGTTGCAAAATTTATAAAATGAAGTTAACGAGGAGAAATTAATGAGACAATGTAAAATGAACTGAACGCCATGAAAAAGCAACTAGAAAATAAGAACAAGTCCTGTGAAGAATTGAACCAGGGGAATAAGAGATTGAAAAAGGAAGTTTGACAATGAGAAATTAAATGAAGAGGTAAAAACATTGAAATTGACAGCAGAATCAGCAATTTAGACAGATAAAGAGTCTGAGATTACGTGCCAGAACAAGATTACAGAAATGGTCACACTAATGGAAAAGCACAAGAACCAATATGATAAAATGGTTGATGAAAAAGATGCCAAATGGAAAGAGAAAAAACTTCATCACACAACCCAAGCAGAAACAGGGTACTATGACCATTTCTTCACAGGTGACAGATTGAGATTGTGAAAAAACTAGCAAGACCATATTTGCAACTGTACACAATAAATGTATCTATGTTTAAACACACAAGCCTCAAGATCTTATCAATGAGCCATCACCACTGCAACATAAACAGACCCATATTAAGTACATAATGTGACATGGTGTCATAATACGAAACTTCAATAGTGGATCAAGTTGGATCCCCGGAATTATTTTCTCTAAGACCAGACCGGTGTCCGGTGCACTGGCCCTACACTCATCCCTGTGGCATCTCGACAACAAAGACTGTTACGTCAGACTCCTAGGGCGGGATTTTGTGATCCTAAGGCTAAGTGTTGACGCCGTCGGAAACGCCGTTGCGTTTCTCGACGGCGTCAACACGGCCTCAGGGTCAGCAATTCTGGTCCCTGCAGGCGACCACCACGGCACTGGAGCAGTTCACGCCGCTCCAGCTGCTGATCCTGGCGCGAACTGGGCGTCGCAGGATCCGCGCATGCGCAGTGGCACCGGCGCCAACGCGTAGTGGTACCTGCGGCAATGCGCGTATGCGCAGTGGCACCGGCGCCAGCGCACGCATGCGCAGTGGCTTCCTTCAACACGCCGGCCCCGATGCAACATGGCGCAGGACTACAGGGACCGGCGCTGAGGAAAGGAGGCCGCCAACCAGAGGCCGGCTCGCCGATCGGTGGGCCCCGATCGCGGGCCAGGCCACATCGGAGGTCCCCTCCCCTCAGCGGTCGGACACCCCCTCCTCCCACATGCCACCCCCGACCCTTCCACACCAAGTTCCCGCCGGCTGAGAGCAGCTGTGGACGGTGCCGACGGGACTCGGCGCCCACCCTGGGCCGAGAATCAGCGGGCCGGCCGCGTAGAGCGGCCCCCGACCTGTGCCGCACAAACCACGCTGGCGCCAATGGTGCAGAGCGGAGAATTGCGTGCCACCGTCGGGGCGGCGTGTCGCGATTCACGCCGGTCGTGGGGATTCTCCGGCCCAGCCTTGGGCTGAGAGAATCCCGCCCCTATTCATTGACTGCTGTTATTTTTGAACTGTTAATGTTGATCCTGTAGAAGCATCTCAGACTACAGAATTACAGAGCTCTAAAAGAGAAAAATCCCTCAAAGATTTGGACCGGGATTCTCCGAAGCCCCAGCCAAGTGTTGACACCGGCGCGAGCGCTCTGGCATCAACGGGCCTCCAGGCCCAGGCATTCACTCCTTCCTAGGTGGCTAGAACGGCGCCAGAGTGCTGTGCACTGCTCAGGCACCGAAAGCCGGCCCACCACGGCCGGCGCGGGACCCGAATGCACGTCACGGCCGGCGCGGGTCCGCGCATGCGCGCCACTGTCGTCTCCACGCCGGCCCGCGGGACAACATGGCGGAGCCCAGAGGAATATAGCCCCCACCGCCCCCCCCCCCCCCACCTGAATCAGCCCGCCCCCCGATCGGTTGACCCTGATAGCGGGCCTGGCCACCGTGGAGGCCCCCCGTGGAGTCCGCTCCTTCCCGCTCCCTCACCAGAACGCAGAGGTCCCACTGGGTAGGACCATGCGTAAACGATGCCGGCGGGACTTGGTGGAACTTGGTGGCCATTCTTGAACATGGAGAATCGCCGGAGGGGGCGCTTTCAAGGCCCCCGACCGGCGATGCAGTGACTGCGCCGGTGCGATTGCCGCCGATTCTCTGGTCACCAGATAATCGACGACCCGGCGTCAGAGCGGCATGCCGGGATTTGCGCCCCCCCCCCCGGCGATTCTCCGACCCGACGCGGGATCGGAGAATCCCGGCCTTGGTATATAATTGTCCAACTCATGTACATAGAGTACGATTAACGGCCTCGTCGTACCTGGCGAGAATCCATGCGAGCCGGTTCGATCACGGGAGTACTCTAAATCGCAAAACTCGCCCGGCGCCAATCGGTTGGTGATCAGAACTGGCTTGCTCCCGTTGGCAGATTCTGGAACTTGCCTAGGCCGATTTTTAAATGGCGCCCCGATCTCTGAAACCACCCCCCCCCTGGATCTGGACCCCCCTCAATACTCCAACTTACCAATGAGGGTGATCTTTAAGATCCTCGCACCCCACCTCATAAGGGCAGGGCACCCCTGGACCTGATCCCTGGTGTGGGCATGATGCCATTCAGGCACCTTGACTGCCAACCTGTCGGGCGCAGCGAGGCAGGCAGATCACGGCCAAAGTCTGTGAACGTGCATCATTACAATGTCACTCCATACCCTACACAAAAAAAATTGACCTCAAGGCAACCAATACTGGACAATGAACTCTGACTTGCCAGTGTCATCCATTTAGAACAAAGAGATCAAAGAACAAAGAAAGGTACAGCACAGGGACAGGCCCTTCGTCCCTCCAAGCCTGCGCCGACCATGCTGCCTGTCTAAACTAAAATCTTCTACTTCCAGGGTCCGTATCCCTCTATTCCCCATGTATTTGTCAAGACGCCCCTTAAACGTCACTATCGTCCCTGCTTCCACCACCCCCTCCGGCAGCGTGTTCCAGGCACCCACTACCCTCTGTGTAAAAAACTTGCCTCGTACATCTCCTCTAAACCTTGCCCCTCGCACCTTAAACCTATGGCCCCTAGTAATTGACCCTCTACCCTGGGAAAAACCTCTGACATTTCTCACAAAAAAAGTTTAATTACTTTATTCATATAAACCCATACTTGTGACCAGAACTGAAGGGAATGATTATAATAATACTGATAACTGCTACCAAAAATCAAATTAGACCATTTGCTTTCAACATTACTGTTGAATTTTCATAAAAGTTTGTTTGGATTGATCTCCAGCCCTTCAGCAGTTTTTGTGATTTCTGTAGATTTTAGGCTAACTTCTTTATAGATTTTGAGTCAAGGTTCTATGAAGAGCCTGCAAATGGAGAACTGCCTGATCCACAGTTTCCATTTGCTCACAATGTTACAGCTTACCTATGTAACAAATATTGACCACATTTTTAGTTTACTCCCCTCTCTTCCAAAATCGTAGGGTAAAGAGGATTGGTTCCCTTATACATTTCCAAATACCAAAATGGCACTGTGTAAAAAATAAAACAGAACGTACCAGCCAAGGTCATCTTTTTCAGACATGGAACTTAGAAATAATAAATGTTTACTGAAAAAGTTAAAACAAACAGCTGTTTTATGGTCAGTAACTATGAAAAGCACCAGTTGGCAACAAATCCCTCGGAAATGTATGCTCCTAGAAAAATAACAGATGGGATTATTGCTGCAGCTAGACAGAGTGGATGGGAGCTAGATTGCAAAAACTATGTTATAACATCACTATGTAGTTAAAATATGTTAAGTAGCAAAAATTAAATATCATGTTACTGCACCACAAGGTAAAATAAAATGAACCAGCTAACATTAAAATCAATAGAAGTTCATTACTATAAATCTTGCCAATGATTAGTTGCACAATCTCAAATCAATTAAATTAAAATTCAACCACATCCAGCCCTTTAGCTAGAGAATTATCAATAAACATATTATTAGCATAACCTTCAATAACTTCTTGGAATACATTTACAGATCAGAGGCAATCTAACTTTTTTTTAAAGTGGTGAGAGTGACTACTATAGGATGGTGTAAAAAACAACTTCTGCATTACAAACTGGCTATTCAATACGGAATACCAATTTAAATAAGCTTGATTAATGGCAAGCGCCTTACTCATTCTGACAGTTTTTAGATTATTCATGAGCTAGTTTATAATATTCAGTAGTAAGAAATTATAGAAAGTGTTTTGTGTAGAGGGCACACTGCAAATAAAACAAAATTCTACAAAGTTACAGAATTTAGTCCAGAAGTGAAGAACACTATAGAGATTTAGGTCTTTAATTAGGTCTTCAGTTGGTGGTTTTAATATTAGTTTCACACAACAGCATCTTACATTTATATATAATTTAACTATAATTTATTTTTAAATCCATAAACAAAGTAACTCACTAAACTATGCAATCTGCTGCTGATCTCTTTTTTAAAGGGAGTAGCTATCATCTGGAACATCCCCTAAGCTCCAAGAACTTGCTTTTATATAGAGCACTATGAAACAAAAAATTGACATAAAGCCACATAAGGACACATTAAAACAGGTGACCAAAAGCTTGATTAAAGAGATAGATTGAAGAGATAGATTTGAAGGAGCATATTAAAGGAGTAGGAGACAGAGGGAAAAATCATAGAGTGCCAGTCCAAGGCAGCTGAAGGTCTCGTTGACATTGGTGGAATGATGAAAAGTGAGGATTATCAAGAGTCCAGAATTGACCAGGAGAGCACTGAAATAATCAAATCTATAGGTAACAAATATGCAAATGAACTGCAGCGGTTCAAAAGGGCGGCTCACCACCACTTTCTCAAGGTCAATTTGGGGTGGGCAACAAATGCCGGTCATGCCAGTGATCCACATAGAAACATTGAAAAAGAGGAGTTGGTCATTTGGCCCGTTCAGCCTGCTCCGCCATTCATTATGATCATGGCTGATCATCCAACTCGATAGCCTGTTCCCACTTTCCCCCCATATCCTTTAATTCCTTTAGCCACAAGAGCTATATCAATTCCTTCTTGAAAACATACAATATTTTGGCCTCAACCGCTTTCTGTGGTAACGAATTCCACAGGCTCACCACTTTCTAGGTGAAAACATTTCTCCTCATCTTAGTCCTAAATGGTTTACCCTGTATCCTTTGACTTTTACCCCCTGGTTCTGGGGTCCATCTGGAACATCCTTCCTGCATTTACCCTGTCTAGACCTGTTGGAATTTTATAGTTCAATGAAATCCTCCACTCAATTTTCTGAATTCCAGCAATCTTAACTGACTCAACTTCTCCTCATACGTCAGTCCTATATCCCAGGAATCAGTCTGGTAAACCTTTGCTGCACTCCCTCTATAGCAAGAACATCAGATAAGGAGACTTAAACTGCACACAATATTCCAGGTGTTGTTGAGGCACGATCAATTGGACAAAGACGATAGTTGAATCCAATTGAGGCTTTATTGCTATCAGATGTGTGGCCTCCAACAGCAGCTGGCGAAATGGCTGCTAGCTGGAGGCCACACATATGTATAACCTGCCTCCTGGGCAGAGCCGGCGAACCTGTAGTACAGGTCCTACCGTACATACCTAATACAGGTTCAACAGTGGTTTACCACATTCACCCCCTGTTAAAACTTGAGTCCAGCGGGGGTGGTGGATAGCTATATACAACAATAAGTTAATATTTACAAGATTTGAGCTGTGAGCCAAGTCGGGAGCGACGCCCTGGATGTGGACTTCCTGGGGAAGGCAAAAAGACGTTCATGGGGTGTATTGTTAGTGGCAGTGCAGAGTAATGAGCGAATGGAGTGGAGTGCATCAGGGAGGACCTCCTGCCAGCGGGAGGCCGGGAGGTTTCTGGACCGTAGGGCCAGCTGGACGGCCCTCCATACCGTCTCATTCTCCCTTTCTACCTGCCCGTTTCCACGGGGGTTGTAGCTTGTCGTTCTGCTGGAGGCAATACCCCTGCTGAGCAGGAACTGACGCAGCTAATCACTCATGAATGAGGATTCCCTGTCACTGTGGATGTAGGCGGGGAAACCGAACAGAGTGAAGATTGTGTTGAGGGCTTTAATGACGGTGGCAGACATCATGTCGGGGCATGGGATGGCAAAGGAGAACCTGGAGTATTCGGCGATCACACTGAGGAAATATGTGTGATGGTCGGTGGAGGGGAAGGGGCCTTTGAAGTCCATGCTGAGGCGTTCAAAGGGGCGGGAGGCCTTCACCAGGCGCGCGCGGTCCGGCTGGTAGAAATGCAGCTTGCACTCCGCGCAGACCTGGCAGTCCCTGGTGACTGTCCTTACTTCCTCGACAGAGTCGGGCAGATTTTGTGCCTTAATGAAGTGGTACAACCGAGTGACCCCTGGGTGACAAAGGTTGTCGTGCAGGGCCTGGAGTCGGTCTACCTGTGTGCTGGCACATGTACAACTGAGTGACCCCTGGGTGACAAAGGTTGTCGTGCAGGGCCCGGAGTCGGTCTACCTGTGTGCAGGCACATGTACCTCGTGATAGGGCGTCTGGGGGTTCGTTGAGTTTGCCGGGGTGATACAAAATCTCGTAATTATAGGTAGAGGGTTCGATTCTCCACCGCAAGATTTTATCATTTTTGATCATGTCCCGCTGTATGTTGTTGAACATGAAGGTTACCGACCGTTGGTCAGTGAGGAGAGTGAATCTCCTGCCGGCCAGGTAATGCCTCCAATGCCGCACAGCTTCAATGATAGCTTGGGCCTCCTTTTCGACGGATGAGTGCCGAATTTCTGAGGCATGAAGGGTGCATGAGAAGAATGCCATGGGCCTGCCTGCCTGATTGAGTGTGACGGCAAGGGCGACGTGTGATGCGTCGCTTTCTACTTGGAAGGGCAGTGTTTCATCTACAGCGTGAATTGTGGCTTTGGCAATATCAGCTCTGATCCGGGCAAAGGCCTGTTGGGCCTTGGCCGTCAGGGGAAACTGGGTGGACTGTATGAGTGGGCGGGCCTTGTCCGCATAGTTTGGGACCCACTGTGCGTAGTACGAAAAGAACCCCAGGCAGCGTTTGAGGACCTTGGGGGCAGTGGAGGAGGGGGAGCTCCATGAGGGGGCGCGTGCAGTCGGGATCGGGCCCCAGAACTCCGTTCTGGACCACATAGCCGAGGATGGCTAAGCGGTTCGTGCTGAATACGCACTTCTCCTTGTTGTAAGTGAGGTTTAGGAGAGTAGCGGTGTGGAGAAATTTAGCAAGGTTGGCGTCATGGTCCTGCTGATCATGGCCGCAGATGGTGACGTTGTCTAGGTACGGAAAGGTGGCCCGCAACCCGTACCTGTCGACCATTCGGTCCATCTCCCTTTGGAAGACCGAGACCCTGTTTGTGACGCCGAAGGGGACCCTAAGAAAGTGGTATAGGCGGCCGCCTGCCTCGAAGGCGGTGTATGGACTATCCGATTTACAGATGGGGAGCTGGTGGTAGGCGGAGTTCAGGTCTACCGTTGAGAAGACCCGGTACTGCGCAATCTGGTTAACCATGTCAGATATGCGTGGGAGGGGGTACGCGTCGAGCAGCATGTACCGGTTGATGGTCTGGCTGTAGTCCATGACCATTCGGTGTTTCTCCCCAGTTTTAACCACTACCACTTGAGCTCTCCTGGGGCTGTTGCTGGCCTTGATGATGCCTTCCCAAAGCAGACCTGATGAAGATCTTGTCCTGGGTACTGTGCCGTCTGTTCCTGGTGGCGACAGGTTTGCAATCTGGAGTTAGATTGGCAAAGAGGGAAGGTGGGTCGACCTTTCGGATCGCGAGGCCGCACACAGTAAGTGGTGGTAAGGGCCCGCCGAATTTCAGGGTTAGGCTCTGGAGGTTACACTGGAAGTCCAGGCCGAGGATTAGTGCAGCGCAGAGGTTAGGGAGGACGTAGAGGCGGAAGCCGGTGAATTCTACACCCTGGACCGTGAGCGTGACCGTACAGTACCCCCGGATCGCTACGCAATGGGAGTCCAGGGAGATTCTTTGGTTGGCGGGTAGTATCGTGAGGGAGCAGCTCCTTACCATATCCGAGTGAATGAAGCTTTCGGTGCTCCCGGAGTCCAGCAGGCAGGAGGTTACATGTCCGTCGACTTTCACGCTGGTGGATGCATTGGTCAGGTTATGCGGACGAGACTGGTCGATTGGCATGGAGGCGAGTCTTGGTTGGTCGTCGGGTAATGGGGCAGCTGGTGAGCCCGAGTCCTGGAATGCTGATGGTGCCCATGTGCTGAGGGGTAGACAAGATGGCGGCGCCCGAAGATATTGAGGGTTACAAAATGGCGGCGCCCATGGAACGCACGTTGCGGGGGTGGAACAAGATGGCGGCGCCCATGAAACGCACGTGTCGTGCGGAGGGGAAGATGGCGGCGCCCACTGGCCGCACGCGGTCTGAGATGGGGGGATGGCGGGCGTGCACTGTCCGTGACCGAGGGGGGTGTGGGCGATAATGGCTACTGAGCGGGCCTGGCACACCGCGGCGAAGTGGCCCTTCTTCAAACAGGCTTTACAAAGGGCAGTGCGCGCCGGGCAGCGTTGGCGGGGGTGCTTCTGTTGGCCACAAAAATAGCATCGGGGCCCCCCGGGATTCGCTGGCTGGCGTGCAGTGCAGGCATATTGGGTGGCCAGCGCCCCCGCTGGGGCGGCTATCTGTGGGGTCCACGAAGCGTAGGAGGGATGCCCGCGTGGTTGGGGGTGTAGGACTGGACATTGCGCGGGGCACCATCATGGAGAGCGCTAGCATTTTAGTCTCTGCGAGGTCGCGCGTGGCCCCTTCTAGGAGCCACTGGCGTATGAGATCTGACCCAATTCCAGTCACAAAAGCGTCCCGCATAATGAGGTCTGAGTAGTCCTTGGCCGTAACGGCCTGACAGCCACAGTCCCGGACTAGTGGGATTAGGGCCCGCCAGAAGTCTTCTATGGATTCACCAGGGAGTTGAGAGCGAGTGGTGAGTGCGCGCCTGGTGAAGAGCGTGGTCGTTTTCTGTGCGTAGTTGTCCTTGAGTCGAGTCATGGCTTCGGTGTAGTTCAGCGCGTCCTGGATTAACGGAAAGACTTTGGAGCTCAACCTGGAATATAAAATCTGAATCTTCTGAGCCTCCGGAACAGGAGTTGGTGCCGCGTTGATATACACTTCGAAGCAAGCTAGCCAGTGCTGGAAGTCCTTTCTGGCGTCGCTCGAGTGCGGATCCAGCTGCAGGCGATCTGGTTTGATACGGCGGTCCATCCTTAGAAACTGATAGCAATAAATTGAGGCACAAAGACGATAGTTGAATCCAACTGAGGCTTTATTGCTATCAGATGTGTGGCATCCTACAGCAGCTGGCGAAATGGCTGCTAGCTAGAGGCCACGCATATTCATACCCTGCCTCCTGGGTGGAGCCAGCAGGCAGGGACTACCGGCTAACCTGTAGGACAGGTCCTACCGTACAATACCTAATACAGGTTCAACAGTGGTTTACCACAGTTGTCTCACCAAGTGCAGCAAGACAACCCTGCTCCTGTATTCGAATCCTCTCATTATGAAGGCCAACACCGTGTTTGCCTTCTTTACTGCCTGCTGCACCTGCATGCTTACCTTCAGCGATAGGTGTACAAGGACACCAAGTCTTGTTGCACATTTCTCTCTCTCAATTTATAACGATTCAGATAATAACCTGCCTTCCTGTTATCGCAACCAAAGTGAATATACTCACATTTATCCACATTATACTGCATCTGCCATGCATTTGCCCACTCACTCAGCTTATACAAATCACACTGAAGCATCTCTGTATTCTCCTCCCAGCTCACCATCCCACTCAGCTTTGTGTCATTTGCAAATTTGGAGATTTTACATTTAATATGCGATATTATATTTACATATCCCATGAATGAATAGAAAAGGCATGAATAAGGGTTTCAGCAGGAAATGAGTTGAGGCAGAGACAAAAATGAGCAATATGTCAGACGTCTTGGTGATAGAGCACAGATGTCAACAAAAGGGTCATTTCAGTTCAAAAAAGATGCAAATATTATGAGCAGTCTTGTTCAGCCTCACACAATGGTCAGGGAGAGGGATGGAGTCGGCAGCTAGCAAACAGTGTTTGTCGCAGCGACTAAATGCAATGGCTTTAGTCTTCACAATATTTCTGCTCAACCTGTCGGACAAGCAGTGTATGAAAATCAGAGACAACGGAAGGGTCAAGAGAGATCCTGGCATGGCTGGATGTTATCAGCATATCTATGGATGATGGCACCAAAAGGTAGCATGTGGAAATGGGAAGGAGCAAAGAATAGATTCTTAGAAGACACCAAAGATGATGGTGCAGGAGTAGGAAGAGAAGCCACTGCAAGTGAATCTCAGACTGGATATAAATGACCAGGAAGGAGGGACGAGGAGGAGGTAGTTCCATCCAGCTGGATGACAATAGGGAGACACTGGAAAAAGATGTTATATTCCGCCATGTCAAAGGCTACAGTCTGGTCAAGAAAGATAAGAAGGAATAATTTACTGTGTGTACATTCACATAGGACATCATACGTGACTTTGGAAAGGGCTCTTTCAGTGCTTTTGCAGAGGCAGAAACTCAATCGGAGAAGTACAAACATGGAATTGTGAGAACGAACACGGGTTTGAGAGGCCACAATAAGTCCAAGACGTTTGGAAAGGAAAGCGACGTTGCAAATGAGGTGATAGTTTCAAGGCTAAAGGACTCAGGAATATTTTTTGAGAAGGGGGTTGTGGTGGAAGATTTGAAGAGAAGGGGAGAAGTACCTCATGAGAACCATTTTAAAATAAAATATCTTTATTCAAATTTTCAATAGATTTTCAACAAACCGCCCCCCCCACACAGAAAAAAGAAACAACATAAGAACACCACACACAAGAATTATACATAGAATTTCCCCAAACTACAATAACCCCCCATATAACAATAAAAACACAAATAGGGAAACACCCCCCCCTAACCCAAACGCCATCCCAGAAGACCCCCCCCCCCCCCGGGTTGCTGCTGCTGCTGACCTCCTCCTGACGCTGCGCGAGAAAATCTAGGAACGGTTGCCACCGCCTGAAGAACCCTTGCACAGACCCTTGCAAGGCAAACTTTATCCTCTCCAGCTTGATGAACCCTGCCATGTCATTAATCCAGGCTTCCACGCTAGGGGGCTTTGCATCCTTCCACAGTAACAAAATCCTCCGCCGGGCTACCAGAGAAGCAAAGGCCAGAATACCGGCCTCTTTCACCTCCTGCACCCCCGGCTCGTCCGATACCCCAAATAATGCTACCCCCCAGCTCGGACTTGTGCTATGAGTGTATTTATTGCCTTAGGGCAGATTCTTATGACTGTGAATGAACCAGCATTCACCCTACCGATTGGCTTCCTGGGTCTTCATACTGGCGGTGAGGTAAAAGAAACTGTAATTCCAATTCTGGACTTCCCAGCTATTCCGGGATATTGCTGTGCAGCAACGTATTGGACAGACTTTTGAAAAATGCCGCTCTTTGTGAAGTTTAAGGCCTTCGATGCAGACCTGAAGATTGGGCCCAGTACGCTGAGCCAATTAGGTACATTTTCCAGACTAATGGCATTAGTGGAGAGGGCGATCAGAAGGTCATCCTCCTGGCTGCCTTCGGGGCCCCAACCTTCAGCATAATTTAAAGCCTCATGTACCCAGCTGCTCCAGATTCAAAATCTTTTTTTAAAAATATATTTATTAAAGTTTTTCAACAACACAATTTTTCCCCCTTACAAACAATAACCCCCCCCCCGTAACAAAATAACACTAAATCGCAGAGCAAGATGTATACATGGCAAAATGGTATATTTACATAGCTTTATACACTGGCTCTCTCCCGCACGTGCCAGATTCCCCCACCCTTCATGTTATCTCCTGCTCATCCATCCCCCCAAGCAATCCCCCATTCCACCCCCCCCCCCCCCCAGGGTTGCTGCTGCTGCTGACCGATCTTCCTCTAACGCTCCGCGAGATAGTCTAGGAACGGTTGCCACTGCCTGTAGAACCCCTGCGCAGACCCTCTCAAGGCAAACTTAATCCTCTCCAGCTTTATGAACCCAGCCATGTCGTTTATCCAGGCCTCCACGCTAGGGGGCTTTGCCTCCTTCCACATTAGCAAGATCCTTCGCCGGGCTACTAGGGACGCAAAGGCCAGAATGCCGGCCTCTTTCGCCTCCTGCACTCCCGGCTCGTCCACTACTTCAAATATTGCTAGCCCCCAGCTTGGCTTGACCCGGACTTTCACCACCTGAGATATTGCTCCCGCCACTCCTCTCCAGAACCCCTCCAGTGCCGGGCATGACCAAAACATATGGACATGGTTCGCCGGGCTCCCTGAGCACCTTCCACATCTGTCCTCTACCCCAAAGAACCTGCTCAACCTCGCCCCTGTCAAGTGAGCTCTGTGAACCACCTTAAATTGTATCAGGCTGAGCCTGGCACACGAGGAGGAGGAATTAACCCTACCTAGGGCATCAGCCCACAGACCTTCCTCGATCTCCTCCCCCAGCTCCTCCTCCCATTTACCCTTCAACTCTTCTACTAGCGCTTCCCCCTCTTCTTTCATCTCTTGGTGTATTGCCAACACCTTGCCCTCCCCGACCCATACACCCGAGATCACCCTGTCTTGAATTTCTTGTGCCGGGAGCAACGGGAATTCCCTGACCTGTCGCCTCACAAAAGCCCTCACCTGCATATATCTAAAAGCATTTCCCGGGGGTAACTCAAACTTCTCCTCCAGTGCCCCTAGGCTCGCAAATGTCCCGTCAATGAACAGGTCCCCCATTCTTCTAATCCCGCCTGATGCCAGCCCTGGAACCCCCCCGTCCATCTTCCCCGGGACAAACCGGTAGTTACCCCTGATCGGGGACCACACCGATG
The DNA here is from genome assembly GCF_047496885.1 of Scyliorhinus torazame. NCBI lineage: Eukaryota > Metazoa > Chordata > Chondrichthyes > Carcharhiniformes > Scyliorhinidae > Scyliorhinus > Scyliorhinus torazame. The sequence goes on from NC_092716.1 coordinate 229,152,391, forward strand.
CTCCCATTGCACCCCGGTGCCGTCTCCACTGACCCCAGATCCTTAACGTTGCCGCCACCACCGGGCTTGTGGTATACTTTGTCGGCGAGAGCGGCAGCGGTGCCGTCACCAACGCCCCCAGGCTCGTTCCTTTACAGGACGCCATCTCCATCCTCTTCCATGCCGCCCCCTCTCCCTCCATGACCCACTTGCGGATCATCGCCACATTTGCTGCCCAGTAGTAGCTCCCTAGGTTTGGCAGCGCCAACCCTCCTCGGTCCCTACTGCGTTCCAGGAACCCTCTCCTTACCCTCAGGGTCTTACTCGCCCATACAAACCCCATAATACTCCTACCTACTCTCTTAAAAAAGCCCTTGGTGATCACGATGGGAAGCCACTGAAACACAAAACAGAAACCTCGGAAGGACCACCATTTTGACCGACTGTACTCTATCCGCCAGCGAGAGCGGTAACATGTCCCATCTTTTGAAGTCCTCCTCCATTTGGTCTACCAACCTAGTCAGATTCAGTTTATGTAGGGCCCCCCAACTCCTGGCTATCTGGATCCCCAGATACCGAAAACTCCCTGCCGCCCTCCTCAGCGGTAGGTCCCCATCCCTCTTTCTTGGTCCCCTGCCTGTAATACAAAGAGCTCACTCTTCCCTACATTGAGCTTATAGCCCGAAAACTCCCCAAACTCCCTTAGAGTCTGCATGACCTCCACCATCCCCTCCATTGGGTCCGCCACGTACAGCAACAGGTCATCCGCGTATAGCGACACCCGATGCTCTTCTCCCCCTCGGACCACCCCCCTCCATTTATTAGACTCCCTCAGTGACATGGCCAAGGGTTCGATCGCCAATGCAAACAACAGGGGGGACAGGGGCACCCCTGCCTCGTTCCTCGGTACAGCCGAAAGTACTCCGACCTCCGCCGGTTCGTCACTACACTCGCCACCGGGGCTCTGTAAATGAGCTTAACCCAGCTGATAAACCCTTCCCCGAACCCAAACCTACGCAGCACCTCCCAGAGGTACTCCCACTCTACTCAGTCAAAGGCCTTTTCCGCGTCCATAGCTGCCACTATCTCTGCCTCTCCCTCCTCCGATGGCATCATTATCACGTTTAAGAGCCGCCGCACATTAGTGTTTAATTGCCTGCCCTTTACGAATCCCGTCTGGTCCTCATGGATCACCCCCGGGACACAGTCCTCAATCCTCGTGGCCAGCACTTTTGCCAATAACTTAGCGTCCACATTGAGGAGCGAAATCGGCCTGTACGATACACATTGCAGTGGGTACTTGTCCCGCTTTAGAATCAAGGAAATTGTCGCTTCCGACATTGTCGGCGGCAGGGTCCCCTCCTCTCTTGCCTCGTTAAAGGTCCTCACTAGTAGCGGGGCCAACAGGTCTACGTACTTTCTGTAGAACTCCACCGGGAACCCGTCCGGCCCCGGGGCCTTCCCCGCCTGCATACTCCCCAAACACTTGCTCAGCTCCTCCAACCCAATTGGTGCCCCCAAACCAGCCACCTCTTGCTCCTCTACCCTCGGGAACCTCAGTTGGTCTAGGAATTATCTCAGCCCCTCTTCCCCCACTGGGGGCTGGGATCTGTACAGCTCTTCATAGAAGGCCTTGAATACCTTGTTTATTTTCGTTACACTCCGAACCGTGGCTCCCCTGCCATCTTTGATTTCCCCTATTTTCCTCGCTGCCGTCCTCTTACGGAGCTGGTGTGCCAGCATCCGACTAGCCTTTTCCCCGTACTCGTAGGTCGCCCCTGCGCCTTCCTCCACTGTGCCTCCGCCTTCCCCGTGGTCAACAGGTCAAACTCCGTCTGGAGCCGTCGTCTTTCCCCAAGTAATCTTTCCTCCGGGGCCTCTGCGTATCTCCTGTCCACTCTCAAAATCTCCCCCACTAACCTCTCCCTTTCCATGCCCTCTATCTTCTCCCTATGAGCCCTGATGGAGATTAGCTCTCCCCTGATCACCGCCTTCAGCGCCTCCCATACCACCCCCACTCGCACCTCCCCATTGTCGTTGGCCTCCAAGTACCTTTCGATACACCCCTCACCTTCCCACACACCACCTCATCTGCCAGCAGTCCCACATCCAGCCGCCACAGCGGGCGTTGGTCCCTCTCCTCTCCCAGCCCCATTTCCACCCAGTGCGGGGCATGGTCCGAAACGGCTATGGCCGAATACTCCGTCCCCTCCATCCTCGGAATGAGCGCCCTGCCCAGAATAGAAAAATCTATCCGGGAGTAGGCTTTGTGCACGTGGGAGAAGAAAGAAAATTCCCTGGCCTGCGTTCTTGCAAACCTCCATGGGTCCACTCCCCCCATCTGATCCATAACCCCCCAAAGCACCTTGGCCGCCGCCAGCCTCCTTCCCGTCCTTGATCTGGAGCGGTCCAGTGCTGGGTCCAGCACTGTATTGAAGTCCCCTCCCATTATCAGGCCTCCTACCTCCAGGTCCGGAATGCGCCCCAACATGCGCTTCATGAATCCAGCATCATCCCAGTTCGGGGCGTATACATTTACCAACACCACCCACGTCCCTTGCAACCTACCGCTCACCACAGATTCAAAATCTTTTGATGATTTGATGGGAGTTGGTATCTAACTATTATGACCCGAAACTGCCCGTGATTATGCAATGGCACCGATTCAATACTGCTGTGTGGACTCAGGGAGAGTCAGTTACAGACGTTTTAACTCGACTCCAAAGACTAATTGAGCATTGCGAATTTGGCCCATCCCTTTCAGAGATGTTAAGGGACCGGCTGCTGTGCAGAATTAATAACATGGCCACTCAGAGGAAGCTGTTGACAGGACCTATGTTTGATTTGAAGAGAGCCATTGAGCTAATGCTGTCTCGCGAGAACGCGGAACAGGGGGTTCAGGAACTTTAAGGTCCCATAGATTACAGTGTCCATAGTCTTGTTCGACCCCGGTACTGGAACCGAGCACCCTCTCACAGCAGTGCCCGAATGACCAGATCACCGTCACAACAGCAACCAGATGTGCAACACCGCGTCTAGACTCAACAGTCTAGGGTCACCATAGACCAGCATAACACCTCCCCAGAGAATGACAGGGAGTAGTGGCAGCATGGCCAAGCATGTGGTCGTAGAACACGTGGCAACCAAGGCCTCCAAAATTGGCAAAGAACTTGCAGCCCTGGACAATCAGGTCACCTAGAGCCTGGGCCTCGCACATGACCCACTCTGAGGAGGAAGACATGATGCAGTTGAACTTAAAGTGGCACTGATTCGCTAAAACTGCAGGTAAATGAACAACCCCTATTGATGGAAATAGACACGGGGGTTGCCGTCTCCATCATCGGTCAGACATGTCGCCAGCTTTGCACAAGAACATTAAACCTGCATAATACTAAGGCCAGATTGGCGATGTATACTGGGGAGCCACTGCTCATTATTGGAACCACCATGACCCACGGGCAGCAGACAGTCCGACTGCTGCTATTGTTGGGACAGGGACAGGACCCACTCTGATTGTCTGCGAACACTTCACTTTGATTGGCAGCAGATTTTTCGGATGGGCACTGGAAACTATACAAAGTCCTTGGGAAGTATCGGGAGGTATTCCAGGAGGACCTGGGCAAAATGAAAGGAGCTAAGGTGTAAATTTATGTTGACAAGAAGCCCAGCCCAAATACTTCAGAGCACAACCGGTCCCTTATGCCTTGCTCACATAGGTGGATACTAAGTTACTGCACTTGGAGAATTTGGGCATCATATGCCCAGTGGATTTTCAGAGTGGGCCACATCAGTGGTCCAGTGATAAAGCCGGACAAGAAAGTTTGCCTCTGCTGGTATTATAAACTGACTGTAAACAGGGCATTCCACCTGGACCATTACCCCATGCTGCATGTGGAGGATTTGTATGCAAAGCTGGCTGGGGGGTACTCCTTCACAAAACTGGATATAAGCCACGCATATCTTTAACTGGAATTGTGCAAGTACATAACCATAAATACCCATGGGGGCTATACGAATATACTCGCCTTCCCTCCGGGGTCTCTTCCGTTTGTACAATATTTCAGAAAGTGATGGAAGGTATCCTCGATGGGCTACCCAAAGTGGCAGTATATCTGAATGACGTACTCACCATGGGGGCCACTGAGAAGGAGCACTTAGATAATCTGGAAGACGTCCTCAGGCGATTCTCCCAAGCAGGTGTCTGCCTGAAGAGGGGCAAATGCATCTTCCAAGCAAAGGTTGTTACGTATTTGGGTTACTGCGTGGACAAAAGTGGCTTACATTCAGTGGAGAAAAAGATCCAGGCCATAAAGGGAGCCCCGACTCCACAAAACACGACAGAATTGAGATCATTTTTGGGAATGGTAAATTATTAAGGGACATTTATTCCGAATTTGGCCACCCTACATCTCTTCACGTCTTGTTAAAGAAGAACCAACGGTCGGTTTGGGGAGCTCCACAAGAGGAGGCATTCAGCAAGTTCAATAGACAGCTCTTATCCTCCCAGTTGATGACCCACTATAATCCTTCCCGGCCGCTCATTCTCGCATGTGACGCTTTCCCATACGGCATCATAACGCTGTTATCCCATCGATAGGACGATGGCACGGAGCACCATATTTTGTACACTTCCCCCAGAATGCTGACAGATGCAGAACGCTGCTACTCCCAAAGTGAGAAAGGCAACTTGGCTGATATGTGCATTAAAAGAATTTCACCAATATCTCTATAAGCGGCAACGGCCTCATCTGGTTACAAAGGGGGAACTTCGGATTTCGGGGGGGGGGGTGTAATAACCCCACGAGGCCCAAATTGATCTCCCCATGGAACTTGCGGAATATGAGCTTCCCCACTAGTGGCTGGAGGCCCGCCCAGCCGGAATAAAGGCTGGCCCGGATATTTACTGCCTTAAGGCAGATTCTTATGACGGTGAATAAACCCGGGTTCACCCTACCATTCGGCTTCCTGGAACTTTATAGTGGGCTAGAAGCTGAAAAGATTATCTCAATCTTAGTGACAAAGAAGTCCATGTGCTTCTCACATTTGTTGTTGGTGGTAAGGGAGAGGGGTTTAAGAAGACTGCTTGCAGTGAAGAGAAGACGGGTGTTACCTTTACATTCCAGACTGATCCTGGAATAGTGAGCAGTTTTTTGAAGGGAAGCAGGATATTTATTGCTTTATGTGGTCCAACCAGGTTTGTCGATGAATGGCTAAACCAGGTGTCCACAATAAATGGTCAAGTCTGCATCTCTTGAACTTCAGAGAGTGGAGATAAGGTCCACACTAAAGGGAATTATTTAGGTGAGAGGGGTTAATAATTTTATTGCGGACAAGAGTATCAAAGGTGGAGGTGAGGGTATGACTCAGTAGATTGGTAGCTGCAGAGATATCATGGTCAATGGAAGATCAAAAGCCAGGCAGTTGTGAATTTGAAACCTAGAAAATCAGAAAATGCTAGAAAAGCTGAACAATTCAGGCGGTACCTAAAGAGAAAGTGACAGGTTTCCGGGTGCGGCGATGACCAGCTAAGTCGCACGTGTCGGCACCTCCCGTTTTAACGGACTTTTGGGCTCTTATCGGGAGCCCCAACGGCAATTTTCGAAGGCTAAACCCACTGTGAGGCGACAAAGAAGGGAGTCCCCCCGGATGTGAATGGATAGAAGAGATAATAGTGGCCAGATTGTGGAGGATCCTCTGGAGCAGCGGCAAAGAAGGGAAGTGAGAAGCAAGATGACGGCGGAGGGTGGCCAGTTGGTATGGGGCCTGGAACAGCAGGAGTTCCTCCGGCGATGTGTGGAGGAGCTCAAGAAGGAGGTGCTGGCGCCGATGCTGCAGGCGATTGAGGGGTTAAAGGAGGCGCAGAAGACCCAAGAGATGGAGCTCCGTGGAGTGAAGGCAAAAGCTGCCGAAAACGAGGACGAGATACAGGACTTGGTGGTGAAGACGGAGACGCACGAGACACTGCATAAGAGGTGTATGGAGAGACTGGAAGCCCTGGAAAATAGCTCGAGGAGGAAGAACTTAAGAATCTTGGGTCTCCCCGAAGGGGCAGAGGGAGCGGACGTTGGGGCGTATGTGAGCACGATGCTCCATACCTTAAAGGGAGCTGAGGCCCCGACGGGCCCCCTGGAAGTGGAGGGAGTGTACCGAGTCCTCATGAGAAGACCAAAGGCAGGAGAAATACCTCGAGCAATAGTGGTGAGGTTCCACCGCTACAAGGACAGGGAGATGGTCCTGAGATGGGCGAAAAAGACATGGAGCAGCAGGTGGGAGAACGCGGTGATCCGCGTGTATCAGGATTGGAGTGCGGAGGTGGTGAGAAGGAGGGAGAGTTTCAATCGGGCCAAGGCGGTGCTCCACAAGAGGAAAGTGAAATTCGGAATGTTGCAGCCGGCAAGACTGTGGGTTACACACCAGGGTAAACACCACTACTTCGAGACGGCAGAGGAGGCGTGGACATTTATTGAAGAGGAGAAGTTGGACTAGATTTGAGAAAGAGTGTTTGAAATGAAGTAGCGAGGTGGTGGCAAGGGACTGTGAATCAGATGGGGGAAAATTTTCTTTCCCCTCAAAGGGGGGGACACACGAAGAAATGTGGGCGCCGGTGGGGAAGGGGAGGGGGAAGGAGAGAGGGAGCTGCGCCATCAGGGGCGGGGCCGAGAGGGAAGCGCGGGCTTTGTTCCCGCGCTATGGAAATTGTGGCGGGAAAAGGGGGCGCAGGAAGGAGGGGGCCTTACATAATGGGAGGCTAAGGATAAACGGGGAAAGCCGAGGTCAGCCAGAGTTTGCTGACTTCCGGAAGCAATATGGGGGGAGCAACTAAGCTAGAAAGGGATCTAGCGGGGGGGGTTAACTGGGTTGCTGCTGCTAAGGGGAAGGGGGAGCTGTTACGGGATGGGATGGTCGGGACGGGAGGGCACCATCCGGGGGATAAGCGGGTGCGTGGGAACCGGGTGAGGAGCTGGTCTAAAAAAGGGGATGGCTAGTCGACGAGGGGGGGGGGTAAAGAGCCCCCCAACCCGGTTGGTCACGTGGAACGTGAGAGGGTTGAATGGGCCGATTAAGTGGGCAAGGGTATTTGCGCACCTAAAGAAGCTAAAGGCAGACGTGGTCATGCTTCAGGAGACGCACCTGAAACTGGCGGATCAGGTCAGATTAAGAAAAGGATGGGTGGGACAGGTATTCCACTCGGGCTTGGATGCGAAAAATAGAGGGGTGGCAATACTGGTGGGGAAACGGGTGTGGTTTGAGGCAAAGACTACAGTGGTGGACAGTGGGGGTAGATACGTGATGGTGAGTGGCAGATTGCAAGGTGAGGTGGTGGTGCTGGTGAACGTATATGCCCCGAACTGGGATGATACGAACTTTATGAAGCGTACATTGGAGCGCATCCCAGACCTGGAGATGGGAAAGTTGGTAATGGGGGGGGACTTCAACACGGTGCTGGACCCAGGGTTGGACCGGTCCAGATCTAGGACCGGGAGGAGGCCGGCAGCGGCCAAGGTGTTTAAGGGCTTTATGGAGCAGATGGGAGGAGTGGATCCCTGGAGATTTACTAGACCAAGGAGTAAAGAGTTTTCCTTCTTCTCCCATGTCCACAAAGTGTACTCCCGGATAGACTTCTTTGTCCTGGGAAGGGCGCTGATCACGAAGGTGGCAGGAACGGAGTATTCGGCTATAGCCATTTCAGATCATGCCCCACATTGGGTAGATCTGGAAGTAGGAGACGAAAAGGAGCAGCGCCCATTCTGGAGATTAGATATGGGACTGTTGGCGGACGAGGGGGTATATGTAAGGGTGAGGGGATGTATTGAAAGGTACCTAGAGATCAATGATGATGGAGAGGTCCAGGTGGGAGTGGTCTGGGAGGCGCTGAAGGTGGTGGTTAGAGGGGAGCTGATCTCCATAAGGGCCCATAAGGGGAAACAAGAGGGTAAAGAAAGGGAGAGATTGTTGGGGGAGATCTTGAGGGTGGATAGGCAATATGCGGAGGCTCCAGATGAAGGGCTATACAGGGAAAGACGGAGATTGCACACGGACTTTGACTTGTTGACCACGGGTAAGGCGGAGGCACAATGGAGGAAGGCACAGGGAGTGCAGTGTGAATATGGAGAGAAGGCGAGCCGGCTGCTGGCCCAACAACTTAGGAAGAGGGGGGCGGCGAGAGAGATCGGAGGGGTTAGAGACGAGGAGGGAATAATGGAACGGGGAGCGGAGAGGGTGAACGGGGTGTTTAAGGTATTTTACGAGAGGCTATATAAGGCTCAACCCCCGGAAGGGAAAGAGGGAATGATGCGTTTCCTAGACCAGCTGGAGTTCACGAAGGTTGAGGAACAGGAGATGACAGGGCTGGGAGCGCAGATTGAGGTGGAGGAGGTGGTGAAAGGAATTGGGAACATGCAGGCAGGGAAGGCTCCGGGACCGGATGGGTTCCCGGTGGAGTTCTATAGGAAATACGTGGACCTGCTGGCCCCACTTCTGACGAGAACCTTTAATGAGGCTAGGGAAAGGGGGACACTACCCCCGACGATGTCGGAGGCGACGATATCGCTGATCCTGAAAAGAGACAAAGACCCGCTGCAGTGCGGGTCATTCAGGCCTATTTCCCTCTTGAACGTAGATGCCAAGCTTTTGGCTAAGGTGATGGCGATGAAGATAGAGGACTGTGTCCCTGGGGTGGTGCATGATGATCAAACGGGGTTTGTTAAAGGGAGGCAATTGAATGCTAACATACGGAGGCTGTTGGGTGTGATGATGATGCCCCCACCGGAGGGGGAGGCGGAGATAGTGGTGGCGATGGATGCAGAGAAAGCATTTGATAGAGTGGAGTGGGACTATCTGTGGGAAGTACTGAGGAGATTTGGATTTGGAGAGGGGTTCATTAGATGGGTTCAGCTCCTGTACAGGGCCCCGGTGGCAAGTGTGATTACAAATAGGCAACGATCTGACCACTTCCGACTATACAGGGGTACAAGACAGGGATGTCCCCTGTCCCCGTTACTGTTTGCGTTGGCAATTGAGCCATTGGCCATAGCGCTGAGGGGCTCTAGGAAGTGGAGGGGGGTACTTAGAGGAGCATCAGGTGTCATTATACGCGGATGATTTGTTGTTGTATGTCGCGGACCCAGAGGAGGGGATGCCTGAGATAATGCAAACACTCGGAGTTTGGAGAATTTTCAGGATATAAATTGAATATGGGGAAGAGTGAACGGTTTGTGATGCACCCCGGGGAACAGGGCAGGGGAATAGACGATTTACCGTTGAGGAGGGTAAGAAGAGATTTCCGGTATTTAGGGATCCAGGTGGCCAGGAACTGAGGAACCTTGCATAAGCTTAACTTGGCACGACTGGTAGAGCAGATGGAAGAGGACTTTAGGAGGTGGGACATGGCGGCCCTGTCATTGGCGGGCAGGGTGCAGGCGGTTAAAATGGTGGTCCTTCCGAGGTTTCTTTTTGTGTTCCAGTGCCTCCCTGTACTGATTACAAAGGCCTTTTTCAAGAAGGTGGACAAGAGTATTATGAGCTTTGTGTGGGCTGGAAAGACCCCAAGAGTAAAGAGGGGTTCCTGCAGCGCAGTAGGGACAGAGGGGGACTGGCACTGCCGAGTCTAAGTGATTATTATTGGGCCGCCAACGTGTCAATGATATGTAAGTGAATGAGAGAAGGGGAAGGAGCGGCGTGGAAAAGACTGGAGATGGCGTCCTGTAGGGGAACTAGCTTAAAAGCACTGGCGACGGCGCCGTTGCTGTTCTCCCCGAAAAAATACACCATAAACCCAGTGATGGTGGCAACTCTGAAAATTTGGGGGCAGTGGAGACGACATAAGGGAGTGACGGGTGCCTCAGTGTGGTCCCCGATAAGGAACAACCATAGGTTCGGCCCGGGAAGGATAGATGGGCGATTTAAATCTTGGCAGCGAGCAGGAATTGCAAAATGGCAAGACCTGTTCTTAGACGGGACGTTCGCGAGTCTGGGAGCACTGACAGAAAAATATGGGTTGCCACCTGGGAATGTGAGGGCATTTGTGCGGCAACAGGTGAGGGAATTTCCGCAGCTCCCGGCGCAAGAGATCCAGGACAGAGTGATATCGGGGGCATGGGTGGGTGATGGTAGGGTGTCAGATATATATAGGGAAATGAGAGACGAGGGGGAGACGATGGTAGAGGAGCTGAAGGGAAAATGGGAAGAGGAGCTGGCGGAAGAGATTGAGGAGGGGCTGTGGGCAGATGCCCTAAGTAGGGTAAACTCTTCGTCCTCGTGTGCCAGGCTCAGTCTGATACAATTCAAGGTTCTACACAGGGCGCATATGACGGGAGCAAGGCTGAGTAGGTTTTTTGGAGTGGAAGATAGGTGCGGGAGATGCGCGGGAAGCCCGGCGAACCACACCCACATGTTTTGGTCATGTCCAGTATTGCATGGGTTCTGGGTGGGTGTGAGGTGGTGGGGGTCCGGTCAAACCAAGCTGGGGGTTGGCTATATTTGGGGTTGCAGATGAGCCGGGTGTGCAGGAGGCAAGAGAGGCCGACGTGTTGGCCTTTGCGTCCCTAGTAGCCCGGCGAAGGATTCTACTTATGTGGAAAGAAGCTAAGCCCCCGGGTGTGGAGGCCTGGATCAACGACATGGCAGGGTTTATAAAACTGGACCGGATAAAATATGTATTAAGAGGTTCGGCTCAGGGGTTCACCGGGCGGTGGCAACCGTTCCTCGACTATCTTGCAGAGCGATAAGGGAAAATAGGAAAAGCAGCAGCAGCAGCCCAGGGGGGAGGGGGACTCATTTGGGTCTTCAGAGGTTTTATGTGTGTGTTTATATATTAGTTATTTATATTAGACGTTACGAAGTTACTATTTTAGTTACTATTTCTGTTGTTTCTTATTTTGTTGTTGGCAGTTGCCGTTAGTCAGCATATTATTTATTTAAAAACGATCAATGTATATATTATTACAAAGTTGTAAAATGAGACATTTTTGTTTGATCAAAAAACTTTAATAAAATATATTTTTTTTAAAAAGAGAAAGTGACAGTCATCAGGTCACTGACCTTTAATTAGTAATGGAAACTGTTACAGATATATCAGGTTTTAAGTATGCACAGGGATAAGGTAGGAGTTCCGAGGGGGTGGTAGGAAGGCAGGAGAAAAGGGGTAGATTCTGATAGTGTGGAACCACAAAATTAACGGTGGAGAAAGGCAAAAGGGGTAATAATGGACAAGAAATAATGCTAGATCCAATGCAGCTGGAAACGGCAACAGCAGAATCATTAACAGCATCTCCTGTCTAAAAAATTGGAAGCTGTTTAAAAGTACCATTGTAAGCAACTTGATATCGGGGGGGATAGGAAGGCAATGCCTAAACTCCCCATGAGCCTCGCCGATTACGAGCTCCCCAGTTAAAGGTGCTGTGTAAATAATAGTTATTGTACTAAAACTTTATTTATTTCTACAACTTGGTGTGGACTCCTCTGTGGTCTACTAAAGCAATGAGCAGAGAGTTTAGATGAGGTAGAGCTTGAAATAACCAGGGATGAGATGTTGCTTAGTGAAAAAGCTGATGGAAAATAAACAATGAGAAATCTCAGTAAGAAACTTGGCACGGTACATGGGTGGCAGTAGAGAATTAATATTTTAGAAGGTGAGAGGAATAAAACAGAATGAGATGCTCAAAGGAGAAGGTGCCAGAGAAATAGGGTAATCCTCACTGCAAAATCTTGGGTGGGGCAAATGGTGGAACACAAAGCCATCTTAAAGCTAAATAGCAAACAGTTGAGCCAGGAGTTAGAGCTAGGATTAAATGTTGATACAGATTAACATAAAGATAGTCCACATAATATTTATTTAAAACTATTCGGTCACTTTGTAAGCAGTGAAGCATTTTAATTTCAGACAGTTTGCATCTCTATATCAAATGACAAAGCTTAAACTTGATCCTTGCTTTGTGACTAGCTGATCTATCAAATTCTACACCAGAGATAAATGTAATTCTTCATCCCAGATAACGGCATATTATGACAGTGGTAAAAAGACATCCTACTTTGCAAAGTGGGACATGATAAAGTTGATTGTACCACAAGCCAAAGAAGAATATAGACAATGCGTGCATTTAAACTGGAGATGATTTGTGTTGTTAAATGAACAAACTCATTATCATTTGTTTATGCATCTGTAAAACAATTACCCAAAAAATCAGTAAACTAGAAAACAAATGCTGTAATGTTAAGCATGGTATCAATGTTTTCACTTAGTGCAGAAGAAGATAGAATACTCCATTGTGTGGTGGGGTATAATTTTACTGTCATGCAGATTGAGGGAAACTCTAATAGCTGTAACAATGGCAACATCAAAATCTATCCTGTTCTGAGGGCGTTACTAGTAACACACCTACTGCTGGTGTTGCTAAGTTTAGATAAGTAAATACTGGTCTGCACTATCACAATTTATTGTCAGAATTATTTCACACTTGGAATTGTACTAAATTAATCGAGATACAAAAGCAGCTGGATATACACTCAAACTGGAACAAAAGCAAACTGAATCGCGACAGGCAATGAAAGACCACAAAGAGCATTAAGAACAAAGAACAAAGAAAAGTACATCACAGGAACAGGCCCTTCAGCCCTCCAAGCCCGTGCCGACCATGCTGCCCGACTAAACTACAATCTTCTACACTTCCTGGGTCCGTATCCCTCTATTCCCATCCTATTCATGTATTTGTCAAGATGCCCCTTAAATGTCACTATCTTCCCTGCTTCCACCACCTCCTCCGGTAGTGAGTTCCAGGCACCCACTACCCTCTGTGTAAAAAACTTGCCTCGTACATCTATTCTAAACCTTGCCCCAAGCACCTTAAACCTATGCCCCCTGGTAATTGACCCCTCTACCCTGGGGAAAAGCCTCTGACTATCCACTCTGTCTATGCCCCTCATAATTTTGTAGACCTCTTTCAGGTCGCCCCTCAACCTCCGGCGTTCCAGTGAGAACAAACCGAGTTTATTCAACCACTCCTCATAGCTAATGCCCTCCCATACCAGGCAACATTCTGGTAAATCTCTTCTGCACCCTCTCTAAAGCCTCCACATCCTTCTGGTAGTGTGGCGACCAGAATTGAACACTATACTCCAAGTGTGGCCTAACTAAGGTTCTATACAGCTGCAACATGACTTGCCAATTCTTATACTCAATGCACCGGCCAATGAAGGCAAGCATGCCGTATGCCTTCTTGACTACCTTCTCCACCTGTGTTGCCCCTTTCAGTGACCGGTGGACCTGTACTTCTAGATGTCTCTGACTTTCAATACTCTTGAGGGTTCTACCATTCACTGTATATTCCCTACCTGCATTAGACCTTCCAAAATGCATTACCTCACATTTGTCCGGATTAAACTCCATCTGCCATCTCTCCGCCCAAGTCTCCAAACAATCTAAATCCTGCTGTATCCTCTGACAGTCCTCATCGCTATCCGCAATTCCACCAACCTTTGTGTCGTCTGCAAACTTACTAATCAGACCAGTTACATTTTCCTCCAAATCATTTATATATACTACAAACAGCAAAGGTCCCAGCACTGATCCCTGCGGAACACCACTAGTCACAGCCCTCCGATTAGAAAAGCATCCTTCCATTGCTACTCTCTGCCTTCTATGACCTAGCCAGTTCTGTATCCATCTTGCCAGCTCACCCCTGATCCCGTGTGACTTCACCTTTTGTACTAGTCTACCATGAGGGACCTTGTCAAAGGCCTTACTGAAGTCCATATAGACAACATCCACTGCCCTACCTGCATCAATCATCTTTGTGACCGCCTCGAAAAACTATCAAGTTAGTGAGACATGACCTCCCCTTCACAAAACCATGCTGCCTCTCACTAATACGTCCATTTGCTTCCAAATGGGAGTAGATCCTGTCTCGAAGAATTCTCTACAGTAATTTCCCTACCACTGACGTAAGGCTCACCGGCCTGTAGTTCCCTGGATTATCCTTGCTACCCTTCTTAAACAGAGGAACAACATTGGCTATTCTCCAGTCCTCCGGTACATCACCTGAAGACAGTGAGGATCCAAAGATTTCTGTCAAGGCCTCAGCAATTTCCTCTCTAGCCTCCTTCAGTATTCTGGGGTAGATCCCATCAGGCCCTGGGGACTTATCTACCTTAATAAAAACACCTCGTCTTTTTGGATCTCAATGTGACCCAGGCTATCTACACACCCTTTTCCAGACTCAACATCTACCAATTCCTTCTCTTTGGTGAATACTGATGCAAAGTATTCATTTTGTACCTCGCCCATTTCCTCTGGCTCCACGCATAGATTCCCTTGCCTATCCTTCAGTGGGCCAACCCTTTCCCTGGCTACCCTCTTGCTTTTTATGTACGTGCAAAAAGCCTTGGGATTTTCCTTAACCCTATTTGCCAATGACTTTTCGTGACCCCTTCTAGCCCTCCTGACTCCTTGCTTAAGTTCCTTCCTACTTTACTTATATTCCACACAGGCTTCGTCTGTTCCCAGCGTTTTAGCCCTGACAAATGCCTCCTTTTTCTTTTTGACGAGGCCTACAATATATCTCGTTATCCAAGGTTCCTTAAAATTGCCGTATTTATCCTTCTTCCTCACAGGAACATGCCGGTCCTGAATTCCTTTCATCTGACACTTGAAAGCCTCCCACATGTCAGATGTTGATTTACCCTCAAACATCCGCCCCCAATCTAGGTTCTTCAGTTCCCGCCTAATATTGTTATCATTAGCCTTCCCCCAATTTAGCACATTCACCCTAGGACCACTCTTATCCTTGTCCACCAGCACTTTAAAACTTACTGAATTGTGGTCACTGTTCCCGAAATGCTCCCCTACTGAAACTTCTACCACCTGGCCGGGCTCATTCCCCAATACCAGGTCCAGTACAGCCCTTTCCCTAGTTGGACTGTCTACATATTGTTTTAAGAAGCCCTCCTGGATTCTCCTTACAAACTCTGCCCTGTCTAAGCCCCTGGCAATATTGGGGAAGTTGAAGTCTCCCATCATTAGACATGAACAAACTCATTCACAACATAAGATCAGAAAAATGTCAGCACATTCTGCATTGAGATTATTATTCAGTAGCAATTCAAAGCAATATTGAAGAATGAAACCTAATCACCCAACAATGTACATAATAATTAGTTGGATACACATTATAATATTCTGAAGTAGTCACATTCAGCTTCCTCCCAGAAAGTCATAATAAGGAAGTAGTTCTGCATCCTAAGCTGGAAGATTTCAAAAATAGTTATTTGGCAGATCTGGGGTTTCAAATATTTGGGAAAAGAAAAGTACAAAGAGCAATTAATGGCATGATAAATGTTATAAGTTAAAAAAAGTTAAGTATATGGCTTTCCAGTAATCTTACCACAGCCCTGCTAATCACCAATCTCAGGTCTTGCGGGGTGACATTAACCATCTCCCGGACTCCACATTACCCT
The DNA here is from genome assembly GCF_047496885.1 of Scyliorhinus torazame. Lineage (NCBI taxonomy): Eukaryota > Metazoa > Chordata > Chondrichthyes > Carcharhiniformes > Scyliorhinidae > Scyliorhinus > Scyliorhinus torazame. Next base: position 229,167,820 of record NC_092716.1, read on the forward strand.
CCCTACAGTATATTTGATTCTTTCAGCACAGACATTGAGAGAGTGCAGCACTGACGGTGAGAGTGTTGACTTTATGATGTTACCAACAATGATGCAACCATCAGGAAAGATTCTGAAGAGAAGATGAGGGCAGACCTGATAAGAGGTCTTTAAAGTTATGCAGGGGTTCAATGGAGTGGATAAGATAAATTATTTCCACTTACATCGAAGTATGCTTTTACATTAAGTATACTTCTACATGAAAAAGATTGATACATTTGGGGGATGCTTGATCCAGATATGAGGGAGAAGGGAATGGTGGGTTATGGGGGCAGAGTTATCAGAGTGATAGGCTCAGGTGGGGAATACGCAGAGGCCAGTCAGCCTGTTTCTGTGCTGTACATTCCATGCAAGGAACTTATACTTTAAGGTACAGTACTGGAAAGTGAGGGGGTGGTGGGGGAGGGGGTGGTGTGTCCAGAGATTATAAGGGAGTAAATGGTGGGAGCTTTTGCTTCCTTTTAGTCTCACTTGTGGTATTTGGGTTTCTTTGAATTATACTCCTTCTTTACTTTTTAGCCCCCACCCCCTGCCTGCCACCCTTACACTCCAAAACCCCAAGAATTCCTTACAAATAAAGTCATGCCTCATCTGCCTCCACCATATCTAATATAACCTGAATTTTCTCGCTTTGATCTCAATCCATTTATTTCCTCCATGTTCCCTAATGATCATTACCAAATTCTCTAGGGCCCCTAGTTTTACTTTTCCTCGTCCCTCCCACTCAGCATTCTCCTTCACAAAATGTTTCTGTAGCACCTATATAAGAGGTAAGAGTGGAGATCTGAGGGTCCAAGTATGCAGTTGGTACTAAAAACAGGAGACATGTATGAATCCAAAAACATATAACTCAATGAAACAGAGATACCAGATCAATCTCTTGAACACTTTAACAAATTTTCCATGGAACTTCAAAAATTATGTACCTATTTTTAATCATATATTTTTTAATAAATTTAGAGTACCCAATTATTTTTTTCAAAATTAAGGGGCAATTTAGTATGGCCAGTCCACCTACCCTGCACATCTTTTTGAGTTGTGGGTGCGAGACCTACACAGACAGGTGACGGTGGGGACGGTGACCTGGGACTGAACCCGGTTCCTCAATGCCGTGAACCTATTTTTAATCATATAACACCTGTTAAAATATTGTTGTCTTGGTATATTTGTAACAACATAAGAAGTACGAGCTGGAGCAGAACATCAAGCTTACACCATCATTCATTATGATCATAGCTGATCTTTTGCCTCTACTCCACTTTCTCACCCATTCCCTCCCCCCCCCAAAATCTCTATCTTAGCCATAAATATATTCACCGATGGAGCACAAACAAGCCTCTGGGTTAGACAATTCCAAATATTCACAACCCTACTACTGAAGAAATGTTACCTCACCACAGTCCTAAATGATCCATCCTTTAGCCTGAGATTACGGCCCCATGTTCAGGCTTCCCAAGTCAGGGAAAACAACATCTCGATTTCTATCCTGTCAAGCCCCTTTCTGCATCTTATATGTTTTAATAGGATCGCCTGTCATTCTTCTAAACGCTAGAGAGTGCAGGCCCAATTTACACAGCCAGTCGACATAGGACGAGCTTTTCATCCAAGGAACCGATTTAGTGAGCTTTCACCATATTACCCCCAATGCAAGCATATCTTTCCTTAGATATGGAAACCAAAATGGCACATTAATCCAGAAGTGGTCTCACCAAGGCCTTGAACAACTGTAGCAAGACTTCCTTATTCTTGTACTCCAATCCCCTTGTGATAAAGGACAAACGTGCCATTTGCCTGCATGCTAACTTTTTATGTTCCTTGTTGAACACCAAACTCTCTCTCTGAGCATCAACATTTATAAGTTTAACATTTATTCTTAATCCTGCTTTACCGAAATGAATAACCTCACACTTCCCCCTCGTTGCCCACTCACTTAACCTGTCCACATCTTTTTGCAGCCTCTCGATGTCCCCCTTTGTCATTCCGGCCCTGAAACAGCTGCACTGATTATGCGTGCACACTCCACCCCTGCAGCGTTGCCATCAGAACCAAGAAATGTCACACACACACACACGAGAAGTGTTACTAGAATATGATGCTCCCCTTCGCAACCAGGGATATTGAAATACTCAAGCCTGCAAATTGAAACATGTTTGACAGCATTTCCCGGCGAGGAGGTTGCAGCGCTGTGAAAATATTCCGGAGGCACATCATTCATAAACGGACGTTGAATAAAAGGGTTTGCAAGAGACCTTGCTGCCTGATTTCCATTTCCGGGGGAGGGGGGCGGTCGGGGGTACAACTTGTCAAAGACACACGGTGTGAGTTTGCTTTGACACCGTGCGTGTTATTGCCGCACAACTGACAGCGGCTCGGCTCGCGCCCGGCCTCCCTCACTCGGAGAGGCTTTGAAATGTGGACCGTTCACAGACATCAGGGCAGTGCGGGAGCGACCTGCCAACCAAACCCACCCCATTACCACTGACCCCCCCACAATAAATCCAGTGTACAGAATGGGCGGGGGGGGAGGAGATTGTAAATCAACATGATCGAGGACCCCCCCCCCCCCCCCCCACCCAATGATATAAATGACAAGCGGCCCCGGGTCGGAGAGAACAAACAAGAAAAACAACCAGCGCCAGTGGCCGGGAGCGGGGCCAGGGACGGAATTGAGCCGTTCCTTCAACACAACGATCGATGAGTGGGCAGCGTTCCCTCCGCCGCCCGGGAGGCACACTCACTCACTCCCACACACACACTCACACACACTCACTCACTCACTCCCACACACACACTCACTCACACTCACACACACTCACTCACTCCCACACTCACACACACGCACGCCCTCCTTACCTCCTCGATGACTTTGTGCTCGCTGGCTGCCTGTCACTGAGCCGCCGCGGCTCTCTCTCTTCATTCTTCCTGCCTCTGCCTGACAACCCCGCAGATGCTGCCTGTGCTCGCGCCCGGCACCCGGCGCGCCCCCGCGCCTGGCGCCCCCAGGGCTCGCCGCGCCTCGCGCGCCCTGTCACCCCCCCCCCCCCCCCCCCTCCCGCGCGCGCCGCTGGTCGCTGCCGCGCTCCACAGCGGCACCATCTGCTGCGGGGCTCTCGTGCTGGGGGGGGCACGGGACGCTACTGGGGGGTGAATGGGGGGGGGGCACGGGACGCTGCTGGGGGTGAAGGGGGGCACGGGACGCTGGGGGGTGAATGGGGAGGGGGGGCACGGGACGCTGCTGGGGGGTGAATGGGGAAGGGGGCACGGGACGCTGCTGGGGAGTGATTGGGGAAGGGGGGCACGGGACGCTGGGGGGTGAATGGGGAGGGGGGGCATGGGACGCTGGGGGTTGAATGGGGAGGGGGGGCACTGGACGCTGCTGGGGGGTGAATGGGGAGGGGGGGCACGGGGTGCTGCTGGGGGGTGAATGGGGGAGGGGGGCCACGGGACGCTGCTGGGGGGTGAATGGGGAGGGGGGGCACGGGACGCTGCTGGGGGAGAATGGGGGAAGGGGGGGCACGGGACACTGCTGGGGGGTGAATGGGGAGGGGGGCACGGAATGCTGCTGGGGGTTGAATGGGGAGGGGGGGCACGGGACGCTGCTGGGGGTGAATGAGGGAGGGGGGCACGGGACGCTGCTGGGGGTGAATGAGGGAGGGGGCACGGGACGCTGCTGGGGGGTGAATGGGGAGGGGGGCGCGGGACGCTGCGGGGGGGGTGAATGGGGAGGGGGGCACGGGACGCTGCTGGGGGTGAATGGGGGGCACGGGATGCTGCTGGGGGGGTGAATGGGGAGGGGGACACGGGACGCTGCTGGGGGGTGAATGGGGAGGGGGGGCACGGGATGCTGCTCTTGTTCCTTATCCACTGTGCATTGTGAATTAACAGCCTCGGTGGCAGCACTCGCTGTCTTGTCTGCCTCCTTTATTCCTGATGTGGAGATGCCGGTGTTGGACTGGGGTGAGCACAGTAGGAAGTCTTACAACACCAGGTTAAAGTCCAACAGGTTTGTTTTGAATCACTAGCTAGTGATTAGAAACAAACCTGAGGAAGGAGCAGCGCTCCGAAAGCTAGTGATTCGAAACAAACCTGAGGAAGGAGCAGCACTCCGAAAACTAGTGATTCGAAACTAACCTGTTGGACTTTAACCTGGTGTTGTAAGACTTCTTACTGTCCTTTATTCCTGCCACACAGACACAGGTACTGACAAGCACCTTGCAGCGATCCTGATCTTGCATCGCGCTGTCTTGAGCTGTTGATCGCGCTGTTGGCAGAGGTTTGACTCGGCGGTATTTCTGAAGGCTGCAGAAAGTTACGAGTGGAAACCTCGATTTGCAACCCCTCTTCCAACTGCAACCCCATGGCGCAGCGGTGAAAGGCAAACGCTGGAAAAAAATAAACACGGCCCTTTAATGAATGCAGCGGGCAAGATAAATTACAATAGACTCGGGAAACAAAGCAGAGAAGGCTAAGTCACACGTACTTTGCAATATGGGGAATTAGCTCAAATGGTAGAGCGCTCGCTTAGCATGTGAGAGGTAGCGGGATCGATGCCCGCATTCTCCAGTCTGTTTTCTTCTATTTCTTGCTACCACCAACACATCGATTATTTATGTTTCCGAAAGCTATAAATAATGTCAAACCTAATTTGTCCATTTCAAACCCTGATGCATATACGTGTCTTGGTTTCCAACAAGCCACGAAAGGTCAAATCCTTACATATTTATAATATCTGAAGTATATATAAAGAAGTTGAGGTGGTGGGCTTTTGGAACTCACAGCCTGATACAGCAGTAACAGCAGAACAACTTCATCGTGTTTGAAAAATAAAAGCAAATCTTTGCGGATGCTGGAAATATGAAATAAAAACAGAAACAAAATTTCTGCAATGGAAAAAGACCTGGATATGCATTTAAAATGTCATAACCTACACAGCTATGGACCAACCATTGGAGAGTTTTCCACCGATTCCCATTGACTGCAGTTTGCTAGCCCCCTTTGATGCCACACTCAATCAAATGCTGCCTTGATGTCACCTCACCTCCAGAGTTCAGCTCTTTTGCCCATGTTTCAACCAAGGCTATAATGAAGTCAGGAGCTGAGTGACCCCGGTGGAACCCAAACTCAGCGTCAGTGAGCTGGTTATTGCTAAGCGAATGCCGCTTGGTAGCACTGTTGATGACTCCTTCCATTGCTTTACTGATGATTGAGAGTAGACTCATAGGGCAGTAATTGACTGGGTTGGATTTGTCCTGTTGTGTACAGGACACACCTGGGAAATTTTCCATATTACAGGGTAGATGCCAGTGTTGTAGCTGTACTGGAACAGTTTGGCTGGGGGCGCAGCAAGTTCTAGAGCACAAGTCTTCAGTACTATTGCCGGACTATTGTCAGTGCCCATAGCCTTTGCAGTATCCAGTGCCTTCAGCCATTTCTTGATATCATGTGGGGTGAATCGAATTGGCTGAAGACTGGCATCTGCGATGCTGGGAACATCTGGAGGAGACTGAGATGGATCATCCACTCGGCATTTTATTCTGAAGATTATTGCGAATGCTTCAGCCTTGTCCTTTGCACTGATGTGCTGGGCTCCTCTATCGTTGAGGATGGGGATATTGAGGATGGGGAGCCTCCTCCTCCAGTGAGTTGTTTAATTGTCCACCACCATTCATGACTGGATGGTGGCAAGACTGCAGAGCATAAGTCTAATCCCACAATCTGTTAGTTATGGGATCGCTTAGCTCTATTTATCATTTGCTGTTTATATTGTTTGGCATGCAAGTAGTCCTGTGTTGTTTCACCAGATTAACACCTCACTTTTCAGTATGCTCCTGGCATGCCCTTCTGCACTTTTCATTGAATCAGGGTTTGTCCCCTGACTTGGTGGTAATGGTAGAGTGGGAGATATGCTGGGCCAGGAGGTTACAGATTGTGGCTGAGTACAACTCCGGTGCTGCTGATGATCCACAGAGTCTCATGGATGCCCAGTCTTGAGTTGCTAGATCTGTTTATAATCTATCCCATTTTGCACAATGGTAGTACCACACAACACGATGGTGGGTATCCTCAATGACTCAATACTCCTACTGATTCTGTCATGGACAGATGCATCTGTGGCAGGTAGGTGGTGAGGATGAGGTCTAATAAGTTTTTCCTACTTTTGGTTTCTTCACCACCTGTCACAGACCCAGTCTAGCAGTTATGTCCTTTAAGACTTGGCCAGTTTGGTCTGTGGTGGTACTACCAAGCCACTCTTGATGATAGACATTGAAGTCCCCCACAGAAAGTGCATTCTGTTCCCTTGCCACCCTCAGTGCTTCCTCCAAGTGGTGTTCAACATGGAGGAATGCTGATTCATCTTCCACAACTCCCCACCACCCCACTACCACCACCCCACACACAGTAATCAGTTTTCCTCCTCTCTCCTCTTCCCCTGCCCACACACACTAATTAGTTCCTCTTCTATCACCACCCAGTCACCTCTTCTGGTCAAGTTGCTGGTGCTTGCAAAGCAGAGTCACCAGCCCAGGGTTCACAATAGGTTTGAAGCTGCCACTCACCTTCCCAGCTTAGCCACACAACCTCCCAGTTTCTAAAAGATAACTGAGATACACTTGCCTCTGCTTGCACCACATTGGTGGACAAATTGCTCAGCCCTCGCTGCTAAAGGTGTTTTCTGTGGTCAAAGAGTGCTCAGTGTCCATCACTTGCTGCCTGGCGGCAACAGCCAGTGTGTCAAGAGCTGACCCGCCAGAGTCTCCTCTCCAGTGTTGTCATTGTTGTCTTGGAGTAGGCGCTCACAACCCCAAACACTATCTCTGTGACCCCATTGGGAGTTACACGCCAATTTGGGAACCCCTGCATGAAGGAGCCAGGCAATATTCAATGCAAACTCATCTTTGTAGAATTGTTACAAGTAAGCATTCTATCACTGGTGCACTTTCTGGGGTTTTTGTCTTGGTCTGAATCTTAATGGTGAATACTTTAAAATAGAATTACAGAAATATACATGACATTTTCCATTACATTTAGAAAGTTGGTTTATTTTGGCTGCAAAGGTATTGCTTCTCCCTTGAAAGGATTAAGTAGCAGGGATTTTAATTTAGGTACTTGCAGGAAGTGACAGTGTATTTTTGGTAACATGTTGTAAGAGAGAATACCTACTAAGGATGAACTTTCCTGAAGCAAGCCTGATAAAGTTTCAGTGCAATGTGCCACTACCTGGTAGAGGAAGTGTTTACTTTCCTGTTTTCAAATTCCCTTTTTATTGTAGCACTGTTTCCATGAAGGAATATTTGGTTAACATATAGTTTAAAGTATGCATGATGCAGTAGTATAAATCAAATCAGCACACATTATTGCATTAGTTGCAAGCGACAATACAAATACATAGATCACCTCTTCCCCCAAACAGAAGAACGGTGATACATATTCCCCACAAATAATTTTCCTTTAATAATGTAATGCTTTAAAACACATAATTCCTATAAAAATCTATAATCAAGACAAAATGAGAGATGTGTGAACCCTAATTCTGTGCGTCCATGTCAGCAGCGCTGGCATAGTCGCTATTCCAAATTAGGCTCCTTGCTTTATTGTGAATAGGCCCAGTGCTGAGTTTTTTCTGCATTTTCAGTTTTTATTTCATATTCCAGCACTGCAGTATTTTGCTTTTATGTGAGATATGTGAGCGCGCCATGTGGTAGGGCCTACGCAGTGAGTAACATATCACCGCACACCGCCCCTGATGCCCAACCTCGCCCCCATCCCGGACCCCGTCACCCCAAGGGTTTGGTGGGACTGTGAGATGGAATGGCCAGCAAGCATGCAAGGATTAGCTGGGCAGAATGTGCGACCGAGGACAGGTGTCAGACTTCGTCATACGGGGAGAGAGAGACATCCCAACCCCACGGCCCATCTCCTGGTCGTCTCCTGGTACTCTCCCCAGATCTGGCCGATACCCCTGGCCAGTGGCATGACTGGCAGCCACCGTCGAGCCTTTGGTAATTTGGTTTACCTCCTCTCTCTCCCTCATCGGCCAAGGTACCTGTATCCCTACTTTAAATACCACAAGTGAACCACTGTGTCGTCACTTCCGCTTGGTGGAGGCGGAGCATTACAACAGGCTGGAAAATACTGGTTTGGGCCTGTTAATGACATGTTAATGGCTGTCACTATACAATTTACATGCCCACGCCGGTGCGCGGTGTGGACTATATTCACGGTGCTATCAAGGCGCCGGAGCATGGCGTTCCGTTGGGTGCCCAGCGCCAGCCTCGATTTTCGGTTGACACACAATTCTCTGCCCGATCACAATTCTAGATTCCGGCGTCGCTGGACAGAGAATCCCACCCAATAACTTGTCAATTACTGCATTTTGCACGATTCTCCATTCTGCATTCCAACAGCTGTGTCCCTCCCTGTCCCTGTCAGACTGCACATCCCTGATCCCTACTGAAAGGGCTACATGTCATTCTGATGGATACACTCACAAAGATGATCATGCTCACCTCAGCTGAATTGTACAGCAGCATCATGCCTGAACAACATAAATGTTACTGGAGCACATTATTTGTCAAGTAAAAATAGAAAAAACCTCCAAACTTGAAATAACAATACTACTAGTAAGGATGAACATTTGTTTTTATTTCAAAAAATTAAACAAATTAACAGTTTAAGTCACATTGTTCCAGGATAGATTCTGAAAAGAAAGCAAATGTGAAGCTATTACAAAAATCTGGGATATATTTCTATTTGTACATTTGAACTAGTACATTTAAGAATACTATGTAAGTATGATTGATTAATAGGGTGGTTTCTTTTGCACCTGAAGTGTTGGCACATATAAAAGATCACCACTGAGCAAAGGTTTCTACAAGAGATAAACAAGCAAACATGTCAGAAGAGACAAGGTTGCTTGTGTATGAAAGCATTAACTCATGAATCGAATAAACTGAAGGCTGAATTATTTTGTTTCACTCATTTTTTTAAAAATTCATTTCGGGATGTGGGCGTCACTGAGCAGGCCAATATTTATTGCCCATCCTTAGTTCCCTTCAGAAGGTGGTGGTGAGCTGCCTTCTTGAATCGCTGCTGTCCCTGAGGTGTAGGTACATCCACTGTGCTTTTAGGGAGGAAGTTCCAGGATTTTGACCCAGCCACAGTGAAAGAACGGTGATATATTTCCAAGTCAGAATGGTGAATGACTTGGAGGCGAACCTCCAGGTGGTGGTGTTCCCAGGTATCTGCTGCTCTTGTTCTTCTAGATGGTAGTGGCATTGGTTTAGAAGGTACTGTCTAAGGAGCCATGGTGAGTTCCTGTAGTGCATCTTGTAGATGGTACACACTGCTGCTATTGTTCATCGGTGGTGGAGGGTTTGAATGTTTGTGGAAGGGGAGCAATCAAGCGGACTGCTTTGTCCTGGATGGTGCCGAGCTTCTTGAGTGTTGCTGGAGTTGGCACTCATCCAGGCAAGTGGAGAGTGTTCCAATACACTCCTGAGTTGTACCTTGTAGATCATGGATAGACTTTGGGGGGGGGGGGGGGGGGGGGCGGGGTCAGGAGGTAGTTACTTGCCGCAGGATTCCTAGCCTTTGACCTGCTCTGGTAGCCACAGTATTAATATGGCTAATCTAGTTCACTTTCTGGTCAATGGTAACCCCCTGGATGTTAATAATGGGGGATTTAGCAATGGAATGCCATTGAATGTGAAGAAGCGATGGTTAAATCCTCTTTTGTAGGTCAGGTGAAGTAAACTGTTTTGCAGTGGGAGACCGAACTGTCAATCATAGAAATGTTAGTTGTGAGGTAAATGCCTGAGACAAGTTGCAAACCAACTTGAGCAAATAGCATGTTTAACTTTAGGAGGTGAGAAACATCGCAATTAAACGAAAAAAGGTGACGTGCTGAAATTGATGCAGAAGCTCCTAGAAATGCGTGGTAGGTCCATCAGTATTTATGAGGAAAAAAATTGATTAATTTTTCAGGTATTGTCCTTTCTCAGAAATTCAATTAGATTTAAATTTTTTTAAAATCATTACTGCAAGACATTTACAGGAGGATCAGATCTGTTGGCAGATTTGGATGGGTGCGGTTGAGAAAAATCCTTTAAAAATGAGGGCTTAAAAGGGAATATATTGCACTTAAGTGTATATTTCCTGATTCATATTTCATGGTGTTTGTCTCTCCTTTCTTTACCCCCTCCGCCAACCACAGCATTCTTCACAGCAATACAAGATGCACAATCCAAGGCTGTCACTGTGGGTAGCTTAATAATAAGTGGTCCCATAAAAGAATATAGTCACCAGCTTCAGAGGACAAAATTATGTTTTATACAGCCCTAGCACAGACATTTTACAATGGCAGTCTTTTGAAGCCGCATCCTTGTGTTTAAACCTTTCATTTTAGATTTTATTCTGAACGGCTTGAGGGGGGGCAATGTTTATAACAGAAGAGGAAGCATTTTAACCTTGCAACAAATTAATGTGGCAGTAAATTGGCTTGCTTGACATTTTAAGTTCCATTATTCGGTTTACATTAGTGATGCTGTGTCTTTTGGGAGGACCAATTGACACAGATAGTTGTGGGGGGAAGGGATGCAAGATCTGCAATTTGCAAAGAGGGCATTGTGCAAAAGAAAAATGGTAGATTTACTGCCTGGTTGAATCAATATAGGAAAGGACGCACACTGAATATGTTTTGTACTGCTGGAAAAATAAAACCATGATGGAGACAGTTCTGTTTCTTATTTGTATTATCAAACATTACCTACTTCTGAAATTGATCAAAACAGCCATTACTTGACTACTGGTTACCTGATATTATTTTCTGATTAACTAATTCAGGATCCAATGATTATTAACATATCCACAATCATTAATATTGATTCCCAGGCCTCGGTGACACTGGATTACGAGTGCCGCTTGCCTTTGATATATTCAAATGCATAACCTCTGAGAAAAATTGAACTACAGTCTTAAAGCCAGATTAATTAGTAAGTTGCATTTGCAAGAACCCAACCATTTATTTCCCTCATAACTGTTTTTATTCATTTTGAAAGTTTTATACATGTGCATACTGAAATAAAACAAGAACAAAACCATTTGGCCATTGTGTTTTCAAAGACCATCAGATATCCTGGAAAATGCACCCCAGCATAGTTTTTTCAAAAGGATTTCCCCGCCTTCTATTCTGATCAAATAATACTAATTTATTATCAGAAACAAGGCTGGTAGAAAAGTTGAAAATGCTGGATTTTTAAGCTGACTCTCCCCTTCCTGTCCCATGTAAAGCAGAGAATGTAGTGATTAAATTACTTTTCATTGAAGTTTTAACAGTGAATACTATTTTCATTTAAAGACCAAGGAGCCTTGGAACAATAAAGATGTTCGTCCACAAGCATATCATGGTTTAAACCTTTTTTTTAAATTCCAATAGGACTGAACTTTTTCAATGCTTAATACATGTTTAAATGCATGTTAACTGCTTTTTGTGGTTTTAAAGGAGAATGCTTCTGTTGCAAGAGAAGGGGGGGGGGAAAGCACACTAGGATAGATATTGAAATTGTGCAATAGAATGGAACTATGAAAATTAAAATTCAGGGCAGAGGTAAAATGGGCTCCTCACTATCATTCATTCATTCCATACAATCGCACAAATTCAAAATGATCCCACTGCATGTCTGAAAAAACCACGATGTGGATAGCATCGAATCATAGGATGGTTTACAGCATTGAAAAATGATTCAGCCCATTTTTTCTGTGTCAGCTCTCCGGAGCAACTCACCTAGTGCCTCTCCCCTGCCTTTTCCCCATTGCCTGGCAAATAGTTCCTCTTCAGGTATTGATCCAGTTCTCTTTTGAAAGCCATGATTGAGCTCTTCCTCAATTACACTCTCAGGCAGTACATTCCAACCACTTGCTGTCTATACAGACATTTCCTCATATTGCTTTTCTTCTTTAGCCAATCATCTTAAATTGATGTCCTCTATTTTTTGATTCTTCCACAAATGGGAACAGTTTTTCCCCATCAAATCTGCCCAGACCCTTCATGATCTGGAACACCCCTGTCAAATCTCCTCTCAACATTCTCTTCACCAAGGAAAACATCCACACCTTCTCCAATCTATCAACAGAACTGAAGTTCCTCATTCCTGGAACCATTCTCGTGAATCTTTCCTGCACCCTGTCTAATGCCTTCACACCCCTCCTACAGTGTGGTGCCTGGACCAGGAGACAATACTTTAGTTGAGGCTGAAACAATGCTTTGCACAGGTTGCTTGCTTTTGTACTCTGTGTCCCGATTTATAAAACCCAGGATCTCATATCCTTTGTTAACTGTGCTTCAGATTGCCCTGTCACATTCAAAGATTTGTACACAGACACCCCCAGCTCCTGCACCCACTTTGCACAAGATGCCCTGGAAAATTCAACCATGGGGGCAACCAATCGAGGAAAATGGACCCTCCCCGCTCCCGTACATGGAACTGACAGAATCACAAGTGGGCCTATCAGCAGGAAGTGCAGCGGGGAAACAGCCTGTGGCTGGAGGAGCAACGAGCAATCGGAAGGTGACTGGCAGTGACGAGAAAAGCTACCGAGGCTGGGGGAGGTGAAACTAGTTTGCTGAAGGCGGGGGGTGGGGGTGCGAGTGTGTCAAGGCCGGAGAGGGGGTGGAGTGAGCCTGCTGGGACCATTGGGTGCAAGGGGTAGAGAATAGTTTTAAACCTGTCAAAATAGAAACAATCACCTATCTGGAGCCAGGGAAGCTCCATGTTGTGTATGTTCAGGAGCCATTCTCTGAAGGAAAGTGCAGTGGATGCTGTTGTACCTCATAAGCAAGATTTGCATGAAATGAAAAACGCTTATTGTCACAGGGAGGCTTCAAATGAAGTTACTGTGAAAAGCTCCTAGTTGCCACATTCTGGCACCTGTTCGGGGAGGCTGGTTCGGGAATTGAACCGTGCTGCTGGCCTGCCTTGGTCTGCTTTTAAAGCCAGCGATTTAGCCCAGTGTGCTAATGTTTTGCATACACTGACTGTGTTAGAGACAAACATGAAATCATTTTGCATGTACTAAGATCACAAACTGGAATAAATGAATTGCATTATTAGAGTGTTTTTAAGACCACAGGACATCCCAAAGTGGGGAGTCTCGGACTGGGAAGTCTAATCTAAACATTAAAACCAGGAGTGAAATTAGGAAACATTTTTACACTCAAAGAGTGGCACAAGTTTGGAAATGTCTTCCTCAACCAGCAATTAAAGGTAGATCAATATCAATACTAGATCAATTGTTAAATTATATCTGAGATGGAAGTCTGAAATACAGTAAAAATAGTAATTGTCTGGTTAAAATCACCCAGCTTTGTGCCTATGAGATAAAAGTACATTAGCTATGACATCACCTCAATAGTCTGTGGAAGGCATGCTCAGGTGACAGTTTTTTGTATAAAAATGAGTGCATTAGTTATGTTGCTAACTTATGCTTGCTGTCTTGTGCTAATGTAAATACGATTGTTTGTCAGAAACTAATGCATTCCTTGTGTGTGTGGCTTTATGTTTGATGGAGGGTGATGATTATCGAGGATATTGATTGATGCTTCTAATTCTGCTCCTGTGTGAGTCCATATACCCCGGGGTAAATTCTCCATTGCCCAATGTCGGTAGAGGGATTCCCAGTCGGGCAGAGATTGGCAGGTCGCCCAAAAAATGGGATCAGCACCAGGCCCCAGACCCGCTGCAATGCTCCCCTGCCACCAGCTCACACGGCTGTATTTTGGTGCAAGTATCAGTTCGAACCAAGTTGTCGCTGGAACTCTCCCTAGCACACAGCCCCTCTCAGCGTAAATGCCTCACCAGTGACACTATCAGCTAACCCACCCCTGAGGATCACAAAATGTCTCCAAGCCCTGCATGTTTACCGCGCTCCTGATCCCATCCACCCCAGCCCCAGCCAGGAAACTTGACCAGCTCCCTGTTATAACCTGTGTGTAAAATCCAGGCGCCACATAACATTGCAGCTGAGGTCCAAACGAGCACATACATCCCTCATTCGTCCCCACCTGTAGGATCTGCCCGCATACCAGGCTCTAAGTATGGAGATGAATGGTTGAATGGCTGCACAATACGAACATCTCCACCATACAACCAGTTGCCACCCTCCTTGCGGGAGAGCACAAGGCTCACCCAGTGAGCAGACTCACAGTAGACTCTGCTGGGAGAAACAGGACAGGGGCCACAGAGTCGATCGCCAACACTGCTGGCGGCAGCTGCCGGTACCGCTTTGGCAGGGACAGGTGGTGAACAGAGAGGCTTCCCACATCATAGTGCCACTTACTGATGGGAACGCGGGTGCAGTGCGGACTACGTCACATCTCGAAGGGTCCGGTGCACATGCCGATGGTGGCACAGAAGTACAATTCAGGGTGACTATGTAACCTGATGGCATTGGATGGTCAAGGGATTCCTCACCTTGCTGACATTCTTGTCTCCCCCCACTCTCCCTGCAGAGACATGGATTTTGGTCTGCAGCCAGCTATGCTTGCTATCTACCTGGCCGCTGCATATTCATGGCAGTGAGAGCACCAGGGCTAGCCCAGGGAGGACCATGCTCAAGAGGAGCTACCCCAGTGGAGCTCGGCCAGCTGGTGAGGCTCAAGTGCCAGTTGTCCAACTGGCCGAGGAGGAGGTGTGAAGGAGGCGCTGCATCAGGCCACATGAATACCGTCACTGCCTGTCCTTCAAGGAGCTGCTGGACCTCATGTTCTGCCGCTGACTCCGGCTCACCAGGGAGACCGTACGCCACATGTGCCAGATGGTAGCACAACTGGCACCGTGGGGTATGGAGGAGGACACTTGCTCCCGGTGGCCGTCAAGGTGACGATTGCCCTGAACCTTTATGCGTCTGGTTCATTACAGAGCTTGAGTGGGGATCTCGCAAACGTCCACACACACATGCATCCGCGCTTTCACGGATCCCCAATGCACCCGGGCATCGGACTACATCACCTTCAACCTGGATCAGGTCCAACAGGATGCCCGGGCAGCAGGATTTGCCGCCATCGCTGGCATGCCCCCAGGTCCAGGGGTGACCGATGCATGTCACACTCCAAGCATCGGCCAATGAGGGGGTGCCCTTCATCAATAGGAAGGGCTTCCACATCGCTGCTCGGCCTTTTGGTTAAAATCGTGTGAGGTCAGGTGTAATGCCTGGATCTGGTATGTCTCTCTTGTGGGGACTGTGAATTGGATTGGATTCAATTTGAATTTGAATTGGTTTTTGGAGCAGGCAAGGAGATGGATGAGGGGTTTGTCCTTGTCCAACCTCCGCTTTGGCTTTGTAACTCTGAGGAAGGAATAATAAAAAAGGAAGGGCTTCCATTCCATGAATGTGCAGTTGGTGTGCAACCACCAGCTGCACATCATGCATGTCTGCACCTGACATCCAGGCAACGTGCATGACGCATACATCCTGGCGCACTTGTCGGTTCCCGGTCCCTTCAAGGTGCTCCGTCAGATGAGGGTTGGTTAGTGAGCGACAAGATTTACCATGACAAGAGGCCATGGCTAATGACGTCTCCGCGGAGGCCCCAGACCGAGGTGGGGAACCGTTATAATGACGCTCACTCTGCAACCAGAAGTACCATTGAATAGTGCATTGGTGTGCTGAAGGTGCACTTCTGATGACTGGAAAGCTCTGGTGGGGTAGTCCTATATCGCCCCCAGAGGGTCTCGAACATCGTGGTGGCCCACTGCATTTTTCATAACATCGCACAGCAGCAGGAGGAAGAACGGCAGGCCTCATCTGGAGAGTGATGGTCTCCAGGAAGACTCGGACGTGATGAAGCCTGAACTGGCAGGGCAGGCCATCCAACATGTGATCCAGGGCCGCTGCACACGGGACAACCTTATCACCTCTCGATTTACCATCGGCAGCTCCACCGTCCTGTCCCACCTCTTTCCCCCCACCTCCCCAACTTCAAACCGGCCCCACCCACCCCCACCCCTGCCACCCAAAACCCACCTTCCCCTGAGCCTCTCAACTCTTCGCTCTCCCCTAGCCCTTCCATCCCTTCCCTCTCCCTTGGTCCTTCACTCCACCTTCACTCAAACCTCCACTCCTCACTACCACAGCTCTCCTCTCCCTCCGAGGGTCAAAATACAGGGTGTTGGCCTTGGGTTGGCAATATCACTGGGTCTTGTCCACGGAGGAGGTTGATGACGAGGGTGAGATGACCTCTGCTGCTCCTTATTGTCTAATGAAGTCTGACTCCTGCCTTTAAGATAGGAACATAGGAACAGGAGTAGGCCATTCAGCCCTTTGAGGCTGTCCCACCATTCAATGAGATCACGCTGATCTGCGACCTAACTCCATATACCTGCCTTTGGCCCATATCCATTAATATCGTTGCTTAACCAAAACCTACCTATCCCAAAATTTAAAATTAACAACTGATCTCGCTCCAACTGCTGTTGTGGGAGAGAGTTCCAAATCTCTACCACCCTTTAAGTGAACAAGTTCTTCCTAACCTCTCTCCTGAATGGTCTAGCCCTAACTTTTAGACTATGTCCCCTAGTTTTTGAATCCCCAACCAGTGGAAATAGTTTCTCTTTATCCACCCTGCTTTTCTTTGTTAATATCTTGAATATTTCAAACAGATCACCCCTTAACCTTCTAAATTATCGTGAAAACAGGTCTGATTTGAGTAATCTCTCCTCCTAACTCAACCCCTGTAACCGAAGTATCATTTTTGTAAACCGACATTACACTCCCTCCAAGGC
Source organism: Scyliorhinus torazame (assembly GCF_047496885.1). Classification (NCBI taxonomy): domain Eukaryota; kingdom Metazoa; phylum Chordata; class Chondrichthyes; order Carcharhiniformes; family Scyliorhinidae; genus Scyliorhinus; species Scyliorhinus torazame. The sequence goes on from NC_092716.1 coordinate 229,184,637, forward strand.
CACATTACCCTGCACAGAACTGGGGCTGTTTAGCACAGGGCTAAATTGCTGGCTTTGAAAGCAGACTAAGGCAGGCCAGCAGCACGGTTCAATTCCCGTAATAGCCTCCCCGAACAGGTGCCGGAATGTGGCGACTAGGAGCTTTTCGCAGTAACTTCATTGAAGCCTACTTGTGACAATAAGCAATTTTCATTTTCATTCCATTTAATTTAATTTTTTCATTTAATTTCAACCTCTCACCGTACTCCAAATGGGGTCTAACCAGGGTTTTGTATTGCTACAGCATCTGAAACCCAAGTCGCTTTGGACATCCACTGTACTTAACCTCTTTCCATTTAGAAAATACTCTACTCTAACCATTTTGGTCCAAAATAGATAACCTCACACTTGTTTATATTAAATTCCATCTGCCACAATTTTGCCCATTCACATAGTCTGTCAATATCTCCTTGCAATTTTATGCTATCATCTAGGCTGTCTACAATGCCACCTAACTTTGTATCATCCGCAAATTTGTCTTTCAATGCCATCATCCAAGTCGTTAATGAATAGCGTGAATAATTGAGGCCCCAGCACTAGATCCCTGTGGTACACCACTAGTCACCTCCCGCCAATTAGAGTAATTATTACCCATTATCACCACCCTCTGTCGCCTGCCATTCAACCAATTTCCTAACCATGTCAATAATTTGCCCTAAACTCTGTGAGCTTCCACCTTAGTTAATAATCTCTTGGGTGGAACTTTATCAAATGCCTTCTGGAAGTCCATATAAATTACATCACTTTGGAAGGAGGAATGGAGGCATAGACTAGTTTCTAAATGGTGAAATGCTTAGGAAACCAGATGCACAATTCTCTTAAGGTTAATGTGCAATTTCAGTCGGCAGTTAGGAAGGCAAATGCAATGTTAGCATTCATGTCGAGCGGGCTAGAATACAAGACCAGGGACATACTTCTGAGACAGTATAAGGCTCTGGTCAGACCCCATGTGGAGTATTGTGAGCAGTTTTGGGCCCCGTATCTAAGGAAGGATGTACTGGCCTTGGAAAGGGTCCAGAGGAGGTTCACAAGAATGATCCCTGGAATGAAGAGCTTGTCGTATGAGGAACGTTTGAGGACTCTGGGTCTGTACTCGTTGGAGTTTAGAAGGATGAGGGGGGATCTTATTGAAACTTACAGGATACGGCGAGGTCTGGATAGAGTGGACGTGGAGAGGATGTTTCCACTTGTAGGAAAAATTAGAACCAAAAGACACCATCTCAGAGTACAGGAGCGATCCTTTAAAACAGAGATGAGGAGGAATTTCTTCAGCCAGAGGGTGGTGAATCTGGGAACTCTTTGCCGCAGAAGGCTGTGGAGGTCAAATCACCGAGTGTCTTTAAGACAGAGATAGATAGGTTCTTGATTAATAAGGGGATCAGGGGTTATGGAGAGAAGGCAGGATAATGGGGAGCAGAAAAATATCAGCTATGATTGAATGACGGAGCAGACTCAATGGGCCGAGTGGCCTAATTTTGCTCCAATGTCTTACGGTCTTACATCCATGGACAATCCTCTACCCACTACCTGAGTCACCTCATCAAAAAATTCAATGAGATTTGTCAGGCATGACCTCCCCTTCACAAATCCATGCTGACTTTCCCTGATCCACCAACATTTTTCAAGGTATTCAGTTATCCCACCCCCGATTACAGACTCCAGCAATTTCCCCACCACAAATGCTAGACTAACCGGTCTGTAATTTCCTAGTTTCCCCTCTGTGGAATGACATGTGCAATTTTCCAAGCCAGAGGGACTACTCCTGAATCTAAGAACTCTGGAAGTTTATAGTTAGGGCATCTACTATGTGCTCCCTTATTTCCTTTAACACCCTCAGATGAAAACCATCCGGACCTGAGGATTTGTCACTTTTTAGTTCTATTAATTTCTTAGTTACTGATGCAATACTTATGTTAATTATATTATGTCTCTATCGACTATTAATTTTTTCAGGACTTCCGGCAAGCTATCTTCCTTTTCAACTGTAAATACTGAGGCAAAGTAATTGTTCAGCATGTCTGCTATTTCCCCATTATCAATGACAATATCTCCAGTTTCAGCTTTTTGTGGGCCTACATTGCTCTTGATCACCCCCATTCCCTTTGTATAACTGTAACATTTCTTATCATCGAATTTACAGTGCAGAAGGAGGCCATTCGGCCCATCGAGTCTGCACCGGCTCTTGGAAAGTGCACCCTACCCAAGGTCAACACCTCCACCCTATCCCCATAACCCAGTAACCCCACCCAACTCTAAGGGCAATTTTAGACACTAAGGGCAATTTAGCATGGCCAATCCACCTAACATGCACATCTTTGGACTGTGGGAGGAAACCGGAGCACCCGGAGGAAACCCACGCAGACACGGGGAGAACGTGCAGACTCCGCACAGACAGTGACCCAAGCCGGGAATCGAACCTGGGACCCTGGAGCTGTGACGCAATTGTGCTAACCACCATGCTACCGTGCTGCCCTTCTTCTTATTGATTTTGATGGCCCTTGCAAGTTTCCTTTCATAATCCCTTATAAGCGGCTTTTTGAACCTTTGCTGGTCTTTGTATCTATCCCATTCGTTTGGATCTGTGCTGTGTCTTTCATTTTTATATATAGTTTTATGCTGTCCCTAACCTCTTTAGTTGCTCATTGCTGTATTTTTTGCGAAGTGGAGCCTCTTCCTCTCAGGAATATATAAACTCTCTGTATTTTGTTGAATGTTTCTTAAAATATTCTTCACTGATCTTCAGTCGTTTGACCCATGAACAGATCTTCCCTGTTTACCGTGGACAATCTCTGCCTCATCCTGTTAAAGTCAGCCTTACCCAAATCTAAAATTCTAGTATCTGAATCGTGCTTTTCACTTTCAAACGCTTCACTGAATTGAATCATTGCAATCGCCTATGGTCCTTTATGGACTAATTACTTGCTTACCCCACAACAGAATGAGAAAGTGAGGAAAATGTAAGAGAAAGTTCACAAGGGCTAATACTACCACCTACTGGTGAAAGCAAGGATAGCATATTTTAGCCAAAACAATCATAACGCATTGGGCACATTTTAACGAAATGGGAATAAAGTCCCATAGCGAGAGCATTTAGCCACCTGTTTCCCGCAAGGCTATCAAATGTAACTCGGTCTATATAGGAAGTCTCAGCAGGGAGCATGCACCCAAGGCCGCACATTGCCCCGTTTTCTGCACTGAGGAGATCCGCTCGCCGGAATTCCTCAGTGTAGTAAGAGATCGGGATGCCCTCCATTTTTAAATGGCGACCCGATCTCTGGAACCCCCAACACAACCCCTCCCAAGCCCCAACACACTGTAGGAGTTCTTGTTCTCGTTCAGTTTGGGTTCCGCCAGGGTCACTCAGCTCTTGACCTCACTACAGCCTTGGTGATTCAGACCTGGACAAAACAGCTGAATGCCAGAGGTGAGATGAGAGTGACTGCCCTTGACATCAAGGCAGCATTTGACCGAGTATGGCATCAAGGAGTCCCAGCTAAACTGGAGTCAAAGGGAATCGGGGGGAGGGGGGGGGGGAACTCTTTGCTGGTTGGAGTCATACTTGGCACAAAGGAAGATGGTTGTGGTGGTTGGAGGTCCTAGACCTTAAGACATAGGAGCAGAATTTGGCCATTCGGCCCATCGAGTTTGCTCCGCCATTCAATCATGGCCGATATTTTTCTCATCCCCATTCACCTGCCTTCTCCCCAAAACCCCTGATCCCCTTATTAATCAAGGACCAATCTATCTCTGTCTTAAAGACACTCAGTGATTTGGCCTCCACAGCCTTCTGCGGCAAAGAGTTCCACAGATTAACCGCCCTCTGGCTGAAGAAATTCCTCCTCATCTCTGTTTTAAAGGATTGTCCCTTTAGTTTGAGGTTGTGTACTCTGCTTCGAGCTTTTCCTACAAGTGGAAACATCCTCTCCACATACACTCTATCCAGGCCTCGCAGGATCCTGTAAGTTTCAATAAGGTCTCCCCTCATCCTTCTAAATTCCAACGAGTACAGACCCAGAGTCCTCAACCGTTCCTCATAAAACAAGCTCTTCATTCCAGGGATCATTCTTGTGAACCTCCTCTGGACCCTTTCCAAGGCCAGCATATCCTTCCTTAGATACAGGGCCCAAACTGCTCACAATAGAACATAAAAAAATACAGCACAGAGCAGACCCTTCGGCCCACGATGTTGTGCCGAACGTTTGTCCTAGATTAAGAACAAATTAATCTACACCCCATCATTCTACCATAATCCATGGTACCTATCCAATAGCCGCTTGAAGGTCCCTAATGTTTCTGACTCAACTACTTCCACAGGCAGTGCATTCCATGCCTCCACTATTCTCTGGGTAAAGAACCTACCTCTGACATCCCCCCTATATCTTTCACCATTCACCTTAAATTTATGTCCCCTTGTAATGGTTTGTTCCACCCGGGAAAAACGTCTCTGACTGTCTACTCTATCTATTCCCCTGATCATCTTATAAACCTCTATCAAGTCGCCCCTCATCCTTCTCCGCTCTAATGAGAAAAGGCCTAGCACCCTCAACGTTTCCTCGTAAGACCTACTCTCCATTCCAGGCAACATCCTGGTAAATCTCCTTTGCACCTTTTCCAAAGCTTCCACATCCTTCCTAAAATGAGGCGACCAGAACTGTACACAGTACTCCAAATGTGGCCTTACCAAGGTTTTGTACAGCTGCATCATCACCTCACGGCTCTTAAATTCAATCCCTCTGCTAATGAACGCTAGCACACCATCGGCCTTCTTCACAGCTCTATCCACTTGAGTGGCAACTTTCAAAGATCTATGAACATAGACCCCAAGATCTCTCTGCTCCTCCACATTGCCAAGAACCCTACCGTTAACCCTGTATTCCGCATTCATATTTGTCCTTCCAAAATGGACAACCTCACACTTTTCAGGGTTAAACTCCATCTGCCATTTCTCAGCCCAGCTCTGCATCCTATCTATGTCTCTTTGCAGCCGACAACAGCCCTCCTCACTATCCACAACACCACCAATGTTCGTATCGTCTGCAAATTTATTGACCCACCCTTCAACTCCCTCATCCAAGTCATTAATAAAAATCACAAACAGCAGAGGACCCAGAACTGATCCCTGCGGTACGCCACTGGTAACTGGGATCCAGGCTGAATATTTGCCATCCACCACCACTCTCTGACTTCTATCAGTTAGCCAGATCGTTATCCAACTGGCCAAATTTCCCACTATCCCATGCCTCCTTACTTTCTGCATAAGCCTACCATGGGGAACCTTATCAAATGCCTTACTAAAATCCATGTACACTACATCCACTGCTTTATCTTCATCCACGTGCTTCGTCACCTCCTCAAAGAATTCAATAAGACTTGTGAGGCAAGACCTACCCTCACAAATCCGTGCTGACTATCCCTAATCAAGCAGTGTCTTTGCAGATGCTCAGAAATCCTATCCCTCAGTACCCTTTCCATTACTTTGCATACCACCGAAGTAAGACTAACTGGCCTGTAATTCCCAGGGTTATCCCTAGTCCCTTTTTTGAACAGGGGCACGACATTCGCCACTCTCCAATCCCCTGGTACCACCCCTGTTGACAGTGAGGACGAAAAGATCATTGCCAACGGCTCTGCAATTTCATCTCTTGCTTCCCATAGAATCCTTGGATATATCCAGTCAGGCCCGGGGGACTTGTCTATCCTCAAGTTTTTCAAAATGCCCAACACATCTTCCTCCCTAACAAGTATCTCCTCGCGCTTACCAGTCTGTTTCACACTGTCGTCTCCAACAATATGGCCCCTCTCATTCGTAAATACCGAAGAAAAGTACTCATTCAAGACCTCTCCTATCTCTTCAGACTCAATACACAATCTCCCGTTACTGTGCTTGATCGGACCTACCCTTGCTCCAGTCACTCATATTTCTCACAAGACCCAAAGGCCTTGGGGTTTTCCTTGATCCTACCTGCCAAAGATTTTTCATGCCCTCTCTTAGCTCTCCTAATCCCTATCTTCAGTTCCCTCCTGGCTATCTTGTATCCCTCCAGCGCCCTGTCTGAACCTTGTTTCCTCAGCCTTACATAAGTATCCTTCTTCCTCTTAACAAGACATTCAACCTCTCTTGTCAACCATGGTTCCCTCACTCGACAATACTCCAAATGGGGCCTGACCAGAGCCTTATACAGCCTCAGAAGTAAATCTCTGGTCTTGTATTCTAACCCTCTCGACATGGAGCTAACATTGCATTTGCCTTCTTAACTCCGACTGAACCTGCATTTTAACCTTAAGAGAATCGTGAACAAGGACTCCCATCTCCCTTTGTGCTTCTGCTTTCCTCAGCATTTCCCCATTTAGAAAATAGTCTATGCCTCCATTCTTCCTTCCAAAGTGAATAACACACTTTTCCACATTGTATTTCATTTGCCATTTCTTTGTTCACTCTCCTAGCCAGTCCAAGTCCTTCTGCAGCCCACCTGCTTCCTCAATACTACCTGTCCCTCTACAGATCCTTGGAACATCAGCAAACCTAGCAACAGCGCCTTCAGTTCCTTCTTCCAGGTCATTAATGTATATTGTGGGGACTTCCGGTGGCGGCTATGAAGGAGTAAGTCACACATTTGGTGGCTCCCGCTCTGGCCGGACTTTTGGACCTTTCCCCCGTTTTTCTACCGGACTTGAATTGTAAAACGGATGTTAGTGGCAATTGTTTACTGAATTCCCACTTCGGTGCATGGAGAGAAGGACTAGAAGTGTTCGTAAGGGCAGAAACAAAGAGATAGAGAAGGCTTGGGCTGTAGTTGCAACAGAAGACAGCATGGCGGAGGCTCAGACTTCTGGCTTGTCGACCCAGCAGTCTATGGAACAGCTGATGCAAGTCATTCAGGGAGGCTTTGTTATGCAGAAACGGGACTGCTTGGACCCGATAAAAGAGCCGATTGAGCGGTTGGAGCATAGATTGGATGCCCAGGATCGGGCGATCCAGAAGGTGGAGAAGGCGCTGGCTGAGCAGGAGGAACATCAGACTGCGGTGGAGCTGGAGGTGGGGATGCTGAGGGACCAGCAGAAGAAGCTCCTGGAGAAGGTGGAGGACCTAGAGACTAGGTCCCGCCGGCAGAACCTAAGAATCGTCGGGCTCCCGGATGGGTCCGAAGGAACGGACGCTGGGGCATACATCGCAGACATGTTTGTGAAGCTGCTGGGGGATGGGGCATTCTCCCGGCCCTTGGAGGTGGATAGGGCTCACAGAGCACCTGCGAAGAAGCCGCGAATGGGAGATCCCCTGAGGGCAATGGTGGTGAGATTCCACAGGTTCTTGGATAAGGAGCGCATGCTACAGTGGGCCAAGCAGACACGGAGCTGTAAATGGGACAATAGCATCCTGTGGGTTTTGCAGGACCTGAGTGTAGAGGTGGCCAGGAGGAGAGCAGGCTTCAACCAGGTCAGGTCGATCCTTTTTAAGAAAAAGGTGAAGTTTGGACCGTTACACCCAGCCCGTCTCTGGGTCACGCATGAGGATCAGCACTTCTACTTCAAGTCGCCTGAGGACACGTTGGACTTGGCAAAAAAGAAGGGGCTGGTGATGGATTGAGAACGTTTGAACTTGGCTGCAACGTTCATGTTTTTGTTTTTTCTTTTAGTTTCTTGTTTTTGCAAAAACTTTCTCGTTTTGTGTTTCATGGTAGATGTTTGTGCTGCCGTTTGCATTGATTTGGAACCAGCGGTTGAGCTGAGTGAGTAAAGGTTTTCATTTGCACTGTTGGGGGATGGAGGTGTGTTTGTTTTGATCTTGGTGCTTTTCTGTTGGGCAATTGTGTGGGGATTGTTTGATGTTGAAGTTTGTTTGTATGCGCGTGGGGCTGGGCAGGGAACAATAGGTGGGAGACTATCTGGTGCCGGGGATGGGGGCCACCAATCTAGCAGGGCGAGCTAGCTCTCGGAAGCGCAATGGGGTGTGCATATGTTTGGTTTAGTAAAGGGGTTGGGTTACAGGGTGTTGTTACCAGGGGGGGTAAATGTCCTGCTGACGAGGGAGGGACTCGGGCTGAGGGACAGAGAGGAGATTGGGGGCGGGGGCTGCCTGGGGATGGACCGGTGGAGGCGGGGAGCACGGGCTGAAGGCGGGCCTAAAAAAGGGGGTGGCTGACCGGTGGAGCGGGGGGGGAGCAATGAGTCCCCCAATGAGGCTGATCATCTGGAATGTTCGTGGGTTAAATGGGCCGGTCAAAAGGGCATGTGTGTTCACGCATCTTAGGGGATTAAAGGCGAACGTGGTAATGTTGCAGGAGACGCACCTTAGAGTGACGGACCAGGTTAGACTGAGGAAAGGCTGGGTCAGTCAGGTCTTTCACTCGGGACTGGATTCAAAGACTACAGGGGTCGCGATCCTGATCAATAAGCGGGTGGTGTTTGAGGCGAGTAGAATAGTCTCGGACGTGGGAGGTCGGTACATTATGGTCAGTGGGAAGCTAGAGGGGGTGCAGGTGGCATTAGTAAATGTGTATGCACCAAATTGGGATGATGTGGAGTTTATAAAGAGGATGCTGGGGAAGATACAGGACTTGGACTCACACAGGTTGGTCATGGGAGGGGACTTCAACACAGTTCTGGGCCCTGGCTTGAATCGGTCAAGCTCGAGAACGGGCAGGGTTCCAGCAATGGCAAAGGAACTAAGAGGGTTCATGGAGCTGATGGTGGGGTGGATCCATGGAGATTTGGGCAGTCGAGGGTGAAGGAGTTCTCCTTCTACTCACACGCGCATAAAGTGTATTCCCGGATTGATTTCTTTATTTTGAGCAGGGCCTTGCTGGCTGGGGTGGTGGACACTGGGTACACGGCGATACAATCTCAGACCATGCTCCGCACTAGGTTGACCTGCAGGTTAGTAAAGACAGTAACCAGCGCCCGCACTGGAGGTTGGATGTGGGACTTTTGGCGGATGAAGAAGTGTGCGAGCGGCTGAGGAAATGTATTCCGAGCTACCTGCAGGTCCATGCCACGAGGGAAATTTCAGCAGCGGTGGTGTGGGAAGCACAGAAGGCAGTGGTCAGGGGGGAGCTGATCTCTATCCAGGCCCATAGGGAGAAAGTGGACAGGGCAGAGACGGACCGACTGGTAAAGGAGATACTACAGATTGATAGGAGGTATGCGGAGACCCCAGAGGCAGGGCTTGTAAGGGAACGGCGGAGGCTACAGACGGAGTTTAGCTTGCTGACCACAGGGAGGGCGGTGGAGCAGCTGAGAAAGGCGAGGGGGGCAATCTACGAACATGGAGAGAAGGCCAGCAGAATGTGCGCACAGCAGCTTAGGAAGAGGGAGGCAACTAAGGAGATAGGGAAAGTAAAGGATGGAGATGGGAACCTGGTTGGTGATTCAGTACGGGTGAATAAGGCTTTTAGGGATTTCTACAGCAGGCTGTACAGGTCGGAACCCCCTACGGGGCCAGAGGGGATGAGGCACTTCTTGGAGGGGCTGAATTTCCCAAAGATGGACGGGGAGCGGATAGAAGGGCTGGAGGCCCCAATCAGGCTGGAAGAGATAGTGGAGGGCTTGAAGGCCATGCAGGCGGGTAAGGCCCCGGGTCCGGACGGGTACCCAGTGGAGTTTTATAAAACGTTCTCGGGGATATTGGGGCCGGTGTTGTTGAGGATGTTCAATGAGGCACGGGAAAGAGGGGTGTTGCCCCCGACAATGTCACAGGCAACGATTTCGCTGATTCTTAAGTGGGACAAGAACCCGGAGCTGTGTGGATCCTACAGGCTGATCTCCCTGTTGAATGTAGATGCCAAGTTGCTGGCCAAAATCTTGTCCTCCAGGATCGAGGATTGTGTTCCGGACGTTATTGGGGGGGACCAGACGGGGTTTGTTAAGGGCAGGCAGTTGGTGGCCAATGTAAGAAGGCTGTTAAATGTGATGATGATGCCCCCGGAAGGTAGGGAGGTGGAGGTAGTGATTGCAATGGATGCAGAAAAGGCCTTTGATTGGGTAGAATGGGACTATCTGTGGGAGGTACTGGGACAGTTCGGATTCGGGCGGGGCTCCAAAACCCCCATCCATCCTTCCCGGGATGAACAGATGGTTCTCCCGAATCGGGGACCAAACCGAGGCTCCCACCTCGCCCCTGTGTCGCCTCCACTGCCCCCAGCCCACACAGGACGCCATCTCTAGCCTCTTCCACGCCGCCCCCTCTCCCTCCATTACCCACTTACAGATCATCGCCACATTGGCTGCCCAGTAATAGCCACACAAATTCAGGAGCGCTAGCCCCCCCCTGACCCTGCTACCCTCCAGAAACACCCTTTTCACCCTCGGGGTCTTATTCGCCCACACAAATCCCATGATGCTCCTGCTTACCCGTTTGAAAAAGGCCTTGGGGATCAAAATGGGAAGGCACTGGAACACAAAGAGAAACCTCGGAAGGTCCATCATTTTGACAAACTGCGCCATACCCGCTAGCGAGAGTGGCAGCACATCCCATCTTTTAAAATCCTCCTCCATCTGCTCCACCCACCGCATCAAATTGAGCTTGTGCAGGGCCCCCCAACTCCTAGCTACTTGGATCCCCAGATACTGAAAAGCTCCTTTCCGCCCTCTTCAGCGGTAGCTCGTCTATCCCCCTTCCCTGGTCCCCCGAGTGCACCACAAAGAGCTCACTCTTCTCAACGTTGAGTTTATACCCCGAAAAGTCCCCAAACTCCCCAAGGATCCACATGACCTCCGCCATCCCCTCCACTGGATCTGCCACATACAACAACAGGTCATCGGCATACAACGACACCCGGTGTTCCTCTCCCCCAAACCAATCCCCTCCATTTCCTGGACTCCCTCAGTGCCATGGCCAGCGGCTCAATTGCCAGTGCAAACAACAAGGGGGATAGGGGGCACCCCTGCCTCGTCCCTCGGTACAGCCGAAAGTACTCCAACCTCTGCCAGTTCGTAGCCACACTCGCCACCGGGGCTCTATATAGCAGCCTGACCCAACTGATGAACCCCTCCCCGAACCCAAACCTCCGCAACACTTCCCAAAGATACTCCCACTCCACCCAATCAAAGGCCTTCTCCACGTCCATAGCTGCCACTACCTCCGCTTCCCCCTCCACCGAGGGCATCATAATCACATTGAGGAGCCTCCGTACATTTGTATTTAGCTGCCTACCCTTCACAAATCCCATCTGGTCCTCATGAATCCCCTCGGGGACACAGTCCTCAATTCTCGTAGCCAGCACCTTCGCCAGCAACTTAGCGTCAACATTGAGGAGCAAGGACTTCCGGGTGCGGCGATGACCAGCTGAGTCGCACGTTTCGGCAGCTCCCTGTGAAACGGACTTTTGGGCTCTTGATAGGAGCCCCAACGGCAATTTTAACGGCTGAAAACACCGTGCGGTAAACCAGAAGGGTGTTCCCCCTGGACACGGATGGAAAAAGGAGAGGAAAGTGGCCGGATTGCAGCGGATCCTTTGGAACAACGGCAAGGAAGGCAAGCAGAAACCAAGATGGCGTCGGAGGGTGGCAGTTTCATATGGGGCCCTGAACAACAAGAGTTTTTGAAACGCTGCGTGGAGGAGATAAAAAAGGAAATGAAGAAAGAGTTGTTGGCCCCGATATTGCAGGCGATTGAAGGGCTGAAAGAGGAACAAAAGACCCAGGAACAGGAGCTTCGGGTCGTGAAGGCGAAAGCAGCAGAGAATGAAAACGACATACAGGGCCTGGTGGTGAAGTCGGAGATACAGGAGGCACACCAGAAACGATCTGTGGAGAGGTTGGAGGCACTGGAAAATAACGCAAGGAGGAACAACTTGAGGATTCTTGGCCTTCCTGAAGGTGTGGAGGGGGCGGACGTCGGGGCATATGTGAGCACGATGCTGCACTCGTTAATGGGAGTGGAGGCCCCGACGGGTCCGTTGGAGGTGGAGGGAGCATACCGAGTTATGGTGCGAGGACCGAGAGCAGGAGAAGCTCCCAGAGCCATAGTGGTGAGATTTCTCCGTTTTAAGGATAGAGAAATGGTCCTTAGATGGGCGAAGAAAACTCGGTGTAGTAAATGGGAGAACGCGGTGATCCGCGTCTATCAAGATTGGAGTGCGGAGGTGGCGAGAAGGAGGGCGAGCTTTAATCGGGCCAAAGCGGTACTTCACAAAAAAAAGATAAAGTTTGGAATGCTGCAACCGGCAAGACTGTGGGTCACATATCAAGGGAGGCACCACTACTTTGAGACGGCGGATGAAGCGTGGACTTTTATTGTAGAAGAAAAATTGGAATGATTGGACTACGAAAATGAACGTTTGGACAAAGTGGTGGGATGAGTGGGGGGGGGGGGCGAAGAGGGATTGTATGATTAATCCTGCGGTATGGTAACTTTTCTTTCTCCCACAGGTGGTGATGGGGGGAGGTGGGGAGGGAGAGGAGATGGGGCGTTGGCCATGGGAGGCGGGGCCGAGGGAGAGGGGCGGGCTTGGTTCCCGCGCTATGATAATTATGGCGGGAATAGAGAAGCAGGAAGGAGGGGGCGCCGCACGGGGCGAGCCGTGATCACGGGGGGAAGCCGAGGTCAGCCAGAGTTTGCTGACTTCTGGGAGCAACATGGGGGGAGTAATTACGCTAGCGGGGGGTCTAGCGGGGGGGGGGGGGGGGGGGAGGGGGGAATTACTGGGTTGCTGCTGCTGGGGAAAGGGGGGAGTGGGTGCGGGAAAGGATGGGCGGGGGGGCACCGTCTGGGAGAAATACAGCCGCGTGGGAACTGGGCGAGAAGCTGGAAAAAGATGATGGCTAACCGGCAAGGGGGGGGGGGGTGGGAAGCCCCCCAACTCGGCTGATCACGTGGAACGTGAGGGGGCTTAACGGGCCGATAAAGAGGGCACGAGTACTCGCACACCTTAAGAAACTTAAAGCAGATGTGGTCATGTTACAGGAAACGCACCTGAAACTGATAGATCAGGTTAGGTTGCGCAAAGGATGGGTAGGGCAGGTGTTCCATTCGGGGCTGGATGCGAAAAACAGGGGGGTGGCTATATTAGTGGGGAAGCGGGTAATGTTCGAGGCAAAGACTATAGTGGCGGATAACGGGGGCAGATACGTGATGGTGAGTGGCAAATTACAGGGAGAGATGGTGGTGTTGGTAAACGTGTATGCCCCGAATTGGGACGATGCCAATTTTATGAGGCGAATGCTAGGACGCATCCCAGACCTAGAGACCGGAAAGCTGATAATGGGGGGAGACTTTAACACGGTGTTGGAACCAAGGCTGGATAGGTCGAAGTCCAGGACTGGTAGGAGGCCGGCAGCAGCCAAGGTGCTTAAGGATTTTATGGAGCAGATGGGAGGGGTGGACCCGTGGAGATTCAGTAGACCTAGGAGTAAGGAGTTCTCGTTTTTCTCCTATGTCCATAAAGTCTATTCACGCATAGACTTTTTTGTGTTGGGTAGGGCATTGATCCCGAGGGTGAGGGGAACGGAATATACGGCTATAGCCATTTCGGATCATGCCCCACACTGGGTAGACTTGGAGATAGGGGAGGAAACAAGAGGGCGTCCACCCTGGAGAATGGATATGGGACTAATGGCGGATGAGGGGGTGTGCTTAAGGGTGAGGGGATGCATTGAAAAGTACTTGGAACTCAATGACAATGGGGAGGTTCAGGTGGGAGTGGTCTGGGAGGCGTTGAAGGTGGTGGTTAGGGGGGAGCTGACATCAATAAGGACACATAAAGGGCAGCAGGAGAGTAAGGAACGGGAGCGGTTGTTGCAAGAACTTTTGAGGGTGGACAGACAGTATGCGGAAGCACCGGAGGAGGGACTGTATAGGGAAAGGCAAAGGCTGCATGTGGAATTTGACTTACTGACCACAGGCACTGCAGAGGCACAATGGAGGAAGGCGCAGGGTGTACAGTATGAATATGGAGAGAAGGCGAGCAGATTGCTGGCACACCAATTAAGGAAAAGGGGAGCAGCGAGGGAAATAGGGGGGGTGAGAGACGAAGACGGAGAGACGGAGCGGGGAGCGGAGAGAGTGAATGAAGTGTTTAAGACATTTTATAAAAAATTGTATGAAGCTCAACCCCCGGATGGGAGGGAGAGAATGATGGAGTTTTTGGATCGGCTGGAAATTCCCAAGGTGGAAGAGCAGGAAAGGATGGGATTGGGAGCACAGATCACGGTAGAAGAAGTGGTGAAAGGAATTAGGAACATGCAGACGGGAAAGGCCCCGGGACCGGATGGATTCCCAGTTGAATTTTACAGAAAATATTTGGACTTGGCTCGCCCCGCTACTGACGAGGACCTTCAACGAGGCAAAGGAAAGGGGACAACTGCCCCCGACTATGTCTGAAGCAACGATATCGCTTCTTTTAAAGAAGGAAAAGGATCCGCTACAATGCGGGTCCTACAGACCAATCTCCCTCCTCAATGTAGATGCCAAGGTCTTGGCCAAGGTAATGGCAATGAGAATAGAGGAATGTGTCCCGGGGGTGGTTCATGAGGACCAAACTGGGTTTGTGAAGGGGAGACAGCTGAACACGAACATACGGAGGTTGTTAGGGGTAATGATGATGGCCCCACCAGAGGGTGAAACGGAGATAGTAGTGGCGATGGATGCCGAGAAAGCATTTGATAGAGTGGAGTGGGATTATCTGTGGGAGGTGTTGAGGAGATTTGGGTTCGGAGAGGGGTATGTTAGGTGGGTGCAGCTGTTGTATAGGGCCCCAGTGGCGAGTGTGGTCACGAATGGACGGGGATCGGCATATTTTCGGCTCCATAGAGGGACAAGGCAGGGATGTCCTCTGTCCCCATTACTGTTTGCACTGGCGATTGAGCCCCTGGCGATAGCGCTGAGAGGTTCCAAGGGATGGAGGGGAATACTTAGGGGAGGAGAAGAACACCGGGTATCTTTATATGCGGATGATCTGCTACTATATGTGGCGGATCCAGCGGAGGGGATGCCAGAAATAATGCGGATACTTGGGGAGTTTGGGGATTTTTCAGGGTATAAATTGAACATGGGAAAGAGTGAGCTGTTTGTGGTGCATCCAGGGGAGCAGAGTAGAGAAATAGAAGACCTACCGTTGAGGAAGGTAACAAGAGACTTTCGTTACCTGGGGATCCAGATAGCTAAGAATTGGGGCACATTGCACAGGCTAAATTTGACGCGGTTGGTGGAACAGATGGAGGAAGATTTCAAGAGATGGGACATGGTAGCATTGTCAATGGCAGGGAGGGTGCAGGCAGTTAAGATGGTGGTCCTCCCGAGATTCCTTTTTGTGTTTCAGTGTCTCCCGGTGGTGATCACGAAGGCTTTTTTCAAAAGGATAGAAAAGAGTATTATGGGTTTTGTTTGGGCCGGGAAGACTCCGAGAGTGAGGAAGGGATTCTTACAGCGTAGTAGGGATAGGGGGGGGCTGGCACTACCGAGCCTAAGTGAGTATTATTGGGCCGCTAATATTTCAATGGTGAGTAAGTGGATGGGAGAGGAGGAAGGAGCGGCGTGGAAGAGATTAGAGAGGGCGTCCTGTAGGGGGACCAGCCTGCAGGCTATGGTGACAGCCCCATTGCCGTTCTCACCAAGGAACTATACCACGAGTCCGGTGGTGGTAGCTACACTGAAGATTTGGGGACAGTGGAGACGACATAGGGGAAAGACCGGAGCACTGGGGGGGTCCCCGATAAGAAACAACCATAGGTTTGCCCCGGGGGGAATGGATGGGGGATATGGAATGTGGCAAAGAGCAGGTATAACGCAATTGAAAGATCTATTTGTGGATGGGAAGTTTGCGAGTCTGGGAGCGCTGACCGAGAAATATGGGTTGCCCCAAGGGAATGCATTCAGGTACATGCAATTGAGGGCTTTTGCGAGGCAGCAGGTGAGGGAATTCCCGCAGCTCCCGACACAAGAGATGCAGGACAGAGTCATCTCAAAGAAATGGGTGGGGGACGGTAAGATGTCGGATATATATAGGGAAATGAGAGACGAAGGGGAGACTATGATGGACGAACTAAAAGGGAAATGGGAAGAAGAGCTAGGGGAGGAGATTGAGGAGGGAATGTGGGCAGATGCCCTAAACAGGGTAAACTCGTCGTCCTCGTGCGCCAGGCTAAGCCTGATTCAGTTTAAGGTATTACACAGGGCACATATGACTGGAACACGGCTCAGTAAATTTTTTGGGGTGGAGACCTGGATAAATGATATGGCGGGGTTCATAAAGTTAGAGCGGATTAAGTTCGTCCTAAGGGGGTCGGCTCAAGGGTTTACTAGGCGGTGGCAACCGTTCGTCGAATATCTTGCGGAAAGATAGATAGGGGAGAACAAAGAAGGCAGCAGCAGCAGCCCAGGACTTGGGGGGTGGGGGGTGGGGGGGGGTGGCCTGAGATAAGGCAGTTGCCAATTAGGGTTAGTTTTTATTTTCTGTTATTTAATATTTATTTATTTGTTGTTGTTTTCTTTTGTTCTTGTTTAAATAAAAAAGGTCATTATTATCTGTATTGTTATAATGTTGTGTAAAGGATGCACAATGTACTGTGTTGGTTGACCAAAAATTTTCAATAAAATATTATTTAAAAAAAAAAACATTGAGGAGCAAGATCGGTCTATAGGACCCACATTGCAATGGATTCTTGTCCCGCTTCAAGATCAAAGAAATCAGCGCCCTGGACATTGTCGGGGGCAAGGTCCCCTCCACCCTCGCCTTGGTAAAAGTCCTCACTGGCAACGGGCCCAGCAGGTCCACGTATTTCCTGTAAAATTCAACCGGGAACCCATCCGGCCCCGGGGCCTTCCCCGCCTGCATGTTCCCTAATCCTTTAACCAGCTCCTCCAGCCCAACTGGCGCCCCCAAACCAGCCACCTACTCCTCCTCCACCCTCGGGAACCTCAGCTGATCTAGGAATTGTCGCATCCCCTCCTCCCCCGCTGGGGGCTCAGACCTGTACAGATCCCCATAGAGACCCTAAATACCTTGTTTATTCTCACCGCACTCCGCACCGTATTCCCCCCCCTCTATCCTTAACTCCACCAATCTCCCTCGCTGCCTCCCTCTTACAAAGCTGATGTGCCAGCATCCGACTCGCCTTCTCCCCATACTCATACGCTGCCTCTTGCGCTTTCCTCCACTGTGCCTCTGCTTTCCCCATGGTCATCAGGTCCAATTCCGTCTGGAGGTTCCGTCGCTCCCTAGCCTGTAACCCAACCTGCACACCCTTGGACACTAAGGGGCAATTTAGCCAATCCACCTAACCTGCACACCCTTGGACACTAAGGGGCAATTTAGCCAATCCACCTAACCTGCACATCTTGGACACAAACTCCACATAGATGGTCACCCAAGGTCGGAATCGCACCTGGGTCCCTGGCGCTGTGGAGCAGCAGCGCTAACCACTGTGCCTCCGTGGAAGTGGCCACCAACCCTCTTCTGGAGATACAACAGGCAGCTCAACATTAGACAGAGGTTTGGCAGTCACTCAGTAGACCAGACCGAATGACAGAGGAACCCCTCTGCGTTCTGTCTGAGGTCATGGCCCCGAATTGCAAGCGGCTTGACTTCAGGTCACCGTGGGAATGTTAGCACCCACCATGGAGACCTAGGTCTAGCAGGTCTTGCCTGATTTGCACTCGGTCCTGCACTCCACGGCCACACACCTTGGTGAGCAGCATCGAGATGTAGGCAACAGGGGGGACAAAAAGACCTCAAACCTATTGGACAATTGTAAAGGCTGAGGCTCCTGAGATCCTGCCCTCAGATTCCCCTTACCTGCCTCACTCGCAGTCACACTCGCTTATCCCTGACCATTGACCAAATCAATAAACCATGTCCTAAAAGGTATGACTACTTTCTGATACAAAGAAATCCGGGTAACTGTCCCCCTGTGGTAGTCACCACTAGCAGTATTATATGTATTACGGTAAGACACGTATAATAGAGGTACATGGGTAAATCCCTGCCTGCTGGCTCCGCCCATTAGGCGGTGTATAAATGTGTGCGCTCGCCGGTGCTGCAGCCATTCTGGTTCCAGCTACAGGAGGCACAACATCTTTGCTCAATAAAGCCTTGATTATTCCACTACTCTCATCTTTGTGGTAATTGATAGTGCATCAATTTATTGAGCAAAGATTTTTAAAACGATGGATCTTCGCATCAAGCCTGATTGCCTGCAGCTGAGCCCTCAAGCAGCCAACGCTACGTCCACTTTTGACCACTGGCTAGCCTGCTTCGAAAGCTACCTCTGAACATCCGCTGAGGAACCCTTGGACGCGCAGAAGCTCCAAGTCCTTTATTCACGGGTGAGCCCCGACATTTTTACTCTCATCCGGGATGCGCCCACTTACTCCGAAGCGATGGAGCTCCTGAAGGGACATTACGTTCGGCCAGTCAACAAACTATACGCCAGGCATCCGATGTCCACAAGACAGCAACTCCCTGGTGAATCTCTGGATGATTTCTGGCATGCCCTGCACATCCTGGGGAGGAACTGTGACTGCCAGGCAGTTTCGGCAGTCCAGCACATAGAACGTTTAATCCGAGACGTCTTTGTTAGGGGAATGAGGTCTGCGTATGTCCACCGGGGCCTACTGGAAGGGGGTACGCTTGATCTTGCGGGAACTAGGCAGCTCGCGAACTCGTTAAAAGTGGCCTCCTGTAACGTCCAGTCGTACACCCCCGACTGCGTGGCACCCTCGTGGGCCCCACCAGCTGCTGACTCCAGCTCACCACAAGCCTACGCCGCGTGGCAGCCAGCCAACCCTGGGGGGCCCAAGTGCTATTTTTGCGGGCAGAACAAACACCCCCGGCAGCGCTGCCCGGCGCGCGACCTGCAATGGATGTGGAAAGAAGGGAGACTTTGTTTCTGTCTGCCAGGCCCGGTCGCTCGCCGCGGTTTCCAGGCCCGGCGTTCCTGCACCCCCCCCCCACGTGCGACCCAGGGGTGCCGCCATTTTCTTCCTCGCAAGCCACGTGCGGCCCATGAGCGCCGCCGTCTTTGACGCCGCCCGCCATGTGCTCCCCGTGGGCACCGCCATCTTCGACATCGTTTTGGTCGGCGCCTCAGGACCCCTGCTCGTCTGGCCGTTCATCGCCTGCCGCTACCTCCACCACCGCTGACCAGCCCGGGATCTCCCAGCATCTGCCGCAGCTCGCCTCGATCACCTTGGATCAGTCCCGGCCCCGCAACCTCGCGACCGCAACAACGACGGTGAAAATCGATGTGCACGAGACAACCTGCCTTTTTGACTCAGGGAGCACCGAGAACTTCATCCACCCCACGACGGAAAGGCGCTACGCCCTCATGGTACACCCAGTTTCCCAGAAAATCTCCCTGGCCTCCGGATCCCATTCCGTGGAAATCCGGGGGTACTGTATCGCGACCCTCCCCGTCCAAGGCGTAGAGTTTAGCAACTTCCGGCTCTACGTCCTCCCCCACCTCTGCGCTGCCCTGTTACTCGGCCTGGACTTCAAGTGCCACCTCCAAAGCTTAACCTTAAAATTCGGCGGTCCCCTAACTCCCCTCACCGTATGCGGCCTCACGACCCTCAAGGTCCATCCACCTTCCTTGTTTGTGAACCTAACCCCGGATTGCAAACCCGTTGCCACCAGGAGCAGACGGTACAGTGCCCAGGACAGGACCTTCATCAGGTCGGAGGTCCAACGGCTTCTGAGGGAAGGGGTCATTGAGGCCAGCAACAGCCCCTGGAGAGCTCAAGTGGTAGTAGTAAAGACTGGGGAGAAGCACCGGATGGTCATTGACTAGAGTCAGACCATCAATCGGTACATGCAGCTCAACGTGTACCTCCTCCCACGCATATTTGACATGATCAATCAGATTGCGCAGTACCGGGTCTTTTCCACAGTGGACCTGAAGTCCGCCTACCACCAGCTCCCCATACGCCCGGAGAACCGCCAATACACTGCGTTCGAAGCAGATGGCCGCCTCTATCACTTCCTTAGGGTTCCCTTCGGCATCACTAATGGGGTCTTGGTCGTCCAACGTGAGATGGACCGAATGGTTGACCGGTAAGGACTGCGGGCCGCCTTCCCGTACCAAGATAACGTCACCATCTGCGGCCACGATCAGCAGGACCACGACGCTAACCTCCAAAAATTCCACCTGACCGGCAAACTCCTTAACCTCACATACAATAAGGAGAAATGCATGTTCCGCACCAACCACTTAGCCATCCTTGGCTATGTCGTGGAAAATGGAGTTCTAGTGCCTGACCCCAACCGCATGCGCCCCATTATGGAACTCCCTCTCCCCCAATGCCCTGAAACAATGCCTGGGGTTTTTCTCCTACTATGCCCAGTGGGTCCCAAATTCTGCAGACAAGGTCCGCCCACGCATTCAGTACACAGTTTTTGCCCTGACGTCTGAGGCCAGGCCTTCAACCACATCAAGGCAGACATCGCCAAGGCCACGATGCACGCGGTCGACGAGTCCCTCCACTTTAAGGTCGAGAACGATGCATCGGACGTAGCTCTGGCCCCCACCTTCAACCAGGCGGGCAGGCCCGTGGCCTTCTTTTCCCGCACCCTCCATGCCTCCGAAATTCGGCACTCCTCTGTCAAAATGGAGGCCCAAGCCATTGTGGAAGCTGTGTGACATTGGAGGCATTACCTGGCCAGCAGGAGATTCACTCTCCTCACTGACCAACGGTCGGTTGCCATCATGTTCAATAACACACAGCGGGGCAAGATCAAAAACGACAAGATCTTGAGTCCACCTATAATTACGAGATTTTGTATCGCCCAGGGAAGCACGACGAGCCCCCTGATGCCCTATCCCGCGGTACATGTGCCAGCGCACAAGTGGACTGACTCCGGGCTCTCCACTATGACCTCTGCCACCCGGAGGTCACCCGGTTCTTCCATTTCATCAAGGCCCGCAACCTGCCCTACTCCATTGAGGAGGTCAGGACTGTCACCAGAGACTGCCAGGTCTGCGCGGAGTGCAAGCCGCACTTCTACCGGTCAGATCGAGCGCACCTGGTGAAGGCCTCCCACCCCTTTGAGCGCCTCAGCATGGACTTCAAAGGGCCCCTACTTCCACCGACCACAACACGTACTTTCTGAACGTGGTCGATGAATACTCCAGATTCCCCTTCGCCATCCCATGCCCCGATATGACTTCTGCCACAGTCATTAAAGCCCTCCACAGCATCTTCACACTGTTCGGTTTCCCCACCTGCGTCCACAGCGATCGGGGATCTTCTTTTATGAGTGATGAGCTGTGTCAGTTACTGCTCAGCAGGGGCATTGCCTCGAGCAGGACGACCAGCTACAACCCCCGTGGAAACGGGCAGGTGGAGAGGGAGAATGGGACGGTCTGGAAGGCCGTCCTGCGGTCTAAAAATCTCCCGGTCTCCCGCTGGCAGGAGATCCTCCCCGACGCGCTCCACTCCATCCGATCGCTCCTCTGCACTGCGACTAACGAGACCCCTCATGAACGTCTCTTTGCCTTCCCCAGGAAGTCCACCTCCGGGTTCTCGTTCCCAACATGGCTGACGGTTCCTGGACCCGTCCTCCTTCGCAAGCATGTGCGGACCCATAAGTCGGACCCTTTGGTTGAAAGGGTCTACCTCCTACACGCGAACCCGCAGTACGCCTACGTGGCACACCCCGACAGGCGCCAGGACACAGTCTCCCTCCGGGATCTGGCACCCGCTAGATCCCCACCCACGCCCCCCGACCACCCCGGTTGCCTCATTTACCCCAGGGCCACTCTCCCTTCACCCAGCGAACCTCACCGCAGCCCCAGCCCCAGGAGGATCCGTTCTCCCAGTGGTTCCACTCAGGGGTGACGAAGACGAGGACATCACCCTCCCGGAGTCACAGGTGACCAAGCCGGCACCCACATCACCACCAGGACTGAGGCGATCGCAGAGGAAGGTCAAGGCCTCCGACAGACTGAACTTGTAATTCTTTTTTTCCCCCCCCCGCCGGACTCTTGTTTTTTTTAAACAGGGGGTGAATGTAGTAGTCACCACTAGCAGTATTATTTGTATTCCGGTAAGACACTTATAATAGAGGTACATGGGTAAATCCCTGCCTGCTGGCTCCACCCAGTAGGCGGGGTATAAATGTGTGCACTCGCCGGTGCTGCAGCCATTCTGGTTCCAGCTACAGGAGGCACAACATCTTTGCTCAATAAAGCCTTGATTATTCCACTCCTCTTGTCTTTGTGGTAATTGATAGTGCATCACCCCCCCCCCCCCCCCCCCCCGCCTGATGAGTCACAGTGTCGGTAGTTCAGCCTCCAGCTCATAAACTCAGAGCCAAAACTCCTTGAACTTCAAACACATACTGCAGACATGTTTTCCCCGCAACAAACTAGCATCCAAGAACATGCTATAGCTGTGACACATCACCTGTCCTGCCATCTGAATGTGTTCTATATAACTATTTTGTTCAATCACATATTTTACTTTTGTTTCTATGTATTTTATTAACCTTACCACCAGTTGCTGGACCAAACCTTAGGAATAAACCAGATACTCATCAAATAACCAGCTTCCTGAAGCAGAGCAAGATGACTTCCTGAAGGCTGAGAAAGTTAAAAGCAAAAATCAAAAAAACACCTTGTTTCATTCCTTCCCTAATTCCCTTAATTACCCAGCTCCCAGCAATGTATTCGAAGTTGCACTTCTTGCAGTGAACCTTACATAAAGCACCCCTTTCCCTCTGGGCACCAAATTTCCACTTTCAACCAAATTCTCAAATATACACACTTGGTCTCCGTCTCACTCCGGCAAAGTCTCCCCTCTCTGACCACCCACCTCTTGCCAAGTGCAATGGAATTCACTTCTGAACACATGACAGAACAAAAGAAACATTCTAGATATATAGAGGCTGAATCTGTCACTCTGCCTATAATCTAATTATTTTTGTGTACGTGTGTTGGGCATAATTTTGATATTTGAGTTAGATTGTCAACACACATTACGCTTAAACAACAAAAAGGAAAACGTTCTTATTTCAGGCACAAAATTGCAAATCCTTTGCATTAAACAGGATGGATTTTTCAGGAAAAGTTTATCGATTGTCCAGCTAAAATCAAAGGGTTATGATTAGGGTTTGCATTACTCCCCATTGTCCCTAGGGAATTGATAGAGTCTGCAAGCAGCTCTACCATAATCAATTGCTCCTTCCTGCAAGATTTTTATTGGTGTCGAAACTAATAAATAGGATCACTCTGACCTCAATAGGTTTTGAAACTTGTATACTCAGCTTTTAACCTGGTTTCTGTGGTTGTCTTGGTGCTTTCTACACCAACTGATAATGCCGGTCCTTCTGACTGGAAGATAATGAAATGAAATGAAAATTGCTTATCGTCACAAGTAGGCTTCAATGAAGTTACTGTGAAAAGCCCCTAGTCGGCACATTCCGGCACCTGTTTGGGGAGGCTGATATGGGAATTGAACCCGCGCTGCAGGCATTGTTCTGCTTTACAAGCCAGCTGTTTAGTCCACTATGCTAAACCAGCCCCAATGACCATTGTTGAAAAGAGAATCAGTCTTGACAACTCAATCTAATACAATCTCCTACATATTACAAAGCCCATGTTCTGATCTCAATTATATTTCTACTGGATGGGAAGACTGGAAGGAGATGAAGAGAGTCACGGGGCTACCAATGAGCTTCTAATAACAAAAACATTTCTGAAACACAAAACGTTTGACTATAGAATTCCTACAGTGTAGAAGGAGGCCATTCGGCCCATCAAGTCTGCACCGATCCCCCGAAGGAGAACACCCCACCCAGGCCCATGCCCCATAACCTCATCAATCTATTAGACACTAAGGGGCAATTTATTATAGCCAATCCATCTAACCTGTTAATCTTTGGGCTGTGGGAAGAATCTGGAGCACCCGGAGGAAACCCAGGCAGACACGGGGACAGTGTGCAAACTCCACACAGACAGTGAGCCAAGGCTGGAATTGAACCCGGATCCCTTGTGCTGTGAGGCAGCAGTGCTAACCACTGTACCACCATGCCGCCTAATACCTGCCACCATGCCTAAAATACAATACTCCTTCACTCCCACTTCTCTTCACAAATGTTCACATATTTTAAGGATAACACAGGTTACAAATGATGTCTTACGCTATAATGTTCCCAGCAAACTCACAGTCCCTTTAACCTCACAGGCTGACTGTGGTCAGACACACTCCACTCTGAAACCAAGTGGCCAATGTCACCTGATCGATCTTCTGTTGCTTTCTCCTCAATTCCCCAGGTGATTCTTGCACTGTGAGCCAAATTCTCTCACCGGACACCAGCTTCCATGCGAGTGATTCCAAACTCCAATCTTGAGAATATGCGCTTCAGAATCTTCTTTCGAACACTGCTTTCTCTCAACACCACCTAACAAGGATCCATTTCCATGTTTTACAACTCCTCCTTGCAGTGTCCCTTTGGCTTGAGAACTAGCCACAGATTGCTCCACAATTTCTTCAACTATCGCTTCACAGGCTATAGTAAGATATCACAAACCTTAGAGTCATTTCAGATATCTTTGGCTTCTCACTAGCCAACTTCTTCTCAGCTCTGTCTGTGACTTCAATGAACAATACTCCGATTCAGTTTCTATTTGTTTTCTTTGACTTCAAACTTTTGGGAACATCCTTTTTCATTCTCTAGTTTGCACAACTAGCTGCTCTTTGGTTCATAGTGTTATTTTTGGGAATTCTACCTTTTTGCAGCATTCCTGCCCTGCCTTTGCTTCACCAGAGCTGATGGAACTGTGCTCTCTCTGGTTTAGTTGTTCCATCTGCTATGTATTCAGCTAAAAAAACAATCACAAGGCCTGTCTCTCCTAAAGTGGTCCCTGATTCCTAAGCAACATTTCATTCTTTCCCCAAGCTCATGTTTACTTTTCCCGCCATAAACTCACTCACAGCACAATAGAAACACAGTTTGAACTGCAATCCAAAACCCCCCATACATGCAAACACCTTTGTCTAACATGAATCCAACTAGAGTTTTACTCTTTTCTTATACAAAACCACTAAAGTAAACCCATTTAAATCCACACCTTATTCCTAATGTTTAATAATATAAATATACACCACTTAAAGCTAGTGGACTAGGGTTTTGCTGGTCACATTTCTTCCTTTGTCATTGACTGGCGTCATAGCGGCTGTCACTTGCAAACTTGTGTTTCCTGCTTCAAGGTTTACCACCACCTATTACTTAGCTCAAATTTGGTGATTTCTTATGTATTTACTGATCAGTGCTACTGTGTTTTTATTTGGGGTACTCACAATGGTGGTCCAAGGGCAGCCTCTTCTCCCAAGTCAATATGCCCATCATCGAAGTGCTAACCACTCAAATCCAGCACCACTGGGTGGGACATGCAAATTGTATTCCTGGCACCAGACTCCCAAAGCAACCTTTTTTAAATTCCTTCATGGAATATAGGCATTTGTGGTCCATTCCTAATTGCCCATTGAGCAGGAGGTATTGAGCCGGTACTTCTTGAACTGCTGCAGTCCATGTGTCGTAGGTACCGCCACAGTGCTGTTAGGCAGGGAGTTCCAAGATTTTGACCCATCGAGAGTGAAGGAATGGTGATACAGTTCCATGGCAGAATGGTGTGTGACTTGATGGGGAACTTGTAGGTGGTGATATTCCCATTCGTTTGGTGCCCTTGTCCTTGGTGCCCTTGTCCTTCTAGGTGGTAGAGATCACAGGTTTGGAAGGTGCTGTCGAAGGAATCATGCTGAGTCCCTGCACTGCATCTTTTATATAGCACACACTGCTGCCACTGTGCAAGTGTGGTGTAGGAAATGAATGACTAGTGGTGGATGGGATGTCAATCAAGCACTTGTGCCTTGTTGATGGTGGACAGGGTATGAGGAATCAGGGGTTGAGTAACTCGCTGCAGAATTCCCAGGTCTTGGTGTGTATGGACGCAGACTTTTTCATTATCTGAGGAGTCACGAATGGCACTGAGCATTCTGCAATCATCAGCAAACAGACCCACCTCCGGTCTTATGATGGGAGGAAAGATCATTAATTAAGCAGCTGAAGATGGTTGGGCCTGGGACACTACCCTGAGGAACTCTTGCAGCGATATCCTGGGACTGAAATAACAGCTCTCCTACAGTCACAACCATCTTCCTTTGTGTGAAGTATGGTTCCAACCAGTGGAGAGATTTCCCGATTCTACTTGACTTCAATTTTACTTTAATGTCAAAGGATGTCACTCTCACCTCGTCTCTGGAATTCAGCTCTTTTGTCCTTCTTCAGACCAAGACTATAATGGGGTCAAGAGTAACTGTACACTGTAATTCTACACTGTAAATTCTATGATCTATGATAAAGTGATTCTGATGGATCCCAAACTGAGCATCAATGAGCAGGTTATTTCTGTGTAAGTATCACTTGATAGCCCTGTCGATGATACCTTCCATCACTTGGCTGATGATCGAGAGGAAGATGATGGGGCAGTGATTGGCCAGATTAGATTTGTTGTGCTTTTTATAGTCAGGACATACCTGGGCAATTTTTCACATGGTACTAGAACAGCTTGGCTAGGGGCATGGATAATTCTGGAGGACAAGACTTTGGTATTATTGCCAGGGATGTTGTCTGGGCCCATAGCCTTTGCAGTTTCCAGTGCCTTCAGCGATTTCCTGAGATTCCATGGAGTGAATTGAAGTGGCTGAAGATTGGCATCTTCAATGCTGAAGACTGTGGGAGGAAGCCTAAATGGATCTTCTACTTAACAATTCTGGTTGAAGGTGGTTTCATGCTTCAACCTTGTTTTTTTTGCTCTGAATGTTGGGCTCCCCATCATAAACTTGGTCACAACACTTCCAGGAGGGCAGTGGAAATGCTTCAGGGATGCGCTCAAAGCCCTGAGGATGTCAAACGTTCCGCCGACACATGGAGTCCCAGCAGAAGGAAGGAAAAGGTCTTTGCAGCAACAATTTTGCTTCTTTTGATAGCTCGGAATATAACTCGCACGGGCAATTTAATTGCCTAATATTGCCAATGCCTTACAAATAGTTAGAGACCAAAGTTATATGGGGTAGATGGATTGGCCATGTTAAATTGCCCCTTAGTGTCCAGAGATGTCAAGGTTAGGTTATGGGGTTGCAGGGATAGGGTGGGACATGGATTGGTTATGACCAACCAAAATGGAGGTTTATTCGGGAAGACACAGAACATATTGAGAGACTTTGCCAGAAGCACACGGGCAAAGTTGGAGAGAGTACAAAAACTTCCAAATAAACATCTCCAAACACATTAAACTGGAATGAAAACAAGACATCCTTGATCCTGAGGGACTGCCGAAGAGAGACTCACTTTCAACAGACGATTCCATAGAGCGGGTTATAGAATCCCTACGGTGCTGAAGGAGGCCATTCGACCCATCGAGTCTGCACCAATCCATGTCCCACCCTATCCCTGCAACCCCATAACCTAACCTTGACATCTCTGGACACTAAGGGGCAATTTAACATGGCCAATCCATCTACCCCATATAACTTTGGTCTCTAACTATTTGTAAGGCATTGGCAATATTAGGCAATTAAATTGCCCGTGCGAGTTATATTCCGAGCTATCAAAAGAAGCAAAATTGTTGCTGCAAAGACCTTTTCCTTCCTTCTGCTGGAGATCTTAATGATTGTTTCACACTTCAGGTCTTGTGGGACAGTGCAACCACTCCAGTTGATTTTGTCTTGTAACAACTTGTATTTGACAATCATATGGCAGAAGCGCACTCTGAGGGTTAGTGATTAAACTTCTGTTGAACTTCCCGACAGGGCAACAATATTGAATTTGCAAGCTACTCAACTGGACGTTTATTTAATTGTTTAATTTGGTTTGCGACCTTGGGCAGCCCAAAAATAATAATAACAATAAAATAATAAAAAGAGGAAAAATGTAAAATCCTAACCTTGGTATGATCATAAAATCACATTTAAAATCACCAACAACGAATAGCAAAATAAAAAAATAGAAAAATAATGTTTCCGCCCGGTTTCGAACCGGGGACCTTTCGCGTGTTAGGCGAACGTGATAACCACTACACTACGGAAACGCTCACGGTGAACAGAAGCGACCAGAGCTCCCACAATGTGCAGCTGACACTCAAACCGGTCCTGGGGACGGGCCGGGTGGCGACTGACTGGACCCAGCCTGGCATAAAAATTACACCCCCCCCACGATAAAATTACACCCCGCACCTCCACCCCCCCCCGGGATAAAATTACAGCCCCCCTCCCATTCAGTGAAAGCCGGGCCCCGGATGAACGCGTGAGGGACTCGAACCGCGACCGGGCCGGTTGTCCTGTCCGGCGGTGCCGCTGGCTGGGTGTGGGAATGGATTCAATCCAATCCCCCTCCTCTCCATCCCGATTTAAAGCGGACGGTAAATGTCTAAAAGCATTGGAGAATGCGGGCATCGATCCCGCTACCTCTCGCATGCTAAGCGAGCGCTCTACCATTTGAGCTAATTCCCCGTTGTCCAAGGGTCTGCCTCCAATGCAGTATGTGAGTGGATACAACAGCGGTTTAATTCGGTCGAATCTCTCCTGCTCATCATTTTGATGCACACGCTTTATCCCTTTGCAAATCATTTTCAACACCAATCTCTTACCTCTTGGGGGCCAGTAACCCGGAGCCCTCGAAATCAGCAGGTAAGTCGTGAATGACATTGGGACTGTGGTTAAACCACCCCTACTCATTCCTCTCAATCCAACTGCAACCTTTGGCGCAGATGACCCCACCCTCCTCCATGCACCCAACACCAGTCTGTTGTCCAACTGGCTGGGACTGCCCACGCCTGGATCCACTTATAGCTATGCAATCATGGTCAAAGAATTTCCTGCAACTGGCTTTTTCCAAGAAACCCTTGGCCCCTTTCTATTTCTCATTGACAGGCTTCTCCTCATCAACACTATCTGAAAACACCAAATCAGCCACCACATGACTATTCATCCGGTTTGATATCAGACAGTCCAGTTTTTAGCCAGTCTGGACACTGGACGCCTTCCATGTCTGGTATTTTGTCTGACATTCAATAGTATTATTGACTCTCCTACCATCAATGTCCTAGGATATACTGTTATTTAGAAACTATACTGGACCAGCTATATAAATACTGGGATCACAAGAACAGGTCAGATGTTAGGATTTCTGTGGTGAGTAACACACCTCCTGACTCCCTGAAGTCTGTCCACCATTTATAAGGTGCAAATCAGGAGTAAGATGGAA
Organism: Scyliorhinus torazame; assembly: GCF_047496885.1. NCBI lineage: Eukaryota > Metazoa > Chordata > Chondrichthyes > Carcharhiniformes > Scyliorhinidae > Scyliorhinus > Scyliorhinus torazame. The sequence goes on from NC_092716.1 coordinate 229,213,871, forward strand.
TGCTCTTCACTTACCTGGACGATTGCAGCTCCAACACTCAAGAAGCTTGACACCATCCAGGACAAAGAAGTCATTTGATCAGCACTCCATTAAATAGTCACTCCCACTATCACTGGAAAACAATGCCTGCGGTATCTACCATCTACAAGTTGCACTGCAACAACTCGCCAAACTTCTTTTGACAGTTCCTGGAAAACCCACCTACCACCTATAAGGACAAGAGTAGCTGAAGCATGGGAACACCACCATCTGGAAGTTCCCTTCCAAGTCACATCTCATTCAGATTTGGAACACTGTCGCTGTGTCAAAATCCTGGAACTCCCTTCCTAATATCACTGTGGGTGTACCTACACTACAAGGACCACAGTGGTTCAAGAAGGTGGCTCATCACCACCTTCTCAAGGGCAATTAAGGATGGGCATTAAATGTCTTTGTATACTATTTGGCCCTGGATGAACTTTCAACCACATCTCCATTCTATACCTAGCTCTAGACCACCTACTTCCACCTAGAAACATAGAAAGATTTACTGTACAGAAGGAAGCCATTCAGCCCATTGTGTTCATGCTGGCCTAAACAGAAATATCCAATCTAATCCCAACTCAACAACATTTCCCATTTCATCCCGACTCGGTGCGTTGCTGCTGAAAATCTCAACCATGCCTTTATTACATTTGACACGTGACTATTCCAAAGATGTCCTGGCTGATATCCCCTGCTGCATTAATTTCTTAAAACTTAACTCTTGGCTAAGCTCATCTGTCCTAATATCTCATGTGGCTAAGTGTCAAATGTTGTTTGATAACACTCCTGTGAAATGTCTTGGAATGTTTGACTCCTATAAATATATAACTGCAAGTTACTATTACTCTTATTTCTATCTGTTCCATGTAGTACAATTTATTGGCAGTGACTGCAATGATTAACAACAATCAAATTCTTCTCTATTTCAACCGTCTGATTAAAGGTAGATTAAGCATTCCGTGATGTGCTTTTAAAACACTATATGCAATGCACCAAATCTAGAAAAAATTGTCATCCATTGTCAAACAGATTTATGATTTAGAACATAAGAACTAGGAGCAGGGGTAGGCAATTCAGCCCCTCGAGCCCGCTCCGCCATTCAATAGGGTCATGGCTGATCTCCTCTCGGCCTCAATTCCACGTCCCTGCCCATTCTCCATAACCCTTCAACCCATTACTAATTAAAAATCTGTCTATCTCCTGCTTAAATTTACTCAATGTCCTGGCATCCAGGGACAGTGAATTCCACAGATTCACGACCCTTTGAGAGAAATAATTTCTCCTCCATCTCTGTTTTAAATCTGCTACCCTTATCCTAAAACAATGACCTCTCATTCTAGATTGCCCCACAAGATGAAACATCTACTCTACGTCAACTTTGTCAATACTGTTTATCATCTTATATACCTCAATTGGATCTCCTCTCATTCTTCTAAATTCTAGATTAGGCCTAAACGTCTCAATCTCTCTTCATAAGACAAACTCCTCACCTCTATCCCTCATCGCTATCCAGTGAATCGAGCAAGTGAATCTCTTCTGAACTGCCTCAATGCAACTACATCCTTGCTCAAATAAGGGGACCAAATCTATACACATTATTCCAGGTGCGGTTGCACCAATGCTTAGTACAGTTGCAGCAACACTTTCCTGCTTTCAGATTTAGCTGTAAAAGCCAAAATTCCATTTGCCTTCCTTATGATCTCCTGCACCTGCGTACTAGTTTTCTGGGATTCGTGCACAAGGACACCCAGATCCCTCTGCACCGAAACTCTCTGAAGTTTGTCGCCATTTAGAATATACGCTCCTTTCCATTTTTCTGACCAAAATGGATAACCTCAATCTATAGCAAGGAGAAAATCTACCCCCATTGTGTCTGGTGTCATGAATTGGCGACCAATCTTCAAAAGATTCTCATTATTCCACTTATGGCAGCATAGATTCTGCCAGTGGCCACCCTCTTGCACCGTTTCCTTGCCTCGATCATGCACAGATTCGTGCAGATTGAAAGACACAGAGTTTCACCAGTTGTGTCGGCTATATGTCAGCAGGCCCGCCTGGAGCTGGGATGATTGCAGTACCGGTGGGAAGAGGCATTTTAGTGGCCATTAATTGGCCACTCAAGGGACTCAAATGGAGAAAGAGTGAGAAATTTCACCGTGGGCCTCCCCCTCCAGAATCTATTTCTGGTGGAGGTGGGAAGGTGTCAGTTCTAGGTCCCCACACCAAACCACCACATTTTCAGGACTGCTGGTTTTCTTCCTGACCCCTGCGGGGGATTGGGAGGGGGCCAGAATATTCCAGCCATTGTTTCATTTATATCAGTTGAAAGCTCTGCTCATGTGTACGTACAGACTCCTCTATGTGTAGCATTAAGAAAATAAAGGTAGTTTTAATATTTGTATTGGTAAACATTAAAAATGTTATTGTTTTAAATGTGTTTAATTTAATGTTTCTGTGCCTGGAGGAGTAAATCCTATAGTTAGATTAATGCTGGACAAAGGTGTTTGTATGTGCCCACCCTTTCCATGCCCCTCATAATCTTGTACACCTTGATCAGGTCGCCCCTCCGTCTTTGCTCCAGCGAAAACAACCCAAGTCTATCCAACCTCTCTTCATAACTTAAATGTTCCACCCCAAACATCATCCCTGGTGAAAAGGCTCTGTACCCCTTCCAGTGCAATCACATCCTTCCTATAATGTGGCAGCCAGAACTGCACACAGTACTCCAGCTGTGGCCTCACCAATGTTCTATATAACTCCAACATGACTTCCTTGCTTTTGTAATCTATGCCACGATTGATAAACATGATGTGGAGATGCCGGCGTTGGACTGGGGTGGGCACAGTAAGAAGTCTTACAACACCAGGTTAACGTCCAACAGATTTGTTTCGAATCACTAGCTTTCGGAGCGCTGCTCCTTCATCAGGTGAGTGATGAACGCACCTGAGGAAGGAACTACACTCCAAAATCTAGTGATTTGAAACAAACCTGTTGGACTTTAGCCAGGTGTTGCAAGACTTCTTATGATTGACAAAGGCAAGTGTCCCTTTTCATCAGCGTATTAACCTGCCCTTCTGCCTTCAGAGATCTATTTACAAACACACCAAGGTCTCTTTGTTCTTCAGGACTTCCCAGTGTAGTGCCATTCATTGAATATTTCTTTGTCAAATTACCTTCCAGTAATTTGATTTTTACAGTGGAAGTCAAAATTCAGGAAGATGCTATTTACACAAATTAAACTCATTACACACCTTGATGAATGTTAGTGAAAATTAAACCAAATCCAAGATTCACATTTGTCTACAAATGCATTTATACTCTGTCAACACTGAACAGGTGAAATCATAAAAATTATTAGACAAAAACATTGAACAGAATTTGGGTCAATATTAGGCATTGGTTTTATAGCAAGGAGAAATTTCTTGAAGCAACAATGAAGTCGCCACCACAGATTAAGGGAAAGTAACAGGGGACAATACTGCAGGATCTCTCGGAGCTCAATATACCTTTGCTTGGGCAATGGAAAGAAATCAGTAGAAAACAAATGTGTGTGGATAATTGTTCCTTGACAACAAATAAACCACCTTACCACCAGGGAGCATCATTTACATGCAAATTAAAAGCTTTATTTTTCATTGCGAGGAAGCAAATGTGTTGTGTATCAAAACATTTAACTGCACAACACTACATGCTGCATATTTAGACAGGGATTATGCTTTACTGAAATAGAAACAGAAAATGCTGGAAAAACTCTGCTGACGGCATCTGTGGAGATAGAAAGAGTTGCCTTTTCCAGTCCAAAATGACTTATCTGGAACTGGAGAGGGGTAGAAATGTAATTGGTTTTCTGTCACCAAATGAGAAGGGCAGATGACACAGAATAGAAAGTCATCGGATCGGTTAGAGGGCAGGAGAGATTAAATGACAAAGATGCCATGGAATACACGGCAAATGGAATGGTAATGATAGTATTCGTATTGCTGTGCAACATCTGCCCCTTTAACTCCTCCCTCCTGCCTGTGGAAAGCTTCAAACATTCCTTCCAAGTGATGCAGCGATTTACTTGCAATTCTTTCAATTTAGTCTACGGTATTCGCTGCTCACTTTGCGACCTCCTCTACTTTGTGGAGACAGCATGCAGACTGGGTGAGCGCTTTGCAGGACGCCTTTGCTCAGTCCGCAAGCACGATCCTGACCTTCTGGTCACTTGTCATTTCAATTCTCCATATTACTCTCAGGCTCTTATTTCTGTCCTCAACCTGCCACAATGTTCGAGCGAAGCTCAATGCAAGCTGGAGGCACAGCGCCTGATCTTCCGATTAGGCACTCTACACAATTTTGGACTTAACATTGAACTCAATAACTTCAGACCACGATCTCTGTCCTCCATGGTGGATTTCCTCCCCTCGGCCTCCAATGCCAGTCTTATCTTGTTCTCCTGTTTCTTATTTTAAGACAGCTAACGCATTGTTATTTTGCTTTCAGACAGTGCTGACCTTTATTCTGCTATTAAAGCCTACTCTGGACCAAAGCTTTAGATTGTAATACCATCATTCCCACCTCCTTTGTCTGATGTTCAATTACAACATTTAATTTTGCCTGCCCTAACCATTTTGCTATTCATTCATGGGAGGGAGCATCACAGGCGAGGCCAGCTTTTATTGTTCATGCCTTAGTGCCCCTGGGAAGGTGGTGGTGAGCTGCCTTCTTGAGCCTCTGCAATCCATGTGGTGTAGGTACACCCACTGTGCTGTTAAGGAGGGAGTTTCAGGGTTTTGACACAGCCAGTGAAGGAACGGCGATACACTTCCAAGTTAGGATGGTGAGTGGCTTGGAGGGTAATTTCCAGGTGGTGGTGATTCCATGTGTCTGCTGCCCTTGACCTCCTAAAATCTCGATGGTAGTGGTCATGGGTTTGAAAAGTGCTGCCCAACTTTCTATTTTGCACCACCGGCCTCTTTGTCAACAGCGTAAAACGCATCACATTTCTACCCCTGCGTAGTTCTGAAGCAGCCACTTTGAATTTAAAACATTAACTCGGTTTCTCTGTCCACTAATGCAGCCAGACCTGCTGAGGTTTTCCAGCATTTCCTGTTTTTATTTCAGATTTCCAGCCTCCGCCGTAACTTGCTTTTGTTTTGCTTTATTTTAGTGGGCTTATAAAAACCTTTTTATTCAAGGCATTTTCACATGTATAAACAAAATATCAGAAGAACAAAACAGCTCAATGAACAACTTCAACCCTCCTGACCCCGTCACCAACACCCCTCCACATCCCACCTTCCCCATTATAGCCCCCTTACCCTCCTCCCCCCAACCCCTGCTGACCCCTCAATCCTCTTTAAAGAAATCGATGAATGGATTCCATCTCTGGGTGAACCCCTCGATCGACCCCCGCAGAGCCGTGACCTTTTCCAGCCTCAGGAATTCCGCCAGGTCGCTCACCCACACTCCTGCTTTCGTCAGCCCCGAGTCTCGCCACCCAAACAAAATCCGTCTCCAGGCTATCAGGAGGCAAAGGCCAAGACATCGGCCTAACCCTCTGGACTTCTGGGTCTTCCGCCACCCCAAATATCGCCATCTCCGGACTCGGAACGGTCCCCACAGCCGACACCACGTCCGAAAACCCTTGCCAGGACCCCCTCCATCTTGGACACGCCCAGAACATGTGGATGTGATTCACGGGCCCCCTATGCACTGCCCACATCTATCCTTATCCCCGCAATGAACCCGCTCATTCTCGACACTGTGTTATGAGCCTTATGCACCACCTAAAACTGAATGAGGCTTAACCTTGCACACGATGAGGATGCGTTCACCCTCTGCAAGGCCTCTGCCCATGTCCCAGCCCCCACCTCCCCTTCCAGCTCCTCCCATTTACACTGGACATCCCCCACCAGGGTTCCCTCCCACTCCATCAATTCATCATCGATATCCGACATGTTCCCCTCCCCTATTTCATCCTTCAACAGCACCTTGTTCTGCACCCCAGGTTCGGCAGCCCAGGAAAGGACAGCACCTAAGGCATGGATCGGTACTTGGGACTACGATGTGGTGGCCATCACGGAAACTTGGATAGAAGAGGGGCAGAAATGGTTGTTGGAGGTCCCTGGTTATAGATGTTTCAATAAGATTAGGGAGGGTGGTAAAAGAGGTGGGGGGGTGGCATTATTAATTAGAGATAGTATAACAGCTGCAGAAAGGCAGTTCGAGGAGTATCAGCCTACTGAGGTAGTATGGGTTGAAGTCAGAAATAGGAAAGGAGCAGTCACCTTGTTAGGAGTTTTCTATAGGCCCCCCAATAGTAGCAGAGATGTGGAGGAACAGATTGGGAAACAGATTTTGGAAAGGTGCAGAAGTCATAGGGTAGTAGTCATGGGCGACTTTAACTTCCCAAATATTGAGTGGAAACTCTTTAGATCAAATAGTTTGGATGGGGTGGTGTTTGTGCAGTGTGTCCAGGAAGCTTTTCTAACACAGTATGTAGATTGTCCGACCAGAGGAGGGGCAATATTGGATTTAGTACTGGGTAATGAGCCAGGGCAAGTGATAGATTTGTTAGTGGGGGAACATTTTGGAGATAGTGACCACAATTCTGTGACTTTCACTTTAGTAATGGAGAGGGATAGGTACGTGCAACAGGGCAAGGTTTACAATTGGGGGAAGGGTAAATACGATGTTGTCAGACAAGAATTGAAGTGCATAAGTTGGGAACATAGGCTGGCAGGGAAGGACACAAGTGAAATGTGGAACTTTTTCAAGGAACAGGTGCTACGTGTCCTTGATATGTATGTCCCTGTCAGGCAGGGAAGAGATGGTCGAGTGAGGGAACCATGGTTGACAAGAGAGGTTCAATGTCTTGTTAAGAGGAAAAAGGTGACTTATGTAAGGCTGAGGAAACAAGGTTCAGACAGGGCATTGGAGGGATACAAGAAGGGAGGGAACTGAAGAAAGGGATTAGGAGAGCTAAGAGAGGGCATGAACAATCTTTGGCAGGTAGGATCAAGGAAAACCCCAAGGCCTTTTACACATATGTGAGAAATATGAGAATGACTAGAGCGAGGGTAGGTCCGATCAAGGACTGTAGCGGGAGATTGTGTATTGAGTCTGGAAAGATAGGAGAGGTCTTGAACGAGTACTTTTCTTCTGTATTTACAAATGAGAGGGGCGATATTGTTGGAGAGGACAGTGTGAAACAGATTGGTAAGCTCGAGGAAATACTTGTTAGGAAGGAAGATGTGTTGGGCATTTTGAAAAACTTGAGGATAGACAAGTCCCCCGGGCCTGACGGGATATATCCAAGGATTCTATGGGAAGCAAGAGATGAAATTGCAGAGCCGTTGGCAATGATCTTTTCGTCCTCACTGTCAACAGGGGTGGTACCAGGGGATTGGAGAGTGGCGAATGTCGTGCCCCTGTTCAAAAAAGGGACTAGGGATAACCCTGGGAATTACAGGCCACTTAGTCTTACTTCGGTGGTAGGCAAAGTAATGGAAAGGGTACTGAAGGATAGGATTTCTGAGCATCTGGAAAGACACTGCTTGATTAGGGATAGTCAGCACGGATTTGTGAGGGGTAGGTCTTGCCTTACAAATCTTATTGAATTCTTTGAGGAGGTGACCAAGCATGTGGATGACGGTAAAGCAGTGGATGTAGTGTACATGGATTTTAGTAAGGCATTTGATAAAGTTCCCCATGGTAGGCTTATGCAGAAAGTAAGGAGGCATGGGATAGTGGGAAATTTGGCCAGTTGGATAACGAACTGGCTAACCGATAGAAGTCAGAGAGTGGTGGTGGATGGCAAATATTCAGCCTGGATCCCAGTTACCAGTGGCGTACCGCAGGGATCAGTTCTGGGTCCTCTGCTGTTTGTGATTTTCATTAATGACAAAGAACAAAGAACAAAGAAATGTACAGCACAGGAACAGGCCCTTCGGCCCTCCAAGCCCGTGCCGACCATACTGCCCGACTAAACTACAATCTTCTACACTTCCTGGGTCCGTATCCTTCTATTCCCATCCTATCATATATTTGTCAAGATGCCCCTTAAATGTCCCTATCGTCCCTGCTTCCACTACCTCCTCCGGTAGCGAGTTCCAGGCACCCACTACCCTCTGCGTAAAAAACTTGCCTCGTACATCTACTCTAAACCTTGCCCCTCTCACCTTAAACCTATGCCCCCTAGTAATTGACCCCTCTACCCTGGGGAAAAGCCTCTGACTATCCACTCTGTCTATGCCCCTCATAATTTTGTATACCTCTATCAGGTCGCCCCTCAACCTCCTTCGTTCCAGTGAGAACAAACCGAGTTTATTCAATCGCTCCTCATAGCTTATGCCCTCCATACCAGGCAACATTCTGGTAAATCTCTTCTGCACCCTCTCTAAAGCCTCCACATCCTTCTGGTAGTGTGGCGACCAGAATTGAACACTATACTCCAAGTGTGGCCTAACTAAGGTTCTATACAGCTGCAACATGACTTGCCAATTCTTATACTCAATGCCCCGGCCAATGAAGGCAAGCATGCCGTATGCCTTCTTGACTACCTTCTCCACCTGTGTTGCCCCTTTCAATGACCTGTGGACCTGTACTCCTAGATCTCTTTGACTTTCAATACTCTTGAGGGTTCTACCATTCACTGTATATTCCCTACCTGCATTAGATCTTCCAAAATGCATTACCTCACATTTGTCCGGATTAAACTCCATCTGCCATCTCTCCGCTCAAGTCTCCAGACAATCTAAATCCTGCTGTATCCTCAGACAGTCCTCATCGCTATCCGCAATTCCACCAACCTTTGTGTCGTCTGCAAACTTACTAATCAGACCAGTTACATTTTCCTCCAAATCATTTATATATACTACAAACAGCAAAGGTCCCAACACTGATCCCTGTGGAACACCACTGGTCACAGCCCTCCAATTAGAAAAGCATCCCTCCATTGCTACCCTCTGCCTTCTATGGCCTAGCCAGTTCTGTATCCACCTTGCCAGTTCACCCCTGATCCCGTGTGACTTCACCTTTTGTACTAGTCTACCATGAGGGACCTTGTCAAAGGCCTTACTGAAGTCCATATAGACAACATCTACTGCCCTACCTGCATCAATCATCTTAGTGACCTCCTCGAAAAACTCTATCAAGTTAGTGAGACACGACCTCCCCTTCACAAAACCGTGCTGCCTCTCACTAATACGTCCATTTGCTTCCAAATGGGAGTAGATCCTGTCTCGAAGAATTCTCTCCAGTAATTTTCCTACCACTGAAGTAAGGCTCACCGGCCTGTAGTTCCCGGGATTATCCTTGCTACCCTTCTTAAACAGAGGAACAACATTGGCTATCCTCCAGTCCTCCGGGACATCCCCTGAAGACAGCGAGGATGCAAAGATTTCTGTCAAGGCCACAGCAATTTCCTCTCCAGCCTCCTTCAGTATTCTGGGGTAGATCCCATCAGGCCCTGGGGACTTATCTACCTTAATATTTTTTAAGACACCCAACACCTCGTCTTTTTGGATCACAATGTGACCCAGGCTATCTACACCCCCTTCTCCAGACTCAACATCTACCAATTCCTTCTCTTTGGTGAATACTGATGCAAAGTATTGATTTAGTACCTCGCCCATTTCCTCTGGCTCCGCACATAGATTCCCTTGCCTATCCTTCAGTGGGCCAACCCTTTCCCTGGCTACCCTCTTGCTTTTTATGTACGTGTAAAAAGCCTTGGGATTTTCCTTAACCCTATTTGCCAATGACTTTTCATGACCCCTTCTAGCCCTCCTGACTCCTTGCTTAAGTTCCTTCCTACTTTCCTTATATGCCACACAGGCTTCGTCTGTTCCCAGCCTTTTAGCCCTGACAAATGCCTCCTTTTTCTTTTTGACGAGGCCTACAATATCACTCGTCATCCAAGGTTCCCGAAAATTGCCGTATTTATCTTTCTTCCTCACAGGAACATGCCTGTCCTGTATTCCTTTCAACTGACACTTGAAAGCCTCCCACATGTCAGATGTTGATTTGCCCTCAAACATCCGCCCCCAATCTATGTTCTTCAGTTCTCGCCTAATATTGTTATAATTAGCCTTCCCCCAATTTAGCACATTCATCCTCGGACCACTCTTATCCTTGTCCACCAGTACTTTAAAACTTACTGAATAGTGGTCACTGTTACCAAAATGCTCCCCTACTGAAACATCTACCACCTGGCCGGGCTCATTCCCCAATACCAGGTCCAGTACCGCCCCTTCCCTAGTTGGACTGTTTACATATTGTTTTAAGAAGCCCTCCTGGATGCTCCTTACAAACTCCGCCCCGTCTAAGCCCCTGGCACTAAGTGAGTCCCAGTCAATATTGGGGAAGTTGAAGTCTCCCATCACCACAACCCTGTTGTTTTTACTCTTTTCCAAAATCTGTCTACCTATCTGCTCCTCTATCTCCCGCTGGCTGTTGGGAGGCCTGTAGTATACCCCCAACATTGTGACTGCACCCTTCTTATTCCTGATCTCTACCCATATAGCCTCACTGCCCTCTGAGGTGTCCTCTCGCAGTATAGCTGTGATATTCTCCCGAACAAGTAGCGCAACTCCGCCTCCCCTTTTACATCCCCCTCTATCCCGCCTGAAACATCTAAATCCTGGAACGTTTAGCTGCCAATCCTGCCCTTCCCTCAACCAGGTCTCTGTAATGGCAACAACATCATAGTTCCAAGTAGTAATCCAAGCTCTAAGTTCATCTGCCTTACCCGTAATGCTCCTTGCATTAAAACATATGCACTTCAGGCCACCAGACCCGCTGTGTTCAGCAACTTCTCCCCGTCTGCTCTGCCTCAGAGCCACACTGTCCCTATTCCCTAGTTCTCCCTCAATGCTCTCACCTTTTGACCTATTGCTCCCGTGCCCACCCCCCTGCCATACTAGTTTAAACCCTCCCGTGTGACACTAGCAAACCTCGCGGCCAGGATATTTATGCCTCTCCGGTTTAGATGCAACCCGTCCATCTTATACAGGTCACACCTGCCCCGGAAGAGCTCCCAGTTGTCCAGATAACGGAAACCCTCCCTCCTACACCAGCTGTTTAGCCACGTGTTTGTCTGCTCTATCTTCCTATTTCTAGCCTCACTGGCACGTGGCACAGGGAATAATCCCGAGATTACAACCCTCGAGGTCCTGTCTTTTAACTTTCTGCCTAGCTCCCTGAACTCCTGCTGCAGGACCTCATGCCCCTTCCTGCCTATGTCGTTAGTACCAATATGTACAACGACCTCTGCCTGTTTGCCCTCCCCCTTCAGGATTCCCTCTACCCGTTCGGAGACATCCTGGACCCTGGCACCAGGGAGGCAACATACCATCCTGGAGTCTCTTTCACATCCACAGAAGCGCCTATCTGTGCCCCTGACTATAGAGTCCCCTATTACTATTACTCTTCTGCGCTTTGACCCTCCCTTCTGAACATCAGAGCCAGCCGTGGTGCCACTGCTCTGGCTGCTGCTGTTTTCCCCTGATAGGCTATCCCCCCCGACAGTATCCAAAGGGGTATATCTGTTCGAGAGGGGGACAACCACAGGGGATTCCTGCACTGACTGCCTGCCCTTTCTGGTGGTCACCCATTTCTCTGCCTGCACCTTGGGTGTGACCACATTTACATAACTGTGATCTATGACGCTTTCCGCCACCTGCATGCTCCTAAGTGCATCCAATTGCTGCTCCAACCGAACCATGCGGTCTGTGAGGAGCTGCAGTTGGGTACACTTTCTGCAGATGAAGCCATCCGGGACGCTGGAAGCCTCCCGGACCTGCCACATCTCACAGTCAGAGCACAGCACCCCTCTAACTGACATTGCGTCAATTAATTAAAATTTGTCTTTTTTTTTTTAAATACTTTTTTTTTTTTAATTGCAAAGTTACTGTCAACTATCTGTTTCCTAGCACTAGATTTCTAATAGAAATGCGATAGCTAACTATAATACTCTCCGATCTCTGGCTTAGATATCCTCTAAATTATAATTAAGTTATTATGTTTAATTAGTTCCCAAATACTCAAATTTTTTTTTTTTTTTTTTTAAATTTAGGTTAGAATCCCAACCAGCCACTCAGGTCACAGCTTTTCTGTGATGTCACTTCAGTTTCCCCCCGACACACAATTTGAAAAAAGGTATAAAAGTAAAAATCACTTACTTACCTTCTGAGTGTCTGAGATGTTCTCAGGTTCTCTCGCTGACAGAGACTGCTCCTCCACCTCCGATCCTTGACCTGCACAATGCTAATAATATAATAATATAATATGGCACTTACCTTACACCAATGGGTCTTATTATTAGGTTAGAGGAGGAGGGCGGGTGGGAGACACTACACGTGTAGTGTCTCGGGTTTCCTCTCCACCAGAATTTATTGGTTGGGGGGGGGGGACTTCCCAGAGGTCGAACTTCCGGTTCCCGCCTTATATAAAAACAAATAAAACAGAAAAGAAGAACAGACACGGAACCAGGCAAGGGTTTTTAAATACACTACTCACCTCCCAGAAGGCCCCTGCGCCTTCTTGGATGAGGGAGTTGAAGGGTGGGTCAGTAAATTTGCAGACGATACGAAGATTGGTGGAGTTGTGGATAGTAAGGAGGGCTGTTGTCGGCTGCAAAGAGACATAGATAGGATGCAGAGCTGGGCTGAGAAGTGGCAGATGGAGTTTAACCCTGAAAAGTGTGAGGTTGTCCATTTTGGAAGGACAAATATGAATGCGGAATACAGGGTTAATGGTACAGTTCTTGGCAATGTGGAGGAGCAGCGAGATCTTGGGGTCTATGTTCATACATCTTTGAAAGTTGCCACTCAAGTGGATAGAGCTGTGAAGAAGGCCTATGGTGTGCTCGCGTTCATTAACAGAGGGATTGAATTTAAGAGCCGTGAGGTGATGATGCAGCTGTACAAAACTTTGGTAAGGCCACATTTGGAGTACTGTGTACAGTTCTGGTCGCCTCATTTTAGGAAGGATGTGGAAGCTTTGGAAAAGGTGCAAAGAAGATTTACCAGGATGTTGCCTGGAATGGAGAGGAGGTCTTACGAGGAAAGGTTGAGGGTGCTAGGCCTTTTCTCATTAGAACGGAGAAGGATGAGGGGCGACTTGATAGAGGTTTATAAGATGATCAGGGGAATAGATAGAGTAGACAGTCAGAGACTTTTTCCCCGGGTGGAACAAACCATTACAAGGGGACATAAATTTAAGGTGAAAGGTGGAAGATATAGGAGGGATATCAGAGGTAGGTTCTTTACCCAGAGAATAGTGGGGGCATGGAATGCACTGCCTGTGGAAGTAGTTGAGTCGGAAACATTAGGGACCTTCAAGCAGCTATTGGATAGGTACATGGATTACGGTAAAATGATATAGTGTAGATTTATTTGTTCTCAAGGGCAGCACGGTAGCATTGTGGATAGCACAATTGCTTCACAGCTCCAGGGTCCCAGGTTCGATTCCGGCTTGGGTCACTGTCTGTGCGGAGTCTGCACGTCCTCCCCGTGTCTGCGTGGGTTTCCTCCGGGTGCTCCGGTTTCCTCCCACATTCCAAAGATGTGCGGATTAGGTGAATTGGCCAATGATAAATTGCCCTTAATGTCCAAATTGCCCTTGCCCTTGGTGTTGGGTGGAGGTGTTGAGTTTGGGTAGGGTGCTCTTTCCAAGAGCCGGTGCAGACTCAAAGGGCCGAATGGCCTCCTTCTGCACTGTAAATTCAATGATTAATCTAGGACAAAGGTTCGGCACAATATCGTGGGCCGAAGGGCCTGTTCTGTGCTGTATTTTCTATGTTCTATGTTCTATGTTCACCTCCCTCCTCACGAATTCCCATACCTGCAGGTACCTAAAGCCATTCCCCCTTGGCAACTCATAAACATCCTCCAAAACCACAAAGTACCCCAAGCTCACTCAGTTCGTCCGCACGCTCACCACCAGGGCCCTGCACAGCAGCCAGACCCAATCCATAAACCCCTGCCCAAACTGCCCCAGTACCTCCAACAAATACCTCCACTCCAGCCGATTAAAAGCCTCCGCGTCCATTGCGAGCACCACCTCGACCTCCTGCCCCTCCGAAGGCATCATAATTACATTGAGTAGCCTCCGTCCATTTGCCGACAACTGTCTCCCCTTCGCGAAACTCATCTGATCATCCCCAGCACGTAGTCCTCAATCCACGATGCCAGCACCGTCGCCAGTAATTTGGCATCTACATTCAATAACGATATCGGGCAGTATGACACACACTGCTCCAGATCCTTATCCTTCTTTAGAATCAGGGAGATGGAAACCTGCGACAATGTAGGTTGGTTGGGGGGGGGGGGGGGGGGGGGGGGGAGTTCCCTCACCAGCAGTGGCCCCGGGTCTTCCCCAAACGTTTAATAAAACTTCACCGGGAGCCTGTTCGGCCTCGGGGCCTTCCCTGTTTGCATCGCACCCATACCATCCATCACCTCCCTCAGCCCAATTGGGGCCCCAGGCCCTGAACCAGCCCCTCCTTCACCTTGGGAAACTCCAGTCCGCCCAGAAACCACCATATCCCTCCTCCCCAGAAACCACCATATCCCTCCTCCCCAGTCAGAGGGGATCGGACTCATACAGCCTCCTATAAAATACCTCAAAATACCCCATTCACCCCCTCCGGGTCCATCACCACCTTACCCTTATCATCCCTCACTCTACCAATCTCCCTCACCGCCGCCTGTTTCCTCAACAGATGAGCCAACATCCTACTCGCCTTCTCCCCATATTCATACACTGCCCCTCTGGCCCTCCCCAAGTCTCACCACTCAAACTCCATCTGGAGTCTCTGCCTCTCCTTCAACAACCCTGCCTCCGGCCCTTCAGAAAGCTCCTGTCCACCCTCAAAATCTCATCCACCAGCCTTGCCCTCGCCTCCTGTTCCACCTTCCCCCTGTCCGCCCAAATCAAAATAAACTCCCCTCTAACTACAGACTTGAATGCCTCCCACAATGTCAACTCCATGTAGCTCCGAATGGCAGCTGGCACCTGCTCACACACCTCCTCATCCACCAGCAACCCCACGTCTTGCCTCCACTGCGGCTGTTGGGCCTCCCCCTGAATCACCCGCAAATCTATCCAAAGAAGAGCGTGTTCGGAAACCACAATCGCCAAGTAATCCGAGATGGCCACCTCCGCCAGCAGTACCTTATCCTTCATAAATAAAGTCAATCCGGGAGAACACCTAGTGCACAAGGGGGAGGTATGAAAATTCCTTCACCCTCGGCCTCCCAAACCTCCACAGGTCCACCCCCACCATGCGCTCCATGAAGCCCCTCAGCTCTCCCGCCTCTGCCGCCACCCTCGATGACTTGGGGCTCAACCGGTCCAAACTTGGATCTATGACCATATTAAACCCCTCCATAATCAACCAATGCGAGTCCAAGTCCAGAATCTTCCCCAACACCTGCCTCATAAAATCCACGTCATCCCAATTTGGGACATAACTATTTACCAGGACCTATTTACCGGCACCCCCTCCAACTCCCCACTGACCACCACATACCTACTCCCCGACAACGGCCACAATGCTCCCCATCTCAAACGCCACCCTCTTATTGACCTCGTCTTCATATCCAGCCCCGAATGAAACACCTGCCCCACCCATCCCTCCCTCAGCCTCATCTGATCCCTCAGGTGCGTCTCCTGCAAAAATGCCATGTCTGCCTTCAGACTCCATAGATGCCCGAACACACGTGATGGTTTAACATGCCTATTCAGCCCCCCTCACATTCCATGTGACCAGCCTGTTCATGGGGCTCCCAACCCCTTTCCACTGCCGAACATCCTTTTTGAGCCAGCCTCCAGCCCGTGCCCCTCCAGGCCCGTGCCCCTCCAGGCCCGCCCTCAGATGTCCCCTGCCATTGATCCCTTCCCAACAGTGCCACACCAACCATACTCTCGTCAGCAACCCTAGCCCCTCGCCTACCCCTCAAACAAAAAAACAACCCCTTTCCTCCCCACCCCCCCACCCCACCTTCCTCCTGGCAACCCTCCATTTAACTCCCATTGACTAGCCTGCCCAGCTAGCATGGTGGGCCCTGCCCAAGGCCTCCAACATCTCCACCCTCCAGTTTCCACCCACCCACCCCCCCCCCCCCCGATCTCTCCAAGCACCAACACAGAAAGAGTACCAAAAGGCACACTCACCCAGCCAAGACCTACACCAAGTTACCCACCCCCATACACTTTACAAAGCACACAGATCTCCAAAGTTCAATGTCCTCCCACTCCTCCCACTTCATTGTCCCTCAAAGACCATCACCGCCTCTGGCATGTCGAAATAGAACTCCTGCTTCTGGAATGTCAACCTTAGGCAGGCCGGATACAAAACTCCAAACTTCACCCCCTGGTTGAAGAGGGCAGCTTTTATCCGATTGAACCCGGTTCTCCTCTTCGCCAGCTCTGCACCCAGGCCTTTGTAGTCCCGCAACTCACCCCCTTCCCAGGTACACTTCTTGATCTGCCTCACTCATCGTAGGATCTTTTCCTTATCCAGAAAGCGATGCCGCTGCACCATCATTGTCCTTTGCGGCTCCCTCACCTGCGGCCTGTGTGCTCGGTGCACCTCGAGAGGCTGATCAAAGACCCCCTCCCCCGTCAGCTTTTCCAGCATCCTTGCCACACATACAGCAGCTTCCGCACCTTCAATACCTTCAGGCATCTCAAAAATCTTCACCTTTTCCTTCTGGAGCAGTTCTCCAGGTAATCCACCTTCTCCCTCAGCCTCTTCTAGCTTTCCCGCATCAATCCCAATTCTGCTGCCAATGAGGCCATTTGCTCCTCATGCTCCCCCACCGCCTCCTCTACTTTCTGAATCACCCGTCCCTGGGACCCGAGCGTCTGCTCGACTCAATCCCAGTTCTCAATGGTTCCACCACCTTGTCCAGGTCTTCCCCAGGGCCTCTTTCCTCTGCTGCTGAATCTCCATGGTTATTCAAGAGCTCCATCGAAAACTGGGCGGGCAGCACAGCCCCCTTACCTGCCACCATCTTTACTTGAAGTGCACCACAAAAACTCTCCTGATCCAACTGCTCTTTCTTTCTCGTGGCGCTCCTGGTCCGCTGATCCATGTTCCAGAGGAGTATTACCTTCCCTGGGCACTCCTTTACCTCTTGTCCTCAAATACTACACCATACGGGCAGGGAAAGTCTGAAAAAACCCAACTTAACCTGGAGCCACCAAACATGCAACCACACACTCCATGGCTGCCACCGGAAATCTCCCTTTACTGGGCGGCAGGGTTGCACAGTAGGTAGCACTGCTGCCTCAGCGGCAGGGACCAGGTTCAATTCCGACCTCGGGTGACTGTCTGTGTGGAGTTTGCACGCTCTCCCAGTGTCTGCGTGGGTTTCCTCCAAGTACTCCGGTTTCCTCCCACAGTCCAAAGATGTGCCGGTTAGGTGGATTGGACATGCTAAATTGCCCGTTAGGATGAGGTTACAGGGTGGGGTATAGGGCCTAGGTAGGTCTTTCAAAGGGTGGGTGCAGACTAGAAGGGGGGAATGGGCTCTTTCTGTACTGTAGGGATTATATGGTTTTACTGTTGACTTCTCTTTACTGTTCTGTCTTTTCTGTAGTGCATTCAAAATAAATAATAAATAACCTTTTACTGTCACATTACATTAACACTTACATTAACACTGCAATGAAGTTACTGTGAAAAGCCCCTAGTTGCCACATTCTGGCGCCTGTTAGGATACACACAGGAAGAATTCAGAATTCTCAGCCGGTACGGGAATTGAACCCGCGCTGCTGGCCTTGTTCTGCATCACAAACCAGCTGTCTAGCCCACTGAGCTAAACTGAAGAAAGAATTTCAAGTGACCAAAAAAAAAAATGCAGATTTTAAAATAAAACAATTTATTATAAAAATCAACAGCATCTTTATTACAAATGTAGTGATTTGGTGTTGTCTTTACAAATATTTATACAAAGAAATACAAGCAAAAGGTTTCAACATGCGAGCACCAGGAGCCGGAGGAGAGAATAGACCAAATGTTGGCCATAAATTTTAACATTAGAGACAAATATCATTCAACAAAAAAAAAAAAAACCTGGTGACTAAAAAAGTAAAGGCAACCCTATATCCATTGCCAGTTACAAGTTCAAAGGCTGACAATGTCACTTGCTATTGTAGTCAGTCCATTACTTGAGTTGAATTGCAGTTTCGTGCTGCAGAAATGCCAAGCAGTGGAGCAGCATTTAAGATATCAAGCTAGTTGCTGTGCTTTCTCGTTACTTGCCCTCCAACCACTGTCGCAGTTGTCAAAGCAGTTTGTTTGCAAACTTCAGTTTGTTTGGTGAGCCCCACTGTGAGACATGCTTGTAACACAAACTTTAACGACATTACAATCTTGTGAGGGGCAGCACATTGATGTGTGGGGGGTGTTGTGTTATGTAATTTGGAATAACCCAAGCTGCCACTTGACACGGTTTTGAGTAAAAGATGCTTCAGAATTTGAAGTGAGTTCAATGTGTTTTATTGAACTATTAGCACAGTTCTCAATAAGTTCGACTCTGCTAATCTAAATGTAGTAACTCAGTCTAACTGAACCAGCCTTGCTCTAAGCCACTTGCTGGGGTGTGATGTCTCACTCTGTAGATGTTTATCATCATAGAATTTACAGTGCAGAAGGAGGCCATTCGGCCCATCGAGTCTGCACCGGCTCTTGGAAAGAGCACCCGACCCAAGGTCAACACCTCCACCCTATCCCCATAACCCAGTAACCCCACCCAACACTAAGGACAATTTTGGACACTAAGGGCAATTTATCATGGCCAATCCACCTAACCTGCACATCTTTGGCCTTGGGAGGAAACCGGAGCACCCGGAGGAAACCCACGCACATACGGGGAGGATGTGCAGACTCCGCACAGACAGTGACCCAAGCCGGAATCGAACCTGGGACCCTGGAGCTGTGAAGCAATTGTGCTATCCACAATGCTACCGTGCCGACTCTCTGCTAATCTAAATGTAGTAACTCAGTCTAACTGAACGAGCCTTGCTCTAAGCCACGTGCTGGGGTGTGATGCTGAGGATACACCCTGTCTCACTCTGTAGATGTTGGTCTGTGGAAAGAGGCGGAGTGTGAGTGCCTCATCCCTTTTATAGTGAGATACCACCCGAGTGTCCTGACTGCTCATTGGTCATGTCCTAGTCTATGTGTTTATTAGCTGCATGTTTGCATATCATGACAGGGGGGTTGGGATTGCAGAGAGAAGCTGTAGTTTCCATTTACAACCAAAATTACAAATCAAAGTCTAGTAAACCTAACTTCAGTATTAAATTTCGGAATTTAAAGTTGGTCCAACTTCAAAGGAAAATGTTGTTCGTCCTGGATCTAAAATTTGAAACCATTACTAAAAGAAAAAGAATCACCGCTTACAATTCATATCACAGCTTACAAATAGTAACTGGGGGGGGGTTGCTAATAAGTAAATAAATTGCTGTCAGATGGTACGATTGCCTTTTCTCAGATGGAAACATAACATTTTACAAAGGAGACAATTATTGCTCCATTCTGTCTCGTTGCAACAGCAATCCAAAACTAATCACTGTTCTACGCTCTCTTCACAGTCTTGCACCTTTCTCTGACACCTTTCAAAATGTATATATTTTCCCTTAAATGGTCTCGGTCTCAAATACTGTGGCAAAGCATGCCACACTTTTAAAACATTTCTGCCATTTCTTTCCTCACTCTTTTAAATTAATGGTCCTTTGTCACTGACTTCCCAACTACAGTTTTTCTTCCCCAATTCAGAACCACAACATTTCAGAGATGTTGAAGACCTATATTACAACTCTTCAGCCTCCTCTACAAGCAATGAAAACCTTTCCATCCTTGGCAAAGCTGTATTGTTTGCTTTCTATGACTTTCCGTATTGGGAATCCAAAATTGCACACAATTTCACTGTGATTTTTACAGAGAACCTACAGCACCAAAGTGGGTAATTTGGTTCAGTGAGACTGGGTTTCCACTGATGTTTATGCTCCAAATTCAGCCTCCCTTTCTAATAATCTCTTCTCACCCTGCCTATATTCCTACCTTTCTCACTTGCACATCAAGCCTCCCTGTAAACGTATCAATGCTACATGCTTTAACCATCCATGTGGCCCCAGGTTTTACTCACTCACCACTCTGTGAAAATAAATTCCTCCTAAATTCTTGATTTCATCTGTCAGTGGCTACTTGGTATTTATTTGCTTCATGTGGGCTCATCCACAAGTGGAAACTGTCCCTTCGCAGTTCTCCACTTTTCCAGGGAAGAGTCCCAAGCCTACTCAACCATTCCGGACAGTTGCGTCCCCACAATTCTGGGAGCACACCTGTAAATTTCTCCAGTAACCATTTTTATAGCATGGTGATCAGGGGAATTCACTGAACACGGTGCTCCAACCGTGACTCTACATAAATTTACCTTCCTGTTTTTTCTTTCTATTCGTCTTCGAGTTGCACGCTATATGGCTTTATATGTTGCTACATTTTAAACTGATTTATGTATCCGAATTCCCAGATCCCTACACTCATTTTTGATGCCACAGCTTCTTCCCCACAGCTACAAAACTCAACGACTCCCCCTCAGACTGATCTGTTCCCTGTAAGAACACTATTCACGACGCCCTATGTTGCTCTTGCTCATTTATTTGCTTTGTTTGGCTCCTTGTTCCGCACTGTAACCAATCACTGTTTTGTCGATGTACCATTTGTCAATGTTCCCTGTTGATTATTCTTGTGTCTACTATGTACGTATTGTGTACGTTCCTTGGCCGCAGAAAAACGCTTTTCACTGTACTTCGGTACTTGTGACAATAAATCAAATGTAACCAATATTTTGTATAAATCAATCTTGACTTCTTGTACTCTTACAATCTCCTTGTACTAGCACTTTCAAGGAATGATGTACAAATACTGTATTCATTACAAATTTATTTGCAAAACATTATTTTAAGTCAAAATGAAAGGAAACTCGTCAGATACAAACAAGGGCAGGGTCAGATAATTAAGTCTAATGGTCCAGGTGATCAGAGGGTTTCCTATAGGAGAAGGCGTTTGGTCCAGCAAGCTTATCTATCCTATGACCTGCAGTGGTGGCACTTCGTATTGATGTTCAAACACACCGCACCATACATAATTAGGATGCATATTTATAATCAGGATTCCTCACATAACAAGTCTTTGATCTTAGCCTTGTCAAAAAAATTGAGGATTGGGGAAGAATGTTGCAGAGATCGGCAACTGGAGAGTTTTGCTGGTTTGTTCTTTTGCACCACCTGGTGGCTAAATGAAAAACTGCACTGCTAAGGCTCTTGGAGAAGGTTTTTGCTATCCCTCTTGTTTGAGATTGATCTAATGTACTGGGTGCTTAAAATGGCAAACAATCAAATTTAATGAGGTGAATAATGTTAATAAATCATGAGTGCGAAGAAACAAATTGTTGAATTGCTTTGGAAAAATTTAATATTTTGCAGAGGTAGAAATAACTTTCTGAGCTTAATACTGAAATGATTATCTGCATGAAACCTTTAATAAAAACAGAAAATGTTGGGAAATCTCAGCAAATCTGGCAGCATCTGTGGGGAGAATCAGAGTTAACATTTCATATCAATGACCCTTCAGAGCATTATCTTAAAATATTAACTCTGTTTCTTGGCACAGATGCTGTCTGATCTGCTGAGTATTTCCAGCACTTTAAATTTTTATTTCAGATTTCCAATATCTGCAATATTTTGCCTTTGCGTTATACATTTGTCTCGTTCCATTCCTCTTGCAATTGGGTAAGAGTAGGAACTGGAAGATTTGCTACAATTCTCACAACTTTAGATTAAATTTAAATGATCATATCGGTCAGTGGCAACTATACAGCAGTATATTCAGTGAAAAAGTTCTGATACTGCACAGACATCAAGATATTGAGATCTTAAACTTGGAATACAATTACAAAGAAAAGTCACTAGATTTTAAGCATTTAATAGGGCAGTCAGACAAGTACATGCTGCAATAACAGTGGACAAAATTAAGTTGCATGTGTATGGGAGAAAAAAACCTGCAGGCTTATCTAAAAAGTTGTAAATGAATTATGTGCAGTACAGGAAAAAGCCAAGAGGTGCAGTGCTGAATGATCAATTCCAGAGTAACGGTACAGGCTGATGGGGTTTCATTACAGGAAGAATACATCTGGCTGAAGTGACAGGTGGAATTTGTAATGAAAGTAATTTGTAATGGAATATAAAGTGTGGCTTTTATTATTATCCATGTCCAAATCTATTGTAACAGAAAGTTAATATTACAAAGCCTAATTAATCTACAGAACACACAATTAAATTTGAACAATCTCCCCCCCTCCCCCCCACTTTACTCCTGTAGTATAAATTGTCGTGATCATTTGAAATTTGGCATTCTTGCATTTGTCCTGATGAATCAAAGATGAAAAGCATTGGCAAAATGTCTTTTTTCGGCAACGTTAAAAAGATTCTGGTCTTGGGATTTGCAGAACAGTATCAGAAGTTGATGATGACCATAGGCTGCTTTCCCCTTTGAGGGGGAGAGCTGACTGATCACCACACCTCAGGTGAAGGGGAAAGTTGAGAAGGCGGGCCCTTCATGAATAACCTCAGCTGGTACAGGAATTGAACCCGTACTACTGGTCTTGTTCTACAAACCAGCTGTCTAGCCCACTGAGCTAAACTGGCCCCCGAACACCATGGTAAATAGTGACAATAATTGTCAAAGTTTGGATGATGACATCGAGAGGCGACTGGGATGATCAGGAACGTATAGTCCAATATAGAAATGTGTGACGTAAAGCAATTTGAAGATTAATATAGGGAAAGGAAATAAACCCTAAAAGGTAACATTTTAAATGAATGGAGCAGCAGAGGGCTATAGTCATTTAAAGGTTATAGCACATATTGACAAAGCTATAAAAAGTCAAACAGGATAGAAAAGTGAGATAGTTTTGAATGTGTTCAAGAGCTTTAGAGAGTATAATTCAAATACTCTAATTGCAGGCTGGCATGAACAAGATGGGTCAAATGGCTCCTTCTGGTGTTGTAACTTTTCGATGATTCTGTAAGAACAAAATCAATGTAAAATATGCAGTATAGATTCACGAGGATATTTTCAGGTGGAAAGTTGCAGGTGCAAAAAGAGAGATGGGAAGGGAGGGAATTTTCACCAGCGGTCAATGGTAGAGAATGCTGACAACGTGCAGTGGACTTACTGGCGGAGAAGGGAAGAGATAGACCAACATCTGAAGTGGAGACCTTTTGTCAGAAGAGTATTGATAGAGGAATCTACACCCTGGCTGTTGGCCTGCTTTGGCCCAGTGATCCCACCCAATACTGGTAATTTTCCCATTTCAATTTCAGATCTTTCATCTCCCACTGCATCGATTACTCACATATTTTTCTCTTCGGTCTTGAATTGATTTTATGCTACTCCAATTGTTCAGTAGAGTGATCACCTCAGTCTGATTTTTTTTCCAAATGCTTGTTTATTTTTCAGTTCTGTCGAAAAATGATGTTAACTGATTTATTATTTCCACGTATGCTAACTGATGCGTTGTAAAATCAGGAATCTACGTTAGCATAAGAGGGGACCTGATGAAGGTCTTCGAGATTATGAAGAGCTGTGTTGAGTTTAATCGCAATTGATATCCAACCAGTGGAAACAACAAAGTGAGGCACATTTAACGAGAAAAAGAATTGATGGGAAGGGTAAGAAAAGTTTCTTGGTGGTTAGAATTGAGAACGTTTCACAAACAGTTGAAGAAGTAGAAACCATTGATTCTTTAAAAAGGAAAATAGTTTGTTGCTTGAAAGCAAGGAATATAAAATGGGTAATTGAATGAGAGTAGGATCAGGTGGCTCATGTGCAAGATACACAATCCCAGACTTACAGGGCGGAAAGGTCAATATAACATAGAAATAAAGCAATGATTCTATGAATGGTGCAACATTAACAAAAACTGTGAACGGTAGTTTTTTTTTTAAATCACAAAGACACTAATAAGCCAATTATTGATTACTTACAAGAATTTTACGTAAGGCACTTTGAGAACCTGCCAAATATGACCATATTAAACTTTCCCAGACCAGCAACACTGAGGGGGGCTTTTCATTCATAAACAAGAGATGCCAGGCATGCACTCGGGGAACATACTGGGATCAATATTTTTCCATTATAAATATAACCTCCTCCTGCCCTCCCAAATTGTTGATACTGATACTTTCACATAATCTCACTGAGATTATGGTGATCCCAAACTCAACAGCCTAAGCATTTAAAAGTATGATTCATTGTGCATCTCTTAAGTCCAGTTCTATTTGATATTTCCCCAACTTCAATTGATAATGAAGAAATGATGATGACTCATTTGAAATCTGGTAGAAGACTTGAGGCAGATACACAAAATAAAACCAAAGGATGCAGGAATTAAATTTGCACTCTCTCATATGCTTATTTATTTATACTATTTCTGCCTCAGCCTTTTAAGGGTCTTGACTTATATTTGTGATAGATTTGAATACCGTGTACACCAAAATCAATGAAAAACAAAAAACTTACTGATGAAACAGCACTTCTGCCTTTCTAAGACTAATCACATATAATTACATCAACAAGGTTTCATATTTCCTTAAAGGATAATCTTTAAAAAAAAATGCACGTACTGTAGTACTAAACGCTAAAAACTGAAGAGAACAATCTGAAGTTGGGTGTCTCTGCTTTATCATGTTTCAGAGATAGGTAAGTCAGCAGTATGCTCATAATTCAGCCCAAAAAGCCAAGCACATTTAATGCAAGGACATAAAGTACCCTCGCTGTAATGATTTGTCAGACTGAAACGGAAACGCATTTTATGGGAGTTTACCCAATAACTGGCCACAGTTATTTTAATAGGCAGTAGAGAAAAGATTGGATATAAAAAGTTTTGTTTTTCTTTATAGCTAAAGCACAGAGACAGTATATATAGAGTGGTGCTGCTGAAAATTATACACAGAATCTGTGAATGATAGCATTTTATAAATAACGTAATGAATTTCGATAAAATATACTTTTAACTTCTGTAGTGCTAAGAGGTAAATTTGAGAATGTAAAGCCTTGTAACTCTTTAAAAAAAAAAAGCAAAAGGGTATTTTGACATCTTTTCATAAAGGGCTCTTTTTTGAAATTAAAGTTTCTGCATACAGCAATGATCTCAAAAGGCAGTCGGTCAACAGTCCCTCATTTTAAGTTTAATGCTGCCATTGTAAATTAGTGGTACAAGCATGCACATTCATGCTAATGATAAATAAGGCAGCTTGCCGATCCAACAAAATCTTAGATATTTATTATTAGTGTGTAGGTCCTTTAATTTATTTACAATAGGCACTCCTCAAATATTTCAGTAGTGACAGCTACAACTTTTGTACACACAAGCAAAGGGAAAAAAAGCCAAACATTAAGATAATTTCTAATGAAAAAAATTGGTTTTATTATCCATGATAAATAATTTAATGTTAAAGTACAAATCACACAACAATCAACTAGAACTTTGCCCTGTAATCTTTTGTTGGAGAATTGTGTACTCAACAAAGTGAGGAATATCTGTGTTAAGGTGGAGCGTTTTTCTTTTTTAAACCATTGACAGCTAGAGGCATTGTCAAGTGCCCCAAAGTCAGATAAAAGGGTAAAATCCTATTTAGCTCAACTTATTTTCATCAGAACCTCAAGAGGTGCACCCCTTAAAAGGTACCAGCGTGATACTATTGTTTCCCACATCAGGAATCCTCTGCGTGGCAGTATAACTTTACAATGGGGTTGTGGATTATTATTCTGTCTTGAACCTGAACCCGCTAGGGATGAACTGATTCTGCTTAAAATAATTTCTTAGTATCCTTAGAAATAGCAAATATGACAGACTTCAATGTCATCAATCTGGGCTGAATCCAAACACAAGTTCTTGACGTGAAAGGATAGTATTGCTAACCCACTGAGACACTAAACACACAAAAGATCCGGCTAGTGGTATATTTTCAAGTTCACGTAATTTAGAGAGGGTTGCGTGCATTGAATCCTTAATACAATGATGATGTTTGTCATCAGAACAGACCGTGGTGACATTCTGATTGGAAATATCAATGATGAAATATTTAAACTCCACAGAACAGCAGATATAATTTTGATGATTAGGTAGAAAAAGTACAAAATAAACAATTGTCCACTTGGTATCCATGAATATGGCATCCTGTAACTTTGTTTCGAATCGGATTTCACCAAATTAAAATTGGAGGGCACAGAATGTGGCCACTTGATCCACTGTGCCTGTGTCGGAATTTGTGAACTGTTTATACTTTAGCTTCCCCATTTGTTCTGTACAATGAGCATATGGCACAACGATGCAAGTGGTGTATTTACTTTAAAAAAAGACAGTTATAAATATTTTTCTTTTCAACTGTACAAAACTCCTTTGCCCCTATCGATCAACTCATAGTCTTTTTACACTGTCATTTGGACAATCCCACACATCTGTTATTTTTAAAATTCATAAAATATACTTTCTCTCTGTTTGTATTTAAAGCTATGTACAGAATTATAAAAATGTATCTTTAGATAGGGTCATGAGGAATCTGTACAGGGGGATGGAGGGGGAGGACAGAGATGAAAGTAGCTTCGCTCTGTGGAAGGTGATGGTGGACAACTTTCACAGTTCTCTTCCGCTGACATGTATGGACTTCGAGGGGTAGGGGGTGGTGGGTAAGGATCTGAATCGGAGTTTAGGTCCACGTAGTATTTGGGACTCTTCCACCGGCTTGTGGTATAATCGCTATCGCATACGTCAGTGCTGCATGGAGTTGTAGGTGGCGCCACACTTTGCATAATGTAATGTCTGTAAAATTGAAAAACAATGTTGAGTATCTCTTCCATTCATTTCAACAGTCAAAATCTACACATGCCAAAGCCAAGATTTAAGGTGCACATTTTGCGTTAAGACACCTAGAATTGTAAATTGAATGCATTCACGCTACTCAATAACGCACTAATTAAAAAGTACTGTACACACCCCTGTCAGCATCAACAGGGCCGAGGTGGAGATGGTTAGCAGTTTCAAATTCCTAGGGGTGCACATCTCCAAAAATCTGTCCTGGTCCACCCACGTCGACGCTACCACCAAGAAAGCACAACAGCGCCTATACTTCCTCAGGAAACTAAGGAAATTTGGCATGTCCACAATAACCCTTACCAACTTTTACAGATGCACCATGGAAAGCATCCTATCTGGCTGCATCAGAGCCTGGTATGGCAACTGCTCGGCCCAGGACCGCAAGAAACTTCAGAGAGTCGTGAACACCGCCCAGTCCATCACACGAACCTGCCTCCATCCATTTACTCCATCTCCACCTCCTGCTGCCTGGGGAAAGCGGGCAGTATAATCAAAGATCCCTCCCACCCGGCTTACTCACTCTTCCAACTTCTTCCATCGGGCAGGAGATACAGAAGTCTGAGACACGCACGAACAGACTCAAAAACAGCTTCTTCCCCACTGTCACCAGACTCCTAAATGACCCTCTTATGGACTGACCTCATTAACACTACACCCTGTATGCTTCATCCGATGCCGGTGCTTATGTAGTTACATTGTATATGTTGTGTTGCCCTATTATGTATTTTCTTTTCTTCCCTTTTCTTCCCATGTACTTAATGATCTGTTGAGCTGCTCGCAGAAAAATACTTTTCACTGTACCTCAGTACACGTGACAATAAACAAATCCAATCCAACCCAAAGTGATCCACCCCCCGCTGTCCTGCCACCAGCTCAGCTACTAACAGACCTGACATTAGACCAACGACTGTTACTGTATCATGCTTTAGTTGGAGAGGATTGTGCAAATGCAGTTTTATTAGCTCCATCACAGACTTGGTGGTATTACTCTGACTGAAATTAAAATCGTAGGATGTTTTATTTACATCGAGCCACTGTTGTGTGAAATACTAATAATACAACAAATTCTATCAATAAGGTTAAATTGAAGGCATTTATTCCCCCCACCCCCCATTCCTACTACCTCCACACAATAACCAATTTCCTTGGTGAAATCTTGCGCTGCAGCCAGATCTTCATGAATACCACCCTCGAGTTGCTGGGAGGCTTGTGGTTGGGCTCTCTGATTTTCATTTCCTTCTTGTGAGGAAATAGCTGCCCTTTACAGATTATCTCCGCGCAAGGTGACATTGAAGAATTAGAATGTAACTTGGGATAATCCTTGTTTCAAACCTATATTTGCTCACTCGGTTTTACTGCTGCCCACATCTTAACTTGCACCAAGTCCCATTCCCCTGTCAGCCCTATGCTCGCTGACCTACACCGGCACCGAGTCAAGCTATTGCTTCATTTTACAATTCTTATCCCCGTTTTCAAATCCCTCCATGGACTTGCCATTCCCCGTCTTGGGAATCTCCTCCATCCCCACAACTCTCCGGGAAATCTGCGCTTCTCCAATTCTGGTCTTTTGTGCATCCTCGATTTGAAACCGGTGTTGGTGGCCGTGCCTTCAGTTACATGGAACCCTAACTCTGGAATGTCCACGCTGCACCTTTCCACCTCGCTTTCCTCCTTCAAGACATTCCTTAAAACTTACCTCTTTGATCTGGCATAAACCTCCTTATGTGGCTCTGTGTCATTCTTTGCTTTATGATTCTCTCATGAAGCACCTTGAGATATTGTATTACATTAAAGGTGCTAAATAAATGCGTAGTCCTTATTTTTAGTATATGGGTCTTTAAAAATCACCCCTAATGCACTCTTGTTCCAACATTAAAACACAACTTTATCATAATAAGTCCCCCAATAATCTGTAACATTAACTTTACTATTTTATTGTGAAATCCGTGGCACTGTATTATTCAAACCGCTGAATTCCGTTATGGCCTCAATCTCTACCCCGCAGCTACATTTATTATGGGAACTGTCATTCTTTATTTCTATGAATTTTCATAAGGTACATTTACTAAAATAATGCCGACAGATGGACTGATTCAGAAGTTGGATTTAATTTTCCCTCAGCAAGGCATTCTCACATTACACAAAAGAATAGCTTCCTGTGCGGTCGCACTTTCCAATCATTAAATTATCCGGAGCAAATAGTTTCACATCCAATCTGGATCATTTCTGCATTGACAAAAGACGGAGGGTGAAAAATCAACGGCAGTCTGGAGTTCAAGGGCTCGGCTGGGGGACATTGGTTAGTCTAAAGTGGCAGTTTCCAGACACTTGGAAATATTGGGAGAAAGGCTTTACAGCCGCGCAAGTTAAAACAAATGGTCTAATGAGTTGCTCATCCAGAAGCCAAAAATGTGAACTTTTCGTTGGCTTTAACTAGCACCCTCAAAGTTGTATGCTCTGAGAACTTTGGCATCTCAACCAGCCAGCCAGCACACTTTTAGCCTGCATCTATACCCTTTAAATGTTTTTACAACAATTAATAACAAATAGATTTTAAACAGCCAGAAACATGTGCCTTATACACACCTGTAAGACCTGGTCGTGGAAGGGCTGTTGGAGGAGTAGCACACTTCGGTATTATAGAGAGAACGATCAGTGGCTGGAGATGGAGGTGGGTTTAAAATCTATTAAAGAAAATACAATTCATAACATTTGGATTTGTCTTTGAACACATAAATGGTTTTAAACATTTAATGTGGTTTTTTTTTGCAGGGCAAGTGGTGAGAATCAACTAACTAAATTAGCACCAAGATCAAGCCTTTTGAACATAGATTTCCCTTCCCAAACTTCAAATGAAAGTTTCCATCATATAACCAGTGCTTTTCTCACTGACTGAAGTGAAGAAAATAAGCTCATGCTGCCTACTGCTGCAGTACTGTCCACTGACCACCTTTGCAAAGTGTACCTTCCCTGACAAAAAGTATGAGTTTTCATGCAATGTTCAATGGGGAGAACAGTCCCATTCACCATTGGCCTGGTGCTTACTGACCTACAATCGCTCCTGATTTAGCAACATCTTGATTTTAAAATTCTTACCCTGGTTTTCAAAGCCCTCCGTGGGCTGGCCCCTGCCTAGCTCTGGAATTTCCTCCAGCCCCACAACCTTCCTAGATACCTGTGCTCTTCATACTCTGGCCTCTTGAGCACCCTGGATTTTAACAGTTCCACCATTGGTGCTGCTGCCGTTAGCTGCTGTCGCCCGAACCTCTGGAACTCCTTCCTAAACATCTATTTCACCTTTTGTGGCTTGGTGTCAAATTTTGTATGATAATGCTCCTGGGATGCTTAGAGAGGCTATAGAAATGTGAGCTGCTGAGTCTTGTGGCGCAAGTGGTAGCACCCCCTGTCTCTGCACCAGACTGCTCTTGACATCAGTCCATGAAAGAACACAGTCAATGGTGTAAGCAGGCCAGTGTGTATTGGTGCCTTGCCCAGATAAATGGGCATCTGGCTTAACACCAACTTCCAAATGCAAAACTGGTGGTCGATATGAATGAAGGTGGAGAAGGGTAATCAGCATTGTGGCAACCCATGTACTATAGGAAAAACCGAGAGAGAGACACACAGATGCTGGTTGTTGTTGATACTTAACTGAAGTTCAAAGTTTTCAAACACAGGGCAGTACAGTATCTCTACTTTTTGTGGATTCGATGGAGTTTATTTTCATGTCTTGAAAAACCTGATAGTGTGTCAGTAAGACGTAACATGCCACCGGCAGGTAAGGTACAGAGTGGTGTAGGTTTCTACCACACAGGAAGAGGAGAAACGTTTGAAGGTGAGATGCCCTAGACTGAATGAAGAGTCTGAATAGGAGCAGGAGCAGAATTTTCCAGCCCTGCACGCCGCCAGGATCTCTCAGTCCTGCCGAGGTGAACGGAGATCTCACTGGCTCATCGGCAGGGGCTGCAAAATTCCAGTCCAGGATTAGGCCATTCAGCCCATCGAGCCTGCTCCACTTGTCAATGAGATCATGGCTGATCTGTTTCTGTCCTCAACTCCTATCCTGCCCACCCCCCTTGAGGCTCAAAAATCAAAAAAATTAATATGCAGTCTCTACACCTGGAGAGAATTCCAACTGACCCTCGGAGAAGAAATTGCTCCTCATCTGTCTTAAATGCAAAACCCTTCATTTTGAAACTGTGCCCCCTAGATTTCCCGAAGAGGGAAGCATTTTCCCAGCATCTAACCTGTCAAGCCAACTCAGAATCTGATATCTTTCAATAAGGTCAGCTCTCATTCTCCTAAACTCAAATTAGTACAGGCTCAACTTACTCAGCCTAAGCTCAAATGACAACCCCTTCATCCCAGCAATCAGCCGAGTGAACTTTCTCTGAACTTCTTCGAATGCAAGTATAGCCCTCCTTGAGTAAGGAGACTGAAACTCTACACAGTACTCCAGAAGTATTCTCACCAATGCCCTGTAAGTTGTAGCAAAACCTCCCTACTTTTATCCCCCATCCTTCTTGCAACAAAGGTGAATGTTCAATTTGTCTTCCCAATCACTTGCTGTACCAGCATGCTAATGTTTGGTGATGCAAGGACATCCACATCCCTTTGTACCACAGCATTTTGCAGTCTCTCTCCCCATTTAAGTAATATTCTACTTTTCTATTCTTCTCACCAGTGTACAACTTCAGTCTTTTCTCGCATTATTCCCCATCTGCCAAACGTTTGCCCACTCGCTCAACCTAGTTGTATCCATCCCTATGTAGGCTCTTTGCATTCTCCTCACTAATGTACACTGACAAAGAAGTAACTTCAGAA
This sequence comes from Scyliorhinus torazame, assembly GCF_047496885.1. Taxonomy (NCBI): domain Eukaryota; kingdom Metazoa; phylum Chordata; class Chondrichthyes; order Carcharhiniformes; family Scyliorhinidae; genus Scyliorhinus; species Scyliorhinus torazame. Next base: position 229,245,658 of record NC_092716.1, read on the forward strand.
ATGGATCTGCATTAAATGCACTAAATCACATTAAGCAGTAAAAAAATGAACGTTACTTCAATCAACAGGGAACCGTTGTTTATGAATTCATTCCCATTTCTGTACATGAATACTGTGGTTTGAGGAGGCATATTCTTATAAATGACATGAATACTGAACATCTCAAAGTGCACACCTGTGGATAGAAGGTTCCTTTTGTACTCGATGAACTGCTGGAGGAGGCCCCAGTCACATGATTTCTATCATACAGAGGGGCCCCATTGCTCCCTCCCATTAGGCTCATGGAGCTGATCATGGATTTTCCACATGACATGCCTGTACAAGATAAAATAAAGTTACAATATCTGCAAAAAAGACTCCTAAAAGGCAATTCAGAATGGTGTGCAAGCATTTTCATTTCAAACTTCAGTGATCATTTTATATACATTTAAATGAAAATAGTTACAAAATTTCTATGTTTTACTTAAATGAAATTTCAATGTAACTTACATACAAATTAAGAGCAGGAGTATGCCACTCTGCCCTCGAGCCTTCTCGGCCATTAAACAAGATCATGGTTGGTCTGATTGTAACCTCAACCCCACATTCCTAGCTACCCCGATAACTTTTAACCCTCTTGTTTATCAAGAACTTATCTGAAGTTCCAAAGACCCTCAGAGAAATAAATTCTCTTCATTGGTCTTAAATGGGTAACTCCTTATTTTTAGTACGAAGTCTTACAACACCAGGTTAAAGTCCAACAGGTTTGTTTCGATGTCACTAGTTTTCAGAGCGCTGCTCCTTCCTCAGGTGAATGAAGAGGTATGTTCCAGAAACACATATATAGACAAATTCAAAGATGCCAAACAATGCTAGGAATGCAAGCATTAGCAGGTGATTAAATCTTTACAGATCCAGAGATGGGGTAACCCCAGGTTAAAGAGGTGTGAATTGTACCAAGCCAGGACAGTTGGTAGGATTTCGCAGGCCAGATGGTGGGGGATGAATGTAATGTGACATGAATCCCAGGTCCCGGTTGAGGCCGCACTCATGTGTGCGGAACTTGGCTATAAGTTTCTGCTCGGCGATTCTGCGTTGTCGCGCGTCCTGAAGGCCGCCTTGGAGAACGCTTACCCGGAGATCAGAGGCTGAATGCCCTTGACTGCTGAAGTGTTCCCCCACTGGAAGGGAACATTCCTGCCTGGTGATTGTTGCGCGATGTCCGTTCATTCGTTGTCGCAGCGTCTTATTTTTAAACAGTGACCTCTAGCTCTCGATTCTCCCACAAGAGGAAATATCCTCTCCAGATCCATCCTGTCAAGACTTCTCAGGATCGTACAAGTTTTAATCAAGTTGCCTCTTAATTTTCTAAGCTGCAGGGGACACAAGCCTGAACTATCCAGTCCTTCCACACAAGACAACCTGCCCATTCCAGGTACTAGTCTAGTAAACATTCTCTAAACTGCTTCCAATGCAATTAAATCCTTCTTTAAATAAGGAGACCAATACTGTACACGGTACAGTATTGGGCTAGGGCAGCACGGTAGCATTGTGGATAGCATAAATGCTTCACAGCTCCAGGGTCCCAGGTTCAATTCCGGCTTGGGTTACTGTCTGTGCGGAGTCTGCACATCCTCCCCGTGTGTGCGTGGGTTTCCTCCGGGTGCTCCGGTTTCCTCCCACAGTCCAAAGATGTGCGGGTTAGGTGGATTGGCCATGCTAAATTGCCCATAGTGTCCAGAATTGCCCTTAGTGTAGGGTGGGATTACTGGGTTATGGGGATAGGGTGGAGGTGTGGACCTTGGGTGGGGTGCTCTTTCCAGGAGCCGGTGCAGACTCGATGGGCCGAATGGCCTCCTTCTGCACTGTAAATTCTATATCTATATCTATACTCCAGATATGGTTTCACCAATGCCCTGTTTAACTGAAGCTTTCTTTATTATGCAACATTAAATTTGACTGTAGTAACAATATCCTTCCCCATCTTGTAGTGCCGACTTATGTTGGGTGCAGTTCCATGAGCTTCGGAAGTCATTTGGTGCCTTGCCCAATTGGACATTCCCTTTAGTTGAGTCCAGACAGTGTGTTCTGACCACAAGGGAACATCACAGTGATGTCTGGTCCTGTCTTTTTAAAAAATATTTAGTGTACCCAATTCATTTTTTATCCAATTAAGGGGCAATTTAGCATGGCCAATCCACCTATCCTGCACATCTTTGGATTGTGGGGGCGAAACCCACGCAAACACGGGGAGAATGTACAAACTCCGCACAGACAGTGACCCAGAGCCGGGATCGAACCTGGGATCTCGGCGCCGTGAGGCAGCAATGCTAACCACTGCACCACCGTGCTGCCCATGTCTGGTCCTGTCTTCACCAGACTTTCATACATACACATTTTCCCACCTGGATCATAGGTGGATTGGCTGATTTTTTTCCTCTCTGTAGCACCTAGTTACTGTCCTAGCTGTGCTCAGTTAACCAAGGACAGATCAAGAATTCAAAGATTAATTACACTGAATAAAAGCACCAATTATGAAAATCATTACACTGATATAAAAGTACCAATGTTGGAATTCATTACCACAGGAAGTAGTTGATCTACAACATTGAAAATATTCAAGAGGCGGCTAAATATAGCACTTGGGGCGAATGGGATCAAAAGTGATGGGGAGAAAGCAGGATTAGGCTATTGAGTTGGATGATCGTGATGAATGGCGGAGCAGGCTCGAAGGGCCAGAAGGCCTCCTCCTGCTCCTATCTTCTATGTATCTATGTAGTCAAGTTATTTGCAATTCTAAACTCCTACTCGACATCCAGACTAATTGATTCTCCTAACAAAAACTCAGCCTGGTACCTCGCTGAAAGACATGAAAATATTTTTCAACCAAGTCAAAGTCAAAAGCTTTAAAAGATTTGTCACGCTTTATAAAACAGAATTTGAGACATGCATACGTATCGATAAATTAAACACCATTTTCGATAAATTATAGGACAATATTACAGGAAACAAGATGATGGTATGTTAATTTGCGCATAAACATGCAATAATGTTCAGAAACATGCAAATTGCACCTCATTTAGAATCATGCAAAAAAACACTAAATTAATCAATCATCAGGGATAGTCTGGAGGGCTCCTTACCAGTGAAAGTGCCATGCTGTGAACTGCTGGGAGCAATAAAATTTAGGGGAACATGTGGGGCTCCACTGATATACTCGTGTGGAAAAGGTCCATTGGGTCCCTTGTAGCGGCGACAGACGACTCGCTGACAGACAAAGTACATCCCACCCATTACAAAGAGTGAAAGGATTATACCAATGACAGGTCCAATAGCACTGCTATGAGACTGGAACTCATTCACTGACGCTTTAGCCAATTCTGATGGGAAGTAAGCAGATTTAGTTGAAAAGTTATTCCACAATGAACTCAATCATTAATTTCAGTATTTATACAGCAAATACAATCAGAACATATTAATATCAACATCCCCAGATGAAGCAACTAGTGTAGAGCGATATGAAAAACACGGAGAAAAATGAAATGTCAATTTTAAACTGACAAGTGTTCAGCTTGGCTCAGTTGGTTGCACTCCCAGCTCTGAATTAGTTCATGAGTTCAGTGTATAAACAAAATTGACACTTCTAGTGCAGGACTGAAGATTTTGGAAACCAGATATCAAATCAAGACTCAGTAGTCTGGATGCATAATATCCCATGACACACCATTCAAAGAAGAAATAGTGTCATGAACAATAGTGTTCCCTCAACCAGCTAAAATTTTACTTCAACCATCTAGAATCATAGAATCCCGACAGTGCAGGAGGCCATTAAGCCCATTGAGTCTGCATGACCTTCCAAAGGAGTACTCCACCCAAGCACACTCCCCACCCCCCCATCCCAATAACCCATTAACGTAACTTACACATCTATGGACACCAAGGGGCATTTAACGTGGCCAATCCATTTAACCTGCATATCTTTGGACTGTGGGAGGAAACCAGAGCATCCGGAGGAAATCCACATAGATATGGGGAGAGTGGGCAAATCCCACACAGACACTTACCCAAGGCCACAATTGAACCCGGGTCCCTGGTGCTGTGAGACATTTACTGTTGGTTGGACCTTGCTGTATACAATTTGTTTGCCCAATTATGAAATGCAACTGCATTTCAATAGGATGCGAGGCATTTCTGGGAGGTTTGGATGATGTAATAGAGTACTATTAAAACATTGCAGTAATAAGATGAGTATATTGGGTTTTTTTTTTTTAAATTTAAAAATCTGCAGAGTACCAATGGGGAAAGCATGACATTTTGTGCATACATTTACATAGATACATTGATTTTATATGCAAATGAGCCTCAAGTGAAATCTATTTACTGCAAAGTTTACAGGTGCTTTAATTTAGTAGCATTCGAACTCGAGCCATAATGAGAGCTACTGTGGAAGATGGAAATATACTGGTGCAGTAACATCTGTATGCTGTACCTAGCCAGAGTGTGCATGAAGGAGAAACTGGGTGTGGAAAAATTGGAACTTCCCATTCATCATCTTAATGATCAGAAGAGTATCAAAAGAAAAGGATTTTTAAAAATTGTTAGATCATCTTTCAAAAGAATGCTTCACATGTTCTGCTTCAAGAGCTAGAACATGTCCTCCTTCTCAGAGCATCCCGAGGGCCACCAAAGTCTAAAACCCACTGGGTGGGTGAACGGATGGGATACTAACCACAAAGTAGCTCGTCTGACTCATCATGGCAATCAGGAAGTGAGTTGCAACGTTGCTTCTTCAAAATGCACTGACCACTGTTGCAGCGGAACTGGTTAGCACGACAAATCACTGGAATTAAGGGAAAGCACAGTTACTTATCAGCCACTTTTGAGAATAAATTAAACATTTTGAAATCTTGGAAACCAACAAGGTAAAACCAGTCAGCCTGACATTCTCTGTAACTCAAATGGAGTAATGCAAAAATGTTACTAAAAATATATTACAGCAAGATTAAATGAATAGCCATTTCTTAAAATAAATAGAGTGCATGTACTTTTGGTATGAACTACTTTTAAAGTAAAATCCTGCTGACTAGAAGAAATTCCGTATTTTGTTTTTATTTTAATTTTATTTCCTGAACCCTGCCATTTTGAAATTGGAAACACATTTGTCGTCATTCATCAAGCCTCAGCTAGGAGACCAAAAGAGAATAACTTCACTGGAATCGTGCTAGACGCCTTTTTTGATGTTGATGTCTCAAGCTGTGGAATTTTAGTGATATAACAGTCCCTTAACACTTATCCTCCAGGTTTGGCCATCTTTCAGATAGGGACAGAATGGCAATCAGCACCATTTGTAATTGAGTCACCCTGTACCTGTCCCCAGCTGAACATCTCAGTGACAATTGTGGATGTGAAAAATAGCAAGTTTACACTGGACTGGAAAATAAAAGCATTCTATCACCGCTGTACAAGTTTGTGTTCTTCTTCATTTGAACAGAAAAGGTTGGAACATTTATCCAATAAGCAGTCTCCTGTACACTTCTTTTTGTCCTATTAATGCAAATTGTTAAACTTTCTGAACAAACTCTATTGGAAGCAGTTCCCAAACCTTTTCTAGAATCACAAAACTTTCAGCAAGCAAATTCTCGAGTTCTCCCTCTTTCAGGTGAACATTTTAATAGCACCAAAACACCATAGAAGGCCCTGACTTTGCATCTAGCAGCAAAGGAAGGACATCTGCTTTTCACCCCACTAACTGCTGCCCACAAAGTTTTTAACAGCCTTTTGAGCGCAAACTTGCCCAAATGTAGCATTTCATCCAGTGTGACGGCTGCTCAAACCTCTTCAACCAATCAGATTGAAGAATCTCATAGAGCAACGCAGAGACGAAAGCAGGGATTCCAAATGAATTTAAACTCATGTCCAGATAGTGAAACAGAGATTGAGAAAGAGAGGTGGGATTTAGAGATGGATGAAAAAAGTTCCAACATGCATTTCCTTCTGAAGAAATATGACTCCACATATCTGACGTTACATTTTCAGGGTCAGAGAAGTTGTTCGGAAGTGATTATCACCCATCTCTGGTGAAGAAATTTACTTTATCCTGAATTCACCAACCCTAACATTTTCTGGCGTCTTTAGTGGAGAACAAGCATTCTAAATTCACTCCATTACATGTTCCAATGCAGATTCTATCGGTGAGGATTATTACAGCACACCCCGTGGAAAAGGGGGTTAGCTCTTGCAGCAACTTCTGTATTCTACGTTTAAGGGATAAGAGAAAGTAGAGTTGATGGAGAAATTCAGCTTTGATCTTACTGAATGGCTCACAATGTTTCTACAAACAACAACCATTTTGAAGATAGTCAAGTGCATGCTAATCATCTCCCTTCACGCTGGAGAGATTTTGAAGTGCTTAGCTGGAAATTGACAGCACTTAACGCTCTTTGAAGTGGTTGATGTTTGTAAACACTGTAGGTAGAGAACATGAGAGTTACTCAACTGAGAAGGAAGATGAATGAAGCAAGGCTGACAGCTATGTGTGGATTAATTAATAGCTTGCAGCTCATGGATCAGAGGGGTTTAAACACAGGCCATTGGTTTCTTTTTCCAGAATTGACACGTGTGCTACCCGTGAGCCAGGTGTATTCCCAGGTGAGTGCCACAGCAATAATGTTTTATCATTGCCTTTGTCTGGACTACTCTCTAGTTTCCAGAGAGGGGTCTCTTTTCTGGGGGCTTCCTGACAGGTTTCTCTTTTCTGGGTGGTCTGTGGTGGGTTTTGGTGGGGGTTCCCTTTATTTAGAGTATCTTGAGGGGTGGGACCTTTATTTAAGGGGTCTCGGGGTGGGGGGGGGGGGGGTGGAGAAACAGGTCGGGTCACCCCTGCACTTCGGGGAAGACCCAGAAAATCCGAGGGTAGGGGGCTGTGATGTGCGGAGGCCTGAATTGTGATGTGGGGGTGAATGGGGTGGCCAGCTGCGGGATTGTGCTATCGGGTCACAGGCTCAAAATGGCGTCCCGATCGCTGGATCCCATTGGGAATCCTTTGTAATCCTCGCCATGCTTAACTTTACACGGAAAAGGATGGTTAATCGCTTCCTGACCCGCACTCCTAGCGGGAGCACAAATCAGTTGCAACTCACTTCCGGCGGGAGAACAGTCTCCCAAATGGAGAATCTCGGCCACTGTCACCGAATGAAATCTAGGGCTCAAGTGGGAAAACGCAAGTTTTCTCCAGTGCACTCGAAGGGCCGAAGGGCCTCCTTTTGCATTGTAACAATTCTGTGATTAATGAAATGATAATGCAATGTGTGTTATTACGATTTCATTAACAGCAATGGGAAGGTGCCAGTGAATCACATCCACTTGCAATCATAATCATTTAATGTAAATCAAGCAGCTAATGCGTACGCAAGCGTGATAGTGCAGCTGTTTGACAATGTTTGGAGAAACTTGAATAGGGAACAAAAATTCAGGATTATAAAACTACACTTTCTAACATTCTTTAATGGGATGAGAGCATCTCTAATTACCCTCAAGAAGGTGGCACAAAAGCATTATGTTCTTAAAACGCTGTGGTCTATCTGTTGTAGGTACACCCACAGTGCTGTTAGGAAATGAGTGCCAGGATTTTGAACTGTAATCTTTGGCCCATGGATTACAGCAAGGAACAGCAACATAACTCCAAGACAGTGTGGCTCAGAGTGGAGCTTGAGGTGTTGATATTCCTATGCATCTGCTGCCCTTGTCCTTCTAGGTTTTAAAAGATTAACGGATTGAAATGCGCTGTCAAAAAAGCCTTGCTGAGTTTCTGCAGTGCACTTGCAGATGAGACACACTGCTGCCACTGTGTTTCAGTGATGGAGTGGGGCCATTCAGGTGGGCTGCTTTGTCCTGGGTGGTGTCCAGTTTCTTCAGAGTTGCACTCATCCAGGCAAATGAAGAGTATTCCATTACACTCCTGACTTGTGGGCAGACTTTAGGGAGTCAGGAGTTAAGTTACATGCTACAGAATTCTCTGCCTGTAGCTAGAGCATTGCTATAGCTAGTCCAGTTAAGTTTCTGGTCAATGGTTAACAATGTTGATGGTATGGGACTCAGCTATGGTAATGCCATTGAACGTCGTAGGGAGATGGTTAGATTCTCTCTTATTGGAAATGAGCATTATCTGGTATTTGTGTCACAAATGTTACATGCTACTAATCAGCCAAAACCTGAATGTTGTCCAAGTGTTCCTGCATTTGGACATGGACTGTTTTAGCATCTAAGCAGTTGTGAATGGTACTGAACACTGCAAACAGTGAACATCCTAACTTCTGACTTTAAGGTCACTGAAGAGGTAGCTGAAGATAGTTGGCCATATGACACTACCCTGAGGAACTCCTGCAGTAATGTTCTGTGGTCAAGATGATTGGCCTCCAACAACCACAACCATCGTCCTTAGGGCTAGGTATGACTCCAACCAGTGGAGAGTTTTCCCCGATTCCCATTGTTGTCAATTTTGCTGGGGCTCTTGTTGCCATACTCTGTCAAATGCTGCCTTGATGTTAAGGGCAGTCACCCTCACCTTACCTCTGGCATTCAGCTCTTTTGTTCATTTTGGACCAAGGCCATAATGGGATCAGGAGCCAAGTATCCCTGACAGAATCTAAAATTGAGCATCGACGAACTTTGTTAGTGCCACCTGATAGCACTGTTGACAACATCTTCCACTAGTTTGTTGATGATCGAGAGTAGACTAATGGAGGTGGTAATTGGCTGGATTGGACTTGTCCAGCTTTTTGTGAACAGGACACACCTGGGAAATTTTCCACATTGCCAAATAGGTGGCTGTGTTGAAGCTGTACTGGAGCAGCTTGGCTAGGGATGCAGATAGTGTGTTCACATGCCAGTGATAGGGAAAAACATTACTGCAGGAAAGAATATCCATGTGCCAAACAACCCGAGGGTAAATTCACCAATGTTGTGCTCGGCCCAGAGAGAAAAGATTACAGTTTGCAGTAGGACTACAACCCAATTTCACACATTCTGCATGCGTACCTTCCTATTGACAGCATAGGGTGGCAAATTTATTGTTTAACTTAATCAAACTACTGTAAAGGCAAAACAGGCACAAATTGAGTAAACATGGTATGCATAGGATAGAGATAACTTGAGGCCTTAACAAATTCAGTTAGGTTTAGAACTATAGGATGTTGCAGGTGTACTTCAGTAGTGGTCTTTCAATGCAATTAACATGTTAACTTGACCTTTACCCTCACATCCTGCTACCCCTCTTAACCCTTGTAGAGGCGATAGGCAGGGCCAAATTCTATAGAAGTATTTTCTTTCAATGTTCTGTTTTCCTTTATTCAATTCTACTTTTCTGCCAAGATTAACAATCACAGAAATACCACGTCATTCGTCTTGCAGTTACAATGTGCAGAATATTACCACAAAGTGTCAGTTCCGGTAAGAAAAACGACACTGATGGGTTTCTCAAGATATTTTGAGCTTCTTCCCCCCAAAAAGTCAACGAACGTGTGTTATGCTGTCTTTCTGGTGGATGGGCCTCTTAGCTGGGAACCAACTCCAAACAGATTGAAGCACCATCTTTGAAGGAGCATCCTGACCAGTGCTGCAGTCTTAATGACCCCTGCCCAGATCACGGAGGTTTCAGGGGCTCTCGTACACCCCCCCCCCCGACATTCATCGCCGGCAAACTCCCCGCACCCCCGACATTCATCACCAACATCCACCACCCCAAACCCCAACATTAATTGTTGGCACTGCCCCCCGCCCCCCCCTCCCCCCACCCTCCCCATGGGGCTCCCACTAGAGTCTGCCCCGGCACCCCGTCTCCTGGCACAGCACTGCCAGGTGGCAAAGTCTGCAGAGAGTGTTCGCTCTCTTCCACAAACGGCAATTGATGCCAGATCAGGTGTCAAGTTTAAATCTGAGATAGATAAATCTTTTGATTTGCAAAGCTGTGAAGGGATATGGGCCAAAGTCAAGTATATGGCCACAGATCAGCCATGATCCCATTGAATGGTGGAGCAGGCTCGAGGTTGGCACGGCCTACTCCTGCTTCAATGATCCTAATGATGTGCTTATCTACTAAATTGGGGTTGCCGGGCTCCTGCAGCGTGATTCGCACTGCTCCACCTGGGGGGGGGGATAATTTCAAAACCCATCACCCTGGATGGAATCACGTTTATCGATTCTCTCCGTATTTTAGTCCACACCGGCAGAGAGTGCAGGCTCAAAATCTCCCACAATATTTTCAAAAGAGGCTCTGAAGGAATTATTGGACACCAATCTAACCATATTAAGTGGGGTTTTTTTTGTTTCACCTTTTTGCTTTGACCTAACACTGCTGCACCCCCCCCCCCCCCCCCCCGAGATGTCACTTTTAGTTGTTTTCCATTAGACAGGAACCAACCTGTTTAGTGTTACCAAATATCTGCAACAATTGGACTGAAGATGCCAAATTATGTCTTTAGTGACAATTCTTTTTTTTAAACGAAGGACTGAATTTGAATGTCAATTTCAACAGGCAATTAAAAATTAGTTGAAAGCACAATATCCAAACCAACACACACTTGAATAACAACTGGTTAATACGATTAAAAAGAAAGTTACCAGCACAGTTTTTCTCATCCGATTTATCCTGACAATCCACTTCACCGTTGCAGCGTAAGCGTCCATCAATGCATTGGCCTTTTTCACACTGGAAATGATTGGCAGCACAGATTGGGCAGTTTTCTTCGTCACTATCATCGTCACATTCTGGAAAGCCATCACAGCGCCATGCCATTGGGATGCAATCGATCTCTCCGGTAGCACATGTAAATTGTTCTGGTGAACAGGTCGGTGGTTCTGAAATAAGATGAGTCGCACTCAGAATAAGTTTTCCTTGTTAATGGTTCATATTTTGTTTAATCCAGGGAATGTGGATTTCAGATTGGAGTATTAGAAAGCAGCATGATTCATATCTGAATCTGTGCAATTTCTCTTCCATTAGCACTTCTCAAGCACTAACTTCTGTCCTTCCTTCTAGCCCTTTATGAAGGTGGAATACATGCTTAAATATGTATATATTTTTAATTCTTCTTGGGATGTGTACATCGCTGGCAAAACCAGCATTCGTTGCCCATCCCCAGATGCCCTTGAGAAACTGGTAGTGAGTTATCTTCTCAAACCAGTGCACAACGTATGGCACAAGTACTCTCATGACCCTGTTAGGTAATAAATTAAATGATATTGACCCAGCAATGATGGAAGGCATGACAGCCTATGCCCACCTCAGGATGACACATAATTTGGATGGAAGTTTGGAATTAGGGTTCCCATATGCCTGCTGCCCAGGTACTTCTAGGTGACAAAGGACACGGGGTCTGGTAGATGCTGCTTTAGAAGCCTTGGCATCATATGATGGCAGCACCATTATCCTCATTTGACATTCTTCATGTGTGAACCAAGAGTGAAACGTTGGGAATCTAATGTCAATAAATTTTAATGTAATTAGTGGGCTTCCCCGCCATATCATCCCCCCACATTGGGAATCCCCCCTCGCCAATATGATGTTACATCGGTGAGGTTTACAATTGCCATTTAAAAACGGGAACCAGGAAAAGGCAACCTGCTGCGGCACACAGCGCCCTGGGGGGAGAGGGACATGCACTGCCCCTTGCCACTGCCCCTCCAGGATAGCCATTCGGATAGGAAATGTCTCCTGTTTATCTACACCTTGGAGAGTAATATCGAGGTGGGTAACTTAATACAAATCCAAACAGAAATCAGGATCTTTATTTAAAGGTGCAGAGAGGTTAGAACTTAAAATTATATAAGCAACATTAAAGAGAAGGGCTTCTTCAAAGATATATTCGCTTGTGAACAATGCTGAAGTTTATTTTAGAGTAGTTTAGTTTTCCAAATGACCACAACTAAGTCTCACCTTTCAACTTCAATTGAAGAGCAGTTGTTAAATGTGGACTGATGTCAATGACTTCCAAATGCCAAAAAGCAAGATAATATACCAAAAAAAGGGATTTAAAATGATAAAACTAGTATATGGGTACAGTACCTCCACATGTCAGTAGGTTCTGTAACAACACCAAGTGTACTGGACAAGAACATCGTGGAGTCCCATCACCTTTGGCAATGCAGATATGCGAGCAGCCACCATTATCACGGGAACAAGGATGTGAACCTGTCAAGAAATACCTCCAGACTTTAATACTACCAATAAATTCTTCAGATCCTTATCCTGCTCCAGTGCATCAGCATCAGAGAGTCAGGCGTACAAAGCAACCACTTCAGGTCACAATAATAATCTTTGTTAGTGTCGCAAATAGGCTTACATTAACACCGCAATGAAGTTACAGTGAAAATCCCCTAGTCTCCACACTATGGCGCCTGTTCGGGGACACTGAGGGAGAATTCAGAATGTCCAATTCACCTAACAAGCACGACTCTCGTGATTTGTGGGAAGGAACGGGATCACCCGGAGGAAACCCACGCAGACACGGGGAGAACGTGCAGACTCCGCATAGACAGTGACCCATGCCGCAAAGTAAAAGCGTTGGAAAACAAGCTGCAGGGTGAAGACAGATACAGTGTCAACTAATTATATTTAGGATGTAAAGATTGTTTGAAATATTCTGAAAATATATCTAAATACATTTGATTCCTTGTCATAGGAAGGGGTGTCCTGCCATGGACGTTGGGGCAGGCTTCAATTTCCCTGCTGTTAAAGAAGGATAAGGACCCGGTGGAGTGTGGGTCATGTAGGGCCATAGCCCTTTTGAATGTAGATGCCAAGATATTGGCAAAGGTTCTGGTGGCACGGCTGGAGGGGTGTCTCCCGAAGGTGATAGGAGTGGATCAGATGAGGTTTGGGAAGGGAAGGCAGCTGTTTTTGAATATGTGAAGGTTGTTAAATGTGATCCTGCCTCCAGCAGAGGGAAAGAAGAAGGAGGTGGTGGTGGCACTGGATGCAGTGAAGCTGTTTGATTGGGTAGAGTGGGGTTATTTGATGGCGAAGATTTGGAATCGGGCCGAGGTTCACGGCGTGGATACGGCTGCGGTATAGGGAGCCGATGGCGAGTATTCGCACTAATAATGTGAACTCGGGGTACTTTGCCCTGCACCGGGGTATGAGGCAGGGTTGTCCTACGTCCCCCCCTGTTATTTATACGGACTATAGGCCCTTTGTCCATCGCGCTAAGGTGCTTGGGGTTGTGGAAGGGGATAGTGAGGGGGGAGTGGAGCATAGAGTATCCTTTTATGCTGATGATCTGTTATTGTATATTTCGGATCCGAGCACGTGGGTAATGGGGCTGCTCCAAAGGTTTGGGTCGTTCTTGGTGTATAAATTGAACCAAGGTAAGAGCGAGCACTTTATGGTCTCCCAGTCGAGAGTGGGGGCGAGGTGGGGGGGCTGCCATTTTGTCTGGCGGCAACCCACCTTAGGTACTTGGGGACAAAGGTAGCGCAGAATTGGGGTGAGCTCCGAAGGTATAATTTTACTAGTTTGGTGGGGAGGACAAATGCTGATTTGGCAAGGTGGGACAACTCCCTCGGTCGTTGGCAGGCAGGGTGCAGGCAGTTAAAAAGTATGTTACCGCCTTTTTTGTTCCTATTTCAGTGCCTGCAGGTCTTCCTACCGAAATCCTTCTTTAAGGCGATGGACAAATTGATCATCATCTTTATTTGGGGAAAAGGTGGCCAGGATTAGGAGGGAGGTCTTGCAGAGAGGGCGACAGGCATGGGGGCTAGGCCTCCCAAACGTGCTGTACTATTACTGAGCGGCAATTAGGGAGAAGGTGTGGAGCTGGGTTAAGGAGGGGGAGACCCGTTGGGTCAAGTTGGAGGAGGGCTCAAGTAGGGGGTCGGGGTTGCGGGCACTGGCAATGGCGTCGCTTTCGATGGCTCCATTAAGTATTTAGTGAGTCGGGTGAAGGTGGCCACTTTGAAGATCTGGAGGCAGTTCAGGCAAAATTTTAAGCTGGGGGCCAGGTCAGGGGGATTCCAATTAGACTAAATCATGGGTTTGAGCCGGGGAGGACGGATGCGAGGTTTCAGAGATGGGATGAGAAGGGGATTAAGGATATGAAGGATGTGTTTCTTGCAGGACGATTAGCAAGCTTGGAGGAATTGGGAGAGAAGTACGGGTTGGCGCAGGAGGGGGGTTTAAAATACCTGCAGGTTCAAGATTTTGCAAGGAAGGTTTTCCTGACTTTCCCGATAGTGCCGGCTCCTCGTTGCTGGAGACGGTACTGTCAAGCGGGTGGGTTGGAGAAGGAGGTTGTGTCGACGATCTACTGGCGGAGGATAGGGTACCCATGGAGGAAGTTAAGTTGAAGTGCGAAGAGGAGCTTCATGCTCTTTAATGATGATGTGCACATGATTTGGTCCTGCCTGAAGTTGGAAAGGTATTGGAGGGAGGTATTTAGCACTATCTTGGGAGTTTTACATAAGGATGTGGAGCTCGGTCCCCTGGAAGCCATATTTGGAGTGTTTGAGTTGCAGGTGGGTGCGGGGCAGACATTTCAGCCTTCGTCTCGCTGATCACTCATAGGCGGGTCCTGTTGGGGTGGAGGTCAGCTTCTCCACCCTGTGCCTCGGCGAGGCGGAGACCTGATGGGATTTTTGATCCTGGAGAAGGTGAAGTTTGAGTTGAGGGGAGTGAAGGGTTCTACAATTCTTGGGGTTTGTTTATTATACATTTTCAGAAGTTGGTTACCGTTGGGTAATATGAGGGGGCGGGGGGGCCCGTTGTTTTCATGTTGGTTTAGGATTGCATGTTTTAGGTTTTATATTGTCGGGGCTGTTGTGTTTTTGTTTTCTTTATTTGTATGGCGAAATGATGAACATTATGGAGAATAAAAATATTTTAAAAAAATTAATGGCTCTTCACCACCTTATTTCTTTTGCTATTTTCATGCATAAATTTCACAATTTGCAGGCAGTATACTTTGCATTCTGTGCACTGTAACTGGAAGCAAACCATGATAAACTGGATGATGTGAATTGCACAGTTTTAACAACTCAAAATGCTGTGTTCCAATACATTTTTGGCTGCTTTCACTGCTGGGTAAGTTTGATCTTATTTTCTTTGTTCCTTTAGAGGAAAAAAGCAATGATTGAAGGGAGCAGTTTAAAATGTTAATGTCTGATTACATCCGTCAGCAACTGTTGGACGACATCCATTTACAATATTACTGTAGCCATGTTTTGTGATAAAATAATCTCTGTGCATTTGTGCTATAAAGTTGCAGCAGTATTAAAAAAACAAAACTTACTGAATTCTTCTACATCCAGTTCTTCTACCGCATGGATACCAGTAAGGTGAACTATTCTCCCCTGAATTCTTGTACGATGGTCTCCATTAATCTTTTCTATGCACTCAATCATCTGCTGCTGGCGGTCAATCCAATAAATGTGGTCACCAAGTATAGCGAGCCCCATTGGCTGAAGGATGCTGGAATCCTGCAATGTCAGTCTATTGGCACCTAAGTAAAGTAACCAAATTCTCCTTTTAAAATATCATGCATGTAATCAAAACACTACACAAATGATGCCCCAATTATATACGCAATAGTACCAAAACCAACTGTTAATTTTTCCAAGAGTAGAATGTGGATTTTGCATCTCAGATGTTCGATAAACAAATCTCTTTCAGGAAAGACTGGGAAAAGAAAAGTCAGATTGAAAGTCAACTTTCACATTCCTCCCAAGCAGCTGATAAAAGGGTAGGGTTAAGAAGTGTTAGCGGTCTTCTCCTTGTTGTCCAACATTAGAATAGGAGAAAATTTCAAGAGGGAAAGGGATTGAGTCCACATTTTTGCAACAAATGTGAGGATTTTCTTTATGTGTATCCACATTGGCATATGTGGTGCAGCAACGCCATTTATACCACGAAGGTCACGGAATTTGTTCCAGGTTAGAACTGGATTAGTTAATTTTAGCCAGAGTAAAAATGGAGACTTGTAATTGGCCTCAATTGTTCCGTAATTAGCAATATGAAAATCAAGTATCAGTTACGGTTCTGGGTGCGGAGTACTACCTGGTGACTCTTGCTTCAAAAATACGTATACATGGTTATTAAATTTGGACCTGAGTTTTTAGGAAGGTGGGGGAAAAGTGCAGGTGAACACGTCCCCGCTGATTCCAACAGCCCCAATGTCATTTTATGCTCTAACGAATGTTGATTGGCATAAGGTGGGACTTCCATTTCTCTCTCAGGAGGAAGTCCCACCTCAGAGAGCTGCCAGCGAATCAGATTGGCCAGCAGCTCTCCAGCAAGAGCAATGCAGTGGCTGGAAGAAAACTGCACCAACCAGCCTCACGTCACTGGGCTTTACGGTGGAGGTGCTTCCAGTCAGAAGGGGCATCTTGATGGAGGCGCCACAACCCCATCACACCCAAGATCTAACATTCCTTATAGAACATAGAGAACATAGAACATTACAGCGCAGTACAGGCCCTTCGGCCCTCGATGTTGCGCCGACCTGTGAAACCACTCTAAAGCCCAACTACACTATTCCCTTATCGTCCATATGTCTATCCAATGACCATTTGAATGCCCTTAGTGTTGGCGAGTCCACTACTGTTGCAGGCAGGGCATTCCACGCCCTTACTACTCTCTGACTAAAGAACCTACCTCTGACATTTGTCTTATATCTATCTCCCCTCAATTTAAAGCTATGTCCCCTCACGCTAGACATCACCATCCGATGAAAAAGGCTCTCACTGTCCACCCTATCCAATCCTCTGATCATCTTGTATGCCTCAATTAAGTCACCTCTTAACCTTCTTCTCTCTAACGAAAACAGCCTCAGGTCCCTCAGCCTTTCCTCATAAGATCATCCCTCCATACCAGGCAACATTCTGGTAAATGTCCTCTGCACCCTTTCCAATGCTTCCACATCCTTCCTATAATGCGGCGACCAGAATTGCACGCAATACTCCAAACGCGGCCGCACCAGAGTTTTGTACAGCTGCAACGTGACCTCATGGCTCTGAAACTCAATCCCTCTACCAATAAAAGCTAACACAGCGTATGCCTTTTTAACAACCCTCTCAACCGGAGTGGCAACTTTCAGAGATCTATGTACATGGACACCGAGGTCTCTCTGCTCATCCACACTGCCAAGAATCTTGCCATTAGCCCAGTACACTGTCTTCCTGTTATTCCTTCCAAAATGAATCACCTCACACTTTTCTGCATTAAACTCCATTTGCCACCTCTCAGCCCAATGCTGCAGCTTATCTATGTCCCTCTGTAACTTGGAACATCCTTCCGCACTGTCCACAACTCCACCGACTTTAGTGTCATCTGCAAATTTACTCACCCATCCTTCTACGCCCTCCTCCAGGTCATTTATAAAAATGACAAACAGCAGTGGCCCCAAAACAGATCCTTGTGGTACACCACTAGTAACTGGACTCCAGTCTGAACACTTCCCATCAACCACCATCCTTTGTCTTCTTCCAGCTAGCCAATTTCTGATCCAAACTGCTAAATCTCCATGAATCCCATGCTTCCGTATTTTCTGCAGTAGCCTACCGTGGGGAACCTGATCAAACGCTTTACTGAAATCCATGTACACCACATCAACTGCTTTACCCTTATCTACCTGTTTGGTCACCTTCTCAAAGAGCTCAATAAGGTTTGTGAGGCACGACCTACCCTTCACAAAACCGTATTGACTATGTCTGATCAAATTATTCCTTTCCAGATGATTATAAACCTCTTATAAACCTTTCCAAGATTTTGCCCACAACAGAAGTAAGGCTCACTGGTCTATAGTTACCGGGGTTGTCTCTACTCCCCTTCTTGAACAAGGGGACTACATTTGCTATCCTCCAGTCTTCTGGCACTATTCCTGTAGACAAAGATGACTTAAAGATCAAAGCCAAAGACTCAGCAATCTCCTCTCTAGCTTCCCAGAGAATCCTAGGATAAATCCCATCCGGCCCAGGGGACTTATCTATTTTCACACTTTCCAGAATTGCTAACACCTCCTCCTTATGAACCTCAAGCCCTTCTAGTCTAGTAGCCTGAATCTCAGTATTCTCCTCGACAACATAGTCTTTTCCTGTGTGAATACTGATGAAAAATATTCATTTAGCACCTCTCCTATCTCCTTGGACTCCAAGCACAACTTCCCACAACTGTCCTTGACTGGCCCTACTCTTACCCTAGTCATTCTTTTATTCCTGACATATCTATAGAAAGCATTAGGGTTATCCTTGATCCTACCTGCCAAAGACTTCTCATGTCCCCTCCTGGCTCTTCTTAGCTCTCTCTTTAGATCCTTCCTAGCTAACTTGTAACTCTCGAGCTCCCTAACTGAACCTTCATGTCTCATCTTTACATCAGCCTCCTTCTTCCTCTTGACAAGTGTTTCGACTGCCTTAGTAAACCACGGTACCCTTGCTCGACCTCTTCCTCCCTGCCTGACAGGTACATACTTATCAAGGACACGCAGTAGCTTTTCCTTGAACAAGCTCCACATTTCCATTGTGCCCATCCCCTGCATCCTAAGTCTTGCCTCATCGCGTCATAATTGCCTTTCCCCCAGATATAACTCTTGCCCTGCGGTATATACCTATCCCTTTCCATCACGAAAGTAAACGTAATCGAATTGTGGTCACTATCACCAAAGTGCTCACCTACCTCCAAATCTAACACCTGTCCTGGTTCATTACCCAGTACCAAATCCATACGGCCTCGCCTCTCGTTGGCCTATCTACAAAATGTGTCAGGAAACCCTCCTGCACACATTGGACAAAAACGGACCCATCTAAAGTACTCGAACTATAGCGTTTCAAGTCAATATTTGGAAAGTTAAAGTCCCCCATAACAACTACCCTGTTGCTTTCGCTCCTATCCAGAATCATCTTTGCAATCCTTTCCTCTACATCTCTGGAACTTTTCAGAGGCCTATAGAAAACCCCTAACAGGGTGACCTCTCCTTTCCTGTTTCTAACTTATTTCTACTTTTCCCCTCCGGCAATATAATCCACCTGCCTACCTCAAAATTGAGGTTGGGTGGGAAAAACAGCCCCGAATTGCCCATTAATTGGTCATTTAAGGGCCTTAATTGGGTCAAGGGTGGGCTTCCCATCTGTGAACCTTGCGGAACTTGGAAGGTATCCAATCCAAGCAATTTTACTCCCCCACCCCCCCCCCACCTCAGAACCGGGCCTGGGGGAGGGGATGTCGGATAACGTAAAGTTCTAACCATGAAATCATGAATGGTCCTTCTGCGACCCCCTGCCCCCAAAGAGTTGAATAGCTTGGTGGCTGACACTCAATCATATCTGGGGGATTGGACACAAGGGGCAGAATCTTCTGTTCTGGAAACCAAGCCCGATCGGTGGCGGAAGTGGATGGATAGGCCTCTGCTGGAGAGCGGGGTGGCTGAACACTTGCGAACTCGCACTGTCCTGCGTATTACTTATGCATCGATGTGGTTGAATCTTACGGTGGGGCTGACAGGAAGTCGCTCCGCCGTTACCTCACAGGTTCTAATGCCTGGGCACCATATTAAACCAGCACCTGGACAACTTGTCACTCTTTCATTTGGTTTCTTGACTCGCCCCCCACCCCTGTCACGGTCACACCCTGCCGTATCCAGCCTTGGGCCACCTTATGCTAAAGGCAGGTAATATCTCTCAGTCACAGTGTGATCGGACGGCAAAATCAGCATCTACTACCCTCTAAGTCCAGGAAGCAGTCTACCTCATCAGATGCATGCCACTTATGTATAGTCGTGAAGGCAAACATTCCAATTACCTGCTGGCAGGGGAATAATATTCCGGTGTGGTGGCTATCAGCATTCAAGTGATGCAAATTGTGTTTCCAACATAGCTCCATGGGACACTGTCTCTGCTTTTTAAGCTGTCATAAGTTGGGAGAACAAATTCTGAACTAATTTCCCCATGTCGTGGAGACTTCTCACCTTTTCCAAAATGGTACCGGGGACTGCGGGTCCAGAAGTGCCACCTCTATTTCCAACAGATCCTTATTTTACCGGCAGGGGAAGGGTTAGGATGTGATTCCCACATGGGGGTAAATCCAAACCCAAGAGGGTTATGTGAAGTCCACGTTGAGTGAAATTTAAAAAATAATGTTCAATAATTACTTATCAATAATTAAACATTCGATATTTTTGAACATGCTGACACTCGTGGAACAGGCTCAGATGTGAATAAGGGCTACTTGGATTAAGTACCAGACATCAACTGTTCACACCAAACAAATCAATGAAAATGTAGATTGCAAGAATTACTCGTTATAAATTGTTGCACGGTAAAGAAATTTTAAAAAACGTTTAAGGAGTTTACGTTCTACCAACATTTTATGCTTTTTGGACAGCCCAAAAACAGTAAAAATAAGGCAAATTTTCGTAGATACCAATCACAAGTCAGTTGATTGTGGGTTCAAATTCCGCTCCAGACATTTGAGCACAAGTACCTAGGCTGACACTGGAGAGCAATATTTTTGGATGACAGTAAAACAAGGCTCCTGACTGCTCTCCCTGTTGAATATAAAAGAGCCCGTGGCACTATTTTGAAGAAAAAGCAATGAGTTATCACCAGTGTCCTGGCCAATATTTGTCCCGTAATCAATCTCATTAAACCAAACTATCTAGGTGATCATGATCCCATTACTGTTTGTGGGAGCTTCCTGTGTGCACATTGACTGCCAATTTTTATTTTCATTACAATATTGATTACACTTCAAGAGTTGGCTATAAAGTGCTTTAGAACACGCGGAGGTTGAGAAAGGTGCCGTATTAATGCAAAGTTATTGTCTTACCCAGTGGGTAGGTAGGAAAGTGTGGATTTGAATGCCTGCCAAGTTACAAGTTCAATGAGCTAGGCTTTACAAAGAATAAAAGCAGATTTCATTTCATAAACCTCATGCAGGTGAAAATGCCAAGTGACATTCTACCTAATCCTGTTGTCATATATGTACAATGCAGAGTAATTAAGGATTAAAGATAGGCTCCAAGTCTTCATACTGGTTAAAGCTGACAAAAGTAAGCACCTGCCCAATTAGAACTAAGATTGAAATATAAAAAGGAAGTAAAGGTTTATTTAGCAACAATGTTTTTCATCAAAACTATGGCTTAGGAGCTATTATTACTCATATTCATTTAATCCATTTTAACACGAGGTCAGCTGAAGTGGCTTTGTTTTTGTACTGTATATCTCTCCAGAATTATATGTTAAATAAAGCACACGCAGATACAGAATACAATAAAGTGCTGGCAGTCCACCAGGTACACACAAAAGTCTGCTATTGTTTTTTTCACCAACAAGACCTGCTTTAGGAATTTTTCACACTTTCCGTTTTGGGTATCTAGTATCAACATCAAGCAATCATATGTCAGGTACAGAACTGTTGGACGAAACATGAAACATAAAAGGAACAATCTTCAGTACCAAGAATCTGCCTCAGCTCAAGTCTCAGGCGAGTATCTCCTGCTATTTTGTTTTCAACCGTCATATTTCCTCTCAAGAGTAAAATTACTGCCAAATTAGTGCCAATTGGTGTCAAATTAAGTGCAGTTTAGTGCTGCAGGCCCATACCAACAATACATTGAGTGGAGATCTCATTGTAAATATGACCCCTATAGCAAACAGGGTTTCATCCCATCACAATTCATTGTATAATTTACAGCATATTACATTACTTACTGATTGTCAATTCTGATAATATCATACTAAGACTAAAGTTTTCCTGGTAAAAAAGCTATTCACTGTTCTATTGTAGCTAATAGCCTGCGATGTTACTCACAAATGTTTCATGCAATCGTATCAAATTCCTCTCTCTGCATTGTAACGGCGACATTAGTCCTTTTTAAAAAGGCTAAAGCTACCATTAAATTGCAAGAAGAGGAATTCGATCCAAACATGCTAAACATCACTATGATATCATCACTTACTGAACTTTTGGGGCAATAAAACTTGGTAAAGTTATCTATGTTTGGATTTGAACTTGCTGCTTGAGCCATTATTAATTCGGCTACATGATCAATTTAAAAATCTTATTTGGGTTTTTTTCTATCCAAGGAAAATTGAATATTTCAAAGTTAAGTCCTCCTGAGTCACTGACAGGCAGAATTACAACAACATACTAGATTTTTCTAGCTTGAAAAAAAACTGTACTAGTTCTGCCAAGCTATACAAGAAAGATCAAAGGCAGACAGAAACATTATTAAAGATGGATTTCAAAGTTTCACTAAATACAGCTGTGGAAACTCAAAGTTGGAAACCAGTTTTCACTTCACATTTTTAGTAGAATATTGGAACCGTCATTTTATGGAAGGCATTACATTTGAGAAGCATTGTGGATATCTTAAACTTACCAGATAAGTCACTACTTTCTATGCGTTTCAGATCTGCATCAACCCAAAAGAGTTTCCCCAGTTTGTTATCGATTGCCAAATCAACAGGTCGGATCAATCCAGTTGAAAAGAGTATTTCTCTTTCAGTACCATCAAGTGCTGCGCGTTCAATCTTTGGGGACCTGTCCTGCATGTTTGTGAAGTACATATACCTGCATAACATTTGTAATGTAGAGCAAAGGGAGGATTAAAACATAGATTTGCTGCTAGTAGACATTGTCTCACATATAAAACCAGCATCTTATTACACTTGCTAAAAATATATTTAAAAAATGGACAAATCAAAGCTGCACCAATTCTCAAGAGTTTAACTGGCATTGGTTAGAGGTCACCTCGGACAGAATTCGGGTAATTGAGTCTGGAGGTGACAAAAAGAACGAGCAAGTATTTCAGTGGAAATGAACCGAAGAAAGGTAAATGCAAATGATGATGTTATGAAAGTTGAAATAAAGTGGTCTTTGTGAATGTGGTCATCGGGTTGGAAATTCAGTTCCGGGCCAAATAGCGTGGTGAAGAGCCTGGTTCAGAACCAGAGTGAGGTTAGGCAAGGGGGTGGAGTCAGGAACCAAAAGAGAAAATGCTGGAAAATCTCATCAGGTCTGGCAGTGTCTGTAGGGAGACAAAAGAGCGAATGTTTCAAGCCCAGATGACCCTTTGTCAAAGCTCAGTGGAGTCAGGAATTTGCGCTTCTCAGTATTTACATAGAGAAACATCTGGCTCGTTCAAAACTGCATGCTGGGCAGGGTGTCTGATGGCACAGAAGCGGAGGAGGGGTCAAGAGTGTTGGTGCAGGGATGGAGGAGTTAATTGTTCAATCAACTTCACTTCAATGCTAAACACAAAGGAGAAATTGAGTTACCCCCTTTCTGCATTCACAACAATAGCTCTTGGTCGGTCATGTTCTCCACGAAGCACTATTCCAATGGGCTTTCCGTTGAGTCTATTAACATTGATGGTGTTGGATGTTTCACAAGTCCAGTAGACAGTACGACTGTAGATATCAAGGCTCAAGTCATGAGGCTGCATATCGGGATTCTGGTTTTGGTTTGGTCCAGAAACAACAACAAATGCCTAGGTAAATAAACAATAAAATAAGGTGGAAAAAATTTAAAAAACAATTGCTGGCTAACCTTTTAATGTGCTTAATGCCAGGTAAGTGCCATGGCACCCTTGCAGCAACAACGTACATACATAATCTGTCCTAGTTTTGAAATTGAATTAGTTTCTCTTGAATTGAAACATACACAATGATATAAGAACGATCTCTGCATATGAAAGGCATTTCTGTTGTCCTTTCCTCAAGCAATTTGGCTTAAAATTGTAGGATAGACAGATATGTTCCAGTCATGAATGCAACAGAATTTCAGATCACTGACCAAGGCTTTCAGTCTTGTTTCAGGTCAACTGAAACCAAGATATTATGTACAAGACATTTAGTGAACCACAGTCTGCAGGCAGGAACGTTCTGAAAGGTAGGTGCAAAAGATCCTACTCGTGTTCCTCCTCCATGCTAAAATAGGATACCCCAACTACCCCCTTTAAAAAATATATTTTTTAAGGGACGTGGGCTTCACTGGCTAGGCCAGCATTTGTTGCCCATCCCTAAGTGCTTTCTAGGAGGTAGTAGTGAGTTGCCTCTTGAACCACTGCAGTCCATGTGGTGTAGGTACACCCACAGTTCTGTTAGGGAAGGAGCTCCAGGAATTTGACCCAGCAACAGTGAAGGAACGGTGATATATTTCCAAGTCAGGATGGTGAGTGACTCTAGGTGGGGGTGGTCCCATATGTCTGCTGCGCTTGGCCTTCTAGATGGTAGTGATCGTGGGTTTGGAAGGTGTTGTCCAACGAGCCTTGGTGAGTTCCTGCAGTGCATCTTGTAGATGGTGTACACAGCCGCTACTGTGCATCGGTGGTGGAGGGTGTGAATGTCTGTCGGAAGGTGTGCAAATCAAGCAGGCTGCTTTGCCTGGATGCTGTTGAGCTTCTTGAATGTTGTTGGAGCTGCACTCATCCAGACAAGTGTCCATCACCCTCCTGACTTGTGCCTTGTAGGTGATGGACAGGCTTTGGGTAGTCAGGAGGTGTGTTGCTTGCCACAGGATTCCTAGCCTCTGACTTGCACTTGTAGCCACACTATTTGTATGACTAGAATGTTTTTAAGAAAATGGGAAGTTATCAATGAATGGCTTTTTCTAAAAGCTTTTTTTATGCATACTATTGGGTTCTTTGGTTCTATCCAATGTATTATGGGTGAATTGGCATGCAAGTGCCACAGCTTGGCACGGGGAGCACGGATGGGCCATATATGTGGGTGTGTAGGTTTGTCCATCATAACAGGGTCAAAGCTCCACAGCACCGAAGCAGTTTTTTTTAAATCAGCCCACCATGGAACCAGCAGCCCCATGGCTGCTATAATCTTCCTCATCACCTCCATGTGCTTTGCAAACTGCTTTTTAAACTCCACGACCATCACTTCGGTCATCTTTCCTGCCGTGAGCAGGGTGGCCCCACCCAGCGACCCAGCCTCCGCCACCTTTCCAGTTTCCAAGCTGACCCTTTTGCTCGACAGAGAACCTTCACTCGCCCCTTTCTTCACGGCGGCTTTCTTTTGGTTTTTGGACTTCCCCTCCTTCCTTACGTCTTCACGCTCTTATTTGTTGAAAAATTGCTCCTGGGACCGGGCATAAAGCGCTAAAAAAAAAATAATCAAATCTCGAACAGGAACCACCCAACGTGCGACTTCCTCCTACATGCCACCACCGCAGGTCCCTTATTGATGAATACCTAAGGTTAATATATTTTAGGCTAATGATCTTGGTGTATGTTGTAAATTAATTTAATACAATACCAGCTGCAAAATAATTTGAAAAACAGAATGCTCAAAAACAATACTTTTCTTACGTGAGATGCATGCATGTATTAGAAAGATAGATACTCCGGACTTTCCTGATGGTGCCTAGTGGGTAAGTGCAAGAGACAGCGTGATACTAAGCAATGCAAACCTGAGGGCCCCCACGTTTTACCGCTATGCTTTGCTGAGATCACTGGTATCAGTTGGATAGAGCAAGAGATCCAAATGGGCAGAGGTATAAAATTAGCCACGTCTCCCGTTTCTCATTGCAATTTTGTAATCCTGAAGGAAAGTGGGCAAATGTGAAAGTCAACCAAAGTCAGGATAGGGCCTATTCAACCAGCTGACACATTTGCAAAAATGCAACAAGGATAAGTTACCACCCGAAGGAACTCTACACCTGTAGCATCATTCTCATGTGTCAACATGAGTAAAGAAAATGAGAGAAAACTGAGAAGAGAAGGGCTGAAACTCATTTAATCAAAGATAAACGCGAATTCCATTGTGTAAGCACTGTTTCCAAAAGCTTCCTTCTGTCACTTGCCTGAGAGCCATCATCTCTAGCTCTTTTGATGACATTTTGGCGTCCATCCACCCAGTAAATCAACTTGTCGACAGCATCATACTCCACTGCCTTCACGTTACGCAAACCATGTACAGGCAATATTATATCTGGACTTTGGTGTTCATCCAACACCATGCGACTAATTGCAGTCTTCTGACTGAACAGCAAGAAGTTGATGGGTGCTAAAAGAGCAAAAACATATTAAATACATACCATTAAAAACTATTAGTACCAGGTATTTCTACAAAGATCTAATTGTTATTCAGCAAGCATACAGGGTCATAACTACTAAAGCAAATCTTATTGCAAAACTTTGAAATTGTTGGCCTGGAATTTGGGGTAAAAATCAGAAAGTTGCGGTTGAGTTATCCTGCTCCTCCACAAGCTTGGCTAAACTAATATTTCTCCAACAGGCTCAGCATTCAGATAAATGGGTGGGCTGTTCAGTAAGTGCTGAACCTTTGATAGATTCTAACAAAACACCAGAAAATGTCAGTACTTGTCCAGTCAAGCGCAAATGTTTTTTAAATGGTGCAATCCGTCATGATTATTGCTAAACAATTGCTGTGGCATTGCTAATTAACAAGTGCGGAGACTGATTCCTTTGAATTTTGATTGTTGGTGTTTTTTTGAAATGCAAACCATTTTTACTTTTTCTATCTCTTTTATCTCTCTCTCTTAATCCTAAATTTTTTTGCTTTATGCCCGATTAGGCTTTGAATTAAATATTCCAATTTTAAGATTTCCTGATTCAGACTCTACATGGCTAAGGAATCTTCACCATAATTGGTTCAGAAGAAACACAGCTTCTGTATCTGTAGAGGGCACCATGGTGTTTTGGATTTCTAATTCCAAGTTCCCCAGGAAGTCTGTGGACAAGTATCATTCATTTGCGATGGACTGTAAAATCCAGGCCATTAAGTTATAAGCAAATGGGACCAGCTACAGTGGGATATGATTACTGCAATTATCCAAACAAAGTTTAAGTATGAAATTTTGAAGTAATATTTTAAACGTGTTAAGTTATCAAATCCTTTGACATCTGAGTGGTGTAGAATGCTCAGAGTGAATGAGATTATATTTCAGCTGCAACAGGGGGAGTAACTGAACAGTTATGCCCAAAACATTGGATACCCGTTTTAGAATGTAGCCATTTAACATTCTGAATGCTGATAACAGTACGGTATTTAATATTTAGTAACTTTGAATTATGAAATAAAACAAAGTGGTGGAGAATCTCAGGTCTGGCAGCATCTCAGATCTGGAGAGAGAAATAGATTGAATGTTTCGAGTTCAATATGCATCTTCTTTGGAACTTCAAAAATCTTTTAGATTTCCATTACCCGCAGAATTTTGCTTTTATTTTTCTAATTATGGCTTGATTGTGCTTCAGCAGTATCTACTGCAATTTAAAAAGTGAGAACCACTTTTTATTACTTTTATTCTTAAGTTATATTCCCAGCATTATTACGGATGACTGACTGTAATAGCTTAAAAATAATTTTAGAAGCTCTGAAACTCTATACAAAATGAAATCTCCCCACGCCTGCACCCCCACAACCCAAAGATGTGCAGGTTAGGTGGATTGGTGATAAAAATTAGACACAGAGATCCATCAATTGGCCATGCTAACTTGCCCCTTAATTGGAAAACAATAATTGGGTACTCTAAATTTATTTTTTAAAAACTTAATGTTGGAGTAATAGAAATAAACACTTACAACTGCAAGTCCTGTTGTTATCATCAAGAATGTAATGCGATGCACATCCACACCTATACCCAGTTGGCACAGCAAGGCAAAGATGAGAACAGTGACCATTGGTTTGCACACATTCATTCCAGCCATCTTGCCGTGAAGAATGAAAAACCAGGATGTCCATCACATAGTCCAAATGTCCCTGAATAAGAGTACGGTTTTGTCCATTCATCTTGTCAGCACGCTCAATACTGCGAAGATTCCAGTCAGTCCAGTAGATGTAATCTCGGTACTGCGTGAGTCCAAAAGGGTGAGGCAGATCATCAGCTATGATTTCACGCTGTTTTCCTTAATTGATGAACAACAAAATATTAGATTTAGCAACCAACTTAGCTGAATATGTAAGAAGTACAATTAATGGAGGCAGCACAGTGGCTAGCACTGCTGCCTCACGGCTAGGAGGACCTGGGTTCGATCCCGGCCCCAGGTCACTGTCCGTGTGGAGTTTGCATTCTCCCCGTGTCTGCGTGGGTCTCACCCCCACAACCCAAAAGGATGTGCAGGGTAGGTGGATTGGCCATGCTAAATTGCCCCTTAATTGAAAAAAGAACTGAGTACTGTAAAATTTTAATAAAAACTACAATTAATAGTATTTTCTAAGTATATTAGTAATGCTGCCTTCCAATGTGTCCTTTTAGAATTGAAGCCAAGAGGGCAATGTGGAATTGCATCGCCATTTTGCCTTTGTATTGATGTATTTGGATAAGCCCAAGAAGCTCTCCACTTGGTTTTGCATAAGCTGCACTTGGCTGAAAAGCCATGGTTTTAAGTTGACTTGTTGTTTCAAGAAATTCAAGTCAGGTACAATGCACTGAAAATGGCCATTACATCACTTCTTCATCGAACAAAATTGACCTTAGATGGAGGCTGGAAAGCAAACTTTTGAGTTCCGCTATTTCCCGTGTTAACATTGATGTGAGCAATCATGCAGCCAAAGTTTCCTTTGCACATTATTGCGAACAGTAATGCACTAGAGTGACCAAAGATAGCACACAATCAATCATTAGAATCCTAGAGATTTTGAGATTTGCATCTATTCAAGATTATCAAGCATGCAATTAATAACATTAGTTCCCCTGAAATAAAACATGACCTGAAGATAGTCACAGGAACATGCTGGAAACATTCCATGAACAAATTGTGTGTTTGGAACAAAATATATAAGTTTTTTTTAGTTGAAAAGATTGGTCAAGGAATTGCCCAAGAAACACTAGATCAAGTACTTTGAGTGACAATCATACTCACAGAAAAGCTACAACAGCAGCTCATGGCCCCAAGTTCAGAAGCACTTATTTGGGAGGTGGTATAAACTCCCACATATTCTATCAGAGAATATCAAATTTAAAGTGACAATGCCCCAATAGACAATATACGTAAAATGCTTTGAATTAAATGTACAACCTTTCCGTACCAAATTTCAGAAACAGTTCAGAAAAGCACGTTAGAAAAGTTGATCTTTAGCCAAATTCCACACAGAACCTTTCAGAAGACTGTATGCTCCATATTTAAATAATAAATAATTGTGACAGATCAAAGCCCTTACTCACAAGTTACTTCAAAGCCAAGTTTGGAATTTCCTCCTACCTAGCATATTTGAAGATTCAATCATTGACGTGTCCAGGTCGGTCCAGTAGAGTCTTTTCTCCACATAGTCAATAGTAAGTCCATTGGCACGCCCCACTCTGTCTACCAGCGCAGCACTGTTTGTACCATCCATGTGGGCACGGACAATTCTTGGTTTACCACCCCATTCAGTCCAATACATGTATCTAGTGTAGGGAAACAGTTATCAAAACACTTGGCAGGGGGCAACAAGTCACTGAACAAAAGATCCTGCATTATCACAACAGCTTAATCCTACAAACAAAATCAATGGCTTGGAGACTATACATTTTCGTAGTTCAAAAATTCATCAGGTTTCATGTTCATACATCAAAGAACCTCGAGAAACCATTTTGTTCCATAGATTTCACATAAATAAGTCTGTTAATGGCAGTTCATGTACAAACAAAAAACGATTTTACAAGTTTAAAACAGAAAATTAATATTCAGAAGTGGAAGAAGTTTATTTTGTGTTTAAAATAATTAATGCTGCGAATAACTGATGGAGGCAATGGACTCCTCCCAGTATAAACATCAAGTATGAACCACCAGGCTGCTTCAAATCCATTCTCGAAAGAGCACCTTCTGCTAAAGCAATGTGACTGTTCCCACTCCCATTTGGCATTGCTAAAGATTAAACAAACTTGCACAGTGTCTTTACACAACCTCCGAAAGTCCCAACATGTTTTACTATTATAACGCAGGGAAAGATGTTTGCCGTTTGTGCACATAAAAGTCCCAAAACCAAGAAGAGATAAATGACCAGATAGATCTGTTTATTAAATTTTGGGTGAGGGATGTTTGCCAGCACATTGGGAGAAATCCCTTGTTCTTCTTCAAAAAGTACACTGGGAATTTTAACTTTTACACAAGAGAAGGGACAGTAACTTGCCTCAACAGCTCACCTGAAGAATGGCTCAAGATACTGAAGTACTCCCCCATATTGAGGTACAAGTCTAAATTATATACTCAAATCTCTGTCATGAGGCTTGAACCTTGCCTCTGACTTAATCAGGGGTGGCATCACGGAGTTAAATCAGCACCTTGAGAGAATGGTAATATACTGACAGATTGCCACATGTTCTTCACTTCTTGCACCCAGGAAGTAGTGTAGTACCCAAATCATTTCACAGAATATTTTCAAAAGCACTTGATCAGGATTAAATAACTGTTCAAGTACATCCTTCAAGGACCTAACTTTTGAACTGATTCTTATTTCCAGAATATACAAACACTGTGGGCCAAAAGGTCTTTGATGTTACCAATTTGGTTGTCCTCCTGACACAACTGTATCTTAGGAAGATGGTTAGAAAGTACAATTGACCACACTTCCATTAGGCTTCGATATAATAAATAGCCATTTACAACAGGTAAAATCTTGAATTCCAAACTAATTGTCATTGACGTCTGCTGTAAGCAACTGACTTGGGAGATTCAAGATTACCTTAGTGTGCTGGAGGTACAGCCAGGCAGGAGCTGTATCAGCTGATATGACCAATGAGCCTGAATCAAGATAAACTACAGCTCCAAATTCAGCTAATTCCCCTAGCACACTACAGCTAATTTCAAACTGTAATGTACAGCCATTCTACAATTTACAGCTGATACAAGCGGCAGGTGCCAACTGAACCCAGTTCTTAAGTTTTTATGTTAGCTTTCCCTGTGACATAAGTTAGCCAATTATTAGGGACAATACACTTCTACACAAACAACTTAATTGCATGTCAATATTCTTTTATCTAAGCGTACTTAACAAAACCCCTTACTAATGTTTTACTTTTCACATTTTCAACATTGCAATCTTCACTGGTCCTTGATAACATGTATCTTACATGATTAAGAATCAACCAGTTGCTTTAACAAGAACGAATACAAAAACACAACATAGAGACAGCAAGCTGATACATTATAACACAAGAGAATTTGAATGTTATGACTTCTGCAAGGTCTGATCCCAGGGATACGGTTTATCTTCAAGCATACATCAATATTTGTGAGGAAACTTTTGCAACCTTTAGAACGCGAGATATTTACTATACTTGCTCTTCCCTTACCCATCGGAAGGATCAAGAGCCAAAGCACGTGGATTGTCCAACTCTTTCCAAACCAAAACCTGCCGATATTGCCCATCCAGCCGTGCCACTTCAATTCGATTGGTGCCCGTGTCTGCCCAGTAGAGGTTTTTTGACAACCAGTCAACTGCCATTCCTTCTGGATAGTCAAGACCAAACTCAATCACATGCTCAACAGAGCTTCCATTCATGAAAGCACGACTGATGGTCTATGGGAAGAGAAAATTACATATAATGATGCAATATCTCGCATCTGTCAACAAGCAGAGTTCATTACAATTTAATCTGAATAGGAAATCTACAAGCAGCTAATTATTAAGCTAAGTCACATCAATAGGTTTCAAATCTTTGCATTTATTAGATGGAAAAGGAGGAAAGAAAATCAACCTAATGGTTCTTCTGAACAGAAAAATCTCATGAATAAAGTGACTCTGGACCCTATGAAGTCTCATGGCATCAGGTCAAACACGGGCAAGGAAATCTCCTGCTCATCCCCACCATCGGGAACGTCCTTCCTGCATCGACCCTGTCTAGCCCTGTCAGAATTGTATATGTTTTTATGAGATTCCCCCCTCATTCTTCCAAATCCCTGTGAGTATAATCCTAACCGACTCAATCTCTCCTTATAAGCCAGTCCTATCATCCCAGGAATCAGTCTGGTAAACCTTCGCTGCACTCCCTCTAAAGCTAGAACATCCTTCCTCGGAGGAGGAGACCAAAACTGCACACAATATTCCAGGTGTGGTCTCACCAAGGCCCTGTATAACTGCAGAAAGACATTCCTGCTGCTATACTCAAATCTTCTCGCTATGAAGGGCAACATACCATTTGCCCTCTGTACTGTGTGCTGCACCTGCATGTTTACCTTCAGCGACTGGTGTGCAAGGATACCCAGGTTCCATTGCACATTCCCCTCTCTTTGATTTGATTTATTGTCACATGTACCGAAGTACAGTGAAAAGTATTTTTCTGCGGCCGAGGGAACGTACACAGTACATACATAGTAGACAAAAGAATAATCAACAGAGAACATTGATAAATGGTACATTGACAGACAGTGATCGGTTACAGTGAAACATAGAAGAACATTGTTAGTAATTATAGAGGAAAATAGTTTTAGTAGGTCAGAACGCTGATAGGAGATAAAAGAAAAGGGACAGGGGGAGAGAGCTCGCAGATAGTCGCCATGCTCCGGCACCATCTTGGAAATTTCTCTTAATTTGTAGTCATTCAGATCATAATCTAGCCTTCCTACTTTGCTACCAAAGTGGGTAACCTCACATTTATCCACATTATACTGCATCTGCCATGCATCTGTCCTAATCACACTGAAGCATCTCCTCCTCACAGCTCACCCTCCCACCCAAATATGCATCATCTGCAAATTTGGAGATATTACATTTAGTTCCCTCATCTAAATCATTAATATACATTATAAATATCTGGGTCCCTAGCACCAATCCCTGTGGTACCCCATTCATTACTTCCTGCCATTTGGAAAAAGACCCTTTATTCCTACACTTTATTTCCTGTCTGCCAACCAGTTTTCTATCCATCTCAAAACACTACCCCCCAATCCCATGCGCTGTAATCTTTGTTGAAAGCCTTCTGAAATTCCAAATAAACTACATCCACTGGCTCCCCCTCATCAACTCGTTACATCCTCGAAGAATTCCAGTACATTTGTCAAGCATGATTTCTCTTTCGTATATCCATGCCAACTCTGTCTGATTCTACCAATTTTCCAAGCTCTGCTATAAAATCTTTGATAATGGTTACATTAGCTACCCTCCAATCTGTCGGCACTGTTCCAGAGTCTGTAGAATCTTGGAAGACGACCACCAATGCATCTACTATTTCTAGGGCCACTTCCTTAAGTGGGATGTAGATAATCAGGCCCTGGAGATTTATCGGCCTGCAATTCCATCAATTTCCCAATGCCATTTCTTGACCACTACGGATTTCCTTCAGCTTCTCCCGTTCACTAAAGCCTGTTTCCCAACATTTCTGGTATGTTATTTTGTGTCTTCGTTTGTGAAGACAGAACAAAAGTATCCATTTAGTTGGTCAGCCATTTCTTTGTTCCCCATTATAAATTCCCATGTTTCCGACTGTAAAGGACCACATTTGTCTTCACCAATTCTTTTCTCTTCACATACCTATAGAAACCTTTACAGTCAATCTTTATGTTCCCCAGAAGCTTACTCTTGCACTCTATTTTCCCCTTACTTGATCCTTTGGTCCTCCTTTCTCCCCTTCCTCGATCCTTTGGTCCTCCTTTCCTGAATTCAAAAGTGCTCCCAATCCTCAGGTCAGTTGTTTTTCTGGCCAATTTATATGCCTCTTTCTTGGGTCTAATACCGTCTCCAATTTCCCTTGTAAGCCATGGTTTGGCTACCTTTTCCATTTTACTTTTGCGCCAGACAGGAATAAACAATTGTCGTATTTCACTGGAGTTGCAGTTCATGTCTTGAAAATAATCTTCATGTCACAGTCAACCCTTAAAATTTTTGCCTAAAATAATCTGTCTCAAAAATTCAGGACATACGGTATATCCTCCACTAAGATACCCAGTTTTAAAATTATAAATAACATTAAATACATTATTTTAAGAAAAGTTTACAGGTAGTTTAACTTATCCATACATTGCACACAGAAGCAGACAGACTATATATTAAGGATCACCTCCAATGAATAAAAGACTTGCAAAATCCACACTTCTACTTGTGTTTCTAATAAAATAATTGAATGCTGCAATGCAGAAACATATCATTCGGCTATGGAGTCTGTGTTGTGTTATATCTGCATAAGCCGCACTGTCTAATCCCACTTAGATTTCAAACAGCTCCAGGGTCCCAGGTTCGATTCCCGGCTTAGGTCACTGTCTGTGCGATGTCTGCACGTTCTCCCTGTGTCTGCGTGGGTTTCCTCCGGGTGCTCTGGTTTCCTCCCACAAGATGTGCTTGTTAGGTAATTTGGACATTCTGAATTCTCGTATACCCGAACAGGCGCCGGAATGTGGCGACTAGGGGCTTTTCAAAATAACTTCATTGCAGTGTTAATGTAAGCCTACTTGTGACAATTAAGATTATTATTATAAAAAAGCCATTGATTTTTTTAAAATTCATTTACGGGATGTGAGCGCGCTGGCAAGGCCAGCATTTATTGCCCATCCCCAACTGCCCTCAAGAAAGATGGCGAGCTGCCTTCTTGAACTGCTGCATGTGATGTAGGTTCACCCATAGTGCTGTTAGGGAGGGAGTTCCAGGACTTTGGCCCTGCGACAGTGAAGGAATAGCGATATATTTCCAAGTCAGGATGGTGAGTGGCTTGGAGGAGAACCTCCAGGCGGTGGTGTTCCTGTGTGCCTGCTGCCCTTGTCCTCTAGATGTGGTAGCTGTGGGCTTGGAAGGTGCTGTTGACGGAGCCTTGGCGAGTTCCTGCAGTGCATCTTCAGCATATAAAAATCTGTTTACCACCTATTTTTAGAACTGGTTACTGTTCAGTACCTTTAAACTGATGTCTGTCCAATAAATTCTATTATCAGAAACGTCAAAGTCGAGAGCAGATGCTTCCTTCACTCCTGTTAATGGAATTGCCACATCATTGTTGTTGGTCTCCAAGGAAATTCTGCGGATATCTGCTCTGCTGGAGAACAGCAGGAAGGCTTCAGGTACAATGCAGGTTTTCATGTCCCTTATTAATTCCAGGCCCATTGGACAGGCACACTGTGGACCCTGAGGCACATACAAACATAGGTGACTGCAGCCACCATTATTGTTCGAACAAGGGTTTGTGCCTGAAACAACAAATGCAAAAGTACCATAAATTAAAGAGCGGATCATATCGTTAAAAAAATATGACATAGCAGCATGTGACTAAATATTGCTATCCTGTGGCATTGGGGACAGTGAGCAGTCATACCAGGAGAAGCCGACCACTCTCTGTGAAGTCCACTTATTAACATATTGGTGAAGCACTCTACAGATTGGACACTGCACAGGAAATAATTTAGGCAAAAGCAAGCTATTTATTTTTTCCTACTCTCCTAAATAAGTGATTCATATTGTATTAGACCATTTACCCAAG
Organism: Scyliorhinus torazame; assembly: GCF_047496885.1. Lineage (NCBI taxonomy): Eukaryota > Metazoa > Chordata > Chondrichthyes > Carcharhiniformes > Scyliorhinidae > Scyliorhinus > Scyliorhinus torazame. The sequence continues at coordinate 229,280,975 of NC_092716.1, forward strand.
TGATTTTTCATGAGTGACCCCAGACATTAATTGTTGTTAGGATATTTACCTTTCAAGGCAGTGTAGTGTGATCTGATTTTATCCTCACCTATTGTACACGAGGGATATGGTGTTGTAGTGGCAATGTCACTGGTAATCTGAAGGCCCAGGATAATGCTCTGGGAACAAGGGTTCAATTCCCACAACGGCAGCTGGTGGAATTTAAATTAAATTAAGAAAATCTAGAATTGAGAACTAGTCTCAGTAATGATGACCATGAAACTACCATGGATTTGTCATACATACCCACCTGATTCACTAATGTCCTTTATGGGACAAAATCTGTCATCTTTACCTGGTCTGGCTTACATGTGACTCCAGGCCCACAGGCATGTGGTCTACTCTTAAATAGCTTGTGAAATGGTGCGGCAAGCCTCTCCGTCCAAGGCAATGAGGGATGGGCAACAAATGCAGGCCTCGACAGCGATGACCACATCCCATGAATGAATGAAGTTCCAAATAAAGGTTGGAAAATGGGTCATCAAAGCAGAAGGGAACCCGGACTAATAGTTCTTTTTACAACCTCAAGTAATAATTAGGGTGGGTGCACACCTTCCAAGATTTCTTTTAAAAAAGTATTTTTATTCCAAATTTTAAACTTTTTACATTTTACAACAATAACAAACCCACCCAACACATTAGATCCCCCACCCCTCCTTCAGCAGTCAACGGTAAACAACTTGCCAAAATGCAGAATAAACAACTTTTGTGGAACCCGTTACTCGCCTCCCCCTCACACCCCCAAAGCACCCCCCTCCCCCAGGGCAAATTTCACATTCTCCAGGGCTAAGAACTCCAGCAAGTCCCCGCGCCACGCCAAGGCACAGGGTGGAGAAGCTGACCTCCACCCAACAGGTCCCGCCTGCAAGCAATCAGCGATACGAAGACTAAAACATCTGCCCCCCCGCACCCGTCTGCTATGCCAGCCGGTCCGACACCCAGATTATGGCTCCCAGGTCACAGGGCTCCATATCTACATGCAAACCCCCCAAAATCGTTCTTAAAATTATCCTCCAAACCATTCCAGCCTCGGGCAGGACCAAAACATGTGCACATGATTCACAGGATCCCTCCCAACATCGCTCAGACATTCTCCCCCCCCTCAAGCAGTCGCCTCACCCTCGACTTTGTGAGGTGCGCCCGCCCTGTACACCACCTTCAGCTGTATCAACCCCAGCCACGCACACAAAGTCAAGGCATTCACCCTCTGCAGCACAATCCCTCCTCCAATGCCGCCCCCAACTCCTCCTCCCACTTAACCTTGACCCCCCTCCATGGACACCTTATCGTCCTCCAAATTCCTCCCGTAAATCGCCGAAACAATCCCCCTCTCCAAACCCCCCACCGACAGCACCTCCTCCAACAACGAGGAGGCAGGTGCTACAGGGAAGGTCAGAAAGGCCTGCACATCTTCCAAGATAACATACCAAATGCTTTTGTTACTCTTGTGGCCTTCAGTCCCATAAGATCAGGTAGCTGATCGATGATGATTTCTCTCTCTGCACGATGCTTATGAACACGTTCAATGCTTCGCCTCTGCCAGTCTGTCCAGTAGATATAATCACCCAATAAAGTGAATCCAAATATGTGAGGAAGTTTATCTTCCACAAGTGTCCTCCGGCCAGTTCCATCCACATTGATCACCTGTTTAAAAGAGAAGTACAAATGTCTAATTCAAAGAAGATATGAATACTGATGGGTGAGGACCTGCCTTACAGTCTAACACCAAGCGGGCATTTATTTCCACAGTGCAAAACTCTTTTCCGATGACATTCCTCGCAGAAATTTGTATGTTGTCGTCTCAGATCTGACTTGTATCTTCAGAAAAGGACATTCTTTTACAATATCATTTTATGTTTTGGAAAAGAAAGACCAAAGGAAATCTAGAAGTAGTTTGACATTCTCTGCAGCATCTGAAAACCAGCCTGTGGGATAGCAGTTGAGAAAAGAGGGATTTATAATGTGAAATACAGAGTGCAACCAAGGAGAAGGTGATGTTGTAGGTATGGAAAGCAGGGAGGTGGACTGTGATATAATTGAACAGATTAACATTGAGCGGGAGGTGGTCGTTAGCGGGCGTAAAAGTGAATAAATCCACAGGCCCAGATGAGATATATCCTAGGTTGATGTGTGAGGCAAGAGAGGAGATTGCAGGGACTCTGACATGAATTTACAAATCCTCTCTGGCCAGAAGCCCAGAAGCGCAGTGTCAGAGGACAGGTGGACAGCTAATATGGTACCATTATTAAAGAAGGGAAGAACCAGGCAATTACAGTCCAGTACATAGAACATACAGTGCAGGAGGAGGCCATTTGGCCCATATAGTCTGCACCGACCCACTTGCCCTCACTTCCACCCTAACCCCGTGAACCAATAACCCCATCTAACCTTTTTGGACACTAAGGGTAATTTAGCTAATACACCTAACCTGCACGTCTTTGGACTGTGGGAGGAAACCGGAGCACCCGGAGGAAACCCACGCAGACACAGGGAGAACGTGCAGACTCCGCACAGACAGTGACCCAGCAGGGAATCGAACCTGGGACCCTGGCGCTGTGAAGCCACAGTGCTATCCACTTGTGCTACCATGCAGCCCGTCTGAGTAAATGTAACATTAGTGGGAAGGAAATGATTGGAAAGAATTGAGGGAGAGAATTCATCTCCACTTGGAGAGGCAAGGATTAATCAAAGATAGTCAGCATGGCTTTGTCAAGGGGAAATTGTGTCTGAAAGATTTGATTGAATTTTTTGCGCAGGTGAGTGGTGTGTAGATGAGAGCAGTGCAGTTGATGGACCACGTGGACTTCAGTAAGGCTTTTGACAAAGTCCATCATGGGAGACTGATCTAAAATGTAAGAACCCATGGGATCCAGAGCAATTGGATCCAAAATTAGCTTTGTTGCAAGAGATGTTGGTCGAAGGTTGTTTTTTTTTTAATGGAAGCCTGTGTTCAGTGGTGTACCGCAAGGATCAGTGCTGGGTTCCTTGCGGTTTGCGGTGTACATTAATGATCTAGACTTGAACATGGGTGGTATAATCATTAAGTTCGCCAATGACACAAAAAGTGGTGGTGTGGCAAATAGCAAGGAGGAAAGCCTTTGATTACAGGGCGATATAGGCCGGCTGGCCAGATGGGTAAAACTGTGTCAAATGGAATTTCATCCCGAAAAGCGTGATGTGATGCATTTTAGGAGGACTAACAAGACAAAGGAATACGCAATGAACAGTAGGATGCTCGGAAGTACAGAGCACTGGAGGGATTTTGGGGTGCATGTTCATAGGTCCCTGAAGGCAGCTTGAAAGGGAGATACGGGGTGGGATTCTCCCCTACCCGGCAGGGCAGGGGGTCCTGGTGTGATGGAGTGGCAGGATCCACTCTGGCGTTGGGCAGCCCCAAAGGTGCGGAGACTAGGGCCAAACACTCACCTTGAGGGGCTAGGCCCATGCCGGAGAGGTTTCCGCTCCACCGGCTGGCGGGAAATGCCTTTGGCGCCACGCCAGCCGGGGTCGAAAGGTCTTCGCCAGAGGACGCGGGTCCGCGCATGCGCGGGAGCGACAGCGGCTGCTGACGTCATCCCCGGGCATGCGCAGGGGAGGGGGTCTCTTCCGCTTCCGCCATAGTGAAGACCATGGCGAAGGCGGAAGAAAAAGAGTGCCCCTACGGCACAGGCCCGCCCGCGGATCGGTGGACCCCGATCGCGAGCCAGGCCACCGTGGGGCACCTCCCAGGGACAGATCGCCCCGCGCCACCCCCAGGACCCCGGAGCCCGCCCGTGCAGCCTTCTCCCGCCGTTCAATAGGTGGTTTAATCCACACTGGCGGGACAGGCATTCCAGCAGCGGGACTTCGGCCCATCACGGGCCGGAGAATCGGCGGGGGTGGGCCCGCCGACCGGCGCCATTCCCACCCCCGCTGAATCTTTGGTGGCAGAGACCTCGGGACACGGCGGGGGCGGGATTCACGCCAGCCCCCGGCGATTCTCCGACCCGGCCGGGGGGGGGGGGGGGGGGGGGGGGGGGGGGGGGGTCGTCGGAGAATCCCACCCCTGGTGGCTAAGAAGGCATATGGGATACTTAGCTTTATTGGCCGAGGCATAGAATACAAGAGCAGAGCGGTTATGATGGAGCTGTATAAAATGCTGGTTCGGCCACAGCTAGAGTACCGCGTGCAGCTGTGGTCGCCACACTACAGGAAGGATGTGATTGCACTAGAAAGGGTGAAGAGGAGATTTACCAGGATGTTTCCTGGACTGGTGCATTTCAGCTGTGACGAGAGGCTGGTTAAGCTGGGGAAAAAACATTTCCCCTTAGTTGAGGCATCAATAACCAGGGGGCATAGATTTAAGATAATGGGCAGTAGATTTAGAGGGGTTTTGAGGAAAGACTTTTTCATCCAGAGGGTGGTGTTAATCTGGAACTCTCAGATTGAAAGAGTGGTAGACATGGCACCCCTCACAACATTTAAGAAGCATTTAGATGAGCACTTGAAACACCATAGCATACAAGGCTATGGACCAAATGCTGGAAAGTGGGATTAGAAAAGGTAGGTGCTTGATAGCTGGCGCAGAGAAGATGGCCTGAAGGACTTCCTTCTGTGATGTAAAACTCTAATCTAACTATGATCTACATCCCATGCTACAGCTACTAGATTAATACATTGCAACTAATTAAAAATACTGGTTCCTTAAAGATTTTCTATCCTTTGGCAGCTTAGCCTGCTTCACCAACTGATCTGGCGGGGTCCACTACTGACCAGATGAAGACTGGCATACCTCATCAAACCTGATGTTCAATCCAATTGAGCTGGCGAAGCAATATGCTCAGAAGCCAATTATTTTTGTGTATCATTAGAAAATCTTTGTGGAGCAAAGGAGAACTCTTAATCGGCTCATGTACCAGGCAGCTGAGACAGACAGATTTTTAATCAGTAAGGGAACCAAGTGTTCTGGGGATAAGGCAGGAAAGTGGAGTTGAGCATCATCGTATCAGACCAGTCATGATCTCCTTGAATGGCAGAGCAGACTCGATGGGCCAAATGGCCTAATTCTGCTCCTACGTCTTATGGTCTAATATGTTTTCATATTCTTCCATGCGGAGGACATGTTGAACTTTGTTCATCTGTAACCAGAGCAAAATTCAACATACCTCAACTTCAATGATGGATACATACGAAAACGTAGAGTTTAGAAGAGTAAAGTGGCAATTAACAGCATTGCTTGCCTGCTTCGGCAAATGCTCCGATTTACTTCCTGCTTCTCAAAAGTATGTAAAAATTAAAACTTTGCCTGTAGTATCATTAACCCTTCATCAAGATGCTAGCCTTAGCAGAGTAGTAACATTCCTGTTTTGGAGTCAGAAGGCTGTGTGTTCAAGCCTCCTGCCAGAGACTTGAGCATATACCATCAGTTCATAATTTACTGCAGCATGGGTCCCACCGCTGGGGGCAGCTGGCCAAATAGAGGCCAGTAGCTGTCCACTGCAGGCTACACCTGCAGGCATGGTGGCAGCTGCCAGTCATGCACCCACCTGAAGATTAGTGAGGGAACCAGGGCACAGATGAAGGTGGGATGAGAGTTATGGGAGGAGGCAGGAGTGTGGCAGCAAGGTTAGGGGATGGTTCTAGGCGACCCACGTTTCCCAATGCCATGTCCCTCGATCAAGCACCAAGTGAGGCTCCCCACTTCACATGAAGGAGTTGGGGGGGGGAGGGGGGGGGGGGGGTCATGTGACCTGTTCCCACATTAATCTGACAACAAGCCTGTTAGAGATTAAAAGGGCCCAGATTGTTTAACTGGTAAGAAAGTGCAAGGTGTTTACATTTTGAGACAATGACAGAAGCTTGCATGCTAACAGTGGGTAGATTGTGATTCTCCGAAGTCCCAGAGAGGTAGTGAGAATGTTGTGTTGTAAACAGCTGGGCTTTAAACTGTCCATTTAGCTTCAAGATTAAAGAGCGCTCTCAAGAACATTTATTCAGCATCTCTACCTGGATACAATGACCATGTGATTAACGTTGCCATGGTGATGGACTTCGAGATGAGAAGCTTACAGAGGAAGCCACTGTGATATCAGGTTACAGGCTTTCCTAAAATATCACTGAATATCGCAGGCAGGTAAATCTGCCAGGCTTCACGAGAGCAACTAGAGGCCTCATTCACCCATGGCGTGGGGTCTGATTATTCTGGTGGATACTTTACTGACAGGTATCAATGTTCTCCTGGTGATTGAACCTGCAATGACAAGCTGCTGACCTCTAATTGGCCAGATCTGTGTGGGCGGGATGTTGATTCCTGCGAAAAACCACCACCGGACAATTACGGTGCGCCTTCCTGGACTCTCTCTGGCTCTATAGCTGGCCAGCAAGACCCCATTGCCCGCGTTAAATACTGCCCTGCCTCTCCTTTATCCTTCAAACTTTTCCTTAAAATCTACCTCTTTGACAAAGTTTTTGATATCAGTCCTAATATCTCCTTGTGTGGCTCACTATAACGCTCAGGTGAAGTGCCTTGGGAGGTTTTATTACATTAAAAAGGCGCAATATAACTAAAAGTATATTGTCCTCGTTGTTGGGATTTTAGCCGAGGTTCCGCACTGATTGCCAATGCAATTATTCTTGCTGTTAATACTAGATCAATGTATATTGGCAAAAACTCGTCCTGAAACATAGCAATATGGCTCCAGTCTCTGTGCTTTGAAACCATCCTATTGATATTGTACAGCAAACTGTAGACCCTAGGTCAAAAACGTGAATAATCTTGCACGTGCAAATGCTTCAGTATCATCCTGAACTGTGTTTTATGCATGTTGTAACTTCTACAAAAACTAGGAATTGCCACTACAGCAAAGAAACAGAAAGGGCATCCCTGGACTGTCAGCAACCAGGAAAGATAATAATCTTGTTCTCTGGTGACAATGTTCATTCCGCTGCACCCATTTAACTCAGCCTGAGGACATTGAGCTATAAGTGCTGCTTATAACCATGGAGCTGCCATCAAAGTTGGGCTTACAATTAGAATCAGTGTAAAGTAAGTGACAATCCCACACATGGGAGGGGAAAAATGGCAGGACCATAAACTGTAAAAAAGAAAACATGCACTTACTGTTATCCTAGACATTTGACTTATTGTAACGTAGTTGGGCATCCCAACTGGAATCATAGAATTCCTACAGTGCAGAAGGAGGCCATTCAGCCCCTAGAGTCTACACTGAGCCTCCGAAAGAACACCCTGCCTATGTCTTCTCCCCCATCCACCCCGCCCTAACCCCGTAACCTAACCTGCACATTCCTGGACACTATCCCAGGCAATTTAGCATGGCCACTCCACCTAACCTGCGCATCTTTGGATTGTGGAAAGAAACCGGAGCACACATCCAAGACCGGAATTGAACCCGGGACCCTGGTGCTGTGAGGCACCAGTGCTAGCCACTGTGCCACCGTACGACATTCTTTAAAAGCAACCTTCCCACAACTATCATGATGGCCAAATGTTCAAACATCCATCAACATGCTCAGGTACCGGCTGTGGAACCCAAGTAAACCCCACCAAAATACCAAAACAGCAACCTGCATTTATATGGCACCTTTAACACAGTAAAACACGCCAAGGCGCTTCACAGGAACACTCTGAAAAGGGCAGACAGTGTACTCTTCCATCAGATGTGGTCCAAGTGTCCTCACTTTGAAGAAACAAGATCAAAAGGTATTCTTGATGGAACATTATTGTTATCACATAGAAGCAGACTGGCTTCTGATAAACAAGCATCAAAGGAATTAAAAATACACTGCACATCTGTGGCTGTACTTTGTATGGTTGTATTGCAAAGGCCTGTAATGCTTGCACCGGATTGGTTCAAATCCCATCCATAAATGATATTAATAATACCAGTGACAAATCAGTTGAAGGGCAAGTGAATGCGTTTTTGATGAAACAACATCCGATACTATAGATGAAAACAATCAATAAGCCACAATTAAAATTCCTCATTGCCGCATCACAAAACAAATAAAATGTTTTAGTTACCAATCTCGGTTTCCCATTGCAGTGAAGAACTTGTTATCGCAGTTAAGTTTCTGAACATAACAAAGACACTCAGAAATAACAGGTTTACAATAAATAATTGACTCACTTACAGAGTCGCAGTTGTGTACTTGAAATGTATCAAACAACATTTTACAGTGAACATCTGTGCACCTCTGAGAAGCACAAAGCTTCAGCTCAGACTTGTCCAACCTTTTCACCTGGGGAGGCACATTTTAGACTTTTTCCTCACTCAAGGGCTGATGAGTAAAGTTCACCTGAATTTACAAAAATGTTATGGAAAGAAAATATTTGCTGAGCAAAAATAAAGAGTAATAAATAAAGATGAGTGTTAGTGTAATACTGTCAAGAGTGTGGGTGTCTAGCTCACTTCCTGTCCCAGGGTACTCACTCAGTCATCCTCAGCCACTGTCCGAGTGGATGAAAGTGCCCGACAGTGTGTGTGGGTGAGGGGAGAACCCTGAGGGGAGTGAGCCAGATGTGTGGACACACTCTGTCCTTGCACGCTTTCCCCCTCACACACTCTTGTCTCTTGCTCCCCCCAACCCCGCCTCACGGCCTCTCCTTTCCCTGCCCCCTATCTCTCCCCACTCAGGCCTCTCTCTCTTCTGGCATAGCAACCCCCCTCCCAGTCGAATATAAAGATCGAGGCCGCATGAGGTCCGGGGGCCCCCATGCATCCACCCCTCCCCCACTCGGCCGCTGGGTTCTAGGACTGTCGAGGTGAAAGTTACCCTTCCTCGCCACCCTCTGCAGTCCGCCAACCCAGAGCAACCATCAATTCTGAGCACCCAACCTCACCGCCCAGCCCCAAGCACCCAGCTTCACCCGCTCCGAGCACCTAATTCCTCCCAGCTGTGAGCACCCATATCCCAAACTGGCCTGCCAGCTCCGAGCACCTGATCCAAATTGAAATTGAGGCCATTAGATCCCAGGCTCCAGGAGATGGAGGCCAAGTTTGAGGCGGAGGTCTGCCCCAACCGACCTGCAGCTCTGGTCACCCCCCAACCCCCCCAAAAAAATCCGTCAGCTCCGGTCACCCCCCCCAAACAAAAATCCATCAGCTCCGGTCACCCCCCACCCACTCCACCCCATATTAAACTTGTGTGTTATTCTGAGCTCCCCAACTAGAAACCAAGATATTAAACACTTTGCAGAATCACAGAAAAAAAGTGAAGAGGCCCTTCGGCCCATCGAGTCTGCACCAACACTTGAAAACCATCAAAATGCCTGGCCTGCCAACCTAATCCCATTTGCCAGCACTTGGCCCATAGCCTTGAATGTATTGATGTGCCTATGTAACTATGTTAACTGTACTACCCACATCTGGCCACCTCAAAAAACTGAATCACATTTGTTGGGCTTACCTCATAGCTGATGATGTGGCGCTCATCCAATCACAGGCTGCTAATAGAGAAACCAGCTGTAGAGAAACCAGCATGTGATTGGATGAGCAGGTTTTGAGCATTAAAATAAATTCTGTCTGTGAAGTCTTTGAGACTTGGGACAGTTGACCTCAAGGACGTGGTAGGCCAGATGAAAATGCCTTGGGTGCTGCATCTGGCTGTGGGTTGGGCCTTGGACAAGTCTACTTTCGGTCATGCTTCTCCCCAGAATGGGTTGCTGAATTCGTCCCATCTCCATTTCACCCCTGTGCTTGCTCACTTACAGAGGCTCCTAGTTAAGCACGGTCTCGACTAGAGAACTCATCCAGAATATTCGATATATCTGAACATATCTACAGAATTTCCAAGATTCCTGTTCCAAGGCAAAAATCATAAATTTAAGGAGTGACGAGAATGTGAAGTTTCCACTTGTCTTTTTTCCCTTCCCGCTAAGTTGTTGCCGTGGTATATAACAAAAGGCTATGCTCCAAGTGTTGTCTGCATGTTTATCAATTCAATAAAAAGATATCACGTTCAATTTTGGGTCCCAATTTAACATGCCATCCAAAGACTCACCCCCCCTTTCAAGTGAACATAAAAGATCTTATTCGCTGATCAGTAGAGGCCATCTGACACCTGGCCAATTTTTATCCCTCAGCAAGCATGACAAAAACTGATGATCTAATTGTTTTTTGTGGTGTGTTACTGTGTAAATTGGCTGCTGTGGTTCTCTACATTACAAAAGTGACCACACTTCACAAGTATTTCGCTGGCTTTTTGATATATTGTGATCATAAAAAAATGCATACTGTTGAGTCCAAGTTCTTCAACAACACAAACAAACCCAGGCACCACTCTCGATTTTTTCCTTAGGAATGTGCAGTACACTCAGTTTGTTCATATAAAATGAGCAATGAATGTCAGGTATCCTCTGAGCTGAGACCAAGTCATGCTCTAAGAGAGACCAGCTGTATTTTTATGTGGAGCATATGTGAAAATGATTTTAGCTTTTGGGTTTGAGTAAGTTCAATTTTTCAGGTTGATCTTTCTGGCAGCAAAGATTTTCCTTGGGAAGTAATCTCCATTGCTCAGATATGAACACGGGTATGGCACATATATATTAATGTGTGGCATGGTGGTGTGCATGCGTGTGAAGTGTGTAGCGAAAATGCAAACTAGAATATGACAAGTCCTATAAGCAATCTGCATGTACAGTGTTGTGAATTTCTCTATGAGAACAAAGGGCCTTTTCATGCATCACGGTAGCACAGTTGCTTCACGGCTCCAGGTCCCAGGTTTGTTTCCCGACGTGGGTCACTGTCTGTGCGGAGTCTGCACGTTCTCCCCGTGTCTGTGTGCGTTTCCTCCGGGTGCTCTGGTTTACTCCCACAGTTCAAAATGTGCAGGTTATGTGGATTGGCCATGATAAAATTGCCCTTAGTATCTGTCGTGTTGGGTGCTCTGCTACATAGACGAACCAACATGGTTGCGGATGGTACAACTCAGTTTTATTACTAACAATAATAACATTTGTAAACTGGTTACTGTGGTTCGTTCATTATCCTCTAACCTGTAGATCTAGCCCTAACACTATCTTGGAGAAGCACTCAGCACATGGTGAATGTCTGACTGGCTTGCTGTGAGCTCTGTGCCCTGAGCTGTCTCCTGCTGGAATGAGCGGGAAGTGTTGTGTTCCCCGTTTTATAGTGTGTATACTCTTGCCTGTGATTGGCTGTGATGTTGTGTGTGTATTGATTGGTCCGTTGATCTGTCCATCAGTGTATGTATGTTTGCACCATGATGTTTATCTGAATATCATGACATCCCCCCTTTTTTTAACAAGAATATGTGCCTATGTGGTAATAAATATATATGTGTACTGAGTGCAGCTGAATGTGTGTGTGTGCAATATCTACAACGTGTACATGAGGCTAAACTATATACATAGGAAGGTGTCAGGTGCAACATAGCAACGAGGTTGTACCATAAACAAAACAAGTGTAAACATCAAGCATCAAAACAAACTCCTGTAACGACAAAAGAGAAACATATTAACATTGGACTCACTGACGTATCATGCCACAATGTTCAAACAGGCTCATAAGTCCAGCTTAGTAGGTGGCCGACGAATTTGGGTTGACCGTTAGGGTGGCACACAATTCATCACCCGGATTGACACTGTTCACTGGCATCGGCTGGTGGGTCCTGCTTGGAGACATCCGGTTACTGTCAATAACCGCAACGCGGAAGGCTTACCGGTCATCTGTATCACCGGTCTGTGTATCGTCTGGGTATGACTCTGAGTACGGAGGCTGAATGGTCCGCACGTCCCTGCGAGGCTGTCGGAATTGGAGAGCGTTGGCAGGTTGAGCGCAGCGTAGTGGCCCATCGTGCCACATCGGAGGCATTGTCGGTTCTTTGCCGGACATTGGCGCTTTAAATGTGCGGATCCACATTTGCCGCACCTCGTGACGTCATGATGTTCGTTGCGCCATCGCGCATGCGCAGTTCGGTCCTGCGTAGAGCGCGCCTGCGCGTCACGTCCCTCTGCGTCGACGTCTCTTTTGGCGCGCACAAGTGTGGGAGGCCGCGGAAAGTGCGCGAAATGGCCGCCCTCGTCCGGGCTGCGGGCTGGGAGGAACTCGATCGCCTGGACCCGCTCGGCCTCGTAGGATCCCTGCCTTGCCGATTTGGCTGCGTAGGACCCCGGCCGTGCCGATTCGGCCGCCTGGAATTGGGAGTAGCGGCTGGTCGCGTTTTCATGGAGGACACAGGCTTCGATGGCGGTGGCTAGGGTGAGGATTTTAATTTTGGGGAGCTGCTGGCGTAGGGTGCCTGAGGTGACCCCAAAAACAATCTGGTCCCGAATCATGGAATCGGAGGTGGCCTCGTAACCGCAGGACTGCGCGAGGATACGGAGGTGTGTTAGGAAAGATTGAAAGGGCTCATCCTTACCCTGCAGGCGCTGCTGGAAGAGGTACCTCTCGAAACTCTCATTTACCTCGACGCTGAAGTGTTGCTCGAGTTTGAGAAAGACAGTCTTGTACTTCTTCTTGTCCTCACCTTCCGCGAACACCAGGGAGTTGTAGATGTGGATGGCGTGTTGCCCTGCCGTGGAGAGGAGGGCGGCGATTTTCCTGGTGTCCGAAGCATTCTCCCTTTCCGTGGCTTCTAGGAAGAACTGGAAGCGCTGTTCAAACAACTTCCAGTTAACACCGAGGTTACCAGCGATTTGGAGCGGCTGCAGCGGGCTGATGGTGTCCATGGCGCAGGATGGCGGATTCCTTAAGATGTGTAGGTATGTCTCACAGTTACTGGGTTCCAAACCTGGTACTATGTCGTGTTGGGTGTTCTGCTACATAGACGAACCAACACGGTTGCGGATGGTACAACTCAGTTTTATTACTAACAATAATAACATCTGTAAACTGGTTACTGTGGTTCGTTCATTACCCTCTAACCTGTGGGCCTAGCCCTAACACTATCTTGGAGAAGCACTCAGCACATGGTGAATGTCTGACTGGCTTGCTGTGAGCTCTGTGCCCTGAGCTGTCTCCTACTGGAATGAGCGGGAAGTGTCGTGTTCCCCGTTTTATAGTGTATATGCTCTTGCCTGTGATTGTCTGTGATGTTGTGTGTGTATTGATTGGTCCGTTGATCTGTCCATCAGTGTGTATGTATGTTTGCACCATGATGTTTATCTGAATATCATGACAGTGTCCAAAAAGGTTAGGTGGGGTTACTGGGATAAGGTGTGAGGTATGGGCTTAAGTGGGGTGCTCTTTCCAAGGGCCGGTGCAGACTTAATGGGCCGAATTGGTCTCCACAGAACTTGGGAAAGTCTCCGAGGAAAGCGCTTCTGTTCGTCCTGGCCCACAAGCAGTGCCGTGAAAGCACTCTCGACTTCTGACTGAAGTTGTTCTCACCTCACTTCAGCTGCTGGGTATCCCGGGACTCGGGTACCCAATGCTCACTGTAAAACCTCCAAAAGCAATTTAAATCAAAGACCGACGGCCTCTGTAAAATATTTAAATTGACAACACACCTCCTGGGAGTGGCTAGCTGTCCATATGCCTTGTCCTGTCTTCACAGGTGCTGAGCTCCAGATTTTAAAAATGTTACCATCCTACCTGACCAAACTCACTCATTTTTGTGTGTTAAAATTTAGCTCAATCTCAAGAGATTTTATTTTTTAATGTGGTTAACACAATGGAGAGCTAACAATTCCTGCAAAGAATATATTGTAATCAGTTGATCCATATTAGCACTTGTGGATTGATTTACTAATTTTGGCTTCCACCAAGTAACTATGTCTAAATTCACACTCACAACATATGTATATTTCTAAATCATCAATACAACATCCCCACAGGACATTGGAGCAACAAGAGCCCCTAATAGTGTTATAGTCTTGTTAGCAGCTCCTTGAGGAAGAATGATTAAACCTGTTGCTTTCAGGCACCTGTGCTCACTGGGAAGCACAACTAAAGGCATGTGCACACAACGTTCTCTGTGCCCGCAGGGACAACATGAAAAATGCTTTTACTGAAACAGTTGCAAGTTCCAGTTTGCTTAAGGCCTGGCAAATGTCTAAGGATGTAATTCACGTACCACTATTTAAGTTGTAAGAGCCTGTTTAGACAGGCTTTTGTACCATCCTGAGACTTTGGAAGGGACAGGACTAAAATCTGTGTGTTGAGGCCAGCACAGAAGGCGTGGAAAATAGGCACTTTGTCAGGCAGGTTTTCTTCACTTGCAGTGACTGGTATTATGTGCCTGGATTTTTGCTAATTTTGTTTGATAGCGTGCTTGTAAAGTACTTTGGGATATTTTACTACTTTGCAAATGCATGGCAGATGCAGTACACAGTGGATAAATGTGAGGTTATCCACTTTGGTAGCAAAAACACGAAATGGCATGTTGGCCTTAATAGCGAGAAAATTGTAGTACAGGAGCAGGGATGTCTTGCTGCAGTTATACAGGGTCTTGGTGAGACCACACCTGGAATAGTGTGTGCAGTTTTGGTCTCCTTTTAAAAAAAATGTTTTTTTTTTTTCTCCTCCATTTTCACATTTTCTCCCACATTTACATCCATCAACAATAAACAATAATCAGCAAGATATGTCAGTCCCCATAATAACAACGATCCCATCTACCCACCAACCCCCGAACCTCAACCCGCATGTTTACATAAACAAATGACAAAAATAAATCAGGGATTACCTGTAGTCACCCTTAATCTTACACAGCTCCCCCCCCCACCCCAGGCCTCCAGCTCCTCCCGTCCACTGCCTCTTGTAAAACTCCTCCCCCTACCCTCGGTTCCTTCCCCCCCAACTTTCCACCCCGGCTAGACCACTCGGACTCTGTTCTGCCAGGCTCCGATGGCCGCAGCCCCTCCCCCACCTCACTCCCATTCACTGGCCAGCACACACCGGCCAGCGTGGAGGCCCCTGCCCGGGTCCCTTTCCCACTTGCCCGGCCCCAGGAAAGCCCAAAGATCCCCTTTTAGCACACAAACCACCTACACCCCAAAGAACTCTCATTTCGAGTGAAAGTCCCGTCCCTTCCCTCGTCCAAATATATACCACATTGGCTCCTTGTGATGAACGGTTACTGCCTTATCATCATGTAAGGTGATGTCCCCTTTAAGACCGGGCTTGGAACCCTGGGGACGCCGCCTCTGGCTCCGCCCATCTAGGAGCCATACATAAAGGCCTGCCTCATGGTCTGTATAGCAGTCAGCTCTCGTCCATAGCTGTAGCATAGTTATTAGTCTAATAAAGCCTTCTTTACTGTTTAATCTCTAAGCATCATTGTGATACAAAAAAGAAGAAAATACAGTCATGAGGTTACATCGGCACATGGCCATTCCTCAGTTGGTCAGTTCTGCCACAGTCCTTCTGCTTTCGCAAGCTCCTCCGCTGCTTCCGCCGTTCCAAAATAAAAGTCCCTGAGCTTGTAAGTCACCCTCAGCTTCGCTGGATATACAATGCCGCACCGCACCTTGCTAATGTACAGTGTCCTCTTCACCCGGTTGAAGGCAGCCCGCCTCCTTGCCAGCTCCACCGTAAAGTCCTGGTATACACGTATACCAGCTCCAGCCCACTGCACCACCCGCTTCTGCTTGGCCCAGCTCAGGACCTTCTCCTTCACCCTGTACTAACGGAAACACATAGTCACTGCCCTTGGCGGCTCACTCGCCTTTGGTACAGGCCTCCACGACCGATGAGCCCGATCCAGTTCATATCGGGAGGGGTCCTCCCCCTCCCCCAGTAGTTTTGCCAGCATCGCGGCAAAATACTCAGTCGGCTTCGGTCCTTCAACTCCTTCGGGCAGCCCCACAATCCTCAAATTCTGTTGCCTGGATCTGTTTTCCAGGTCTTCCATTTTTCCTCGCAGATTCTTGTTCGTGTCCATCACCTTCCGCATCTCTTTCCCCATCGAGGTAAGTTGATCACCGTGCTGCAATAACGTCTCCTCCACTTCCTTCAGCGCCTCCCCTTGCTCTCGCACCTCCGCCACTGCGCTCGCCACCTCCGTCCTCACCGGGGAAACCGCCTCCTCCACCAGCACACTCAAAGCCTCCCTCATCTCCTTCCTCACCGTCTCCATGCATTTCGCAATCTGCACCAACTGCTTTTCAAATTCCGCAGCCATCACCTTGGTTATTTCTTCAGCCGTAAGCAGTGCGGCCTTCCCTGGTGCTCCAGCCTCCATTTTTCCTGGTGACCTCGCGGTGACCTTTCCACTCCCCGACGGACCTCCAGCTGGGTTTTTTTCGGCCGTTTTTCTGCTCACCCTCGACATTTTTCTTTTTTTCCTCCTGTGTCTTCTCAGTGCCTCCTCCGTGCCTTCTCCCTTCTTCTGCCGCCTCCGCGGACCCTGGGACCGGGCTTAAAGCCCCGAAATTGCCGTTCCCGAGCGGGAGCTCTCCATTGTGCGGCCGCCTTCCGCCCGCCGTCACCGGAAGTCAGTTTTGGTCTCCTTATCTGACGAAGGATGTTCTTGCTATGGAGGGAGTGCAGCAAAGGTTTACCAGTCTGATTCCTGGGATGGCGGGACTGGTGTACGAGGAGAGATTGAGTCAGTTAGGAGTTTAGAAGAAGGAGGAATCTCTTAACAGCCTGTAAAATTCTAACAGGACTAGACAGAGTAGGTGCAAGAAGGATGTTCCCGGTGGCAGGGGAGTCCAGAACTAGGGGTCAAAGCCTGAGGATATTGGGTACACCATTGAGAACTAAGATGAGGAGAAATTTCTTCACCCAGAGAGTGGTCAGCCTGTTGCATTTGTTACCACAGAAAGCAGTGGAGGCCAAAATATTGTATGTTTTCAAGGAGTTAGATATAGCACATGGGGCTAAAGGGATCAAAGAATATAAGGTGGGGGGGGGGGGGGGGGGGGGGAGTGGAACTGGTTACTGAGTTGGATGATCAACCATGATCATAATGAATGGCAGAGCAAGCGCGAAGGGCCGAATGGCCTCCTCCTGCTCCTATTTTCTATGTTCCTATGAACGCACAGTATAAGTGCAAGTTGTTGTTGGGTTAGGTGCGCATAGAATACCAGTCCAAATTCTTTCAAATTGGAAATCATGCTATTCAACCATGCATGTTAAATATGATGAACTAGCGTAGAACCTTGGTTAAATCATGTTGGGAATAGGGTGAACAGTTCTGATTCCACATTACAAAAAGAATGTAGAAGCCCTGCGGAAAGCGCATGAAAAAAATGTTTTACAAAGGACGATACCAGAACTGAGGGGACAATGAACATAAAGGGCTGAACAGGATGGGATTCTTTTCGACAGGAAGAGTTGAAAGGTGTCCTGATCGAGGGTTTTAAAAAATGTCGAAGGTTTTTTGATAGGGTAGATGTAGATGGGGAATCCAGAACTAGGGAACACAAATATTAGTCACGAGGAAATTAAATCAGAAAATCATGAGAACGGTCTTCACGCAGGGAGTGGTCAGAATGTGGAAAATGCCATCAAGTGGAATGATTGAAGCAAATATGATAGGACAAGCTAGTTTAAATGAATGAGGAGGAAAAGAAAGATACATTGCTCAGGTAAATTGAGATAAGGTTACTTTGCACAGTCCAATGTTTAATTTCAGCAATTTGCTTTCAACTCACCTGAACCACCTGGGGATCTCTGGCCCTGTAACTGATCCCAGCTCTCTTTTCCCCATCACTTATCAAAGTTGTGTGAAAACCATGAACTTTAGACGGGAACAGGACTCAGCTTGGTTGCAAGGCTCTCCATGATACTACCATAACTGGGTCAGTGCTGACACATGGGAGAGAGTTACTAAAAGCATTGGCTCCCCCCAAAGATTAAGCATCAGCCTCATAAACTGTCAGGGTTTCTCTTGTTTGCTCCCCATCACTTCAGTTCGATGAGCAGGGACAATCTAGGAGCATTTTAAATAAACATTTCACTTTTAAAAACCTGTCTTGTTATTTCTGGGTTGTATATTTCATTCGCTACCCTAGATAATCAAGAATTTTAGATTTGATTTTTTAAGTCTTCCTGCAATGATTCATCGAAACAAGCAATTAATTAAAATATAACTTTCAAAACAAACTACACAAGCAGTAAAGGGCACAGAATATTTAAAACCTGAATCCGATTTGGAAACTCTTGAACGATAACAAATCTAACAATGAATATGATGAATAAGAATTGTAAATTAGTAATTTAAGATTCTGAAACAGCTGTCCCAATGTATCATTGCTTTCCTAAATTTCTGTTCTCTGGAGTGGGGCCAACATTCTTTATAGCTGCCCCACTTGTCAAGAAAGCATGAGAGTGATGAAATGAGCATTACTGCAAGGGAGTTTGAAATAGGCAAACATCTGCCATTGTCACTTGAAGATTGTAAAGATTTCATGACAATTGAAAAATTAGCATTTTTGGTGCTATCATTAAAATAAACAAAAAATTAGAATTATTGTCCAATAACACTGTATATAATCACAGAGTCCACATTGCTATGAAGATGGTTGGCTACAGTTTTCCTGAGGCACCAATTGCAGCCTCAAGTTTCCACCACTGGGTGGCTCTGCAACAATTGTCATACCCTCCAAACAGAAACACTTTTGAATACAATTAAATCTTGTGGCGATACAATTAACACTTTTCCTTAATATCTTTCAGTAACTCCTCCTTCCCCTTCGCATCAAAATATGACATCCCACTCCAAGTAGAGAAATCTCCTCTCCTCCACCACCATTGCCTCGGAGCAAACCTTGGGAGCTTTGCATCACCATTCCACATCTACGGATGTACCGACCCCGATGTTGTCAACGGGATTTCCCAGTGACTGCACCTCTCGTCGCCGGGAAACCCGTGCGCTGGCGTGGAAGTGGAATATCCGGCTAGTGTGAACAGTCAGTGGACCACGTCCGATATTTCAGCTCCTCCAAACTCAAGGCTTTAAAAGTAGGACTCCTGCATCTGCCTTTGGTCCCTTGATGTCCCCACCTCATTGGTCATCTTCCTCAGTCCTTCCCCTCTCTCCCTCTTCTGCATCCCCAATGTCATACCTCCTCCACTCAACTCCATATTCTCTAACTCCAATTTCCTGGTAATTACAAAAATACCATGAAAGGGACGATAAAAATATGAAATTAATTTAACAATCCAGTAGGCTGGGATTGTTATCTTGATAGCAGAGGTTGAGGGGGAATGTGATTGAGGTGTATTAAGGTTATGAGAGGTTTAGACAGGGTAAATAGGAAGCTGCTGTTCTACTTGGTCAGGGGGGGGGCGGGTCAATCACAAGCGGGCATGGTTTCAGGGTGAGGGGCAGGAGAATCCTAGGGGATTTGAGAAAAAAAACATTCACTCAGAGGGTGGTGAGAATCTGGAATGCACTATCTGGGAAGGTAGTGAAGGCTAGAAACCTCAACCTTTAATACGGTCTTGGATGTGCACTTGAAACCCATCACATTCAAGGATATGGAATAAGTGCTGTTATTAGCAGAAGATTAGTGGTAGTTATTGTTGGTGCAGACACGATGGGCCGAATGGCCCTTTTCTACACTGTAAGACTCTAGGACTTACTCAACCAGAAATTTCCAAACAAGAATTTTGCACAATGGAGTTAAATAGTGAACAGAAGGGTTGACTTGAAAACATCAAAAAAAATACAACTCATCTTCAAATTCTCCAATTAAAAATTAAGAGTATATTTAGGAAAGGACGAGATGATGGATATCGTAAAGCAAAATACTGCAGATGCCAGAAATATGAAAGAAAAAGAGAAAATGCCAGAAATACTAAAGCAGCTCAGGCAGCATCTTGTGAAGATAAGCGAGTTAACGTCTCAGGTTCAAGGACTCTTCTCAAAAGGAAATGGCAATAGTCTGATTCTAGCAGATCGATCTGATTAGGGCTATGCAACTGGGCTCCATCATGCTGGTCAAAAACATGGAGGCCGAAATATGGGATGTGATTCAACCAAAAATCTTCTGAGCCTCCTTTTGGGCATGCTTGGTGGGGTGTTTCCCGCTGGCTTCCTGGGCGAGATCCAGACTGGTATGCAACCACAACTCGTCATTTATTTGGGCCATGGGGAATTTCTCCCCAGTCCAGCCCACACTGAAGTTTTTTCAGCAGTGGGGAGTCGAACTCGCCGCCATGACCCACTCCTCAGGGATCGGGGCGCCATTTTTAAAGGGTGCACAAATCTCTAAGCAAGCGTGAGGTTCCCCCAAACCTCCCACCCACTGCCAATGCCACTCCCCAAAGACATGGGCATTACCCCAGCGCCCCACCCAATGAGGCCACCCGTTATGGGATTGATGAGTGTTCTCTCTCTCTCTCTCTCTCTCTCTCTCCCCCCCCCCCCCCCCACCATTAAACCCTCCCCCAAACCCTCTTTCATGGGCATGGTGCTCCAGGCCCCGACCCTCGTCAGTGCAGGTGCCAGGGAACTACACTGCCCGGTCCACAACCACGCAAGGGGCTCCAGTGGTCTCGGAGACCCCCCCCCCCCCCAAGTGGCCATCACACCTGGTCTCTGCTTGCAGCCGGTGAATCCTGGGTGGCAGGTGAATGAGGTGAAATGTTGGCCGCGCATATTTAAATGAGCCTAATGCTTGGCACCTAATGAGGGTGCGATCCTGATCCCGCTTGGTGCCACAGATCGGGCGACTTGCGTGAGGTTTCTCGCCTGGCGCAAAGCCAGATTTGGGCCTCTCCTGCGATTTACTCAGAGCGCCCGGATCCGCGTGGGGTGAATTGTTAGTGCATATATTTTTGTGACTTTTATTTTATTTTCCAACCTTTTTATTCTTGTTATATTAATAATCCTTAATAATCTTTATTGTCACAAGTAGGCTTACATTTACACTGCAATGAAGTCAGTGAAAAGCCCCTAGTCACCACATTCCGGCACCTGTTCGGGTACACTGAGGGAGAATTCAGAAAGTCCAATTCACCTAACAGCAGGTCTTTCAGGACTGTGGGAGGAAAGCGGAGCACCTGGAGGAAACCCACGCAGACACGGGGAGAACGTGCAGACTCCACACAGAGTGACCCAAGCCGAAAATCAAACTTGGGGCCTTGGCGCTGTGAAGCAACACTGCTACCCAGTGTGCTACCGTGCTTCATATATTACTACAAATCTGTTCTAAATTTGGGACACTTTTTGTAGTTGTTATGATTCCAGCTGAGGATCTAACTCGACGGGAAGAACTCAGAATGGAACCCTGGTTAATTTTTGTAAAATGTGGGGACACACAGTCACGGATCGCTAATTAGTTTTAACAACTTATTTTTTATTGAACATGAAAAGTTGGATTATGATACAATATTCCTTTACTCCCACCTTATCTTAATAAATACCCGCAGAGGCTACAATGGTCTGATTAACACAAAAAGTCCGCTTTAAGCACACAAGATGTCACTGGTCAAATATATACTATGTTCTGGACCCAGGTTTGTGCCTGTAGATTTCTCCTCAGGATCACCCCAGTTGATCACATGAGAGTTTCCAAACTCCACACCCAAAAACAAGCTTAAAATTCTTCTCTCACAATTATGCGTTCCCTTTGTGGTTTATATTCCGAAATCCAGGCCCAGGCTTCACAAATAATACTTTAAATCCAAGCTTCCACTTTTCACATCAATTCCAGTCCAGGATTTTACACTACTCCCATTTAGGTTGCCTTTGTTTTAACTGATTTTACCCAAACTCCGATATCCAGCCACCTATTTCCATAGTTATTCCAACTCGTGTTCCACAGGCTCTAGTAAAATCTCTCAAACCTGCAAATCACTTCAAATATGTTTCTGGCGCCTCAGCCTTTTCTCAGCTCTGTCTGTCTTTACTGAACAGCGCTCTGTTCCATTACCTTTAACCTCAGATTCCTTGGAAACTTTTCAGCATTTCTCCTGAACTAGCTGCTCTTCAGATATCTACCCTGGTCTTCTTAACCATTATTCCATGGAATGGCTTTTCTTTTAGCAAAGCTGAGCGAGGTGTTCCCTCTTCAGCCTTCGAAACCAACTGCTTTTAGCAGAGCTGTGAGAGCTGCCTTCTCTCTCACTCTCCATCTTCAACTGCAATCAAACTAGCTAAACTAAAACATAAATACGTCTCTATTTACTAGGCCCAAATTGCCAAGCAACACCCACATATGCTTTTGATTTATTCTTCATGATGCAGCCCTCTCCAAGCACACCAGAAACACAGTTGGAATTTAACCCAACCCCCACACATATGAAGACCGTTGTCCAGTATTAAACTAACTATAGGTTTTACCTTTCCAGTCACAGAAACATTAAATCAAACCCACTTAAAACTATACAATGCTAACAGTAATCCCTTAAAACTGCCTTTGTTTTCCTAACATAGTTCAGGGTTAAATTTCTTGCTTTTGTTGTGGAAAATTTCTCAAAAACAAAAGTTGATTTTGAAAAGTGCATCTCTTTTGAGGATGCGGATCTGATGAGATCCTAGGTATTTCAATTCTACTTTGTAACTGAATGATTTAACAAGAATTTTACATTCATTCTATTTTGAATTTTATCCTAAGCAAACAAGTTAGTGAGACATGGAGTAGAATCTGATTTCCAACAGAACACTTCATTTCTCTTGGCTTCTGGCGCATACCTCTGAGCAATTAGGTGATCTTCCGTGGCATAATTAAAGAGTAAACTGGAGCTCTTATAAGGACAGTAGTATCAGGTACAGTGACCAATCAAAGTCCAAAGCGGTCTCAGGATGTGGGATCATCGGGACGATATCTATGGATTGCCGGAGGAATTAGAGAATCTGGAACATTGCGCCAGTGTTGGGATCTGGGAGTGGTGAAAGTAACAACAGTGTCTGGAATCACTGGGAGGAGTTCGGAGATTGGAAAGTACAGAAAATGCAGTCTATATGTTTGCGAATACCAAGACGCGGATTTGGAAGTCTGGAATTCTAGGCTCCAGCAGTAGTATTGCTAAACCACCAGACTTCTGTTATCGATTGCCAGCTGAGTTATCTGACTCTATCACTGTTCCTGCATCCTCATATAGCCCCTACTGCGGCCATATTATTCACCACTCTGTGCGTTTCTGCCGTAGAAGCATTTGAGGGCAGATTTTCTCCTCTTACTAAATGGGCAGAAAATATTTAAATATAAATTTGAATCTACTCTTTGATTTTTCTGTTCACGTTTTTGGAGTCATCTGTTATAATTTCCTATTATCACGTTTATAATGTCTTTTGCCTGCTTAAACATGCCACACTAACTGCACAATTGTATGCGATGGTGGAACAACTTTTTGTGCCAGCTTGGTTTGCATCTTGATTAAGCTTCTAGAATGAATACTACCCAATCCTTTTGAGGAGGAGGAGGAGAGGAGAGAGTGGAGTAGGGGGGTTGGGAGGGCCGGGTGGAACATTACAAGTGCCCTGAGCTACTTTGTCAACTCTTAACGATCGATTCAACTTCAGCTCTTCCCATTTCTACCCTCCCTCCTTTGCATTCCCCTTTCCTCCCATTTGCCAAAGTCAGTTGCAGATCGTGTAATTACAGGGCAGCAAGTTTACAAGGACAGTTCCCATTATAATTATGGACAAAGCAATTTAAAAAGGAAATTTAAACACCAGGACAGAATGTACCACTATAAAATGGTGAATGATTACCATTGGCGCAACCTCGTCCAGTTAGCCCAGTGACACCTGACCTGCTTTAAAAAGTATATAAACACCACTAAACTCTCCCTCAGAAATATTATTCTTGACCTTGTACACTTTCTTGTCCAGACGAGGACAGAATTCACAGCAGCTGGAGGAAACGCACCAAATATCAACTAGATCGCTTCTTGAATGAGAGGAAGTTCGCTCAAATTCCATTTCCTGGAGCATAACATTTTATTTTAAATTACTTGCACAGTGGAAACTGGTAATGTGAATATAATTTTACTACCCTGATTAAAGGAAACTGATAGTACTCTGTGTGTACATTGTGAAAGATAAAGTTAATGGCACAACATTTTCAAAAAATGATCTGAGGTGACTTTCATTGAATTACGCCTATTCTGTAAGACTTAACACTGGCCGTTTGAGTTACCCAAAATTAACTTAACTGCTTTAGTTTGATTTAAAATGGAGTATTCATTTATGAGTGATGGTTATGGATTGCAGAACAGTCAAGAACAACTTGTCCAATAACGATTAAGTTTGGAAATATCATTAGTTTTACACTGGATTTCTATTAGGAAATAGAAACAGGGCATTTGATGAGGGCGAAGTAAAGGAGGGAAATGTACAAAGGTAACTTCTTTCCAGCCAATTTATTTCTGCAGAGGCATTGGCTGTAATTTTTCAAAACTCCCTAGATTCTTGGAAAGATCCCAGAGGATTAGAAAAAAACAAATATAAAAAAGCTATTCAAGAAAGGAAGAGGGCAGAAAGCAGGAACCGATAGGCTAGTTAGTCTAAGATCTATCATTGGGGAACAAGCGAAAACCCATTAATAAGGAGGTAGTAGCAAATTTAGAAAATTCTAACAGTCAGGCAGTCAACATCGTTTTGTGAAAGGGTATACAGCAAGGAAGGTGGATAAAGGGAACAAGTAGGTGTGGTGTCTTGATGTAATGCTGCAACTTAGCAAGCATTGGCGAGACCACACCTAGAGTACTGTAAACACTTTTGGTGTCCTTTTTTAAGGAGGGTTATAATTGCATTGGATGCATTTCAAAAATGGTTCACTGGGCCAATTCCTGGCATCAAGAGGTTGTCTTAGGAGCCCAATTTGAACAGGTGGGCCTGTATCCATTGGAGTTTAGAAGAATGAGATGTAATCTTTAAAACATAAGATTCTGAGGGGACTTTTAAGGGTAAACCGTGAGAGGCTATTTCCCGGTGTAAGGGAATCTAAAACTAGGGGCACCAGTTTAAAAATACGGAAGATTCCATTTAAGACAGAGATGAAGAGGAATTTACTCTCTCAGAGGGCTGTTAGGCTTTGGAACTCTCTTCCTCTGAGAACAGTGGCATTGGATATATTAAAGACTGCGATAGACATATTTTGATATGCAAGGTAATTAAGGTTATGGCGGGTAGTAGGAAAGTAAAGTAAGGCAACAATCAGATCAGCCATGATCTTATAGAAAGTGGGGAACTCAATGGGCCAAGTAGCCTCCTACTTCTTGTGATCTGATGGATCAGTGGGGTGGCGAGGTGGCACAGTAGTTAGCACTTCTGCCTCACAGTGCCAGGGATCTGGGTTCAATTCCAGCCTTGGGTAACTGTGTGGAGCTTGCACGTTCTCCCAGTGTCTGCATGGGCTTCCTTTGGGCGCTCCGGTTTCCTCCCACAGTCCAAAGATGTGCAGGTTAGGTGGCTTGGTCATATTAAATTGCCCCTTAGCGTTCAAAGATGTGCAGGTTAGGTGGGGTTACAGGATAGGGCAGGGAAGTGGGCCTAGGTAGGATACTCTTTCAGAGTGCCGGTGCAGACCCGATCGGTCGAATGGCCTCCTTCTGCACTATAGGAATACTATGGTTCTATGGATCAGCAGAATGAAAAGGATTGGAAGTGAGCTGTCAACCTAAGTAAATGGAAATGCTTACTCTGATTGATTCATATGAAAATAGGGAACAAACTGGAGGACTCTGACATATCTTTGAATGTCTCAAGGAATACAGTTGTATTGCATCCTCACTAGAATTTCACTGTCACAAAAGATTTTATTCCAAGTACAAACGTGTGCAATTCATATTTGTCACATTCTTAAGACCCTTGTTGCATAAACAAGATGCTAGTGTCCGACTTTATGTCCACGGCCAATGATATATCATATGTAACACTTGTGACTGCCAATCACATCACCAGCTGTGATCGTGCAGCAACACAGCAACACCTGTCACTGAACCTCGATTTTCTCGCAACAGATTATTACTGCACAAGGTTTTAAAAAATCATTAATTACACAAGACTTGTACAGAACGTGTAACAACGGCATAAAGCACAACTCGCAACAAAAACGAAGAGCCATACATGCTGCTGGGCGCTTATGTTTGAAAAAAAAAGGATCAATGCCAAAACAACAAGAGAAAAATTCCCCCGGCCCTGTGAGAGGCTCTGATATGATATAGCCCTAAAACATACTATTTTCAACCAACAGTTTGATCCAAAGACTTCTTCATTGTGCCAAGAACCCTTCTGGACAAATCTCTTTGAAACAGGTTCAGCCAAAATTTCACATGTCAGCACAAAATTCTACTGTCAGTTGTTTAATTTCCTTAAGAGGAGGCCACATTCTGTGTGTATATATATGAGTTTGTATTTAAGAATAATTTTCATGCACTCTGAGCTTATTAAATCTTATTATAATAGGTATTAGTTGTTGGTCAGAACCTTTGAACACAGTTTTTCGGGTGAAGCGCAGCAAGCTTCTGCTCAAGGTCCAAAAACATTTCCCATCATTTTCGGAACACATCTGGCTTTTGTTTTTTTGCACATCTTATTTTTGTACAAAAGCACATTTATTTCTGCAAGCAGAAAAGCTCATCAGATACAATTCACAGGCCCTACAATCGGTAATTTCATAAACTCTGAACCTTGACTTTGGTGAAACAGCACTTGCTAATTCTCATCATCTCTCTCGCCCTTTACCAAAAATAATGTTAGCTTTGCTTTGTTGTGACACTCTTCACCTGGAGTGCATAATCTGGGCTAGTACCTCAGTGTGGGTTAGATCACTGAATTTTTGGGGGGTTTATTTTTCAGTCACAACCTCGTCCGATTCTGACACTATTTGTAGCAGAGCTAGGAGTTCTTCTGGTGTGCTGGTTATAGTTATCATGCAGCCAATACAGGTTAGACCTATTAACTGGAAAATCTCACGCCTCTGTGGGACCTTGCTGGGCACAAATTGGCTGCTCTATTTGGCTACAAAACAGAAGTAACTAATTGGCTGTGATAATTTAGCCTGGTGATATGAAGGACACTTTCCAAATTGAAGTTCTTTGTGCTGCACACTGACTTTTCACCCTTCAACATTTGGTCTTAACCCTCCCTCCCACAATATTGCACAGTTCATTATTCTGCTCCTCTAGTAATTACTAGGAATGGTTTATTCAGGTGGTGTTCATTCTGGTTAATAAAACCAGAGGAAAATATTAAAATAAGCTGTATGAATTAGATATGAGTTGAAAGACGTTTAGGGTAGGTTTATAGCAGGTAATGGTGTGAAATTTGCATTAGCCCCGATCTACTTAAATACCTACTTACCAATCATTGTTTTAATCTTCAGTTTAATGAAGCCAAACATAAGCACCCACATCAAACATTTTCCAAGTATGGTATTGATATCAGTGATGGAAATAAACACCAACTTAGACTGGGCTAATTAAAAATAACTTTGAAGCGACTTCCGGTGGCGGCCATGGTGTGAGTGGTCGCACATTTGGCAGCTCCCGCTCGTGGTGGTTTATTTTGGTTCTTTTCCCCAGTTGCCAGGTGGACTTTTGGGAGAAAAAAAGGTGCAGAGGTGGTGGAAGAAAGCTGGTGAGGCCGGTGGATGGATCCGCGGACCAGACGTGGGCCTAGAAGGAGCTGCAGGAACAGGAAACACTTTGTGCGACAAAGGGGAAGGTGGCGGAGGGTAAAGGGTCGACCCGACCAGCCCAATGGTCGATGGAGCAATTGGTGGACTTCCTAAATGGAACTTTCAGCCAACAGAGGAGGGGGAAGGCTCAGGGGGATCTGGTGAAGGTGGTAGACCCGCTGAAAGCGGGGATCGACCGTGTGGAGCTGAGGCTGGAGACCCAGAGCCAGGCGATCCAGAAGGTGGCGGAGCACGAGGAGCAGCTTACCTCATTGGCGGCCGAAATTGGGATTTTGAGCGAGACCCAGAAGCATCTCAGGGAGAAAGTGGAGGATTTGGAGAACCGCTCCCGGAGGCAGAATCTGAGAATAGTGGGGATGCAGAAGGGCATCAAGAAGCAGACGCTAGCTCTTACGTGGCCAAGATGTTGGAGCGGCTAATCATCGAATTTACAGTGCCATTTACAGGGCCATTCGGCCCATCGAGTCTGCCCCGGCCCTTGGAAAGAGCACCCTACCCAAGCCCATACCTCCACCCTATCCCCACGCCTCCACCTCATCCACGTAACCCAATCTCTTTGGACATCAAGGGCAATTTAGCATGGCCAATCCACCTAACCTGCACATCTTTGGACTGTGGAGTAAACCGGAGCACCCAGAGGAAACCCACGCAGACACGGGTAGAACGTGCAGACTCCGCACAGACAGTGACCCAAGCCGGGAATCGAACCTGGGATCCTGGCACTGTGAAGCAATTATGTTAATCACTGTGCTACCGTGCTGCCCTAATAGGAAAGGGGTCCTTCAACCGGCCCCTGGAAGTCGATCAGGCGCATAGGACGCTGATGAGGAGGCCAGCGAGGGGGGGCCCGGCACTCACATTGGAGATTAGACGTGGTGTTGTTAGCAGAAGAGGGGGTGTGTGAGCGGGTGAGGGCTGGCATTCGGGGGTACATGGAACTGAATGGCATGGATGAGGTTTCGGCCGCCACGCTATGGGAGGCACTTAAGGCAGTGGTTATATCGCTTTGCACGCACAGGGACAGGTCGGAGCGGGCAGAGATGGCTAATCTGGTGGAGGAGATCCTGCTGGTTGATAGGAGATACTCGGAGGCCCCGGAGGCAGACTAGTTGAAGGAGTTTCAGAAGTACCAGATGGAGTTTGGATTGGTGTCAACGGGGAAGGCAGTGGGGCAGTTAAGGAGGGCTGGGGACAATGTATGAATATGGGGAGGAGGCGAGTAGGATGCTGGTCCACCAACTTAGAAAGCAGAAGGCGGCGAGGGAGACCGGAAAGGTGAAGGATGAGAGGGGAAGGATGGTCTTGGACCCGGTGGGGGTGAATGGGGCGTTTGAGGAATTTTAGATGAGGTTATATGAATCGGAGCCCCCAGTGGGGGGAGGCAATGCAACAATTTCTAGATGGGTTGGCGATCCCTAAAGTGGAAGAGGATCTGGTAGAGGGGCTGGGGGCAGCCAATGGTCTGGAGGAGGTGATGGAGAGCATGGGGGCGATGCAGGCAGGGAAAGCCCCGGGCCCGGATGGGTTCGTAGTGGAATTTTATAAGTGGTCTTTGGGGGATCGGGGCCCCTGTGAGGTGAGGGAGAAGGGGGGACCTTGCCCCTACATTATCGCAGGCTTCAATATCCTTAATTCTGAAGAAGGATAAGGACCCGGAACCGTGTGGGTCCTACCACCCAATCTCACTGCTAAATGTAGACGCCAAGCTGTTGCAATGATCTTAGCCTCGCGGATCGAAGACAATGTGCCAGGGGTGATACGGGACGACCAGACGGTGTTTGTAAAGGGATGGCATCTGTCGGTGAATGTTAGGCATCTATTAAATGGGTTTAGGATGCCCCCAGTGGGACAGTGGAGGCCGCTATGGATGCGGTGAAAGCCTTTAGTCAGGTAGAATGGGAATATCTGTAGGAAGTACTGGGACAGTTCGGGTAGGGGTTGGTGGATTGGGTCCAGTTGCTATATAGGGCACCAGTAGCGAGTGTTGGGACGGTCGGGTGTGTTTGGGGTATTTTGGATTGCATCGTGGGACAAGGCAGGGGTGCCCACTCTTCCCATTGCTTTTTGCTCTGGCGACAGAGCCATTGGAATTGCCACTTAGAGCATCCCAACCTGCCATCTCCAGGACTGCAGGACAAGTTGGTGTCAAAAGCAGGAGTTGGAGATTTATAAGGAATTAATGGATTGGGTGGGGGAGGAGAGCTCCGATAGGGAAAGTTAAACGGAAGTGGGAGGAAGAGTTGGGGAGGAAGGTGGAGGCTGGGTTATGGGAGGAGACTCTCAGGAGAGTGAACGGATGCTGTGTGTGCTAATATTAGCCGTATTCAATTCAAAGCAGTTCATAGGGCGCATATCACGGTGGCCCGAATGAGCAGGTTCACATGTTTTGGGCTTGTCCGCAGCCGAATTCTGACGGGGGTTCGCTGACGTTGTGTCCGAGGTACTGAAGATGTAAGTTGTCCCGAGTCCAGAAGTGGGATTTCCAGAGTGTCGGGAGAACCGGAAGTCCTGGGGGCGAGAGAGGCTGCCGCCTTGGCCTTTGCTTCCCTTGTAACCCAGAGACGGATCGTGCTGGAATGGAGGGACTCGGGGTCGCTGAAACCAGGGGTGTGGGTGAGTGACCACGCGGAATTCCTTAAGCTGGAAAAAAAATCAAGCTCGCCTTGAGGGGGTCAGTGCGGGGGGGTTTGCCGGGGGCAAAGACCTTCTCAGCAAGACAGCAATGGAGCACAATAGCAGAGCTGATGAAGAACGGCCCACTCAGGTTTGGAAATACTGAAGCTAGACAGTTATTTTTCCAATGCTTCAACTATCCCAAGGGCAGTTATTTTCACAATGGTCTCGTAAGGAATAGGTCGGCTTCAAGCTAAATGCACACATATATCAAGTAACTACACAAAATTGCACAGTTGCTTATATAACATAGCACAACATTTTGAAATTATTATGCTTTCCAGATGCATACTACAGACCTCTTAAGATAAATTTAATAACCTAAACTAACGTTTGCTTGTTATACAGGCAAAACACATCTTGCCAAAACACAAGTTCATTTGCCAATACTAAATTTCATTTGAATGTAGACACAGAGTTCACACGCAAATCCTTACCTCCTGCTGTTAGATCTCGTCTGCTATAAATGGATTTTAAGAGGGGAAAAAAAGTGGAGTTATGTTTCAAAGTCCATTATTTAAATGACTTGTACCCTGTAAATTCCAACACAATGTGGTCTCTGCACATATGGGATCTATTGTGAGCAGACAGTCCACCAGCTGTAGTGGCAAACCGTGGACCACAAACAAGTAGAGCTGATGCCAGTTTCACAAAAATGATGTTAATAAGCCACAGACAAAACCAAACCCCAAAGATGACCACTGTGCGTCGCGTTTCTGTCACATACAGAAATGATAGATGCCTTCATCATAGAGCAAGGAATTACAAAGCACTGGGTTACAGGATAACCTTTTAATCCAAGTTTTCCTGTCATTGTACTACGCCCATACCTCAAGTAAACGGGCCACCCAGGTCTGCCGCACACTGATGAAGAACATTCTAGCCTTGATCAACTAATCTCACCCAAGACGGTGCTCAAACCTTACCAAACAGCCTCAGGCCTGTAGCCAAATGAAATAGAGTAAATTTAGTGACTGGTCTTAGATCTACTGAAAACGTGCTCTGTTGGACACTATTGGCTCAATGCTATAATGTCCCCCATGACTGCAAATGACTTTCCAGCACTCATTGCGGAGGCTTGCAGGTGGAAGAGTGGTTCTTAGGCAAGTCTTAAGATGGCGGCAGGTACTTTTGGAATCCCAGCTCTGCAAGAGTCAGTGCTTTCTAGAGAGCAGAGCGAAAATCAGCATGCGAAGAAATAAATACATCTGTATTCTGGGACATGGACTCTCGACCGTTTTGCTCCTGATAAACCCTCTCCCATGTCTGACCCCACCCCCCCATAACTCCCCCTCATCCCATAACACAAGTGTTCTTTCTGCATAAAAATTAACTATACAATGAAATATATATATTTTATTTACTTGATGTGAAACTAAATGGGGCCACCACTTTCCAGTGTTTATAAATACAGCACCGCCCTCCACAACTAGACTGAAATAAATCTGTTGGATAGGAAAGCGCATTGGTAAACCAGGTGCCTTTGCATGCACGACTGGCTGAGAAGCACCAAATATTTTTTTGGCAACATTTACATCGTCTGAGGCTTTACTACCTTGCCTTTGTGGCAGGGTACAAACAGATTGTGGGAGCTCCAGTGTGGCCAATGTTTAATATATCGCAGACATCCTTGTGACCACAGCACCTCTCGGGTGCTTGCTCGACTTTTCCCAGCATGCCTCTGTTCCACACCACAAAACAATCTGCCATCTGATTTGACAGTATTACTGCTCGTCAAACGAAGGTCTGGTTGGCAGAGAGGAAACAAAGAGTAGGGATTAATGGGTTCTTTTCAAATTGGCAGGCAGTAACTAGTGGGGTACCACAGGGATCGGTGCTGGGACCCCAGCTATTCACAATATATATTAATGATTTCGATGAGGGAACAAAATATAACATCTCAAAGTTTGCAGATGATACCAAGTTGGGTGGGAGGGTGAACTGTGACGAAGATGGAGGGATCCTATAACATGATCTGGACAGGTTGGGCAAGTGGACAAATTAATGGCAGATGCAGTATAATTTGGATAAGTGTGAGATTATTCACTTTGAAAGCAAAAACAGGAAGACAGATTACTATCTGAATGGTTGTAAATTCGGAGAGGGTAGTGTGCAGCGAGACCTGGGTGTCCTTGTGCACCAGTCGCTGAAGGTAAGCATGCAGGTGCAGCAGGCGGTAAAGAAGGCTAATGGTATGCTGGCCTTCATTGCGAGAGGTTTCGAGTATAGAAGCAGGGATGTGATGCTGCAATTATACGGGGCCTTGGTGAGGCCACATCTGGAGTTTTGTCTGCAGTTTTGGTCTCATCTGAGGAAGGATGGTCTTGCTCGCAAGGGAGTGCAGCGAAGGTTTACCAGACTGATTCCAGGGATGGCGAGACTGTCATATGAGGAGAGATTGACTAGGTTGGGATTGTTTTCGCTGGAGTTGAGAAGAATGAAGGGGGGTCTCATAGAGACTTATAAAATTTTAACAGGACTAGACAGGGTAGATGTAGGGAAAATGTTACCAATGATGGATGTGTCCAGAACCAGGGGTCACAATCTGAGGATTCAGGGTAAACCATTTCAGACAGATATAAGGAGATGTTTCTTCCAACAAAGAGTGGTAAGCCTGTGGAATTCATTACCACAGGAAGTAGTTGATGCTAAAACTTTGAATATATTCAAGAGGGAGCTGGATATAGCACTTGGGGAAAATGGAATCAAGGACTATCAGGAGAAAGCAAGATTAGGCTATTGAGTTGGATGATCAGCCATAATCGTGATGAATGGCGGAGCAGGCTCGACGGGCCAAAAGGCCTCCTCCTGTTCCTATCTTCTATGCATCTATATGAATGTATGTATCAACCCCTCCAGCTCTTCTACTTCGGCTTATCGCACAAGGTCCACTTCTTTGCTCGGCTTAATTTTAATTTCAAAAATTTAATTTCATTCAAAGAATGCTCTTGCTGTGTCAGACACAAGAGGCTGCTGTTAATGGCGATTGGCGATGCCCTGGTGGCACAGCTTCTGTTCCCAACACCAAACACAAGCAGCCAGTTCTGAGGGAGAGGAAAAACAGAGCAGCTTAGCCCCCCAACCGCAAGGCTCAGTTTCAGTGACACATTGTGGGTGGAAACCCAGGCTAAAGCGGTGCAAGTGTGGAGGCAATGGGAATCCAGCAATTGGAGTATTTGAAAATGGTGTAGGACAGTGACGGTAACACATCTTTCTCACTCTCTTCCCTTCTTCCCCCCCACACTCACTCTTACTGCAGACCGCTTCAGTCATTTATGCGGACACCTGGTTGTGAACCCCTGTTCCACCAGATCTAGAATGCTGTTCATAGCCAGTCAGATGATCAGCTATTTTATTTTATAGGGAATGATATCCCATGTCTATATTCAATGCATTATTTTGGCTCAATGGAACCGTTGCAACTCTAAAGTGTAATTGTTAAGAAAATAGAGGGTTAGGCCAGAGTTAAACTGGTGTTTAGTCAGAGAATTTTACAGATTGCAATACATCAGTAGTTTCATGTTACAAGTTAAGTAAACAGCATTTTAAGTTTGTACTGGGCTTGAAACCAAGTATGCACTGAATAGGGTTACGACTTTGCTCTAATCACCATGGTTGAAAATATATTCATAGCGTGAAGCTTCCATGGTGTTGCTAACAACTAATCTGATTAATTGTTATTTTATAATAAAGAGTATTATAAAATGTCCTGCACAATTGATTATTCCAAGCTAAAGCTACATTTAAGATAGTTTGTCCTTTTAAAATCACAAAGTCCAATTTCTATCTGTAAACACAGTATGAAGTTACTCCGAACTCAGCTGTTTGCTGAGTATACTTTGCATTTCAGACAATGCTTATTGCTTTCAAATAGTTGCGTAACTTCTTATCTGCCAATAAAGTATGGCATTCTGGTTTACAGCATCTGTGTGCATTCGACATACTGGTCCTAAATTCCACTGGGTTATGGCTACTCACCTAAATCCTTATTCTGGAACTTTCTCAGTATCCACCCCATCAACCCCCTTTTCCCATTTTAAAATACTTTAATTAGACCACGTGACCACGTCAAGGCAAAAGAATACAAATCAATTAATGCAACCTGTCCTTACATTTCAAATCTTTAAGCCCTGGAATAATTCTCATGATTCTGTGCTGCACCTCTTTCCAAGGCCAAGTGAACATGAACCCAGTTCACTTTGGCAGACACACATGAACAGGAATTCAAACATTACATTTTGACATATTTTTGCAGCAGGGATGTGTGATTCACTGCAGCATCAAAATTCAATCTGCATTACAAACAGAATTCTATCATTGATCATCTAGTTCTGAAGAGGCAATGTCAATCCATACGCATGAAGACAGCACTCTCGAAAAATATTAAAATTCCCTCTAACCCATGGCAGTGGAGAAAGGAGGGGGAGGGAGGAAAAAAAAGCCAAAATCAGGCGGCATGGTGGCGCAGTGGTTAGCACTGCTGCCTCACAGCACAAAGGACCTGGATTCGATCCCGGCCCCGGGTCTCTATCAGTGTGGAGTTTGCACATTCTCCTCATCTGCGCGTGTCTCATCCCACAACCCAAAGATGTGCAGATTAGGTGGATTGGCCACGCTAAATTGCCCCTTAATTATCATATCATAGAATTTACAGTGCAGAAGGAGGCCATTTGGCCCATCAAGTCTGCACCGGCCCTTGGAAAGAGCACCCCACTTAAGCCCACCCCATCCCCGTAACCCAGTAACCCTACCTAACCATTTTGGCCACTAAGGACAATTTACCGTGGCCAATCTACCCAACAGCACATCTTTGGACTGTGGGAGGAAACCGGATGAAACCCACGCAGACACAGGTAGAACGTGCAGACTCCGCACAGACAGTGAACTAAGATGGGAATTGAACCTCGGACCTTGGAGCTGTGAAGCAACTGTGCTAACCACTGTGCTACTCCATGTGAAAATGTAACAAAAATAACTGAAGTAAAAACCAACAGGCCATTACTCCCAAGATCTGAACCACTGGCTGTGTTTTCCAATAACCCAGATGTAACAAAACAAGAAAGGAGTGGATGGGATGGAAAGAAGAAAAAAGTCGATGTGAAAAATCTGTCGTAAGAAATAGGCAAAGGAATTTGAGCATCTTGCGCTTATTTTTGTTCAACCTACCATGTTTCTGAACTACATTTTTTAAAAAAAATCATTAAGGTAGGAATAAATTGCACATCATCTAAATAAGCTCCATGAGGCATATGCTACACAAATTCCCCTTTAAAAAGAGGCTGGGTTGAGGCCATTTCACTGACACCAAATATTTCACGCTACTAATTGGTAGGGGGTTGCAGCCCCATTACATTCCATTTATATGGCAGCTGCAAGCAAAAAAAACCTCATAATGAACGCTACCCAGTTAGACCGTTTGCTAATTAAACATGACTACAAAATAAAATCTATCATGAAAATCAGACCGCGGGAAGGTGGTGTGCCGAACCAACTTATTGATTCTGCCAATATTGTGCAAATGTTGGAGTGCGTTAATCTGCACATTGCTTTTAAAGGGAATCCCCAGAGATTATTTTTATTCTAAATTTTGCAGCAACTAAACTGTTTTCAATATTGCAGCTGGATAAACAAATTCTCCCTTCACACGTTACACTTGCTTAATAAATTTATTCTCGGTGCAATGCTGAGGGGGTAGTTCTTCATCTTTTCTCGCCCATCCATTTAGGATGTGCTTTTTTAAAAAATGTTTTAAAAGAACGAATTGCATATAAAATGTTAGGAAACCATAAGTTAATCTTTCTTCCCCCCCTTGGCAAAATACTACGGTTGAGAAGTTCTGTTTAAATAAGCATGTTTACGTCCAACACTTTTAATTACAATCCTTTTTCAAATTTGAACACATTCTAGTATTCAGTTGGCATGGATAGTTTTATTCTCATTATTTTTGAATTTTGAAACAAAACGAATATAATTATTTTCAAAATGGGACAAAATTTAAGGGCTGTTCCCCATTCTCTGTCCTTCTTCCCAGACACACTTACTTGTTAATTGTAGCTGCTGGTATACAGTACTCATAATTTTTGCTTTACAGCTAATTAGTCAAGAGGGCAGTCCCACTGAGCTGGACAAAAGCATTGGGAAGAGGATGGTACGGGTCCTCTATGTCAAAGTCTGCAGGGAGATCACAAATGGCAAGGAGGGACAATACGCTTTGGTTAGTCAGAGTCAGAACGTCATTTGTGACCTGTCAGATGCTGCCCAACAGAAAGTTAAAATTAAAGGAGGCCAAAAGCAAATATTTTCGAATATATCTCAGCAGTTTTTAAACAATTAAATTGATGTTTCAAATACTTACAATTCCACAAACTGAGCTGTTATTCTCTGCTGTTTAATTGCGGTGTCGTATTAAGCAAAAAAATAGATGCTTCCCTATGGGAAGAGGGTGTGGTGGAACAGACCAAAACATCATTCACCATATGTATTTTTGAGAGTTTCCGATGTTATAAATGAGGTAGCTTTTAGTTTGAAGCATGGAACTTATATTTCAATCTTTGTATACAGTTAAAATACAATGCCAAATGTGCAGCCAAGTTTGATTTTGCAATTATAGGAAAATTAATGTAAGGCGGTGTTTAATGATGATGGGGGTTTCGTCATAGGCTGGAGAGCTGGCAAGAGCTTCATGTTGCCTCTTTTAGGGAAAGATCGGCTGTATTATGTGTTACACAAGCACTTAACTGGACGGCGGTGGGTCTTCCCTAGGAACAAAGACCAACCAACCAAGAGCTGCCAGACAATCAGGGTCCTGAAGCTCTATTGAATGGCAATATCAGTGGGTAGGTTGGTGGTATGACACCCACCAGAGGCCTTGAGCCATCACTCGGTTGCAGGCCACAAATGAATGATAGCAGCAAAGGGGTTGCAGGATGGGGGAAGGAAAGGGGTGAGAAAGGAGATGAAGGAAGCAGGAAGGAGCGGTAGTAAGGGGAGGGTAGGAGAGGAAAGGGAAGAGCAAGGAGAGGGAGGAAGGGTTGTCTCTCAGCAAGTCCCCCTTATCGAGGGCTCCCCACCCTTCCCACCTCCACTAGGAGCTCACAAACATGAGCTTGCTGCATATCAACCCCCAAACTCACCATCAGGTAGGTATTAAATTCCACTCATAGTGTGGAATTCTCCCAAGCCTCCACAAGCAGATTCAATGGTCGGGGCAGAAGGCCCAAAAATCTGTTTCCAGTGTGATTGGCCGTTGCTACCCACCGTGGATTGGGAAACTCACTGGAGGCCAGTGTGAAATTTGTTTTAGATCCGCTAATAGGATGCAGATGATGCATGATCAGCAATGCCCAAATCTCCATGGTGCCTGCAGGAAAACATGCCGCTGTGAAACATGCTTGGAACAACATAGCATGCAGATGTCAGGACTCACCTGAACAATGCCTGGGGCTGCCACTGGAGTTCAGGATGGATGCCAACAACATCCCTGGACTCTGGAACACCACAACAGTGAATGGCCAGAGCATCAGCAGGTGGACCTTCCAGATTCGGTGTCCTGAAAGGGGTCCATCTTCCAGCCTTTAGAATGTTCCTGGAGAGCCATCCTCTTTCTCAGGACGTCCATATTGCGGTCTCAGAGTCCTCCCGGAGATCTATTGTCAGGAGGT
Source organism: Scyliorhinus torazame (assembly GCF_047496885.1). NCBI lineage: Eukaryota > Metazoa > Chordata > Chondrichthyes > Carcharhiniformes > Scyliorhinidae > Scyliorhinus > Scyliorhinus torazame. The sequence continues at coordinate 229,318,850 of NC_092716.1, forward strand.
TCACCTTCTTTCTTCAATGGTAAGTCAGTGATGATGGGCGCTTGGGCGATGGTCTACACACCATCAGCCTACCCAGACTCGGAATAAGACGCAAACCACCCAATTGCAAATTAATGAGGTTGGGGCTGGAGGATTTGCAGTTTTGTTCCACCAGCCTTATTGCCCAGACGGGAAGATTCCACCCATAATCTCATGGTCGAGACCAAATTGCTACAAATCACATTTTTCCTGATAATTACAACTTTGTCTAATCCTGGTCAATCTACAGAAAAGAATGCTACTGTACTTTATTATATATCCCGATCTTTATCCACACCCACACCATGAAAATAGACTCCGAGATATCATAAGACCATCAGACGCAGGAGAAGTAGGCCATTAGGCCCACTGAGGCTGCTCAGTCATTCAATTAAATCATGACCGATCTGAAATGCTAATCCTCAACTCCACTTTTCCACCTTATCTCTTGATTCCTTTACTGGTTAAAACCTGTCGATCTCAGTCTTAACGACTCAGCCTTTCCAGCTCGCTGTGGTAAAGAATTCCACAGATTGTGCTCTCTCAAAGAAGAAATTCCTCCTCATCGCTGTCTAAAATGGGCGACCCCTGACTCTGATATTATACCCTCTGGTCCTCGACTCTCTCTCTCTAGGGGGAAACATCCTCTCAGCATTTACCCTGTCAAGCCCTCTGAGAATCCTATATGTCTCAATAAGATCTCATTCTTCTAAACTCCAATGCGTACAGGCCCAACCTGCACAGCCTCTCCTCATAAGAAAATTCCTCTATACCCAAGATCAACCTAGTGAACCTTCTCTGGACTGCCTCCAATGGCAGTATAGCTTTCTTTCAAAAGGGCACCAAAACTGTTCACAGTATCCCAGGTGTGGTCTAACCAGTGCCTTGTATGGTTTTAGCAAGACTTCCCTATTTTTATACTCCATTCCCTTATCTGATTTTAGCCACATGAAAAAGTGACATGGCACATTGAGTGTTTATACAAAATTGCTATTTTAGTCAGCAGTGGGAATCACTTTCGAGTAGTAGCACAGCATTAAAATGAGGGCCCATGTGCCTCTCCAAGGATCCATTTCACAAATTGAACTGCGGGAGTGCCAGATTAGTTGACTCTTAAACCCACCTTGGCATAAAGAGTTGGGAAGCAAGCAGCTGCGGCCTTGGTTTTCCAGGTAGACTTTCTAGCTTGCTAATAAGCCTGCAGGCCTTTTTGGGCCAAGTTGCTGCAGCTGTGTGCAAGATCTTTGGACAGAGCAGGATTGATAGTGGATAATCTCTGAAGCAAAGCATGTTCTACTTTGTTTGACATTAGGGCTCGAGCACAGGGAGGTTGAAGAACAGAGGAAGAGCAGAACGAAAGACAGCAGCGACCTGAAGCTTCTGGGAGAAGGGTGGGGAGCTGAAAAGGAGGCCTCACCTGGAATCAAACCTCTGAAGTGAAGAGCAATTTTTCAGGCAGCTCATTGCCACAGTGGCAGCAGATTTAATGGAACACGTTGCTGTGATTAGAGGAGAGCAATAGGAACCAAAGAAGCAAGGCCAATGAGTGTTGATGTTACAGGTGTTGATACTTTTTTCTCTGTCAGGTTGAAGGACAGATCAGATATTGCCATTTAAAAAAATGTTTTAGGTTCAAGTGCAAATATGATACCTAGAAACTATGCATAAGACTTTCTGCATCACACAAGGTCATTATTGCAAACACATAGAATTGTTCCAGTGTTATTTTCATTATTTGCTATTATGGACCTGGTATAAATAGTTTGAAGTCTTTCATAAAACTAGGAATTGTGGCTCTTGACTAAATTGTTGAAGTAATTATACTGCAAGAATAACTTGGGGTGAATTGTCCTTTTCGAACCGAAATAACCACCTTTTCTTACCTGATTCATAGGTGAACAAGCTCAGTGAGGCACAACTGTAAATCTGAATATCAATTTTTAAAAATCATGTTGTCTGGCCATTTTCTTATATTCAACCTTTGTAACATAGTGACTGTCATATGGTGCTGTCTCACTTTATTTGGATTAGATCACAGTGACAGTAACAAGAGTGTATGAAGTCCTGTTGAATCCATATCAGCAAAAAAGTGAAATCTTGCCAGGAGAATTGTCGAATCTATACAGTGCAGAAGGAGACCATTCAGTACATCGAGTTTGCACCGACCTTGTAAGGAGCACCCTATCTAGGTCCGCTGCCCTGCCCTACCCCTTGTAACCGTTGGACACTAAGCAGCAATTTAGCATGGCCAATCCACCAAATCTGCAATCTTTGGACAGTGGGGGGGGGGGAAACTGGAGCACCTGGAGGAAACCCACGCAGATCTATGCAGGGAGAAATGTGCAAACTCCACACAGACAGTCACCCAATGTTGGAATCGAACCCCGGTTCCTGGTGCTATGAGGCGGCAGTGTTAACCACTGTGCCATCGCACCTCCCTGGTAACCACTGTGCTTGGTAACCAAGAAGCTAATACAGAGCAAAGTCCCTGCGGGAAGGTCTGAGCTCGAGTGAGCTTGCAGCCTGGAGACCTCCCACCTTCTGGATGCCACTTTGCACATAGATTCAGCTCCGCCAACCCTGTACTGCACATGGTCCTGATGGGTCCAGTAGCTGGAATCCACCAATATCTGCTTGCATGCCTGTGAGCTGACCAACACCCTTAAAGCAAGTCCCTACTTCTGCACGCCACATTGGTCCAGGTGTGTTCTGGACTGTCGTCATTTAGAACTTGGGGGGGGGGGGGGGGGGGGGGGGGGTGGAAATTCCGATCCGGCCTTTATCTGCATCACATTAGTAGGATGCAAATTTGGTTTCTCAACAGTCTCCAGCGAGAATCATGATCCTCCACTGTGAGCAGGAGTAGAAGATCACGCTGCCATTTCACGGCATGTGACTGATTCTTGGACCTCCTGCTGAATTCTCCCCCTGTCATCTGCCATTAATCCTGCTGATGGGAGCACAGGAGAACTCCATCCAATGTTTTATGCAAGATCAAAACACTTAGCAAAAATGGAATTCCTCTGCCACCTGTGTGCCTATTTCTACAAGTACGTATACCACATGTACTTTTTCCATGAACTGCTGGCTCCCACTTAATATAAGGAACTAATTTTCGGGTCAACAAAACCAGTTCAAATCACATTAGATTGCAAAATAAACAAAGGTAAATAGAGCTTTTCCTTAGAACAATTTTAACCTGCTGAACAAAGTACAAATTGACCCCAACTAAATGGACTGCTGCACAGGCAGAGAGTAATTTCCCAATCTTGAATATCCCAAGTGCACTTTCAACTGTACAACAGCATGCTGTGGTCATAAGAGGAAATGTCGACGTATTCTTGAGGCAGAAACTATGGAAATGGGCATGGATAGCAAACTCCTGAATCTACACATCATGCAATATGCTGAGAAAATGTACAACAAAGAAACAAAAATCACAAATAAGCATTTTATATAAAATGAAAGGAAGATTAAACAAAGTCAAATATTGGGTAGAGACTACAATGGCCTAAATCAATAAATAAAAGAGAGACCACAAGGAGTCTAATATGGGAACGACACAAAAACAAGAAATGTAACTAACTTATCAATCAGGAAACTTTTGCATCTAAGCCTAAATTGAAGGTTGTGTATTAACAGGTCATAAGGGAAAAAAATGGCAATGAACTACATGGAAGGGAGATCGGGAAATATCACAACAGGTTTGCTTGACGGGCCAGGGTGGAGCACGCCTGCTCTATCTGGCAGCTCCTACCTTCCTTCAGCTGCCAGGTTTCCCAGCTGTCACATTCAAATATCTCCTGAAACTGGAGGAACTGAGCCTCACTTAAATATTATAATCACTGTCCTGCGCTAACCTCAAACTCAGTGTGGATGAACCATAAATAGGCGCATTGTTGGTGGCTTGGGGGTTACAATTCATATCTTTACAAATTTAATCCGTCTCCTGACCCTCTTGCTTCTGATGGATGGCAGGGATGGAATGGATCAGCGAGTTCTAATTAACCTCATTGTGAGGGGAAATGTGGAATAAAACAGTCACCTGGACACACACCATTAGTGATCCACTTTATTGTATCATTTATTAGTGGCATATTCTAATTTGTTTCTAATCACTCACAAAGCTCCAAACTATTCAAACAAGAAGTTATCCCAAACCAATCCAATCATACTATACTTATAACTAAGATTTAATTTAAATATATATATATTTAAATTAAATCTTAGTTATAAGTATAGTACGATTGGATTGGTTTGGGATAACTATATATATATATATAAATTTTAGGGACTTTCCAGGCTTTCAGCAAAACATGCAAGACTGATTTTGGCATGACAAGACTTTCAAATTCATCTGATAAGTCAACCTATCACTTGAGCTTGTTCACTGCATGGATAAAGATTAAGTCACTCCAGCCGTCAACCTCTCTCACAGCTCTTAAGCTGGTAACATTGATTTCACATATTTACTCAAAAGCTTGATTTTGCTATGTAAGAAATAGTATTTCTCTACTACACTCACTGCAAGTTGGTATATAAAAATATCTCAAAAAGATTTTTCAGATACTATCTCCACTTCATCATTGCCAAAGCAAATTGCGTTGGCCAAATAACTGTTGACAGTCTCACTCAAAAATCTATACTTCAAGTACTGACAAAAGACTCCAATAGATTTGATAGAAAGAATTAAAGATAGTTGGCAGGGAATTGTTACAACAAAATTGATGCAATTACATGAAAATCTGAGTGGAGCTCATCTGATTATCATAGAATCATAGAATTTACAGTGCAGAAGGAGGCCATTCGGCCCATCGAGTCTGCACCGGCTCTTGGAAAGAGCACCCTAACCAAGATCCACACCTCCACCCTATCCCCATAACCCAGTAACCCCACCCTACACTAAGGGCAATTTTGGACACTATGGGCAATTTAGCATGGCCAATCCACCTAACCCGCACATCTTTGGACTCTGGGAGGAAACCGGAGCACCCGGAGGAAACCCATGCACACACGGGGAGGATGTGCAGACGCCGCACAGACAGTGACCCAAGCCGGAATCGAACCTGGGACCCTGGAGCTGTGAAGCATTTGTGCTATCCACAATGCTACCGTGCTGCACACATGCACCAGAGATACCTAATCCCTGATTATGGTTGAAGGTTTTCACTACATTCTTTGTGACATTATGCAAATGCACTCAAAAATATATCCCAAGTTCTGAAAACACACGAGTAGTTGGATCACTAGTGTTGCAACTTGGGCTCGGTTCATTGGACAACTGACCCAAGGTTGGCTTCAAATATATTTGAGAAATTATGAAGTATCACCTAACCACCACACATGGACTGAACATTCATCCTCCCTTTCCAGGTCACTATTTAAAACATGCACCTTAATCACACCAAATTCATCAATGGGGGTTGTATCTGCAGCATTCCTTCAAAGTAAACAGTAGTGAGAGTCATCATATGATTTTATCTTGCAATGCGGTTTGACCTTAATACACACATGGGAACTTCCTTCATATAGCATGGGAGAGAGGGGGGAGAAATCATACAATTTACAGTGCAGAAGGAGACCATCCAGCCCATCAAGTCTGCACCGGTCCTCGGAATGAGCACTTTACTTAAGCCCACGCCTCCACCCTTTCCCTGTAACCCAGTACCCCACCTAACCTAAGAATTTACTTAACGGGGTACGTAATGGTACAGCCTACTCGTAGCAAGCTTTCATCTTCCTCTTTTAGTTCTATCAAGATTGTGACAATATATCAATCCAGAATATCATTCCATTGTAGCCTTAAAAGGAGAATATTGATCTCAATTGTATGTGGCATTTCCACATAAAATATCCAAAAAGGGTGATCTAAAAACTACTTTTTTTTTTCCAAAGTAGTTACACTTGACAAAAAGCAACATACACGCATGATTATTTTTTGAAATTCCTCAAGAATCAAGTGCCAACAATTTGGTCTCATTTCCAAAACACGGTAGGAAAGATAAAAAGGTACTATCTTTGGAAGCGGGCCAGAAACAAGATTCCAATGAAAAGCATGGAGAGTTCAGCTGAAACTGCTCTGCATATATCTTTTTGTACATTAAATTCTGCAGAAATGTATCCATCTCTGGTTCTTTCCTCACATGTGTCTATTGGCACAAGAATTATTCTACAAACTCAGAAATAAGGAGGTGCACAGCTTGAAAAGAAATTCAAGACCACAGTCCTTTCTCAGGATTGAAAGAAAAAAAAAACTGTTCCAGGAATAATTTAGTTTGCCAGGAGGAACAAAGTTCTTTTCAGAAATCAGCTTTCAGAGGCACAGGAATATCTACACAGGGAGCCTGGGAGGAGAGCTACATGGCTCAAAGTCTTCCATTTATAGTCATTCGGGCAGTGAATAGGCACATTCCAAATGCCACAAGGCATATTCATGTCCCTTCAATCAACAGACCTGATGTTTATTTTATCTCTGACACTGAACACTATTAAGACATTTAGCAAAAATACCTATGCATGTAATTTATTATGTTCTGTGACATTATCAATCACAATGCTTATCTAGGTAGTTTATTGGAAAAAAATTGATCAGAAAAATATTCACTTTTAATTGCCTAAGATTAGAATGGAAACCTTGTTAAACAAAATTATCCGAGTAGACTTTGAATAAAACCAACACAATTTTAACAGCTCTGCAGAGCATTTTATGAAAGGGAATGGTGAAAGGACGATTGTCAAATGGAAGTTTGAGTGTGAGACACTTCTGCTAAAAGGAGTGTGTGGCTGACTGTGGGGGTTCTCATACGTCCCAATCAGGCCCCCATTATGTCTCCATTGTTCGAGTAGAAGGTGAGGGTCACCTCCCGTCAAGAAAAGGACAGCTTCCTTTCCCACAGAACTATGGCGGTCAATCAAAAACTCTGAAAGACGAGCCTCATTCTGCAACCATGATTGAGTACTAATGTCATTTGGATTCAACAAAGCCCAAAAAGGGAGAAAAAGAAAAGGAATGTGCATTACTAACATCACTCTGAGAAAGACAGTTAAACAGAAAGTGTTACTTTGTGATGGGTGAGGGTTGGGAAACAATAAAAGTAGATTTGTCACCACTTTAAAATCTTGAAATAAATTTCCCATAAGTTGCAAATATTTGTAAATTTAGCATGGCACTTTCTGAATTTTAATCATGAATGTTTGGAAAAGTGTATTTCAGCTGGTTTATCAATAGTTTTCTTCAGCACAAAGCCATTCAGGGGTATTGTTTCGAAGCTCTCCAATACTGAGTGTTAAAAGTCAGATGTCTGTACAAATCCATAAGCACACAGATGCTGAAATCAAAGTTTTTTTCCAGTGATTAAAGTAACTCAACTACTATAATCCCCTGGAGTGCTGCATTTCCTTCGCCCTTTGAAAAAAGCTTCAAAATGTTTGCTATTGCCTTTCCCACCACAAAGTTAATATGCGGTTTCTTGTTTAGAGCTTTTACCCAAGGAAACGTTTGCAGAAACCAGAAACACACAAAGGAATAAAATACCTTCCATAAAAGGAAAAACAATCATGGAGAGCTGAATGCAGTATTCATTCTATCCAAAATTGCAAGATAATAGGAAAACAACTCAGCTACAATTTAAGGACAAGGTTTCAAAAATCCCCCAACATCACTAGGAGAGTTGCTCATATGATGACAAAATCTGCAGACATTCCGATTTCATTTCAACTTGAAAATGTAGCTTACTGCAAAATATACTGGATGCAGAAGACAACTTTATACAAGTGTCATCCATCGTACTAAAGGGGCTCTACCCTGGTTTACACTACATTTTCCATACCTATTATCTTCATTTACAAGGTGTTTGGGTGAACAGAATGGATCCTTCAGCACACCTAATAATGCACAGTACAGGATCTCCCATCAGTCTTGTAAAGTTCATCATGCAGGGTGTTTATGTTTTCTTTTTACGCCTCTGAATGCAAAGTCTTTGACAAATGGAAACTGGGGAAAAGAGGGACGACTACGCCACAATAACCTCTCTTGGAGGCTGACAAAAGAGTTAGTCCTATTCTGCAGAGAATTCAATGGTTGTTGAACCCTCTCCGATTGATGTCACCCCAATATCCATTGAACATTTGACACCAATTTCCTTCTCATAACTCCCATCTAAGAAAAAGGCCAGTGCTAGGATTATGACAGAAAGGCCTAGAAGACAAATGACAACAGACTGCTTCACAAACTTCCAGGAGAGAATAATGCTGATGTATTGTAGCGGCCAACGGTAGACTGGCTAAGCGGAACAGCTAACCGGCCTAGCTCTTTGAAATCAATTTTTAGACAAGCCGAAAACCACAGCAGTTTGGTAATTTTTCCATTTAAAGCCTAATACTCGTGTGTTTTCCCAATGTAGCTTTTCTGTTATTCCACCCCATTACTACTTTAGATCTTAATGTATCATAATTCTGATCAAAAGCAAGCAACTTTCTTCTCAGGTAGCTGTCAATGCGACAGTGCAACAGAATACTAGGTAATGAGCATGGCTAAGAATAGGAATCCATTGTATGGCCAAAACACGTCCATCACAATGTGACACTGAGAAAGAAATAATGGGGCCCTGGTACTCAGCAGCTAACAATAATGTGAATTTGGCTTACTTCAATACTTTAATGTTGCTCTGAAGTGCCGATGACTACGCGGCTACAGTGGTAAGTGGCGAGGGAGGGAAGGAGAGATTGGAATGGGGACAGCAAAGAGTCAAGCAGTTATGGAGATGGCTTACAAATTTCCACCAGTCCTGCTCTTCCTGACTCACAAGCAGTGCTGGAAAGGAGCGGACCTGCTCCCCTTAGGTTGCCAGGTTTCCCCAAAGTACAGGGAAATTCACAGATCAGCATAAAAGTTAAATTGGATGTAAAATCCGATATATACAGCCTCATTAAAATATTTAACTGACCCATCCACACCTCCTGAGAGCCGTTTGGTCATCTCCTCCTGGTCTTAGAAATGTAGAAAGGTTTACAGCACAGAAAAGGGCCACGTGGCCTATTGCGTCTGCATCGTTTTTCAAGCCAAATTATGGCTATGTTCATTGTCTAGGGTGTTTGGTAGGTAACACGATTACACAGGTGACTACTAATTAGGACCTGTTGCTGGATCGGGAATACCTCACCTTGAATTTTCATTCTGCCTCTGAGATGTGCTTGTTTTTGAAGGAATTTTCCACTTGATTGTGCTATGTGCAGTGATTCTGGGCAGGCTTCTGGGATTGATCTCTAAACCTCTGTCAAAGTTGCAAATTGGAGGACGGTACGGTGGCGCAGTGGTTAGCACTGCTGCTTCATGTTGCCGAGGACCCCAGCCTCAGGTCACTGTCCGTGTGGAGTTTGCACATTCTCCCAATGTCTGCGTGGATCTCAACCCCATAACCCAAAGATGCGCAGAGTAGGTGAATTGGCCATGCTAAATGGCCCTTATTTGAATATATATATTTTTTTTAAACTGCAAATTGGCAAGTTTGAGTCAGATTGGGTACTGGTTTGAGGTTTTTAACATCCCATGACACAAACTCACCGTTTTTTAGGGGAGTTATAGATCTCCAGACTAATTGCCAGAGAACAATAAGGGGGTTTGAAATAGCCACCTATTTGTGATACTCAATACTCGTGTGTTAAATATGAATAAACACATCACAGAAACATGCTGGAAACATGGTAATATTGCTCTTAAAATGTTAATGGTTTCTCTCTCCAAAGATGCTGTCTGACCTGCTGAGTTTTTCCAACATTTTCTGTTTTTATTTCCGGTTTCTTCCATCCTCAGTATTTTGCTTTGTTATTGTGGTAATATTGAACTCAGCCAGCAGATTATAGGAGGACAATTTAATATGGGTTTAACTCTCCCTTTAAAAAAAAAAAAATTGTTAATCGGAAATGAGCATTACTGCCACGGTCCGCATTTGCACCTCTCGCTGAATTGTCCTGGCAATGGCAGCGGTGAGTCGACTTCTTAAACTGGTGTAGGTAGACCCATAGTACAGTGAGGAAGAGAGCTCAAGAATCATTGACCCAGTGACAGTGAAGGAACGGTGATCATAGTTCCAAGTCACGATGAGGTGTAGTTTGACAGGATGTTTTAAGTTCTGGTGTTCCCATGCGCCTTTTCCAAGTGGTAGAGTTGGAAGATGCTGTTGAAGGAGGCTTGAGAAGTAGCTGAAATGCATCGTATTGATCATAAGAGAGCATAAGAAATAGGAGCAGCCTTTCGAGCACGCTCTTCCATTGAACAAGAGATCATAGCTAATCTTCCTTAACCCCGCCTTCTTGCACTACCCCCATATCCCTTAATAAGAAAATAAAAGTTTAAAAATTGTACTGAGGTTACATGTTTCATATTTAACCACCTTTTAAAACTTGACCCCTGGTACACATGCTGCCTCTCTGTGAGCTGGTGGTGGAGGGTGTAAATGTTGAAGGTGGTGGATGGGTGTCAATCATGCTTTATCATGGATGGTGTTGATCGTTGAGCATTGTTGGAGCTGCACTCATCCAAACAAGAGAGAGTATTTAATCACCCTCCTGATTTGTGCCTTTCAGTTGGTGAATGTTTCCATCAGTTTTCTCACATGACTCCAACGGGGACTCCATAAGGTCTCTCTGGTTACCTGTCTAAATGGTTCAGGCAAATGGTTTATGTTCCACTCCTCTTTATAAAGGCACACACCAAGTTCAATCCTCCCTTTATTTGAAGTTTACATTCATATACTCAGCAGTGGTCACTGGATAATCTTTAGCAGTGGAACTCTTCGTTTATTAACCACTCCCTTATCCATCTTGCTCCTACCTCTTCAGCAAGATGTATTAGCTTAGCATTGGCAACAGATCTAACCAGAGGCCTGACTGATCATTAAAACTCAGCTACTTATTTGCATTGCAGGAAACCGCGATGCCGCTTTTCAGATGGAAACAGAACGATGAGTAACATTCATTGTCACTGGCTAACTCCTGAGCAAATTAATTTGCAATAGCTAAATCCTGCAATTGTTTTCTCCAAGTCACTCTTGGCATTTTTAGTTTTGACCTGATTGCAATGAAATATTCTGGGTGAATTGACTTTAAACAAGGTAGTCTGCACAGGAATCATTCTGGTTGTGGCTAATAGCTATGCTTTTTGCTATACAAGATAACAAATTAGCTACTTCGAGAGAGTTGATGTTTTCATTTCCTTTTTGAGTTACAGATGATGCAGGTACAACAGGAATATGAACAAGCCCATAGCAAAATGGAGACATTACATGGTGCTGTACACTGTGTCTACCCATTTCATTCCCGTTAAACTGCACTGAGGTTGAAGCAAAAAAATAGGTTTGCTGGGAACTAGCTATGCAGTCAGTAAGTGTGCAAACAACCTTTCCTTTAACCCTGTTGCTGTACCTTAATCCATGTAAAACAAATTCAAATCTACTATAAAAGTATCCATTTTGCATACAAATTCCATTTTAATTTTTTGTCTCAACTTGTAAATCATTCAGTATACACAAACCATGAAAAATTTTAATATACCTCCATTTATAACATTGTTTTTTAAAGTCTCTGCCAATTCAAAGGTTTTTTTTCAATTGCAAACAATGTTACCGCAGGGTGCCAAAGCTTTAGGGAAAGCCCTATATAGTCTGGTGTCACGAAAGGTTTGACAAGCTGTGCCAAATGGCTTCTTCAGAACACAAGATTTTAATGAAGTGACTGAGCTCTTTGTGCTGCAACTGAACAGCACAGATGCAAAGGTTTCTGCCAGGAGAAATAAGTGCTGGTTTTGCTGCATGGAATTTCACGCGCACTCATGCCTGCTACATAGACATGCACTTAATCTGTAATTCACAGCACATTCTTCCAACCATCGGCTTCAATACGTCAAAATGTATATTCAACAAATTTGCCAAGTAACGTTTGAAGAAAGTGCCACTGCTTCAGGCACTAAGACTGAAAACTTATACATGTCACTACACAGCTGCCAACATTCCTCCCCCCGCTTCCTAAATTAAATTACATGGATGAAATGCAAGTAGAATTTTAAGAGGTTAAGCATGCCGCACGATTCAGTTATAGAGGGCAGAAGTACTGCAAGACCATAAAAAAATCTTTTAATTGTGTGGTGCAAGTTATGGCAGCTGTGCAACATGCTGGTAAAAAAAGGGGGGGGGGGGGGGAGGGGGGGGGGGAGAGAGATCACAGGGTGCTTCTACACTTTGCACATACCACCATTTTCTTGATGGCACACGAAACAGAAGACAAAGATTTGCCTGCATTTCACATATGATTTCTCACCCACAATTTTTTTCATTTCCGCCCTATAAGTATAGTAAAGAGCACTTTGATTGCGTTTTTCTATTTAATGTTGAGGTTGTGCACTACAAAGTTTATTTTCATCTCTGGCACAAGGCCAGAGGCAAAGGCAGAAGAATAAAACAAATTGCCCGGAGGGTCCAGAAGCTGTGACTAGAAAATGTTTATCCGAGCTACAATATTTGGACCAATATGGAATACTGTACACTCTTCAGTACTAAAATTCAAAATTCACCTCAGATCTGAAAATAGCAAAAGGGCATTTATCACGCAAATCTGGAAAGATAGTTTTCATTAAACTAGAACAGCAAAATCCGAGGGTTGACTTTAAGCTCCAGTAACAACAAGCTTAATTTCAGTAATTGCTTCATGTTTGGAATTGTCCACATATGAAACACGTTTAACAAACATCAGCCCCGCCTTAGGTAATAGGGCTAATAAGTGAAAGGTATACTGTGGATATATCCAAAATAGTATGGGAATATCAAACTATGAGCGTGTGTTAAATAGAAGAGTGGACTGATTGGGAGAAAGAGCTTCAAGTTAAAGCAGAGAAACCTATAAAACTGACAGCAAAGATCACTTGTAGCTAGAAAAGGCAAATGAGGTGCTTAAAATTGACAGGAAGACATGAATAATTTTTAAAAGTTAGGAACGAGGGTAATGCAAACAGAACTTTTCCACCTCTGCAATAACTTACCAGAGAAGGTCACTGAGCAGACAGTATAAATTGATTCAAGTGACAATTCTGAAGGAAAACAGGCTGAATACTGTGATCATTCTATGCAATGCCACGGTGGCATCTTGCGTTTCTATTTTTTTAATGTGACAAATATTGCTACATTATGCATAAAGCTTTGCAGCCACCATCAGCAGAAATGACAAGTGGATGATCCATTTCAGCCTCCTCCTCGGGTCCCCAGGATCACAGATGCCAGTCTTCGGCCAATTTAATTCACTCTGCGTAATATCAAGTCACAGCTAAAGACACAATGTTCACATCCTGGTGAAAGCAATGAAGACTTTGTGGAACTAGCTGTGGCTCTGGCCAAGTGGATCCAGTACTGATACAACACTGGCATCTATCTAATAATGTGGAGTATTGCCTAGGTGTGCCCTGTCCATAAAAAGCAAGACAAATCTAATTTTGTCAACCAGTCTACTCTCAATTATCAGCAAAGTGATCGAACGTGGTGACAGTGTAATCAAGTGACACTTGCTCAGCAATGAATGAAATGAAAATTGCCAACGTCCCCAAGACCATAGGTTGCTCTCCCTTTTTGAGAGCGAGCTGACCAGGGGTGATTTAACCCGAGGGTGACCACACCTCAGGCGCGGTTCAAGGTTGAGAATAATAAATAATAATAATAATAGCTTATTGTCACGAGTAGGCTTCAATGAAGTTACTGTGAAAAGCCCCTAGTCACCACGTTCCGGCGCCTGTTTGGGGAGGCTGGTACGGGAATTGAACCGGCGCTGCTGGCCTTGTTCTGTATTACAAGCCAGCTGTTTAGCCCACTGTGCTAAACCAGCCCGATAATAATAATAGCTTATTGTCACAAGTAGGCTTCAATGAAGTTACTGTGTAAAGCCCCTAGTCGCCACATTCCGGCGCCTGTTCGGGGAGACGGTACAGGAATTGAACCTGCGCTGCTGGCCTTGTTCTGCATTACAAGCCAGCTGTTTAGCCCACTGTGCTAAACCAGCCCCTGGTAGGGTCCTTATGGATAACTTCAGTCTGGGTGGGAATTGAACCTGCGCTGTTGGTGTCTCTCCACATCCTGAGCCAGCTGCCAAACCAACTGAGCGAACTGACCATGACTCAGCAATAACCTGCTCACCAATGCTCAGTTTGCATTGTGCCAGAGCCACTCAGCTCCTGACCTTATTACAGCCGTAGTCCAAATATGATTAAAAGAGCGGAACTCAGAAGTGAAGTGAGAATAATTACCCTTGGTATCCAGTCAGCATTACACAGAGTGCAGCATCAAGAAGCCTTAGAAAAACTGGGGTCAATGAGAATTATGGGGAAATTACTCTTCACTGGTTGGAGTCATACTTAACACAAAGGAAGGTGATTGTGGTGGTCGGAGGCCAATCATTGTGGTGAAAGGACATCACTGCATAACTTCCTCAGGGTAGTGTTCTCAGTCCAACCATCTTCAGCTGTTTCATCAATGATCATTCCGCCATCATATGGCCAGAAGGGGACATTTACTGATGATTGCCTGGTGTCCAGGACCATTTGCAACTCCTCACATGCTGAAATGCTCCATGTCCATATGCAGGAAGACCTAGACAAAATTCAGGCTTGGGACGATAAGTGGCAAACAAAATTCACGCCACTCAATTGCCAAGCAATATCGATCTGTGACGAGAGAGAACTTAGCCATCTCCCCTTGATGTTCGGTGGCATTAACATTGCCACATCTGCTACTATCAACATCCTGGGTCACCCAAGAGCAGAAATCTAACTGGACCAGCTACATAAACATTGCAGTTACAAGAAACTGAACTGGACCAGCCAAATAAATATTGTAGTTACAAGAGCAGATCAGAGGCTAGGAATTCTGCAGTGGGTAACTCACCTCCTTACTCCCCAAAGCCTGTCCACCATCTAAAAGGCGCAATGCAGGCTCAGACTCCACAGGCAGGAAGGGAATGGGTAACCACCATGCAGAGCAAGAGAGCTAGGCAGGCAGTGCAGGAATCTCTTGTGGCCATTCCCCTGCAAAACAGATATACTACCGTTTTGGATACTTTTGAGCGGAATGATCTCTCAGGGGAAAGCAGCAACAGGCAAATTTGTTGCAACACAGTTGTTTCTGTTGCAGAGGGGAGGAGTCAAAAGTGTGGCAATGCAATAGTTATAGGGGATTCAATTGTAAGGGGAGTAGCTAGGCCGCAAACGAGACTCCAGGATGGTATGTTGGCTCCCTGGTCCTAGGGTCAAGGATGTCTCTGAGCCTTTACATTGGAGTTCACCTGTTATGTTCTTTGAAAGTGACAACATTGCAATCAACGTCCTGCGAAAAACTGAAATATTATAATCACTTCTCGGTTTCAAAATTGAATTCTATACGTGGTATAATCCACAATAACAGAACACAAGGACAAGATGGGCTGATAGTCCTTGACTAAAGGTTAAGTAATATTGCATTTAACAGTTTAAATTACATTTAGACTGTGTCTTATGTTATTAATGTAACATCACTTCCTGCATTGGTACCATTCTCATCTGTGAAATTTATACCCCACCTCTGCAGCTCATTTTGAACATCAATATTAATCCAGGGTGTCTTCTCGGTCTGCTGGATGAAAAGTATTGAACAAAATATAGTACGCCACTGTTTCACTTAAGGCTCCAAATGTACTCTATCTCTCAGTGTTAATTTGTGTTAACAGTGTCATATCACTAACTCAAGTTTTCTTTCAGAACTTACTTCAATTTTGTCCGTTTTGGCATCACCCCAATAAAGTTTGTTTTCAACATAGTCCAACGCCAAGCCATTCGGCCAACCCAAAGAGGCGTTTACCAAAATTAATCGGTCAGAGCCATCCAGGTTTGCACGTTCAATCTTTGGGTTTTCGCCCCAATCCGTCCAGTACATATAGCTGTAAAGATATTGATCAAATTAATTCTTGTCTGTGATTTTTATTTAAATAAACTCAAAGCAGCAATACGAATCATTGCTTTCTTTTCAATTATTCTGACTTTTTGTCGACAGATTAATTTCTCAGTAGTTGGCACTTATAAACACCCAACAATTTTACCGCCCGTATACTTTAAAACAATACAGCATGCAAAAAAAACTTATCTTTTTTATTCTGATTTAATATTTAAGTAGAGTTCACACCAAAAAACCCTTGCGCACATACCCAGTCACTGGATTAAGGACAATGGCTCGAGGTTCATCAAGACCTTCGGCTATCAATATTTTTCTAGACGTCCCATTAAGGCGGGTCACTTCAATACGGTCAGTTCCTGTATCAGTCCAATAAAGATTTCGTGCTATCCAATCGACAGCTATACCATCTGGGTGGTTAACTTCTGTGGTCACCAATGTCTGGGCCCCTGAGCCATCCAGAAATGCACGACGAATAGCTCTAACCTCATCATCCGTCCAGTAAATATATCCATCCACTGGATCGTAGTCTATCGCTATTGCATGTCGAATATCATCAAGCTGGAGAATAACATCTGTGAAATCTGGCATGTCTAAGGAGATACGTCGTAAGTCTGTTCTTCTCGCAAGCAGCAAGACCTCTTCAGCACCTATTGTACGGCAGAATAAATATTAGTTCCAGGCCTGCTTCGAAACATAACATATTCCACTCTGCATTTTCACCATTTACACAGTCAAGACCAAATAACATTAACTATGTTATTTGCTCCATTCCAAACAAAAGAGAACAATAACTCCAGACACATTCATCCCTAGGTTCAATGACAATGAGTATAAACAGAGGAATGTGCGTTATAATGGTGCATCTTATAACAGGGATCCCATTAAACACTTCCAATAAAACCATTAAAAAAAAAAGACAAATCTTTATTTTGTTCTTTTTGTTTTAATATTTTGTTTGAATATATATCTATGCTCAAAACTGAATGTCTATTACCTAATTAAATTGATTAAAAAGGACCTGCTAGACCTGTATGAGTATAAAACACTGAAATAACAAATTCATGGAACCACACGCCATCAATTTTGTTGAAAAAGCATTTCATAGCCTTCTGGACTCGACACTTGGGAGTTCAACAATTTCCGATCATCCCCTCTACCCCCAGTGACAGCAGCTGCAAGTGATGATTCTACTATTCCTATCTACACTTCCTGTAAATGGATCTCGTGTTTCCCTACTTGTCCCATGGCCACTCTTCGCCTCACAGAATCATCACGATTGCCATTTAATTACTGATTCCTTCACAGATCCGCCCTTTGGTTCTTCGCCCTAGCCTGTACCTATCCCCTATCTCAGTAGTTGGTTAAAACTGGTCACAGCTCTAACATTTTCAGTTCTGATGAAAAGTCATCAACTCATTGATGAGTTTCTCTAATCACAGATCGTGCCTAACCTGCTGAGTATTTCCAGCATTTTTTAAATTTAAAAATCAATTTTAGCCTATCCAGATAAGTCAGTCAGTCAATATTTACTGTTTGACATAAATATTTGCAGGCAAACAAAGAGAACCAAAATCCTTATTATTTTCATTAATTTAGTTTTGAAAAAGATCACAGAATATGAGATTTCCATATTAAGATATTTAAGATTATTATGCCGAAGTTTATTCAACGGAATGTAATTCCATTACCTTGAGATTAGTTATTTGCTTTTTTTCTGAACCTCCTTTTACAAATGCAGTTCAACTGATAGAGGGTGGGGTTTTCCACCTATCCGCCTTGTGTTTTTCAGCGGCGGAGGCGACCCTCCAGCGGGATCTCCCGGTCATAGCACCCTTTGTCGCCGGGAAACCCGTGCGCCGGAGTGGGACCGGAATTTCCCGCTGGTGTGAACAGCCGGTAAATCCCACCGAAAGTTTTATTTGAGTACATCACTCCACAATAACACCTGATCAAAAGTTACCAAGAATAAATCACCTACATTTTAAAACTGTACGCCAGAATATTTAACAACATGAACATGTTCTCACCTCCATACTCACACCCAGTGCTCTTTCATCATGACAATTATTTATCTCATTGGAAAAAAGATTAAAGTGATTTCTTTTAACCTAATAATTATCCAGTTGAATGTTCTACTGGCTAACTGGAGGCAATAGGATGATTTTGAAGAATTGCAAAACACAAAAACATTCACACAGCACGATTGTAATACAGCATACTTGCTATGCTATGAAGCAGTGATAATTCACCAATGTTTATTACCATTATTTGATTTCAAGGCAACCATTTCTTAATGCCTGCACAAGCGAGTATGCTTTCTCGGTAAAAATGAACAAACGTGCATTTATATAGCGTCTTTCAAGATCTTGGGCCGGCCCAAAATGTTTTATCAGCCAATGAAACATTGCAAAGTAGAAAATGTAATGTTGCAAAGTAGAAAAGTACAACAGCCATCCAGTGTTCAAAAGCGCCACAGCAACGAGAGACATTACCAGATAATTTGTTTTGTGAAAGTGTTTGCCAAGTTATCTAGGGTTTGCCCATTTGAACTACCTTGTTGGCTGAAAATGTATGTGGTTAAAAACATGAAGGACTATTCGCTTGGATAACAGCCAGAAAAAGTATCAATCACTTTAGGACAGTGTGAAGAAATTGAACATCCCCAGCAAAGGCAATGATACACAGTGAAATAGATGGTCACAAAGATAAAGCTACAACCCAATCATGGAGTCCCGATTTGATCAAACCAGGAAAAAGCAGCTCATGTCTACAATCAGAACCCAGAAATCATGTCACAGCTTTAAGCATTCTATAATTGTATATACTTCCATATATGGAATTTGACGTGAAAACATTTATTATGTTTAAGGTGCAGCTAAGGATAAAGAGATGAGTTTTACATAATCTCATGTGAATCTATTCCTGCCGGTTTGACTGAAAAATAACTAGCTGTGCGGGATCAGAAAATTGCAGGCACAGCACAAATGTTTTGTTTTAATCAGACAAGCAAAGGTAAAAGGCTATCAGTCTTAATCTATGGATGCAGGAGGCATTTATAGGGCAGCTTCCAATCGAAGATTAGTAACTGAAAGCTTGCTTTCTATCCAGTCAAAATTGTGTTTATATTGCTGGGTTCCTGACTGACTTGAAATCTAATTGCTCTGCTTAGCAGAGGCATCAGTGCCGGCACGGATAAAAAATTATATAGAACTCTTTCCTGACAGAAGTTTAAATGGAGCGGATGAATAAAGCTCTACTCTGTACTCTAAATATTTAAATTGAGGTGTCACAGGTTTAAAAGGTACCGGACTATTTGACTACAGACATTGCCAAGAATTCAAAATCCTTTTCATTCACAATACATAAAGCGCAGATTTTTTTTCCAAAAAAGAACATTCAAACATTCTCACTGTTAACGGAAGTGAGGTGGTGGGGGAGAAGGCCAAGAGGGGTAGCCGGGGGGAGGGGGAAAAGGGGAAGTGGGTGGGGAAGAAGGGGAAAAGCAGGGGGGTGGGGGTTCTGCGATGTGGCAGGGGAGTGAGAGATGACATGGTCAAGGGCGAAGAAAGGGGTCATCTGGGGTGGGCTAGGTACAGAGTGGAATTAAGGTGCAGGAGTTAAGTGGGGAAGATGACGGACGGTAGAGGGGATTGGATGCGCAAGCCTCCGGTAAGGTTGGTAACGTGGAACGTCTGGGGACTGAATGGGTGGGTTAAAAGGTCACGGGTGTTCGCGCCCCTCAGGAGCTTGAAAGCAGGGGTTGTCTTTTTGCAGGGGACACACCTCTGTGTGAAGGACCAGGTTAGGGTAAGGAAGGGATGGGTCGGGCAGGTTTTTGACTCAGGGTTTGATTTGAAATCAAGGGGTGTGGCGATTTTAATGAGCAAAAAATGGGATTCGTGAGTGCAAAGGAGGTGAGGGATCCAGGAGGGAGATATGTGATTGTGAGTGGGGTATTGGAAGGGGCACCAGTAATGTTGGTAAACGTGTATGCCCCAAATTGGGTTGATGTGGGTTTTATGAGGGGATTGCTGGCAGCAATCCCGGATTTGGCCACGTACCAGTTGATCATGGGAGGAGATTTTAAGTGTGTCCTGGAGCAGAGGGTGGATAGATCGAGCCCCAGGTCGAAGGGTAGGGTACGAATGGCAAGGGAGCTGGGGGGGGGCTTATGGAAAGGATGGGTATGGTGGATCCATTGCGCTTTCAGAACCCAGGGGGAAGGGAGTATTCCTTCTTTTCACACGTCTATAAGGTGTATTTGAGGATTGATTACTTTGTAGTGAGTCAGGAGATTTTGGTTGGGGTGGAGGGGGCAGCGTATGTGGGGATAATTATCTCGGACCATGCACCCCACTGGCTGTATATTCAGTTCAGTACGGGACGAGAGCAGAGGCTGAGGTGGAGGTTTAACTTGGGGTTGTTGGCGGATGGAGGTTTTTGTGATAAGGTGCGGTTCGCGATTAGGGATTATCTGGAGTTCAATCAGAATGGGGAGGTGTCGGCGAGCATTTTTTGGGAAGCACTGAAGGCAGTGGTCCGGGGAGAAATGATCTCATTTACGGTTCGTGCAAATAAGGAAAGGAGGGCGGAACATGACCGTCTAGTGAGCGAGATAGTGGAGGTGGACAGGGAATATTAGAGAGTGCCCATCGTGGAGGGATTGGCGAGGATGAAAAAGTTGCAGGGGCAATTTGACAGGCTGACAACGGGGAGGGCGGTAGGGCAACAGCGTAGGGCAAGATGGGTGCAATACGAGTATGGGAAGAAGGCGAGCCGCATGCTGACGTGCCAGCTGCGGAGGCAGACTGCATCCAGGGAAATATTGAATATCAGGACTGGGGATGTGGTGTCAGAGGCAGGGAAGATAAATGAGGCATTTAGAGAGCATTACCAGGGACTTTATGAGGCAGACCCAGGCGGAGAGAAGGGGGATATGGGGTGGTTTCTGGACAAGCTGGAATTTCCCCAGGTGGAGAAAGCAAAGAGGCAGGTGTTGGAGGAGCCCCTGGGGCTGAGGGAGGTGCTGGATAGTATCAGGGATATGAAGTCGGGGAAGGCCCCTGGACCGGATAGGTACCTGGCAAAATTTTATAAGAACTTTGCGGCGGACCTGGCACCACATCTGTTGGGGGCGTTTAATGAAGCACTGGAGAAGGGGGAGTTGCCGGAGACGATGAAGCAGGCAGTAATCACACTAATCCCAAAAAAAGAGAAGGATCTGGTGGAATGTGGGTCGTATAGACCCATATCACTATTGAACACGGATGTGAAAGTATTGGCTAGGTTGTTGGCAGAGAGGAAGGAGGATTGTGTCCCGGGGTGGTTGCAAAAGATCAAACAGGCTTTGTGAAGGGCAGGCAGCTCGCGAGGAGTATAAGACGGCTGTTGAATGTGGTGATGAATCTGTCGCGAGCTCTGGTACTGGAGGTGGTGGTGTCCATGGACGCAGAGAAAGCATTTGATCGGGTGGAGTGGCGGTACTTGCTCGAAGTTTTGGGAAGGTTTGGGTTTGGGCCGAGATTTGTGGCATGGGTGCGGTTGCTGTATGTGGCACCAAGAGCGAGGGTGAGGACGAATGATATGAGCTCACGAAGCTTTGACTTACACGGGTACGAGGCAGGGATGCCCGGTGTCGCCGTTGTTGTTTGCGTTGGCCATAGAGCCATTGGCGATGGCTCTCAAGGGGATGGCAGTGTGGCAGTGGATAATGAGGGGACAGAGGGAGCATCGGGTGTCGCTCTATGCCGATGGCCTCTTGCTGTGCATTTCGGATCCGTTGGAGAGTATGAGAAGGATTATGGGCCTGTTGGGGAGCTTTGGAGGGTTCTCAGGACACAAACTGAATGTAGGGAAAAGCGAGGTATGCCCGATGAATGAGCTGGCACAGCGGGCTAATTTAGGGGGGGATGCCATTTACGGTAGTGAGGGATAGGTTTAGGTATTTGGGGATTCAGGTAGCGAGGGAATGGGGCTCCATAAGTGGAACTTAACAAAGCTGGTAGAGGAGGCCAGGGAGGATCTTAAGAGATGGGATACGCAGGGTAGGTGGATTGGCCACACTAAATTGCCCCTTAAATTGGAAAAAATGAATTGGGTACAAATAAATTTATTTTAAAAAAAGAAAAGGGGAACTGCTGGGGATGGGGTGCAGAGGAGTGGCGGATGCAAGGATGGAGGATAAAGAAACAAAAATGAAATTCCTTTTATTCAATCTTAGAATTACTGTAATGAGGGATACTGATGTATAAACTAGGCTGCTTTGCTGCCTTCCTGAAGAAATGGAACATTCTGAGCTGAAGATCTGGAAGAGGGCAAATTAATGGCTATTGATAAAAAAAACTTACACAAATTTAAAGTAAAATCTCTGTCCTGGAGCAGAAATTCGAACTTCTAAAATGAATAGTTTGAGCAAGCCCATGTACCACCAACATAAATAATTAATTCTTGCACGATACTTCGGAGTTCAGTCACAACCCACTTCAGAAAGTTAATCAAATATTTACAAGAAAGGAAAACTCAAAA
This sequence comes from Scyliorhinus torazame, assembly GCF_047496885.1. Classification (NCBI taxonomy): domain Eukaryota; kingdom Metazoa; phylum Chordata; class Chondrichthyes; order Carcharhiniformes; family Scyliorhinidae; genus Scyliorhinus; species Scyliorhinus torazame. The sequence goes on from NC_092716.1 coordinate 229,341,352, forward strand.
CCCATCTGTGAGCCCTCCTGAACGAACTGACAAGCTTTTGTTTTTAATTCTTTCATTCTCCAATAGACCCCAAGCAGGAAGGTGAATGCATTTCTGTGTCGTGGCCTGGTTACAAAATCTAAAAGTTCAGATTTCAGTCCTGCATCAATTTTAAACTGAATTCGATTGCAAGGTTATACCACCTACACAGGTCAACGACAACGTGCATTTATTTATAATGTCTGTAGAAAAATGGCCAAGGTGCTTCAAACAGAGACTTCAATCTTTAAATGAGTTAGAACATTGAACAATTTGAAATTGCCGAAGGAAAAGAAAGAGTCACTGGGACAGCAGAAAAGTATTATTCCAAATGCTGTGAAAGATAACATTCAAGGAAATAAGAAATCCTTCCCATGTTTTTCGTGTATGGAACGATCTGCCTGGACTGGACGCAGAGCAATACTTTTCACTGTACCTCGGTACATGTGACACTAAATTGAAATCTACAATTCCTAATATTTTGAGAGTGGCACTGCTATTTTATTTGATTGCTTTTATGAGTAAATTTTACATGATAGACTGGAGACCACGATGTAAATCAATACAAGCTGCCAACTTCACTTTAATTAGTTTTGAAATGCAGCTTGTAAACATCATTTAAATGGTTATTGATTGAGGCTGCATTATTAATTGTCATTCATCAGTGCTGAAATGCTAGTTGAATTAAATTTGCAAAGTTTCAGTCAGGAGTGACAAGAAAAATGGTAGAACATCCCACAAGTTGACAAAGATTCTTTTTCATCCTCCTCTGCATCACTTCACATTTGACAGGTGACTGGGCTGTTTATAATATAGTAACAAATGTGCCAATTTATCAACCTAATGCAAACAAATGTAATGCTCAGTCTCCGTTCCCCCAAGCCCTGCCAGAGCTCTTTGCTATTCCTGCCCTGTTTGTCTATCTGCTAATCAGATTAGTACAATGTGTCATTGTTTCATCCAGATTCTCAAGTCAATGCCGCTGGGAACTCTTGTCCTTTCCACTCACTAACTGTGCAATAAAACAGGCCGTGAACAACGTGGCTTCAGAGCTATTCTTCCTGTCTTTTAAATGCAGGAAGGAACGTCAACATTGTAATACTTGCTGCCTGAATGGAACTAATTTACAGCATTCATATAGTGCTGTGCTTGGACCTGATGTGATGCGTGTGTTGAGAAAGGGTTGTTTATTTTACAATCTGGCCTTAGTTTTAACTTACAACTAATGTGCCAGGAAGCTGTTAAGGTTACAGAGTGAATGCACGATGTTGGCACATTTCATTAGGCAGGCTAAATATTTCAAGACTGGATGCATCAATGAGTTTGAGTCTCAACAACCGCCATTTATTATAATGAATGCTAGTTTTTAAACAATGTTGATCTTTTGTTGGGATATTTAACACGCAAATAGAAAAAACATGCAACATTTTGAACTTACCACAAAGGCATAAGAACTATTGTTGTTACCACAAGATTTTTAAATACATAAAGGAAGGGGAGGACAACATTTCTCAAAAGTATATTTTTCACTTTGTTTTTTTGTAACTCAAATACACTGCCTGGAACACTGGAAGTTGAACTATTATTATATTTTCTCCAAAGCTGGTTTGCAACTAATTGTATAAATATAGGACTAGCTTAGGGTGATTCTTCGACATTCTTTGTGGGAAGGTGCTTGATCTCACTTTATATGTTCCCATGACTACATAATAGGTGGATTTCCAGCACGTTAATTGTCGTGCCCATACAAAAATAACTCACTGGAACCAAATTAAACCTATGTGACAATTCTCCATAGAGTTGAATCTATTCAGTTACGGAGTCATAAAGCTAGATGTTCATTACCAAGGTGAGTAGATAAAGTTGGGAAATTTCCTGACTTGGTAGGCCCGCCTTGGTAGAAAGTGTGCAGTCAGGCCAAATTTCACTCCTGGGGAGTGGGTGAAGAATGGAGTCAGGCCCTGGAAAAAGACCAGAGGTGACCATAGACGGGGCAAAGTGCCAAGGCAAGCTATTTAAAAGACCTGACTCAATTCTCCAAGACGTGTGGCAGAATTATCCCATGGTCCTGTCGGCAGGCACAATGGCAGAGAATTCTGCTGGTGTTCAATAATCTATTTTACACAAACTCGAATTTCCTGCGGGACCTTCTGCAGGTGCCCGCCTTGCAGGGTCACGGAACGAGCTGGAGGCTGATGTGAAGCTCATTTGCATTCCACTAACAGGATGTAGATGGAAGGCCCAACCAGGATTTTCCACCCAAGCCCGATTCTTATCTGCACCTTTGTCAACAAACTCACTCACATAATCTTAATTGAGACTGGTCTGGGCCATTAACAAAAGAGATCACACACAAAAGGAGAGATTATAACATCATAAAGCTGTGGATCATCTCCACACCTGTATCAACAAATCCATTCACAGCCTGCAGTCCCAGACTCTCATTAAAATGATTATAGAATTACCGTATCTATACAGTGCAGAAGGAGGCTATACGGCTCATCAAGTCTCCACCGACCCTTCGAAGGAGCACCCTACCAAGGCCCAATCCCCTGCCCTAACCCCGCAACCCCACCGAACCTTCAGACACTTTAGCATGGCCAATTCACCTAACCTGCACATCTTTGGACTGTGGGAGGAAACCGGTGCACTTGGCGGAAACTCACGCAGACACGGGGAGAATATATAAACTCCACACAGCCACCTGAGGTTGGAATTGAACCCGGGTCCCTGGCACTGTGAGGCAGCAGTGCTAACCACTGTGCCACCTTGCTGTGAGTTCGTTGGCACGAGTGCAGAAAAGCTTTTTTTTCCTGTGACCTCTTTGGTAAATGGCTCAATGGTTACATTCACAAGATAAAAAGGTGTCTACTCATTACTTCTTCCACTCTTACTCCTTCCATTCCACTACTTGCAACTAATCATTCTGCCATTATGGTCATATTAGCTGGAAATCTATCTCCAGTTCCTTCTACTTTCCACCCCCCCTCCTCTTCAAACCTCTTCCCTTTGCCAGTTGTTCAGTGAAACATCTCTCCCACCATTCTTGACTTTCACCTTATCCAAGTACTCAGAGGGGCACATATAGTTAGGTGAATATGTGCAAGATTATTCACCCTACTTATAACTCCAAAACAGAAACATGATATTTCTTTGTCCTCAAACTTGAAAATTGTTAAGGTTACAACATTGTTTCTATTTCTAAACTCTTAGATACACAAAACAAAAATAAAATTACCATTCCAGAAAACCTTGCCATAAACTTTATTATTAATAATGCTAACTTTTAAGATGAGATTTAATATAAAAAATTTCTAATCAACTCTCATACTGAAACACAGGAACGGGCGGCTTTAAAAAAGGACCATGGCAATCACCACATGCATGCCAGCTTGGCAATATGATTCACGAATTCCACATGTAAACTGGAGTGCATTTTCAGTCAAAATGTATTGCACTACCATATGAATGGAATCCCGCTTGAACAGGTTTGTAGAAATTATCAAAACATGAAAAATCCATATTTTATAACCAAAATAAAGTTAGAATACACCTGAAAATAAAACAATATAAACACAATAAATCTTTGATGAATTGTTAAACTATATTTGTTAATGCATTAATATTTTGAAGTTAAATTTTTGTATTGCAAATATATCAAACAAGAAAAGAGTGGAAAAATAAATTATATAACTAGAGGGAAAGTACAGAGGGGGTATTGGAGGCTGAAAAAACATGAAGACTAAAATACAGGCATGAAAAATCTAACTGCAAGCAATCTCTATTTGAGATTGGAGAAATTATTTTATGGAAGTTGTGCTTTGTTTTTAGAATCTTCACAAAAACAAAATTGGTTGAAATTGCTAGTTTTATTAAAATGATGTGCTCAATAGCTGCTAATGAAAAACGGCACTTTTCCCTTTTTAGAAATTAGGTCCTATGTTGAAAACTTTAGCGAGGAAGGTCTCAGGAGTTTGAAAGCAATTAAACCAAAAATGAGTCTTAGAGGAAGGCTAATTCCATACAAGCATAATTCAACCCAGTGAAAATATGCTCACTACTTTTCACCTGAATTGCAAAAATAAGTTGGCCTTAACAATAGGATTTCTTACCTTCTTTACAAATCATTCCATCTTTTTCTAGCTGGACACCAGTTGGACAGGCACATCTGAAGAATGGTTCTTTTGGGGAAAGTAGGCATAAGTGAGAACATCCTCCATTACTTTCATCACATGGGATGCGAACTGCATAGGATGGGGGGGAGAAAAGGCAAAAAAGTGAATATCCTTTCCAGTATTGGAATGAAATTCAACAAACTACCTTAACAAACAGGTTCAGCCGAATCACGCGAACGGTAGCTCCCGCCGGGATCGGTGTTTCGGGCCGCTAAAAGGAGCGGCGGCGGCAATTAGCAGGAGGGACCGGCGTTGGAACAGACGTTAGACTCAAAGACCAGAGGAGTGGCTATTTTGGTGAGTAAACGAGTGGCGTTTGAGGCGGGGAGCATCGTGGCAGATAAGGGGGGTAGGTATATAATGGTGAGTGGCAAGCTGCAGGAGGCCCGGGTGGTGTTAGTGAATGTATATGCCCCGAACTGGGACGATGCGGACTTTATGAGGCACGTGTTGGGTAGGATCCCAGACTTTGCGATAAGTCACCTGATTATGGGAGGGGACTTTAATACGGTCTTGGATCCGAGCTTGGATCGTTCCAAGTCCAGAACGGGAAAGAGGCCGGCGGCGGCCAGGGCCTTATGGGACTTCATGGGCCAGATTTCGGGGGGGGGGGGGGGGGCCTGGAGGTTGACGCGGCCAAGGACGAAGGAGTTTTCCTTTTTCTCCCATGTCCATAAAGTCTAATCGCGAATAGACTTCTTTGTGTTGAGTAGGGCATTAATCCCGAGGGTGGAGGGGGTAGAATACTCGGCCATTGCGGTCTCGGACCATGCCCCGCAGTGGGTGGACCTGCGACTGGGGGCGGAAAGGGGTCTGTGCCCTCTCTGGCGACTGGATGTGGGGCTGCTGGAGGATGAAGAGGTGTGCGGGCGGATAAGGAGGAGTATTGAGAATTATGTGGGAGCGAATGACACAGGAGAGGTGACGGTGGCAGTGATTTGGGAGGCTCTGAAGGCGGTCATTAGGGGAAAGTTAATCTCCATTAGGTCCCACAGAGAGAAGGAGAGGGTGAAGAGGGAGAGACTGGTGGGAGAGATACTCAGGGTAGATAGGAGGTATGCGGAGGCTTCAGAGGGGGGTGGGGGGGCTGTTGAATGAGCACCGGAAATTACAGGTGGAGTTTTACTTGCTGTCCATGGGGAAGGCGGAGGCGCAGCTGAGGAAAGCGAAGGGGGCAGTTTATGAGTATGGGGAGAAGGCGAGTAGGAGGCTGGCGCACCAGCTGCGCAGGAGGGAGGCGGCCAGAGAGATTGGGGGAGTGCGGGACAGGGAAGGCAACATGGTGCTGAGCCCAGAGAGGGTCAATTAAGTCTTCAGGGAGTTCTATGGAAGATTATACGAGTCGGAACCCCCCGGGGAGGGGGATGGGATGAGACGGTTCATGGACCGGTTGAGGTTCCCAAGGGTGGAAGCAGAGTGGGTGCAGGGACTGGGGGCTCCGATTGGGTTGGAGGAGGTAGTCAGGGGGCTGGCAGGAATGCAGACGGGCAAGGCCCCGGGCCCGGGCGGCTTCCCCGCAGAATGTTATAAGAAGTTCTCGGAGCTGTTGAGAACCTTCAATGAGGCAAAGGAGAAAGGGATCCTCCCTCTGACAATGTCGCAGGCATTGATCTCGCTTATCCTGAAGAAGGAGAAGGATCCGCTTCAGTGTGGGTCCTACAGGCCGACATCGCTCCTGAACGTGGATGCCAAGCTGTTGGCAAAAATCCTGGCCACCAGAATAGAGGACTATGTCCTGGGAGTGATTGGGGAGGACCAGATGGGGTTTGTTAAGGGCAGGCAGCTGAACGCGAATGTGAGGAGGCTCCTGAATATTACCATGATGCCCTCGGAGGGTGGCGGCTGCGATGGACGCGGAGAAGGCCTTTGACAGGGTGAAGTGGGAGTATCTGTGGGAGGCGCTAGGCAGGTTTGGATTTGGGGAGGGATTTATAGGGTGGGTCAAGCTGCTGTATCAGGCCCCTGTAGCGAGTGTGTCCACAAACCGGCTACGGTCGGAATATTTCGGGCTGCATCGGGGGACGAGACAGGGGTGCCCCCTGTCCCCGTTGCTGTTTGCCCTGGCAATTGAGCCATTGCACTCAGGACTTCGGGGGATTGGAGGGGGCTGGTGCGCGGAGGGGAGGAGCACCGGGTCTCCCTCTACGCGGATGACCTGCTGTTGTATATTTCGGACCCATTTGAGGGGATGGGGGAGGTCATGCGGATCCTGGGGGACTTCAGGAGGTTTTCGGGGTATAAGTTGAACGTGGGGAAGAGTGAGCTGTTCGTGGTCCATGGAAGGGGCCAGGAGGAGGGACTGAGGGAGCTCCCGCTCAGGATAGTGGAGAGGAGCTTTCGGTACTTGGGGATACAAGTGGCCAGGAACTGGGATGCCCTCCACAGGCTCAACTTAACCTGGCTAGTGGAGCAGATGGAGGGAGAGTTTAAAAGGTGGGATATGCTCCCACTTCCCTTGGCGGAACGGGTGCAGACTGTGAAGATGACGGTTCTCCCCAGGTTACTCTTCGTATTTCAGTACCTCCCCATTTTCATCCCCAAGTCCTTCTTTAAGCAGGTGATTGCTGGGCGGCCAATGTGGCCATGATCAGGAAATGGATGATGGAGGAGGGTGCGGCGTGGGGGCGGTTGGAGGTGGCGTCGTGTAGAGGCACCAGTCTAGGGGCACTTGTTACCGCTCTGCTGCCGTTCTCACCAGCGCGTTACACCACTAGTCCGGTGGTGACGGCGGCACTGAGGATCTGGGGCAGTGGAGGAGACACCGGGGACAGGAGGGGGCCTCGGTGTGGACCCCGATACGGAATAACCACAGATTTGCTCCGGGTAGGTTGGATGGGGGATACCAAGGCTGGTATAGGGCAGCTATTAGGAGGATGGGGGACCTGTTTATAGATGGGACTTTCCCTAGCAAGCAGGCACTGGAGGAGAAGTTCGGCCTACCCCCGGGGAATGCGTTCAGGTACCTCCAGGTTCAGGACTTTCTTAGAAAACAGGTGGGGACATTTCCGCTGCTGCTCCCGCGTAGGATCCAGGACAGGGTGGTGCCTGGCATCTGGGTAGGGGAGGGGAAGGTGTCGGACATTTATCAGGAACTGCAGGAGGTGGAGGAAGCCTCAGTGGAGGAGTTGAAGGGCAAGTGGGAGGAGGAGCTGGGTGAGGAGCTGGATGAGGGCCTGTGGGCCGATGCCCTGGGCAGGGTGAACTCCTCCTCATCATGTGCCAGGCTCAGTTTAATTCAGTTTAAGGTGGTGCATCAGGCGCATATAACGGCGGCAAGAATGAGTAAGTTTTTTGGGGTGGAGGACAGGTGCCCGAGATGTGCAGGGAGTCCGGCGAACCATGCCCATATGTTTTGGGCATGCCCGGCGCTTAAAGAATTCTGGCAGGGAGACTTCCGGGTGCGGCGATGACCAGCTGAGTCGCACGTTTCGGCAGCTCCCGGTGGAACGGACTTTTGGGCTCTTAATAAGAGCCCCAACGGCAATTTTAACGGCTAAAAGTACTGTGCGGTGAACCAGAAGGGAATCCCCCCTGGATACGGATGAAAAAAGGAGAGGAAGGTGGCCGGATTGCGGTGGATCCTTTAGAGCAGTGGCAAGGAAGGCAAGCAAAAACCAAGATGGCGTCGGAAGGTGGCAGTTTAATATGGGGCCCTGAACAACACGAGTTTTTGAAACGCTGCGTGGAAAAACTCAAAAAGGAAATGAAGAAGGAGCTGTTGGCCCCGATATTACAGGCGATCGAAGGGCTAAAGGAGGAGCAAAAGATCCAAGAGCGAGAGCTGGGGTCGTGAAGGCAAAGGCTGCCGAGAATGAGGACGACATACAGGGCCTGGTGGTGAAGACGGAGATGCACGAGGCACACCATAAACGATGTGTGGAAAGGCTGGAGGCGCTGGAGAACAACGCGAGGAGGAACAACCTAAGGATTCTTGGTCTTCCTGAAGGTGCGGAGGGAGCGGACGTCGGGGCATATGTGAGCACGATGCTGCACTCGTTAATGGGAGCGGAGGTCCCGGCGGGTCCGCTGGAGGTGGAGGGAGCATACCGAGTGATGGCGCGAGGACCGAGAGCAGGAGAAATTCCTAGAGCCAGAGTGGTGAGATTCCTCCGTTTTAAGGACAAAGAGATGGTCCTTAGATGGGCAAAGAAAACTCGGAGCAGTAAGTGGGAGAACGCGGTGATCCGCGTATGCCAAGACTGGAGTGCGGAGGTGGCGAGAAGGAGGGCGAGCTTTAATCGGGCCAAGGCGGTGCTTCACAAAAAGATGATAAAATTCGGAATGCTGCAACCGGCAAGACTGTGGGTCACATATCAAGGGAGGCACCACTACTTTGAGACGGCGGATGAGGCGTGGATTTTTATTGTGGAAGAAAAATTGGAATGAGCGGGTTTTTAAAAAAAAAAAAAGAACGTTTGAAACAAAGTGGTGGGGCGAGTATGGGGGGGCGAAGAGGGGGTAAAAAGGGGGGAAAGAGGAGTTTTATGTTATTAATCCTGCGATGTGGTAACTTTTCTCTCTTCCACAGGAGGTGGAGGAGATGGGGCGTTGACCATTGGGGGCGGGGCCAAGGGGGAAGCGCGGGCTCGGTTCCCGCGCTATGATAATCATGGCGGGACTAGGGAAGCAGGAAGGAGAAGCAACATGGGGGGTGTAACTACGCTAGTGGGGGATCTAGCGGGGGGGGGGGGGGGAACTATTGGGCTGCTGCTGCTGGGGAGAGGGGGGAGCTGCGTGGGAACCGGGTGAGGAGCTGGAAAAAGGGGATGGCTAATCGACAAGGGGGGGGGGGGGTGGGGGAGGTAAAAAGCCCCCAACCCGGCTGACCACGTTGAACGTGAGGGGGCTGAACGGGCCGATAAAGAGGGCACGGGTACTCGCACACCTTAAGAAACTTAAGGCAGACGTGGTTATGTTACAGGAAACGCACTAGAAACTGATAGACCAGGTGAGACTACGCAAAGGTTGGGTGGGGCAGGTGTTCCATTCGGGGCTAGATGCGAAAAACAGGGGGGTGGCTATATTAGTGGGGAAACGGGTAATGTTTGAGGCAAAGACTATAGTGGCGGATAGCGGGGGCAGATACGTGATGGTGAGTGGCAAACTACAGGGGGAGATAGTGGTTTTGGTAAACGTATATGCCCCGAACTGGGATGATGCCAATTATATGAGGCGTATGCTAGGACGCATCCCGGGCCTAGAGGTGGGAAAGTTGGTAATGGGGGGAGATTTCAATACGGTGTTGGAACCAGGGCTGGACAGGTCGAGGTCCAGGACTGGAAGGAGGCCGGCAGCAGCCAAGGTGCTTAAAGATTTTATGGAGCAGATGGGAGGAATAGACTATTCGCGAATAGACTTTTTTGTTTTGGGAAGGGCGTTGATCCCGATGGCGAGGGGAACGGAGTATACGGCTATAGCCATTTCGGATCACGCTCCACATTGGGTGGACTTGGAGATAGGGGAGGAAACAGAAGGGCGCCCACCCTGGAGAATCGACATGGGACTAATGGCAGATGAGGGGGGTTGTCTAAGGGTGAGGGGGTGCATTGAAAAGTACTTGGAACTCAATGATAATGGGGAGGTCCAGGTGGGAGTGGTCTGGGAGGCGCTGAAGGCGGTGGTTAGAGGGGAGCTGATATCAATAAGGGCACATAAAGGAAAGCAGGAGAGTAGGGAATGGGAGTGGTTGCTGCAAGAACTTCTGAGGGTGGACAGGCAATATGCGGAGGCACCGGAGGAGGGACTGTACAGGGAAAGGCAAAGGCTACACGTAGAATTTGACCTGCTGACAACGGGTACTGCAGAGGCACAGTGGAGGAAGGCACAGGGTGTACAGTACGAATATGGGGAGAAGGCGAGCAGGTTGCTGGCCCACCAATTGAGGAAAAGGGGAGCAGCGAGGGAAATAGGGGGAGTGAGGGATGAGGAAGGAGAGATGGAGCGGGGAGCGGAGAGAGTGAATGGAGTGTTCAAGGCATTTTATAAAAAATTATACGAAGCTCAACCCCCGGATGGGAGGGAGAGAATGATGGGCTTTCTGGACCGGCTGGAATTTCCCAAGGTGGAGGAGCAGGAAAGGGTGGGACTGGGAGCACAGATTGAAATAGAGGAAGTAGTGAAAGGAATTAGGAGCATGCAGGCGGGGAAGGCTCCGGGACCGGATGGATTCCCAGTTGAATTTTACAGGAAATATGTGGACTTGCTCGCCCCGCTACTGATGAGGACCTTTAATGAGGCAAAGGAAAGGGGACAGCTGCCCCGACTATGTCTGAGGCAACGATATCGCTTCTCCTAAAGAAGGAAAAGGACCCGCTGCAATGCGGGTCCTATAGACCTATTTCCCTCCTAAATGTAGACGCTAAGATTCTGGCCAAGGTAATGGCAATGAGGATAGAGGATTGTGTCCCGAGGGTGGTCCATGAGGACCAAACTGGGTTTGTGAAGGGGAGACAGCTGAATACGAATATACGGAGGCTGCTAGGGGTAATGATGATGCCCCCACCAGAGGGGGAAGCGGAGATAGTGGTGGCGATGGATGCCAAGAAAGCATTTGATAGAGTGGAGTGGGATGAGGAGATTTGGTTTTGGAGATGAATAAGTTGGATGGGTGCAGCTGTTGTATAGGGCCCCAGTGGCGAGTGTGGTCACGAATGGACGGGGATCTGCATACTTTCGGCTCCATAGAGGGACAAGGCAGGGATGCCCTCTGTCCCCATTATTGTTTGCACTGGCGATTGAGCCCCTGGCAATAGCATTGAGGGGTTCCAAGAAGTGGAGGGGATTACTCAGGGGAGGAGAAGAACACCGGGTATCTCTGTATGCGGATGATTTGTTGTTATATGTAGCGGACCTGGCGGAGGGGATGCCAGAGATAATGCGGACACTTCGGGAGTTTGGAGAATTCTCAGGATATAAACTGAACGTGGGAAAAAGTGAGTTGTTGGTGGTGCATCCAGGGGAGCAGAGCAGAGAAATAGAGGACTTTCCGCTGAGGAAGGTAACAAGGGACTTTCGTTACTTGGGGATCCAGATAGCCAAGAATTGGGGTACATTGCATAGGTTAAATTTAACGCGTTTGGTGGAACAAATGGAGGAGGACTTCAAGAGATGGGACATGGTATCCCTGTCACTGGCAGGGAGGGTGCAGGCAGTTAAAATGGTAGTCCTCCCGAGATTCCTCTTTGTGTTTCAGTGCCTCCCGGTGGTGATCACGAAGGCTTTTTTCAAAAGGATCGAAAAGAGTATCATGAGTTTTGTGTGGGCCGGGAAGACCCCGAGAGTGAGGAAGGGATTCTTACAGCGTAGTAGGGATAGGGGGGGGCTGGCACTACCGAGCCTAAGTGAGTACTACTGGGCCGCCAATATCTCAATGGTGAGTAAGTGGATGGGAGAAGAGGAGGGAGCGGCGTGGAAGAGATTGGAGAGGGCGTCCTGTAGGGGGACTAGCCTACAAGCTATGGTGACGGCCCCATTGCCGTTCTCACCGAAGAAATACACCACAAGCCCGGTGGTGGTGGCGACTTTGAAAATTTGGGGACAGTGGAGACGGCATAGGGGAAAGACGGGAGCCTTCGTGGGGTCCCCGATAAGAAATAACCATAGGTTTGCCCCGGGGAGAATGGATGGGGGATTTGGAATATGGCAAAGAGCAGGAGTAACGCAACTGAAAGATCTGTTTGTGGATGGGAAGTTCGCAAGTCTGGGAGCGCTGACCGAGAAATATGGGTTGCCCCAAGGGAATGCATTCCGGTATATGCAACTGAGGGCTTTTGCGAGGCAACAGGTGAGGGAATTCCCGCAGCTCCCGACGAAAGAGGTGCAGGACAGAGTGATCTCAAAGACATGGGTGGGGGACGGTAAGGTGTCAGACATATATAGGGAAATGAGGGACGAGGGGGAGATTATGGTAGATGAGCTGAAAGGGAAATGGGAAGAAGAGCTGGGGGAGGAGATTGAGGAGGGGCTGTGGGCGGGTGCCCTAAGTAGGGTAAACTCATCGTCCTTGTGTGCCAGGCTAAGCCTGATTCAATTTAAGGTGTTACACAGGGCGCATATGACTGGAGCACGGCTCAGTAAATTTTTTTGGGTAGAGGATAGGTGTGCGAGATGCTCGAGAAGCCCAGCGAATCACACCCACGTGTTCTGGTCATGTCCGGCACTACAGGGGTTCTGGGTGGGGGTGACAAAGGTGCTTTCGAAAGTAGTGGGGGTCGGCTATATTTGGGGTTGCACAAGAGCCGGGAGTACAGGAGGCGAGAGAGACCGATGTTTTGGCCTTTGCGTCCCTAGTAGCCCGGCGCAGGATACTGTTGATGTGGAAGGAAGCCAAGCCCCCGGGTGTGGAGACCTGGATAAATGACATGGCAGGGTTTATAAAGCTGGAACGGATTAAGTTCGTCCTAAGGGGATCGGCTCAAGGGTTCACCAGGCGGTGGCAACCGTTCGTCGAATACCTCACAGAAAGATAGAGGGAATGGAAAAGAAGAAAGCAGCAGCAGTAGCCCGGGGGGGGGCAGAAGGACTCTCAGGGTTGTTAATATATATGTATAATATGTATAGGTCGTTGCTATAAATAATTGTATATTGGACTGTTAAATCATATTTTTGGAGAGTGTTTATCTGAGACAAGGCAGTTGCCATATTTTTGGAGAGTGTTTATCTGAGACAAGGCAGTTGCCATTTAGTTTTAGTTTTGTTATATATTATCTATTTTTTGTTTATAAAACAGGTCATTGTTATTTATACGGTTATATTATTGTGCAAAGGATACACAATGTACTGTGATGGTTGACCAAAAATTTTCAATAAAATATTTTTTTTAAAAAAAGAATTCTGGCAGGGGTTTACGAGGGTGATGTCCAGGATTTTGGACACTCAGGTGAAGGCGAGTCCAACAGTAGCGATATTTGGGGTGTCGGAGGATCCGGGTGTGCAGGAAGCAAAAGTGGCCGAGGTACTGGCCTTTGCCTCCCTGGTAGCCCGGAGACGGATCTTGCTAATGTGGAGGGACTCGAAACCCCCCATTAGTAATGGTATTTTAATAGTGACACTTCATTCAAGAAACATGTTCACAGCCCAAAGGCTTATTTGCTGTGTAACTAACAGAAAAAAAAAATCATACATAAACAAAATTATCAAATTAAAAACATGGAAACATCTCACAATCATGCAGTAACAGAGAAAGACAAATGAAGAGCGCATCTCCTCCATGCCGTATTAACTCAACTTTATTACAATTGCGCAGTTCTTCACTGAGGCACTGTAACTACAAAGATGAACAAATAAATCTTTTTATTAAGAGCTCCCATCTCACTGAGGAGACTTCAAGCCACTGCATATTCGACATGTGCTCCGAAAACTCTGCTCACATTTTGGCAGCACATACGGGGAAAACAAAAGCCCAATCTCCCTCTCAATATTAACATATCCATTAAAACATTTCCAGCTCTGGATTTGCATCTTCGCTAAAAATCTAATTAATTCTTCCATGGGGCATACCTATCTGCTTACCGTGTTTTGTTGAAATCCATCCATTTGTTTTTGAGGTATATTGTTTATAAACAGACTAAACAGACAAACAAACTGAAAAGTAGAACAAAATATTACCTTCTCACACCTGCAGTGGCGGTGATAACAGGCCAATACTGATCTTCCAGAACACAAATATAATAGGCTTATATAGAGACATTTTCTCTTTGTTGTAAAATACATCTTTGCCTACACTCAAACTGTAGTCTGATTTTCTATGGCATTATTCCTAACTTTCCTAATTAAGATTCAAATACCCTTGGAACAGGAAGGCTGGAAGTGACTCATGAAACTGAAAATTGCAAGGCTGGTGTGATGAAAGAGATCAATTTGATGTGGCATGACAAAGAACAATTTTATTTCATTGCCCAGTTACTTTCTCAATTGTGAATTTGGATTGTGTTGATAAAGACTTGCTCATTTCAGAGTAAATATTTTATTCAATAAAATTGGGAGAGGCTACCCAATGTACACAACTTTGTAAGGGATATGAGGATTTCACCTCATCACAACAGAACCTACTTTTTGAAGAGAACTGAAATTGATCCTTAAAAGAACCATGCCCATATGATCTCCATGAGGAGATGCTGGTTTTCTCCTTTAATTAACACTACATTAGTGAATCATGAGTATGTATGGTTCCTGAGAATTAGTTTTCATTGACAGGTCATTAATTATCAAGAGCATTCTCCGGTTATTTCACTAAAAGGGGAATTTGAAATTCACCACCAAAGTGTAATGCTGCACAATGCAAGGGGATTTTTTGGGGTTGATCTGCCTAGGTTTTCACTTAAAGCATGAATCTTGGCACGGTTCGTGTTTCCAATTAGCTTTCTGCACTGGGTGTCATACAAACAATTTGATACTGGAATGGGAATGGTTGAAGGAGGTTGGAAATGGGAACATGAAGCAGAGAAAAGCTTCAACGACTTACTGATTACTGTACTCGACCCCCATAGTTGTTTAAAATTATTCGTTTGAAATATTAAAGCCAGCATTCTTCCAAAAGATTACAACTTTTGCTTTTTTTTTCAGTTCAACAGAAAATCAATCAATCTTGATCGCATTGAATGGTTAAATTGGCTGGCGAGGGGATATAATAATAATAATAACCTTTATGGTCACAAGTAGGCGTACATTAACACTGCAATGAAGTAACTGTGAAAAGCCCCTAGTCACCACACCCCAGCGCCTGCTCGGCTACACAGAGGGAGAATTCAGAATGTCCAAATGACCTAACAGCGCGTCTTTCAGGACTTGTGGGAGGAAACCCACGCAGACATAGGGAGAACGTGCAGACTCCGCACAGGCAGTGAACCAAGCCGGGAATCGAACCGGGGACCCTGGAGCTGTATTTAAAATAATTCAGTTTCTGAACAATTCTGAACTAGGTTACATATCTTAACTTAGGAATGTTTCACTACTAATGTTCCGTTGTGATGACTGAAATAGTGCATGAGAAAGGGATGAAGTTTTCAAGCTCAGATGCGTACAATTTAGATTATAATTGTGTTTCATTTCCATCTCAGCTGTAGAAGAAAGTAGAGACTGACTGTTTTAGCAACTAAGAATTTAAATTTACAATGAGGTAATAATTCAATTCAAGGCCACTCACTGTTCTGGTTTATAACCAACTTTTGTGCATCTATTAAATCTGAACTGCAATACAAGTACAGTAAATGCCATTTTGGCTTGGCCTGAAACAGGCAAATCAGGGTTCTACACTGCTTGTAGAACCAGAACAGAATTAATATACGACCAAGCAGAGTGTGCATCATGTACACTCTACTTAATTTTACCAGGTAATGAACGCCTTAGTGAAACATCTGTTCAAAACAGGCCCAGATTGTTTTTCATTTTTACTTCTATGCCTCTCCTGGTTCACAGAAATCTTCAGCCCGAGGGTGAGAAGGGTGTTCCTGGAGCGGGGTAGAGATAGGGGGGACTGGCACTGCCCAACCTCTGTGGGTACTACTGCGCCGCCAATGCGACAATGGTGCGCAAGTGGGTGATGGAGGGGGAGGGGGCTGCATGGAAGAGGCTGGAGACGGCGTCTTGTGTGGGTACGAGTCTGGGGGAGCTGGCAAAGGCGCCGCTGCTGCTCCCTCCAAGGAGGTATACCATGAGCCTGGTGGTGGCGGCTGCCCTCAAAATATGGGAGCAGTGGAGACAGCACAGGGGGGCAAGTTGGGGCCTCGGCGTGGACCCCAATACGGGGGAACCACCGGTTCTCCCTAGGAAGAACAGGTGGAGGGTTTTCGGAGTGGCACAGGGCAGGGATATGAAAGTTGGGGACCTGTTTGAGGACGGGAAGTTCGCGAGTCTGGGTGAGCTGGAGGAGAAGTACGGGCTCCCCCCAGGGAACACCTTCAGGAACTTACAGGTAAGGGCGTTTGCCAGGCGGCAGGTGGTGGAATTCCCGCGGTTACTGCCACACACAGTACAGGACAGGGTGCTCTCGGGGGGGGTGGGGGGGGTGGGAGTGGGGAAGGTCTCGGAAACTTACCAGGTGATGCAGGAGGTGGAGGAGGCCTCGGTGGTGGAGGTAAAAGGGTAGTGGGAGGAGGAGTTGGGAGAGGAGGTTGAGGAAGGGACGTGGGCAGATGCCCTGGGGAGGGTGAACTCTTCCTCATCGTGCGTGAGGCTCAGCCTCATACAGTTTAAGGTGCTGCACAGGGCACACATGACCGGGACAAGGATGAGCCGGTTTTTGGGGGGTGAGGACAGGTGTGTTAGGTGCTCAGGGAGCCCAGCAAACCACACCCATATGTTCTGGGCATGCCCAGCGCTGGAGGAATTTTGATAGGGCGTAGCGAGGGCGGTTTCGAGGGTGGTAGGATCCAGGGTCAAACCGGGCTGTGGGCTCGCCATATTTGGGGTGGCAGAGGAGCCGGGAGTGCAGGAGGCGAAAGAGGCTGGTATCCTGGCCTTTGCGTCCCTGGTAGCCCGGCGAAGGATTCTTCTTCAGTGGAAGGATGAGAGGCCCCCAAGCGTGGAATCCTGGATCAGCGATATGGCGGGGTTCATTAAATTGGAGGTGGTGAAATTTGCCTTGAGATGGTCGCTACAAGGGTTCTTTAGGTGGTGGCAACCATTCTTAGAATTTCTGGCTGAACGATAGACATTGGCCAATGGCAGCAGCAGCAGCTCGGGGGGGGGGGGGGGGGGGCGGGGGGGGGGGGGGGGGGTTTACTTTATTATTGTTTTTGTTATTTACACTGAAGGGTCTGAGGGGGTGTATATACCTGTTGTGTTAAGTCGGGGTGTTAATGTTAATTTATTATTTATGGGGGGAGGGGGGTATGGAGGGTTGCTTTTCTGGACTGTGTTTTGTACTTAACCCTATTGGGTTCTTTTTTTTCTCATTTTGTTATTGATATTTTATGAAAACCTTTAATAAAAATAAAAAAAATTTTAAAAAAATATGATCCTGAGAGAACTTCACAGGGTGGATGCCGAAAAGATGTTTCCACTTCTTGTGGGAGAGATAAGAACTAGGGGACACAGTTTTAAAAAAAGGGGTCTCCTCTTTAAAACAGAGATGCACAGTGGGCTAAACAGCTGGTTTGTAATGCAGAACAAGGCCAGCAGCGCGGGTTCAATTCCCGTACCGGCCTCCCCGGCCAGCTGCTGGAATGTGGCGACTAGGGGCTTTGCACAGTAACTTCATTGAAGCCTCCTTGTGACAATAAACGATTATTATTACTTTTAGATGAGCAAAAAATGTTTCGCTGAGACTAGTCAGTCTGTGGAATTCTCTTCCCCAGAGAGTGGAGATGGCAGGGTCATTGAATATTTTTAAGGTTGAATTAGATAAGATTCTTGATTGATAAGGAGTCAAAAGATATAGGGGGTAGGAAGGAAAGTGGAATTGAGGCCACAATCAGATCAGCCATGATTGTGTTGAATGGCGGAGCAGGCTCGAGGGACTAAATGGACCACTTCTGCTCCTAATACACATGTTCCTATGAAACTGGTGACCGGCCTCTGCAAGATAAGTCAATTCATCAGATGACAATGGCACCACTCCTGTCAGCAGGTTGACCAAAATGTTGGGGTTTAGATCTCAGAATAGAATGCAGCAAGTTAAAGCGAGTGAGGGGAGCAGAGAAATTCTGTCATTCACACCTCCTCTCAACGCATCTTTTGTTTCATCACTTGCCCCTTTACCATTCCTCTTGGCCCTGCACCACTAACTCTTATTTCATTTAATTCCCTCCTGCCTTTCACACCGTTAAAGTCCTTCCTTTTTCTTTTAAACTTCCACCAACTCCCTTTTTATTTGCTCAAAATCTATTATACCCTTAATTTTTTTTCTCGGTTCTGCTGAAAGGTCATTGACCTGAATTGTTAACTCGGGTTCGTCTCTCTACATATGCTGCCTGACCCAGTTCAGCATTTCCTGCTCTATTTACAATTCTGGTCGATCAGACTTCCATTTCCAATTCTGGTCTGCCACGCAAGAATAAGCATCACTTTTCCACTTCCAGAAATGGAATTTGGAATCTATTTAAGCTGTTACAGCTACTGACAGTCAGGGTAATGTGCTCCAAAGGAACACCAGTCAAATAAAATATTGAACAATTTATCCTTGCTGCACAATTCGTGATTTTACATTTTGTGGTATCATAGAATGGTTACAGCCCAAAAGGTGGCCTTTTGGACCACTGTGTCCATGGCAGTTCACCGAGTTCCACTCCATCACATTTTCCCCGGAGCCCTGCAAATATTTCCTTTTCAGGTCATGATCCAATTTTGTTTTGAAAGCTTCTGCTGACACTGCCTTTACCACAATCTCAGGCAGTGCATGCCCAGTACGAACTAGTTGCTGTGTAAAAACGCTTTTCCTCCTGTCGCTTTTGCCTCTTCCGCCAATCAGTGCCATCTGGCTCTTAATCCTTCTGCCAACGGGAATAGTTTTGTACCACTTACCCGGCCCGGGGATCTCTCGTGATTTTGAACCCCTCAACAATTCCTCTTCTCAACCTCATCTTCTCCAACGGGAACTGCCCCAGCTGCATAATAACTTCTTTGCTTTTGTAACCTGTGCCCCCATTTATAAAGAGGATGGATTGGATGGATTTGTTTATTGTCACGTGTACCGAGGTACAGTGAAAAGTATTTTTCTGCGAGCAGCTCAACAGATCATTAAGTACATGGGAAGAAAAGAAAATACATAATAGGGCAACACAAGGTATAAAATGTAACTACGTAAGCATTGGCATCGGATGAAGCATACAGGGGTGTAGCGTTAATGAGGTCAGTCCTTAAGAGGGTCATTTAGGAGTCTGGTAACAGCGGGGAAGAAGCTGTTTTTGAGTCTGTTAGTGCGTGTTCTCAGACTTCTGTATCTCCTGCCCGATGGAAAAAGTTCGAAGAGTGAGTAAGCCAGGTGGGAGGGGTCTTTGATTATGCTGCCCGCTTTCCCCAGGCAAAGGGAGGTGCAGATGGAGTCAATGGATGGGAGGCAGGTTTGTGTGATGGACTGGGCTATGTTCACGACTCTCTGAAGTTTCTTGCGGTCCTGGGCCGAGCAGTTACCATACCAGGCCGTGATGCAGCCAGATAGGATGCTTTCTATGGTGCATCTGTAAAGGTTGGTAAGAGTTAATGTGGACATGCCGAATTTCCTTAGTTTCCTGAGGAAGTATAGGCGCTGTTGTGCTTTCTGGGTGGTAGCGTCGACATGGGTGGACCAGGACAGATTTTTGGAGATGTGCATCCCTAGGAATTTGAAACTGCTAACCATCTCCACCTCGGCCCCGTTGATGCTGAACAGGGGTGTGTACAGTACTTTGCTTCCTTAAGTCAATGACCAGCTCTTTAGTTTTGCTGGCATTTAGGGAGAGATTGTTGTCGCTGCACCACTCCACCAGGTTCTCTACCTCCCTCCTGTATTCTGGCTCGACGTTATTTGAGATCCGGCCCACTATGGTCATATCGTCAACAAACTTGTAGATGGAGTTGGAACCAAATTTTGCTACCCAGTCTTGTGTGTACAGCGAGTAGAGTAGGGGGCTAAGTACGCAGCTTTGCGGGACCAGGGAATTGAGGACTATTGTGGAGGAGGTGTTATTGTTCATTCTTACTGATTGTGGTCTGTTGGTCAGGAAGCCGAGGATCCAGTTGCTGAGTGGGGAGCCAAGTCCTAGGTTTTTGAGCTTACATATGAGCTTGGCTGGGATTATGGTGTTGAAGGCGGAGCTGTAGTCAATAAATAGGAGTCTGATGTAGGAGTCCTTGTTGTCAAGATGCTCTAGGGATGAGTGTAGGGCCAGGGAGATGGCATCTGCTGTGGACCGGTTGAGGCGGTATGCAAATTTCAGTGGGTCAAGGCGTTCTGGGAGTATGGAGGTGATGCGCTTCATGACCAACCTCTCGAAGCACTTCATTTTGACTGAAGTCAGGGCCACCGGACGATCGTCATTGAGGCACGTTGCCTGGTTCTTCTTTGGCACCGGTATGATGGCGGTCTTCTTGAAGCAGATGGTACATCGGAGTGGATTAGGGACAGGTTAAAGATGTCCACGAACACCTCTGCCAGCTGGTCCGCGCAGGCTCGGAGTGCACGACCAGGGATCCCATCCGGGCCCGTCGCCTTCCGAGGGTTCACTTTGAGGAAGGCCGATCTGACTTCGGAAACTGTGATGGTGGATATTCGCGAGTTATGGGCTGCTGGGGCACTCGACAGCGGATTGTTGGTTTCCTGCTCGAACCGAGCATAGAATGCATTGAGTTCATTGGGGGGGGGTGCGCTGTTGCCGGGGATACTGCTCGGCTTCGCTTTGTAGCCCGTTATGTTGGTTAGTCCTTGCCACAACCGCTGAGAGTCTGTCTGTGACTCGAGCTTGGTTTGATATTGATATATCCCGTATATTTTATTAACCACTTTCTCAACCTGCCTGGCCAACTCCAATGATTTGTACAAATATACTTGCACAAAAATCATCTTTTCAAATCAGGAAGAAACTAAACAGATATGAATCTCCTAACATTTCCAATTGTTTTATCACACTTCAATTTTTGCACCAGCTATATAGTTGAAGCGTCAGGCGAACGGGAGTGTTGAACATTTGCTTGCTGTAAAACTGCAGGAGATTTGCCCAAGGCACTTATACTGGCCACGTGATTTTTAGCTTTGCCGAAAACCACAAGGGGAGGCAGGGAACTTTTCTTCATACTCTGATCACAGTTACCAACTCTTCAGTGATTATATACTGGGGCCTGTACGCTGAACTTGCCTTAAAATTACTGATCCACTGTATATATAGCTTAAAATAATAGACAAGTATTGTACAGCTCAATCGGAGTACCATTATGAATACATACTCTCATGGGAATCATAGACTATGGTGGGGAGCAATATGGAAAATGAAAGCACCATATAATCAAAGTATAGCAGCATAGTGAATATGTTACTAGACTGGCAAACCATGTAGTTAAAACACTTGCCTGTTTCAGATACGCAAATTGGGGTCCCATGACATAAATTTAGGATCAAATCAGAGTGCAAAGTGTACGTTCCAACCAATTACACGGACAAAATATAATCGGTAGGGACTGCCTACTTAAACTTGTCACACTGTAACTGGACTCTCCCATCAGTCATGGTACAACAACCAGGTCTCTCAACTTCCAACCTTCACTCGGGAAATTTCTATCCCCCCAACTTACTTCACTGCTCCCCAACAGCCTCAAGTTTAACTGCAACAATACAAAACCAAGAATAATATTAAAATAAAACACAGGGCGCATGAACTGATACATGGTCTAATTTACTCCCATCATTTGGCCCTGCTTTTTCTGAAGTCTACATTTGGTCTCAATCACAACCGCCCATGCCATACCACAAGACAGTGAGATAAGTATATCCATAAAAAACACACATCCTGTAATAGTCACTTCCTTCCTGTACTATAGTTTTCTGCAATGCTATTTGCATTATAAAGACGAGAGGTAGGAGCAGGAATAGGTCATTTCTCCTCGAACCTACGCTACCATTTAATAAAATCATAGCTGATCTTCTACCTCAGTTCTATCTTGCTCCATTGCCTCCATATCCCTCACTTCTTTCAGTATCCAAAAACCTTTTGATCATTGACTTGAATATACTCAATCACTGGGATTGAGAATTCCAAAAGTTCACAACATTTGAGTGCAGGAATTTTCCATCTCGAAATTTACTATTTATTTTTAAAAAGAGTTAATCATCTGGGGCGAGATTCTCCAACCCCCCCGCCGGGTCGGAGAATCGCCGGGGGCTGGCGTGAATCCCGCCCCCGCCGGTTGCCGAATTCTCCGGCACCGGATATTCAGCGGGGGCGGGAATCGTGCCGCGCCGGTTGGCGGGCACCCCCCCCCCCCCCCCGCGATTCTCCGGCCCGGATGGGCCGAAGTCCCGCTGCTAGAATGCCTGTCCCGCCGGCGTAGATTAAACCACCTACCTTACCGGCGGGACAAGGCGGCGCGGGCGGGCTCCGGGGTCCTGGGGGGGGCGTGGGGCGATCTGGCCCGGGGGTGCCCCCACGGTGGCCTGGCCCGCGATCGGGGCCCACTGATCCGCAGGCGGGCCTGTGCCGTGGGGGCACTCTTTTCCTTCCGCCTTCGCCATGGTCTCCACCATGATGGAGGCGGAAGAGACTCCCTCCACAGTGCATGCGCGGGGATGCAGTGAGCGGCCGCTAATGCTCCCGCGCATGCGCCGCCCGGAGATGTCATTTCCGCGCCTTTAGGGCGGCGCGATGCCCAACTGATTTGCGCCGTTTTGGGTGCCGGTCGGCGGACATCGCGCCGATACCGGAGAATTTCGCCCCTGATGTGTGCTACCAAACTAAATAGCAGTGTGGCATAATTCTTATACTTAACTGTGACTGGACCATTCTGTTGTCGTGACCTATTCTCAAGTTGGTTGGTCGCTGGTGCTCTGGTGTCAGATTCTTAGTTTTACAATCAGGATTTTAGCACGCATGTTGTAGATGACATTACCTCTCTATTTTGTAGCTAATTCACAACGCCACACACCATTCCTTCTCAAAATGGTTGCTCTTCCTTGTACCAGAAAGCTTCAAGACGTGAGCCACATGTTACAAGATTACTACTGGTGCTAAACTGACACAGGCACCATGATCTCTTTGATACTGGAAGAGCACCCTCTCAAAGTAAATAGATCAGACCCCCCGTTACTCGAGGGAAGCACAAGTATGAACCCACATTCTACCAGGGTTAAATTGTACTGCATCACCCAGCCCTTGCAAGCAAGTATAATGTCATGTGGAAACACATGTCAAAACAAAACACAAGCGTCCAAGTAGCTCACTGCCAACAATCTCCATTCCAATTAGACACTAAACAATGCGTCTTTTTCTGTCAGAAATCCAAATTAGGTATTAGTTGTGGCTTAGTAGCAACTTAACTCTGCATCAGTGGCTTGAAGTCCCACTGCACTTACATAATTACAAAATCTAGGCTGACATTCAGTGCTAAGGGCATGCTGCACGATCAGGGATGCAGTCTTTTGGTATATGTAAATGATTCCATGGCACTACCTCAAAAGCAAGGGGTCCCCCCCTGGTTCCCAAGCCAATACCCCAATCAATATCACAAACAGATTAAAAGCAGAAAATGCTGAAAATACTCTAGAGGGAGAATAGGGAGGTAGTGGTGGAGTGGATTCGTACTCCAGAGGCCCAAGCTCTGGGGACATAGGTTCAAATCCCATCATGACAGCTGGTGGAATTTAAATTCAATTCATAAATCTGGAATTTCATAAATCTGGGTCGTCATAAAAACCCATCTGGTTCACTAATGCCCTTTCAAGGAGGAAATCTGCTATCTTTACCTGGTCTGGTCTACATGTGACTCCAGACCCACACCAATATGGTTGATTCTTCACTACCCTCCGAAATGACCGAGCAAGCCACTCAGTTATACCAAACCGCTACGAGATCCAAAAGGAATTAAACTGGACAAACAACCCGGAATTGACCTCGGCACTGGAAACAACAATGGCAAACCCAGTTCTGTTGACCCTGCAAAGTCCTCCTTACTAACATTTGGGAGCTTGTGCGAAATTGGAAGATTGTCTCACAGAAGCAACAGTCTGGCATTATCTGTAACATTTAATTCCATGTGTATGACTATGTTCCAGACACCACTGACAGGACAGAACCGCACCCCCCCCCAGAGGTGGAGACAGCACAGTGGTGGATAATTAGGAGGGAGTTGCCCTGGGAGTCCTCAACTTTGACTCTGGCATCAGGTCAAACATGGGCAAGGAAACATCCTGCTAGTTATCAACTATCGTTCCAGTGCATCCACAACATTGGCATCTACCTGGCAGAATGGACACAAAGAGCACGACAAATCCAACCTGGTCAATTACTGATCAGTCTACACTCCTGGACAACATTTGGCTGAAAGTGGCAAGTAACATTAATGCCAGACAAATGCCGGACAATGACTATTGTAACACGGTAGCACAAGTGGATAGCACTGTGGTTTCATAGCGCCAGGGTCCCAGGTTCGATTCCCTGCTGGGTCACTGTCTGTGCAGAGTCTGCACGTTCTCCGTGTCTGCGTGCGTTTCCTCCGGGTGCTCCGGTTTCCTCCCACAATCCAAAGGCGTGCATGTTAGGTGGAGTGGCCATGATAAATTGTCCTTAGTTACCAAAAAGGTTAGGAGGGGTTATTGGGTTACGGGGATATGGTGCAAGTGTGGGCTTGGGTGGGTCGGTGCAGACTCGATGGGCCGAATGGCCTCCTTCTGCACTGTATGTTCTATGTTCTATCTCCAAGAAGAGAGAATCTAGGACAAGGACAGCAGATGCACTGGAACATCGTCACTTGCAAGCTCGCCTCAAAGTCACAGACCATCCTGATTTGGAAATATATAGCCGTTCCTTCATTGTTGTGGAGTCAAAATCCTGCAACTCCCTCCCTAACAGCACTGTGGGTCTTCCTGCACCACTGCAGCGGTTCAAGAACCATTACCTTCTCTAGGGAAATTAGGGATGGGCAATAATTGCTGAATGGGCTAAAAGTCGGGCGGGGGGTGGGGCACTTTGGTATGAAATGGTTGACCTGTAGCCATTAAGGTCGCTAATAGACTGGAGTAAGGACTTCTGCCCCTCAGGATCATGGAGCCCCAGCAGAGAGAGCTGCCAATCACTCCAGTACCAGCAATGGCCACGGGAAAGATGGCCCCTGTCAGTATTGCACTTCAGCAATAAGCAGGGAAGCTGAGCTTGAACATGTTACAAGAGTCTGGGGATCTGATTGGGTGCCAACCTGGCAGGCCCCAACAAGGATTAGATTTAGGGTTTGAGAGAGTATTGGAGGGGGGGGGGGGGGGGGGGGGAGAGAGAGAGAATTAATGAGTTGCCCACTTAGAAGCATGCTGGGAATATTGTCTATATTGTAACACTGCTTTTGAACGAAAATAAGTAGGTCAGGTAATGTAAACAAAATACTGCTTAACATTTTGGACTCAGCCTTATTATGATACTAAGTTGTTCTTCCGAAGGACAACAAAATGCATACTCGAGTTGTTTTTAAATCAAGGGCAAAACATTTGTATTTCCTCTTGCATATGTTCCAAGGTTTATCTCTTTAAAGTTGTTTATCTCACACTATAAATATAATGGTTTTTAACTGTATAATTCAGAGCACTGTGGCATGGCTACTTAGCCAGACAATGGGCCTCTCTGCAAATATTTGTGTCAAATAAATTTTCTGAATCGAAGCTGCGAAGAATTTGCCTTTATTATAATTTCCACTACAGTGTGTGTGTGTTTTTTGCACAAATTGACTGTTACACAGTTCCCACATTACAGCATTGACGACACATCAAAAAGGCACTTAAATGCCCCCAAGGACTTGAGGAACTTCCTGAGGCTCTATAAGGTGTGTCATGTGAGAGTACCTTTAGGAAATGGGTGTTTAAGAAATGTACCTTTAAGAAATGGGTGTTTATTTCGCTCCCTCCCAGTCACCCCCACCCCCTCCCCATCACCCCCGCCCCCTCCCCGTCGCCCCCGCCCCCTCGCCCTTGCCCCGTCGCCCCCCCCGCCCTTGCCCCGTCGCCCCCTTGCCCCGTCGCCCCCGCCCCGTCGCCCCCGCCCTTGCACCGTCGCCCCCGCCCCCGCCCCGTCACCCCTGCCCTTTCCCCGTCGCCCCCGCCCTTTCCCCGTCGCCCCCGCCCTTTCCCCGTCGCCCCCGCTAAAGAAACAAAAAGAAAAGAAATAAAAAAGAAATGGGTGTTTATTACTGCAGTGGTGTCAGAGAATGGGTGGAGCTGGGCTGCCTGTCAGCTTTTTACTTTAGTTTTAGGCTGTTTGCTGCAGGGTGTGTTTTAGTTTTGTTTTCAGTGTTGGAGCTGAAGTCAGACAAAGCAGCTGTACTGCTGTTCTCTCTGCCATGAAAAGACTATCTGTTGATCATTTGGTGAATTCAAAATTATAAATGTTTTCAGTAGTGACTTTAACCTGATGTGCTTCTGTTAAAGGTGATGTTTTTTGTAAGTCTTCTGGATGTTAAAAGGACTGCGTAAGCATTACTTAGTGTTGTACTCTTTAGGGGTTGTATTTGAATTAATGGTTGCTAAGATGTTCACTGTATGTTTTAAAAAGGTTAACTTGAGTTCATAGAATAAATATTGTGTTGCTTTAAAAAATACTTTTCCATTTCTGCTGTCCCACACCTGTAAAGTGGGCCGTGTGCTCCCCATTCCACAATCTATTAAAAGTTGTGGGTCAGGTGAACTCCATGATACACTTTGGGTTTCTCTAAACCCTGGCCCATAACAGGTGTTATAGAAATGCAAACTCATTTTTTTTTGAATAAGCTAGATCTAAAAGTGGACTTTAAGTGAAAAGTTCATTTAGAATTTATAAATTAACTAAATGCACTGAAAAAACACATTAAGCTTTCACAAACACTTTCCAAATGATGGTTTAACATCGACTGCTTCAAGTTTAGTTAATTTATTTTAACCATTAGAAATGGAGCAAACTCTATTTCATTCATTTCAGCTTTGAGGTGGACGGGGAGGAAAATGATTGGGGAAGAAGAAATGGGCAATGAGCAAATCAGCAATGTTGCAGTCTGGATGTAAAAGGTATTTAAGCTGCTGCTGGTGGGCCTTGTTGAATGTTTTCATTGCTGTAAGCTGGAGAAGATATTTTGTCAACTGAAAGGAGTGTTGGGAACTTAACACATAGCAAGCTCTTGAAATGCAGGGCTACCAGTAGCTGATGTATCTGACAACCCTCTCTGATTCTTGGAATCTGTTGCTTTGTACATTGGACACAAAGCTCTCCTCGTCCCTTCTTCATAGGATCACAGATTTAACCTCGAGGGACACACCAGCACAGTCCCGGCAACTGATTAGTTGCTTTGAGCCATACTATTTTGCCCGCCGAGTTATCCTTAAATCAACAGGCCAGATTTTCAAAACCATAGGGCTTTGATGAATGAGGCCTACAGCAATTCTGCCATGCTGATCATTATACTAGTCAACTCTCTCATTTATGTTCTGCCAGAAGGCTGATATAGCCTGTTGTATAATACATCACAAAAGCTAAATTACTGATGAGCAACATTAAAAGAAAATAAGCAAATTTTTTTGTACAGGGATTTTTTTTCCTGAAATCTTATTCAAATATTTTTGCACTGGATTACTGACAATGAAAGCCTTAAAAGAAAACAAGTTTTACCCTCGGGCACTTCTCTTTGAAAATACGACAAACAAACAAGTACAGTACTTGCAGATTTGTGCCACAACTTGTGTTGCCTTTTCTTCAGTGTTGTATCTATCAATGCACTTGACTAACCTCGTGAAAGAAACATGATTGTTTTCCACAAGAAGCCAATATGAACATCGAAACTGGAGTAGGCCATTCAGCCCGTCGAGCTTGCTGCGCTATTCAATATGATCATGGCTGACTGGACACTTCATTGCCTAATAGGAACATAGAAATTGGAGTGGGCCATTCAGCCCATCGAGGCTGCTGCGCCATTCAATATCATGGCTGATTCAACATTTCAATGACTTTTACACACACCTTCCCCATAACCCTTTACGTTATTGTTCATCCGAGATCTATCAATCTCTACCTTCATCATACTCAATGTCTGAGCTTCCACGCCGTGTGGGATAGAGAATTCTAAAGATTCACAAGCTTTTTATAAAGAAATTCTCCATATCTTGGTCCTAGGTGGCAGCCTCCTTTTTTTGAAATTGTGTCCCCTGGTTTTAGACTCCCCAACCAAGGAAACATCTTACCGGCATCCACCCTATCTATTCCTTATGTATTTTGTAGGTTTCGAAATCCGAGAGAATATAGGCCCAGTTTGCCAATCTCTCCTCATAAAACATCCTGTCATCCCTGGAACAGGTCTGATGAACCTTTGTTGCACTCCCTCTTTGGCAATAATATCCTTTCTGAGGGAAGGTAACCAAAACTGCACACAGTACTCCAGTTGCAGTCTAACCAAGCTTCTACGCAATTGAAGCAAAACCTCACTACTCAAATCCTCTTGCGATAAAGGCTAACATTGCATTAGCCCTCCTACTAGCTTGCTGCACCTGCATTTTAGCCTTTAGTGACTTATGGATAAGGACACCTAGGTCCCTTTATACACCGACACTTTCTATTTCTTACCGTTTAAGAAATACTCTGCACGTGTTACTTCTACCAAAATGGATTATCTCACATTTTTCCACATGATATTCCTTCTGCCACCCATTAAGTCTGTCCAAATCCTCTTCTAGCCGCTTTATATCTTCCTCACATTGCCGCCTAATTTTGCTTCATCTATGAACTTGGAAATATTACATTTGGTCCCCACATCCAAATCATTGATATATATTGTGAACTGCTGGAGCCCAAGCATTTATCCTTGCAGTCCCCCACTAGCCACAGGTTGCCAACATAACAATGACCCATTTATTTCTACTCTGTTTTCTGCCCGTCAGCCAATCCTTAATCCATGCCACTGTGCTGCCAAGTGAGGTGGTTGAGGCAGATGCATTAATATTAATAATAATTGCTTATTGTCACAAGTTGGCTTCAATGAAGTTACTGTGAAAAGCGCCTAGTAGCCACATTCTGGTGCCTGTTCGGGGAGGCTGGAATGGGAATTGAACCCACGCTGCTGGTCTTGTTCTGCATTACAAGCCAGTTGTTTTAGCTCACTGTGCTAAACCATTAGCGACCTTTAAGAATTATCTGGAAAGACACATGAACAGACGGGTATAGAAGGATACAGGCGTTTGGTCTAGATAGGACACGTGATCGGTACAGGCTTGGAGGGCCGAAGGGCCTGTTCCTGTGCTGTCTTGTTCTTTCTTATATTGCCTCCTGTCCCATGCCCTTCAATTTTGCTTATCAACGTCCTGTGGGAGAGCTTCATTCAAAAGCCTTCTGAAAAAAACATACTTTGTCCATTGACTCTCCTTTGTCAATTTTGCTAGTAACATCCTCAAAAACCTTCAACAAGTTCGTCAAACATCATTGCTGACTATACTCAATCCGATCACGATTGTCCAAGTGTCCACTTATCAAATCTTAGGGGGGAAAATGGATTCTAGCATTTTTCCTAAAGGCCAAGAGGTCTGTAGTTTCCAGTTTTCTCTCTCCCTCACTTCTTAAATAGTGGAGTGACATCTGTTACCTTCCATCTTCAGGAACCATTCCAGAATCTATAGAATTTTGGAAGATGATCACCAATGCATCCACTATCTTTCGCGCAACATCTTTCAAAGCTCTGGGGTGCATAATATCAGATACCGGAGACATATCATCTTTCAGTCCCAATAATTTGTCCAATACAATCTTCCTACTTTTACAAATTTCCTTCACCTCCACATTCTTCCAAGTCCCTTGGATCTCTACATCTGGGAGATTTCCTGTATCTTCCTTAGTAAAAAGTGACACAAAGGCCGGAATTTTCCAGCTATTACTTGGAAGGGTGAATTCAACGCTAAACTCCGTTGACAACGACGGGCCTGATGCCTGATAATGGTGGGCCACCTCCGGTGCTACCAAATACACGACGGAGGGCACAAAAATCCCATCCAACGTAACCATTAAGCTATTCTGCCATTTCTCTATCCCCCATTATGAATTCTCCTGTCTCTGCCTGCAATGGACCCACATTTGTCTCACTGCTTCTTTTTTACATACCGATAGAAGGTTTTGCAGTCCGCTGTTGTACTTTTTGCCAGATTGCATTCATAGAAGGTTCTCCCCTTCTTTATTAGCTTCTCGGCCTTTCTTTGCTGTATTCTAAAAACCTCCCAATCTTCAGGTTTACTACTACTTCTGGCACCTTTATAAACCTTTTATTTTAATTGTATACAATCCTTAACTTCCTTTGTCATCCATGGTTGAAAGGCCTTTTGGGGGGTTTTGCATCCTGAAGGAACGTACAGGTTCTGCGAGTTGTGTAATATTCTTTGAAGACTATTCATTGACTATACATAGTCATGCCTTTTAATGTATTTTCCCAATCCACCTCAGCCAATTTATCCCTCATGCCTTCATAATTTACTTCATTCAACTTTGATCCTCTGGCTTCAGATTGAACTTCCTCACTTTCAAATATGATGTAAAATTCTACAATATTGTGAAAGGTTATTTTGCAACTAGATTATTAATTAGCTCCGTTTCATTGCATAATACTGGATACAGAATAGCCTGCCCTCTAGTTGGCTCATAGTGGGCTCTAGAAACCCATCCCTAACACACTCCAGAAACTCATTTTCCTCAGCATTAGTGCTCAGTTAGTTTAACCAGTCTATAGAGTCATAGATGTTTACAGCATGGAAACAGGCCCTCCAGCCCACATTATCCATGCCACCCAGTCCATGCCACCCAGTTTCTATCACTAAGCTAGTCCCACCCTGCCCATGTTACTGTCTAACTGCTTTTTAAAGGAAAATATTGTACCCACCTCTGGCAGCCCGTTCCAGATGCTCACCACCCTCTGTGTGAAATAATTTCCCCTCTGGTCTCTTTTATATCTCTCCCCTCTCACCGTAAACCTATGCCCTCTAGTTCGAGACTCCTTTGAGAAAAGATGTTGACGATCTACCTTATGTATGCTCATTATTTTATAGACCTATATAAGATAACCAATAAGCCTCCTATGCTCCAGGGAAAAAAGTCCCAGCCTATACTTATAACTCAGACCATCAAGTCCTGGTACCATCCTCGTAAATCTCTTCTGCACTCTTTCTAGTTTAACAATATCCTTCCTATAATAGGGTGGCCAGAACTGAACACAGTATTCCATGTGTGGTCTTACCAATGTCTTGTACAACTTCAACAAGGCTTCCCAACTCCTGTATTCAATATTCTGACCAATAAAACCTAGCATGCTGAATACCTTCTTCACCGTCCTGTCTATGTGCCATGTATTGTCCATACTGCATGCTGCTCTCATCTCCTGAATAATAACATGCCCCACATTACTATTTGATGGCCTATAAATAACTCCAATCAATGACCTTGGCTGCTTCTTGGGTCCATCCAAACAGAACATTGTTGCTCTGATATGAGATCATCCCTTACTGCAGCACTGATCCCATCCCTTACGATCAGCACAGCTCCACCTCCTTTCCTTTCTCGTCTGACATTCCTAAACATCGAATATCCATGAATATTCAGTTCCCAGTCTTGATCACCATTCAGCCATGTTTCCGCAATGGCAATTATATCACGCCCATTTATTTCTATTTGTGCCTTTAGATCTTCTATCTTGTTTTGAATGCTGCACGCATTTAACTCAGGTAGAGCGTCCTTAACTATATCTTTTTTATATCATCCGACATTCGAAGCTTACTCGATGCTTTCCTTGGTTTCTCCTGCCTTCTACTCCCATTACTACTTCCTGTTACCAAATTTACTTCCTTCCGAATTGGGCCACACCTCCGGTTCCTATCCACCCCCCCCTCCCCCACCCCAAGCTATTTTAAACCCACCCGACAGCACTCCCTCCTCCACCATTTCTCCAAAACTTCTCAAAGCTACCGCTTCAAAGAAACAGCAATATGACTTCCAGATTCGGTTACTGTTTCTCTCCGCCACAGAAAAAAAATGCCCCATCATTACAGCTACACATTTAATCTTGCTCGGTTTCTTTTTTAAATCCCGCGATTGGAAAAAGCCACGGAATTAAAAAGTGCCAACTCCTGCCCCAGAAACAACATAGACATTTAGCATTGGATCTTTCTTTCAACTGAACGGAGTGAACAGTTTTCTCTGGTTCAACCTTTTAACACAGTTATTTTGGAGAGGGAGGAAAGCAGGGGTTGGAGTACACTATTCTTTACCAGTTCTAGACTTTTTATCTGCTGCGTATTGCTGTAAAATAAATATTTCTTCAGGTCTGATATGCTCTCAACATGTTATGCTCATCATGTTTTATGATTCTGATGGCTTTTTCTTTTCGATCTTACCTGTGGTTCTGTTGAAATTCTAATGTTTCCCTAGCCCTCTCCGACATCAGAGTAAAAAAAAAATATACATCAAATGGGGACAAAGATTGCAAAATAACCAACACTACCAAGATCTTGCAGCCATGATTCCAAAGTGTTGCACACAATGCATTTAACTCAGAAAACAAGTACTGTGAGTGAGCAGAGACACAACAAGTGCAGCAGATGTTCTGCACAGTGCTGGTATAAGATGCCCTGCTGAGCCTCTCTACTTCCAAGTCATGACATGCTGACATTTCACCCCATTAGCATCAGGCTTTCTGGTGTCTAATGGAACCTGACATTTCATAGTCAGCGCTTCACTGAGCACTAGGAAGAGACCTTACAAAGAAAGCAATGTTACAACACCATTAGTATTCTCAGAATTGGGACCATTACTGTGCCTATGACTAAGGAATAATGCTGCCAAAAATAGTTTCTCTTTGAGAGTCTTTCAACCATAAGAGAAGTGCTCTTCTATATTACGTCTATATTGTGGATCTGCAATGTGTTAACGCCATTCATTTGTAAAGCAGAATTCAAACCACAAGAAGCAATAAACAACTGCGCCAGCAAAACTGTTTCTAATTCAGATTTAGGAACAAGAGGCAGGAATTGGGAGTTTTTGATTAGGATCCAGACGTTGTGGTCAAATTATTGAACCAACCCTGCACCGTATCAGCAGACACCCGGCAGTGATTTTTTTTTTCGCGAAATTGACTTAGGAGCAAGAGAGCACACTCGCTATCAAATTAAGGATGTGGAGATGCCGGCGTTGGACTGGGGTGAGCACAATACGAAGTCTTACAACACCAGGTTAAAGTCCAACAGGTTTGTTTCGATGTCACTAGCCTTCGGAGCGCTGCTCCTTCCTCAGGTGAATGGTAAATTAAGGATGACAAGTGGACTCTCGAAGCTGGAGGACCAATAGGAGGTCCTCCAGTACAGAAGGTGCTGGCCATGCCCTTGCCATCTTGAGGTGCCCTCTCAGCAACTTCCATAACTTTGGATTCAAAACTGACCACAGCTACAGGGCCACCTTTGCGGAGTATCTCAAAGCCTGCCTGCAGCTTTGGTCCTTCCCAGGTCTGCTGCAGGAAGGTCACTTGCAGGCAGCTGGACTGCTCCCGATGCCGGATCGCTGATAATTGGCCTTTTATTTACATTGATTGGCTACCCACCGCTTGTGGACAGGTAGCCCTTCTGCCTCCAATCCCACCTCTGGGAAAATAGCTTGGGGGCGGGTTGGTGCTGTCAAACGGATACACCACCAGCACCATAAAATTTCATGCCAACCCACCTCTGTCCCTGCCTCTACATCAGGGTAAAGATGTTGCCCATGTTTACACTTATTGCCAGTATGGTTTTTCATTCTGTGCTGCAGGGATAAACTACTTTCCTTGGCGGGATTCCAGGTCATCAGAGGGACTAGCACAGTCAATCGGACATAACCATTCTCATGATAGAGTTGAGGCTAACTCCAAAGAACAATACAGCACAGGAACAGGCCCTTCGGCCCTCCAAGCCTGTACCGGTCTTGATCCCAACCTTTGCCAAAATCCTCAGCACTTCCTTGTGCTGTATCCCTCTATACCGATCCTATCCATGTGTTTGTCAAGATGCCTTTTGTCGCCGTTAATGTATCTGCTTCCACAACCTCCCTTGGCAATGCGTTCCAGGTACTCACCACTCTCTGCGTAAAAAACCTGCCTTGCACATCTCCTCTAAATGTTGCCCCATGGCCCTTAAATCTATGGTCCCTGGTTACTGACCCCTCCACCCTGGGAAAGAGTGCCTGCCCATCCGCTCTATCCATGCCCCTCATAATCTTGTAGACCTCCATCAGGTCGCCCCTCAACCTCCGTCTTTCGAATGAAAATAGTCCGAGTCTATTCAGCCTCTCCACATAGCTAACACTAGTTGTGGCATTATGTACACTCTTGCCAGCAATCGCAACGCAACTATAAAGGATACCAACTTACCGTCAAGATCTCATTAGAATTTTGGAGCGTTAAACATTTAGCTAAATTACGCACAACTTAGCATAACGTTTCATTTTGGTCACAAACTCTGGAAATTTAGAATTGGTAATACAGTAGTAGTCATCAAATGCGGCTGTGTACCCAGTTTCAAATAATAGCAGAAATAAAGGGTGGGATGTCCCGCCGCTGTAAACGGGGTTTCCCAGTGTTCTCAGTCTCTGCTGCCGGGGAACCCACGGCTGGGGTACACGGCTGCCGGGACCAGAAGAATCCACCAGCGGGAATGGTCAGAAAATCCCACCCAAAGTCTTCATAATGGATATTAGCTTACAATAGAACTGGCATTATCAAAATTGTAACTTGTAAATTGTAACTTTGTACTTTTATACAAACTTAGAAATAAAAACCAACTGCTGTCAACTTCCTTCTTTCTGCTTTTCAGATTAACTGGTATACAGGGTAATCTTTGGAATAAGATGACAGCAATGTTTTAATGAAGACATATTCTGTGCATGAAATGACCAGCTATTAATTCAGGATATATAATTTCTGATGTCATAAGTCAAGGAATTGGTTACAGTAAGTCCTTGCTTTAACTTCCCCTGTTTCAAGTCATTTCGATTTAACGTCATGGTTTTAAATGGGGTCAATATTATCATTTAGTGTTGTGGATTTTCAGAGGGTCGAAGACCCTCGCAAAGGTGGTCCTGTAGCTGCGGTTATTTTTTTAACCCAGAATTTTGGACGTTGCTGAGAAGGTACCTCAAGATGGTAATGGCATGGCCAGCACCATCTGTACTGGAGGACCTCCTTTTGGTCTTCTAGCTTCAAGAGTCCATCCGCCATCCGGTGCTCTTTCAGAGGGTCGTTGCAGACTGAATGGATTGAATGGCCTCCTACTGCACTGTAGGAAATTTATGATTCTATGTTTTCCAGTAACCTGTTTCAGGCTGGTTGTGACAAGAGTTGTGAGAGCCGATTAGCACCTTTTTGGAGCAGCCTCGCCCACTCCCGACCCTCTTGCTTGCTAATCCAGCTGGATTGCCGACCCTCCAGCTAGCGGCTGGCATCCGCGACTCTGTAACCCTGTAGATTGCTTCCTGCCTCTCACCGCTCTTCTCCCAAGCCCTCACTCCAACCAGGGATTCAAGGGCCAGTGGTGAGCAGGAGGGTCGGCGGATGGGGGAGAGGTACAATGAGATGGCTGCGAAGCAGGAGAGTTGGGAGCACAATCAACAGTGAGACGAAGGGCCATTGAGTGGGAGAGGTGGAGAGATAGTGAGCAGCTAGAAAGAGTTCTTTCATATTTCAATATTAATTTAAAAGCTATTTTGCTTACAAATATCGTAATTTAGCAATCTACAGTATCTTAAGCTTACAGGGTACAATATTTTTTTCTGCTCAAAATGGTCCTACGGAACCTGACCAAAGCTTTTACATTTGTTGTAATAGGAAAATCTGATTCACTCTCCGTGTTTCATTTAAAGTTGCATTTTTCAGGAACACATCTATAACACAAGTGAGGAATCACTGTATTCCAATCTTAGATACACAAGTTGCATTTGAAGATCTTTACAAACAATAGTATCATTATGTGACAAGCAAAATTACGATTTGATAAATACATGCAAACCAAATGGAGACATTTCTATAGATTTGTTTGGACTAGGGTTGCATAAATATGCATGTGACAACACCGGGATACGACTCCAGGTTTAGTTTGCTTGAAAATAAATGACAGAAGGTAACTGCGGTTTGTAAGAATGGAATAGATTTAGCACTAAACAGTTCGACTTATTAAATCATAAATACTGCCACTGATCAAAACATTTCATAAGATGAAACATTTTAGATATTAACGCTTTACCCTCGATGACCATTCCCAAACTTACTGTGTGGCTGCCTCTCCTGACTGAAGACCTGGATGTCCATGGGAGAGTAAATACTGATAAGTATCTCCCGTTTGTTTGCCCCAGTCCTCTTATTACAAGCGTGGATTGAACGGGTTTGCCAATCTGTCCAGTACAAGGTTTCGCCAAACAATGTCAGAGCAAATGGATGAGTCAGAGTACCTTGCACAACTTTTTGCCTGTTACAGAACAAAAGAAAACAAAGCAATTAGAGCAAAGAGGCAATAAGAGTGTCCTGTTCAAGTACAGAAATAAGCTGTATTTTTATATCACCCATCACATAAAAGAACACTTAGTTGAAGAAGGAGAACCAAGCAAGAGGTGAAAAATTTCAGGAAGAGAAAAGTTTTGAAGAGTGGTTGCAAAGTTTTGTAATTTTAGGTGTGTTCAAAGAACAGTCACGGGAGAAGCTGAAGGTTTGAACAATTAACTGAAATCTGGTGTGGAAGAAGCAGAGATATGGGTTGGAATAGATGGCTGGAGAAAGTTGCTTAAAGTGAAGTAAGACCATGAATGGATTTGAAATCTGATGAGTCTTTCACCTCGTATGCCAGAAGAGCATTTGGAGCTTGAAAACAGGGATAATTTGACTTTGTGCAAGAGTTCCATAATAATTGGCATATGTGGAGGAAATAGGTAGGGAAGCCAACAAGGGAATTAATTGTAGGTAATAATAATAATAATCTTTATTATTGTCACAAATAGGCTTACATTAACACTGCAATGAAGTTACTGTGAAAATCCCCTAGTCGCCACACTATGGCCCCTGATCGGGTAGCGGGAGAATTTGGAATGTCCAATTCACCTAATGGCATGCCTTTTGGGAGGAAACCGGAGCACCCGGAGGAAACCTATACAGACACAGGGAGAACATGTAGACTCCGCACAGACTGTGGCCCAAGCAGTGAGTCGAACCTCGGACTCTGTATTCAGTTCTTAAGCCAATAATGAATTAAATTCTGATGGAGAAAAAGATGCAAAAGAACAATTTTGTGACGGTAGCGAATACCAGTCTTGACAAATGGGTAAAGCTGTGAAGGGCATCATTTAAAAAAATTCATAGTGCACAAAAGAAATTAAGACAAAATCTTGCAATAAAAATCATTTTAACGTTAATGAAAACTTATGCATACTATTCACGGGACAATTTCTGCAGACAAAAAAGTGTTGACATTTCGAAAATTGGTGATTTTAACATTTAAAAAATTTGCATTTCACAACAACAGCTTAAAGAACAAATTAATTTTCATCTATACATGAAGCACATTTCTGGACATTAATTTCCTGACATCCCAAAGTGCCTCAGAGCCAATGAATAACAGCAGAAATTTATTTGTATTAAACAAAGCCCCATTCAATTTATATTCAACAAGTTCCCACAAATGGCAATGACATAAAAGACCTGAGAGGTAGTTTTACTGGTGATAGTTTGGGGATGAAGATTGACACGGACACGGTGAATGTTCTCCTGTTCATCTTCAAATAATATTACATTCACCTCACCTCATAATATCTTATTTGTGGCAAGGCAGGCATCATGTGGCCCTTTCGCGTGTGGTTCAATTGAGACTCTTAAGTGGCCGATTAATGACCACTTAAGAGCCTCATCCTGCTGCCACTGGGATTTTACCCACAATGTGTGACGCCAGCACCAAGTATCCAGGCCGTCCAATGAAGCCTGATGAGCCTTCTTGCTCGGCGTTGTGTGGCTATTCCATTGGCCAGTAGCTCCCGGAATCGTGACTCCCTCTCTGATAGAAATGGAAAGCCCATCTCAAATCAAGAAATAGCCCAGTGACTGTTAAATTACTGTGGGGTGAGCCAGCAAAGCATAGGCAGGCTTGCAACTCTGAGAACGCGAATCCAGGGTAAAATTCAGCTCAATTATCATCCAAAAGGTGGACAATAAGAATGTGCTGGCTTAGCCAGCGACGGCCACAACCCGTGGAAGAATAAAAACTCGGGTTGACTGAATCTGGAAGTTTTGACCTAGTGTGGCAAGGAGAAGCGAGCCCTCTGGAGAGCATGGAGCTACAGAAGGACTCTTCCTGTAAATTCAAAAATCTGGCAGGAGTGTGCTGCATATCAGAAGAGGTTCTAAGATGTCTCTTGATTGCATTGCGAATGTACCTTTTAAGTTTGGTATATTAATTGGCTGTTAAGTAATATTTGGTAAATATTGATTTTAATTTGGGCAGCACGGTAGCATAGCGGTTAGCGCAATTGCTTCACAGCTCCAGGGTCCCAGGTTCGATTCCCGGCTGGGTCACTGTCTGTGCGGAGTCTGCACGTTCTCCCCATGTGTGCGTGGGTTTCCTCCGGGTGCTCCGGTTTCCTCCCACAGTCCAAAGATGTGCAGGTTAGGTGGATTGGCCATGCTAAATTGCCCTTAGTGTCCAAAATTGCCCTTAGTGTTGGCTCAGTGGGGTTACTGGGTTATGGGGATAGGGTGGTCTGGGCTTGGGTAGGGTGCGCTTTCCAAGAGCCGGTGCAGACTCGATGGGCCGAATGGCCTCCTTCTGTACTGTAAATTCAATGAAATCTATGATTTGTTTGTTACAGTAGAAGTCTTAAAATGTAAAATCTTGTCGCTTGGTTCTTTCCGTCAGTTGCTGGGAAATTCATCTCTTTTAACAAGCTATCAGTCTCTGTGGGAACCTTTAACAATAACCTTTTATTGTCACAAGTATGAAGGCACTGTGAAAAGCCCCTAGTCGCCACATTCTGGCGCCTGATCGGGTAAGCTGGTACGGGAATTGAACCCGCTCTGCTGGCCTTGTTCTGCATCACAAACCAGCTGTCCAGCCCACTGAGCTAAATCAACCTTTGGTTATATACAGAAGAATTAAGTTTTGCACAGTGAATTTTACCTGTCAAGTTTTTTTTTTCTTACACAAAATTCAGCCCTGAACTTCTACATCATTTTTGTTGTCTTTAATCGAGCACACAACTCAATTTTTCTAAGTGATTCAAATCTATTTATGATTGCCAAATTAGCTGCAATAACCTGCCCATAATTTGAGAAATATCCCAAGTGCTCTCAAGAGTGACACGTGCAACCTTTTAAACAAGCAAAGCCCACACTGTGATATTGAATGAGTCATGTCATTAGGAATTAAAATAAAATTTAATTTAAGAAATGGATGGTTAAAAATAAAAGGCACCACCAATATATTTGTTTGCACACAAAACAAGAACAGATGAATTATCCAGAGGTGCTTCTTACAAGTTAAAAAAACCAATTTAAGAGATTTTCACACTGCAGTGCATATTGACTATTTGGGTATGGAGATCAGTAATCCTGCTCAGCTCTCCTTCCATGGAAATACACGCATGTTCCAGACATGCGCTTTTGTGAGGCCAAGCGTTCATTTGTGAAGCTGATACTCTGTTACCAGTCTCAACTATTCCATGTCAATACGCTATAGGTGATATACAGGGCTTCCGGTTTACGGCTATGCTGAGCTAAGTCGCACGTTCGGCAGATCCCGCCAGAAATTGACTTTTGGGCTCTTTTGAGGGGCCCCAGTGGCATTTGTTCAACGGTTCCCAGTGTGGGAAGGCGACAGTACGATTTCCCCGGCATTGTATGGATTGGACCAGGAGTGGAGCGGTGGAAAAAAGTATTTCTGGTGCAGTGAAAAGTGCGAGGGAGGAAAGCCAAGATGGCGGCAGGTGGAGACCAGGCAATGTGGGTGCAGTGGGCGCAAGAGCAGCAGGAGTTTCTCAAGCGCTGCTCCACGGAACTGAAAGCAGAGCTGCTGGAGCCGATGAAGGCTTCGATCGACAAGCTGGTCGATACCCAGAAGGCCCAAGGGGCGGCGATCCGGGAGGTGCGGCAGAAGGCCTCGGAGAATGAGGGCGAGATATTGGGCCTGGCGGTGAAGGTGGAGACGCATGAGGCGCTGCATAAGAAATGGCAGGAGAAGTTCGAGGACATGGAGAATCGGTCGAGGAGGAAGAATCTGCAGATTCTGGGTCTCCCGGAGGGAGTGGAGGGGTCGGATGCTGGAGCATATGTGGTGACGATGCTGAACACGTTGATGGGTGCGGGTGCCTTCCCGAGGCCACTGGAGCTGGATGGGGCCCACCGAGTCCTGGCGAGGAGGCCCAAGTCTAATGAGCCGTCGCAGGCGGTATTGGTGCGGTTCCACCGCTTGGTGGACAGGGGGTTTGTCCTAAGATGGGCAAAAAAAGGAGCGGAGCAGCAGGTGGGAGAATGCAGAGGTCCGTATATACCAGGACTGGAGCGCGGAGGTGGCCAAGAAGAGGGCCGGGTACAATCGGGCTAAGGTGGTTCTGCATCGGAAGGGGGTGAAATTCAGGATGCTGCAGCCGGCGCGACTGTGGGTCACGTTTAAGGACCGGCACCATTACTTTGAGACGCCGGAGGAGGCATGGACCTTTATTCAGGCTGAAAAGTTGGACACGGACTGAGGGTCGGTTGTGAGGGGAGTTCGCAGGGGGCTACTGTGGTTACTGTGCTTTGGGGGATGTTCTATTCTGTTCTGTATTGTTTCCTTGGGTGCTGGGTGGGGGAGGGTGAATTGGTTCGAAGTGGGGGTTTTGAGAGAGTGTGGGCGTCGGTGGTTGGAAAGACGGGGCCCCGTTGGGGGGAGGGGAGATGGGAGGCCCGAGGTGGGACAGCTGGGATTAGGCCGCAAAAGGAAGATGCGCCAGAGAGGGCGGGGCTGGTCTGATGGAATGCACAGGCTTTTTCCCGCACAAGGGAAGGAAGGGGGGCAGGGCCGGGGGGCGAAGGGCGGTGTTGGAGAGGAGCGCCCACTGATGGACATGAGGGGGGGGGGGGGGGGGGGAGAGAAGAGAAGAGAGACTCCCACACTGGGGGGTCGATGGAGTGGCAGGAGTGGCCGAGGTCAGCAGGAGTCAGCTGACTTACGGGAGTGCTATGGGGGGGGAACAACGCAGCAAGGGGGGGGGGGGGGGGGGGGGGGAAAGAGAACCTAGCTTTGGGGGGGGGGGGGGGGGAGACAGGGTTGCTGCTGCATTGGCCAAAGGTGAGCTGGAGCTCGGCGAGTCGGGGCGGGGGTCTGCCGCTGGGGGGAATAGAGAGTGCAGGAGGCACGGGCACGTGGCTGGCCTCGAAAAGGGGATGGCTAATCGGACCGGGGGTGGGGGGGGGGGGGGGGGGGGGGGGGGGGGGGAGAGAGAGAGAGAGCGAGAGAGAGAGAGAGAGAGAAAAGCCCCCTGATCCAGCTGATAACTTGGATTGTGAGAGGCCTGAATGGGCCGATCAAGAGGGCCCATGTGTTCGCGCACGTGAAGGGACTGAAGGCAGATGTGGTTATGCTGCAAGAGATGCATTTGAGGGTGGCAGATCAGGTTAGGCTGAGAAAGGGGTGGGTAGGGCAGGTTTTCCACTCGGGGTTGGGCGCAAAGAATCGAGGGGTGGCGATTTTGGTGGGGAAGCAGGTGTCGATTGAGGCGCTGAACATCGTGGCAGGCAATGGAGGTAGGTATGTGATGGTGAGTGGTAAGCTGCAGGGGGTGCGGGTGGTATTAGTGAAATGTGCCCCGA
Organism: Scyliorhinus torazame; assembly: GCF_047496885.1. Lineage (NCBI taxonomy): Eukaryota > Metazoa > Chordata > Chondrichthyes > Carcharhiniformes > Scyliorhinidae > Scyliorhinus > Scyliorhinus torazame. Next base: position 229,382,982 of record NC_092716.1, read on the forward strand.
ATTGGGATGATGCCGGATTTATGAGGCGCATGTTGGGCCGGATCCCGGACCTGGAGGCAGGGAGCTTGATAATGGGGTGGGACTTCAACACTGTACTGGATCCAGCATTGGACCGCTCCAGGTCCAGGACGGGTAAGAGGCCGGCGGCGGCCAAGGTGCCGAGGGGGTTTATGGACCAGATGGGAGGAGTGGACCCATGGAGGTTTGCCAGGCCGGGGGCCAGGGAATTTTCTTTTTTTCCCACGTCCATAAAGCCTACTCCCGGATAGACTTCTTCGTTATGAGCAGGGCACCAATTCCGAGGGCGGCTTCCACGGAGTATTCGGCCATAGCCATCTCAGACCATGCCCCGCATTGGGTGGAGCTGGATCTAGGGGAGGAGAGGGACCAGCGCCCGCTGTGGCGCCTGGATGTGGGCTTGCTGGCGGATGAGGTGGTGAGCGGGCGGATCCTGGGGTGCATAGAAAGCTATCTAGAGACTAACGATATTGGGGAGGTGCAGGTGGGGGTGGTCTGGGAGGCGCTGAAGGCAGTGATTAGGGGAGAGCTAATCTCCACTAGGGCCCACAAGGAGAAGGAGAGGAGAGAGAGGGAGAGATTGGTGGGGCAGATTTTAAGGGTGGATAGGAGGTATGCAGATGTCCCCGAGGAGGGACTACTCAAGGAGCAACGAAGCCTCCAAGCCGAGTTCGACCTGTTGACCACCAAGGCGGCAGAGATGCAGTGGAGGAAAGCGCAAGGAGCGGTGTACAAGTACGGGGAGAAGGCTAGCCGGATGTTGGCACACCAGCTTCGGAAGCGGGAGGCAGCGGTGGGAATAAATGGGGTATTTAGAGACTTTTATGAGGGGCTGTATAGGTCTGAGCCCCCGACGGAGAGGGGGAATGCGTCGATTTTTGGATCTACTTAGGTTCCCGAGGGTGGAGGAGGTGCAGGTGGCTGGGCTTGGGGTAGGGCTGGAGGAGCTGACTAAGGGACTGGGGAGTATGCAGGCGGGGAAGGCACCGGGGCCAGATGGGTTCCCGGTGGAATTTTACTGGAAGTACATGGACCTGCTGGGCCCTCTATTAGTGAGGACTTTCAATGAGCGAGGGAGGGAGGGGCCCTACCCCCGACGATGTCCAGGGCACTGATCTCGCTGATCTTGAAGCGGGACAAGGACCCATTACAGTGTGGGTCGCATAGGCCAATCTCTCTCCTCAACGTGGACGCGAAGCTGTTAGTGAAGATGTTGGCTACCAGAATTGAGGACTGTGTCCCGGGGGTGATTCACGAGGACCAGGCGGGTTTTGTTAAGGGAACGCAGCGGAATACCAATGTGCGGAGGCTCCTTAACGTAATCATGATGCCTACAGTGGAGAGGGAGGCGGAGATAGTGGCGGCAATGGACGCGGAGAATGCCTTCGATAGGGTGGAGTGGGGGTACCTCTGGGAAATGTTGAGGAGGTTTGGGTTCGGGGAGGGGTTCATTAGTTGGGTTAGGCTACTTTACGAGGCCCCGGTGGCGAGTGTGGCCACGAATCGGAGGAGGTTGGAATACTTTCGGCTGCACCGGGGGACGAGGCAGGGGTGCCCCCTATCCCCCTTGCTATTTGCATTGGCAATTGAGCCTTTGGCTATGGCTCTAAGGGAGTTCAGGAACTGGAGGGGGGGGAACACCGGGTTTCATTGCATGCCGATGCCTGTTACTGTGTGTGGCAGACCCAGTGGGGGGGGGATGCTGGAGGTGATGCGGATCCTCAGGGAATTTGGGGACTTTTCCGGGTATAAGCTCAATGTGGGGAAGAGTGAGCTCTTCGTGGTACACCCAGGGGACCAGGGAAGGAGGATAGACGAGCTTCCACTGAAGAGGGTGGAAAGGAGTTTTCGGTATCTGGGGATCCAGGAGCTGGGGGGCCCTACACACGCTCAACTTGACGAGGCTGGTGAAGCAGATGGAGGAGGAGTTTAAAAGGTGGGATATGCTGCCACTCTCCTTGGCGGGTAGGGTACAGTCGGTGAAGATGACGGTGCTCCCGAGGTTCCTTTTTATATTCCAGTGCCTCCCGATCTGGATCCCTAAGGCCTTTTTTAAGCGGGTCAGTAGGAGCATCATGGGATTTGTGTGGGCGAAAAAGACTCCGAGGGTGAGAAGGGCGTTTCTGGAGCGGAGTAGGGACAGAGGGGGGTTAGCGTTACCTAATCTGTGTGGGTATTACTGGGCTGCCAATGTGGTGATGATACACAAGTGGGTAATGGAGGGGGAGATGGCGTCCTGTGTGGGCACGAGTCTGGGAGCGCTGGTGACAGCACCGCTGCCGCTCCCGCCGACTAGGTACACCATGAGTCCGGTGGTGGCGGCGACTTTGAAAATTTGGGGGCAGTGGAGGCGCTACAGGCGTGAGGTAGAGGCTTCGGTTTGGTCCCCGATCCGGGAGAACCATGGGTTCGTCCCGGGGAGAACCGTGGGTTCGTCCCAGGGAGAACCGTGGGTTCGTCCCAGGGAGAACCGTGGGTTCGTCCCAGGGAGAACCGTGGGTTCGTCCCAGGGAGAACCGTGGGTTCGTCCCAGGGAGAACCGTGGGTTCGTCCCAGGGAGAACCTTGGGTTCGTCCCAGGGAGAACCATGGGTTCGTCCCAGGGAGAACTATGGGTTCGTCCTGGGGAGAATGGATGGAGGGTTTCTGAGCTGGCACAGGGCAGGTATTAGAAGGATGGGGGACCTGTTTTTAGATGGGATGTTTGCGAGCCTTGGGGCGCTGGAGGAAAAATTCGGGCTTCCCCCCGGAAATGCCTTCAAGTACATGCAGGTAAGGGCATTTGTAAGACGGCAGGTGAGGGAGTTCCCGCTGCTTTCAGCACTCAGGATCCAGGATAGGGTGCTCTCGGGGGTGTGGGTTGGAGAGGGCAGGGTCTCGGCGATCTACCAGGAGATGCAGGAGGAGGAGGAGACCTCAGTGGAGGAGCTAAAGGGTAAATGGGAGGAGGAGCTTGGGGAGGAGATAGACGAGGGTACGTGGGCGGACGCCCTGGGTAGGGTTAATTCTTCCTCCTCTTGCGCCAGGCTTAGCCTGATACAATTTAAGGTTCTTCACAGAGTTTTGGATGGGTTTTGGAGGGGTATTGCGAGGACGATGTCTAAGGTGGTGAACACCCAGGTTAAGCCGAGCTGGGGGTTAGCACTATTTGGGGTATCGGACGAGCCGGGAGTGCAGGAGGCGTAAGATGCCGGTATTCTGGCCTTTGCGTCCCTGGCAGCCCGGCGGAAGATTCTGCTACAGTGGAAGGATGCGAGGCCCCCTGAACGTGGAAACCTGGATCAGCAACATGGCAGGGTTCATTAAATTGGAGAGGGTAAAATTAACCTTGAGATGGTCTGTGCAAGGGTTCTTCAGGCAGTGGCAACCATTCCTAGACTTTCTAGCAGGGCGTTAGGAGGTGGTCAGCAGCAGCAACCCAGATGGGAAATTACACAACGTTTTGGTCTCAACAACTTTCTGTTGCAGCAAATTCCAGATTCACCACTCTCTGGGTGGAGAAATTTCTCCTCACCTCAGTGCGAAAAGGTTTACCCCTTCATGATCCCTATTTCTGGACTCCCCCACGATCAGGAACATGCTTTCTGAATCGACCCTGTCTAATCCTATTACAATGTACCCTAACCTGAGAAAAGCATCCACTCCTGTATTCCAGAGAGGTTTCTATTTCCCATACGAGCTTCAGAGAATAAAGAGAGGAAGAGAAAGAAAAGAAAGAAGGACTTGTATTTGTCTCATGCCTCTCATGACCACCGGACATCCCAAAGGGCTTTCAGCTATAAAGTACTAGTGTAGCCACTGTTGTACCAAAGGAAATGTGGCAGCCAATTTTCGTACAGCAAGCTTCCCATGAACAAAAATATGATAATAACCAGGTAACCTGGCTTTGTTACGTTGATTGACGTCCATTTGAGAGTGCAGATGGGACCGCGGCTTAATGTCTCATCCAAAAGACTGTACTTCGAGAAGTGGCCATCTTGATTTTTGCGCTCCTGTCCATGAGAAGAACCTGACGTCAGAACATTGCAACGTAGAGGAAAGAGTTCTCCCGATCAAGAAATGGCCAGAAATAAAGAGCGAACCAACTTAGATTATAAGAAACCTGGAACATGTCATCTGCCTTTTTCCCCCTCACACACATATATAATGAGTCGTTGTATACAGTTTGTGAGGAGACAAGATAGGATAAGATAACTTAATTTTGACTCAAACAACTTTGTATCTCACTCGTCTCCTTATGATTGAGTTAAAAAGTTACAACGCGCATTGAGCTGTGAAGACCTGTATAAGGTTGATTTTTGGTTGCATGGTATGCAAATGTTGAAACCACTTAAAGTGCTTTAATTCTTTTCTCCCATGTTACCGTGTAAATTCTAAGATTTTAGATTGTTTTTCTTACTGAGCTATATGTTGTATGCACCTTGGTGGAAGCTGAAAGTCTCAGGTTTCCACTACACAGCACTTATTTCTGGCATCAGCAATTGCCATGTGGCAAGGACATCATTCTGAAGTCCAGCAATAGGATTGGCAATCAGCCAGAGAAAGAAAGACCTGATATGGAGTACTCAATGCTTAGGCTTTGAAATTCTAAATCAAACTATTTAATGGTAGAACTGGTTGGTCAGACACTGGGAGAGGTCTCCTGCTCCTGTTTGAACGTATTATGGAACCTTTTACATCTGAAAGTGGACAGACCATCTGGAAGCCTGCAACACTTCCGATAGAGCAACATCTCCTCCGTTCCATACTGAAACGCCACATAGAACTGTACAGCACAGTGCAGGCCCTTCGGCCCACGATGTTGTGCCGACCATTTATCCTAATCTAAGATCAACCTATCCAACACCCCTTCAATTTACTGCTGACCATGTGCCTGTCTAAGAGTCACTTAAATGTCCCTAATGACGCTGACTCCACCACCTCTGCTGGCCGAGCATTCCACACACCCACCACTCTCTGTGTAATGAACCTACCGCTGACATCTCCCCTATACCTTCCTCCAATCACCTTAGAATTATGTCCCCTCGTGACAGCCATTTCCACCCTGGGGAAAAGTCTCTGGCTATCCACTCTATCCATGCCTCTCATCACCTTGTACACCTCTATCAAGTCACCTCTCTGCCTTCTTCGCTCCAGTGAGAAAAGCCCTAGCTCCCTCAACCTTTGTTCATAAGACATGCCCTCCAGTCCAGGCAGCATCCTGGTAAATCTCCTCTGCACCCTCTCCAAAGCATCCACATCCTTCCTATAATGAGGCGACCAGAACTGGACACAATATTCCAAGTGTGGTCTAACCAGGGTTTTATAAAGATGGCAGTGTTAATATTGGCACTTCAACAGCTTCCTCCTCTGCTGAACATTTCTGTGTTTAAATAATTGACGTCTCAGGGTTTGGTTGGATTCTGAACCCAGAAGGTTTCAATGACAATATACACAAAAATAATTACTCAAAATGATTACTGCGAAGCAACGTAATGATTTGACTAGAGATTGTGAAGTTTCCTTTGAAATGTACTTCCACTTAGGCTGTTGCCTGGAAACCAGAACATTCTTATTTACTACCTTCCTTCGCAATGGAGAGAGACACAGGCAGAATCATTTGACAATTACGGTCAGGCAGCATTTAAATCCATTTTAGGCACAACTTTTAGTATTTGGGCTTTTCATCTCACTTAAAGGTAAAGATAACAATTTTTGGACCATTGTTCAAGGCAGGGATGATGTAGCACAGATCACAATTTTATTTTCCTCTTCTGGTCATGCTAAAACAGAGGGTCCAGCCCTTACCATGTAGCATATTGTCTGATGCGTAAAACATGAAAGGTACTGAATTTTGCTTACTCTCTATTAGCTTTGTGGATTAGTTTATTTCAGCAAGGATGACTACCCAACCAACACACAAGTTCTGACACAATTCATTTCAGAGTACAGGCAATGGGGTCAAGAGCAGCAGAATCCCATTGAAACTGCATTTGTGTTTGGGTAATTTCATGTGACTGCAAACGCATACACATATAATGAATGGTATGTTCGAGTATCATTAGCTTAAATCCATTTTTAAAATTATATTTACTGAACCTAATTAAAAAGCCTAGAAATGCTCTTTATTTAAAAATATAATTGCTGGAATATGTACAGATCCACCAGGACATGTAAATAGAATGGGTGTGCATCCAATACCGACTGGGCAACAAAGCTACTGGACTGTCGAAACATCACAATGGGGTCAAGTTCAATCCTCACAGGGTCCAGTTCAATCCTCACCCAACATCCACACGTGCGTGGGTTTTTGGGAAGGGACCTGTACCTGGACACTTCTCCTATCTATCCTGCAATGTCCAAGGCCAGTTGGAATATGCTCTACCCACATGGATCCTCGAGAGATCTGCTAACTCAAGAACGGGCTTCAAAGCAGAGACTTTGTCAATTTTACAGCTCAGTGGTAAACGGTCGCATCATCCATTTTCTCTTAGGCAAAGCAGGGACTTTAGATGGGTTGTGACAGAACAGGCAGACTGCAAGTGTAAATCCAATTTCAAGAACTCGAAAACAATGCTGGTGGCAAAGTACTGAATTGCACCATAAACAAAAGTTCTCGTAAATTAATTGCAAGTTGCAAGCTAGTCCTGCCCATTAACACAAATTACATGTTAAATGTACCTGGGGCTAGCGGATTGCAGAATTGCCTTACAAAAAAGGACCCCCCCGCCCCCCCCCCAATATCCTGGGGGCTGGTGGGGGGGGTCACCATTGGTTGCGTACCCTTTCTGTTTACAATGTACTCGTGGATTGGTTATACATTTCCAGTATTTATATTTTCACTAAAAAAAATTCTAAGCTGCTAAAAAGTAATTTTAGTTAGCTGCAGTGAAAAGGGCTTTTAAAAATGGCTCATGCTAACTATAATTAAATAGACTGACTGTCTGACGAGATTCCCCGGTCACTCGCTGATATACAATAGTGAGCTGAATTTCATTCCACTCAACCCGAATCAGCAATATCAGTTGTATCGTGCTTGCACTCTTCAAATTACTAAATGCCCCCCCCCGCCTCAGTCAAAATAAGCTACACTTTGAAACCCAATCTTCCTTTCTTAGTTAAAATCACACTGCTCCTGCATTTCCAAAGCGAGCCGATGTGAAGTGCATCATTTTATTCTGTATAACCTATTCCATCATGCTGAAATGTAGAATTTAGTCAGTCTTCTATAGAAAATAGACCAGCGGTAGCCAATAGTGTTAATGATTGGAATCTCCCTAAACTCAGATTCAGTGCGATTTAAATTGCACTGCAATGAAAGTGCTGTTTGGTGACATGACCGACATTTACTGTATTGCATCTGGAAAGCAATTCGGATATATTTTCCATCTTGGCCTCCATTAGTCAATGGTGCATTATGAAAATTTACCCAATGTTAACTTGCTGACCCCAGGCTTTTGTGACCAGGATCTCGGTCTGGGATTGGTAGTTTACCAGAGACAGGGCAGAGGTTGGAAAATTGCAAAAAGGGGAACGATAGGTTTTTAAAATTCATTCACAGGCTATGGAAATCCCTGGAAAGGTCAGCATTTATTGTCTTTCCTTCACTTCCCTCGAGGAGGTGGTGGTGAGCCAACGCCTTGGAGCGCCGCAATTCATGTGGTGAAAGTACTTCCATAACGCCAAGGTACATCGACAATGCCATTTTTGAGTTCCAGGAGTTTACCCAACAACACTAAAAGAACAGCAATAGGGCAGCACGGTGGCGCAGTGGGTTAGCCCTGCTGCCTCACGGCGCCGAGGTCCCAGGTTCGATCCCGGCTCTGGGTCACTGTCCGTGTGGAGTTTGCACATTCTCCCAGTGTTTCCGTGGGTTTCACCCCCACAACCCAAAGATGTGCAGGGTAGGTGGATTGGCCACACTAAATTGCCCCTTAATTGGAGAAAAATGAATTGGGTACACTAAATTAAAAAATAAAAAGAACAGCAATACATTTCCAAGTAATGACAATGTATGGCTCGGAAGGAAACATGCTTAACCATGCATATGCACCCCTTGTCCTTATTAGGTTGAAGAACTTGCAGGTGTTCACAGAATCATAGAATCTACAGTGCAGAAGGAGGCCACTTAAGCCCACACCTCCACCCTATCTCCGCAACCCAGTAAACCCACCAACACCACCCAACCTTTTTGGACACCAAGGACAATTTAGCATGGCCAATCCACCTAACCTGCACATCTTTGGACTGTGGGAGGAAACAGGAGCACCCAGTGGAAACCCACGCAAACACGGGGAGAACGTGCAGACTCCGCACAGACAGTGACCCAAGCTGGGAATCGAACCTGGAGCTGTGAAGCAACTGTGCTAACCACTGTGCTACCGTGATCTGCAGATGCGCCAAACCAGTTTTGGCAAGTTGTTGCAGTGCATCTTGTAGGTGGTACACACTGCAGCCACTCTGCATCAGTGGTGGAGGGAATAAATGTTTAAGATGGTATATGGGGCCCCAAGTAGATTGGTGTCCCATATACCATCTTGGATGATGTTGATCTTCTTGATCTTCTTGAATTCCGTTGGGAGCTGCACTCATCCAGGCAGAGGGCGCAATTCTCCGTAAAAATTTCCAAGTGCTATAGCGAGCGGGAATGGCACTGGGTTTCCCGGTGCTCGGCCTGTGGCCGGCACCCTCAGAAATGGGGTATTGTACAGCCTATTAAACCACCTTTTGCACAAACATGATGGTGCCTCTTGTCACTTTCTTCCACGGTGCGGGCTGACCCCCGGACCCTTTGGCTGTCTCTCCAGGCAGACCCACTCCCAGTGGCACCCACCTACCCTCCGGCTGTGGTCATGTCTCGGGAGCTATGTCCCATTTCCTGATTGTTCGGATGTTGGCTGCTGCATGTGGGGTTTTGGCAAAGTGTCTCGGTATCGAGGTTTGATTGGAATGCTAGACAATGACTCCCACAAGCTACATGGCCCGCCTACCCACGGGAACCCACTTGGCTTGTGTTGAGTGCTCACGTTACTACGATTGCCAACTCCCTATTAGCGATTGCCTTCAGCCGTGTGGCCAGAGGCCTCAGCAGTCAGTGGGGGTTGTGGGTGATTGGTGGGGTAGACGGGCAGGGACAGGGGCTGCCCCCGGAATGGGGTTGGGATTCTAGGGTTGGCACGATGGTGCCGCAAGGGTGGTCCAGACCCACTGCTGAGCACTGGTGTGCCAAGGCCAGCGCCCCCGGTCTCTTTGCCTGTGAGCAAAGATTGCTACTCCCTCCTCGGCTCCTGACCGAAGCCCTTTCATTAGGTTCACGTTTTTAAAAGGAAGTACTAATCGGCGCCAGCGTGAGCACTTGCTGGGGAGGCCGGTAAATGACAGGAGGCCGTTGGATGACAGGTGACTCTCGTTAATTGTATGGAAATGGGGTTAAGTGGTGATAATTGGTTTCTCGCCACGCTACGACGGGATTCTGAATTCGACTAGGGGAGCAGACCGGTTGCATCACCTGGTGCGGTTCCTGTTTTTGGCTTCTCCCGTTATTCACCAGCCTCGTTACACTGGAGCATGAATGTGCTGAGGCCGACGATCGCGCCCAGAGTAATCCATCACAGTCCTGACTTGGAACTTGCAGATGGTGGAAGGACATTGGGAGTCGGACGGTGAGTTACTTTCTGCAGAATTCCCAGCCACTGACAGTTTGTGGTCACAGTATTTAAGTGCCTAGTCCATTTAAGTTTCTGCCCAATGGTGACCTACAGGATGTTGATGATGTGACCACAATTAAAAGGACACATCCATTTGCAGCTACCTTCCCATCTATGGGGTCAAAAATGTTGGTAGCTGTACAAAGCTTACTAATATTTTTAATGCGTTCAGATATCAGTCTTTATATAGACTGGGTAACAAAAGTGCCTGGCAAAAGCAAGTACAATCAATGCTGGGTTAGTAAACAATGGCCAAAAGGTAAAGCAATGTTACATTCAACCCCTTCCTGCAGGAGGGATGTTAAAGTGGAGGTAGCTAGACGGAAAGAAGGAAATGAATGGGCTAGAATGAACTATCCAGGTAATAGTATTTTAGAATATCAGTAAGGAGGCAATGCAAGAGACTGCAAAGACACCACAGGCTGTTCCACTTAATGGCACTGGTTAGTTGAAAGTGACCATGCAGATGATACATCAGTTGACCTGAAATGTTGCAGTGAGTTTGTAAGGTTAAAATATTGACAGGTGGGTACAAGGAGGTCAGTTCAATTTCTCCTTCACTATGATGTCCAAAAAATGCAAATGAAACCAGAATTCCGTTGGTCAATCCACTGTCTCCATATTACGGACACCTCAAAGCAAGAATTGATGTTCCTGGTGAACTCTGCAACCATGCAGAAACCTGAAAGTCCTCACACAGGCTGGTCACATGTCCGCTCCACTAAACAAAAAATTAGGGGTCTTGCACTTGAAATAATTTACCCCATGCACACCAAAAGAAACGTAGAGGGAATGTTGGAAAGAACATCTGGCACAATGTCAACCAAGTGAAACCAGGGAGGAAAAAAAAAAGCATCAAGAGAGCCTCAAACCCCTGCTAGAAATCTTACCAAATAGACTATTTCAATCAATTTCCACAAACAGCGCACCTTAGTGGCCATTTTGCATGTGAGAGCAAACTGAGCATTATGTAAACTACAGCCAATTCCAATAAACTGCCAGCTGGCTGCCCCCCCTGGAACCAGTATCCACCAGTCAATTCTCCACGGGAGATTTGCAATCAGGCATCGGCGCCAGCGAGGTCTGCAATACTTTGGGGCATTGTTGATATCTTTGATAACTGGCCAGTCGGTTTTTCCTCATTAACGAAATCTGCAGAGGTAAGACTGCAGAGGCAGTGTGGGGATAAGGTTAGTTGAAATTCGGTCCATGGCAGAGAACTCCACAAGACAATCTTGTTCAGGGTATGATGATCCTGGCTGGCGGGGGCAGTGGAATGCTTAACAGTGCATTCTTTGCATGGAATGCTGCATGCCTTTAGAAATTGTAACTTCAGCAATACCCATGAATACATTTGGATTCGTTCAGACCTGCCAACAGATGTCTAAAGCCTCTGTGTTTAGAGAAGGATGTTACCTTATGTGGAGAGAGCAAGCATTCACCATGTATTATTCTACAGGAGTAGATTTGTCAGTAGCCTGGTTCAGGGACCTCAGACATGGTGACGGGTTATGCGTGCGTGTCAGATACTTGACTGACTTTTAAAAAAATCTTTTGTGCTCATGATATGATCTGTACAGTTCAAATTCAGAACAATTTTACTAATGCTTTTTTATGTCTAGATAAATCTCTGTAGTTCTTTTAACATATGGCAGCAATTTGTGTAAGTGTACCAATATGTTGTTACAGCTAATAGTTTTAATTGCAAGGTTTTCATGCTGTTTGCAGTCTGCTGCCTGACATGCTTGCCTGTAGGAAATTCTCTTGTATAGCTTTGGCACAGTCAGCATCCAATTTGGGGGGTCACATGAAAACTGAAACTGTCTCGCTATCCATTTTACTAAATTTTATATTTTTATTTTAAGCGGAAAACACAGTTCAGGACTGATTTGGGGACACTTCGTCTTTTAAATACAGCAACATTCTGTTACTTCAAGTCAGGATATCCCACTGGTTTACTCTTTATCGAGTCACCCTTTTCATTGAAATTTTAAATCACAAAAAGCAAATATTTACACAGAACTTGAAAAAAGCTCCCAACAATCCATTTTGCAGTCTTTATTTCAAAGCCACTACAATGCAACAAAATATAGCCTTTGAAGAGACTTTCAAAGGCACTGGTTCTATAGCAGAGATGATCAAAACCTTGCACCACTTCACGCCCTTGTTTGTTTGACCCAGCAGCAGCCATAAAGCATGCTGATTAGAAGATTTGTGTACGTCAGCATTTACAACAGGCCTGCCAGTTTGCGGGACAAGAAACAACTTTCATTCTCTGCTGCATACCAATGCTTGTATAGGACAAAGCAGACATAGTTTTCCTTCTCACTTCAGACTCCAGCCAGATAAACGCTGCATGAAGCAACTCCACTAAAGTCTGTTACAATCAAGGCAAATGTTATTTGCCTCAAAAGTAAATACAACAATTAATACATAAAGCTTGTAAAGTATAAATAGGACAATACAACAGGCTAATTATTTTAAAGAGAATTCATTTGGTACATGTTTACAACAAATAACAGATTCTAGAATATTACCACAGCATACTTAAAGGAAAATCAAGTCCTATTAGGACACTGTGATCGATGTAGGGTAATTAGTTTATAATGTAATCTGAAAGAAAGTATGGCTGGAGGGAGACACGTGTGTGGGGGAAGGGCTGGCACTCATTGGTCTGTAAAACGTGCTTCCTTGGCTACAAAAATATTAACTATCCCAAGTAAGTAACTCAAGGATTTTTCAGACTCAGGAATCATTAACTTTGCTATGATTTGGGAATTAGTCTGAGGTATCGAAGGCATTTATATTTCCTCCTCAAACAGCACACTCAGGAAGAATTAACTCGTAATGTATGAACTAAAATGCCCCGGAGTTTTTAAAATTATGAATATTTATTTTTCTCCACAAGTCATCATCAGGCAAGTGGGTATGTGGATGGAGCAGGAAGGTAAGTGCCTGATTCAGTCGTAACCAACACTTAAGTTTTAAAAATCAGGATCCAACATTCTATGCTACCAGGAAGTGTGCACTTTTCCTTCCTGTGGCAAAACACCTGGTCTTTGATGGATGCCTTGGCATGGTCTAGTCGAGAGGTGCGGCTGGAAACAGGTGCACACCCACAATCTAGCATTCCAGCTGCACACCCACAATCTAGCATTCCAGCTAAATTTCATGCAATCCTGAAATTATTTTTGCCATTTACAGATGTTGAAAGTTAATGGCCTGTGCATGCCAGCATTGCTAAGAGTGACCTTGTTGAGTTAAAGTCCCATCTTCACATCGAGGGCACCCACCATAGCGGCGTGTAACATTATCACGGTCAAAAATGGGACAGATTCAGGTCAGCAATAAAAACAGAAAATGTTGGGAAAACCCAGCAGGTCTGGCAATATCTGTGGGGACAGAAACCGAGTTAATGTTTTGAGTGCAAAATGACTTCCTCTGTTCCGAAGCAGAGTCATACTGGACTCAAAACGTCAACTCTGCTTCTCTCTGCACAGGTGCTGCCAGAACTGCTGAGTTTTTCCAGCAGTTTCTGCTTTTATTTCATATCTCCTACATGCACAAGATTTTGCTTTTATTTTAGATTCAGAACAGATCTATCATTTCAAAACTGGGCACCATGAGATGCTGTAGGCCATCAGCGGCAGAATTGTATTCAACCACATTTTGGAACCTCACGGCCTGGCATATTGCTCAGTCTTCTAGAAGTAGATTTGGGGTATTTAGATTTTAGTTCAAGTTGATTATTTTTATACAAAATTCACCATAATAACCAACAAGGTCAAGGGAATCATTGCAATACTAACATGTCGCTTAAGAACCCATTTTGTATCCTGTATTCACAAACTGTACTAATCAAATTATAGTATTGAATAGTTACCAGTCATGCAACAGTTGATTACTTGTACATAGTTAGAATCACTGAATCAATGTAATTGATAATCAGAAAGATTGGGTATTCATTTAATTATTAATGCATAATCATTGCATAGGTTTTATATCTTTCTCACTCCCACGAGAAAGTAAAGCTTCACCGAAATTGCACAAGCATGGAAATCTTTTGGAATGCTGATAAGTTCTGTGAGACAGTCTACAATGACCTTGCATGAGTCTAGCTTAATGATTAAAGGGTGTTCAAAATCAGATATAGGAGCAGTGATAATTAGCACCATTGTATTCCTGTTAGAGATAGAGGCCAGATAGTCTCAAGATGGAAGGTACATGTGGAAGCCAACAAAATTTGCCTAGGAACAGCTACAGCCAGTGGTCATGAAATTAACAATAAACTCAACTCTAATATGGTATGATGGTCATACAAGAGTTAACCACAGGGATTCCCGAATACTTAATTTCTAGGCCAGGCTTTGAAAACTCCGGTGTACAAACCACATAATCTCCACAAGAGGGTTCAAGATCGAGATCAGGGACCTTAGGCGGGGAACATGACCTACACTTCAATGGACTGCACAACCAGTTGAAGCTGTAAAATCATTCCCCCAAGTTTGTTAACGATACCTTTTTTTTCAATAATTCCTAAAATTTTCTAGCCCATCCTGTTTCGCCTTTTGGTTAAGACTGATCTGAACAAAAATTGATTAATTAAGCTGCTACAATTGCTGGCAATTGGATTGGCTGAAATTAAAAACCATCAATTGGACTAGTTATCTGAAATTGACAAACATGGCAGGACCAGACTAAAAGTTGGACAATTGGTTAAAGGGTCATGAGTGTGTTTTGGAAGAGTATGTGCACCAATTCATGGTGGCCTAGACCAAGGTCGAAATGCATCCAACTCCTCTCGATACAAAGAGAAATTGGACAAAATGTCTGACCCTGGCACACATTTTCGTGGAAGAGTGTAGATAAAGAGAAGGGATAATGAGCTTTTATTCAAAAGCAAGCTGCAGCAATGCTTAAGGACAGAAGCGATCTGACACCTAGCCTGGACATCATGAGGTGTTGCAGGCCTTAAGCAGAATTGTATTCAACCACAATCTGTTACCTCATGGCCCGGAATGACACTCTCGACCATTACCCTCAAACTAGCAGATCAACCCTATTTCAATGAGGAACATAATAAAGCAAGACAAAAGCACCACCTCATTTTTTTAGGCATGCCTGGTGTTAATTGGGTAAAGCTATATCGCAGGTTTACACGCATGTTTAACAGCAGAATTGGTAAACTTCGGCCTTGTTGTCAAATTAGCTCTGGAATCAGTTTTTTAAATTCATGGTTGCACCAAGACTGCAACGAGGTCTGGAGCCAGGTAGTCTTGCCAGAAGCCAAGCTGAGCATCCTCAATGATGGTGGATCTCAGCACGTCAGTACAAAAAATAAGGCTGAAACTTGCAAACTATTTCCAGCCAGAAGTACTGAGTGGATGGTCCATCGTAGCCTCTTCCTGAGGCCCCCACCATGACAGCCTTCAGCCAAATGTATTCACTCAGTGTGTTATCAAATCACTATCTGGGACATACCAGACATGCCACATTGGTGTGTGATAGATTCATAGAATCCCTTGAGTGCAATAGGAGACCATTCGGCCCATCGGGTCTGCACCGGCTCTCCAAACAAGCACCCAACCTATGACCACTTCTCCCGCCCTATTTCCGTAATCGCACCTAACATGCACATCTTTGGACACTAAGGGACAATTTAGCATTGGGGGGGGGGGGGGGGGGGATGAGAGAGAGAGAGACACGGGACATGCAAATTCCACACAGTCACCCAAGGCCAGAATTGAACATGGGTCCTCTGGTGCTGAGTCGGCAGTGCTAACCACTCTGAACCGTGCAGGGCTCTTGGGTCTTACTGTGTGAATCAAGTGAATTCCTAAGAACTGTGGTACATCTTGGTTCGACCCAAGAAGAAGTCAAGGAAATTTCAAGATCCTGTAAAGTATAGGTGAAAATAAAAGTAGAAAGGGGAGTTTCTGTTGCAATTAACAAGTTTAAAGTATGTTTACATATTTTTAAAAAAATCTTTATTAGTGTCACAAGTCGGCTTACATTAACATTGCAATGAAGTTACTGTGAAAATCCCCATGTCGCCACACTACGGCGCTTGTTCGGGTACACTCGAGGGAGAATTCAGAATGTCCAATTCACCTAACAAGCATGTCTTTCGGGACGCGAGAGGAAACGCACCCGGTGGAAACTCACACAGACAGGGAGAAAACGTGCAGACTCCGCACGGACAGTGACCCAAGCCAAGAATTTAACCCAGTCCCTGGCGCTGTGAAGCAACAGTGCTAACTGTGCGATCGTGCCGCCCTTATAATGTTACATTAGTAATACTTGCTTTGTTTGACTCTTGTACAGTAATTTATTTTGTTTAAAACGTGAAACATTTTCAGAGCAGAAATGAGATCTTAAATGATCATTGGAGCTGTGCTGTGTTCACACTACTTTGGAAGGAAGCTTTATTGACAATTTTTTAAACAGAGTTGGTTGGTAAACTGCAAAATTAGCACCAATACATACAGGTGCTGTTCTGAAAAGTTGCATGTGTGTACCTATGCATTATATATTAAAAAGTACTACTATTCCCAGTATCCCACATTCTATAAATATCCTGCAAAATCATATTTGTACTAATAATAATAATGAAGGTGAAGCATGCAAGAAATGAGATAGATAAAAATTGTACCACACTGTCAATTCTATTAAAGTCATTGCATAAAGCAATAAATGAATGAATGATCACAGTAAATTAATTGCACTATGTTTTCCATGAAACAATTTGCTCTATAATCTTAAAAGATGAAAGAAAGTCAAATATTTAACTGAAATTACCTGAAAGAGCCATCCAAGTTGGATCTATGAATAAAACTCAGCTTTGCATCCGCCCAATAAAGTTTCTGTTCCTCTATATCAATGGTCAGTCCATTTGGCCAGTAAATATCAGAGTCCACAATAACAGAGCGACTGCTGCCATCCATGCCGGCTCGTTCAATTCTCGGTATTTCACCCCAATCCGTCCAATACATGTACCTGAAAAAAAGGTACAGAACAACAGAAATAAGAACTTGCTAACAGAAATGAACTTTGCTTTCTAGTTTTAAATATTCTCAATTTATGTGCAGTGCACAAAATGTAAAAACCATCACAACAAAGGCATCATAATATTTTACCATTATTGTAGAAACGCAGTCATCAAAAATAATTTGTTCATCAATTAACCTTCATGGTCCATGCTTAATTTAACAAGATATTTCACAAAAAAATGTTGAAAGGCTATTTGCTTACATACCAGACAAAACAGTGCATGTTCCACCATCTGCATGGTTAGCTTTCCTAAACAGGTGCGATTAGTTCTGTAAATGCGGACAGTCACCCGACGTCGGAATTGAATCCGGGTCAATGGTGCTGCGAGGCAGCAGTGCTAACCACTGTGCCACCATGCTGCCCTTACCCAATATTTACCAAAATTAAAAATATATTCCCATCATATCTCACTTTACCCATTAACATTTCTTTGGCAAAGCTGAACAGGTTGGTTTCAGTCTTGCCATTGTGGAATTGGGAGAAATTTCACCCAGGACTCGATAATTGGCAAGCAATCTTGGTGGTCCACTAATGGTCAAGATTTCAGGCTGTTGGCACAGATGTCCAAGTTCAGTGTTATCAACTGAAATGCGGAAGCTAATCAATGACTGTGGATAACGTTAGCATTGGGGAACATGCAAATGAGGAATAGAGTGGTTAAGGAATTGTGAAAGTTTAAGGAACCGTACTTGACAGCACTCTGGAGATGTTACTGGTACGGCTGATGTCACACCAACAAGAAAGTAGCGTAATAATCAACTATCAAACACAAGCAAAGGTGAGGAGAGCATGAAAGCATAAAATGCACTAGGTTTAATGAAATAAGACACAAGAAAATAACAACAATTTATAATTGTTATCCGATGGGTGCTGTGGGATAGCCGGGAGGCCGGGGGGCTATATGGAGAGAGAGCGAGAGCGAACGAGCGCGAGAGCGAGAGAGAGCGAGAGAGAGAGAGCGAGACCTACACATAAAAAGAGACAGACTGACATACATACACAGAACAACAGTGAATATGTAACGCTTTGATTTTGAGGTCTGCCCGGCTGAATTGCTTATTGATGCTATTGGTGTTGGTCAGGGTTGCAGAGAACTGCCCGTGCTTGAGTTGAATTGAACATGGCTATTTTCATGAATTTAGATATAAAATTGAAAGTATATCAAAATAAATACAAGTTTTGATGGTTATTCACATTGCCATACTGTATTAACAGTCACTGGCTGTTTGGATCAGCGGGCAGACATTTCTCAAGCCACTTCTACACAATTTTGATAGCCAAGCAATTGGGGGTTACACAACTGTTTGGGTTACTTGTTTTCTAACTTTCTGCCTCTCCTGCTGGGAAAATACCTTTCTTCAAATCAGTGTCTTCACACCCACCTCCTCAGAAGTAGCTTCCCGAATGTCAAAACGTACGGGAAAATTTCCAATAAGTCATGTTCCAATACTCCATGTCATGGCATGCTGAAAATCTGTCAGGTTTTTTTGATTTACTGTATGGACAATTTTGTTTCAAACCACATAAATATTGATTGTCACCATCGAACAGTTGAGCAGTACAGCACGGTTGCATTATAATTGACTAATAGCGAACACAGGAATTAAAACACTGCTTCCAGATTTGATTATTAATACCACAGACAATCCCCCAAAAGTGCGATCCCCTCTTTGCACTTTTTAATCTATTCGTTCATTCATGTGTGCTCTGCACGAGGGCAGGTCCTGAGCTCAAGGCCTCATGCTTCATCTTGTGCAGTTTGCCTGGCAGTTTTTGTCAGTGGTGCTTTGCCATTGCCTTCTACTCACAGCAGCAGGGTGAGGAGGCAGGTCCCACGTCTACCTCAACCAGAACAGGAATCATGCATTTGGCATTATCCTGAATGACAGACTAGCCAAATGAGCGAACAGGCCCCCTTTTTAAAATCTATATCACATGGAAAAACAAGTAATTCTGTCTTGGCCTTTGTACAGGTGAGCAATGAAACCAGCCTGACAATACATTAGGATGGAAAAGTACAAGATGAAAAAAGTACACCACAATCTGTAGGGAATATTCATATGTACACGTTACAAAATTTCCAAGCCATGGCTCAATTTTTGAAAATAAATGTGCAAGGCTGCAAAGTGGATGAGAATGTGCCAACGGTATTCGTGGCTGTCATTAGCTACAAAGTTCTCAATCAATCCCGTCAAGACACCCAGAGGGACGATAGGGTAGTAACAATGTTCAGGGCTAATAACTCAGGCATCTGGGCTAATGGCCTGGATACTGGAATTCAATTAATGAACAAATTTGGAATAAAATGTTCATCAAATCAATAATGATCCTCATAGTCCTCGCAGCTAACCACCCCTGATTGCTCAAGTGCAATTAGAGGCGGTGAAGCCATAGCCATCGAAGCTCACATCCCAAGGACGGATCATTTCAAAATGGTGAACATGTATTCGTATGGTGAACAACCTCTTCTTAATAGCCAGGTCAAAATCAGATTGAAACATGTGCTCCTGGTCAAAGCACAGTGGAGGAATTAGTTATAAAGACAATATCTCAGACAAGGTGTTAAACTGAGGTCCAGTTTGTCCTCCCAGGTGGACAAAAGATCTCATAGCACTATTGAACACTTATCCTTCAACACAACTGAAATCAACATCACTGAAACAGATTATCTGATCTTCTTTCCCACTGTTGTTTGCGACACCTTGCTGCCCATAAATTGACCGCCACATTTCTCTCCACGACCACAGGGAGTTTATTTCAAAATTGTCATTTTTTGTGATGCACTTTGAGAAGTACTGGAGTCATGAAAAATGTTATGTAAAAGCAAGTTTTTTCGAACATCAAATTGTGCCTTTAACATTAAAAAAATCCCCCCCCCAAAAAAACTTTACCCAGTTTTGCCACACCATTCCATCGTTAAACACCTGTAACATTCCTAAAGGGTTCCACCGATCAACACTTTCCATACCCATGACCTCTACCATCCAGAAGAACAAGGGTGGCCGGCGCATGGAAACACCACCACGTCCAAGTTGCCTTCAAGTTGCACATCGCCCAAGTTTGAAATACATCGCTGCTCCTTCACGGTCACCAAATCAAAAACCTGGAACTCCCTTCCTAACAGCACTGTGGGTACACATACATCCCACAGACTGCAGCTGTTCACGAAGGTGACTCATCATTACCCTCTCGTGGGCAACTGTGGATAGGAAATAAACAGTGGCCCCTCCAGCCACGCGAACATCTCATGAGCAAATTATTAATGAACACTAAATCCCGCAAACATGCTCCAAGATGATTCTCCCCCTAACTCTCCATTACTCACCAAGAAAAAGCCCCACTTTTGTTCTGTGTCTCTTTCTGATAACACAGCAGAATTTTTTTTTTAAAACCGCACAGAGTTGCAGGAAAAAAGACAGCCTGCAACATCTTGGGCAGAAGGTGGATAGATAAAAGAGGTTCCGTTCTTTTAAAAGTCCGCTTTCCCTTGCCCGACACAATAACAATTACTGCCAACTGCCTTCCTTCAACTTAATGAACACTTTTTCTATGGTAGTCAGCAAGTTACCTTTTAAATATTTATGCATGGCCTTAAATTGACAGAATTAGAGACATAAAAAGAAAACTGACAGATAGGTGGCTTATGATTTTTCCTCCGTGTTTGAAATTAAATTCAATCGCTGAGCACACCTGGACATCATTATTCAACCACTGATTTGGTGTTTTATTCACAGTTTATGATACAAAACCTGGAATCGGAAAGGATGCCATTGGAAACTACTTTAAAAATGCTCAACACAATCATCAGAATTTTTTTTGTGTTTTAATGGGAGACATTAACAACCCATTTTAGATAAATAGTTATGTGCTAAACAGGTAACACATTCAAATGCTAGCATCCCACTGGGTAATTTCCAGCTCTCACTGCTTGAACACTATCTCTGAAGTATGACCTTGAAAGATTATTTTGTGGTTGGGCCTGTGGAGGCGAGACAAGACCAAACGGTTAACATTTTCTTTAAAAAGCTAAAAAAGGAGGAAATGTTAAAGCAGCGGATAAAAGATGAAGAAAATGCAAAGAAGAGTGGGAAAGCAAGTGGACAAAGAGTGGGGAGGGACAGTAAAAATAGATTAGAAGTGTGAAAAGACAGTGAATGGCAAGGAAAATAACAGCAGGTGTGACAGTGGGGCTGGTTTAGCACAGTGGGCTAAACAGCTGGCTTGTAATGCAGAACAAGGCCAGCAGCGCGGGTTCAATTCCCGTACCAGCCTCCCCGAACAGGCGCCGGAATGTGGCGACGAGGGGCTTTTCACAGTAACGTCATTGAAGCCTACTTATAACAATAAGTGATTATTATATTATTACAGTGGAAACAAAAGCATCAATAAGACAACTAAATAGAAATGAAGACCAACAATAGCTGCGATAACATAATCATTTTCCTGCTGGCATGCCAGAGACAAGTTTAACTTTCTTTGAGGTGTTTACACTTGCGTGCAACGCAGGAAACTGGATCAAAATGTTGGAGAAACAAACAGACAGTTCATAAAATTACCACGCTTTCTCTAAAATTGAAACACGCGACAGTGATGCCAAATTGCTCCGAACAACTCGCACGTCTTTTCAGTCATAGCTGTTATTAGCCTGAAAGTATAATATGGGGGAAACAAACGATGCAGAGATGTTGCCACTGTTTTCAGTAATGATAACATAGCTATTGTAATTTAACTTAATTTGGTGCATTTTAAATCTATTTTAGACTAAATAGGAGATGGATTTTAAATGACCAATTTCCGCTCGAAACCGAATTCAATTTCTCTACAAAGGCAAATGCAGCAGCCCTAGCTATTCATCGAATCCTTTTGAACTAGATTTCTTGTGCAAACACGCACTATATGCATTTAATTTTGAAGTTTAAACCAGTCCTTCCTATCATATTAACATTAATTAGCTTCTATAGCAGATGTGTGCAGCATGGGCAGGTAGCAAACCACTTTATATCAATGAACCTCTTCGACCCCAAAATCCTTCCACTGCTATCAATCACAGTCCAGAGCATTATTTTCAGGTTTATCTTTATGGTACTGTCCTTGGAGGTCAGCTGCTTTCGGGCAAAATTGGAAAATGCTCTTGCTTCTGTTAAGTTAAAAATGGACATTGGGACTTCCGGTTGCGGCGATGCTCAGCTAAGCCGCACGTTTCGGCGGCTCCAGCTCCGACGGACTTTCGGGCTCTTTTTGAGAGCCCCAACGGGAATTTTTTTTTTTGACAAAACCCGGTGTGGGGTGAGCGAGTTTCAATCGAGCCAAGGAGGTGCTGCATAAGAAGAAAGTAAAGTTCGGGATGCTACAGCCAGCGTGATTATGGGTCATGTACCACGATAGACACTATTACTTTGAAACGTCGGAAGAAGCATGGACCTTCATCCAAAAAGAGAAACTGGACCAGAACGGAGGGACTGATGTTAGGGGGGAAACGACAATGTTGATGTATAGAAATGTAAATTGGGGAAAGGGAGGTTCACTGTATCGGGACGGTCTTTGACGGGGGACACACTGAGAATTGTGGGCACCGGTGGGAAAAAAGGGACATAGGTGGGGGATGGGGAATGGGAACGGGGCTGTAGGGGGAGCTGTGCCATAGGGGGCGGGACGGTTCTAGGAAAGAGCGGGTCTTTTCCCGCGCTAGAGAGATGATGGCGGGAAGACAGGCGCAAGGGGGATGGGAGTTCCACACGGGGGGGGGGGGGGGGGGTGTCAAGGAGAGAGCGGGAGAAGCCGGGGTCAGCTGACTTTCGGAAGCAATATTGGGGGGGGGGGGGGGGGGGGGGGGGGGAGTAACCATGCTAGATGGGGATCTAGCGGGGGGGGGCGGGGGAAGAGATAACTGGGTTGCTGCTGCTGCTGGGATCGAGAGGGAGCTGGTAAGAGAAGAGGTGGTCGGGGCGGGAATGCGCCACCTGGGGGACTGGTGGGTGCGCGGGACCTGGAACTGGCCCAGAGTGGGTGATGGCTAGTCGACGGGGGGGGGGGGGGGGCGCAGCCCCCCAATCCGGCTGATCACGTGGAACGTGAGAGGCCTAAATGGGCCGATTAAGAGGGCCCGAGTGTTCGCGCACTTAAAAGGACTGAAGGCAGACGTGGCCATGCTTCAGGAGACGCATCTGAAGGTGGCAGATCAGGTTAGGTTAAGGAAAGGATGGGTGGGACAGGTGTTCCACTCAGGGCTGGACGCAAAGAATAGAGGGGTGGCTATATTGGTGGGGAAACGTGTGTCGTTCGAGGCTAGGAATATAGTAGTGGACAGCGGTGGCAGATATGTGATGGTGAGTGGCAGACTGCAGGGAATGGAGGTCGTGCTGGTAAATGTATATGCCCCGAACTGGGACGATGCGGGATTTAAGAAGCGGATGCTGGGACGTATCCCGGACCTGGAGGTAGGAAACTTGGTAATGGGGGGGGGGGATTTCAATACCGTGCTGGACCCAGGGTTAGATAGATCTAGATCCAGGACCGGAAGAAGACCGGCAGCGGCCAAGGTGCTTAGATGGTTTATGGACCAAATGGGGGGAGTGGATCTGTGGAGAGTTGCTAGGCCGCTGGCCAAAGAGTTCTCCTTTTTCTCCCATGTCCATAAGGTATACTCCCGGATAGATTTCTTTGTTTTGGGTAGGTCACTGATTTCGAGGGTGGAAGGAACGGAGTACTCGGCCATAGCTGTTTCAGACCATGCCCCGCACTGGGTGGATCTGGAACTAGGAGAGGGAACAGCGCCCACTCTGGCGACTGGATGTGGGATTATTGGCGGATGAGGGAGTCTGTGGAAGGGTGCGGGGATGTATCAAAAGGTACCTGGAGGCCAATGATGATGGGGAGGTCCAAGTGGGGGTAGTATGGGAAGCGCTGAAGGCAATGGTCAGGGGAGAGTTGATCTCCATCAGGGCTTACAAGGGGAAAACAGAGACCAAAGAGAGGGAGAGATTACTGGGGGAGATTTTGAGTGTGGATAAAAGATATGCGGAGGCCCCGGACGAAGGACTATATAGGGAGAGGCGAAGACTCCAGACGGTGTTTGACCTGCTGACCACAGGGAAGGCAGAGGCACAGTGGAGGAAGGCACTGGGGATGAGATAAGAGTATGGGGAAAAGGCGTGTCGGCTGCTGGCCCACCAGCTTCGTAAGAGGACAGCGGTGAGGGAAATAGGGGGAGTTAGGGATGAAACGGGAACTACGGTGCGGAGTGTAGGGAAGGTAAATGAGGTGTTTAAGACCTTTTATGAGAGGTTATATAGGTCCAACCCCCGGAGGGAAAAGAGGGGATGAAGCAGTTTCTGGACCAACTAAGGTTCCCGAAGGTGGAGGAGCAAGAGGTGGCAGGTCTGGGGGCGCCAATTGGGGTGGATGAGTTGACTAAAGGGCTGGGGAACATGCAGGCAGGGAAGGCCCCGGGACCAGAGGGGTTCCCGGTGGAATTTTATAGAAAATATGTGGAATTGCTGGCCCCGCTGCTGGCAAGAACCTTTAACGAGGCCAGAGAAGGGGGGGACTCTACCCCGACAATGTCAGAGGCGACGATATCACTAATCCTGAAGCGAGATAAAGATCCGCTGCAATGCGGGTCTTATAGGCCTATCTCGCTCCTGAATGTGGACGCCAAGTTGCTGGCAAAAGTGCTGACAATGAGGATAGAGGATTGTGTCCCTGGGGTGGTGCACGAAGACCAGACAGGGTTTGTAAAGGGGAGACAATTGAATGTCAACGTGCGACGGCTATTGGGGGTGATAATGATGCCCCCAGCAGAGGGGGCAGCAGAGATAGTGGCAGCAATGGATGCAGAGAAGGCATTTAATAGGGTAGTGTGGGAGTACTTATGGGAGGTGCTGAGGAGGTTTGGGTTCGGGGAGGGGTTTGTCAGCTGGGTTAAACTCCTCTATGGGGCCCCAGTGGCAAGTGTAGTCACAAATCAGCAAAGATCGGAGTATTTTCGGTTACATAGGGGAACAAGGCAGGGGTGCCCTCTGTCCCCATTACTGTTCGTGTTGGCAATTGAACCACCGGCCATAGCGCTGAGAGACTCTAGGAAATGGAGGGGGGTGGTTAGAGGGGGAGAGGAACACCAAGTGTCACTCTACGCAGATGACCTACTGCTGTATGTGTCCGATCCAGTGGGGGGGGGGGGGGGGGGGATGACAGAGGTTATGCAGATATTGAGGGAGTTTGGAGACTTTTCGGGATATAGGCTTAACATGGGAAAGAGTGAGCTTTTCGTAATACACCCTGGGGACCAGAGTAGAGGGATAGATGGCCTGCCGCTAAGGAGGGCGGAAAGAAACTTCCGATATTTGGGGATTCAGAGAGCCAGGAGCTGGGGAACTTTACACAAACTCAATCTGACTGGGCTGGTGGAGCAGATGGAAGAGGATTTCAAAAACTGGGATATGCTGCCGCTGTCACTGGCGGGCAGAGTGCAGGCGATTAAGATGATGGTCCTCCCGAGGTTTCTATTTGTGTTTCAATGTCTCCCCGTCCTGATCACCAAGGCCTTTTTTAAGAAAATAGATAGGAGCATTATGAGCTGCGTGTGGGCAGGGAAGGCCCCGAGGGTAAGGAGGGGGTTCCTGCAACGTAGCAGGGACAGAGGGGGACTGGCGTTGCAGAATCTAGGTGACTATTACTGGGCCGCCAATGTGGCGATGATCCGCAAGTGGATGATAGAGGGAGAGGGGGAGGCGTGGAAGAGGTTGGAGATGGCGTCCTGTAAAGGAACGAGCTTGAAAGCGCTGGTGACGGCGCCGCTACCGCTCTCCCCGAAAAGGTTACCACGAACCCAGTGGTGGCGGCAACATTAAGTATCTGGGGGCAATGGAGGCGACAGAAGGGTGTGTTAGGAGCCTCAGTGTGGTCCCCAATCTGGAACAACCATAGGTTTGCCCCAGGAAGGTTGGACGGAGGGTTCCAGAGCTGGCACCGGGCAGGAATTAGAAGAGTGGGAGACTTATTTATAGATGGGACGTTTGCGAGCGCTCGAGGAAAAGTATGAGCTGCCTCCGGGGAATATCTTTAGGTATATGCAGGTAAGGGCATTCACGAGACAACAGGTGAGGGAATTTCCGCTGCTCCCGACACAGGGGATCCAGGATAGAGTGCTTTTGGGGGTGTGGGTCAGGGAGGGCAAAGTGTCCGAAATATACCGGGAGATGAGAGAAGGGGGGGGGGAGGAGCTGGTAGAAGAGCTGAAAGGAAAACGGGAAGAAGAGCTCGGGGAGGAGATTGAGGGGGGCTTGTGGGCTGATGCCCTAAGTAGGGTAAATTCCTCTTCCTCGTGTGCCAGGCTTAGCCTGATCCAATTTAAGGTGCTACATAGAGCACACATAACGGGAGCGAGGTTGAGCAGGTTCTTCGGAGTGGGCGGGAGGTGCGGGGGAAGCCGGGCGAACCACACACATATGTTTTGGTCGTGTCCAGCACTGGAGGAGTATTGGAGGGGAGTAGCAAGAGTGAACTCGAAGGTGGTGAAGGTCCGGGTCAAGCCAGGCTGGGGCTTAGCTATATTTGGGGTAGCGGATGAGCCGGGAGGGCAGGAGGCGAAAGAGGCCGATATTGTGGCCTTTGCATCCCTGGTAGCCCGGCGAAGGATTTTACTCATGTGGAAGGAAGCGAACCCCCCCCCCCCGGCGTGGAGGCCTGGATAAACGATATGGCAGGGTTCATAAAACTGGAACGGATTAAGTTTGTGCTGAGAGGATCGGCTCAGGGGTTCTCCAGGCGGTGGCAACCGTTCCTTGACTATCTAGCGGAACGTTAGGGGAAAATAGATAGCCAGCAGCAGCAGCAGCCCAGATAGGGGGAGGGGGAGGGGGGGGGCAAACTTGTTTTTGTTCTAGTTGGGGTGGGAGCACCATTTCTTGTTACTTTGTTAGTTCACTATTTTATTTAAACAATGTTATCTATTAGTTATTGTGTTACCGTTTCTGTTGATTTGTAAGGGGGAAAAATTGTGTTTGAAAACTTTAAGAAAATATATATATATTTTTTTTTAAAAATGGACATGGGGCAGAATTGCCCCAAGTGCAGTATCGGGCGTGAAAAAGATATTTTTCCCGCCGGCCACAATGGTAAGACAGCTGGCTTGTAATGCAGAACAAGACCAGCAGCGCGGGTTCAATTCCCGTTCCAGCCTCCCCGAATAGGCGCCGGAATGTGACGACTAGGGGCTTTTCACAGTTAATTCGTTGAAGCCTACTTGTGACAATAAGCGATCATTATTATTATTTGTGCCGTATAGTCCGCTACCCATGTCATTAATAATGCAGCCAAAGGAAACACAATATTTTGCTGGCAGACGTCCTCCAAATCGCCCACCATACCATTACCCGATTGTTTCCTTGCTCTCGGCTCCATATCTAAACTGAAGCCAAGCACACAGTTTACAATGTTTGCAGTCCAAGGCTGCTTGAGTGAAGGCACGGCCCTGAAAGCCAAGAAGAGTTCAGTGATCCATCACTGGAATGTCTTTTGCCATGTTGTCCTCTACCCTCACTCAGGCCACAGGATGTCCAGCAATCTCACCACGCCGACTGGGAGTGGTGGCAGTCATGGTCAGTGCCAATGCTGCACAAATGACGTCGGCCATGCAATGCAGAAAGAGGATGAATGATATCATCAATACCGTCAGAACAAGTTAAACATCTCATCACTTTAAAATCACACACACACACACACACACACACGACCATGCCCCTCCACCCCTTCTCACTTCTAAAGACAAAGAAGATGAGAAAGTTACACATCAATCATTGAAACAATTCCTGCCATCTACAACCTCCTCCCAATTTTCATTAAGGTTCACCATAATGACAAAACCCCTTAACAGCCTAACTAAAATACTAGCTTCTAATCATGGTTTACACAAAAGATTTTAGTGTAGAAGGCCATGGAATTTGGATGAAAACAGTGCAGCAAAAAAAACAAACAACTGTCTTCACTTCCCCATGTGTGAAATACTTTGGAATTCTCCATCACAAAATATTGCT
Source organism: Scyliorhinus torazame (assembly GCF_047496885.1). NCBI lineage: Eukaryota > Metazoa > Chordata > Chondrichthyes > Carcharhiniformes > Scyliorhinidae > Scyliorhinus > Scyliorhinus torazame. The sequence goes on from NC_092716.1 coordinate 229,410,768, forward strand.
ACAGGAAAATCCAGAAACGATCAGAGAAAATGTTTTAATGGTATAGAGAGAGTCAGCAGAAAAGGGAGGTTAGATTTTCTGGCTAATGTGCAGCAAAACACCAGTGCATACTTGAACAAAAATGTCCTACAATATTCTACGATTCCATGAAGAAAAAGCTTTCCAGAATTGCTCGAGATAGCATACCTGCAACGAGTCCTCTGAATGCTAATCCAGAAACACAACTCAATTTTTAAATTTTTTTTAAAGCTTTTTAAAAAAATAATACAATAATTGATTTAATTTAGCTTTAATTCATAAACAGGCAAATCGAACAATGAACAAGAAATTAAGTTGTATTTATTGCCGGAATGAGTATGTTGCACGCCGAACTTTAAAGGGATAATCTTCCTCTTGCAGGTCTCATTCAGGAGGCTTCCAAAAGGAAGACTAAATGGAGCATTTAAAATATTCTCAAAGATAATGATTGTGACATAACTTTTAGCAAATCTGAATCCTACCCCGTATCGCCTCCTGGGCAGACTGCCTCAAGATTTATGTCGTTGTTTTTTTGCATTAGGGACTTTCCAATATTAAGCCGCACGGATAGTGCCTGAGCCAACTCAATTATAATTATGACAATCCTACAGCTTTCATGACAAAAAGCATACACTGGAGAAATTCTTAAGAAAGGAGAAAAAAGAACTCATACTTGCATAGCGTCTTGCATGACTGCAAGAAGTCCCAAATCATTTCACAGCCAATAAAATACTTTTGAAGTGTAGCCAATATTGCAATGTAGGAAAATGCAGCTGCCAATTTGCCTATGAGGTTCCTTAAACAGCAATAAGATAATGATCAGATAATTTGTTTTAGTGATGTGGGTTGAGGGACAAACATTGGCCAGGCTACTGAAGAACCTCCATCTCCAGAAAAATTCTATTACTAGTGAGCAATGACAAATGCATCTTTGCCATGCATTGTCCAACATAGTTACTTTTCCAAGGACATGGATTGAGGTCAAGGTGAGGGAAATCATTGCTGAGGGTGAAACATTTTTCTACTTTTGACATTCAGAGGCAATTATTAAATCAGATGAGGATATAGTTCTACTCGTATCCTTCTTCTTAGGCAGTCCCTTGGGTTTGGGGATGACTTATTTCCTCTCCGGTTCAATGGGTTCCGAGGTGGCTGATGAGTCTAATGCTCAATCTGCAGATTTAAAACGTGGTGCCTGAAAGGTCAAGTAGATTAGTTTTTTTGGAGGTCTGCGCGCACACTGTGATGCCTTGACTTTGCCTCTGCGTGTTCTTGATGAGGTCTCCTTATGTTTTCAGTGTGTTCCTGAATGAACCTTCTCCATTTTGGTCAGTTACAAGCCAGTAGGGGCCCCCATCAGTCAGCAGAGCTGTTTGACCACTTCAGGGATGCTTTAAGTACATTAGTAAAATATTTCCACTGTCCTCCTGGGAGTCCCCCTGCCATGACTAAGTTCAAAGTAGAGCAGTTGCTGCAGGAGCCTGGTGACATGTCCTACCCAATGGAGTTGGTTATGAATCACTCACACCTCAATGCTGCGCATGTTGCTTTGGGAGAAGACATTGCTGTTGGACAACCTTTCTTGCCATTAGGTTTTGAATATCTTGTGAAAGCATTGCTGCTGGCACTCCTCCAGGGCTTTGAGAAGCTTGTTGTAGTCTGTCAGTTTTATAAATTTCCTATCAGTGTTCCATTTCAGGTCTAGAATTTCCTATCCGTGTTCCATTACAGCTCTATCAATTTCCCAACCTTGTTCCATTACAGCTCTATGAATTCCCTACCCCTGTTCCACTAGTTTTATGAATTTCCTGCCCGTGTTCCATTACAGTTCCAGAATTTCCTACCCGTGTTCCATTTCAGTTCTAGAATTCCCTGCCCTCGTTCCATTTCGGTTCTAGAATTTCCCACCCGTGTCCCATTTCAGTTCTAGAATTTCCTACCCATGTTCCAATTCAGTTGTATGAATTCATTACCCGTTCCATTCGACTTCTATGAATTCCATACCAGTGTTCCATTACAGCTTTATGAATATAGAATTTGTGCCAGTCAGGAAACAATGCAAAGTACACTCCAAGTAATCCACACACAAGGTGTGATGGATGAACATGGGCTAGGAACAACGTTTATAGATATTATTATTAAAATAGTCCCGCAGCACTGAAGACTGACACGTCAGAAGGACAATATTTACAGAAAGTGTGCACCATAAGCCACAATTGTAATGCATTGTAGATTCAGCAAAGTTCTGAACATAGAATCATACATTGAATTTACAGTGCAAGAGGCCATTCAGCCCATCGAGTCTGCACCAGCCCTTGGAAAGAGCACCCAACTTAAGCCCACACCTTTAACCTATCCCCACAACGCAGTAACCCCACCTAACCTTTGGGCACTAAGGGGCAATTTAGCATGGCCAATCCACCAATGCTGCTCATCTTTGGACTGTGGGAGGAAATCAGAGCACCCGGAGGAAACCCACGCAGTCACTGGGAAGAAGTGCAAACTCCATACAGTCACCCGAGGCCGGGATTGAAACCTGGTCCCTGGAGCTGTGAGGCAGCAGTGCTAACCAATTTTCCACCATGCTGCCCTAATTGGAAACTATTCAAATGACAGAAGGAAAATTGTTGGGCAATGTAAATATTCCAAGATCATTTGCAATGCAATAAGAAAACTAATACACTAACATATCTCAAGCAATCGAACTTTATTTCAGAATTGAAGATTTTGCATCAGGACATTAACCTAGGTTCCCGGATACCAGCAAATAGAGTAAAATCAACAAGCTGATTTACAACATGTGCTGTCATAAATTAATTTAAAATAACCCAGATGATCATCACAACACCAGGCAGATAAAATAACAGTGGTACCATGGGTGGAGACTGCTTTTGTATTGGTAGGGCTATCCACTTTACAGCTGTCTTCAAGCACAGTCCAAAGATGTGCAGGTTAGGAGGACTGGCCATGATAAATTGCCCTTTGTGTCCAAAATTGCCCTTAGTGTTGGGTGGGGTTACTGGGTTGTGGGGATAGGGTGGAGGTGTTGACCTTGGGTAGGGTGCTCTTTCCAAGAGCCGGTGCAGACTCGATGGGCCGAATGGCACTGTAAATTCTATGATCTTGCTGCAGATGCTATTCACAAAAAACTACCTCAGAAGATTTAACATTCAATTGGATGACATTCAAAGAATTTTACGGATCCGGAGGTCACGTCCTGTCTCCTTTAGGGTCAAAAGGTACAAAGCATCCTGTTAGAAGGAGGAGTTAGGCCTTCATTGAACTGGCCCAAAGTGTGTTTAGATTGATTTGCCATTATCTCTTTTTGATGTGCTTTAACAGCACTATCTCATTATAAATTAGCACATTTGAAACATAAATTACATTACATGCCAAAAGTCCATTCCATGCCATTATAAAGTTTTAATGAACCAAGCATGTTCCCTGGGTGGAAAGAATGGGCCAAACACTATCCACTTGATCTAACACAACACCAATGAAAATCAAACTAGAATCATGTCTTCATACCCAAAATGCACTTGTGACATTTAAATTGATTTTGTTAAAAGCCCGTTGAGATTTATTGTTGGAGGTGGCCTGGAATTTTCAAGTAGATGCGAGCTCCCCGGAGGCTTTGAGGGCCAGTACAGCTGCCAGGAGGCAGTCTTCTGCCGCCAGACGTAGGGGAGGTGCATCCCAGACAAACATATTGCAACTCCTCCCGGCCTGCCTGTCTTAAGATGCAGTTGCAGGTTGCCCCATGGAAGAGCCCCCCCCCCCCCCCCCCCCGCCAACAATGGCATATTTAAATTCACACTTTATTTGAAATGGCAACACACCCTCTCTCTCACACACTCAGCTGGAAGTGTAATCTGATGCTGCGCCCAAGCTTCAGGGGCTCCTCTAGGCCCTCAACTTCAAGACTCTTGCCCAACAACGGCAAGGCCACCCTTTGATAATTAATTGGCCAACTCAAGGAAAATCACAGCTATTCCCTCACACAGTGCGGGCCTCTGACCCACATTTGACCATGATGGTGGGGTCCTGAAACTCACAGGGAAACCTGCTCAAAGTTTTAATAACTTGAGGCAAGTCGAGTCAAACATTATCTTCAATGTTTTGCATATTTTAATTATTAATATTGAGATACATTAAAGTGAACCATTTATTTAGTGTTTACATCTGCATTATTCCAGCCAGAAACATGCTCAGTTCTTTACTTTTCTACTTAAAAGGGAAAATACAGTCCAGAATGTCACAGCTATTATTTTCCCCTCCCAAACATTGTGGATGGCTTTTAGGGGACAAGGGTTATGCCTTGACAAGATGAACAAAGAAATTAGGAAGAGTTTTTTAAAAATTCTTTCATGGGGTGTGGGCATCACTGGCTATGTCAGCATTTATTTCCCATCTCTAATTGCCTTCGAGAAGGTGGTGGTGAGCTCTCTTCTTGAACTGCTGCACTTCATGTGGTGTAAGTATATCCACACTACTGTTAGGGAAGGTGTTGCAGAATTGACCCAGCAGCAGTGAATTAATTATGACTGATCATGCCAATAAATATTTCCTTATACATGAAGGCACCAGCACTAGCTTTTTCGGTCATTTTTAGTGGATAATTAGTGTGCAAATGCCACATCGTCAAGCTTTTACATAGTCTCACCATTGAAATCCATCCACGAGATATTGTTAAAGCACAACCTGCAGAGCAGCACAGTAACTCCAGGTGTAGATTCCAGGTTTCCACATCTAGCTATGTCCCTACTCTGGAAGCTGCTGAACCATTCACTCCACAACTGCCAGTACTGTTATTCTTGTTAACTATACCTGGTTAACTCAACAGTTCCTTCGACCTCCCCCTAATTACCAAGACTTGTTCAAAGCAATCGAAAGTTAAAAACATTAATGCTTCAGTTGAACCCATATTCACTGCCTTAAGTCGTCCATTCTGTAAATTAATTGGGAGGATAAGATGCAATTCTCCTTAATTTCCCTGAAGGTTTTCCTTAAAAATTCTAAAAGCTTGGATGCAGCAAAGAATAAGACAACGATGTGATATTTTATTCTTTAAATGTATTTTATTACAAACGTGTATCAAAACAGGTTACAACCCATAAACACCCCTACCGGTGTGATAATTGACAGTCAATATTATCTACCATGCTTTTCTACATCATCATTGCATTATGTGATACAAATTCTCCCACAAAACCTTGCAGAATGTTCAAGAGATTGACAGGGTTAAAGTACTTCCTAGTCCTGAATGCCAAGGTTACATCTGGGATTTAAATAGATCTTTATGAAGATTATGTCACATTAAATTTGTTCCTCTACTTTATCCACTTGATATATTTTAAATGACTGCTTTTTGCACAAAGTGACAACTTTGTGTGCTAACTACAGATATTGCCATCTCTTGAGCTTTAATTCATCAAATGCAGCCCCCACAGCACAAACTGCATAAATTGCGAAAATACTTAACCTATAATGGCAGAATTAGCTTTCTTAATATATGATTACTACATTTTTTTTTAAAATGGAGATCATTGTGGTTCTGTAACAAATGCCAGATGAGAGAGTTAAGACGGTTCAAATCCAAAATGGAAGACCTGACACTCACACTGACACATATATCAGATATAGTTAATCAGGTTCAGCTGGGATGTCCCTTCCAATCGTCAAGATCAAATGGACTTCTCGATACTAACTAGATCGGCCAGAGTTCACGTCGAAAACCTGAATGGCAATGAGGCTTCAAACCTATTTAAAGTTCCAACCCGTCTCTGGCCTCATGTAAAGCTGGAAAGGACTGAGTTGGGGTGGGGGAAAAGATCAGACTTTACATTCCTTGCATGATCCAAATGTATGTGTTTTTTAAGCTATTGTTCTGCCCAATACCCTGGACGTCCTAGGCCTAACACCAAACCTTTCCTTAAATTAGCTTCATTGTGGTACCAGTACCGGAAAGTCCAATACTTTGTCAGATTTTTCATTCCTGCCACAAGGAGTTTTTGATTAGTAATAGTACTGCCGCCATTCTAAACATACGGTTACACTTCCTTGGATAAAGGGGCTGTTTAGCACAGGGCTAAATCGCTGGCTTTGAAAGCAGACCGAGGCAGGCCAGCAGCACGGTTCAATTCCCGTAACAGCCTCCCCGAACAGGCACCGGAATGTGGCGACTCGGGGCTTTTCACAGTAACTTCATTTGAAGCCTACTTGTGACAATAAGCGATTTTCATTTTTCATTTCATAAAGCAAGCGATGTACAGCACAGAAACAGGCCATTCAGCCCAACCAGCCCGTGCTAGCATTTGTGTTCCAAACGAGCGTCTGCTGTCTTTCCTCATCTTATTCTAACAGAGTAACCGGATGCACTGCAGCAATGCGTCAAGCCTCCTTCTACAGCACCTCCAGACCAGTGACGTTTACCACCTAGAAGGTAAAGGGTAGCAGGTGCAAGTTCTCCTCCAAACACACACTGTCCTAATTTGGAGGAACATCTTTGTTCCTTTACAGTCACTGGGTCAAAAACCTGGAATCCCCTTCCAAACAGCACTGCGGGTGTGGTATCTACACAACATGGTCTGCAGTGGTATATCGTTGTGAACCTTCTCTGCACCTTCATCGGTGCCTCTATATTCTTTTTAAAATATGACCAGAACTACACGCACTGTTGTTGAATTAAGGTTCAATACAAACTTAGCACAAGAATGTTATCCCTCTAGAAATATACCCAGATGCTTGCTTTGCTTTCGGTATAAGCTTGCTCACCTGTGGCGCAACCTTTAGTGATTGATGTATTTCCATTCTGTTAAGCCACCTGGGCAAGTGCATGGTCAATTCCAGCCTGGAGTCACAACACAAGTGAATTAACCAATATTTCTTACTTAAAAATTCCAACACCTTTGGTCCTTGGCTGCCCAATAATTACAGTACACCCAACCTTTTTGGACACTAAGGGCAATTTAGTATGGCCAAATCACCTAACCTGCACATCTTTGGACTGTGGGAGGAAACCAGAGCACCCGGAGGAAACCCACGCGGACACGGGGAGAACGTGCAGACTCCACACCGACAGTGATCCAAGCCGGGAATCAAACCGTGCTACCGTGCTGTAGAGGGGATGGCGAAAACAATAAGGATGTGGTCAAACGATAAAGGAGTCTTTGCTTCCAATGGTGGTTCTTGAGTACACTTTCCTCGCAGCATGCTGACTGATTAAAGTCCTTTGTTTTCAGCCTGTAATGATCTTCTCTGTAGTCTAGAAATGTATTACTCACATCTTTCAAACTCTATTTTCAATTTATGGTTTATTTCCTTTTCTGGAGAGAACATTGGTCTGTTTACATCAGCCTTTTCAGCAGAGAGAGTTGGGCGGATCTCCCTTGCTTGCACAGCCTGCAATGGTTCACCTGTACATAGATTCATCCAGGCTTCCTGGAGAAATATGGAGAGGCGAGAGGACAGCAGTCCTTCCTCGGAGCAACAAACTGAAACCAAAATCTCACACCTTGAATATCCAGCGGGAAATATTCCAGTGGGATCATACCAATGACCCCACAGTTACCAGGCAGAACATGGACCTTTGAGCCCATTCATTGGCCAACAGCCAAATCAATCAAACGGAGTCATCGCTGATGTCAGGCAGCCTAAAATAACAGCCTTCTGGATCTTTTGTTTCACAGGCTGCCTTAAAGTCACATGTCCACAAATCTTCCATAGATCAAAAATGCAACGGCAAAAATAAAAGGGGAAAATAACAAAACAAACCGGAGCGAACAGGAACAGGAAGGAGCCTTACAATTCCAAGATCCTTTTTTTTTCCTACATTCCACCTAGGCCTGTACCTTCCAAGTAATAAGTGTCCTCCCTATTCTTCCTCCAAAATGTACTACCTCATATTTATCTGTGTTGAACTTCATTTGTCAAACAGTTATCGATTCTGTAATTTGTTGCAGTCCTTCCCTGTCTTGACCACCACCCGTGGGTTAGTGTCAACTGCAAATCAAGAAATTGTGGTTTTGATATTAAAGTCCAAATTGTCAATGTAAATAGTGAACAGCAGTGGTCTCAGCTCTATTCATTGTAGGACACCACTTCCCACCTTCCGTCACACTGAATAACTACCCTGTACTCCCACTCTCTGCTTTGTGTCTTGAAGCCAGCTAGCAATCCATTCTGAATATTGTCCTCTGACTCCACATTCTTTGACCTAAATGGGGGACCTTATTGAAGCCCTTTTGAAAGTCCTGATAAATTACATGTACTGCGCTACCTCACTGTTTTCTTCGCAAACAAAATTAGTAAGGTTGATCCAGCAAGATGTCCGCTTTTGAAACCTGTGCCAACTAGTCATTATTATTCTTTTTTGTTTCCATATGTTCTTCTATTCTCTCCTTAGTCAGGATTGCATTATTATCGATTACTTAAGAGACCAGGGTCCTGAACATCACTTCATACAATTTTTTTTTTTAAAGGCTGGGAAAAGCAACCATTTAAAAACCTTTTTCCAATGTTTTCCCTTCGTATTTTGAAAGTATTCCTTTGTGGTGACCTATGGTTCCACAGGTAAATACTGCCTCCTCAAACTCCACCGTGTTAACAGACCGATAATGAAATGCATTCCACATCCTCTATTCACAAGTTGCAAAGAGAGTTTGCTACAACCCAGCTGACAACATTACCAGAGCATAGCTCATTTATTTACGTCGGGAAAAGTATACATGATCCCGACAAAGCACCAAGTCTCCGAAAAGGGGGCTGTCGAATCTGTGACGTCCCACATGAATGATCATTTTCTTAATCATCTTCTCGTCTTACAAAATTTGGCTTGTAGAAAAATAAACTGAAATTAAATCCCAGGTGGCCACAGTGGAATCATACTGAAAATAAAGACATTCCTGATGGGCTATTCCAGTGGTATGTGGAGGTCAGTCAAAGAGAAACAGACTTCTAAATGGGAGGGGGAAATAACAATACGGTCCTTTATTTCCACATTACCTTCAATTTAGCCTTTGTTGAAGGTTGGTCTTGTCCACACGAGTGCATGACATAGTATTTTTGATTAAGTCTAAACATCGGTTCAGTTGCACAGAAGGGAAATAATTCCTTTGAGAAGGTTGTCGTACCGGAGAAATATGTATCAAACTTGAATTTTCGTGCCACCATTCAAAAATCATGAACCATTCAACTCTCAGAAGTTAAAAAGCAAGACAAAAATGAAACACTTACCCATGCTGTGGATCAAGTGCAATAGCTCTTGGTTGATCGAGATCCTGCCAGAAAAGGACCTTTCGAGAAACTCCATCGAGATTGGCAACCTCTATCCGATTTGTTTCAGAGTCTGTCCAATAAAGCTTCTTGCCTAACCAGTCACAAGCTAATCCATCCGGTGAAACGAGACCAGAGATGATCACTTTCTGCACATTCCCAGTTAGGTTCACATATGTTTGTTTAATGGCTTCTTCACTCACGTCAGTCCAATAAATCGCCCCTTCAGAGTACAAAAAGTCAACGGCAGCTGCATCCTCCAGACCACTGACCACCACAGTAGATTCAGGTCTCACCGTTTCTGCATCTACCAATCTGACGTCCCGCCTATTAGCAAAAAGTAGCTGAGGCAATGCTATGGAGAAACACGAAAATTACAGTTAGTTATCAGCTTTTTATATTTTTTAATTTTACCACCACATCTTGACAGTTTCTCCCCCTCGATCCTTTTAATGCCAAACATAAGATTGCAATCATTTTCTGCCCAGCAGCAAAGAAGAATGATGTACGGTAACCCAGCCTCTAACTTTCTTTCCTAGCTGGTGTTGCAACTTGCCTGCATTCACCACTCACTCCCTTCCATCCCACCCCCACCACAATCTTCAAGTGACATCAAAACATGCTCACATCCTACAACATAAGAAGTTGCTACACCTTTACACATCCCAAATTGACTACGAGACATCAGAAGATAGGAAGTTGGAGCAGGAGTAGACAGGAGCGGGAGCAGTACAACCCTTTGATCCTGCTCCATCGTTCAACACGACATTGGCTAATCCTTCTGATCTTTAACCTCAGTTTAATTTTTCTGTCTGCTCCCCATGTCCCTCCTTTTCCTGAAACACCAAATATCTGTCAATCTCAGCCTTAAATATATTCAACAATGGAGCATCTACAACCTTCTGGTATGGAAGATTATATAGATTTACAACCCGTTGAGTGAATGAATGAAGACATGTCTCCTCAACACCGTCCTAAAGGATAAAGGGCCAATTAGGAGACTGTGCCCCCTTGTTCCTCGTTCTCCAGCCTGGGGAACCAACCTCTCAGTGTCAACTCTATCAAACCCCATTTGGGATCTTGTATGTTTCAATGAGATCACCACTTATTGCTCTGAACTCCAGTGTAGAAGCCCAATTTACTTTGAAATGAAAAATGAAATGAAAATCGCTTATTGTCACAAGTAGGCTTCAAATGAAGTTACTGTGAAAAGTCCCTAGTCGCCACATTCCGGCGCCTGTTCGGGGAGGCTGGTACAGGAATTGAACCCGTGCTGCTGGCCTTGGTCTGCTTTACAAGCCAGCTATTTAGCCCACTGTGCTAAACTAGCCCCAATGCTTCAAATGAAGTTACTGTGAAAAGCCCCTAGTCGTCACATTCTGGCGCCTGTTTGGGGAGGCTGATACGGGAATTGAACCGTGCTGCTGGCCTGCCTTGGTCTGCACCTTTGCCTCTGATCCCAGGGACCAATCTAGTAAATAAGACTATGTATGGTGCATCTTCATGCCTTTATCCTATTCCTACCCATTACCACATTTGAAAAATACTTGAGCAGTACTTTGGACATGCACAAGAATTTGGCAATGGAACAAAAACCAGCAACTAGTTTGCAATATTTTGCCCATCATTAGTCTCCGCATCACAGCTCAGATCAGCAAACATCTATTTCCTAATTCATAAAATATTTGTTCCGTTACATTTTTGCCCAAATAAAGTGCTTTCAAATATAATACGGATGCATTTCCACATCTAACGTCTTGGATTATTTCAGAAGGGGGTTGATTTATTGTGGCGTCAGGCATTTATCAAGATTTCTTCATGGACTTATCCTGAAGTGTAATTATCATTTAAGAGTTCATCACAAGTCTTTTCTACAATTTAGCATACACCAGTGTGATTTGCTATATTGAAAGAATGGAAAAGAGCAATCGTCTTTCAGTAACCATCCTCTGGTGCCAAAATTTTCCTTCCATGTTTCCAGCTAAGGGCAAGATCACAGCAGCCTGATCAGTAAATTGGTGCGCCAATCCATCTCAAGATTGGCATGTGTCTGGCAGGAGGATTCCTACTCACCTTGTACAAAAATGTGCTGCTTACAAGTAGCAATACATTGAGCATCAAAAAAGGAAAATCCTGGGCAGCACGTTGGTGCAGTGGTTAGCACTGCTGCCAACAGCACTGAGGACCCGGGTTCAATCCCGGCCCTGGGTCACTGTCTGTGTGGAGTTTGCACATTCTCCACGTGTCTGCGTGGGTCTCACTCTCACAACCCAAAGATGTGAACTGGCCACGCTAAATTGCCCCTTAATTGGTAAAAAAAAAATAACTGAGTACTCTAAATCTATTTTTAAAAAAGGAAAACCTGGTGAAAGAAAGACTGAAAAAAAAGCCAAAGACAAAGAAGAATTTCACATTTTCAGGAATTTAGCAGTACGTTCTAGACAACAATGTACGGGTGCTGTATTTCTGAATTTTAGATAAACGTGACAGCCAACACAGCAAGATCACACAAACATCAGAAAGTATAGAAAAGTGGCACAGTGGTAATGTCACCGGAATAATGTCACCGGAATAATGTCACCGGAATAATGTCACCGGAATAATGTCACCGGAATAATGTCACCGGAATAATGTCACCGGCCTGGCCAACATGCAACTTCAGAATCACAGAAATGTAGTTGACTCTCAGCCGTCTTCCGATACGGCCCAGCAAGCCAGATTTGCATCAAACTGCTATTCTAAACTTGAATAAGCCCTAACAGCACTACGGGTGTACCGTAGTAGGTCAAATAGGCAGCTCACCATCATCGTCTCAAGGGCAATTAAGGATGGGGATTTGATCGTTTTTGCACATATTATTCCAGTTCCTACAAAAGGAGGAAAGTGATTGCTGGTATAAATTACCCAAGATGCAAATCCAACAGCCCAGTCAACTTTGTTTTATTCATGGGCAGGTTTCCTGTCTAGCTTTAGCTAGGCTGTGTTAAGAATCACATTTCTAACTCTCCATTGTGACGGAGTATGGAGCATAATTACACTTCTGATGGCCAAGATAAAGGGGTAATTTTGACTGGGGTCATGTTCGGGATGACTTTGGTTTTCTTTGAAGAAAGCAGAGATGTCAGAGCTGGCGGGCAGGAACAAAATTATGTTGGGAGACCAAGGATGCCAAGGACCCAAGTGAGTGAGTCACCCCAGTGAGTCACGGATGCTTAGTCACCGAGTATATTCAAGCTCAGATTAATAGATTTTGCGACTTCAAGGGAACTATGGGATGTGGAGATCCGAAGGGAAAGTAGCATTGAGGTTGAAGGTCAGCCATGATCTTAGCGAATGGCAGACAGGTTCAGGGGAACCGGATGATCTACTCCTGTTCAAATTTCTTACGCTCTCACGAGCCATAAAAAGCAGGGAGGTTCATGGTTTGAGCCCCGATCTGAATTGGAACACTGTCACTATAACTAGTAGCTCCCCTATGCTAGGGAAGGGCAAAACTGGCCTGGGTGTTGGCCTCAGATTACATTCCAACAGCTCCTGTTGGAAATACACATGAATGGTCCAGGCCAACAACAGGATTGGGCACAACCGAGTAGCTTGCCCTCACTTGCAATCAAATCCCACCTGAATAATGGTTATTTGGATAAAGTACGAGAGGGGGATCCATGAAATTCTATCTCAGTGCGTGGCGTCGGAAGTTTCAGGAAAAGGGGGAACAAAACAAATTGTAGCATCCTGTCCATTTGAAAATATGATGTGGAGATGCCAGCGTTGGACTGGGGTGAGCACAATAAGAAATTTTACAACACCAGGTTAAAGTCCAACAGGTCTATTTGGAAGCACTAGTTTTCAGAGCATCGCTCCTTCATCAGGTGAGTCGCCCCACATATTTGAAAATAAACAGGGGTGAAATGCATATTTTTAAAATGGCTCTCTTATTCCACATGGTGCTTCAGTTTTACCAATGCTGGGTCACTTCGCTCCACTGTCATTTACACTATGGGCAACAAGATACTGGATCCTTTCCATAGTTTTCCAGACAATTAGTGGTAACCACTGGCCTGAAAATCCTGGTACAATAGCCTGGGTAATGGCTGGTCATAAATTATTCTTGCAAAGTTCTAATAGCAGCTTTAAATAAATCTTTGAGCTATCTCCAGAATTCTAATTCAGCATTACTTGTTCACAAACCACAGAATAAATGCTTTTATCAGGAGCTTACCATTACAAATTTATCCCAGAACAGATACCTGTAAACATACAGGGATTACAAACAAACCTGTATTAGCATGGCAATTCATACCAACTACATAGGTCTTAGTAGCTTCTTGCCACAGAACCAAAGAAGAACCATTGAATCCCTATGATGCAGGAGCCATTTGGCCCATCGAGTCTGCGCCGACCCTCTGAAAGAGCACTAGACCTCGGCCCATTTTCAACCCCACCTGACCCAAGGGGCAATTTTTTTTTATTTTTTTAAATTATCATGGCCAATCCACCTAACCTGCACATCTTTGGACTGTGGAGGAAACCCACACAGACATGGAGAGAAAATGCAGACTCCACAGAGACAGTCACCCGAGGCCGGAACTGAACAGGGTCCATGGCGTTGGGAGGCAATAGTGCTAATCACTGTGCCACCCTATCACCCCATCTGTTGCTGTACTGAAACAGGAGAAATAAAGTTGGCAGAAAGATGGGGAGAATCTTAGTTAAAAGAGAAACATCTCCTTGGAGCAAAATTAGTTACTATAAAACTGAATGGGGGGTGGGGAGAGAATAGAGACCGGATGCAGGCAAGAAGAAAGGGAACATTAAAAGAGGGCGAGTACCCACACGTAGCTACAACTTTAAAGTTATTCCTCAGTTCAAGAGCTCCTCGTTACACCATGGGAGATTTATTTTCGAAAAACAGCTTCAACAAAATGTATCTATCTTCCATGAGGCTGGACATGGAAAATCCCACTAAATGGTTAGTCCTCAAGTCTTGCTGTATTATTGTTCATACATTCTGGATCAGGAACCTTTACAATCGGGCAGTGTTTGAGAATGTTTTCTTTTGGTAAAGTTTGCCTTGAAATATGTTCTATTATATATTCAGAAGTGGCAACCTTGTGCAGTTTTATTTATAAAGCTGAAAATTGGGTTATGCCATAAAATAAGCATTTTTAATCAGAGTATCGTCCATCGTGGGTGGGTAACCCGATTTTTAATACCTGGAAGTGATTTCAGCAATCTGTACACAAACCATTTAAAGTTTAATCGTTGTACAATACTCAGCTTGAGAAAATTAAATATTTTTAACATCGAACAGTTTTCGAAAAGGTGCCTAATAATGCCCCGTATCAAAAAAAGGTTAATTTTAAGAGCCTTTCCAAAGGTTTGCAATTAGCTGCAAGTTGTCATGGTGATTAATTTGATCTGGGCTCAGGCACATTTTATGGGCTGGGCTTGCTTCCAATGAGGCCTTTCCTAAACCAGCCAAGAGATCACAGAAACTCAATTTATGATGCACGTAATTTGCATTTTAATTTTTCGACTTTTGATGCTGGCTTAGTCGATTTTGGGACAATTTTGCAGGGGGGGAAAGAGGCTATGATTCTACATTTTGGAAGGATGACTACAACAGGAAGGGACAGAGACCGCCCACAGTAAACTGGGTAAATGAGCAAAGAGGCAGCGGGAGATGTTTAAAAAGTAATTCACCATGATACAGGACAAGCACTGAAGGGCAAGAGCTCTTCTTGCCAAATAAAAGTAGCCATCAACGACTGGAGAGGTGGGTGATAACATAAAAATAAAAATAAAAGCAGACAAAAATATCATAGATCTTGGTGAAAGGGAAGTTACAAGGAACAGCAACAGGTGATGAAGCAGATGGCTAGAGCTACAAAAGGGGACAATGAAAAGAAACATGGAATGGATTTCAAAATGGGGGGGCCTTGAAAACTGACAACTGTGATATTATAATTTAAAATAAGGAAATGGGCATGTTGGAATAATGACTGTGCATCAGCGTTTACAGTAGGGGAAGAGGGCAACATGCCGAACACCATAAGGAAACTAACTTTGAATTAAACGTTCTGCGCTTAGTCCCCTTATCTATCACGGGTGGCGTTTTATAGCCATGTGTTTCTCGGCGCTGCGAGCGCCGGGAACATGCGGCTAAACACGATCGCTATGGGACATTGTTCACTTTTAGTTGAATCACCCTAAGTGAATGGGAAAAACTGTGGCAAACGGATTTCAATAAGGCAAGTTTGGAGTTATCCACTTTGATCGAAAATACACAGATCAGACTATTTTCAAATGATGAAAAACAACAGCAATGACGGTCAGAGTCTTTGTATACTAAGTATACAGAACATTAAAGTTTCATGGACAGATACAAACATGGATCAAAAAGGCTGAAGGAATGCTTGCCTTTATATCTGGAGGATTATTGTATGAAACATTAGAACTCATGCTGTAGCTATACAAAACCCTAGTTAGATCACAGCTGGAGTACTGTGAGCAGTTCTGGGCAAACCACTTTAGGAAGGTTATATTGAACGTGGATGGATTACAGTATAGGTATACCAAAATGATACCTGGACTCCATGAGAAGAGGTGAGGGGCAGCACGGTAGCATAGTGGTTAGCACAGTTGTTTCACAGCTCCAAGGTCCCAGGTTCGATTCCTGGCTTGGGTCACTGTCTGTGTGGAGTCTGCACATTCTCCCATTGTCTGCGTGGGTTTCCTCCGGGTGCTCCGGTTTCCTCCTACAGTCCAAAGATGTGCGGGTTAGGTGGATTGGCCATGCTAAATTGCCCTTAGTGTCCAAAAAAAGATTCGGTGGGGTAACTGGGTTACAGGTATAGGGTGGAGGTGGGGGCTTAAGTAGGGTGCTCTTTCCAAGGGCCGGTGTAGATTCGATGGGCTGAATGGCCTCCTTCTGCATTGTAAATTCTATGATCTATTTGATGATCTATGACTCAAACTTGTGTGCACATTCTGGAATTTAAGACAGTTAAGGGGTGGTGCGTTGGGTATTTTTAAGAGGGCCGGATAGGGTAGATAGAGGGTGAATATTTCAAAAGATTAACACCATGCCAGTCAGGAATGAGGTACAGGAGTATTTCTATATGCGTCTGAAAGCAGCAGTTGATGCTGGGCTAATCGTATTTTAAATCTGCGATTGGTAAATTTCTGATGACCAAGGGTTAATGGCACAAAGGCAGGTGGATGGAGTGAGGTCAAAGAGCAGCCATGATGGAGTGAGGTCAAAGAGCAGCCATGATCTCGCTAAATGGTAGAAAATGGGCTACTCCAGTTACTCAGTACTTAAATAGCCCTGGATGAAATTTTAAAAGGTTCCAAACCAGGAATGTAAAATTGTCAAAAGAGGTCACGTTGAAACTATATTATGCTCCAATTAGACCACAACTTCTGTTGCAGCATCTTGTTCCAGTCGCCAATGCAGATTTTGTTTTCATTCCTTATATTCCCATTCCTAATTGCCTTTGAAATGAGTGGTATGCTCAGCCATTTCAGAGGGCAGTTGAGAGTCAAACACATTGCTGTGGGTCTGGAGTCACATGTAAGCCAGACCAGGTACGGGTGGCAGATTTCCAATCGACAATGGTTTCATTGGTCACCATTAAGACTTGTAATTCCAGATTTGTATTGAATTCAAATTTCACCATCTGCCTTGGTGGGATTCCAACCCAGGTCCCCGGGGCATTAACCTGGGTTTTCTGGATTACTAGTCCAGTGACAATGCCACTGTGTCATCGCCTCCCCTAAAGATGGAGACATTCAGGCCACCGAAATATTTCAGAAAAGGGAATCAAGACTGAGCCGTATTAATTAGAAGAAAAAAACTTGAGCAGCCTGGGCTTTTCAGCCCTGAATGGAGATGAAGAGAGGTTACTCAGCACTAAATAGTAAATCCCTATCGCCACTTAAAATTAAACCAAGGCAGAGGCACAGGTGCTAGCTAATTAATAATGGACAAATGCTGAGTTGATGTCAGGATGTGTCTATAAATTGGAAGCAAAATCTGAAATGCTTTCAGAAATAATTTGGCAGATGGAGTATAACATGGGAAATTGTGAACTTGTCCACCTTGCCAGAAAGAATAGAGAAGCAGTGTATTATTTAAATGCAAAGAGATTGCAGATTCTAAGGCGAAGGAGGTGAGTGTCCTGGTACGCAAACCACAAAATGTTAGTCTGTAGGTACAACAAGTATTCAGAAGGTAAATGAAATGTTGGTGTTTGTTACAAGGGGAATAGAGTATGAAAATAGGCAAGTGTTGCTACAATTGTACAAGCCTTAGTGAGACTGCATCTGGAAAATTCTAACATTTTGGTCTCCTTACTTATAAGTTCAGAAAAGATTCACTCAACTAATTCCTGGGATGAAGGGGTTATCTTACGAGGAAAGATTGCTCAGATTGGACCTGTATCCATTGGAGTTCAGAAGAATGAGAGAGGGTATTATTGAAACATATGAGATCCCAAGGGGAACTGACACAGTGCATTCTGAGAGAATGTTTCCCCTTATGGGAGAGATTAAACTAGGGGACACAGTTTAAAAATAAGGGGTCTCCCATTTACAACAGAGAGGAGAAATTTATTCTCAAGAGGTTTTTTTTTTTTAAAAATAGAATACAGACAGTGCAGAAGGAGGTCATTTTGCCCATCGGGTCTGCACCGACCCTCTGAAAGGGGACCCAATTAGGGCTACTCCCGCACCCTATCCCTGTAACCCCACCTAATCTGCACACCTTGGGTACCAAGGGGCAATTTAGCATGGCCAATTCACCTAACCTGCACATCTTTGGACTGTGGGAGGAAAATGGACCACCTGGAGGAAACCCACGCAGACGCGGAGAGGATGTGCAAACTCCACTCAATCGCCTAAGGCTGGAATTGAACCCGGGTCCCTGGCACAGTGAGGCAGCAGTGCTAACTGTGGAATTCTCTTCCCCAGAGAACAGTGGAGGCAATATTTTTAAGGCTGAATTAAGTTAATTCTTGATTGACAACGAAGTCAAAGATTATAGGAGGTAGACAGGAAAATTGAGTGGATGCCATAATCAGATCAGCCGCGATCTTATCAAATGGCAGAGCAGGCTTGAGGGGCTGAATGGCCTACTCCCGCACCTATTTTTGTGTGTTCAGATGTGCGATGAGCAGTGTGAAGCAGGAGACTGTAAAATCTTTCAGTGTGAACTAAAATAGGCTAAATGGTCTTTTTCATTCTCTATGTAAATTGCTTTAAGACAGTTCTGCAACTAAGTGGGCTAGTTAGATTAGGTCTGACCATGGGGAAATGGATAAGTACGGATGCAATGATGGTTTTACACCCCTCCTTATTTTACTCCCCACTAAAGTCATAATTGGGCAGGGTGTTAAGCAGGCCCTTCACCTGATACCAAGGATTTCCCATCTGCCAAGTTAGGTTAAAAAGGAGGCAGAAAGATTTCAGCAGCCACAACAGTCTGATTTAAAATTTGGGTTCCATTATTTATTTATTTTTTTAATTGACATTATTAAAAGTTAGACCTAACTGGACGAGAATTAGGTTTCCAGCATAGCGGTAACGTATACCTTATTTTGATCAAGAACATTTCATGTTTCCAAAGACTCAGAATCCCTGCCAATCATTATTCTGACATAAAATGGGTATCACAATATTCAATTTACCTGTGAACAAATAGGTTGAGGGGTTTCTACCAGAAGGAAGTAAAATCCATGACCAAGATCTCTAATCTGGGTTTATATAATATACATTTTTATTCACTGGATAGTTGGTTAAAGATGATGATTAATCTCGAGGTAAAGTGCTTTTTACATTTTGCAGCTGAAACCATTTGCTGAAGATAGCAGAGTGTTCCACTAAATGGACAATGTCACAGTTCACTCTCCTTATGTGGGAGGGATTCTCCATTCCCCCAACCGCATGTTTCTCGGGGACGTTTTTCCCGCTGGTGGCAGGATTCTACCTTCCCGCCACTTGTCAATGGGATTTCCCATCGAAGCCACTCCATGCGCCGGGAAAGCCACGGGCGGGGGCGCGCTGCCATCGGGAATAGAGAATCCAGGTGGTAGGAGAATTCCGTCCTATGTATTGTCTGAAATTTTGCTCTCCGAGAACCTTCTGAACCAATGAAAGAATAAGACATAACCTACCAAGAACGGCGAGCAGCATTGTGGCTGTTCGATTGCAAGTGTTTAAGAGTTGCAGAAGTCATTCAGTTTTGTAACTGGATATTTAATTATATGATTCAATCAACTCTTCAGGTGCAACCTTAGCATAACATGACATATTACCATGCATATGATCTAAAAATGTTACGAGACCCACAGCATCTGATCAGATGATCTATTTTTGGGTCAAAGCTGGACAATAACTCACTGCTATCTAAAACAGAATTTCCAGAGCCTGTTCATGACTCTACAGGTTGGGAAATAATGCTGCCAATTAAACAACTGGTTGAGGATAGCGATCAGAAAGTGGCTTTTGGAAGAAAAATTTCAGAGTTTCACGCTTTGAGGCATTTTGGACGCAGTAAACTCCTGATGCAAACCAAGAAATCAAACAGACTAAGAGTTGACGGATTTACGACCAGGTCTGCTTCAGGGGAAGGTTGGTTTCTCTACAATATGTAGCGGCTTCGGGACATCCTAGCTTTTAAAAAAAATCATAATTATCATTTTCTTAGCCACGATTAGGAATTTTAACAGTAGATCAATTTTTTTTTTTAAATTTAGTGTACCCAATTATCTTTTTCCAATTAAGGGGCAATTTAGCGTGGCCAATTCACCTACACTGCACATCTTTTTTGGGTTGTGGGAGCGAGACCCACGCAGACACGGGGAGAATGTGCAATGCAGATCATCAATAATAGTCAACAAAGAAAATACAAAATTGAATACACTGCAGTGCAAAAGACCTGAATTTTAATGTTAGATTCATAAAGAGTGTCTTACTGGCTTGTAAATTTATGTGTTGGTTTTTGCACAGTTGTTTTCTGATCATGTATAATTTATAATTTGTTGGATATAAAGTATGAAAACTCAACAAAAAAACACTTCCAAAAAAAATAATAAAGAGAGTCTTATTAACTAACTTGGTGGGAAAATCAGATGACCTTCCCCCCCCCCCCCCCCCCACCATTGGTAAGTAATGGGTTAAGAGACATTGCAATTAGTTGTCTCATTTATGTTAAGTATCCATTAATTGACACTGATATGTAAAGGGGCTTCAGGTGGCCTCTGTCAGGTGATGTATAGTGAGAGTTTTGTGCAAAGGCTGTTGAAAGGAAATAAATGTGTGTTTGTGAAAAAGGAACAGAACTTTAGACTCTTCATATCACAGCAACTAAAACGTCTAACAATTGGTAACAGAGGATGGTTGCTGTGTAAATGTGAAGGGTTGAAAAAGATACAACTTTCCAGATCAAACCAAGGAGTGAGTGAGAAAAGAAAAAAAAAAAAAAGGGATATATGGCTGAATCGAGGATAAAGATGGCTGGATATGACTATCCTCCTTTATTTTCTGAAAGTGAATCGTACGACCAATGGAGAAGTGCAGTAGTTATGTGGAGTAAGGTAACTGCTTTGGGAAAGAGAAAACAAGGTATGGCATTGGCTCTTTCTCTACCATATGGCAGTAAAATCCAAAACAAAGTGCTTTTTGAGCTGGAATTGGAAGAGTAAGACTCAGAAGAAGGTCTGGAGACTTTATTACATTATATGGATAAGATTTATAAGAAAGATGACTTGTTAAGTGCGTATGAAGCATGGTCGGATTTTGATAAGTTCTGGAAAATGGAGGATATCTCCATGGAAGACTATATAATGGAATTTGGCAGACTATATAAAAGGCTGCAGAAACACAACCTGGAATTTCCACAGTCTGTGTTGGCCTTTAAATTACTTGACTGTGCTAGAGTGAGCAACTTGGATAGGCTCCTGGTTTAGACAGGAGTTCAGTTTACTGATAAGGATACCTTATTCGAACAGATGACAAAAGCTTTACAAATATTTCTGGGGAAACATTCGATTCCGATGGCTCTGATGACCCAAATAGGTCAGCCTGCAATAAGGCAGAATATGGAAGATACACTAGTAACAGGATGGTGAAATCGTATGGCTACGAACAGGGCTCAAGACTATAGATGGAGACCGAGACAAGGAAATTATGAAGACAGAAACCCAGTTAGAACCTACAATAGGAAGATGAACCCCAGAAATGCACGGGGCATGATAAATCGATGTTTTCGATGTGACTCTCAATACCATTATGCTTTCAACTGTCCAACTCGTTATGATAGTGTTTGAAGCGACACATGACACGGAAGAGTCAGAAGAGGAAAAAGATAGTAACCAGAAAGAAGGCATTGTCCTATTGACGAGCAGTTTTACGCCGGTAATGAGGGTGTTGGTTGCAGAATCGTTCAACTATGCTGTATTGGACAGTGGCTGCACATCTACTGTGTGTGGAATTGACTGGTTAAAATGTTACCTGCACTCTTTGAATGCTGAAAATCGTAACAAGGTTAAGGAATTTGAAAGTTCCACAAGTTTCAGGTTTGGGGATAAAAATACTCTGAAGAGGCTGAAAAGAGTGGTGATCCCTTGTAATATCGCCGGAGTGAATCATTTCATTAGCACGGATGTTGTATCAAGTGAGATACCTTTGCTTCTGAGCAGACCGTCGATGAAGAAAGCACACATGAAACTGGATATGGAACAGGATAAGGCAACAGTTTTTGGAAAGACGGTGGACTTACAATTTACACAGTCGGGACACTATTGTATTCCATTACTGACAAATAATATTTCAAGTAGAGTGGTTAAGGATGTGTTAATGGAAGTTGAAAAGGGGACTTTGGCTGATAAAAAGCTTCTGGTATTAAAACTGCATAGGCAATTTGCACATCCGTCTCCTCGGAGGCTGAAAAATTTATTAAAGGATGCGGGGGTAAGGGATGACGACTATACTAAACTGATAGAACAGGTTAGTAACTGCTGTGAATTTTGTAGGAAGTACAGAAGGACACCAGCACAACCGATAGTAACCCTACCTTTGGCCAGGGATTTTAACGACATTGTGGCCATGGACCTTAAGATCTGGGATAAAGCAAACAATATATTTATTTTGCATTTTGTAGATTTAGCAACCAGATTTAGTCAATCAACGATTGTACGAAGTAAAGAAAAGAGTAATTCTGGATCAAATCGTGGAAAAATGGATAGGGACAGGAATGGGTCCACCGGCAAAATTCCTTACAGACAATGGGGGAGAATTTGCTAATGATGAGTTTAGGGATATGTGTGAAAACGTGAATATCAGAGTTATGAATACGGCTGCAGGAAGCCCATTTAGTAATGGTGTCTGTGAAAGAAATCATGCTGTCATCGATGACATGCTTCGGAAAATTTTGGCAGATCGACCAGATTGCAGGCTAAATTCAGCTTTAGCATGGGCAGTAGATGCAAAGAATTCATTGCAGATGGTTGGGGGCTATAGTCCTTATCAATTAGTGTTTGGCAGAAATCCAAAAATTCCGTCCATTTTCGATGGCCAGCCTTCAGCTTGGGAGTGGACTACAATTAGCTCTGGTTTTGATGAACATTTAAATGCATTACATCGCAGTAGAAAAGGTTTTTTGGAAGCAGAAGTCTCGGAAAGAATTCGCAGAGCTTTAAGACATAACGTACGGCCATCAGATGCCGTTTTTCAGCAAGGAGGCATGGTATACTATAAGAGAGACAATTCTAATGAATGGAAAGGCCCAGGGAAGATCATAGGCATCAATGGCAAAACAATTATTTTGCAACATGGTAATCAAACTGTTAGGGTACATTCATCGAGGATAATGGGTACAGATTACAAATTTTCAAACTCAGACAGAGCAGACAGACATGACGAGGAACCAGAGTCATCTGATACATAGAACAGAGAACATTACAGTGCAGTACAGGCCCTTCGGCCCTCTGATGCGCCGACCTGTGAAACCACTCTAAAGC
This sequence comes from Scyliorhinus torazame, assembly GCF_047496885.1. Classification (NCBI taxonomy): domain Eukaryota; kingdom Metazoa; phylum Chordata; class Chondrichthyes; order Carcharhiniformes; family Scyliorhinidae; genus Scyliorhinus; species Scyliorhinus torazame. The sequence continues at coordinate 229,434,080 of NC_092716.1, forward strand.
CCACCTACACTATTCCCTTATCGTCCATATGTCTATCCAATGACCATTTGAATGCCCTTAGTGTTGGCAAGTCCACTACTGTTGCAGGCAGTGCATTCCACGCCCTTACTACTCTCTGACTAAAGAACCTACCTCTGACATCTGTCTTGTATCTATCTCCCCTCAATTTAAAGCTATGTCCCCTCGTGCTAGACATCACCATCCGAGGAAAAAGGCTCTCACTGTCCACCCTATCCAATCCTCTGATCATCTTGTATGCCTCAATTAAGTCCCCTCTTAACCTTCTCTCTAATGAAAACAGCCTCAAGTCCCTCAACCTTTCCTCACAAGATCTTCCCTCTGTACCAGGCAACATTCTGGTAAATCTCCTCTGCACCCTTTCCAATGCTTCCACATCCTTCCTATAATGCAGCGACCAGAATTGCACGCAATACTCCAAATGCAGCCGCACCAGAGTTTTGTACAGCTGCAACATGACCTCATGGCTCCGAAAGTCAATCCCTCTACCAATAAAAGCTAACACACCGTACGCCTTCTTAACAACCCTCTCAACCTCGGTGGCAACTTTCAGGGATCTATGTACATGGACACCGAGATCTCTCTGATCATCCACACTGCCAAGAATCTTACTATTAGCCTAGTACTCTGTCTTCCTGTTATTCCTTCCAAAATGAATCACCTCACCTTTCTGCATTAAACTCCGTTTGCCACCCCTCAGCCCAGCTCTGCAGCTTATCTATGTCCCTCTGTAACATCCTTCCGCACTGTCCACAACTCCACCAACTTTAGTGTCCTCTGCAAACTTACTCACCCATCCTTTCACGCCCTCCTCCAGGTCATTTATAAAAATGACAAGCAGCAGTGGCCCCAAAACAGATCCTAGTGGTACACCACTAGTAATTGGACTCCAGTCTGAACATTTCCCAACAATCACCACCCTTCGTCTTCTTCCAGCTAGCCAATTTCTGATCCAAACTGTTAAATCACCCTGAATCCCATGCCTCTGTATTTTCTGCAGTAGCCTATCGTGGGGAACCTTATCAAACGCTTTACTGAAATCCATATACACCACATCAACTGCTTTACCCTCATCCACCTGTTTGGTCACCTTCTCAAATAACTCAATAAGGTTAGTGAGGCAGGACCTACCCTTCACAAAACCGTGTTGACTATCTCTAATCAAATTATTCCTTTCCAGATGATTATATATCCTATCTCTTATAAACCTTTCCAAGATTTTGCCCACAACAGAAGTAAGGCTCACTGGTCTATAGTTACCGGGGTTGTCTCTACTCCCCTTCTTGAACAAGGGGACAACATTTGCTATCCTCCAGTCTCCAGGTACGCATGTGTTACAGAACTATGAGGACCAATTAACTGATATAGACAGGGTTTCTGTGGAGGAACACAACACTTCTGATGAATTAGAACAGGCCATTTTTCCGAAAGGGCAACTGCCAATATTTGGTACAAAAGTGACATACTTGCCTGAAGGGTCTAGTCAATGGAAGGATGCAACTGTTATTAGTAGAGCAGGGAAGGCCACTGGAAAGTATAAACATTGGTTGAATGTACAGCATTCAGGGGAAGGAGTCAAGACAATGGATTGGGAAAACAAAGTTCAAAAATGGAGGGCACAGAAACGCAGTGCCAGTTCAGATAGTACATTGGATAGTGAACAGGTCTGCAGGAAAAGGTCGAGAACTATTGAAAGGACATCCCACATCAGAAGGGAATGATCAAGCAGTAGCAGTACAGAAACGAGATACCAGGCGGGAGAGGGGACGTAGTTTGTCACGATCTCGGAACATGAGTAAGACTACGAATACTAATAGGAGTAGAAGCCCACATGCACGTGAGATTTTGGTGGCTTCAAATAAATTAGATGAATAAGTTATCAAAGAAGCTAAACAGCAAGAATTGCATAGTTGGAGCGAATTTGGGGTATACACGAAAGTACCGGATGGGGGACAAAGAGCTCTATCCCACAGATGGATTTGCACGGAAAAGGTTCTTCCGGATGGAACTTATAAGGCAAAGGCCAGGCTTGTGGCAAGGGGATTTGAAGAAAACTTAGAAGATCAGGATTTAAGGGAAAGGTTATTTTAAAGATCTTCTTGGCTCTATTAGCCACAAAGTCATGGGAATGCAAATCTACAGATATAAAAGCTGTCTTTTTGTAGGGGCATCAGCTCCAGAGACGTTTTTCTCCATCCTCCTAAAGAAGCAGCTAACACAGAAGGGGTACTCTGGAAGTTGAACAAATGTGTATATGGATTAAATGATGCATCTAGAGTCTGGTATTTTTCGGTAAGGTCAGTTTTGTTAAAGTTAGGCTGTTGCCAGTTGAAAGCAGATTCTGCAATGTTTTACTGGCACTATAAAGGAAATCTTTCTGGCATTTTTATGATGCATGTCGATGATTTTTTGTGGGGTGGGACTAGTGATTTTGAAGCTATTGTAATCTCTGGTTTGAGGAAAGAATTCAGAGTTGGAAGTCAGGCTTCCGTTGCATTTAAATATATTGGACTGGAAATTGGACAGACTAAGTTAGGGGCAACTTTACATCAGCAATCTTATTTGGAAAGCATCAGCCCAATAGCAATTAGTCGTGGCCGAGTTTCACAAAAAGACGCAATGGTTTCAAAGATAGAAAAAGAGCAACTGCGAAGTTTAGTTGGGCAACTGAACTGGTTAGGTAGACAGACGAGACCGGACGGGAGTTTTGATGGCTTAGATTTGAGTACAAAAATGAATGATCCCAAAGTGGAAGACATAATAAGAGCAAATAAAGCGTTGGCCAAACTAAAAATGCAAGAGTGTGTTTTGAAGTTCCCGGTTTTAGGTGACCTTAGGCACTTGAAACTCATAGTTTATAGTGATGCGTCCTTCCCAGGTTTGTGATAGGGTTTCAAGCGCAGGAGGTTTTATAATTTTCCTTTTGGGGAACAATGGTAAATGTTGCCCGCTTGTGTGGGAAACAAAGAAAATAAGGAGACTGGTAAAAAGCACTTTGGCTGCTGAGACGTTAAGCCTTAAAGAGGCGGTGGATATGGCCTTTCATACAAGTATGATATTGACAGAAATTTTGGGATTAGGGGATTTGGGTAATATACCTATTGACTGTCACATTGACAATAAATCCCTGTGGGAAAATGTGCACTCTACAAAAAGTGGCAATGAAAAGAGGTTACGGATAGACATCGCAAGTTTAAAACAGATGTTAGACAGAGGGGAGATAACAATTAAATGGGTCGACAGGAGCTATCAACTGTCAGACTGTTTTACGCAAAGAGGGGCGAGTTCACAGAAACTTTTGGATATTGTTAATGAAGGGCACTTGTTTCTGTGACTGTTTTTTTTTTTCTCGTCCAAACAAAAAAAAGGGGGAAACCATGTGTGTGTTTTTGAGTTTCTTGAAATTTTGTTTTCACCTAATTTTTTTTTTCTCCAAGGGGAGACTGTTAAGTAATGGGTTAAGAGATTTTGCAATTAGTTGTCTCATTTATGTTAAGTATCCATTAATTGACACATATGTAAAGAGGCTTCTGTCAGGTGATGTATAGTGAGTTTTGTGCAAAGGCTGTTGGAAGGAAATAAATGTGTGTTTGTGAAAAAGAAACAGAACTTTTGACTCTTCATATCACAGCAACTAAAACGTCTAACACCCATTTCAAGTTCAGGCCTAAGTAACATAAACATTGGTAACTTTTTGTTTCAGCATTTGCCAGATAATACCAAGCTCGAGAATTAAATGCTCGAATGATTTTGTTCGGAGGTCGCTTGTTTAGTGGGAACTAAACAAACTGTCAGAACTCACAACTTTGAGCATAGTTTTCAGACTGAAGAAATCTTACACTAAGTGAACTGTCCGAGCTTAGTATGAATCAAGGTCTCTAAATTGGTAAATTTATCTTGCGAAATCCTCGCGACAACAAAAAAGTGGAAAATGAGGGATATACCAACTGGTGGTTTCACAAAATTTCCGTATCCATTAAGATTGTGCAAGAAAAGCTGAGATTTTAGTCAGCACTCGCTGATTTGCTCAACTGCAGATTATTTACCAATATATTTGCACTAATGGTATCACAGACCGTATAGATTCAATCATGCCATAAACACATGAAGCACATTAACAGCAGGTATTTACTGGATGCCACTCCACACCCAAGACTCCTCTGAAAAGTTGGAACAGTGTATATTTTTTAAAAACAGGCATAAAGATTAATTAAAAGGCCATAAATTAATCTGGATTGCACAACTTCTAAATATCTCACATTAAGGAAGTCAGCAGAACGCGGAGTACTGGTTGTGAAAATATCAGGTACTCACACATAGCTATTCAAATAAATATAAAATTAAAGAATTGTACTGATAATAAGGGCAAACCTAATAATAGATTTCAACGTTCAAGACAGTGTAAAGCTGAATAGTTTATGGTTCTAAATTAATGGGAATAGATAGATGTGAACAAACTAATGGGGAAGACTTGGAAAATCTACAAAGGAGCAGGCTGACAATCAAATTGTTAAACCAAACTTAATCTCTGCACATTTTTTATACTCTGCTCTTTCCCTCAAGATTGCTGTTGCAGATATTAGCAGAGCAACACTCCATAATGTACAAAATTCCTTTAAATGGTAAAACCTGTGCCAAAATAGTAAAGTAAAGTGTAACCCTTGTTAAAATGGTGGACAAATGAATTAGTCAATCATATCCAACAATGATTTATGTTCAGCAATATTCATGTTGCATGTTAAATCAGGGCTTTGTAGCCTTTCAGTCGACTCAATGTAAAACTTTCCAACATTACTGCTCTTCCAAATCTCCTCATATTCAAACTTATCCTTACAACACCAATGAAAGTCCAAGGCACAGGACTTTAAAGTTAACTCCCCAAAGCTTGTTAGGCAACACCTTTCAAACACATGATCGCTACCAGTTCGAAGGACAGGGGCAGCAGGTACTTTGGAACACCACCACCTGGAGGTACCCGTCCAAGTCAGTCATCATCCAGACTTGGGGCACGATTCCCTAGCCACGTTGCACTCGAGCACCCCGAGAAGGAGTTGGAACTCCGTCCCAAATGGGCAGGACCGAATGATGCTCGCGGAAGTAGGTCATAAACCTTTCAAAATGGTGGCCTGATTTTGGAATTCAGCTCCCCAGGTGCTGAAAAAAATTCTACACCAGTGAGAAACTCCCCAGGCCCCAAAAAAGTGTCATTGAATAGCAATGGGGAATCCGCCGGCAGAAACTCCTTGGAAAAACCTGCCACAAATTAACTTAGCAATTGTTACAACCTGCCTGCTTACCACTGGCTAGGGACTAATGGCAATCCCACAATCCTTAGGGAGTATAGGTTTCCCCAATGAGGGGGGCGGAGAAATCATTAGCAGATTCCCTGCATAAATAGAGCTGGCCAGTATGGAACCATCTGGAGATGAGTGAGCAGCAGAGGAGTTACTGCTGCTGTTGTATATATTTTATTGTAAATAAATGTTATTTTTTTCTATCCTACAACTTGTGCTAGATTCTTCGTGGCCCTCACAAAACTGGTGACGAGGGTTAAAGTGGATAGCTGTCTACGCTGCTGAAGCCACCTCTCTGGATTTTTGTTGGACACAGGTTGGAAGTTTGTTTTCTGTTACACCATGCCTCTGTATGGACGTTTGAGTGTTTTTGATGCTGCGATGGAAAGTTGGAACCAGTACGCACAACGGATGCTTTACTATTTCCGGGCAAACAACATCACTGAAAATGAGTTGCCTGCATACGTTTGGGGTGATTAGGAGATTTACATACCCAGCTGCGCCGGACACCAAGACATTCGCTGAACTTGTGACCTTAGTGGGTCAACCCAACCCCGTCCACGATAGTCCAGCGTTACCGGTTTAATACCGCTGAGAGGACCCCAGGAGAATCCCTTGCAGAGTTTCTATCCAGGCTACGCAGGATTGCAAAGTACTGTGACTACGGTGAGACCTTGTCAGAAATGTTACACAACTGTTTGGTTTGCGGTATTAACAATGCGGCCACCCAGACAAAGTTGGCTGAGCCAACATTGACTTTTCAACAGGCCATTCAAATAGTATTGTCCCGAGAGAGGGCAGAACAGGGAGTGTAGGAGATACAGGGAATGGAGGTGCACAACTTGGAGCACAACCCCTTCCATCCAAAAGTGTCTCCCCGCATCCCTGCGGTACCTTGGGCGAGGTGACGTCTGGATCGACGCCAGTGGCCGTCGGACATTCCTCCCCGAAGGCAGCCTTCTTCAGAACCAATGGATAAGGAGCCATGTCAGTGTCGGACTTGTGGGCGCCGTCCCTGTCGCGGACGCCAGTCCTGGGGGCGCCAGAGGCGCCGTCATTCCGACAGAAACTGGGGCCAGCCCAGGGGCCATACCTTCCATTTGGATGAACCTGCGGCAACTATTCCAGAGGACGTGGCGACGACAGAGGATGACTGCCTGCAGCTGCATTGTGTGGCAGCTCCCTGTGTGGCCCCATTAAGGTGACAGTATGGGTTAATGGTCACCCGCTTGAGATGGAGTTGGGCAGAGGAGATTTACCAGGATGCTGCCTGGACTGGAGGGCATGTCTTATGAAGAAAGGTTGAGGGAGCTAGGGCTTTTCTCACTGGATCAGTGATCGCCCAGAGGACATTCGACCGCATCAAGCAGGGTACACAGACCCTTACATTAACCAAAACACAGGCCACGTTGGCCACCTACACAGGGGAACAATTGGAAAAAAATCATACATTTTTTAAAAATCGTACTGCAATTTTGGGCAATGGGCAGATGCAAGATTATGTCCAAAGGCTACTGTTTAAGGCGTGCTGTTCTGCCATTAGCAGAAAGATAACTTGCTGTCTGGCTGACCATAGCAAAACTGTGAATAGTGTGAGATTTCTGTTTTTGCATGGTAGATAAAGACTAAACTCGCCGCAAAACCTTAAATTATGGCCATCCCAGTTTAAGTATCCTTTTGAGCTGGGCTGAGAAGTAGCAGATGTAGTTCAGCCTAGATAAACGTGAAGTGATTCATTTTGGAAGGTCGAATTTGAATGCCGAATACAGGGTTAAAGGCAGGATTCTTGGAAGTGTGGAGGAACAGATGGATCTTGGGGTCCACGCACACAGATCCCTCAAAGTTGCCACCCAGGTTAGGGTTGTTAAGAAGGCATATGGTTGCCAGGCTCAGCCTGATACAATTTAAGGTTTTTCACCGGGCTCACCGACAGTGGCCTGGATGAGCAGATTCTTTGGGGTGGAGGACAGGTGCGCAACATGTGCGGGAGGACCGGCGAACCATGTCCACATGTTTTGGACATGTCCAAAGCTTAGGGGATTTTGGACGTCATGCCCACTGTGTTACAAACAAGGGTGGCGCTGAGTCCAGAGGTGGCGATTTTCGGGGTGTCAGAAGACCCGGGAATCCAGGAGGAGAAAGAGGCAGACGTTCTGGCCTTTGCTTCCCTGGTAGCCCGGAGACAGATACTATTAGCATGGAGGGACTCAAAGCCCCCGAAGTCGGAGACCTGGCTATCGGACATGGCTAGCTTTCTCTGTTTGGAGAAAGTCAAGTTCGCCTTGAGAGGGTCACTGTTAGGGTTCACCCGGAGGTGGCAACCGTTCGTCGACTTCTTTGTGGGAAATTAATCGTCAGCAGACGGGGGTCATGTTTACAGTTTCATGTATATTGTTTATTTTTTTTTTAAATGAAGGAATATGGCGTGTTGGCTTTCTTAACAGGGGGATTGCGTCTAAGAGCCGCGAGATTTTGCTGCAGCTTTATAAAATCCTGGTTAGACCACACTTGGAATATTGTGTCCAGTTCTGGTTGCCTCATTATTGGAAGGATGTGGATGCTTTGGAGAATGTACAGAGGAGATTTACCAGGATGCTGCCTGGACTGGAGGGCATGTCTTATGAACAAAGGTTGAGGGAGCTAGGGCTTTTCTCACTGGAGCGCAGATTGAAGAGAGATGACATGATAGAGGTTTACAAGGTGATGAGGGGCATGGTTAGAACGGATAGCCAGAGACTTTTCCCCAGGGCGGAAATGGCTGTCACAAGGGGACATAATTTTAAGGTGATTGGAGGAAGGTATAGGGGAGATGTCAGAGGTAGGTTCTTTACACAGTGGTGGGTGTGTGGAATGCACTGTCAGCAGAGGTGGTGGAGTCAGAGTCATTAGGGACATTTAAGCGACTCTTAGACAGGCACATGGACAGCAGTAAATTGAAGGAGTGTAGGTTAGGTTGATCTTAGATTACGAAAAATGGTCAGCACAACATCGTGGGCCGAAGGGCCTCTACTGTTCTGTGTTCTAATCAGGTCTTAGTTAATTGCTGACAAGTAACCCCTCAGCGAGCTTGCAAACTAACTGGGTAAATCCAAAGATGTGCAGGTTAGGTGGACGGGCCATGCTAACTTGTCCCTTAAGTGCCCAGGGATGTGTAGGTTAGATCACCAGGACGAGGTAAGTGACCTGGGTTGAGTGCTCTTTCGGGGGAACGATGCAGACTAGAAAAGATGAATGACACTGTAGGAATTCTAAGATCCTATGAAATAAATTGCATTTATGGTATAGAAATAAAGTAGGCAAGAAAAAAAATGGCAGGGTTTCACCATTCTGAAGACTAGGTGCTCTCTCCAGTAGTTAAATGGGTCTGGTCTCTGCTGGCGCTGGGAGGGGGTCCCAGGTGTGAGTCTCGCCCCTTTACCATGCATGGAGTCAGCTCACCGGATTCAGTCAGAATCACGGCATTAGGCCACCATTTTGAGCAGCGGCCTGATCTTCATGTCTGCCGGTGGCCCTCCAACCCCTAGGCTGACCAGAAGGCATCCGCCTCCTCCCCCCACCATGGGATAACAAATTATCCCCAACCAGTCACCCATGCTTGAAAGCTGAAGAGCAGTCCAGGCAGTACCATGAACCATCACGGCATTTTCAATTACCCTTTCCCTAACATCTGCTGCCTCAGACAAAACAAGCACACTTAAAAGGGCATGAAATCCCTTGCCAGCCTTTGAAATGCAAAACTCCCATTCAATTTCACAGAGCAATGCAATACATTTTACTAGCCAGTTTTATTAGTCCTGAGCCAGGTGCTTGGTGGATTGTTTATCTATCTTTCCCTTCATGCTTGAATGTATCTAAAGCACCCTGCTTTGATGATAACCACAACGTTTACAAACACTCTTGCTATGATTGACAGCTCCTCACCACATCAAAAGGAGCAAAGTGGTTTCATTTTCTCTTATTCACAGAAGGGAAGGCTGTTTGCAGCAGTGCAGCGGGAAGGTGTTGGCAGAATTGGAGTCTGCTCCATGGTGGACATAGGCAATTAGTGGAAGAGCTTTTAATCATTCTTTGGTCTCCCAAACTGCTAAAGAGAAATGTTAAAAGAGAACAGAGCATGTGCACCATTGTACCCTCTGGTTTCAACTCCTCCAGCATCCATTGCTTGTCGTAGGAGTAGTGGAATGGATACAGTAATATATAATGTAGAATCTCAAGCCAGGCACTTGCACACTTTGCTGCAAGTGGTAGTTGCTCACTCTTCTTGTTATATTGTGCTAACAGTCCCCAAGAGGATAGCTTACATTGCAGGGGGTGGGGCGGGGGTTGAGTGCAATTGGGGCTTGGAGAAGATATTTCATTGAAAGGTAGTGAGACAGACCATGCTGGATGAAATGGAAATTCAATTGATTCCTGAACGGCGTAATATGGCTCTTCGTTGAGAAGCTGACCGAGGCCGGCAACAAGTACAAGTTTATTATCCAAACGTTGTGGGAGCTCCAACCAGAGACAAATATATCTGCAAGTTCCCAACTTACGCCAAATTGGGGATAGGGCTAATGGACTCTAAAAGCATTTCCAGAGAAATGTAAACCTAGAAGCAAAAGCCAACCCCCAACTGCTGACATTCAGCAGACACCACCAGACATCTGTTCAAATGATCACCAACAGCACAATTCTTAGGAGTAATGCCTTGAAACCTGGCCTGTGTCCACAACTCTTGGCTCGGCATGGAATCCAGAGCTTCACAGTTAATCCTCTTAAGGAGCCAACTCTTCATCGACTCCAAGAACATAGAACGTACAGTGCAGAAGGAGGCCATTCGGCCCATCGAGTCTGCACCGACCCACTTAAGCACTCACTTCTACCCTATCCCGGTAACCCAATAACCCCTCATAACCTTTATGGTCACGAAGGGCAATTTATCATGACCAATCCACCTAACCTGCATGCCTTTGGACTGAGAGAGGAAACCGGAGCACCTGGAGGAAACCCACACAGACACTGGGAGAACGTGCAGACTCAGCACCGACAGTGACCCAGCAGGGTATCAAACCTTGGACCCTGGCTCTGTGAAGCCACAGTGCTATCCACTTGTTCTACCATGTTGCCCATGAGAAGGTCAACAGAAGCCAAGAAATACCCGATAATAATGGAGACATTAACCATTTGCAGACAATTATATTTGTTACGTCATAAAATCCTTCAAGAACACTTTCTTTGGAACCAACAAAAGCTATATTTTATTAATAAGCACACTACAAAAGTTAGGATTTTTCTGCCAAGTAGCTCACGGCTCAACAAAATCACAAGCTTAAATGGCTGTACCCCATACAGGGCTAGACATTTTCTGATGAAGATCACCTTCTTCCTCTTCCCAACAATCAGCAAAAATCAGAATGCAGCAAGTTGACACAGCTTGTCATGTTATGATGTGGGGAAAAAGAAAGAACAGGGGAAAAAAATGCATCTTTGCTTCTTCCAATCACAACGGAATGGAGGAGACATTAAGGCGGATGAGCAAAAACATGGTTGAAGGGATAGGTTGTAAGGAGTTTCGTAAAGGAGGAAAGAGGTGCAGAGGCTTAAGGAAGAAATTCTAGGGAAAAGAGCCGCGATAGCTGAAAGCAAAGCCACCAACGGTGGACCATTTAAGATGCGGGGGATTATTTAAAAAACGCAGAGATTGTAGCCACTTAAAATGGCCAACTCCCGATTCAAAATGGCGAACGGCAATGGCTGATGGGAAAGTCAGCCAACAAGACACAAACGAGCAGCTGCAGGTTGGCTGTGTATTTACCTCTGGAAAGGCCAGACAAGATCGATACCAGCAACCATCAGCATAACAAAACAGCCATCTGCATACGAATGAGCAATCCCCGGGAACAATAAGCAACATTTAGACACACAAAGCAGAACCAGACTCTTCGGCGCCAGCAGAAGCCTACACAAAAGGAGGTGAACGAGCACCTCAAGACCGCCCATCGATCAGGGAACCGCTCCAGCATTGGAGAAAATCGAACCAAGCGATTGGGACAAAGTCCAATCACTTGGGACCAGGTACAGGGTCCGCCCCGAAAGGCGGGAAGCCCCTGGGAACTATAAGAATTGAGCCCCAAGTTCAAATCGCTCTCTTCTCCAGCTCGTCACTCTTCAGCAGCTCCTCTTCCTGCCCGGGTCACCCAGCAACAATGAACCAACATTGACCGTGACCGGAGCAGTGAAGATCGAACCCGTAAGTCTTAATTCAACGCTCGCTACGAGATAGGCGCTCCTAGCTACCAATCTGTACCAACTTCGAATCCCGCAGGCTCAGTACCCGAACGAAAGGCCATTTGTTTCCCTGACCTGGTGGGCCAGTTCCAAGTTAAGTATAGGCCTGTTAGTTGTAGAAGTAGACATAGAATTTGTACATGAGTAGTGATTACTGTGTACTTTGATTTAAATCTTACTAATCGGTGTATTGGATTATTGATCATTACTCGGACTTGAACCACGTGGCGGTATCATAAAGATACCTGGCGACTCAAGAGCAAAGGTAATAAAACAGAGCAATGGAACTAAGGCAAAGTTAGCAACAAGATCGCCGAGGATTGCAGAGTTGGAGGAGGTATAGAAATAGAGACGGGCGAGGCAAAGGAGCGATTCGTAAACAAGGGTGAAAATATTAAAATTGAGGCATTGCCAGACTGGGATCCAATGTAGGCTGGTAAACACAGGAGTGATGGATGAACCAGGTGGCAGCAGAATTTCCGATGAGCTCAGAAGTTTATAGCGAATGGAAGACGGGATGGCAGCCATGAGAGCTTTGGAATAGGTAAATCCAGGGTGTGGTCTTCATGGTGGTGCAGATATGCGATCAGAGGCTCCTGCTGGGCTACCAGATGGATGGAGGGTGTGAGTGGTGTTGATTAAAGGCAATGTTATGGGATCTTGGCTGAGCACACTGGGCTAAATAGCTGGCTTTTAAAGCAGGCCAGCAGCATGGTTCAAATCCCTTACCAGCCTCCCCAAACAGGCGCCGGAATGTGGCGACTAGGGTCTTTTCACAGTAACTTCATTTGAAGCCTACTTGTGACAATAAGCGATTTTCATTTTCATTTCAGCTGAAGAAAATTTCCGTGCATCAAAGTGGATGTCAGACAAGAGTCTGACAATTTAGAAATCATCTCACTTAGTGTTAAATGAAAAGACGTGGCAATACTCTTCTGGGTAGAAATATACCCAAAAGGATAATGTTTTATTTAAACTCATGGAAATTTTAATGATCTCAATCAAATAGGAATGGGAAAAGTAGTATAAACCTAAAGGGTTAGAGGTTTGAGTCCAGTTGGTAATCATGATGAAAATATATCATTTTACCAAAAGGGGCACTGGTACAACCTGGGAAAATGTTTATACACCTGCCACTGGCTCCAGAGATGTCAGGTCAGTCGTTGAAAAAGGGAAGGAACAACAATAAAAGGGAGAAAATCTAACGAACTGAGGTAATATCCTTTCAAACAGAAGTAACATACTTGTGATGAAACTTGTTTTGTTTTTGATGAACCTCTGTACCAGTCATAAATGGGCCGATGACAGAAATGGAAGAGAATTTTCAAATAAAACAAAATATTTTGAGGAAGTATTATAGCCGATCAATACACAGTTCAGGGACTGTGGGAGCATCACTGGCGTCATGATCACAGAGTCATGGTGCTGCCCAAGTTAACAAACTTGCTTTTAATCGCTTTGAGAACAAGCCAAATGAATGTTGACAATCTTTCTTTTCTGTGGATTCAGTTTCCTCACAAACATCATCTTTCATTTCTGGGTATTTAATATATTGTACAATTTTGCTTCAGCTCTTATTTGTTTTGTTTGTTTATATAAATGCCTTAATAAAATATATATTTTTAAAATTATCCATCAAATTTCCTACTGAAAAATCAGGAATATAATTTGCAAAGTGAATGCCATACTGTCCAGAGCAAGATAGACCTTTGCTGTCTGTCAACTGGACTGCAAGCATAGTTTGTATTGCAACTATTAATGTCGGCTTCCTGAAGCCATACCCGAACATCGAAACATCAAGCATTTTATTTGTGTGTGTGGTTTTCCCTTTTGGCACCAATCAGAGTCTCAAACTGCTTACTGCCTCCTTAAAACTAACTTGCATAGTGTCTGGACTGGTATTAATTGTGTCTGCCTTAATCTTGGATCTGCACTTAATTTACAGCCTTATATGTGACAGCTCTCATAACTAACTTCCTCAGAAGGCATCTTGCATGCATGTTCCTGCACGTACCATGCAGACTATCCCTGGTTAGTTATGTAGTTCACTGGTTACCAATCTCTGAGAAAATACTATATAATTATCCTGTTCTTTTTTAAGTCCCCTAGCTTGCTCTCTCCCCATATGTACTTCTTGGCATCCTCACAGGTTACTTTTTCCCCTCAACTACCCAGACTGACGACAGACCAATTTTAAAATACAAAAATGCATTACGTAAGTGTGCAAGGGTCACTATAAGCTTCACACCACTGATTCAAGAAGCAAACTTTGAAAATATTCTTAAAAACATAATTTAGGCATTTTTGCTATGTAACAAATGGCTATATCGCATTTGGTCTTTCTGAAAACTTTTGGGATAACCTTACCAAAAATACTTTCAAATTTTTAATTACTAATTGGAGTAGAATAATTCTATATTGTTGCTTTCGCTAATAATCCCAAGGAAATAGGTGTCCAATGTGCCCCCAGTTAAAAGTACAAAATTAACATTAAAATATTTGTGGCCTATTTCATTAGAATTGAATTGCTCGACTGCTCAAGGTCATCAAATACGGCCAAATCCATCAAAGCTACAATGTGATTAACTTCGACTTTGCCTTGAAAAATCAACTCCTGTTGATCACCCAATGTATTCTGGTCACAGAACAAGGCTTACAGCAAATAAATATCTTTAAAAAGAAATTCATTGAAACGGACAGAAATATAAAATGAAAGAAAGTATCCTTTTGCATTCGCAGAAATAAAAACAAGTTTGATTCTAATTTAGACCACAGCTGTAGTTTGGGAAGCACGTGTTTGTTTATCCAATGATGATGTTTTAATTGTCCTTGTATAGACTCCCAAAATATTAATAGTACAAACTAATGCTGCAAATACTTCATGCTAACATCATTCTTTCATATTACGATCCCAGTTGATGTATAACCGGACGAGAAGATCCCAGAATGCAACCCTGGCTCAAAAGACCAGAACTTTTACTCTTTTAAAAATAAACGTTGGGCAGAGACACAGGACTGCAAATTAGTATGAACAAGAAAAAACATTAAACATGAAACAATTGGATAATGATACAGTACTCCTTTACTGTCTCCTTTAATATTAACATGGGTTACAAAGTAAATCGTAAGCTACAACGGTCCCATTAACACAAAGTTCATTTTTAAGCACAAAGATTGGTTGTGGTCAAATACACACCCTGAACCCAAGTTAGTGCCTATAGTTTTCTCTCTGAATCTACCAGATGATTGTCACACAAGAGTTTCCAAGCTCCACTTCCAAAAACACACTTTAAAATTTTATCTCATGACTTCCGCTTGTGACCATGGAGTGATTGGTCACAAAGGGCTGTTCCTGTTCAAAGTCACCGAAAAGGGCTCTTTTTACCCAGATCCGGGTGAAATTTTGATGAAAAGGCGTAGGTGAATGTTCGAGGAGTCGTTTACCCCTGGAATGGTATGTCTTCTGATCACCGGACCAGGCAGAAAACAGCAGGAGGTTTGGCTGGAAAGTTGAAACAGTCTTGTGCTTCACAGACAGTCTCTTCCAGCATGCAGGCGGGGGAGGGGCAAGCTGTAAGGCCCCAGATACAGGACCGCTGACTTTTATCAAGGAGGAATTCCATAAACAGAAGAAAGAAATGCACGAGGATCATGCAAAGGTCATTGCAGAAGCTGTGGCATCCCTGAAGAGTATTTTGGAGCAGATGGAGAGGTGTTTGGAGGTGCAGGGGTCACAGATTCAGGAGATTGAAGGCGTGATCTCGGATCACAGCAATCGTGTGGTGGTTCTGGAGGCGGGGCTCCTAGGGGACCTTTGTAAAACGCTGAGGACAAAGGTGGAGGAGCAAGAGAATGCCTCGAGAAGGCAGAGCCTGCAAATAGTGGGCCTGCCTGAAGGAGTGGAAGGTGTGAGTGCCACGAGGTACGTCTCGAGGATGCTGGCGGGACTGGTGGCAGAAGGGGTGCTAGACAAGGCACCCGAAGCGGACCGAGCGCATAGGTCTCTGAGGCAAAAGCCTAGAGCTGGGGGAGCCGTGATCGTGAGACTCCATAAATTTGTGGAGAAACAGAAAATTCTACGGTGGGCCAGGGTGAAGCGTAGCTGCAACTGGGAGGGAAATAAGGTCCGGATTTATCAGGACATCGGAGCCGAGTTGGCAAAACGGCAGGCAGGTTGCAACAAGGCCAAGACGGTGCTGTACCGGCGGCAGATCAGGTTTGGGGTGCTCTACCCGTCAAAATTATGGGTGACGTTCGGAGGCCGGGAGTATTATTTCGAGACCCCAGAAGCGGCTGAAGACTACATTAAGGAGCACAAACTGGGGGAGAACTGAGTGGACAATGCTTGAGAACCGGGGTGCTGGCACTATGTAATGGTCGTGAGCATGTTTGGAGTGGGTGTAGGGACAGGGGGATTGTCACCTTTTTTTGTGTGTGGGGGGTGGGGGGGGTGGGGGGGGGGGGTTTGTTCAATGTTGAGATTATAAGGGGTTGTAGGGGTGAAAGGTTTATGTGGGGATGGATGTTCCATCCCCCCTCCTGTTTTATGGGACTGTTTATATTTAACATCTGTTTGTTTGCTTTTGGAGAAGGCTGCCTGGAGTTCAGGAGAAGTCTTTGTTTGGGTGGGGGAGGGTAAGGCAACAGGAGGCTTTCTTCTTTGAGCTGAGGAGTGGGCGGGGTGGGGGGGCCGGGGGGGAGAAGAGATCATTAGGATGTGCCTTTGGGCAGGAGCAGCAGCGCTAACAGGTTATGCTGGTGAATGGAAGTGAGGTGGTGGGGGAGGCCAAGATGGGTGGTCGGGGGAAAAGGGGGGGGAAGAAAGGGAAGGGGAAAGGCGGGGGGGGGGGGGTTCTGCGATACGGCAGGGGGTGAGAGATGACATGGTCATGGGCGAAGGGGCCATCTGGGATGGGCTAGGTACAGCGTGGAATTAAAGGGGCAGGAGTTAAGTGGGGAAGATGATGGATGGTAGAGGGGATTGGAGGCGCAAGCTCTGGTGTCCTGATAAATCCGGACGTTTTTGTGGAACGTCCAGGGACTGGACGGGCCGGTTAAAAGGTTGCAGGTATTCGCTCACCTCAGGAGCTTGAAAGCGGGGGGTTGCAGGAGACACCTCCGGTTGAAGGACCAGGTTAGGTTAAGGAAGGGGTGGGTCGGGCAGGTTTTTCACTCGGGGTTTGATTTGAAATCGAGGGGTGTGGCGATTTTAAATGAGCAAAAAAATGGGATTCCGGAGTGCGAAGGTGAGGGATCCAGGTGGGAGATATATGATTGTGAGTGGGGTATTGGAAGGGGCACCAGTAATGTTGGTAAATGTGTATGCCCCAAATTGGGATGATGCGGGTTTTATGAGGGGGTTGGTGGCAGCAATCCCGGATTTGGCCACGTACCAGTTGATCATGGGAGGAGATTTTAAGTGTGTCCTGGAGCCGAGGGTGGATAGATCGAGCCCCAGGTCTAAGGGTAGGGTACGAATGGCAAGGGAGCTTGGGGGGGGGGGGTGAATGGAGAGAATGGGTATGGTGGATCCATGGCGCTTTCAGAACCCAGGGGGAAGGGGGTATTCCTTCTTTTCACACGTCTATAAGGTGTATTCGAGGATTGATTACTTTGTAATGAGTCGGGAGATTTTGGTTGGGGTGGAGGGGGCAGAGTATGCGGGGATAGTTATCTCGGACCATGCACCCCACTGGCTGGATATTCGGTTCAGTACGGGATGAGAGCAGATGCTGGGGTGGAGGTTTGATTCGGGGTTGTTGGCGGATGGAGGTTTTTGTGATAAGGTGCGGTTGCCGATGAGGGATTATGTGGAGTTCAATCAGAATGGGGAGGTGTCGGCGGGCATTTTTTGAGAAGCACTGAAGGCAGTGGTCCGGGGAGAAATTCTCATTTACGGTTCGTACGAATAAGGAAAGGAGGGCGGAACATGACCTTCTAGTGAAGGTGGACAGGGAATATTCGAGGGTGCCCACCGTGGAGGGATTGGTGAGGAGGAAAAGGTTGCAGGGGCAATTTGACAGGCTGACAACGGGGAGGGCGGTCGGGCAACTGCGTAGGGCAAGAGGGGTGTAATACGAGTATGGGGAGAAGGCGAGTTGCATGCTGATGCACCAGCTGCGGAGGCAGGCTACATCCAGGGAAATATTGAAGATCCGGACTGGGGATGTGGTGTCAGAGCCAGGGAAGATAAATGAGGCGTTCAGAGAGTATTACCAGGGACTTTATGAGACAGACCCAGGAGGAGAGGGGGACATGGGGTGGTTGCTGGACGAGCTGGAATTTCCCCAGGTCGAGGAAGGAAAGAGGCAGGCGTTGGAGGAGCCCCTGGGGCTGAGGGAGGTGCTGGATAGTATCAGGGATATGAAGTCGGGGAAGGCCCCTGGGCCGGATGGGTACCTGGCAGAATTTTATAAGGAATTTGCGGCGGACCTGGCACCACATCTGTCGGGGGCGTTTAATGAAGCACTGGAGAAGGGGGAGTTGCCGGAGACGATGAAGCAGGCAGTAATCACACTAATCCCCAAAAAAGGGAAGGATCTGGTGGAATGTGGGTCGTATAGACCCATATCACTATTGAACACGGATGTGAAAGTATTGGCTAAGTTGTTGGCGGGGAGGATGGAGGATTGTGTCCCGGGGGTGGTTGCAGAAGATCAAACAGGCTTCGTGAAGGGCTGGCAGCTCGCGAGTAATATAAGACGGCTGTTGAATGTGGTGATGAATCCATCGAGAACTCTGGTGTCCATGGACGCGGAGAAAGCATTTGATCGGGTGGAGTAGCGGTACTTGTTCAAAGTTTTGGGAAGGTTTGGGCCGAGATTTGTGTCATGAGTGCGGTTGCTGTATGTGGCACCAAGAGCGAGGGTGAGGACAAATGATATGAGCTCACGAAGCTTTGACTTACACGGGTACGAGGCAGGGATGCCCGGTGTCGCCGCTGTTGTTTGCGTTGGCCATAGAGCCATTGGCGATGGCTCTCACAGGGTCGGCAGAGTGGCAGGGGATAATGAGGGGACAGAGGGAGCATCAGGTGTCGCTCTATGCCGATGACCTCACAGCGGGCTAACTTAGGGGGGGGGGATGCCATTTACGGTAGCGGGGGATAGGTTTAGGTACTTGGGGATTCAGGTAGCGAGGGAATGGACGGGTCTCCATAAGTGGAACTTAACGAAGCTAGTGGAGGAGGTCAGGGAGGAAGAGGCCATTTAAGGGGTGGGATACACTGCACTTAACATTGGTGGGGAGGGTCCAAGTGGTGAAAATTAATATTCTGCTGAGGTTCTTATTCATCTTTCAGACTCTCCCGATCTTTATACCAAAGGCCTTTTTTCAGAAAGTGGACACAATCATCTCTGACTTTGTATGGGCGGGGAAGGTGCCGAGGGTGGGAAGGACCTTGCTACAGACAGGCGATGCAGTGGGGGGGGTTGGCGTTGCCAAACTTGCTTCATTATTATTGGGCGGCAAATGTGGACAAGGTGCAACAATGGTGGGAAGGAGAAGGGGTAGAGTGGGTTAGGATGGAAGAGGAATCTTGTAAGGGGTCTAGTTTGAGGGCTATGGTGACGGCAGCATTGCCAATGGCTCCGAGTAGGTATTCAGGGAGCCCAGTGGTGCAGTCCATGGTGAAGATATGGAACCAGCTGAGGAGGCATTTTAGGGTGGAAGGGATGTCGGTGTTTACGCCACTGTGCGAGAATCATGGGTTTGAGCCAGAGGGGATGCACAGTGTACACAGGAGGTGGAGGGAAGTGGGGCTGGTCAAGGTGAGGCATTTGTACTTGGAGGAAGGGTTCGCCAGTCTGGAGGAGCTAAGGGAGAGGGTAGAGCTGCCGACGGGTAGTGAGTTCAGGTATCTACAGGTTAGGGACTTTGCACGAAAGGTCTGGAAGGGGTTCCCTAGATTGCCGGGATACACCCTGCTGGAGCGACTGCAGCTTCCAGATGTGGAAGGGGAGGGAAGAATTGGGGACATATACAAGTGGCCTGGGGAGCAGGGAGGTGAGCAGGTGGTGAAGATAAAGGAGAAATGGGAAGCGGAGTTGGGAATGAAGATCAATTGGGGCGTATGGAGTGAGGCACTGCGAAGGGTAAATGGGACCTCCTCTTGTGCAAGGATGAGCCTGATACAGTTTAACATGGTGCACAGGGTGCATATGACACGGGCGAGAATGAGTGGTTTCTTTCAGGGGGTAATAGATGAGTGTGAGGTGTGGGCGTGGGCCATGGAATCATACGCACATGTTTTGGGGTTGAGAGAAGATTCTGGGCGGGAGTGTTCGCAGTCTTAGCCAGGATAGTGAAGGAGGGAGTGGACCCGGAACCTTTAGTGGCGATATTTTGGGGTTCAGAGAGGCCGGAGCTCATGGAAAGGAGGAAGGCCGATGTCTTGGCCTTCGCCTCTCTGATTGCACGGCGCCAAATTTTGCTGGAGTGGCGGTCGGCATCGCCACCGGGGGTAGCAGCGTGGTTGGGTGACCTGTATGACCTCCTGCGATTAGAGAAGATAAAGTATGAGTTAAGGGGCTCAGCAGGTGAGTTTGAGAAAAGGTGAGGGATGTTTGTGACTGTGTTTGAGGAGCTGTTCGCCGCAGAGGGGGGGGGGGGGGGGGGGAGAAAAATCTGTACAAACTGTATGGTTGGGAAGAATGTTTCCCAGGGTGTTTATTTGCTGTAACCTAGTTTGATACAAGTTTGAATAAAATGAGTTTAAAAAAACAAAATAAAAATCATCTCTCATAATAATGCTTTCCCTTCGCAGTGTGCATTACGAAATCCAGACTTTTGGCTCTTTTTTTTAAATAAACATTTTATTGCGGTATTTTTTTGGCATTGTGAAAGCAGCAATATAAACAATGTACATGAAAATATAAACATAGTGCAAATACCACCTGAGTGCAAATACCACCTGACTTTTGGCTCTTTTAACACAAGCTCCCACTCCACTTTTAATAGTGAATCCAATCTGGGATTTTAAATCACCCAATCTTTTTTCCTTAGTCCTAACCGCTTTTGCACAAACCCAGAGATCCAGCCGTCAATTTAAGACCATAAGACATAGGAGCGGAAGGCCATTCGGCCCATCGAGTCCACTCCACCATTCAATCATGGCTGATTTCAAATCCATTTACCCGCTCTCTCTCCATAGCCCTTAATTCCTCGCGAAATCAAGAATTTATCAACTCTAAGAACTATAGTTATTGAAACTCGCGTTCCACAGGCTGTAGTAAAATCTCACAAATGACTCCCAATATCTTTCTGGCTTCTCAGATGTGTTTGTCTTTACTGAACAGTGTTCTGTTCTAGTACCTTTAACCTCTGACCTTTTGGAAACTTCTCTTCATTACTCTTGTTTCCTTAACTAGTTGCTCTTCAGATTTCTGCCCTTGTTTTCTTAACCATTACTCCACGGCATGGCTTTTCCTCTTGCAAAGCTGAGGGAGATGTTCCCTCTAGCCTCTAAACCAACTGCTTCTAGCAGAGCTGCAAGAGCTGTCTTCTCTCTCACTACCCATCTTTAACTACAATAAAATTAGCTAAACTAAAACTTAAAAGTTGCTCCACCTTACAAGACCCCAGTTGCTATGCGACACCCACATGCATATGCCCTTTATTTATTCTTCACACTGTAGCCCTCTCTCAGCACAATAGAACTTAAGCTACTCCCACACATACACACAACTTTGTCCAGCATGAATCAAACTATAGTCGTACCCTCCCAGGCACAGAAACATTAAACTAAACACACCTAAAACTATACTCTATTTCTAATGCTTATCAGTACAAATATAAATCCCTTAAAACTTGCTTTGTTTTCCTAACATTCCTTTCAATGGAATAAACCAAGCCCCATTTACTATAAATCAGAGATCTGTAGCAAAATACACCATGTAATTTACTTCATAATCTACTTGCACTTAAAACTCAGGCCCCAGTGTCATGGTGGTCTCAGCTTTAAACTGTTGCTCTCATTCCTTTATTTCCCATTTATCTGATTATAGGTTTCTTGTACTTCGGTCTAAAAGGGTTACAACTGTCTTTTCACCTGGATGCACTTTTCTCAAGTTTGTAAATCAAAGGGCAGTAATGACAGCATTCTGTTAATGACCGAGACACCCAAGCTTTAATAGTTTTAACATTCCTTTCAATATCTGGTCATTTTTAAAGTATTGAAACCAATTCAAAAATACATTATTTTCACAGTAATTCATTTATTCGGGGCCTTGTTATGTAGGCAATAATTTGCCAGTCCAGATTAGCTGCCAGTTGTGCAATTTGTCGAATGTTATGCCACAATGTCAAGGAAAGCTAATGTTTACTTTATCTTCCATGAAAAGCTTGATTTCTATGTTCCAATTTAAAAGTAAAGGATTATCGCAACTGAGTCAGTATTTTTTTTTTAAAAATCAATGGAATTAGATCATTGAAGTCTGATTGTCAAATGCTCAGTTATCTTTAAGATATTTTATGGCAGCTGCTTTGGCGCGTTTTCCCAACCTCCTCCTTTTCACCTTAAAGTTTCACAAAAACATGTAGTTTTCCCATAGCTGGACCCAATCCCCCAGCTGCACAAATAACACAGCTTCATACTTCTAAAAGTACCTCTGAACACACCCAGCTGGCATTGTTCTAGGAGGCTGCCAGGAGCACAAAGCCATTGCACAAAGAACTTGCATTTAAATAGGCCCTCATCGCATCCACAGGATATCCTAAAGCGCTTTATGCCCAATGAATTATTTTTGACATGCAATCACTCTTGTTCTATAGACAAATATTATCAGTGCCTTTAACCCATAGCAGGTTTAAAAGAACAAAAATGTTTAATCCATTACTCACTTTGCTTCTGAAGTGGGACTTTTTAAAATCACTTCTAGTGTTCACGTCAGCCATAGAAAGGAAGAGCATGCATTTATATAGCACCTTTCACAGCTCCTTCCATGACCTCTATATGTCTCAAAGCACATTACAGGCAATTCAATACTTTGAAGCTAATCACTGCCACATGAATCATCAGCGGCAGCCTTTTAATGATTAATCCAAGTCTCTCATCATCCATATTAAAGTTCTAGATTTGCTTTTAACCTGAATTCCTGGTTAAAAATCAACCATATCTACTCGCTTTACACACAGATTCCTGGAAGTAGTCTTGCAGATTACAATAGCCACACAAATGCAAACAAAGCAGCCAGGTTCACTTCTCGAGGGACTGAATTGAAAGGCGAAGAATTTACCGTAGATCACGGTGCACAAATCAACTTTCAAACCTTCAAAGAAATCTTTCTAAAACTAGAAGATGTCTTATACGCCCAAGTATGAAGTACAAACTTTGTTGGTGCAGGTGCAGAATGGGGGGGAAAATAACAGCAATTCAAATGTAATCAATGTGACATGTTTCACTGAATTGATTAATTCAGAAAGGATACCTTTTACCAAAATCAAAACCTATTAAAAAAACTGTTAAATTCACTGTCTTTGGTATCAGACGTAAAAGATTATCAAATTTACTCTCAGTCACTTTGACTATGGCATGATTGTAAGGATCCCACTTTTGTTCAGGTTTCACACCTTTTGCTTTCAGAATTATCCCTCCACAACAAATCACATCTTCCTCCCCATCCATAGAATTGAATATTCTACATTCTTGAATGATCTGATGGCAGTTTGTGCATTACTAGCACCCCATGATTTGAAGATGAAACCACACAAAACATCAAGCAGGGCAGCACACATATTGCCACTCTGAGAAGATTTTATCTCAAACGGCCATTCACCGATTCTATTCAGCATGAACATGATCCTTGTAGCTTGTTGGAGCATACATCCAAAGCGTGGTGGCACTCCTGGTATAACTGCAATTTGGGTGTTAATTCTTCACAAACACTTCTCATACTCAGCAGTTATATGAGATTTGAATGAATGACCCACACTAATAAACTGTGTTCTTTGCATTGACCATCGAGATGCCTATTCCACACCTTATTGACCCAAATCTTCACTCCAACCTCACCCATCCAAACATTCCCATGGACATACACAAAAATGTCTTCCAGGATTCACAACCCAAAGATGTGCAGAGTAGATAGATTGGCCTCTCTAAATTGTCCCTTAGTTGGAAAAATTTAAAAATCCATCTGGTTTACTAACTGGCCATACCTACCCAAGCTGGCCTACATGTGACAGCTCAGGCAGATCGTTACAAACATGAAAAACATAGGACATATGAGAAAAACATAACGTAAATACATAGACATAGGGTGAAGCATACAGAGTATAGCGCTACAACAGTAGAGAAGATGCGTAAAGAGATCAGTTCGGTCCATAACAGGCTCATACAGGAGTCTGGTAATAGTGGGGAAGAAGCTGTTTTAAAATCTGTTAGTGCGTGTTCTCAGACTGTTGTATCTTCTGCCCGATGCAAGAGGTTGGAAAAGAGAATAGGGTTCTTTGATTATGCTGCCCGCTTTCCCAAGGCAGTGGGGAGGTGTAGACAGAATCAATGGATGGGAGGCGGGTTCACATGATGGACTGGGCTGTGTTCACAACTCTGTAGTTTCTTCCGGTCTTGCGCCAAACAGTTGCCATACCAAGCGGTGATGCAGCCAGATAGGATGCTTTCTATGGTGCATCTGTAAGCATTTATAAGCATCAATGTGGACATGCCGAATTTCCTGAGAAAGTATAGGTGCTGTTGTGCTTTCTTGGTTGTAGCATTAACATGGGTGAACCAAGTCAGATTGATGGTGATGTGCACACCTAGGAACTTGAAGCTGTCAACCATTTCCACCTCAGCACTATTAATGCAGACAGGGGTGTGTACGACATTTAAGTTTCCTGAAGTCGATGACCAGCTCCTTAGTTTTGTAGACGTCGAGAGATTGTTGTGATTACACTACGCCACTATGTTCTCTATCTCCCTCCTGTAATCTGACTCGTCGTTGTTTGAGATCCAACCCACCATGGTCGTATCATTAGCAAACTTGTCGATGGGAGTTGGAGCCGAATTATGCCACACAGTCGTCCAAGAATCAGAAGAAATTTCTTTACACAGTAGTTAGAATGTGAAACTCACTACTACAGGGAGCAGTTGAGGCAAATAGCATAAATGTATTCAAGGGGGAAGCTAGATAACAGCTTGAGCGAGAAAGGAATAGAGCACATGTCAATGGGGTTAAATTAAAGAAGTGGGTGGTGGTTTGGAAGGAGCATAAACAGAGGCACAAGTGTGTTGGACTGAATGAAATGAAATGAAAAATGAAATGAAAATGAAATGAAAATCGCTTATTGTCACAAGTAGGCTTCAAATGAAGTTAGTGAAAAGCCCCTAGTCGCCACATTCCGGCGCCTGTTCGGGGAGGCTGGTACGGGAAATGACCCATTTCTGTGCTGTATACAATGTAGAAGTTTGTCAAATTCTTTTCAGGGATTATTGCTATCTGCTGCAGGGTGAATGCTGTTTCAGGAATTCATTCAATTCTACATCTTTTGCTTACTTATCTTTGGAATTGATTTGGCTTATGCTCAAAGTACTAATTTCCCCCAAATGTTTCTGCTCAAATTTGAGAATCGTGTTTTTTTCTGGTAGTGAAATTTTAAAACGTCACATAGCAATGGGCCACAAAGCAAAAAATGAAACATGGTTTGTTTGATGACCAATAACTATATTGGAGCAAAGTTTACTGTGAAAGTAATTTAAAAATTGATGGCTATTATGAATATCGAAAAACAGTTACATCACTCTGCCCGCAGTTTAATGAAAGCCGCTTTCAATACGGAGGCTCCTTCTTATTTGATTTAGAAATTTGCTGGTATTTTCCCATTTAACTCCCCACAGTATGTTAACACCTGTCAGTTGCGAGAATCCTTTTCACAGTGTGATAACTTTTAATGAGTTCCAGTCAACCTCTTTGGCACTGCAAACTATCTATTCCACATGTGGAGTCATTGCTTCAGGTTTTGAAATTTTCCAGAAGTTAAAAATATCAAAATTTTAAACGTATTTTTCTTTTCTGTCACATTTTTCTCTTTCCTATTCCAATTATTCCTTTTCTCTATTACTCTTTCTGCACCCAATTTGCCTCCAGATTGGTCCTTCCTCTACTTATTTTTCAATCCCTTCACCTCATTGGTTAAGGAGCATATCTCCATGTTTGGACAGGTCTCAGATATCCTACCCCCCACCCCCACCCCCACCTCTCTCTCCCTGCCTTTATAATCTTGCATTTCTCACCGACTTGTCGGCACATATATTTTGAGCTGAAAGTTGCAAAAGCAAGTCTTAACTATTAGCAGGTGTGGACAGATGCCCACCTGCAGCAATATCTGGCTTATGATATCGACACCTGCTCGTGAGACAAAGCAAAAAGGCTTCTTAGCAAGAAGCATTCGGAAGAATGGACTCAGAAGTTTCTCTCCCCACAGATGCTGCCATACCTGCTGCGTTTTTCCAACGTTTTCTGATTTTATTTGAGCTTTCCATAAGACCAGAAGACATAGGAGCAGAATTAAGCCACTTGGCCCATCGAGTCTGCTCCGCCATTCAATCATGGCTGATATTTTTCTCATCAACATTCTCCTGCCTTCTCCCCATAACCCCGATCCCCTTATTAATCAAGAACCTATCTATCTCTGCCTTAAAGACACTTAGTGAATTGGCCTCCACAGCCTTCTGCGGCAAAGAGTTCCACAGATTCACCACCCTCTGGCTGAAAAAATTCCTCCTCATCTCTGTTTTAAAGGATCGTCACTTTAATCTGAGGTGGTGTCCTCTGGTTCTAGTTTTTCCCTACAAGTGGAAACATCCTCTCCACGTCCACTCTATCCAGGCCTCGCAGTATCTTGTACGTTTCAATAAGATCGCCTCTCATCCTTCTAAGCTCCAACGAGTACAGACCCAGAGTCCTCAAACGTTCCTCATACGACAAGTTCTTCATTCCTGGGATTCTTCTTGTGAACCTCCTCTGGACCCTTTCCAAGGCCAGCACATCCTTCCTTAGATATGGGGCCCAAAACTGCTCACAATACTCCAAATGGGGTCTGACCAGAGCCTTATACAGCCTCAGAAGTACATCCCTGGTCTTGTATTCTAGCCCTCTTGACATGAATGCTAACATTGCATTTGCCTTCACTGCCAACTGAACCTGCACATTAACCTTAAGAGAATCGTGAACAAGGACTCCCAAGTCTCTTTGTGCTTCTGCTTTCCGAAGCATTCCCCATTTAGAAAATAGTCTATGTCTAGATTCCTCCTTCCAAAGTGCATAACCTCACACTTTTCCACATTGTATTTCATTTGCCACTTCATTGCCCACTCTGCTAGCTTGTCCAAGTACTTCTGCAGCCCCCTTGCTTGCTCAATACTACCTGTCCCTCTACTGATCTTTGTATCATCTGCAAACTTAGCAACAGTGCCTTTAGTTCCTTCTTCCAGATCATTAATGTATATTGTAAACAGTTGTGGTCCCAGCACAGACCCCTGAGGCACACCACTAGCCACAGGCTGCCATCCTGAAAAAGACCCCTTTATCGCACTCTTTGCCTTCTGCCAATCAGCCAATCCTCTATTCATGCCAGGATCTTGCCCTTAATACCATGGGCGTTTAACTTATTTAACAGTCTCCTATGCGGCACCTTGTCAAAGGCCTTCTGGAAATCTAAATAAATCACGTCCACTGATTCTCCTTTGTCGAACTTGCTTGTTACCTCCTCAAAGAACTCTAACAGATTTGTCAGACACGACCTCCCTTTGACAAAGCTGCATTATATTGATAAACAACTTGTCATTTTTACCACAAATAACAAACATGAATTTTAGCCTTTGAAACATGTCTTGTGTCTTACAATGAGAACAATTTAAAGTGACACACGGAAACATATTGATTAGGTGCAATTTTCCCTATAACATATTGAAAACAGTATATTAAACATGCAGAGATAAAACTTACGTTATGATAACGAGCAGTTAATTTTGTGCCTTTGTTATAAAATGTAATTGTAGTAGTTTTAATAGACCGGCTACTAAAATATTAGCCCATTATCAATTTCAGACTGTAGGCAGCTACATATACTAAGCTTCAGTTGCAGCAAATCTTGCATTAACAATATTTTACTGGAAGCCATAAATAATGCCAGACTTCTGGGTTGTCAAGTTTACATGAAGTAAACATGGTTCAAGGTTTCTACCTCCTTGTAAATAAAACAAAGCTGTGATTAAAGTATAGCTGGATAAAGTACAGCTGGGCAAGCTATTATCACCGGAAGACCATAAGATATAGGAGCAGATTTAGCCATTCGGCCCATCGCATCTACTCCGCCATTCGATCATGGCTGATATGCTCCTCATGCCCATTCTCCTCCTGCCTTCTCCCCAGAACCCCTCATCCCCATATTAATCAAGAAATTCCCGTATTAATCAAGAACACCAGATTTGTGCTTGTGGTGCTGTTACCTACAGGGTTACAGACATAAGACCTGTAATCAGAATTGTTTTATCTTAGAACACAAGAACTAGGAGCAGGAATGGGCAACTTAACCTTGCGAGCCTGCTCTACCATTCAATACAATCGTGGTTGATCTCATCCTGGCCTCATCTCCACTCTCCTGCCCATTCTCCATAACCCTTCAACCCATTACTAATTTAAAATCTGTTTAATTCCTCCTTAAATTTACTCACTGTCTCAGCATCCACTGCACTCTCGGGTAGTGAGTTCCACAGATTTATGACCCTTTGGGTGTAGTTCCTCCTCATCGGTTTGAAATTTGCTACCCTTATCATAGAATTTACAGTGAAGAAGGAGGCCATTCGGCCCATCGAGTCTGCACCAGCCCTTGGAAAGAGCACCCTACCCAAGCCCACACCTCCACCCTATCCCCATAACCCAGTAACCCCACCCAACACTAAGGGCAATTTTTGGACACTAAGGGCAATTTAGCATGGCCAATCCACCTAATCTGCACATCTTTGGACTGTGGGAGGAAACCGGAGCACCCGGAGGAAACCCACGCACACACGGGGAGAACGTGCAGACTCCGACTGTGACCTCGCGTTCTAGAATGCCCCACAAGAGGAAGCAACCCCTCCACGTCTACTTTATCCATACCTTTTATCATAATATATACCTCAATTTGACCTCCCCTCATTGTCTATCAATAAATGATTCTGGTATCAGACATACTTGCAAGCGAAATGGAACAGCTGATCTATCGGGCACGATCACAGGAATAAGTATCCAAAGTTACTGACAATAAAAAAGTTAAAATGTGAGGTGCTCACAAAAAATGAAAGGAAACACTGCTCCCTTTCTCCTTTGAGTTTCTTAATTTAATTTCAGAAGCGCCATAATCAATCATGCGCCTTTTGAAGAGACTCCAACAGATGCAGAATGTTCAAAGCAGCTGCTATGCAAAATAATTTGAAGTGCAAGGGGCCTATAATTTTCCAGGTATCATAATTGAAAAGTCCCAATCTATACACATTTTTAGAGCTGCAAAACTCAAAGGAGGTCTCACGGTCTCAAAGCTGGTACAAATGCCTTCTTGAATCATTCGCTGCACTCCTTCCTGTCAAGCATCATGCTCCCACGTGTTAAGTTGAATAGCCAGATTTTTTACATCAGTTTTTAGGCAATCTTTGTATGATCACCAAAAATATTTATAATTATTTTAGAATACAAATGCAAAAACAATAGGGAAATATTTTCTCCATGTTTGGTACACATGGAAACATCAGAATACCGTTTCTAAAAAATGTGATTATTTAACTAATGTGTCGGACGAACATCCAGCATTCTCAACAAAATCACTTTTCCCTTCTGTTTGAGATCTCGGTGCTGCTCTAACATCAGCTTTTTGCACATCCTCAAGTTTAAAAGCTCCAAAATTTCCTCCAGAAATGTCAAAATCACTATTTCTTTAAGACACTCCTTAATACCAAACTCTTACACCAAGCTTTCAGTCTGTCTATCCTAATATCTCCATATATGGCTCAGTGTCAAATTTGTTGGATAACCTTCTTTCGAAGTGCCTTGGGATGCTTCATTATGTTAAAGGCAACAGACAAATACAAGTTTTTGTTTTATAAACTCGCATTTAAATCTTTGAGGTGCTAGAAAAAAATCTTTTAAAAGGTGGACAATCTAGAATTGGTCACGTCTGACCTCACATCAGGGGCTGGTTTAGCACACTGGGCTAAATCACTGGCTTTTAAAGCAGACCAAGCAGGCCAGCAGCACGGTTCAATTCCCCGTACCAGCCTCCCCGAACAGGTGCCGGAATGTGGCGACTAGGGGCTTTTCACAGTAACTTTATTGAAGCCTACTTGTGACAATAAGCAATTTTCATTTCATTTCATTTTCATTTCACGTATCCTTTGAAAAATACAGTATACATTCTGTGATTATAAGTCAATTGTGAAGAGGAGTAGAGCAGACAGATGGGCCTTTACTTCCCATTAGAACCTAAGTAACACTCATCTGACAGTCATAGTGGGAAAGAGGTACAAGAACGTAACATACCTCAATGGATTATTTTTTAGTTCACAGGGTGAGCTCATGGTCTTCCATGTCCTGAAAGTTGAGACCATCAGTTCAGCTGCTTCTGATACATCCCGCCCCACCCTCCTTCTTTCTCACCAAGCTAAAATTTCCTCCAAGATTTACCTCTGCCCATGCCAAGAACTTGTGTCTTTCTCTAGATTCTCGCCTAGCTCTTTCAAGCCTGAGTCATAGAATTTACAGCGCAGGAGGCCATTCGGTCCACCCGTGATGTTTCTGTCCTTTCACACAACCACCGCATTTCCAGCCCTCTTTCTTCAGCAGTCTTTGAATGTGTTGGTGCTTCATAAATCTGTGTTTATCTTTCCTGCAGTTCCATGTTAGAAACATCTTCAATCAGGTTTCCAACCCTGTCACAGCACTGAAACAGCCCTGATGCACCGGCCCTTGGAAAGGGCACCCTATTTAAGCCCACGTCTCCATCCAATCCCCGTAAACCAGTAACACCCACCGTATCTTTTGGACAATAAGGGGAAATTTAACACGGCCAAACCACCTAACCAGCACATCTTTGACTGTGGGAGGAAACCAGAGCACCCAGAAAAAACCCACACAGGCATGAGGAGAAAGTGCAAACTGCACACAGACAGTCACCCGAGGCCAGAATTGAACCTGGGACCCTGGAGCTGTGAGGCAGCAGTGCTAACCATTGTGTCAATGGGCCATAGCTTCTCTGAACACACCTTGTCCTCGAGACCCAACTCCCCTCTCTTGATCCGATTCTCACTTAACGTCAAGCTATATAACTTCCCTTCCTGGGCTCCACACTACTTGACATTATATTTAGAACATAGAACATAGAACGATACAGCACAGTACAGGCCCTTCGGCCCACGATGTTGCACCGACATGGGAAGTCAAAAAACAAAAGCCATCTAACCTACACTATGCCATTATCATCCATATGCTTATCCAATAACCTTTAAATGCCCTCAATGTTGGCGAGATCACTACTGTTGCAGGTAGGGCATTCCACGGCCTCACCACTCTTTGCGTAAAGAACCTATATCTATTACCCCTCAGTTTAAGGCTATGTCCCCTCGTGCTAGCCATTTCCATCCGCGGGAGAAGGCTCTCACTGTCCACCCTATCTAACCCTCTGATCATTTTGTATGCCTCTATTAAGTCTCCTCTTAACCTTCTTCTCTCTAACGAAAACAACCTCAAGTCCATCAGCCTTTCCTCATAAGATTTTCCCTCCATACCAGGCAACATCCTGGTAAATCTCCTCTGCACCCGTTCCAAAGCTTCCACGTCCTTCCTATAATGAGGTGACCAGAACTGTACGCAATACTCCAAATGCGGCCGTACCAGAGTTTTGTACAGCTGCAACATGACCTCATGACTCCGGAACTCAATCCCTCTACCAATAAAGGCCAACACACCATAGGCTTTCTTCACAACCCTATCAACCTGGGTGGCAACTTTCAGGGATCTATGTACATGGACACCGAGATCCCTCTTCTCATCCACACTTCCAAGAATTTTACCATTAGCCAAATATTCCGCATTCCTGTTATTCCTTCCAAAGTGAATCACCTCACACTTCTCTACATTAAACTCCATTTGCCACCTCTCAGCCCAGCTCTGCAGCTTATCTATGTCCCTCTGTAACCTGCAACATCCTTCCGCACTGTCGACAACACCACCGACTTTAGTGTCGTCTGCAAATTTACTCACCCACCCTTCTGCGCCCTCCTCTAGGTCATTTACAAAAATGACAAACAGCAACGGCCCCAGAACAGATCCTTGTGGTACGCCACTTGTAACTGAACTCCATTCTGAACATTTCCCATCAACCACCACCCTCTGTCTTCTTTCAGCGAGCCAATTTCTGATCCACATCTTTAAATCACCCTCAATCCCCAGCCTCCGTATTTTCTGCAATAGCCTACCGTGGGGAACCTTATCAAACGCTTTACTGAAATCCATATACACATCAACTGCTCTACCCTCGTCTAACTGTTCAGTCACCTTCTCAAAGAACTCGATAAGGTTTGTGAGGCATGACCTACCCTTCACAAAGCCATGCTGACTATCCCTAATCATATTATTCCTATCTAGATGATTATAAATCTTGTCTCATATAATCCCCTCCAAGACTTTACCCACAACAGACGTGAGGCTCACCGGTCTATAGTTGCCGGGGTTGTCTCTACTCCCCTTCTTGAACAAAGGGACCACATTTGCTATCCTCCAGTCCTCTGGCACTATTCCTGTAGCCAATGATGACATAAAAATCAAAGCCAAAGGCTCAGCAATCTCTTCCCTGGCTTCCCAGAGAATCCTAGGATAAATCCCATCAGGCCCCAGGGACTTATCTATTTTCAGCCTGTCCAGAATTGCCAACACCTCTTCCCTATGTACCTCAATGCCATCTATTCTAATAGCCTGGGTCTCAGCATTCTCCTCCACAACATTCTCTTTTTCCTGCGTGAATACTGATGACAAATATTCATTTAGTATCTCGCCTATCTCTTCAGACTCCACACAACTTCCCATCCCTGTCCTTGACTGGCCCTACTCTTACCCTAGTCATTCTTTTATTCCTGACATACCTATAGAAAGCTTTTGGGTTTTCCTTGATCCTACCTGCCAAATACTTCTCATGTCCCCTCCTTGCTCGTCTTAGGTCTCTCTTTAGATCCTTCCTCGCTACCTTGTAACTATCCATCGCCCCAACTGAAACTTCACACCTCATCTTCACATAGGCCTCCTTCTTCCTCTTAACAAGGGATCCCACTTCTTTGGTAAACCACAGTTCCCTCGCTCGACGCCTTCCTCCCTGCATGACCGGTACGTACTTATCAAGAACACGCAGTAGCTGTTCCTTGAACAAGCGCCACATATCCAGTGTGCCCAAAACTTGCAGCCTACTTCTCCAACCTACCCCTCCCAAGTCATGTCTAATGGCATCATAATTGCCCTTCCCCCAGCTATAACTCTTGCCCTGCGGGGTATACTTATCCCTTTCCATCACCAACGTAAACGTCACCGAATTATGGTCACTGTCCCCAAAGTGCTCACCTATCTCCAAATCTAACACCTGGTCTGGTTCATTACCCAAAACCAAATCCAATGTGGCCTCGCCTCTTGTTGGCCTGTCAACATATTGTGTCAGGAAACCCTCCTGCACACATTGTACAAAAAACGACCCATCTATTGTACTCGAACTATATCTTTTCCAGTCAATATTTGGAAAGTTAAAGTCTCCCATAATAACTACCCTGTTACTTTCGCTCTTATCCAGAATCATCTTCGCCATCCTTTCCTCTACATCCCTAGAACTATTAGGAGGCCTATAAAAAACTCCCAACGGGGTGACCTCTCCTTTCCTGTTTCTAACCTCAGCCCATACTACCTCGGAAGAAGAGTCCCCATCTAGCATCCTCTCCGCCACCGTAATACTGTTCTTGACTAGCAGCGCCACACCTCCCCCTCTTTTGCCTCCTTCTCGGAGCTTACTAAAACACCTAAACCCCGGAACCTGCAACAACCATTCCTGTCCCTGCTCTATCCATGTCTCCGAAATGGCCACAACATCGAAATCCCAGGTACCAACCCATGCTGCCAGTTCCCCTACCTTATTTCGTATACTCCTGGCATTGAAGTAGACACACTTCAAACCACCTACCTGAACACTGGCCCCCTCCTGCGAAGTCAAATCTGCACTCCTGACCTCTATACTCTCAATCTCCCGTACCCTAAAACTACAATCCAGGTTCCCATGCCCCTGCTGCATTAGTTTAAAACCCCCCAAAGAGCACTAACAAATCTCCCCCCCAGGATATTTGTGCCCCTCAGGTTCAGATGTAGACCATCCTGTCTGTAGAGGTCACACCTTCCCCAGAAAGAGCCCCAGTTATCCAGAAATCTGAATCCCTCCCGCCTGCACCATCCCTGTAGCCGCGTGTTTAATTGCTCTCTCTCCCTATTCCTCATCTCATTATCACGCAGCACGGGCAACAACCCAGAGATAACAACTCTGTTTGTTCTCGTTCTGAGCTTCCATCCTAGCTCCCTGAAAGCCTGCCTGACATCCTTGTCCCCTTTCCTACCTATGTCGTTAGTGCCAATGTGGACCACGACTTGGGCCTGCTCCCTCTCCCCTGAAGGACCCGGAAAACACGATCCGAAACATTACGTACCCTTGCACCTGGGAGGCAACATACCAAACGTGAGTCTCTCTCGCTCCCACAAAATCTCCTATCTGTGCCCCTGACTATCGAGTCCCCAATTACTAATGTTCTGCTCCTCTCCCCCCTTCCCTTCTGAGCAACAGGGACAGACTCCATGCCAGAGGCCCGTACCCCATGGCTTACCCCTGGTAAGTCCCCCCCCCCCACAAGTATCCAAAGCGGTATACTTGTTACTCAGGGGAACGACCGCAGGGGATCCCTGCACTGACTGCTTCTTCCCAGTTACCCATCTATCTCCAATCTTTGGTGTAACTAATTCCCTGAAGCTGCTATCTATGACCCCCTCTGCCTCCCGAATGATCCGAAGTTCATCCAACTCCAGCTCCAGCTCCCTAACTCGGTCTTGGAGGAGCTGGAGATGGCTGCACTTTCTGCAGGTAAAATCAGCAGGGACACTAACGGCATCCCTCACCTCAAACATCCTACAGGAGGAACATTGCAGTCCCTTCCCTGCCATCCCTCTAACTTCCAACCAAGTTCTGTTAAAAAATAAATAAATAAATAATATATGACACTTACCTCACACCAATGGGTCTTATTATTAGGTTAGAGGAGGAGGGCAGGTGGGAGACACTACATGTGATTTGGTTCCTGGGCAGGACTCGGGGACCGGCCCCTCCCTTTCAAAACAACTCTCATTGTTTTTCTCATCAAAAAAGCCACCCATGATGTTTCTATCCTTTCACACAACCACCGCATTTCCAGCCCTCTTTCTTCAGTAGTCTATGAATGCGTTGGTGCTTCATAAATCTGTGTTTATCTTTACTGCTGTTCCATGTTTGAAACAACTTCAATCAGGTTTCCAACCCTGTCATAGCACTGAAACAGCCCTGATGAAAATCACAATGACACCCTGTGACTGCAGACCGGTGCATCCCCTTAACCTTCACAAACTGGCAAACAGTTAAAAAACAATGGCGCCGAGGTCCCAGGTTCGATCCCAGCTCTGGATCACTGTCTATGTGGAGTTTGCACATTCTCCCCATGTTGCGTGGGTTTCGCTCCCACAACCCAAAAGATGTGCAGGCTTGGCGGATTGGTCATGTTAAATTGCCCCTTAATTGTAAAAAATGAATTGGGTACTCTAAATTTATAAAACAAAAACTGTTAAAAATACATCGTACTCCTCCAATGCAGCTCCTCCATTAACCATGCAAGTGGAATGGACTGCCCGGTCTTGGTTCCACTCATATATCGATGGTCGCAATCTCCTGCAATGGCTTCTATTCATGTCCTGGCACGGTTATAACTGGAAATCCCCAGGGATTTATCCTTGGCCTTATCCTAATTGCCATTTACATTCTGCCGCTTAGCAACAGTATCTGAAAATACACGCTGCACATATATACCAATGACACTCAGCTCTATCGCACCACCACCTCTCTCAACCACTCAATGCTACTGTGCTGTCAAACTGCTTTCCCTCCAGTTCTGGGTGAGCCAAAATCTCCTCTAAACACTGGGAAGACTGAAGCCATTGCTTTCAGCTCTCACCACCCCAACTTGCCAGCAACTCCATTTGCTAGATATTATTTCTATCTTCCGGCCTAGCCACTCTCTCGGGTTGAACGATACTGCCCATAACCTCGTCAATATATTTGCCTACTTCAGCCTCTAACATTGCTTGTCTCTCCCAGTTTACTGCTGAAACCCTCATCCAGGCTGTTGTTACCTCCAGACTGGACAACTCCAATGCTCTCCCAGCCAGCCTTCATCCTGCACTCTCCACGAACTTAAGCTTCCCATTTCCAGGGGCACACCAATTCCCGTTCAAAATTCTTATCCGATTTCTCAAATCCATCCACGGGTTTGCCCCTGCCCATGTCTGAACTCCTCCAGCCCAACAACCCTCTGAGAACTCTCCATTCCTCCAAAGCTGGCCTTTTGGACATCCCCAGTTTCCTTTGCCCCTTACGAGTGGCTCTTTCCTCAGCAGCCAAGATCCTAAACATTTCTGCCCCTCTTTCTTCCTTTATGACAATTGTAACTTCCTCCCTCTTTGTCCAAGCTACTGATCAGCTGTCACCTTTTCTGGCTTTGTATCCATTTTTATCCTATTAATCTCCCATTAGCCCAAGTGGCTGCCTTACGACATTAAAGATGCCCAAGAGTACCAAGTTGTAGTCATAGAAAAAAGTGAATAAAGTAACTGAAGACCTGGCTTTGCCACAGAGTTCAGGCCTTTTAAAGCAAGAGTCCTTCAATTTGTTCCAACTGTTCTATTCTATTTAGTGGGACACTGGGCTAAACAGTGGCATTCTCCCCCAAGCTTAGAAGATCATGAGTTCAAGCCCTGACCTTTCATGTGAAATGCTGAAGACATTTTTTGATACAAAAATAATCAAAACTAGCCCGGTAATGTATTATGATCATAAGTCAATTTCTCTACTATAAATTTCGCGATTTCTTTCCCTTTTCTTTGTCAATTCTCGCTCCTCTCCTCTGAAACCTTTGCTGCGATATGATTCCACAAGCTCCCAATCAGTTTGACTACAACCAGCAATAAACCATACGTTGAACATGTGTGTCAACAAAGACTAAACTCAATATGTCCTCATTCGACAGCCACGTACGTGTACATCCAGCTGAGTTTATTGAATAATCAGCAGTGGTGGGGATTCTGATTGAGTTTTCCTTTCATTCACCTAGGCAAGTACCACTGCCTAGCTGAGATTAGCTAGTTCAGCAGAGAGTGGAAAAACTAGGGGCCTTCTTGGATTTTATTGGCTGAATAAATGCACTGTGATAGCAACACAAGAAACCAGGAAATAGGAGCAGGAATAGGCCCTTCAATAACACTGTGGCTGATCTGATCAGGGCCTCAACGCCACTTTCCTGCCTGTCCCCCATGACCCTCGAGTCCTTTGTAGATGAAAATCCACCTTGTCTTTATTCAATAAACCAACTTCCACTGCTTCCTGGGGTAGGGGATTTCACAGTTTAAAAACCCTAAAGAGAAGACATTCCTCTTCAACTCCACTAAGGAGAGACCCCTTATTCTGAAACTGTACCCATAGCTCTTTAAAACTACTTAATGCCTCTAAAATATATTTTGCACAATGAGGGAACTCTTCGATTGTGAGATGGCAATATTTTCCGGTCAAAGTGACTGATCTAAAATATATAATCTGACAGTGGATATCTTGCTCCTTACAAGATTTTTTAAATTCATATACAATAAAGTTAAAAATTAACAAATTACATATGCACATACCTTTAAAGTGTGGAAAGTGGCATTAGCACATTTAAGTATTGTGTCAAGCGAACTCATCAGATATCCTAGCCATCCCTATTTTGTTATGTGAAACATTTGGAAAATCTCAGCAGTTCTGACAGCATCTGTGCTGCGAGAACAGAGCTAACGTTTCGAGTCTGGATGACTCTAACGAAGAGTCACCCAGACTCGAATTTGCTTAGATCAACATGCACATTTGATCTGAAATTCTCTCTCCAACTTCTGCAACATAGTTTGATCATTTTTTTAAACGTAATGCAACTGGGACAATTAAAAACATGTTTAAAAAAAAGTTCCTTATAAAATTCACCATGAACAATCCCAATACTTCGGCCTTAAACAACAAAAATTTAGTGCGCAGAAACTAAGTTTTCCCAAGAGCCCAGTAACCTCATAAATGCTGCAACTGAATGTCAGGGCCACAAATGTGTGCTCAGCCTATCCATGGTCAAGCAAAAATGCCTGTAAAGCCAAATAAACTTTTATTTCCCAAATACAATAGTTAGGCAATATTGTTAAAAAGGAAGCTTCAATTTTATTTCCCACACTTGACACAGGTTGGAATATTATTTCTCACCTTTGTGATTTTTGTAATAGGAGTTAACTCGTGTACATTAAATATCCAATAGTGAGTTCAATAAGTAAACAGATCCACAGGACATTTATCCAATTTACAGCCTTGAAAATTGCAAAACACCGAAACATAATTCAAAAACGCAGCTTTATACAAAACTTGTTTGCAGAAAATCAATCACACCTTGTCAAATTAAACAAGTCGTTTTGAGGAACAAAGAATGGGATCATTTCGAAAGCTTGGGTCATGGAGGACCTAGTTATATATATATTTTTTAATCCTTTCAATAAAATAACACTGAATGGAAAAAATAAAGCTTGGGTCAGAGAGCACAAGGAATTAATAAACCATTTAATTTCCTACCAACAACCTCATGTACATGATCTCTGATATAGTTCTCTCGCACATTTTAGCAAAAGGAAATTGTGCTCCCCTGGAATGGGCACTTTTCAAAGCTTCGGGTTTTATTTTCGACACGTTCATAGCCTGGCCTCATTCCGTGGAAAAACTGTGCGCGTCTCCAGCTTCTGTGCGCTGGATACATATTATTCATTAACCAACTTTAACAAATAGTTCAGTTCGAAACTTGCAACTTGTTGTACATGTGTCCCTTTCTCGAACAGGAATATCTCACACATGTAAACTGCAAACAAATGAGTGGATGTTACTAATCCAAATAAAATGTGTTGGCAGTCACAAAGAGGAACGTTTGCTGCTTACTTCTTTGCATTTATTACGAGTTTATACAGGTTGCGTCTTATAGATTTTGACGCACTTTTCAGAACACTGGGAAGTGACACCCGACACCACGTCTTAAATTCTTGTCTTTGTGACCTTAGTGCGATTTTTCCCACCTCCCAGCCCAAAAAAACTTTTCACACAGTCAACCGATCTGAATTCACCGAGTCAACCGATCTGAATTCACCGAGTCAACCGATCTGAATTCACCGAGTCAACCGATCTGAATTCACCGAAGCCAAAAATTTTACATTTGACGGTCCAGGAAGCCGTCGAATAAACATAAGATATTTTATCTGTACGAGAAAATAT
Organism: Scyliorhinus torazame; assembly: GCF_047496885.1. NCBI lineage: Eukaryota > Metazoa > Chordata > Chondrichthyes > Carcharhiniformes > Scyliorhinidae > Scyliorhinus > Scyliorhinus torazame. The sequence goes on from NC_092716.1 coordinate 229,473,271, forward strand.
GCCTTATTTCCAGGGGGGGGGGGGGGGGGGATAAATCGCTTTGCACCAAAAGGGGGGGGGGGGGGGTCTGAAGATAATCGCCGATTTGCCTCAGGAACGGGTCCAACCGTGGATTTTCTTCACTTCGGTTGGTGCATTTATCACAAAAGTAGCAGCGGGACGAGGCAACAAGGCCGGCTTGATCAGAGGTAGCAAACAACCCCGGCGCCCTCCGCACAACAACCCGCACCTACCTACCTGTTGCAACCCAGCAGTGACTAAAAGCGACCAACGTGAGTAACAAAGTCTCCATTTATAGCTGGAAGACGTGAAAAAGTGTTTCACTCAGGCCCCATGGTTACAATGTATCACTGCGGCACCCCCTCCTGCTTCGCTGCTGCCCTGCCGCCAGCACTTCCCCGGCTGGGCTACTTTCCCCGTCCGTCCCTCCTCGCCTCCTCCAGTCCCTCCTCCAACTTCCCTCAGACTCAGCCGAATGGCCAGCGGAAACCCTTCCTGATGGACAGCCCGCCCCCGCCAATCAGCAGCGCGACCCAGCACCTTTCCCCTCGCGTATTGGCGGATCACTGACCCCCTCCCGGCCAATAGAGAGCGGGAAGAGGCGGGATCCCAAATGGAAGTTCGGCTCAGTTGAAGAATGTCTGTCTTTGGATCAGTGCCACAGGACCTTCAGAAGGGGGGCGCCAACCCTCACCTAGTTTTACAATTGTTCTCCCGAAGCCCTCACTCTTGAAAGTGGAACGTGACACTCGGGGTGGGTACAAGGTCGCCACAAGTGTTTTATTAATCTTTCTCTCTTCGGCGAGCAAGGCTTCTCTTAACTCCCGCAGCATAACCAAAAACAAAACCCCCGCCGCTGGGAGTGAACGTCCCCTCGCGAACAGCCGCGGAGAGGTACCAGATAGAATCGCTCTTGCCAGGTCGCATTGGCGGGTTGGTTCCAAATGCAAAAAAAATACTGCCACCATTTGGTATCGAGGCAAACAGCAAACAATCATTCTTTCTAAATGTGATTTGCGCCTCCCGAACTCGGTTCACGGACCCCCCGCCCCCCTCCTTTAATTCCCACCAACTGCTGTAAATAAGACGATGGGCCGAAGGGCTTCTTTGTGTGCTGTCAAACTCCATGACTCTTATGGTTATTTTTGCGAACTACTCCAGGGAAGCTAAAAGTAACATCAATGTTGTGTCTATACTAGCCCCCTTTGCCAGCTATGAACCTAACCATATATTCTCCCAAACTCCGCCAACGCAAATCCAGGCAGCTCAATTGATACTAATTATGTTTATTATGTTTTAATTTTGCCGACTTGCAGATTTGGAAAGGACATTTTGAATGTGGCTAAGCCCTAAATCCGAGCAGCAAGAACTGTTGACATATGCATTTAAAAATGTTATATGCAGCCATGAACGATGCAGTCTACAAAGACAAGTACCCATCTGGGCACACCTGTTTTAGTTCATCTCGCATCGTGAAATACTTGAGTCTACTCAAACCATCGTGTGCTCTTTACAGATAGGAGTTTTGTTAACTCGACTACGATGACTGGATCCCTATTGCATGAGAGGGTGTTGTGATGCCACTGAGATTGAGCAATGTGAGATCAAGTAGTCTCTCATCCAGGAAATGTAGAAACTTTTTTAACGGGGCACAAGCTGCCTTCTCTTGCTTTCTTGCCACAGGCCTCTCCAGCCGTGGTGTTCTTGATGTGAAGGTGAGTGGATACCATCCGATTTTCTCCTTACCAGAGAAAGCATCTCAACTCTAGTTTATGTCTCCCCAATGGAGATCAGGGATTCCTCTGTGTGAGGAAGCATAGGATGGGTTGAGATGGGGAATGGGAAAATAACCCATTCTTGGCACAGCACTGTAGCACAATCAATCATTCATGAGGCGAGAAGAGATAAAGTCAATCGATGGCTTTATTACGCAGACTTGTTCCCCAGCAGCTCGGTTACAGAATGTGGCTGCTGGGAGAACCTGGGTTCTTATACTCCGCCTTACTGGGTGGAGCCAGTAGGCGGCAGATCGAATCAGGACCCAGAGCTGAATAGGTCCACCAATAGCCTCTCGGCATCACTGGGTACCGTACTACCCCTAATACATACCACCACATTCACCCCTTGTTAAAAAAGAACCCGGCGGGGTGGTGGGTCGCATGGTGGTAGGGGTTTACAAGGTCGGTACTGGGATTCCATTAACACAGTGGCTATACAGACTTCCGGTTGCGGCCATGCCTGAATAGGTCGCACGTTTGGCAGCTCCCGCCAGGAACGGACTGTAGGGCTCTCTAGAGGGGCCCCAACGGCACTTGTTTGACGGCTTCCAGTGTGGGAAGGTGACAGCAAGGTCCCCCCGACAGTGTATGGATTGGACCAGGAGTGGAGCGGTGAAAAAAGGGATCTTGAAAGGGATCGAAAAGTGAGAGGGAGATAAAGCAAGATGGCGGCGGGTGGAGACCAAGCAGCATAGGCGCAGTGGTCGCAGGAGCAGCAGGAGTTTCTTAAATGCTGCTTTGAGGAGCTGAAGACAGAAATGCTGGCGCCAATGAAGGCGGCGATTGAGAAGCTAGTGGAGACCCAGGGTGTGGCAATCTGGGAGGTGCGGCAAAAAGCCTCAGAGAACGAGGATGAGATCTTGGGCCTGGCGGTGAAGGTGGAGGCACACGAGGCACTGCACAAGAGGTGGGCAGAAAGATTTGAGGACCTGGAGAATAGGTCGAGGAGGAAGAATCTTCGGATTCTGGGTCTCCCTGAAGGAGTTGAGGGGCCCGATACTGGGGCACATGTGAGCCCAATGCTCAATTCGCTGATGGGTGCGGGAGCCTTCCTGAGCCCCCTGGAGCTAGATCGGGTCCTGGCAAGGAGACCCAAGGCCAACGAGCCGCCAAGGGTTGTAGTGGTGAGGTTTCACCGCTTTATGGATAGAGAGTGTGTCTTGAGATGGGCCAAGAAAGAGCGGAGCAGCAGGTGGGAGAACACGGAGATCCGAATCTACCAGGACTGGAGTGCAGAGGTGGCCAAGAAGAGAGCTGGCTTTAATTGGGCCTAGGCGGTGCTCCAGCGGAAGGGGGTGAAGTTCGGTATGCTGCAGCCAGCGCGATTGTGGGTCACATTCCAAGATCTGCACCACTATTTCGAAACGCCCGATGAGGCATCGAACTTTATACAGACTGAAAAGTTGGACTCAAATTGAGGGTCTGTGGTTGTGGGGGGGATGTCTGCTGTACATATGGTTTTAACTACGTGTAGGGAATGTTCGCTTGGTTGGGTGCTGGATGGGGATGGGTGAAGGGATTTGATGGGGAGGCTGTGGGAGAGTGTGGGCGCCGGTGTTGGAGGGAGGGGAGGCCCGGGGATAGGGGAATTGAGATAAGGCCGTAAAAGTAGCTGCGCCAGAGGGGGCGGGGCCGACTCAGGAAAGCACGGGCTTTTTCCCGCGCTAGGGAAGGATGGCGGTGGGGGTCGGAGGAGCGCACACTGAAGGGGAGGTCAGTGGGGGGTCGAAGGGAAGGCGGGAGAGGCCGGGGTCAGCAGAAGTCAGCTGACTTGCGGGAGTGTTATGGGGGGGGGGGCAGAAGAGCTAGATATGGATCTAGCGGGGGAGGGGGGGATATAGGGTTGCTGCAGCATTGGCCTATGGGGAACTGGAAATAGGAGAGGTGGTCGGGGCGGGGGTCCGCCGTCTGGGGGACTGGAGGGTGCGGGAGGCGCGGGCACGTGACTGGCCTAGAAAAGGAGATGGCTAGTCGGCGCGGGGGGGTGAGAAGCCCCCCAATCCGGCTGATAACTTGGAATGTGAGGGGCCTGAATGGGCCGGTTAAGAGGGCCCGAGTGTTCGCACACTTAAAGGGACTGAAGGCAGACGTGGTCATGCTTCAGGAGACACATTTGAAGGTGGTAGACCAGGTCAGATTGAGAAAGGGATGGGTAGGACAGGTATTCCTTTCGGGGCTAGATGCGAAGAACAGAGGGGTTGCAATACTGGTGGGGAAATGGGTGTCGTTTGAGGCCAAGAATATTGTAGTGAATAATGGAGGTCGATACGTGATGGTGAGCGGTAGGTTACAGGGGGTGTGGGTGGTACTGGCAAACGTATATGCCCCGTACAGGGATGATGCCGGATTTATGAAGCGCATGCTGGGTCGGATTCCGGACCTGGAGGCAGGAAGCTTGATAATGGGTGGGGATTTCAACACTGTGCTGGATCCAGCATTAGATCGCTCCAGATCCAAGACGGGTAAGAGGCCGGCTGCGGCCAAGGTGCTTAGGGGGTTTATGGACCAGATGGGGGAGTGGATCCATGGAGGTTTGCTAGGCCCCTGGCCAGGGAATTCTCATTCTTTTCCCATGTACGTAGAGCCTACTCCCGGATAGATTTTTTTGTTTTGAGTAGAGCGCTAATCCCGAAAGTGGATGGAACGGAGTATTCGGCCATAGCCATCTCAGACCACGCACCGCACTGGGTGGAGCTGTAGTTAGGAGAGGAGAGGGACCATCGCCCGCTGTGGCGTCTTGATGTGGTATTACTGGCGGATGAGGAGGTGTGCGGGAGGGTGCGGGGGTGCATTGAGAGATACTTGGCGGCCAATGATAACGGAGAGGTGCAAGTGGGGGTAGTCTGGGAGGCGTTGAAGGCGGTGGTCAGGGGAGAGTTTGACCTGTTGACCACAGGGAAAGCAGAGGCACAGTGGAGGAAAGCACAGGGGGCGATGTACGAGTATGGGGAGAAGGCGAGCCGGATGCTGGCACATCAGCTCCGTAAGAGGGTGGCAGTGAGGGAGATAGGTGGAGTTAGGGATAGCAGGGGGAATACGGTGCCGAGTGCGGTGAGAGTAAATGAGGTATTTAAGGACTTCTATGAGGAGCTGTACAGATCTGAGCCCCCAGCGGGGGAAGAGGGGATGTGACGATTTTTGGATCAACTGAGGTTCCCGAAGGTGGAGGAGCAGGAGGTGGCTGGTTTAGGGGCGCCAATTGGGTTGGAGGAGCTGGTTAAAGGATTGGGGAACATGCAAGCGGGGAAGGCCCCGGGGCCAGATGGGTTCCCGGTCGAGTTTTATAGGAAATATGTGGACCTGCTAGGCCCGTTGTTAGTGAGGACTTTTAATGAGGCAAGGGAGGGGGGGACCCTGCCCCCGACAATGTTCGGGGCGCTGATCTCGCTGATTCTGAAGCGGGATCACACTGCAATGTGGGTCGTATAGACCGATCTCGCTCCTCAATGTGGATGCTAAGTTGCTGGCAAAAGTGCTTGCTGCGAGAATTGAGGACTGTGTCCCTGGGGTGATTCATGAGGACCAGACGGGATTTGTAAAGGGCAGGCAGCTAAACACTAATGTGCGGAGGCTCCTCAATGTGATTATGATGCCATCGGTGGAGGGAGAGGCGGAGGTAGTGGCAGCTATGGACGCGGAGAAGGCCTTCGACTGGGTGGAGTGGGAGTATCTTTGGGATGTGTTGCGGAGGTTTGGGTTCGGGAAGGGGTTTATCAGCTGGGTCAGGCTCCTATATAGAGCCCCGGTGGCGAATGTGGCTACGAATCGGCGGAGGTCGGAGTTCTTTCGGCTGTACCGAGGGACGAGGCAGGGGTGCCCCCTGTCCCCCTTGTTGTTTGCATTGATAATCGAGCCTTTGGCCATGGCACTAAGGGAGTCCAGGAAATGGAGGGGGTTGGTCCGAGGGGGAGAGGAACATCGGGTGTCGCTGTATGCGGACGACCTGTTGCTGTATGTGGCAGATCCAGTGGAGGGGATGGTGGGGGTCATGTGGATCCTAAGGGAGTTTGGGGACTGCTCGGGCTGTAAGCTCAACATAGGGAAAAGTGAGCTCTTTGTGGTGCATCCAGGGGACCTGGGAAGGGGGATAGACGACCTACCATTGAAGAGGGCGGAAAGGAACTTTCGGTACTTGGGGATCCAGGTGGCGGGGAGCTGGGGGGCCCTGCACAACTCAATTTGACGCGGTTGGTGGAGCAGATGGAGGAGGATTTCAAAAGATGGGATGTGCTGCCACTCTCGCTAGCGGCAAGGTACAGTCGGTTAAAATGATGGTCCTCCCGAGGTTTCTCTTTGTGTTCCAGTGCCTTCCCATTATGATTACCAAGGCCTTTTTTAAACAGTAGGTAGGAGCATCATGGGTTTTGTGTGGGCGAATAAGAACCCGAGGGTGAAGAGGGTGTATCTGGAGCCTAGCAGGGACAGGGGAGGGCTGGCGTTGCCGAATCTGTGCGGCTACTATTGGGCAGCCAACGTGGCGATGATCCATAAGTGGGTAATAGAGGGAGAGGGGGCGGTGTGGAAGAGGTTGGAGATGGCGTCCTGCAGGGGCACGAGCCTGAGGGCACTGGTGACGGCACCGTTAAACTCTGGAGGTTACACTGAAAATCTAACCCCAGGAGTGTGGGAGTGCAGAGGTGGGGGAGGACATAAAGTCGGTAATTCTTAAACTCCCTCCCCTGCACCGTGAGGTTTGCGATGCAGAACCCTTTGATTTCTACGGAATGGGATCCCGCTGCCAGAAAAATCTTTTGGGTACTCGGGTGGATTGAAAGAAAACTGCGTCTTACCGTATCGGGATGAATAAAACTTTCCGTGCTCCCAGAGTCGATCAGACATGGCGTTTCGTACCCGTTAACCAGCACCGTCGTCGTTGCCGTTTGGAGCGTCCGGGGCCACTACTGGTCCAGGGTCACCGAAGCCAGTCGCGTTGCTGCATCGGGGCGTTTTCTTCAGGCCCCGAGGATCCGTCCATGCTGGGGTCCTTGGCTGTCAGCCAAGATGGCGGCATCCACGGATCGCACGCGGTCGGGGGCGGAAAAAATGGCCGCGCCCATGACTCACACGCGGCCGGCGGGGCACAAGATGTCGGCGCCCATCCCCCCCGCATGGAGTCCGGGACCCAAAATGGCCGCGCCCGTTGGCCGCACATGGATCGTTGGGGGGTTTGCGACTGTGGTCCCAGTTCTCCCCCGGAGATTGCGGCGACCCCCCGGGACTGGCACACCGCTGAATAGTGCCCTTTCTTGCCGCAACTTTTATAGATGGCCGAGCGGACCGGACAGCGTTGCCGGGGGTGTTTCGATTGCCCGCAAAAGTAGCAGCGGGGCCCCCCCGGGTGGTCTGGTGCTCTGGCCACGCAGGCTTGCGGGGGGATGGGGGGTGCCGGGGTGTCGGTCGCGGCGGGGATCCACGGAGTCCAAGGGGCTGCCCTGCGGTCGGGGGCGTAAGTGCAGGCATTCTGCGATGTCACATCGAGCGACGCCGCAAGGGCCCATGCCTCCGTGAGCCCCAGTGAGTCTTTTTCCAGCAGTCGCTGGCGAATTTGGGATGAGGTCATACCTGCTGCGAAAGCATCACAGATTAGGAGTTCCGTATGTTCGTTAGCCGTCACCGGTGGGCAGTTGCAGCTCCTTCCCAGTATTAGCAGCACGTTGTAGAACTCGTCCAGCGATTCTCCGGGGATTTGCCGTCTCATCGCGAGTTGGTGGCGTGTGTAGACCTGATTGACAGGCCGAATGTAGATCCCTCTCAGCATGGTGAGCGCCGTCAGGAAATCCTCCGTGTCTTCTATGAGCGTGTAGATTTCCGGTCTCACCCTGGAATGCAGGACCTGCATTTTCTGGACTTCTGTAGGTCTGCCGGGGGCCGTTCGGAGGTATCCCTCAAAACACGCTAGCCAGTGTTTAAAAGTGGCTGCCGAGTTTGCCGCATGGGGGCTGATTCGCAGACACTCCGGGGCGATCCGGAGCTCCATAGTCCTTTAAAATGTGCGTAATAATACCACCACAAGCACGATCATCAATATTGTCACTTCTATGTAGCTGTGAAAAGATTGGTGAACCTGACACTCTCAGCAGTTTTAGCTATGGCCAACGTGCGGCCATATTGCTTTTATCCTCCACTAAAGTTAAATTTTATGTATTTATCAATGAATATTGGTGATGTTTGCCATAGAAGTTATATTTGAAACAGTTTAATTTTTCTTGGTAAATGTAGAACAAATGCAACAGTTATCAACATTAGAGTGCTTCAGTTCTTATAAGTGCAAAATGGAATCCAGACAATTTTATCAGGCAAAGACTGGTTAAAATGATAAACCAAAAATTACATCTTGATCATCCATCTCAAAGTTCTAACACCACTGTGGAGCCACATTCTTTTAAATCTCCATAGCCTATAAATAGTACTGGAGGAAGAAAGTTCACATAATAGTGAAAACATTTCATAACATTGCATTGTAGCATTCAGTGGCACACCCATATCACTTATCCTGCTTTTAACAGATTTTGTACTCGATATAGAACATAGAACATAGAAAATACAGCACCGAACAGGCCCTTCGGCCCACGATGTTGTGCCGAACCTTTGTCCTAGATTAATCATAGATTATCATTGAATTTACAGTGCAGAAGGAGGCCATTCGGCCCTTTGAGTCTGCACCGGCTCTTGGAAAGAGCACCCTACCCAAACTCAACACCTCCACCCAACACCAAGGGCAATTTGGACATTAAGGGCAATTTATCATTGGCCAATTCACCTAACCCGCACATCTTTGGACTGTGGGAGGAAACCGGAGCACCCGGAGGAAACCCACGCAGACACGGGGAGGACGTGCAGACTCCGCACAGACAGTGACCCAAGCTGGAATCGAACCTGGGACCCTGGAGCTGTGAAGCAATTGTGCTATCCACAATGCTACCGTGCTGCCCTTGAGAACAAATAACTCTACACTATATCATTTTACCGTAATCCATGTATCTATCCAATAGCTGCTTGAAGGTCCCTAATGTTTCCGACTCAACTACTTCCACAGGCAGTGCATTCCATGCCCCCACTACTCTCTGGGTAAAGAACCTACCTCTGATATCCCTCCTATATCTTCCACCTTTCACCTTAAATTTATGTCCCCTTGCAATGGTTTGTCCCACCCGGGGAAAAAGTCTCTGACTGTCTACTCTATCTATTCCCCTGATCATCTTATAACCTCTATCAAGTCGCCCCTCATCCTTCTCCGTTCTAATGAGAAAAGGCCTAGCACCCTCAACCTTTCCTCGTAAGACCTACTCTCCATTCCAGGCAACATCCTGGTAAATCTTCTTTGCACCTTTTCCAAAGCTTTCACATCCTTCCTAAAATGAGGCAACCAGAACTGTACACAGTACTCCAAATGTGGCCTTACCAAAGTTTTGTACAGCTGCATCATCACCTCACGGCTCTTAAATTCAATCCCTCTGTTAATGAACGCGAGCACACCATAGGCCTTCTTCACAGCTCTATCCACTTGAGTGGCAACTTTCAAAGAGTTATGAACATAGACCCCAAGATCTCTCTGCTCCTCCACATTGCCAAGAACTCTACCGTTAACCCTGTATTCCGCATTCATATTTGTCCTTCCAAAATGGACAACCTCACACTTTTCAGGGTTAAACTCCATCTGCCACTTCTCAGCCCAGCTCTGCATCCTATCTATGTCTCTTTGCAGCCGACAACAGCCCTCCTTACTATCCACAACTCCACCAATCTTCGTATCGTCTGCAAATTTACTGACCCACCCTTCAACTCCCTCATCCAAGTCATTAATGAAAATCACAAACAGCAGAGGACCCAGAACTGATCCCTGCGGTACGCCACTGGTAACTGGGATCCAGGCTGAATATTTGCCATCCACCACCACTCTCTGACTTCTATCAGTTAGCCAGTTCGTTATCCAACTGGCCAAATTTCCCACTATCCCATGCCTCCTTACTTTCTGCATAAGCCTACCATGGGGAACTTTATCAAATGCCTTACTAAAATCCATGTACACTACATCCACTGCTTTACCTTCATCCACATGCTTGGTCACCTCCTCAAAGAATTCAATAAGATTTGTAAGGCAAGACCTACCCCTCACAAATCCGTGCTGACTATCCCTAATCAAGCAGTGTCTTTCCAGATGCTCAGAAATCCTATCCTTCAGTACCCTTTCCATTACTTTGCCTACCACCGAAGTAAGACTAACTGGCCTGTAATTCCCAGGGTTATCCCTAGTCCCTTTTTTGAACAGGGGCACGAAATTCGCCACTCTCCAATCCCCTGGTACCACCCCTGTTGACAGTGAGGACGAAAAGATCATTGCCAACGGCTCTGCAATTTCATCTCTTGCTTCCCATACAATCCTTGGATATATCCCGTCAGGCCCGGGGGACTTGTCTATCCTCAAGTTTTTCAAAATGCCCAACACATCTTCCTTCCTAACAAGTATTTCCTCGAGCTTACCAATCTGTTTCACACTGTCCTCTCCAACAATATCGCCCCTCTCATTTGTAAATACAGAAGAAAAGTACTCGTTCAAGACCTCTCCTATCTCTTCAGACTCAATACACAATCTCCCGCTACTGTCCTTGATCGGACCTACCCTCGCTCTAGTCATTCTCATATTTCTCACATATGTGTAAAAGGCCTTGGGGTTTTCCTTGATCCTACCCGCCAAAGATTGTTCATGCCCTCTCTTAGCTCTCCTAATCCCTTTCTTCAGTTCCCTCCTGGCTATCTTGTATCCCTCCAATGCCCTGTCTGAACCTTGTTTCCTCAGCCTTACATAAGTCACCATTTTCCTCTTAACAAGACATTCAACCTCTCTTGTCAACCATGGTTCCCTCACTCGACCATCTCTTCCCTGCCTGACAGGGACATACATATCAAGGACACGTAGCACCTGTTCCTTGAACAAGTTCCACATTTCGATATGCTCACATTTGACCAATAAACCAGCATCGAGCCAACAATGTCTACAATTTTGAGAAGGGAAAGAGACACCTGTATCTTATCATCTGGTGCTTTACAACCACCTCCATCATATTTCGCGGAAGACTCTGCAGCTCATCCAGTCAGATGACAGAGTTTTGTTCTGCCTTTGAAATTGATGCATTTCAGCCAGTAGACTGCCAAAATAGTGTAATGCAGCGCTGTTTCTTCAGTGATGCACACGTATCTCTTGGCTGATGGTAGACTAAAAATCAGTAAGCTTTATTCCAGCTTTCAGAATCCTAAAGCAGCTGAACAGGTCTGACGCACTCTAGACAGATGCGCTTATTTAATTAAGACAACTGTTCAGCTTCCAAATATGTTGTTAATAGCGGATCCTTCCATACCAAAGCTTTCGCATAGGCTACCCACTCAAAGTTTTAGTGAGTGTTAGATAGCATTCGTCGAATTTAAAACTGATTTGGTTTAAAACTAATAAGAAATACTAGGACAAGTAGACCATGTGGCTCCTCAGGCCTTCCTTTTAGCCTGTTCTGCCATTCAATGAAATTGTGGCATATCTGCGACCTAACTCCAAATACCCACCTTTACCCACATCCCTTTTTATCTTTGGTTAATAGAAATCTATCAATCTCCGTTTTCAAATTGTCATGAAATAGGAAGTTACCTGATTTCCGAGTGGAGGTCGGGAACTACAAGTTCTGAAATGCCGTGGGAGTGTCCTCACATGCCCAAATTGAAAACAGGCTATTCTTGTGCGGTTCAGTGTCGTGAGATCTTTGGGCCAGGGAGAAGTGCCCAGAGTGCCTGTGGGAGGAAAAAAGGCGTGAAAAGCCAACCACAGGATCCAGGGAGAGGGGATTAGGGAGAGGTACCAGAGAGAGAACCAGGCAAGGAACCACTGTTGACTCCTGGGAGGCGACCATCAGTAGGGACCACCAGGGTTAGAAACCATTGAGGAGAGGAGCAGAGAAAGTATCTCCAAACAGTACAAGTACAGGCTCCAAATATTGAGAGCTCAGACGAAGCCTTGCAGAGCTGAAATAGCAGCAGAAAGTTGGTGATTCTGATTTCATAATTCACAGTGGATACTGACATCTAGATGGATTGCTGAGAAATCTTTGGAGTCCGTCTTGGTTGCATCTGCCATTTATTGTACTGTGTGGTGTGTTGAACCACAGTTTGCCTGTTTACTTCAAGAGTTCCTCAGGTTAGTGTTCTAGGCCTAACCACCAGCTGCTTTGTCAATGACCTTCCTTCCATCATAAGATCAGAAGTAGGGATGTTTGCTGATGATTGCACAATGTTCATCACCATTCGCAACTCCTCATACTGAAACAGTGCAGGCTTGGACTGACAAGTGATAAATAGCATACTCATCACACAAGCGCCAGACAATGACCATCTGCAACAAGAGAGAATCTAACCATCGCCCCTTGACATTCAGTGCCATTATCATTGCTGAATCCTCTGTGATAAACATCCTGGAAATTGCCATTGGCCAGAAACTGAACTGGACTAGCCATATAAATACAGTGGCTGCAAGTGAGGTCAAGAGGCAGTGAGTAACTCACTTCCTGACTCTCCAAAGCCTGTCCACAGTGTACAAGGCACAAGCCAGGAGTGTCGTAGAATTCTCTCCCTTGCCTGGATGAATGCAGCTCCAATAAACATCCAGGACACCATCCAGGGAAAAGCAGTCTACTTAATTGGCATCCGATCTGCAAACATTACTCCGTCCACACCAATGCACAGTTGCAACAGTGTGTACCATCTCCAGGATGAACTGCAGGACTTCACCAAAGTTCCTAAATAGAAAACCCATGACCACAACAATCTAGTTTGACAAGGGCAAGCAGACACATGGGAACACCACCACCCGCAAGTTCCCCTCCAAACCACCTACTATCCTGACTTGGGAACTGTTCCTTCGCTGTTGCTGGGTCAAAATCCTGGAACTCCCTCCAAACAGCACTGTGGGTGTACCTACACCACATGGACTATAGTGGTTCAAGAAGGCATCTCTAACATCACCTTCTCAAGGGCAATTAGAGATGGGCAATAAATGCTGGCTCAGTTAGTAAAGTCAACATCCCATGAATGAACAAAAAAAATATTCAAATGTACCTCATCTTACCCCAGAATGTTAGAGTATAATCTGGATATTGTAAATTGTTTCATTTTGCTGACTTTGTACATCAAAGTTTATTTTGTTTGTTCAGAAACTGTGGAATCTTGTGGCTTTATTTGCTTAGTAAATACTTGGGATCTCAAACATTGCCTACTTTAAAATAAAAGTTATTCGTCCCTAACCAGATCATACCGAAAACTTGGGGTGTCTGTCCAGGATCTATCATCAGTTGCCATTTGCAACAATATTCCAAACATCTACTTTGAAAGAAGAATTGTTTTCTAATTTCACTCTGCTACATTCTAGATTATGCCCCCTAATCCTAGACTTCCAAACTAGGGGAAAAAAACTCTCCTCATCTGGCATTTCTATTCCCCTTTATTATGTCAGTCAAATCACCCCTTAACCTTTCAAATTCCAGGGAATACAATTGTAGTTTATTTAATCTCTCCTCGTAGCTTAACCCTTGGCACCGAGGTATCATTCTCATAGATATGAACTCCTTCCAAGACCAATATGTCCTTCTTAAGGTGGAGTGCCCAGAAATGCTCACAGTAATGTGGTCTAACCAGCACTTTGTATAGTTTAAATATAAGATATACCTCCTTGCCTTCTTTTTTTTAACTGTTTTTATTCAAAAATTTTCAATAACTTTTACAAACCACCACAAAAGAAAATATAATGCAAAGAGAACAAAACAATATGCCAACAAAAACAACTTAACCCTCTAACAAATTAACAATTGAACAAACAAAACAAAACAAGGTGGGGCATTCGAGAAAGTCAAGGAACGGTTGCCACCGCCTGGAGGACCCCTGCACAGACCCTCGCAAGGCAAACTCCATCTTCTCCGACCTGAGAAACCCCGCCATGTCACTGACCCAAGCCTCTACGCTTGGGGGCTTCGCGCCCCTCCACATTAACAAGAGCCTTCTCCGGGCTACCAAGGAGGCAAAGGCCAGAACTCCGGCCTCTTTCGACTCCTGCACTCCCGGATCATCCGATACCCCAAATATCGCTATCCCCCAGCTCGGTTTTACCCGAGTGTCCAAGACCTTGGACATAGCCTTTGCAAAGCCTTTCCAAAATTCCCTAAGTGCCGGGCATGTCCAAAACATATGGGCATGGCTCGCCACCGCCACTGGGCTCGTGGTATTCCGCGTCGGCGGAAGTGGCCATGGTGCCGTCACCAGTGCCCCCAGGCTAGTACCTATACAGGACGCCTCTTCCAACTGTTTCCACGCCGCCCCCTCTCCCTCCATTACCCATTTCTGAATCCTAGACACATTCACTGCCCAGCAATAGCTGCACAAGTGCGGCAGCGCCAAGAGCAGTCTCTTAACCCGTAATACTCCTATTTACCCGCTTGAAAAAGGACTTGGGGATGAGAATGGACAGGCACTGGAAGACAAACAAGAACCTAGGGAGGACCGTCATCTTTACGGACTGCACCCTGCCCGGCAGGGAGAATGGCACCATGTCCCACCTACAATCCTCCTCCATCTGATCCATCAGCCGTGCTAAATTGAGCTTGTGCAAGACGCCCAGCTCTTGGCCACCTGGATGCCAAGTACCGAAAGCTCCTCTCCACCATCTTGAGCGGCAGCTCTCCCAACCTCTTTCCCTGGCCCCTCGCATGCACCACAAAAAGTTTGCTTTTTCCCACATTTAGCTTGTATCCTGAGAAGTCTCCAAAATCCCTAAGTATCCGCATGACCTCCCCCATTCCCTCCACCGGATCCGCAATGTACAGAAGCAGGTCATCCGCATACAGTGAAACACGGTGCTCCCCGCCCCCCCACCCCCACCCGCCCCTCCCGAACCAACCCCATCCAGTTTCTAGACTCCGTCAATGCCATGGCCAGCGGCTCAATCGCCAGGGCAAATAGCAGGGGGGACAAGGGGCACCCCTGCCTCGTTCCATGATAAAGTCTAAAGTACCCCGACAGCCGCCGGTTGGTCGAAACACTCGCTACTGGGGCCTGATACAACAATTTGACCCACCCTACGAATTCCTCCCCAAACCCAAATCTGCCTAACACCTTCCACAGGTACTCCCACTCCACCCGGTCAAAGGCTTTCTCCGCGTCCATTGCCGCTACCATTTCTGCGTCCCCACCCTCCGGGGGCATCATGATCACATTCCGAAGCCTCCGCACATTCATATTCAGCTGCCTGCCCTTCTGTAGCCATCTGGGATGGCCACTTCCCGATTACAAAATGGACACTTTGCAAAGATTGCAGGGAAAATGGACAATGCTGAGAAAACAAGCAGGTCCAGAGCTTGTCTATATTGGAGCAGCAGCACCCAGACAAGACCAAAACTAAAGGCCCATTAGCATACTAATGGCCCATCTCCGGGAACAAAAGAGTAACATTTGAGTAACCAATACTAAGGCAGACACCCCGGAGCCAGAGGAGACCAAAACGAAGCAGGCCAACGGCCACCTAGGACATGCCCAGCCATCAGGGCACCCACCCCTTTATTGGATGAAATCAATAGGAATGGTCAATAAACGGCCCAATTGATTGGGGCCAAGTTCAAGGCCCGACAAAAGAGCGCGAAGCCCCTTTGGGTATAAGAAGGAGCCCCCAAGAGAAAGTCGTTCTCTTGGACCCGACTCTCACCGAGGAGAGACCTGTCCACCAGCTGCACCAGAAGCAAGTAAGTCCAAGGTCAACGCACGCTACCAGACAGACAACCTTAGCCGTTCCTCTGTACCAGTTCAACCCCAGCATCCTCAGACCCGAACAACGGCCATTGTTCCTCTGACTGAGTGGGCGCCTATAAGCTAAGTATAGTCTTTAGCAGTAGTGATAGTTTAGTCTGTAGTATTTGTGCATGAGTAGATTTAACTGTGTGTGTAAATAAATAAGCATTGACTTTGAACTAACTAACTGGTGTACCGAGTCTTTGATCAGTATTCGGTTTTGAACCTTGTGCCGGTATCGAAAGATACCTGGCGACTCTAGAGCAAACATAATTAGAATTAAGGACGACCATATTGACCGCCATATTCAGAGCCAACCAAAGAGAGCAACATTTACTGGCGACCTCTGACGGGACTCGACCTTGAAGTGGCCTAGTCCTCCTAGAGAACCCAAATTTGAATTGGAATCCAATTGGAAACAGAAAAACCACAAGTGTGAGAACGATACTGATCAAACCTCCGAGATTCGGAAATGTGTTAATGCACGCGTACTAACAGGGATATAAGGTAAACCTGAGAGATTTTGTTGCGCAAAACTGTCGGGAGTTTTGTAGGCCGGAAAATAGCGTAAGCCGTACCCTTGTTTACATCACCACTTTATCACCCCCTGTTCCAAATTCAGTAGAGAACCTAGAGATAGAGAGAAAATGGCAATGAAGGCAATGGAACGCCTTATGAACCCCCAAGAATTCGAGGTCGCAGCGACCAGTAGAGTAGGACAGTGTCCTGTATGGGAAGAAGAGATCAGAAAATATCTCAAACAGAAAGGATGGGCCCTTTGGAGTGAATTCTGCGCCAATGACGAAACAGGTCCCGGGAGTATAGGACATACTTGGTGGGATAACCTGTCAGAGATTCATAAGAAGAGCTTGGGGAAAGCTCGCAAGCCGATGGCAATCGTGTCCTGCTTGGCACAATTGCGAGGCACAGAGGAGGTCGTTAGGACGCTCTGTAGAGAGATTTAGGAGAGAGACAGAAATAGTGAGGGAGATGTGAGCGAATTTGAGAAGGGGAATAAGGAGTTAAGAGAACAGTTAGCAGCGAGGGACAGAGAGGTGGATGATGCCAAGCGGCCACACCAGTCTTGTCTCGCCCATTTGAGTAGTTTTCGGACCCAGTACAATAAGACCTACCAGGTCACGCAAAGGTCTTGGTAAGACAAGAAACCGAGCAACAGGTAGAGCAATTGCAGAAACAGTGCAATGATTTAAAAGCAGCCCTACGAGCGCTCCACACTTCCACGACGGAACAAAGGCAGAGTTCTGTAGATCACGCAAAGTGCCGGAAGCAAATTGCACAATTGCAATCTCTGCTTTCTGTCCTGGGTTTCAAAGTACGTTTGGACCCCAGTTAGACCAGGAAAACGGCCCCGATTGGCAGGAGTTAAATGAAACTGCCCACAGATACGTACATGGGACATGGACGCAAGAAAAACCACAGAAACGGAAAGCACCCCAGCCCCCGACTGAATAGGCAGAACACACCCCCATGAACCCTGTAACCACATACCGCAGGGCTGCAGCAGAAGGAAACGCAGATTTCCTATATACAACCCCGTTAACCGTGAACCAATTACGGGACGCGTGTGGAAAAATTACACCGTTCCTTCCCACATCAGACCCCCACCAGTTTTTCACTAGAGTTAAACAGCAGGCTACCGCGTACGGCCTGGATGAAAAGGAGTAAGTGAAGCTCACAGTTTTAAACCTCGACCCTTCAGTCGTGGCAGCCCTACCCGACCCACAGAATGTAGGAGGAGGCACACTCCAAGAAATGCACACAGCGATCCTGGATGCGATCGGCTATAACAGAGGTCTAAACAAGTGTAAGCAAAAGAAAACAGAGCACCCCACAGCGTTTGCTGGACGCTTGTGGATACATTTCACAGCAGTATTTGGAGAGTTAGCCCGCGCCCATTTGTCCGCGGATAATATGGCCAAATGGACTCGAATCCCATGCGACAGAGGCAGGACAGAGAGCTTGCGCAAATTACAACCCCTCAGACGAGGCCCACAATGAGAAATGGGTTTTGAAAAGATTGTCCCGCTCTTGGGAACAATCCGTCCAAAGCGAAACCACATTTGCAAAACCCGAGGAAGAGCAGGCAGACATGAATCCAGTTAAAGCACACCAGAACCCCGCATGGGTAAATGAGGGCAGGAACAGCCCACCACAGCCTAAATCCCAGGAATGCTACAACTGTGGATAATTAGGGCATTTTGTACGAGAGTGCAACGCGCCCCAAAAGCAGCAGAAAAACGAACAGACAGGCACCCTAAATAAGAATAGGGCAAAGCCAATCCATAGTGTAAGCGCCCATTCAGAGAACGCAGACATGAATGGCACCGACTGACGGTGTTCGGGCTCCCCAACTTGGGTCTGCGACACCTTTTGGGACAAGTCCAGTAGACCGGTAGTAGCAGGCAAAGTCCAGGGACACCCCGTCGAATTTCTTTGGGACACAGAAGGGTCCCGCACCACGCTCGATTCCTCCATGATGTTTCAACGAGACACGTGGCCCACAACAGACACCATCACACTCAGCGGCTTTACAGGTCATTTACAACAAGGGCACATTACAGCCCCTGTAGCGATACAAATAGGGAACATTACGACTAAACACCCCGTAGTTTGGGTTGATCTACCCCAGACAGCTGAACACATCCTAGGAATCGACTTTATGAGCTCCCACAAATCTCATTTGATTCGGTAAATAAATGTGTATGGAGAATGGCAAAGACAGCACGAGCCCCCGCCACGCTCACAGTTGGAGAGTATGCAAATAGAATCAGCGCAGTAGGAGACTTCTGGTTCGACCCTTGAGCCATTAGTCAGGACAAAGAAGTTAGGGAAGTCCTACAGCAACACAAAGCAGCATTTGCACAGTACAAGCATGAGTGTGGCAAGATCGCTGGCTTAGTGAACATTACAGGTCCCGATCCCAGACCCCAAAAGCAGTACGGTTTTCCCCAAGAAGCAGAGGGAGAGATCTCCAAAGTAATAGAGAGTCTGTTTGATGAAGGCGTACTCCGATCAGGAGCCTCCACAAATAACGCACCAATTTGGCCCATCAGGAAACCCGATGGATCATGACGACTGACCATTGATTACCGGGAACTGAACAAAGTAACCCCAGTAGCAGCCCCCACCGTAGCCACAAGTCCCGAGACCATGCTCATACAGGGACTCCAGTCAAAAAAATTTTCGGTTTTTGGACATTAGCAACGGCTTTTGGTCATTCCATTGGATAAAGCGTGCCAATACAAATTCGCCTTTACATTCCAGGGACAACAATACACGTGGACGTGCCTTCCACAAGGCTTCCACAACACCCCCTCCATTTTCCACCGACAACTGGCAAATGGATTAGCAAACTTTTCCCGACCCGATTGTCTGGTCCAGTATGTAGGTGACTTGCTACTATAGACAGACACAAAGGGAGAGCACATTTCGCTTCTCGCCGAACTCCTAGGACTCCTAAAACAGGATGTAAAATCAACCCCAAGAAGGCCCAGATTTTGCAGGAAAAAGTGATTTACTTGGGTACAGTAATCACTCATGGTAAACGCGAGATCGAGTAAAAGAGACTTGACTCGATCGTCAAATTGCCCCTTCCCCATAATGTCTCAGCCTTCTGGTCATTTCTAGGACTGGTTGGCTACTGCCGAAACCACATTGACGGTTTTGCCACAAAAGCAGCGTCCCTATCCGACCTTCTCAAGAAACGGGCAACTTGGGAATGGCTTCCACAGCACACGGATGCCGTGGATGCTTTAAAGAGAGCCCTCAGCACAGCCCCCGCATTACAGGTCCCAGATCCACTTTCCCCGTACGCAATCGAAGTAGCAAGCACCGACCAAACCCTTTCAGCCGTGCTCCTCCAGGAACGCCATGACCGATTAGGCCCCGTGGCATACGCCCCACGCGTGTTAGATCCTGTCGAGCAAGGGTTTTCTGCCTGCGAAAGGCACCTGCTCGCAGTTTTTTGGGCAGTACAATACTTCGCCTACATTACAGGACTCAACCCCATCACCATCCTCACAGAACACTGTGGGTAGCATTGTGGATAGCACAATTGCTTCACAGCTCCAGGGTCCCCGGTTCGATTCCGGCTTGGGTCACTGTCTGTGCGGAGTCTGCACATCCTCCCCGTGTGTGCGTGGGTTTCCTCCAGGTGCTCCGGTTTCCTCCCACAGTCCAAAGATGGGCAGGTTAGTTGGATTGGCCATGATAAATTGCCCTTGGTGTCCAAAATTGCCCTTAGTGTTGGGTGGAGTTACTGGGTTATGGGGATAGGGTGGAGGTGTTGACTTTGGGTAGGGTGCTCTTTCCAAGAGCCTGTGCGGACTCGATGGGCCGAATGGCCTCCTTCTGCACTGTACATTCTATGACATTCTATAACACATCCCAACACAGCTATTGTTAGACGGCCGACTTAAGGATGGCACAGTCAGCCAAATCCACGCAGCCCGTTGGACCCTTCTTTTACAGGGACGGGACGTTACAGTTAAAAGAACCAAGACCCACACTTTCCTTGCCAACAATTTGCAATGCGCAGGTACCCCACATATGAGTGTGAGATCATCACCACAAACCATAATTCAGGCCCATTTATACCTAAGTCAGCTCCCAGGAAAGCAGGTAATACACCCCGGAGACCCCAGCCCACAGACACGCGCGCACCCCTGAAAATTTATGTGGATGGCTCCTCCACAGTTTTGAATGGAAAGAGAATCACCAGTTGCGGCATTTATGTCGAGGCTGCGCAGGGACACGCCCATGAAGAGATTTCATTAAAGATGCCAGGACATCTAGGCTCGCAGGCAGCAGAACTGGCAGCCATAGCTTACATTGTTGATCACCCTGACTCGTTCCCGACCGCAGCAGACATATATTCGGACAGTTTATATGCCTGCAATAGCTTAACAGAATTCCTACCCCTGTGGGAAACTAGAGGATTTATTTCCGCAGACGGAAAGCCCCTACCCTCAGCCCCATTAGTCCGGCATATCCTAGAGACAGCTAAAGATAGGAAATACGGTATCATTAAGGTTCGCAGTCATCACCGTTCTTCCCCCCCAGTAACGTTAAAGCAGACGCCCTAGCGAAGGCAGGTTCCAGACATGGTTACTTTTGGAAACCCCCCCGAGAGCACCCCTAGTACACGCAGTTCAGGTCTCACAGACCAACATTCAGGATCTAGCGAGATCCCAAAAGGAAGATGAAAAGCCCAGGGAAGTTTTAAAAGGAACCTTCCCAGCCCCGTACGATAAGTTTAAGAACAAAATAACCACACATGACGGTCTGATTTTGAAAGACGGCATTTATGTAGTTCCCAGCCAGGACAGGAACCAGATTATTTGTAAGTTCCATGACAATCATGGACACCAAGGCATTGAACCCACCCTCACCCACCTCAGACCTCTCTGCTGGTGGCCTGATTTAGAAGCCGATGTAACCCATTACATTGAAAATTGCTTGATCTGTGCCCAGAAAAAAATGAACAGATGTGCAAGAAAGACTCAGCTTAGTCACACCCGCCCCGTTAACGGCCCGTGGACGAATTTGAAGATTACATAGGACCCCTATCCCCCTGTAGAAATTGTTTTAAGTATGCGTTGGTGGTCATCGACACCTTCACAAAATGGGTGGAAGCTTTTCCATCCAGAACGAATACGCCAAAACAACAGCTAAAATCCTAACACAGCACATCTTTACAAGATTATCATAGATTATCTTTATCAAAATTATTTTTGATTGTTTAAGTGAGGATAGTTTATTTAGGATAGTTAGAGGTTCCAGTTTTTTATTTTGTAATGCATGCCTGAATGTCATAGTGCCCCGTAGAGTTTCATAATGATGTATGTATATAAAATAACTTAGGTAAAGTTGCAATTCATAGGACAGAGCCGTGTAGAGCCTATGAAGTGCTTATGGGTGCCCAGCTTGGTCAGAGAACGAAGATGATACGGTAATGTGATCCTTCACGCTTCACGCTGAGGATCACAAGGAGGGTGTGTAGCCATCTGAGATGGCAACTTCCCGATTACAAAATGGACACTTTGCAAAGATTGCAGGGAAAATGGACAATGCTGATAAAAAAAGCAGGTTCAGAGCTTGTCTGTATATTGGAGCCGCAGCTCCCGGACAAGGCCAAAACTATAGGCCCATTAGCATACTAATGGCCCATCCCGGGAAAAAAAGAGTAACGTTTGAGTAACCGATACTAAGACAGATACCGCGGAGCCAGAGGAGACCGAAACAAAGCAGGCCAACGGCCACCTAGGACACGCCCAGCCATCAGGGCACCCACCTCTTTATTGAATGAAATTATTTGGAATGATCAATAAACGGCCCAATTGATTGGGGCCAAGTTCAAGGCCCGCCCAAAAGAGCATGAAGCCCCTTTGGGTATAAGAAGGAGCTCCCAAGAGAGAATCGTTGTCTTGGACCTGGCTCTCACCGAGGAGAGACTAGTCCACCAGCTGCACCAGAAGCAAGTAAGTCCAAGGTCAACGCTCGTTACCAGACAGACGACCTTAGCTGTTCTCCTGTACCAGTTCGACCCCAGCAGCCTCAGGACCGAACAACGGCCATTGTTCCTCTGACTGAGTTGGCGCCCGAAGCTAAGTATAGGCTTTAACAGGAGTAATAGTTTAGTCTGTAGTATTTGTGCATGAATATATTTAACTGTGTGTGTAAATAAATAAGCATTGACTTTGAACTAACTGGTGTACCGAGTCTTTGATCAGTATTCGATTTTGAACCTTGTGGCGACTCTGGAGCAAACATAATTAGAATTAAGGAAGGCGACCATATTGATTGCCATATTCAGAGCCAACCAAAGAGAGCAACACTTCACAAACCTCGTCTGATCCTCATGAATCACTCCCGGGACACAGTCCTCAATCCTGGTGGCCAAGATCTTGGCCAACAGCTTGGCATCCACTTTAAGGAGCGAAATCAGCCTATAGGAGCCTCATTGCAGCGGGTCCTTATCACGCTTGAGAATAAGCAAGATCAGAGCCTGTGACATCGTCGGGGGAAGGATTCCCTTTTCCTTAGCCTCGTTAAAAGTTCTCAACAGCAACGGGCCCAACAGCTCCGAGAATTTCCTATATGAAGTGAATGAAATGAAAATCGCTTATTGTCACAAGTAGGCTTCAAATGAAGTGACTGTGAAAAGCCCCTAGTCACCACATTCCGGCGCCTGTTCGGGGAGGCTGGTACGGGGAATTGAACCGTGCTGCTGGCCTGCCTTGGTCTGCTGTAAAAGCCAGTGATTTAGCCCAGTGTGCTAAACCAGCTCCAGCTGGTAGAACTGGTATACAGCTGGTAGCTGTGTAGAACTCTACGGGAAATCCATCCGGCTCCGGGGCCTTGCCCGCCTGCATACTCCCCAACCCCTTAATTAGTTCCTCCATCTCAATCGGGGCCCCCAATCCCTCTACCCACCTTTCCTCCACCTTTGGAAACCTCAGCTGGTCCAGGAACTGCCTCATCCCCTCCCCTCCCTCCGGGGTTTACGACTCGTATAATTTACCATAAAAGTCCTTAAAGACCTCGTTTATCTTAGCTGAGCTCAGCACCATGTTTCCCCCTCATCTCTAATTCCCCCAATCTCCCTAGCTGCCTCCCTGATGGACAAAATGGCGGCGCCCATTCATCCAACGTTGTGTCCGAGGGGCAAGATGGCCGCACCCGTGGGTCGCACGTGGCTCTAGGATAGGGGGGTGGCGGTGAGTGCTGGCCGCCTGGGGCCCGAAGCGAAGGTTGCCGCGCTGGTCCGGAGTCGCTAGAGACTGCGGCCACGGCTCGTGCCTGGCAGACCCCCACAAAATGGCCCTTCTTGCCGCACCCTTTGCAGGTGGAGGTGCGGGCCGGGCAACGCTGGCGGAGGTGCTTCGCCTGCCCGCTTAAGAAATAGTGGGGCCCGACGGAGTTAGCGGGCCGTCTTAAAGCGCAGGCCTGCGGGGACACTGGGAAGGTCTGTGGGGCTGCCGCTGCGGGATGCCACGCAGCCCAGGGGGCCGCCGCGCGGTCGGGCGCATAGGACTGCGCGTTTCTGGAGGCAACATCCATGGATATGCCAGAGCCCGTGCCTCTCTAAGTCCCAGGGTATCTTTTTCTAAGAGTCTTTGGCGGATCGCTGAGGAGCTCATACCTGCTATGAAGGCATCCCGGATTAAGAGCTCCGTGTGCTCGCTCGCTGAAACTTGTGGGCAGCCACAGTTTCTGCCCAGCGCATGGTAGAACTCCTACAACGATATACCGGGGCTTTGCCGTCTAGTTGCAAGCAGGTGACGTGCGAGGACCTGGTTTACAGGGCGAATATAATGTCCTTTTAACAGTTCGATCGCAGCATCGAGGTCCTCCGCCTCCTCGATGAGGGTGTAGATCCCAGGGCTTACCCTTGAGTGCAGGAGATGCAGTTTCTGTTCTCCTGAGCGGGTGCCTCTGGCCGTCGCGAGGTAGCCTTTAAAGCACGCCAGCCAGTGCTTAAATATCGCCACCGAGTTCTCCGCGTGGGGGCTGAGTTGTAGACACTCCGGCTTGATTCGGAGATTTGTATTTTCTTTTATTCCCTTTTCTTCTCATGTACTTAATGATCTGTTGAGCTGCTTGCAGAAAAATACTTTTCACTGTACCTCGGTACACGTGACAATAAACAAATCCAATCCAATCCATCCTTTCAGCTTAAGTGTAGTCTATTAAATTGATGCACGATCAATTACAATCAAAGATGAGGTAGTAACATAACTGAAGGCTTTAATAGACTAGAACTGTTCCCCAGCAGCTTTGGTACAGAATGAGGGCTGCTGGGACGGCACCGGTTCTTATACCCCGCCTGTCAGGGCGGAGCTACAGACCAAACAGCCAATGGTAAACTCCTAGGTTTAACCAGTGGTCTTCAGCCTCTCGGGTACTGCAATACGTGATAATACCACACCATCTTCAGCCTCTTCCATACCGCCTCATCCCCCTCCATCACCCACTTACACACCTCCACGTTGGCGGCCCAATAATACCCACAGAGGTTAGGCAGCGTCAACCCCCCCCATCCTTGCACCGCTCCAGGAACACCCTTCTCACCCTTGGGTCTTCTGCGCCCACACAAACCCCCATAACGCTCCTGTTAACCCGCCTGAAGAAGGCCCTAGGGATTAGGATGGGGAGGCATTGGAACAGGAACAAAAACCTCGGGAGCACCGTCATTTTAACTGACTGCACTCTCCCCGCCAGGGAGAGTGGCAGAACGTCCCACCTCTTAAACTCCTCCTCCATCTGCTCCACCAGCCTCGTGAAGTTAAGCTTATGCAAGGCTCCCCAGCTCCTAGCCATCTGGGCCCCCAGGTACCTGAAACTCCTCTCCGCCCTTTTTAGCGGGAGCTCACCAATCCCCCTCTCCTGGTCCCCCGGGTGCACTACGAACAACTCGCTCTTCCCCATATTAAGCTTGTACCCAGAGAAATCTCCAAACTCCCTATGGATCCTCATCACCTCCGGCATTCCCCCCACCGGGTCCGCCACATACAGCAGCAAATCATCCGCATAGAGCGACACCTGATGCTCCTCCCCACCCCGCACCAGCCCCCTCCAGTTCCTCGACTCCCTCAACGCCATGGCCAGGGGTTCAATCGCCAGTGCAAAGAGCAGGGGGGACAGGGGACACCCCTGCCTCGTCCCCCGATGTAGCCGGAAATACTCTGACCTCCTTTTGTTCATGGTCACACTCGTCACCGGGGTCTCATACAGCAGCCTCACCCATCTGACGAACCCCTCCCCGAACCCAAATCTTTCCAACACCTCCCACAGGTACCCCCACTCCACCCTATCAAAGGCCTTCTCCGCATCCATCGCCGCCACTATCTCCGCCTCCCCTTCCATCGCCGGCATCATTATAACATTCAAGAGCCTCCGTACATTGGTATTCAACTGCCTCCCTTTCACGAGCCCCGTCTGATCCTCGTGTATGACCTGCGGCACACAGTCCTCTATCCTCATGGCCAAAATCTTTGCCAGCAACTGTGCATCTAGATTTAAGAGTGAGATCGGCCTGTATGACCCACACTGCAGGGGATCCTTGTCCCGCTTCAGGATCAGGGAAATCAGCACTCTAGACATCGTTGGGGGCAAAGCCCCCCCTTCCCTTGCCTCGTTAAAGGTCCTTACCAACAGCGGGCCCAGCAGATCCACATACTTCTTATAAAATTCAACCGGGAACTCATCCGGCCCCAGTGCCTTTTCTCCCCATACTCATACACTGCTCCCTGTACCTTCCTCAACTGGGCCTCGGCCTTCCCCGTGGTTAGCAAGTCAAACTCCGTTTGAAGGCTCTGGCGCTCCTTCAACAACCCCTCCTCGGGGGATTCCGCATACCTCCTATCCACCCTCAGTATCTCCCCCACCAACCTCTCCATCTCCTCCCTCTTCTCCCTGTGGGCCCTGATTGAGATTAGCTCCCCCGTGACCACTGCCTTCAGCGCCTCCCAGACCACACTCACCGAAACCTTCCCATTATCATTGGCCTCCACATATCTTTGGATGCACCTCCGGACCCGCCCACAGACCTCCTCGTCCGCCAGGAGTCCCACGTCCATTCGCCACAGAGGGCGTTGGCCTCTCTCCTCCCCAACCCCAGCTCCACCCAGTGTGGGCCGTGGTCCGAGATCGCAATGGCCAAGTACTCCGCCCCCTCCACTCTCGGAATTAGGGCCCTGCTTACCACAAAAAAATCTATCCGCGAGTAAGCCTTGTGTACATGGGGGAAGAAGGAAAACTCCTTCTCCCTTGGCCTGGCAAATCTCCACGGATCCATTCCACCTATCTGGTCCATGAACCCCATCAGGACCTTGGCCGCTGCCGTCCTCTTACCCGACCTCGACCTAGACCGATCCAATGTCGGGTCCAGGACCGTATTAAAGTCCCCCCCCCCCCCCCCCCCCCATTACCAAACTACATGACTCCAGATCCGGAATCTGGTTCAGCATCCGCTTCATGAACCCTGCATCGTCCCAGTTCGGAGAATACACATTCACGAGCACCACCCGGGCCCCTGCAGCTTGCCACTCACCATAACATAACGACCCCCTTATCTGCCACAATACCCATCGCCACAAATGCCACCCGCTTACTCACCAAGATTGCAACCCCCCTGACGCGACCATCAATTCACTCGAAGTCACGTGGAGAAGTAAACCGTGGTTTTAATCAGCTTAGAACTGCGCCTGCCTGTGACCGGTACAACACTGAAGGCGGCCCCGCAGGTCAGCAGCTCTTATACTTCCTGTAAAGGGGGTGGAGCCATGGGCGGAGCCCGTACATGCCCCAACATATCCCCTGTGGGTGAAGCCACACAATGGCCCATAGGTAGAGCCCACAGGGTTAATAACATAACACAGTGCACTGGTGAATTATCAGTAATTATACATTCACCACATTCACCCCCTGTTTAAAAAATGAAGTCTGGCGGGGGTGACGGGCTCATAGATTCAGTCAGTCCGGTGCCCGGATCGTACGTTGCGACCGCCGAAGCACTGGTGTTGCAACCGCTTCGGGTGGCTGTGGAAGTGGGTCCGGAGCGGGCACAGGCGTGGACTCCGGGAGCGGCACCTCCGGAGCTTCATTCCTGTGGACCGGTGCAGCGGGTGGGAGGGAGCGCGGGAACCATATAGGGGTGAACATGGGAGGTTGGACAGGACGTAGTGTGGGGGATGCAGTAGTGGGAGTGGTGTTGGAGCCTGCGGGCGCCAGGTCCCGGAGGGAGACGGTATCTTGCCGGCCATCGGGGTGTTCGACGTAGTATAGTGTGGGTTGGAGTGCAGCAGCTGGACCCTCTCTACCAGAGTGTCGGTTTTATGGCTCCGAACATGTTTTCGGAGGAGGACTGGACCCGGTGTCCTCAGCCAGGGCGGAAGCGAGGCCCCTGCGGTAGCTCCCCTAGGGAAAACAAACAAATGGTCATGAGGAGTCTGGTTTGTGGCCGTGCAAAGGAGGGACCTAATAGAGTGGAGCGCATCGGGGAGGACCTCCTGCCAGTGAGAAACTGGGAGATTCCTGGACCGCAGGGTCAGTAGGACGGTCTTCCAGACCGTCGCGTTCTCCCTCTCCACCTGCCCGTTTCCCCTGGGGTTATAACTGGTAGTCCTGCTCGAGGCGATGCCCTTATTGAGCAGGTACTGATGCAGTTCATCGCTCATGAACGACGAGCCCCTGTCGCTGTGGACATAACTGGGGAAACCAAACAGGGTGAAGACACTATGCAGGGCTTTAATGACAGTGGGGGTGGTCATATCAGGGCAGTGGATGGCAAACGGGAAGCGGGAGAACTCATCTATGATGTTAAGGAAGTATGTGTTGCGGTTATTGGAGGGGAGGGGCCCTTTGAATACTGAGGCGTTCAAAGGGCCGGGATGCCTTTACCAGGTGGTCCTTATCCGGTCGATAGAAGTGCGGTTTACACTCCACACAGATTTGGCAATCTCTGGTGAAAGCTCTGACCTCCTCGGTAGAGTAGGGCAGGTTGCGGGCCTTGATGTAATGGGCGAGCCGGTTGACCCCCGGGTGGCAGAGGTCATCGTGGATAGCCCGTAGTAGGTCATCTTGCCCGCTGGCGCATGTGCCGCGGGACAGGGCACCTGGGGGCTTGTTGAGCTTCCCAGGACGATATACTATATCGTAGTTATAGAGGGAGAGTTTGATTCTCCACCTCAAGATCTTATCATTCTTGATCTTGCCCCGCTGCGTATTGTCAAACATGAAGGCAACCGATCATTGGTCGGTGACGAGGGTAAACCTTCTACCAGCGAGGTAGTGCCTCCAGTGCTGCACGGCTTCCACGATGGCTTGAGCTTCTTCTTCGACTGAGGAGTGTCGAATTTCGGAGGTGGTGAGGGTGCGTGAAAAAAACGCTACCGGTCTGCCTGCTTGGTTGAGGGTGGCGGCAAGAGCGACCTCTGAGGCGTCGCTCTCCACCTGGAAGGGGACGGACTTGTCCACCACACGCATCGCAGCTTTGACGATGTCCGCCTTGATGCAGTTGAAGGCCTGGCGGGCCTCGGTTGCCAGTGGAAAAAGGGTGGCCTTAAATAGTAGGCGGGCTTTGTCCGCATACTGGGGGACCCACTGGGCGTAATAGGAGAAAAATCCAAGGCACCTCTTCAGGGCCTTGGGGCAGTGAGGGAGAGGGAGTTGTAGGAGGGGGTGCATACGGTCAGGGTTGGGCCCTAGGACCCCGTTTTCCATGACGTAGCCGAGGATGGCTAGCCTGGTTGTGCGGAAAACGCATTTCTCCTTGTTGTAGGTGAGGTTGAGTTTTTGGGCGGTTTGGAGAAATCGGTGGAGGTTGGCGTCGTGGTCCTGCTGATCATGGCTGCAGATGGTGACATTGTCTAAGTACGGAAACGTGGCCCGCAGCCCGTACTGGTCCACCATTCGGTCCATCGCTCGTTGGAACACCAAAACCCCGTTTGTGACGCCAAAGGGAACCCGGAGGAAATGGAAAAGGCGGCCGTCTGCCTCAAACGCCGTGTAGTGGCGGTCCTCCGGGCAGATTGGGAGCTGGTAGTATGCAGACTTCAGATCCACCGAGGAGAACACGAGGTACTGCGCGATCTGATTTATCATGTCTGCAATCCGGGGAAGGGGGTACGCATCGAGTTGCGTAAACCGGTTAATGGCCTGGCTGTAATCAACCATCATCCGGAACTTTTCCCCGGTCTTGACGACCACCACCTGAGCTCTCCAGGGGCTATTACTGGCATCTATGACCCCCTCCCGCAAGAGATGCTGGACCTCGGATCTAATGAACGTCCTGTCCTGCGTGCAAGATCACCTGCTTCTGGTGGCTACTGGCTTGCAATCAGCGGTGAGGTTTGCGAAGAGTGGGGGGGGGGGTCAATTTTTAGGGTCGCGAGGCTGCATATAGTGAGCGGGGGCAGGGCCCCCCCGAACTTAAGAGTTAGGCTCCTGAGGTTGCACTGGACGTCGAGTCCCAAAAGGAGAGGAGCACAGAGGTCTGGGAGCACATATAGTTGAAAATTAGCATACTCAGCGCTCTGCATCGCTAGGGTTGCAGTAGTGCACCCTTGGATTTGCACCGAGTGCGACCCAGAGGCGAGGCATATGGTTTGTTGCGTCGGGAATATTGGGAGCGAGCAGCGTCTTACCATGTCCTGGTGAGTGAAGTTCTCTGTGCTCCCAGAGTCGAAAAGGCAATGTGTCTCGTACCCGTTAAGCCGGACGGCCATCATGGAGCTCCAGAGGTGCTTAGGTCGCGACTGGTCAAGGGTGACCGCGCTGAGGTGTGAGTAGCCGGCGGCGTGATCGGAGGTGCTGGGGCAGCCCCGCGATGCTATCCGTACGGGTCGAGCGGCGTAGCAGATGGCGGCCAAGATGGCGGCCCCCGTTGGTTGAGCGTGGCGGGCGGTGAGTAAATGGCGTCCAAGATGGCGGCCCCCATGGATCGCACGTGGCCGGCCGTGTGGGGGAGGATGGCCAAGATGGCGGCCCCCATGAGTCGCACATGTTATGCAGAGGCGGAGTCGGCAGACACGCTGCCACCTTGCGGGGTCTGTGGGCCTGTGAGTCTGTGGATCGTGTCTGTGAGTTCGAGTTCTTAGACCTGGCCAGGCAGACCTTGGCGAAGTGTCCTTTTCGCCCGCAGCTGCTGCAGTTCGCATTGCAGTGCAGCCGGGGGTGTTGGGACTGGCCGCAAAAGTAGCAGGGTAGCCCCCCATGATGGGCGGGCGGCCGCGCGGCACATGCCTGGGGTAGTCTCGGGTCGGGGGCCCATGAGGGGGTCACATGATCGGCCGGGAACGCAGTAAGGCTCTGAAAAGCGGCCTCCAGAGAGGTAGCCAGTTTTACCGTGTCGTCCAGGTCCTGGGCCCCTTTTTCGAGCAGGCGCTGTCTCACGTAGTTCGATCGGACCCCCGCCACGTAAACGTCTCGGACGGCGAGCTCCATGTGCTGAGTGGCCGTAACGGCCTGGTAGTTACAGTTGCGCGCGAGGGCTTTGAGGTCGCGTAGGTCATCATCTAGTGACTCCCCGGGGCGCTGGCGGCGAGTGGTGAAGACGTGTCGGGCGTAGACCTCGTTCACAGGCCGCACATTGAGGCGTTCGAGTAGTGCGAGGGCCTCTGTATAGGAAGCGGCTTCGCCGAGCTGGACAGAAATGCGATGGCTCACCCGTGCGTGGAGGAGGCTCAGCTTCTGTTCGTCAGTGACGGATGGCGTAGACGACGCGGCGAGATAGGCCTTGAAGCATTGAAGTCAATATGAAAACATTTCTTTCACCTCCGCAGCCTGTGGATCGAGTTCCAGTCTGTCAGGTTTGAGGGCTGATTCCATCGTAGTATTTTAAGCTGATTAAATTGATGCGACCATCAATTCACTCGAAGACACGTGGAGGAGTAAACCGTGGGTTTAATCAGCTTAGAACTGAGCCTGCCTGTGACCGGTACAACACTGAAGGCGGCCCCGCAGGTCAGCAGCTCTTATACTTCCTGTAAAGGGGGTGGAGCCATGGGCGGAGCCCGTGCATGCCCCAACATATCCCCTGTGGGTGAAGCCACACAATGGCCCATAGGTAGAGCCCACAGGGTTAATAACATAACACAGTGCACTGGTGAATTATCAGTAATTATACATTCACCACACCCCCTGTTCTTCGCATCCAGCCCGGAGTGAAAAACCTGCCCCACCCCTCCCTTCCTCAGCCTGGTTTGATCCGCAATCGTCAGGTGTGTTTCCTGCAGCACGGCTACGTCTGCCTTTAGCCTCTTTAAGTGTGAAAACATTCAGGCCTCTCATGTTCCACGTGATCAGCCGGATCAGGGGGCTACCGCCCCCCCCCCCTCCCCCCCTGCCAACTAGCCATCTCCTTTTTTAGGCCAGCCACGTGCCCACGCCACCCACACCCACCAGCCCCCCAGGCGGAGGCTCCCCACCCCAACTCTCCCTCTTAACTCCAGCTTCCCCTCAGTCAGCACTACAGCAACACAGTCCCCCCCCCAAAACCCTCCTCCCCCAGCCAAGCAACTGCTTAACCCCCCTGCCCCCCCCCCCCCCCCCATTGCACTCCCGTAAGTCAGCTGAATCATGCTGACCCCGGCCGCTCCCGCCTCCACCTCCAATCCCCCTGTGGATTCCCCATCCAAATCTCCAGCACCCCCCCCCCCACCTAAGTGGGGTAGAGAAAATCCCCCCCCCTACACCCCGTATGAACCAATGCGGACATCGAACACAGTACCGTCCCCCGCTTCAGGTACTGCCCCCACCATTCCGCGGGAAAAACCGTGCTCCCTGCCTAGGCCGACCCCACCCCCTGTGACGCAGCTCCTCTCAACTGCGACCTCACCCAAATCCCCGAGGGCCCCGGGCCACGGGGCCACAAAGACACAAGAAAACACGGGGAAAACCCCAACCAAACACCGCCCACCCCCCTCACCAACAATCCCCATAACATACTGCAATCCATTAACTCGAGTCCACCTTCTCATTCTTGATGAAAGTCCACGCCTCATCCGGCGTATCAAAATAATGGTGTCATCCTGGTATGTGACCCACAGCCTCGCCGGCTGTAGCAGCCCGAACTTCACCCCCTTCCCGTGGAGGACTACCTTGGCCCGATTGAATCCTGCACGCTTCTTGGCCAGCTCTGCACTCCAGTCCTGGTAAACCCGGATCTTGGTGATCTCCCACTTGCTGCTCCGCTCCTTCTTCGCCCATCGCAGGACACACTCCCTGTCGGTGAAGCGATGGAACCTCACCATCACAGCTCTCGGCAGCTCGTTCGCCCTCAGCCTCCTCGCCAGGACCCTGTGCACACCATCCAGCTCCAGGGACCGTGGGAAAGCCCCCGCGCCCATCAGCGTACTCAGCATCGTGGCCACATATGCCCCAGCATCCGACCCCTCCACGCCTTCAGGGAGACCCAGAATCCGCAGGTTCTGCCTCCTCGACCTATTCTCCAGGTCCTCCAGCTTCCCCTGCCATTTTTTGTACAGCGCCTCGTGCGCTTCCACTCTGACCAACTGGCCCAGAATCTCGTCCTCATTATCAGAGGCCTTCTACTGCACCTCCTTGATCGCCGTCCCCTGCATCTTCTGGGTCTCCACCAACCTTTCGATCGACGCCTTTATAGGGGCCAACGTCTCCGCCTTCAAGTCAGCAAAACAGCTTCTCAAAAACTCCTGCTGCTCCCGGGACCACTGGGCCCATGCTGCCTGATACCCGCCCGCTGCCATGTTGTTTTTTCCCTTCCGTTCACCTCTCTTCTCTAAAGCCACTTTCGGGAATCGTCGTCCAAATGGAGCTCCTTAAAAGGGCCTAAAAGTCCGTTATCGACGGGAGCTGCCGACTTTGCAACCTACCTAGGCATAGCCGCAACCGGAAGTCCTACCACCTTGTCTTCTATTCATCCATAGAATCCCTACAGTGCAGAAGGAGGCCATTTGGCCCATCAAGCCTTCACTGACACTTCGAACGAGCACTCCACCTCGGCCCACTCCCCGCCCTATCCCCGTGAACCCACATAACCTGCACATCTTTGGACACTAAGGGGCAATTTAGCATAGCCAATCCACCTAACCTGCACATCTTTGGATTATGGGAGGAAACTTGAGGACTTCACAGCGCCAGGGTCCCAGGTTCGATTCCCCGCTGGGTCAGTCTGTGTGGAGTCTGCACGTTCTCCCCGTGTCTGCGTGGGTTTCCTCCGGGTGCTCCGCTTTCCTCCCACAGTCCAAAGACGTGCAGGTTAGGCGGTTTGGCCATCCAAAATTGCCCTTAGTGTCCAAAAAGGGTTAGGAGGGGTTAGTGGGTTACGGGGATAGGGTGGAAGTGAGAGCTTAAGTGAGTCAGTGCAGACTTCTGCACTGTATGTTCTATGATGTATGACTCTGAAGAAACCCAAGCAGACACGGGGAGAACTTGCAAACTCCGCAGTCAATCAAGGCCAGAATCGAACCCGGGTCCCTGGCGCTGTGAGGCAGCAATGCTGACCATGATATATCATCCAGATACAAAAGACAACATTTCCATTGACCTTTTAAATTATTTTCTGTATATGTTCCTGACATTTTAATGATTTATTTACATGGAACCCCAAGTCTCATTGAACCTCCACTGTTACCAACTTCTCACCATTGAGAAATTACCCTGTTCTATTGACTTTTCATGCCCATCTTCAAGTACTTCGATTCACTTAGTCAGCATCTACCATGCCGGGGGGGGGGAGTAGCAGGGCATGGGGGTACACACCATGCTAACATGTCTACCTTTCACCCCCTGCAGACAATGGATTTTGGTGTACAACCAGGTATGGTTGGCATCTGCCTTGCGACCGCAGCCCTGGTGGATGCACTGAGGCTGTACGAGGCGGAGCTGCTCGGGGTAGGCCCTGCAGCAGCGGAGCTTGCTCCAGAGGAACAGGAGCCAGGCGGTGAGGATGGAGAACCTGCCACCCAACAGGCTGAGAAGGCGGTAGGATGGAGGCACCGCATTAGGCCCCATGCAGCAGCGCCTGTCCTTCGTGGACTTGCCGGACTGGATGTCGCCGAAGACTCTGGCTGAGCAGGGAGACCGTACGGCATATCTGCCACATCATGGCACACCTGGAGGTTATGGGGGAGGACACCCACTCCTGGTGGCCGCCAAGGTGGCGGCGGAACGTGGACTATTTTTCTACGGGGTCCTTCCAGCCGCCGAGTGGTGACCTGGCTGGAATCTTGCAGACCTTGGTGCACAGGTGCACCTGTGCCATGACAGTAGCCCTATATGCTCACTCAGCACAATATATCAACTTCAGTGTGGACCACCAGGTTGCCCGAGCAGTGGGATTCATCGCCTTTGCCGGGATGCCCCAGGTACAGTGGGTGATCGATGGGACACGTGCCCCTACAAGCACCAGCGCAATGAAGGGGTGGTCTATACGAACCAAAAGAGGTACCGCTCCATGAATACGCAGCTGGTGTGTGACCTCGAGTTGCACGGCTGTGCTGGATACCTCGGCGATGTACAAGACACCTTCATCCTGACACACTCAACAGTTCCCGACACTTTCGAGGCACTCCCCCAGGTGAGGGGTTGGCTCTTGGGCGACAGGGGATATCCATTGCGGTTGTGGCTGTTGATTATTATCCGGAGGCCATGGACCTACGTGGAGGCCCACTACAATGACGTCCATGCTCCGACAGGGCCGTGATCGAGTCCTGAAGTTACCGCTCTGGAGGGGCCCTCCAATATCACCCCAGGAGGGTCTCCCACATTGTGGTGGCATGCTGCGTCCTCCACAACATCGCACAGCAGAGGTTCGTCATAATAATAATGATAATCCTTGTTGTCACAAGTAGGCTTACATTAACCCTGCGATGAAGTTACTCTGAAAATCCACTAGTCGCCACACTCCAGCATCTGTTTGGATACACAGACGGAGAATTCAGGATGTCCAAAGTATCTAACAACACGTCTTTCGGGACTTGTGGGAGGAAAGCGGAGCACCCGGAGGAACCCCACGCAGACATGGGGAGAATGTGCAGACTCCGCACAGACAGTGACCCGGCGGGGAATCAAACCTGGGACCCTGGCACTGTGAAGCAACAGTGCTACCCACTATGCTACAGTGCTGCCCTGTTGGGGAAAGAGGAAAAAACGCCAGGCCTCATCCAAAGAGGAGGGTGTGCAGGAGGGCCAGGCAGGTCAGGGCATGCAGCCTGGGCAGCCACAGGAGGCTGCTGCACACGGGACGCTTAATTGCCTTCAGGTTCACCAACAAGGGGGGCTGTCCGATGGCAGCACAAACATCCCACCATGGAGCCACCTGTTGGCTTTTTTAACTTTCAAATTTGCTTGTGATTTTTTCTTTTGCAGTCTTGTGTTCTTGTTTGTGTTGATTATTATGTAAAACTTTAATATACATCCTTTAAAATAAAAGGAACAGACTGGACTGGTTTCATACTCGATTAAGACACGGGAAAGGACGGTTCGGACGCACCTAGACCACCTCTGGAGCAGTGGATCACGTCAGAGCAAATCCCACTGGACTAACCGCATGAAGTGGAGGATTCGGGATACGGCATGGAGATTCTGACATCCGAATTCTCAGATGACGGCCTCACGAGGGAAGGGTCGCTGATGGTGCCCCCCCCCCCCCCCCCCCAGACGATTAATGCAAAAAAAAAATTCCCCGACACGCTACACGCCCCTCAAACCAGCTCCATAGCACCGCGTGGCTCAACCGCGGGCAAAGGGGAGAAGATATCTGCCTCCACTCCCAACAACAGAGGGCCTTACGGACTTTGGGGGGAGGGATGATATTACCCCCACAAAACCTACAGGGACAACCCGATTGATGTTCCCATAGGGCTCGTGGAGTACGAACTCCCCTACTGAGGGGCAGAGGCCTAAGAGCGGGCTCATTAATTCCCCGAGATAAAAGCCAGCTCAGGAAGGAACCAGCATTTAAAGATGGTCCCGGCTGGGACTTGGGCTGTGTGGTAGTAACCACTGTTCTATTGTATATACCGCATACGAGAGGTATTACTGTAAGGCCCCTGTACTACAGGTACGGGGGTAGATCCCTGCCTGCTGGCTCCGCCCAGTAGGCGGAGTATAAATGTGTGGGCTCTCCGAGCTGCAGCCGTTTCGGCAGCAGCTGTGGGAGGTTCCACATCTCTGCATAATAAAGCCTTGATTACTCTCTACTCTCGTCTCGTCGTAATTGATAGTGCATCAGGCTGTTGCTTAGTTGCTAAGTAGGAAATAAACTACTTTTGACTCACTTTTCCAGGACTCCTCATCGACTACAATAGAGTGAAAATGAGGGATGCACAGAGAAAGACAGATTTTCGAAGGGGTTGAGACAGACTAGACAGAATATTTTCATTCATGAAAGTAAAACTCCATTAAAATCATTATATAGTACTCTTGTTATTTTTGGTGTGCTTGCCCAGTACATTGGTTTGGGATTTAAGGAAATGCTGGTATATGTTTTGTGTTTACAATTATATAAAGGCACCAATCACTTTTCAGAGATGGTGCAAACATGTTGGGAGTTCATTTATTAAGACTAGGCATATGAGAACACATACATGGATAAAAAGCTTGAAGACATCAGAGCTGTCCTGTGTTCTGTTCAGGGTCAAAAGTGAAACTTTCGCTGGATTGCATGACGTACTTCCCTTTGAGTGATGTCATGTTGCTACCCCTTAAAGGGTATAATTTATAATAATCCTTCAACGTCACAATTCAAGATACCTTTTCCATTGAACAACCAAGTGGGCAGAGAACATACTGAGAAGCACCAGAATTTGTTCTGAAGTTCCTTTACCAACAAATATGAAACTTTGTGACTGGATCCTTTGCTGACACATGTTTGACAAAACAGTAACAGCAGTGGATCAAAGAGTAATACAGTGTTGCTGTGCCAGATTCTTGTCAAGTTTCCACAGGATGCTCCAGTTGGCGATGCCTGTTTCTCTAGTGTAGTTAGCTACCACTGCATTACAGATACTCTTATGGAGCTGGCAAAAGAATGTTCTTGTAATTTTCTCAATATGACTTTTTCAGCCTTAATAACATCTTCCTTCAGTTAGTGAGGCAAGGTACTGTAGACTAAAGGTCGGATTGCTCATAAATATTGCTGTGAAACAGATTTTTTTCCCTTGAGCTTCGCATAATGTTCTTTCCCCTTGGATAGACATCAAGGTAAAAGTGGAGAGGTAAGAGATTAGACACCCAATTTCAGGCCCCAAGGGAAAGCACTGAAATACACTGCCGGGAAAGAAACATTTGTTACACTACATTTATGCAGTGTTTTGGATAAAAGGGAGAATACTTTAGATATTTGTTGTTAATGTAAGACATGGGACTTCTTTGTGATAGTGAAGTTTGGGTATGTCAACAAATTGAGGAATTAGGACTTTCAGAGGCGGCCATGGAGTGAGTGGTCACACACAGGACAGCTTCTGCTTGAAGGCGTTGGTTTTGGCCACTTTTGCCCCAAATTTGGGGGATTTCAGCGGAACTGTTGTGTGGAGAGTGAAGAGGGATAGGTTCTCCCCCAGATGGGCATGTCTATGGGTTACCAAATGCGACAGAAGACAGGGAGAGCCCTGGCTAAAGAGTTGGAGGAGACCCGTGGCCCATCATCAATTATAAAGCTGGCGGAGCGGAAAGGGTCATTGTCGACTGGAAAGCTGCCAATGGAGCAGTTGATGAGCTTCATTAAGGATGAATTTCGGCAGCTGTGTCAGGAAATGCACAAGTTCCAGGACAAAGAAAAAATTCTGAGATGGGCCAGGGCACGGTGGAATTTTAAGTGGGAAGAAAACCAAATCTGGATCTATCAGGACATTGGAGCAGAACTGGCCACGGGATGATGGGGTTCAACAAGGCCAAGGCAGGGCTGTATCACGCCAGATTCAGATTGGGATGTTGTACCCGGCCAAACTTTGGGTAACTTTCGAGGGCCGGAATATTACTTTGGGACGCCAGAGGAGGCGAATGACTTTATTAAGGAACATAAGCGGGGGGAAGGTTGAAGAGAGATCTTGGGTGGCAGTGTTATCTCTGCCAATGTTTGGTATCTGTTTCTGTGTGCTTTTTTGTGTTTTTTGTATCTTTTGCATTTTTTGTACTGTTGGTAGTGTTTGTATTTTAGTATTTTTGTACTGAAATTTACTTGCTGCTTGGTTTGGAGGTGGGCCCTTCGGTGTTGGGGGTGTGGTGTTTATTTTTAATGCACTATGTCAGTTATGCTCTGTGCAGTGCATGAGGAGTTGATGTGGGCCAGGCGGTTCGAGAATGGTCTATATGGGGGCCATGTTGGAATGATGTTTCTTGTTGTGGGTTCGGTGCGGGGTATGGGGGGAAGAGCTGGGGATGCAAATCAGATGGGTGGGGGTGTGGTAGGTTCTTGGGGGGCTTTCGGTGGGAGTCGCCACGTTAGCAAGGCATGCTATTGAATGAAAGTGTAAGTAGGGAGGTTTCTGAGGTGGTTAGCCAGTTGGGGAGGGGGCGAGGCAACGTGGCAGTTTTGGAGAATGAGTCATGGACGGGGTGGGGGGCCAACTTGGATGGGCTCGATTCAGAGTAGGGATGGGGGAGCAGAGTCTAAGGGTGATGATGACAGACTCTGGGGATGGGGAGGGGTGGCGGAAGCCTCCAGTGAGAATAGTGACATAGGATGACCGCAGGCTAAATGGGCCAATTAAATGGTCCCGGGTGTTTGCTTACTTGAAGTGTTTCAGAGGTGATTTTCTTTCAGGGAAAGCATCTCCGGGTGAAAGATCAGATGAGGTAGAGGAAGGGGTGGGTAGGGTAAGTGTTCCACTCGGGGTTTGACTCGAAACCGAGCTAGCTTGCCATATTGTTGAGCAAGAAAACGGGATCTACAGGACCAGGGAAGAGCGGGACCCGGAGGGGCGGGGCTGATTATGGGGGGTGGGGGTGGATTGCAAATGTGTCTTGGAGCCGAGGGTGGATAGGTCGAATCCTAAGTCGATGGGGAGTTTGAGAATGGCACGAGACCTGGGAGGGTTTATGGAGAGGACTTTGTTTGGGTCAGGCGCAGAGGTCGGGGTGGATGTTGGATTCGGGGTTGTTGGCCGAAAAGGAATTCTGTGGGAAGATGATGGTGGTGATTAAGAATTATGTGGAGCTCAATCAGAATAGGGAGGTATTGGCAGCTGAGTTTTGTTCAAGGCCCATAAGGATAGGATGAGGAGGGAGGAGCATCTCTAAAAATCTGGAATCAGCTGAGGTGGCACTTTAAACTGGGTCACATGTTGGTGTTGACGCCATTGTGTGGAAACCATAGGTTCGTACTGGGGGGCGGGGGTGGGGTGTGTGGTGGTGGGATGGATGGGATGTACAGGAGATGGAGGGAGGAGGGGTTCGTGAGGGTTAGGGCCATGTTTGCAGACGGGAGGTTTGCTGTGCTAGAGGAGCTGTGGGAAAGGTTTGAGTTACCAAGGGGGAGAGAGTTTAGATACTGGCAGGTGTGGGATATTGTACGTAAGGAGCTGCCTTTGTTCCCTCAGGTACTGGAGTATACACTGCTGGAGAAAATGCTGCACCTGGATGAGGTGGAGGATGGTAGGATTGGGGATATATGTGGGGGGGGTTGGGCAAGTAGGGCAGGACAATAGGGAAAAGGATCAAGCAGAAGTGGGAGGAGGAGTTGCGGAGGGAGATAGGATGGAGACTTTGGTGTGAGGTGATGTGGTGAGTGAACTCAACCTCCTCCTGCACAAGAATGAGTTTGATACAATTTAATTTGGTGCACAGAAATCAGCAGTAATGAAAGCTAACTACATTTAAAACATATAAAATACAAATTCCAACAAAACCTAAGCACTATCACAAATGGGCTAATTGTGCATACACACTTTTATGTAGTGATGTGGAAAGTATTGCTAACTGGAAGCCTAACTCTTTCTTTAATATCCCATGTGCAAGTGTTCTTTTCAAATGCTATTTTTCAGTTTAATGACATGTGCCTTAAACCAAGCACGAAGTGCACAGTTATCCAATTATATTTTTGAGATGGACATTTTCCAAAGAGGCATGCTGGTAAGAAAATTGTTGCCAGTTACATAAAGACCAGTCAGGTCATACATCCAATTCTCTCACCAATTCTGCAAGATTATTTAGATCAGGAATTTTAATTCTTAAATCTGTATGCTAAACTACTCTGATGCAGGAGCTTAAAAAAATGTATTTTCCTTTTTCAGGCACTGATAGATCTATTTTGTATTCCCAGCATTTGATGTAATATTTACGATTGACTATTACAGGACAAGTACACTGTGGAAATATCCATGGTAAATAATGGAAAGGATTGTCGCAGACTTCAGGAGGACATAGGCAGATTACAACAAGCAAGAAGCATGGCAGATTAAATTTAATGCTGAGAAGTGTGTGGTGACGTGTTTTGGTAGAGAGCACGAATGAGCAATATGAACTAAAGTAGGACAATTTCAAAGCGAGTGACCTGGCGGCACTATGAACACCAATCTCTGAAGATGGCACGTTGTGACGGTTTTAAATTTGCACTGAGTATGATAACGTGCCATGAACCTTACGGTAACCCTTTAACTATGGTACACTGACACCAGACATTGCATGGGATGTTCACCACATTCTCCTGTTTATTCTGAAAAAACACACCACTAAGCTGTTACATTCAGAGAGAAAAAACTAATAAATGTGTTTGGAAGTAAGATGTCATAAAAGAACAGTAAGACAAAGGATATTTATGGTACAAACAGTGAGAAAGTAATCAAGAAAATAATCAGTTTGCAAGAGATGATATGCCCTTTTCTGTAGTAAATTTAATACATATGTTGCTGACATAATAAAGCATTTGAGCCGCTGGTTCTGGTCTCCTTTTTGAAATTGAATAAGTGAAGACAGCTTATTTCTGAACTCGATTTCTGAACCATATTTACCTTGGACATCCATAGACAAATGAAAATATAGTACAAAAATCTGAGTAATTATAAGATACCAAATCTTATTTTGATTATCCTCAACTGACTCTAGTATGACTCCTGACCTCACTAATCTGTTCTTTTGTATCTTATTTTATTAATATTTAATTGCTGTTGATCTTATATTTCTCCCTTTCTCACAGTGTTACGATCCCAGCCGATCTTAATACTGGACAAGTCAGATCCCAGAGTGAAACTTTATTTATACTAATTTTTTTTTCAGAAACTGTGGAGGAAAGTTACTGAACAAATTTACAAGAGTCTACTGACGAACTTTTAACACAATGAATAAAACATTATTAAACAAGAAAAATGAACCCAATTATACCGGATAAAAAGGGTGGAAAGATTTCAATAAAAACTCAAGAAAATGATTCAGATAGTCACAATTTATTTTACCCCATCTATATCTTTACAATCACATACAAATTTGGAAAGATAAAATAATTTACCATAGAGGGTAAGTAACTGTTACATGTGAATTAACAAATGAACAGTGGTCAGGCATACCACAATCCAAAGTAAATGACAGATGTCACCAAAGCAGATTCCATGGATTCCACAACAACCCATAAAACATTTGTCAGAGTGTGAACCAAATAATCGGACTAAAACTTTGTTTCATTCACTAGGGATTCCAATCTCCACATTTGAAGATCACGCATTGAAATTTTCTCCAAATGTTCTTCCACTTTGGTAGCTTAAATAAGGAACCACCTCTGAGGTTTGAATCTCTCCTTCCAAGATTTGTTTCCCTGGATCTCAAAGCATACTTAAGCCCCACCATCTGAGCACACTTTCAGATCTTTGGCCATGCCAAACAAAACACAAAAGGCCTGCAGGAAGGAGTCACCAACTTTCAGCTGCCTCCTCGGATGTTTGGGCTTCTCTCAAGGCCGCTTCATTTTTAGTTTATGTGCCGCAGCATGGCGGCACAATGGTTAGCACTGCTGCCACACAGCGCCAGGGACCCAGGTTCAATTCCAACCTCGGGTGACTGTATGTGTGGAGTTTGCACGTTCTCCCCGTGTCTGCGTGGGTTTCCTCCAGGTGCTCCGGTGGCCATATTTGGGGTTTCGGACTTTCCAGCTAATCGCCCTGGTGCAGAGGCGGACGCTATCGTCTTTGCCTCATTGATAGCATGGATGCAGAAACTGCTGGGTTGGAGGTCTTCCGCTCTGACTAGTGCAGCTGTCTGGTTAGGGGACTAAATATTCTTTTTTACTTTTGGAGAAAATTAAATTTACCATCAACGGTTCTGTTGAGAGATACTACCAAGGGCAGCACGGTAGCATTGTGGATAGCACAATTGCTTCACAGCTCCAGGTCCCAGGTTCG
Organism: Scyliorhinus torazame; assembly: GCF_047496885.1. Taxonomy (NCBI): domain Eukaryota; kingdom Metazoa; phylum Chordata; class Chondrichthyes; order Carcharhiniformes; family Scyliorhinidae; genus Scyliorhinus; species Scyliorhinus torazame. Next base: position 229,515,695 of record NC_092716.1, read on the forward strand.
ATTCCGGCTTGGGTCACTGTCTGTGCGGAGTCTGCACATCCTCCCCGTGTGGGCGTGGGTTTCCTCCGGGTGCTCCGGTTTCCTCCCACAGTCCAAAGATGTGCAGGTTAGGTGGATTGGCCATGATAAATTGCCCTTAGTGTCCAAAATTGCCCTTAGTGTTGGGTGGGGTGACTGGGTTATGGGGATAGGGGGGAGGTGTGGACCTTGGGTAGGGTGCTCTTTCCAAGAGCCGGTGCAGACTCGATGGGCCGAATGGCCTCCTTCTGCACTGTAAATTCTATGTTATTCCTTTTTCAAAGATCTAGGCACCGTCAGCTGTTGGGGATAGAGTTTAAGTTATTTGCTTTTTCTTTGTTTTGTTTGTTTTATTGGGTACATTTTATTTTTGTTCTGAGATTTGCAGTAATTCTTGTTTTATACTGTACCTGTTTGCATTTTAATTGTGTTTTTTGCATTATTTGTAGAAAATTAAAACCTAATGAAAATATATATTTTTTAAGAATCTTACAATAATGCACCATGTTAGCAGACACATGCATGATATCATTGCTTACTCTTACAGATAAAGGACATATCTATATGGTTACCTGAAAGGTTGGCCAGAAAATTAATATCTAAAATATCTGGGGTGAGACTCTCCTTGGCCGATGCTGGCATCGGAAAACACGATCAGACGGAGAATTGATTTTGACACAGAAACCATGGCCGGCGCCTGGTTCACGCCAAATCGCAATTCTATGGTGCCTCGATCGCGGCATCAATGCGTTCCACTCTGCACGTACAGTAAACGCCGTTGGCGTATCATTAGCGGGCCCAACCCGGTATTCTCCGGGGCCTCTGTGATCCTCCACCGGGGGAATTCCCGACAGCAAGGTTCACTTGTGCTTTCAGAAATTGTGAAAGAGGCGCCGTGGTTGATGAGGGGGAGAGATTGGGTACGTTAAGTGTCGAACATCGCCATAGTGTGGGGACAGTTGTGCCGCTGGCCAGGGGGCTTTGGCTAGGGCCGAAGGTGTAGTGGGGTGCGGCAAGAGGTGGGCTGTGGGGTTGGGATGGACGAGCACGGAACACCATTGCCACAGCCTACCAGGCAACCGTGTGGGTGTGCATGCCGCTGACTGCCCACTGTGAACCTAGTGCTACGGGTCATATGGGTGCCCCCCACTCCACCCCTCCTAGGCATCCCCTGGCCAGAGCTGATCCATCAAAGGGCTGGGCACGCTTCAGTGCAACCGGTGCCACCTTGTTGGCTGGGACGAGTGTGTGTGGGGAGTGGAGTGCTAATATGCGGCTGCAGCTTGCCAGCCTCTCAAGTGTCAATCCCGATCCTGGCACATCCAACACCATTTTCCATTGGAATTGATCGTGTTCCACATTGTGCCGGTGCTAGCCCCTCACCGGTCGCAGAGTTGGTCCAGTGCAGCGCCAGTTTTGCTTTCATGGAATCCTGCCCCGGCATCAACACTTCGCCTCAGAAACGGGGAATCCAGCAGCTGGAGTTTTGAATTGCCAGCTGAAATTTAATTTCTGGCTGAGGTTTAAACATTTAAACAAGCAATTTTTATCTTTCAGAAAGAGACAAGGGCATTGAACCATTAACTCCGATGGCACTATTTGAGAGTGATAGAATCATGGGTTTTGCTCAACATCCGCCTTCAACACCATAATCTCAGCCAAGCTCATATCAAAGCTCCAAAACCTAGGACTTGGCTCCCCCCTCTACAACTGGATCCTCGGCTCCCTGACCTGCAGACCACAATCAGTAAGGGTAAACAATAACCTCCTCCATGATAGTCCTCAATACAGAGGCCGCACAAGGCTGCATACTTAGCCCCCTCCTATACTCCCTATCCACACACGACTGAGTGGAAAAATTTGGCTCCAACTCCAAACGTTTGCTGATGACATGGTTGTAGTGGGTCGGATCTCGAACAACGATGAGTCAGAGTACAGGAGGGAGAGAAAGTCTGGTGGAGTGGTGTAAAGACAACAACCTCTCCCTCAGTGTCAGCAAAACTAAAGAGCCGGTCATTGACTTCAGGAAGCAAAGTATCGTACACACCCGTCTGCAACAATGATGCTGAGGTGGAGATGGTTGACAGCTTCAAATTCCTAGGTGTGCACATCACCAACAATCTGTCCTGGTTCACCTACGTCAACGCTACCACCAAGAAAGCACAATATCGCCTATACTTCCTCAGGAAACTAAGGAAATTTGACATGTCAACATTGACTCTTACCAACTTTTACAGATGCACCATAGAAAGCATCCTATCAGGCTGCATCACAGCCTGGTATGGCAATTGCTCGGCCCAAGGCCGTAAGAAACTGCAGAGAATTGTGAACACAGCCCAGTCCATCACACAAATCCCCCTCCCATCCATTGACTCTGTTTACACCTCCCGCTGCCTTGGGAAAGCGGGCAGCATAATCAAAGATCCTTCCAACCCGGTTTATTCACTCTTCCAACTTCTTCTATCAGGGAGGAGATACAAAAGTCTGGGAACACACACTAACAGGTTCAAAAACAACTTATTTCCCACTGCTACCAGACTCCTGAATGACTCTCTTATGATCTGATCTCTTCACACATCTTCTCCACTGAGTAGTACTGCATTCCTGTATGTTTCATCCGATGCCTGTGTCTATGGATTTACATTGTGCATTTATGTATGTCCTATTTTTTTTTCATGTGCGTAATGATCTGTCTGAACTGTATGCAGAACAATACTTTTCACTGTACCTCAGTACATGTGACAATAAACCCAAATTCAAATCCAATGCATTCAGTATTTGAAATCACGTTGAAAAAAGTGTTTGACAAATGCCCTGTTTAAAATGAATACCACTGCCAGTTGATTTTTCCATCTTTTTTTAATGGTTTTATTGACTTACAGGATTCTGAAGGTTGGATGTTCACCCCTGGAGGATGATTTACAAACTTTGCTCAACATATAAGATACCAAGTATTCTTTGCTGATTCCTCAAGGCTGGTGGACATCAATTAAAGTTTGTAGAGCTACTGATGTATTGCCAGCTACTGTGAAAATTAAACTGTTCATATTGTTAAAACAGCAATTGAAACACAAATTATTGTGGGTTTTCCTAAATTGTGCACTTTCCACAGTCTTTCATGCCCAATTACCAATCCACTTCTTCCGTGGCATTCAGAATCCCTGCATTTACTCTGAGTACCATTTACAACTGGTTATAGGGGGGCTGGTTTAGCTCAGTGGGATAGACAGCTGGTTTGTGATGCAGAATTGACAGCTGGTACTGGTTCAATTATCAATTCTCCCTCTGTGTACCCGAACAGGCGCCGGAATGTGGCGACTAGGGTCTTTTCACATTGATGTGTTAATGTAAGCCTACTTGTGACAATAAAAAGATTATTATTATAGTTTACATAGACTTGGTCATCAGGTGGGTTACATTCTCCTGACTGCTTCCAGGAATGAAAGTGTGCAACAATCCCTGGGGTTGTACTTGTTGTGAGTATTCTGTGTGGGAGCACCTGCCGTCTGCTTGCCACCTGCCCAAGTTGGCATGGCTGGGAGTGACATACATGGGGGAGTCAGAGGCATAGATCAATGCGCGCTCCATTGGTCGCATCGGGGCTCGGGATTCTATTGCGCTGTACCTTTATACTTCCCTAGGCTCCGTCAATTAATGCAGAAGATGTGTCAACTTTATCTTGTTAATCGCTTCTCGGCCTTTTGGCTGAGATGAGCGTGAGGTCAGGTGTAATGCCTGGATCTGGTATGTCTCTCTTGTGGGGACCATGAATTGGATTCAATTTGAATTGTTTTTTTGGAGCAGGCAAGGAGCTGGATTAGCGATTTGCTCCTGGCCACAATCTGAGCTCTGGCTTTGTAACTCTGACAAAGTAATAAAAAAAATTGTTTTTTAAACTTTGTCTTGTTAAAACTATCGTTAATTGAATTATTTAAAATTTAAAAGTTTTTTATTAATGTCAATTTCAAGTCACCATGTGCATTTTCCAGCTGGTGGTAAGGTGCCTGGGCCTCACAATATAATCCTGATGGTCACCAGGAAGCCCAGATACACATAATTTGCAATTGATCTTTCCTCAGAGAAAGTCCAGCTTGGTTGATGTTGGATTCACTTCAGTGTTGAGCACCACACCTTTCCCCAATTGGCCATTCCCAAAAGAAGAGTTGTCATATACTCTCAAAATTCTCTCCAAAAAGTAACTGTTTGCTATTGGCTACATACAGCATTAGTGGACATTAAATATGTGTGATGCTTACAGATATATTGGGCTATTGATTTTATTACCCTTTGCTTTAAATAATAAATGTGTTGAATTACCTCAACTCAACATAGTTCAAATTGAGGGTGAGAACATCAGGGGCGAAATTCTCCCCCAACGGCGGGATGTCCGCTGACTGGCGCCAAAGACGGCGCCAATCAGACGGGCATCGCGCCGGCCCAAACATGCGGAATGCTCCGCATCTTTGGCGGCCTAGCCCCAACATTGAGGGGCTAGGCCGACGCCGGAGGGATTTCCGCCCCGCCAGCTGGTGGAAATGGCGTATGTTGCCCCGCCAGCTGACGCAGAAATGCGGCGCATGCGCGGGAGCGTCAGCGGCCGCTGACAGTTTCCCGGCGCATGCGCGGGAGCGTCAGCGGCCGCTGAAAGTTTCCCACGCATGCGCAGTGGGGAGAGTCTCTTCCGCCTCCGCCATGGTGGAGGCCGTAGCGGAGGCGGAAGGGAAAGAGTGCCCCCACGGCACTGGCCCGCCCGCGGATCGGTGGGCCCCGATCGCGGGCCAGGCCACCGTGGGGTCACCCCCCGGGGTCAGATCGCCCTGTGCCCCCCCCCAGGACCCCGGAGCCCGCCCACGCCGCCTGGTCCCGCCGGTAAATACCAGGTTTGATTTACGTCGGCAGGACAGGCAATTCCTGGGCGGGACTTCGGCCCATCCGGGCCGGAGAATCCAGCGGGGGGTCCCGCCAACCGGCGCGGCCGGATTCCCGCCCCCGCCCAATCTCCGGGAGCGGAGACTTCGGCGGGGGCGGGGGCGGGATTCACGGCGGCCAACGGCCATTCTCCGACCCGGTGGGGGGGGCGGAGAATGACGCCCCAGATTCTTTCAATCTTTTTGATCTCAATATTTCAGAATACCTCCTTTCCAATACAGCATCTAGCTGTTTCTTTAATGAGTCTGGTTTCTGAACTTAGCCTTCCTGGAGTGTTCGAACCTTGATCATCCTCTATGTAGAGACGTACACTTGACAACTGTCTCTTCTTTACGGGAGGTGGAATGAACTGAATTGGCTGGACACTGACATTTGTGATGGTGGGGATATTGGGAAGAGGCCAAACAAGGTCATTCACTTGTCAGTTTAGACTGAAGATTACTGGCCTTGTGTTTTATACTCCCATGCTGGGCTCGATCACAGTTAAGGATGGAATTATTGATGGAACTTCTTCCTCTTCCTCCTCAATAGCTTCCCTTGGTTCCTGCCTCATTCTAAGGGTTGCCTGTTGTCACCCAGGTGCAAGGGACAAAAACATTGGTTGGGCTGAAAACCACCCCATCAAAATGTTTCATCGTCACTCATCATCCAAAAATACTAAAAAAGTAACCACTTGAGCAAGATGCTGAAGGGCGACGGATTCCACAGCAAGGGGGCAACACTTTCAGAAGATGGGTGAGAGAAAAATATCAATAATCTGAACAAGAGCCTTTCTCGCTCACTGACAAACAACAGCAGTTTAGAATTGTGGGAAGAATGAACAAGAAAATACCTGTTGTTTAAAAATCAAGAGAAAGGAGTATTTAAATGAGCACTTGAAACGCCATAACGTACAAGGCTGCAGTGCAAGGGCACTTCCTGGTGATTGCCTTATTTCCCATTTCTTTTAATTTGCCATCATGTGGGAGGCATGATGGCACAGTGGTTAGCACCGCTGCCTCACAGCGCCAGGGATCCGGGTTCGGTTCCTACCTCAGGTGACTGTCTGGGTAGAGTTTGCACATTCTTCTCGTGTCTCCAAGTGCCTCGGTTTCCTCCCACAGTCCAAAGATGTGCAGGTTAGGTGGATTGGCCATGCTAAATTGCCGCTAGTTGGGATTGCGGGGATAGGGCAGGGGAGTGGGTCTGTAAAGTGCTCAATCAGAGGGCCGGTGCAGACTCGATGGGCCAAATGGCCTCCTGCACTGTAGGGATTCTATGATTACCTTTTTAATCCATGGATGTTTAATGGACATATACCTTTAAGTCAAGCAGAGGAAGTGTGAACTCCAAAGTTGCAAAATAGTACACTGTGCTCGTTTTCGAACAACAGAATTCGGACGTTTTGGCATTCAAAAATCGTTCGTTTGGTTAGCTGGTGGCCACTGAATTGGCGAAAGGTTGTATTCTGTCCAGAGACTGGTGGTGATTGGGTCTTATCCGAGTGGGATGTTTTTCAGAGGTTATAGGAAGTGGCAGTCAGATCCTGGAAGCTGAGAGGAGCAGCTTGAGTGTCTATCTATCTCACTCTCTTTCTCCAGAAATGCTGTCCCCTTTTCTGAACCTGCAGAGAAGCTCTTGAGACCTGGATGAATCGATAGTGAAAACCATTACAGACTGAAAGTGAAAACCTGGAACTGAAGGCCTAGATTGAAATAAAGGTGTACTGGAAGATGGTCATCTGAAACAAAGACCCTTATCCTTTTACTTTCATCATAATTTTACACCCCTCTTTTCCCCTGGGCGTTTGTCTTGTGTGTATGTAGAGGGTGGGGCGAGTTAAAGGGCGGGGGGGGGATTCAGATTAGATAATAGTTAACCAGTTGTATCAGCTGCATATTGAACTATAGTTATTGTTATTAATAAACAATAATTGTGTTTAAATTTACAAATCTGGTGACTGTAGCTAGAGAACAGGAGTAAGATTGAAACATGCATTCTTTTATTCAAAGTGATGAGAAGAACTGGATGGGAAATTTTCTGACCACCTTTTTGGAGGTATAGCACAACCGTGGGCTATTATGATGAAGCTGCGCAGATAAGTTCAGAAAGAATATGTGGACAATCAAAGTTAAGAATTAAGTTGAATTCAGACCCTGAATTATAATGCCTTCTTTCTGACCATGCACTGCTACTTCATAACTTGCCACTCGGAAATCAGGGCATGCTGACTTTTTTTGTCACTTTTCCCTCCTTATTAAGTCACCTTTTTTTTAACCTAGTAACTCCCCAGTTACCCGGCTACAATCAGGAAGTCTGAATGATTGGAAAGAACTTATCCCCTATCACTCACTATTAAATATTAACACTATGATGCTCAGTGACAACTAGGCCAGTATTCAAAAATTAAACTTCTTGCTGCGATAAACATCAACAATGATTGGAACAAAGTGCTTTTAGAATCTTATTCACCTTGATTTCTGGTTACATTGTTGTTTTTCTTTCTTTGCTTAAGGCACCCTGTGGGTGAATGACAGGTAACAGCTGTTGGTGCCATTTTATTATTTAACTTGACAGATAGTTGTGCACGAGAAGGAAACGGCAACAGCATAGAGTCGTTCAGCTCTACAAAGAGTTAAAGGTTACTGCCGTGGAATACTTGATGAGGAATGTTGACAAGTCCTGCCTTCAAAATCTGCATCAGCTGAGTAAAGAAAACCTCCTGTCATCAGTGGCCGTAAGTCAGCCTCTGGTGCCTTGACATACGTTATAACTGTGCGTCCAGCATGCTCTGCCCTCACTTCCAACAGAATACCCGAGAGAAAATAGATCCAACAATCTTTAAGAGTTTATCAATTCCAAAATGGCCTAAGCAGTGGCTCCTTTAGGAAAAACAGGTCTAAAGGATTTGAAAGCTGAGGCTAGGCTTCAGCCCAAGTTCACTCCTGTCAGAAAAAACTGCCATAAGTAACAGATGGTTTCTGAAATATCAGAATACTAAATAAAGCATTCCATGTCCATTTGTTCCTGGGGGAACTGTAGGCACAATACTATTGAGGCAAATAAATGTTGATGTTTAGACTTGTCATCTAAAAGTTATGTTTCGCTCCGTATCTGATGTTGTGTGGTAACCGTGACAAACTTAAGAAAAAGATGCCTTGCGTGCACATAGTGCCTTTCAAGTCCTCGCGACATCTCCTGTGCAGTGATGCTGTTGTTGATAAATGCAGCATCAATTTATGCACAATGAGGTCTCACAAATGACAATGAGATAATGACAGGTTCATTCACTTTATGGTGTTGGCAGATGTACAATTATCCGTCAGAGCAGCGGGATAATTCCATTGCCCTTTTTGAAATAGTGTCATGGCAAATTCCGTATGGCCCATTTCTGGTGTATAAATGACAGTGCTTCCAGCATACGCATAAACTGGGTGGCCTTAGGGTCTTCAGAATTTGAGTTTCAGGCCACATTGCAGTAACAGGGCACTTGTCATACCACCAGAGATAGAGCACAGATTACAAAAAATGCAACAAACCCTTAAAACTGGTCCAGTACGGTATGGATATTTCTCCATACGTGAAAACAGAAAAAGACAGGAAAACACCAACACCAACAGAGTTGGCTGAGCTTAATCATTATACCCGGCTCTTCCGTTTATACAAAGAAAAACAATGAAAGGATAAACCAGAGGTTGGGGGGAAAGAGGATAAAACCATGAAAACCTGGTAAAATGATGCACACCCTCATGTGTAGCGTGTTCAAGATGGTGCTACATAACTTACAAACCCTTGTAGGAGTACGTCAGACACTACGGAAACTATATATTTGTGATAGGGGTCCATACCTTTCGGAATGCATCCGATTTCGAATGGAGTATGCAAGCTACGAACTCCATTGGGGCACATTCCATGACAATTTTCTGCCATTTCTGAATTGAAATTAAATGAAAATCGCTTATTGTCACAAGTAGGCTTCAATGAAGTTACTGTGAAAAGCCCCTAGTCACCACATTCCGGCGCCTGTTCGGAGAGGCTGGTATGGGAATTGAACTGTGCTGCTGGCTTGCCTTGGTCTGCTTTAAAAGCCAGCTATTTAGCCCAGTGTGCTAAACCAGCCCCTATAAGGATATTATCTCTAATCCAGAAGCAAAGGATGTTCTTCCGAGCTGCAAAAGTTAGGATATTATAGTCTTTTTCATGAGCATCAATAATCCTCCTATCTGGGAGCCCCAAAATTAAGAAAAAAGGATCAAATTCTAAGGCCTTTCAGAATATTTCCTCAAGCTCTCTCAGTACACCAAACCAGTAGGATTAAATTTTGACACAGGACCAAACAAAATGTGCGTAGTCTCCCTTGACTACCTTGTAGTTTTGGCTTAGCGAGGATAAGGAGGTGTCAAACATGTGTCTTAAGCTTGGCGTGATATGCAGATATCATAAGATTTTAAACTGAATCTCCTTCGTTTTATTACAGACTGAGATTATATTGGCATTTTCCCATATATTACCCCAAGTCTCCTCATCAATATTCACTGTGAAGTCTTTTTCCCAAGCCCGCAGGGTTTCCAGTATACTCTCACAGGATTGCTTAGATTCCACAGGTATCAGTATTTTTTCCACTGGGGAGGTTCTTTCTGGTGAAATAGAATTGGGTCTGGCACAAACTGAAGATTTCTCCCTCAGAGCAACCAGCAGCCTCTGTGATGGCTGGCGTGGGGTATCCAAATGAATCCACACTTTATCAGCCTCGCCTCCGTTCCTGCCCCTACTGGTTCTAAATGGGCAGGAAACTTGTCTCTACATCAACTTTAATTAGGGTTCATAACAGCGAAAACAAGCCCGGCTCCTTTCGCCTGCCTCTGTGGCGAAAATACAGCCCTTAGCGTTTCCTTAATAAAGTGTTGATTTTTTAAAAAAGGTTTAATCGCCTTTCTGGAGAATATACAAGTATAAATGCAGAGGTGTAGCATTATATAACACCATACTTCTTCATATTCATTTTAAGTTGAGGAAGTTTACCAATTTTTTATTTAACGTTTATGTTTTTTTTGCCATTGACCTTCTAACACCTGTGGTTAGAACGATCTCACAGCTGTATCTAATTATTCAGTTAATTGGTGGATTTTCTGTGTCGTTGCTGCGGTGCTGTCTATGAAGTGTGATGGAAAGCTCTGAGAAACACGCATGTTTAATGGGGTCACCTTTCATGGCATAAGGAAAAGTGGATACATCACAATGATTGTGTAATATCTATAATCATGGATGTCCTTTGATATGTTATGAACAAAGCGCCTTCCTTCATGTGATTGGGAGATGGGGACAAATTTCATCACTGCACAAGCTGCCTGTCCATCTCATAGGTCTTTGCACCAAATGCTAAGAGGCACAAATTATTTCCTGGTACAAATCTAAGATCATACCAAAGAGCTATTTTGTTTTTTAAAATAAATTTAGAGTACCCAGTTTTTCAATTCCAATTCGGGAGCAATTTAGCTTGGCCAATTCACCTACCCTGCACATCTTTTGGGTTGTGGGGGTGAGACCTGTGGTGGTATGCATTAAGGGTATTACGGTACCCTGTGATGCTGAGAGGCTATTGGTGGATAGATGCCGGGTCCCGATTGGATCAGCCGCCTACTGGCTCCACCCAGTAAGGCGGAGCATAAGAGCCCGGGTTCTCCCAGCAGCCGCATTCTGTAACTGTGCTGCTGGGGAACAAGTCTGCGTAATAAAGCCATCGATTGACTCCCATTTCATCTCGTCTCATGAGTAATTGATTGTGCTACAATTTATTACGCAAACTTTAAAGAACGTGGAGCTCTGAATCACTCCGGAGTGTCTGCGAACCAGCTCCCACGCGGCAAACTCAGCGGCCACTTTTAAACACTGGTTAGCGTGTTTTGAAGGATACCTCCGAATGGCCACCTGCGTACCTACAGAGGACCAGAAAATGCAAGTCCTGCATTCCAGGGTGAGCCCGGAAATCTACACTCTCATAGAGGACGCGGACGATTTCCAGTCGGCGCTCGCCATGTTGGGAGGAATCAATGTTCGGCCCGTCAACCAGGCCTACGCACGCCACCAGCTTGCGACGAGATGGCAAATCCCCGGGGAATCGCTGGACGAATTCTACAGTGCGCTGTTAATACTGGGGAGAAATTGCAACTGCCCACCGGTTTCGGCTAATGAACATACGGAGCTACTAATGTTGGATGCTTTCGTGGCAGGTATGCTCTTGTCCCAAATTCGCCAGCGATTGCTGGAAAGAGACTCACTAGGCCTTAAGGAGGCACGGGCCCTCGCTGCCTCACTCGATGTGGCATCACAGAACGCCGGGCAGCCCCTTGGGCACCGTGGAACCCCACCGCGACCGAACCCCCGGCACCCCCCATCCCCCCGCAGGCCTGTGCTGCCAGAGCGCCAGACCACCCTGGTGGGCCCCGCTGCTACTTTTGTGGGCATACGAAACACCCCCGACTGCGCTGCCTGGCCCGCTCAGCCCTCTGCAAAGGGGTGCGGCAAAAAGGGGCACTTTGCAGCGGTGTGCCAGGCCCGGGGGGTCGCCGCAATCTCCGGGAAGGGAACCAGGACCCTAACCTCAACCCCCCCAATGATCCATGAGCGGCCAATGGGCGCCGCCATCTTGGGTCCCGGACTCCATGCGGGAGGGATGGGCGCCGCCATTTTGTGCTCCCCCAGCCATGTGCGATCAATGGGCGGCGCCATCTTGTCCACCCCCAACCGTGTGCGACCCTTGGACGCCGCCATCTTGGCTGACGGCTAAGGACCCCGGAATGGACGGCCCCACGGCGCCTGAGGAAAACGCCCCGATGCAGCAGCAGCGACTGGCTTCGGTGACCCTGGACCAGTCACGGCCCCGAATGCTCCAAACGGCAACACCGACGGTATTCATAAACGGGTATGAGACGCCCTGCCTGATCGACTCTGGGAGCCGGAAAGTTTTATACATCCCGATATGGTAAGACGCTGTTCCCTTCCGATCCACCCGAAAATCAAAAGATTTTCCTGGCAACAGGATCCCATTCTGTAGAGATCAAAGGGTTCTGCATCGCGAACCTCACGGTGCAGGGGAGGGAGTTCAAGAACTACCGGCTTTACATCCTCCCCCATCTCTGCGCTGCCACACTTCTGGGGTTGGATTTTCAGTGCAACCTCCAGAGTTTAACGTTTAAATTCGGCGGCCCTATACCCTCACTCACTATCGGCGGCCTCGCGACCCTCAAGGTCGACCCGCCTTCCCTGTTTGTGAACCTCACCCCGGATTGCAAACCCGTCGCCACCAGGAGCAGATGGTACAACGCCCAGGACCGAACATTTATCCGGTCAGAAGTCCAGCGGCTGCTGAGAGAAGGCATAATCCAGGCCAGCAACAGTCCCTGGAGAGCTCAGGTGGTGGTTGGAAAGATCGGGGAGAAGCAGAGGATGGTCATAGACTATAGTCAAACCATCAATAGGTACACGCAGCTGGATGCGTACCCTCTCCCCCGCATATCCTACATGGTCAATCCGATTGCACAGTACAAGGTCTTTTCCACGGTGGACCTTAAGTCCGCCTACCACCAGCTCCCCATCCGCCCGAGCGACCGCAAATACACTGCTTTTGAAGCATATGGGCGGCTCTATCACTTCTTAAGGGTTCCATTCGGCGTCACTAACGGAGTCTTGGTCTTCCAACGGGAGATGGACCGAATGGTTGACCGGTACAGTTTGCGGGCCACGTTTTCGTACCTCGATAACATCACCATCTGCGGCCACGACCAGCAGGACCACGACGCCAACCTCCACAAATTCCTCCAGACCGCAAACGCCCTGAATCTCACATACAACAGGGAGAAATGCGTGTTTAGCACCGACCGTCTAGCCATCCTCGGCTACGTAGTGCGAAATGGAGTTATAGGCCCAGACCCAGAACGCATGTGCCCCCTCATGGAGTTCCCCCTCCCCCACTGCTCCAAGCCCCTGAAATGCTGCCTGGGCTTTTTCTCTTATTACGCCCAGTGGATCCCCAACTACGCGGACAAGGCCCGTCCGCTAATTCAGCCCACTGTCTTTCCCCTGTCGACAGAGGCCCGCCAGGCCTTCAGCCACATCAAAGCGGATATCGCAAAGGCCACGATGCACGTGATCGATGAATCCCTCCCCTTCCAAGTCGAGAGCGACACGTCCGACGTAGCTCTGGCGGCCACCCTCAACCAAGCGGGCAGACCCGTGGCCTTTTTCTCACGCACCCTCCACGCTTCAGAAATCCGCCACTCCTCAGTGGAAAAGGAGGCCCAAGCCATAGTGGAAGCTGTGCGACATTGGAGGCATTACCTGGCCGGCAGGAGATTCACTCTCCTCACTGACCAACGGTCGGTCGCCTTCATGTTCGATAATGCACAGCGGGGCAAGTTCAAGTAAGACAAGATCTTGCGGTGGAGGATCGAACTCTCCACCTACAACTATGAGATCTTGTATCGTCCCGGAAAGCTGAATGAGCCTCCCGATGCCCTATGCCGCGGCACATGTGCCAATGCACAAGTGCACAATCTGCCCTACTCCATTGAGGAGGTCAGAACAGCCACCAGGAACTGTCAAATCGGCACAGAGTGCAAGCCGCACTTCTACAGGCCAGATAAAGCGCACCTGATAAAGGCTTCCCGGCCCTTTGAGCGCCTCAGCCTGGACTTCAAAGGGCCCCTCCCCTCCACTGACCGCAACACGTACTTCCTGAACGTGGTTGCCGAGTACTCCCGGTTCCCATTCGCCATTATCTGCCCCGACATGACCGCGGCCACAGTCATTAAAGCCCTCTGTACCAACTTTACACTGTTTGGTTTCTCTGCCTACATACATAGCGAAAGGGGGTCCTCCTTCATGAGCGACGAACTGCGTCAATTCTTGCTCAGCAAAGTCATTGCCTCGAGCAGGACGACCAGTTACAACCCCCGGGGAAACGGTCAGGTAGGGAGGGAGAACGGAATGGTCTGGAAGATCGTCCTGCTGGCCCTACGGTCCAGAAATCTCCCAGTCTCCCCCTTGCAGGAAGTCCTCCCGGACGCCCTCCACTCTATCCGGTCGCTGCTTTGTACCACGACCAATCAAACACCTCACGAATGCCTCCTTGTCTTCCCCAGGAAGTCCTCCTCCGGAATGTCACTCCCGACCTGGCTGGCAGCCCCGGGACCCATCCTGCTCCAAAAACATGTGCGGGCACACAAATCGGACCCGTTGGTTGAGGGGGTTCATCTCCTCCACGCGAACCCTCAGTACGCCCACGTGGCGTACCCCGATGGCCGACAGGACACGGTCTCCTTGCGGGACCTGGCGCCCGCCGGAACCACACACATCCCCCCAACAACAATCACACCTTCCCTCCCACCGGCGCACCCCACAGCCGCCCCCTTCCCAGGTAGATCGGTCCTTCCCCCGGCCCCGCCTAGTGGTAGTGAAGCAGGAAGAGCCATCGCTACGCTCCCAGAGACGACGATGCCTGAGCCAGCGCCTGCATCACAACCGGGGCTGAGACAATCGTTGAGGACGACCAGGGCACCCATTTGACTCATCGAATCTTTATAACAAAACAAGAAATGCCTCTGTAAATAATTCAATTGCCCAGTAAAAGCGGCATTGTAAATAGTGCTAGTAGTATAGCCGCTGTGTTAGTGGCATCCCAGGTACCGACTCTGTAAACCCCTACCACCATACGGCCCACTACCCCCGCCGGGTTCTTTTTTAACAAGGGGTGAATGTGGTGGTATGCATTAGGGGCATTACAGTACCCTGTGATGCCGAGAGGCTATTGGTGGATAGACGCTGGGTCCCGATTGGATCAGCCGCCTACCGGCACCACCCAGTAAGGCGGAGTATAAGAGCCCAGGTTCTCCCAGCAGCTGCATTCTGTAACTATACTGCTGGGGAACAAGTAATAAAGCCATCGATTGACTCCCATCTCATCTCGTCTCGTGAGTGATTGATTGTGCTACAAGACCCACGCAGACACTGGGAGAATGTGCAAACTCCGCACAGACAGTGACCCGAAGCCGGGATCGAACCCGGGTCCTTGGCGGCGTGAGGCAGCAGTGCTAGCCTCTGCGCCACCGTGTCGCCCTCAAAGAGCTATTTTGATGCACATACTACCTCTTTAGTTTAGCATGATTAACAATTGACTTAAGTTAATGACTTTTAGCCTGGAATTTAGCCTTGAGCAGTACTTACCCTTGGTACCCAAGCTTCATGTAGCAAATATTAACCCTCTGCTGAACCACAAGTACAACATGCTTTATGAAATGGAGTATAAAATATCTGTGAGCTCAGATATTCTCTGTTGTCAATTACAGTAGGCTTCTCATATCATAGAAATTATTTGGAACAATTCTACTAACTGCTGCACTAAGTCATGGCTCTTAAGTAAATGGAAAATAGATTAGCTTACCATATGGAATTTTACTACAGTGTGATTTCATAAATAAATGTCAGCACCAGTAGGTTCTTTACAACATTTTTATTTTGTGTCATGCAATCCATGTCGTCAAACAAGTTTTGTTCAAGGAAGAGCTAGGTATTTGTTTCCTTTTTATCTGTTTTGGTGAGTGTCTGAAGACCTGTGACTAAACATTCACCTTTACATTGTCTCTGGACAACTGTGAGTTATTGCACAGAGAGAACTCCACCCCACCTATTGCAAAGCCCAGCCCCTGGCGACTGCACACTGGTTTAACAGGGTGAGCAGAGTTTGTACCTCACCTGACGTCATTCTTCATCCGGTGCCATTGGTAAATATGACAGTGAAGCAACAGTTGTGGGGTGAGGCTGGGGGTGAGGCTGAAGTCGGGGGAGGGAAGGGGGGAAGGAAACTAAATGAAAAGGTTTATAACAACAAATCACCTCGATTGCAACTGAAAGGGAGGTGAGCCCAAAATGTAGTAGAAGAAACCTGATCTCCATACCCTACTACTGATGTGGCTGCAGGGACAGAATCAAGCCTATATCAAACACCAAGCAACTCACAATACAAATAACTGTGATCTTTACAGGTTTACAGTGTGATCTGACTGCGTTCTCATTGCTGGGCTATGTTACCTGGAATGAGGACAGGTTAGGCAGACTAGGCTTGTTTCCTCTAGAGTTCAGAAGAGCGAAGCGTGACTTGATTGAAATTTTTTAAGATCCTGGTCTTGACCGAGTGGATGAGGAAAGGATGTTTCCTCTTGTAGGTGGGTCCAGGACTAGGGGGCACAGTTTTAGAATTAGGGGGTCACCTTTTATAGCAGAGATATGGGGTGGGATTCTACATTTCTGAGACCATGTTTTGACGCCAACGTAGAATTCATGGACTTTCACGACAGCAAAACTGGCACCAAACCTGGACCGATACCGTTACTGTGGAGGGGCTCTCACCGGTGCCGCATGGAACACAACCGATTCCAATGAAAAACAGTGCGGGATTCGCCGGGTCCGTGATTGACACGCGAGAGGCTGGCAGGCTGCTGCATACACATACACATTACACTCCCCACACACATTCATCCCAGCCAACAAGGCGGCACTGGTTGTGCTGGGGCGCGTCCGTACAGCTGTTGGGTCAGCTGGGGCCAAAGGGCACCTAGGGGGTTGGCCAAGAGGGACACCCATATGACCCGAGGCACTAGGTTCACAGTGGACAGTCAGCGGCATGCACAGCTGCATGGCCGCCGTGCCGGCTGTGGCAGTGGCCAACCCCGACCCCAGAACCCACCTTCTGGTCACCCCCGCTACCCCCCCCCCCCCCCCCCCCGGCCCTGGCAGAAGCCCCCTCTCACTCCCTCAGCAGCCACGACTCCGGTTTCCGATTTTTGAAAGCACAAGTGAACCTCGCCGTCGGATACTCGGCCAATCGGACGCAGGGCATCGCGGAGGTCCCGGAGAATACTGGATCGGGGCCCCAATGATATACAAACGGTGTTTACTGTACGTGCGTTCCGTACACATTGACACCGCTGTTGAGGTGACGCAGAATTGCGATTTGGCGTCTAATCGGTGCCCAATCGGAGAACCGATTCTCTGCCCAATCGCGTTTCGGAGAATCTCGCCCGAGAAGTGTTTTCCTCATAAGGGTTGTACGTCTTTTGAACTCTACCGAAGGAGGAGGTGCTGGTGGTGGTGGTGTGTCATGATATTCAGATAAACATCATGGTGCAAACACACATACACACTGATGGACAGATCAACGGATCAATCAATACACACACAACATCACAGCCAATCACAGGCAAGAGCATACACACTATAAAACGGGGAACACGACACTTCCCGCTCATTCTAGCAGGAGACAGCTCAGGGCACAGAGCTCACAGCAAGCGACTCAGACATTCACCATCAAAATTTATTTTGGGGGTGGGAGGTGGGAAACACAAACCGAGAAGGCTTGAGTTGCCGAATGGTTTACTTCTGCTCCTATTCTATCTGTTCACATGTTATCAGATCTTAAATATTGATTTCTTACCATTTAACCCACAAAATAGATTTTACTTCTCTGCACAATGAAAAAATTACTACCCAGTTAAAAGGCCATGCGCTGATTAGAAAGCTGGGGTTTCTAATGCTATAAGAGTGATGTCTTTGAGAAGGTTTAATCTTAAAAAGATAGTCAAATTAATTAAATGAATAGATTTGATCTATGTGGATAGGTTATTCAAGTTAGAGTGGTTAAGGACATGAGTATAAGTTATGTACAGATAAAACCCGATTAGATATCTGAAACTTTTTTGCTGGAGGACGCTATTGACTTATACAATTAGCATTGATTCGGAGCAAACTTCAAAAAGAGCTGGGCAACTGTACAGGAGATATGTGGGGTACTGGAGTGATTGAAGCATTTTTTCCCTCCCCGATCTTTGAAACAAGATGACCAATCAGGAAGTTCCTGGGACATGGCACAAGCCGCTGATGCACAATCAATACTCTTAAGACCACGTGGAGTCATATCGATTCAGCTTTAATCAGATAGAACTGTACACAGCAGCGATGTTACAGAAGTGAAGGCTGCTGGGACGGCATTTGTTCTTATACCCCGCCTCTCAGGGCGGGGCTATGTACATTGCCCAATGGTAGACCCCGGGGTCTAGCCAATGGTCATTCCTCTCCCAGGTACCGCAATACCTGGCATTACCACATTCACCCCCTGTTAAAAAAAGAGCCAGCGGGGTGATGGCCAGTATTACTGTCGCCTTTTCATGGTAGGACCAGGTATTGCAGGTACCATGCTATCGAGGGTTGCGGAGAAAGTTCTTGCGTTGTTAATTTTCTTCATGATGCTGCAATCAGACGATCGGGCGGCCTGGTCGTCCTACTGGAGCGTCTAAGTTTCGGCGGTGATCCTGGTGAGGGCCCCGGCGGTAGTGACTCCGGGAACGTGGTGTCTTCCTCCCAGGCAGTTTCGTCACCCCTAGGCGGCGCTGTAAGGTCAAAAAATGGGCAGACGGAAGGGGTGCGTGTAGGGTGTAGGGGGCGTCGGTGCCTGCTCGGCTCTGGGTCAGGGTTCTGGCAGCAGTACTGACCCTCCGGTCAGGTACAGTGAGGGGTGGGCGGGTGGGGTGGGGGGGGGGGGGGCGCGCGGGGGGCTCCGGCGGGCGCCAGGTCCCGGAGGGAGACCGTATCTTGGCGTCCGTCGGGGAACGCTACGTAGGCGTACTGGGGGTTGGCATGCAGCAGGTGGACCCTTTCGACCAGCGGGTCCGACTTGTGCGCCCTCGCATGTTTCCGCAGCAGGACGGTTCCGGGTGTCGCTAGCCAGGTTGGGAGCGAGGTCCCCGAGGAGGACTTCCTGGGGAAAACAAGGAGACGTTCATGAGGTGTCTGGTTCGTGGTAGTACATAGCAGTGACCGAATGGAGTGAAGGGCCACTGGGAGGACTTCTTGCCAGCGGGAGACTGGGAGATTCCTGGACCGAAGGGCCAGCAGGACGGTCTTCCAGACCGTTCCGTTCACCCTTTCTACCTGCCCGTTTCCCCGGGGGTTGTAGCTGGTCGTCCTGCTCGAGGCGGTGCCTTTGCTAAGCAGGAACTGGCGCAGCTCGTCGCTCATAAAGGAGGACCCCCTATCACTGTGGATGTATGCGGGGAAACCGAACAGTGTAAAAATAGTTTGGAGTGCCTTGATGACGGTGGTTATGGTCATGTCCGGGCAAGGGATGGCGAATGGGAACCGGGAGTACTCATCAATCACGTTCAGGAAATACGTGTTGCGGTCGGTGGAGGAGAGGGGGCCTTTGAAGTCCATGCTGAGGCATTCAAAGTGACGGGAAGCCTTTATCAGATGCGCCCTCTCTGGTCGGTAGAAGTGCGGTTTGCACTCCGCACAGATTCGGCAGTCCCTGGTGACTGTCCTGACCTCCTCGATGGAGTAAGGCAGGTTCCGGGACTTAACAAAATGGAAGAACCGGGTGACTCCCGGGTGGCAGAGGTCCTCGTGGAGGGCTCGGAGGTGGTCTACTTGTGCGGTGGCACAAGTGCCGCGGGATAGGGCATCAGGAGGCTCATTCAGCTTCCCGGGACGATACAAGGTCTCGTAATTGAAGGTGGAGAGTTCGATCCTCCAAGATCTTGTCGTTTTTTATCTTGCCCCACTGTGCATTATCGAACATGAAGGCCACCGACCGTTGGTCCGTGAGGAGAGTGAATCTCCTGCCGGCCAGGTAATGCCTCCAGTGCCGCACAGCTTCCACTATGGCCTAGGCCTCCTTTTCGACCGAGGAGTGGCGAATTTCGGAGACATGGAGAGTGCGGGAGAAGAAAGCCACGGGCCTGCCCGCTTGGTTGAGGGTGGTGGCCAGAGCTACGTCAGACGAGTCGCTCTCGACCTGGAAGGGGAGGGACTCATCGATGGCGCGCATCGTGGCTTTTGCAATGTCCGCTTTGATGCGGCAGAAGGCGTGGCGGGCCTCCGTCGACAGGGGGAAGGTTGTGGATTGGATTAGGGGTCGAGCCTTGTCGGCGTAATTAGGGACACATTGTGCATAGTAGCTAAAGAAGCCGAGGCAGCGCTTTAGGGCCTTGGGGCAGTGAAAGAGGGGGAACTCCATGAGGGGGCGCATGCATTTGGGGTCGGGGCCTATGACTCCATTTCGCACTACGTAGACTAGGATGGCTAGACGGTTGGTGCTAAACACGCACTTCTCCTTATTGTAGGTCAGATTCAGGAGGTGCGTGCTCTGGAGAAATTTACGGAGTTTGGTGTCGTGGTCCTGCTGGTCATGGCCGCATATGGTGACGTTGTCAAGATACGGAAACGTTGCGTGTAAACCGTACCGGTCAATCATTTGGTCCATCTCACGCTGGAAGACCGAGACCCCGTTTGTGACACCGAAGGGAACCCTTAAAAAGTGGTAGAGCCGCCCATCTGCTTCGAAGGCAGTGTACTGGCGGTCGCTATTACAGAGGGGTAGCTGGTGGTAGGCAGACTTGAGATCCACCGTGGAGAAGACCTTGTAATGCGCAATCCTGTTTACCAGGTCGGCAATACGGGGGAGGGGGTACGCGTCCAGTTGCGTAAACCGGTTGATGGTCTGGCTATAGTCGATGACCAACCTATGCTTCTCCCCGGTCTTTACCACCACTACTTGAGCCCTCCAGGGGCTGTTGCTCGCTTCGATGACCCCTTCCTTCAGCAGCCTTTGGACCTCGGACCTGATGAAGGTCCGGTCCTGGGCGCTGCACCGTCTGCTCCTGGTGGCGACGGGTTTGCAATTCGGGGTGAGGTTCGCAAACAGGGAAGGCGGGTCGGCAAGGCCGCAAACAGTAAGGGGGGGTATAGGGCCACCGAATTTAAAAATAAGGCTTTGTAGGTGGCACTGGAAATCCAGTCCCAGAAGGGTGGCTGCGCAGAGGTGCGGCAGCACGTATAGGCGGAAATTGCGGAATTCCCTGCCTTGGACGGTGAGGTTCGCGAGGCAGAACCCTTTTATCTGCACCGCGTGTGACCCGGAGGCCAGGGAGATCATTTGTTGGGTGGGATAGGTGACCATAGAACAGCGCCTTACCGTGTCGGGGTGGACGAAGCTCTCCGTGCTCCCAGAGTCGATGAGGCATGACGTCACGTGGCCGTTGATGGCGATCGTTGTGGTGGCCTTCGCTAGCGTTCGGGGCCGACTCTGGTCCAGGGTAACGGAGGCCAGCTGCAGCAAGGAGTGAAGATCGGGCAGCGCATCGTCAGCCGTGTTGGGGGCTTGAGGCCCCATCCAAGATGGCGCACCCATGGATCGCACATGGAGTCCGCGGACTCTGAAGATGGCGGCAGGGAGGAACAAAATGGCGGCGGGGAGGGACAAAATGGCGGCGCACTCTGCTCCCGCGAGGCAGAGGCCAGCTGCAACAAAGGGTTTTGGTCGGGCAGCGCGTAGCCAGCCGTGCTGGGGGCTTGAGGCCCCATCCAAGATGGCGCCGGCCATGGATCGCACGTGGAGTCCGGGGACGGAAACCCCGACGATTGGACCAGCGCGGGACAAAATGGCTGCGGCACTCCTCCAGCATGGTTGCCGGGGGGATGAATGGCCGCGGCTGCCGACGCTGCCTGGCGGGGCAAAGGCTGCAGTGCGCGTTGGGCCGGCGGGGCTGGGAAAGAGGAGTGTGGCAGTGGGCCTGGGACGGTCGGGACTTGGAAGAACGGCTGTGGTTGCACAGCGGGCGGCTGGAAGAACGGCTGAGGGTAATCATTGGATACCACGTTCACCGCGCGGGCGAGGCAGACCGCGGCATAGTGGCCTTTCTTGCCGCACCCTTTGCAGGTGATGGTGCGGGCCGGGCATCGCGCGCGGGGGTGATTCGCCTGGCCGCAGAAGAAGCAGCGTTGGCCGGCGGCGGTAGCGGGGCGCCTTGCCACGCAGGCCTGCGGAGTTAGAGGGTAAGTCTGGGGGTTAAGCGGGTAAGTCTGGGGGTCTGCCGTGGCGGGGTGCCACGCAGCCCAGGGGGGCTCACTGCGTGCGGGGGCGTACGCAAGGGCATTCTTGTACGCCACGTCCATGGACCCAGCCAGGGCCCAGGCCTCGGTGAGGCCCAGCGTGTCCATTTCGAGTAGCCTTCGCCGAATGTCGGAGGAGATCATACCTGCCACGAAAGCTTCTCGAATTAAAAGTTCGGAGTGCTCGTTCGCCGTCACCGCTGGGCAGCCGCAGTTTTGGCCCAGTGCCCG
This sequence comes from Scyliorhinus torazame, assembly GCF_047496885.1. Taxonomy (NCBI): domain Eukaryota; kingdom Metazoa; phylum Chordata; class Chondrichthyes; order Carcharhiniformes; family Scyliorhinidae; genus Scyliorhinus; species Scyliorhinus torazame. Next base: position 229,537,790 of record NC_092716.1, read on the forward strand.
GTAGAAATCTTCTAGCGTCTCATCTGGGCTCTGCCGTCTCGTTGCCATCAGGTGACGGGTGTAGACCTGATTAAGTGGACGAATGTAGTGTCCTTCCAGCAGTTCCATGGCTTTATCATAGCTCGCCGCCCCTTCGATCAGGGGGTAGATCGCCGGGCTGACCCGCGAGCGTAGGAGGTGTATTTTCTGCCTTTCCGTGGGGGTGTCGGCAGTCGTATCGAGGTAGCTCTGGAAGCATGCCAGACAATGCTTAAAAATCGCGGCAGAGTTTTCTGCGTGAGGGCTGAGCTGAAGGCACGCCGGCTTGATGCGGAGATCCATCCTTCAAAGTACTTATCTGATTAAATTGATGCACAATCAATACTCTTGAGACCACGTGGCGTCATATCGATTCAGCTTTAATCAGATAGAACTGTACCCAGCAGCGATGTTACAGAAGTGAAGGCTGCTTGGATGGCATTGGTTCTTATACCCCGCCTCTCAGGGCGGGGCTATGTACATTGCCCAATGGTAGACCCCGCGGTCTAGCCAATGGTCATTCCTCTCTCTGGTACCGCAATACCTGGTATTACCACAGCCGCGTAGACCAAAAAAGAAATGTTCATCAAGATGAAACGATTGGTTAAAAGAGGAGCGAGTCGGAACTTGCAAAATCACAACTGCTCTCGCGTGCACATCACGTGACATCCCGTCGATCCGGTTTGTTTTTGAAATATCTTTTCTTTCCACAATATTTTCTACTCGAGTTCAATCCTCAACCCCTTTCTCTAATGCTGTTGAACGGGTATTGTCACAGAACAAATGTTATCTATGTAGCATTCTAATAATAAAAATCTTTATTGTCACAAGTTGGCTTACATTAACACTGCAATGAAGTCACTGTGAAAAGCTCCTTAGTCGCCACATTCCGGCGTCTGTTGGGGTACACAGAGGGAGAATTCAGAATGTCCAATTCACCTAACAGCACGTCTTTTAGGACTTGTAAGAGGAAACCGGAGCACCGTGTTCGCTAACACGACTAATAAATCTACAGCAAGATTAGCCAGATAATTCTCAGTCTAGAGATGGAAAAGAGCCAGCAGCATGAAACTGAGGATTTTTGTCAACTTCACAGTTACTCGCAGGGCTCCATGAACTGCAATTATGAATCTTTATGCAAGTTAGCACAGAGATCAACTATCATTTATTTGCTTCATCTCCATCTGTGTCTTACTTATCTTTTATTAAGAGCCAAGAAACTCCAGCTGAGCAGATGAACGTTCTTTGAAGGATGTGGTCTCCTCAGTTCTTTACTTGTTCAAGCAACTGCCACACATGTCATAATGTTAGGATGCGAAAGCTCGCTGACAGAAAGACCTTGTACTAGTTGCACTAAGTAGGGGAAAGGAAAATCCCTCCACCATGATATATCCTCGCACAACGTCATTTAATATTTTGGATTCAATAATGCTGGGTTGAACTGATTCATAATGGCCCAGAGTTTGCTGCCAAACTAATTTAATGTTGCATCATTATTGTTCAAATTGTCCAGCAACTTTAGGCAAGAAGGAAGTACCTTGTGAATTACAAATTGTTGAGCAGCACGGTAGCACAGTGGTTAGCATTGTTGCTTCACAGTGCCAGGGACCTAGGTTCGATTCCCGGCTTGGGTCACTGTCTGTGCGGAATCTGCACGTCGTCCCTGTTATTGTAGGTTTCCTCTGGGTGCTCTGGTTTCCTTCCACAGTCCAAAGATGTGCGGTTTAGGTGGCTTGGTCATGCTAAATTGCCCTGTAGTGTCCAAATGTTAGGTGGGGTTGTTGGGTGACAGGGATAGGGTGGAGGTATGGGCTTAGGTCGGATGCCCTTTCAGGGACCAGTGTAGATTCAGAGGGCTGAATGGCCTCCTTGTGCACTGTAAATTCTATGATTCTATGTGTAATTTGGGTTAATTGGTGGAGGCTGGTGAACTTTGGGATGGATGCCTCCAAGGGGCCCGCAAAGAGGTTCGCCATTTGCTGCCCACAGCAGTTAAACATCTTTCCTGTGGCCACAGTGGCTCTGCTGCTTCTGGCCACTCTGCAGCCTGCTCTGCAAGGCCCTGCTGTTTCTCTCTGTGGTGAACGTATTGTACTAACCATTCACCATGTATTATACTGTATCACGCTGTTGCCCATGTGAGCTCCACCTATGGAGCATTGTACGATATTACATAGAATGTATCATGTTGGTGCCCTTGTGGGCTCTGCCCCTGCCTCCACCCCTTGAGGGGAGGTATAAAGAGCAGCTGCCCTGTAGGCGGCTCTCAGCGCAGAGCAGTCACAGGCAGGCACTGTTCTAGTCGATTAAAGCCACTGTTCACTTCAACTCTCGGTCTCGCGTGAATTGATGGTCGCATCAATTTAATCGACTACAACATCACGATGGAATCGGCCCTCAAACCTGGCCGACTGGAACTCGACCCACAGGCCGCGGAGGCCAAAGGCATTTTTTCGCACTGGCTCCGCTGTTTCGAGGCCTACCTCGCCGCCTCCTCCTCGCCTTCCATCACCGATGATCAGAAGCTGAGCCTCCTCCCGGGTAGGCCATCGAATCTCTGTACAACTCGAGGAAGCCTCCACATACGCGGACGCCCTTGCAATGCTGAAGCGCCTATACGTATGTTAAGTAATGGGTTAAGAGTTAAGTAATGCATTAAGAGACATTGCAATTAGTCATCTCATTTAGTTTAAGTATCCAATGATTGACACTGATATGTAAAGGGGCTTCAGGTGGCCCTTGTGTCAGGTGGTGTGTTGTTCAGGGTTTTGTGCAGAGGCTGTGGAAGTGAAATAAATGGTGTTTGGTGAAAAGGAACAGGACTATTGACTCTTCATACAACGGTAACTAAAATGTATAACAAATGGTAGCAGGGGATGGTTGCTGTGCAAATGTGAAGGTTTGAAAGATACAACTTTTGAAGTTGTGAAGCAGTTGAGGCTCCTTCTTTAAACGTTTTTAAGAAAAAGATAGATGCCTTTCTAAAGAATAAAGGGATTCGGGGATATGGTGTACGGGCCGGAGAGTGGAGCTGAGTCCACAAAGATCAGCCATGATCTCATTAAATGGCGGAGCAGGCTCGAGGGGCCAGATGGCCTACTCCTGTTCTTAGTTCTTATGTTCTAACTTTTCCTGATCAAACCAAGGAGTGAGTGAGAAGGGAAAAAAAAAAGATACATGGCTGAATCCAGGATAAAGATGGCTGGCTTTGACTATCCCCCCTTATTTTCTGAAAGGGAATTGTACGACCAATGGAGAAGTGCAGTGGTTATGTGAACTAAGGTAACTGCCTTGGGAAAGAGAAAACAAGGTATGGCATTGGCTCTTTCTCTACCTTATGACAGTAAAATCCAAAACAAAGTGCTTTCTGAGCTGGAATTGGAAGAGTTAGACTCAGAAGAAGGAATAGACAGGCGGTTCTGCGGACGCAATCGAGACTCCAGGATGGTATGTTGCCTCCCTGGTGCAAGGGTCAAGGATGTCTCGGAGCGGCTGCAGGACATTCTGGGGGGGGGGGGTGAACAGCCAGCTGTCGTGGTGCACATAGGCACCAACGATATAGGTAAAAAACGGGACAAGGTCCTACAAGCTGAATTTAGGGAGCTTGGAGTTAAACTAAAAAGTAGGACCTCAAAGGTAGTAATGTCAGGATTGCTACCAGTGCCACGAGCTAGTCAGAGTAGGAATGACAGGATAGAGAGGATGAATGCGTGGCTCGAGAGATGGTACAAGAGGGAGGGATTCAAATTCCTGGGACATTGGAACCGGTTCTGGGGGAGGTGGGACCAGTACAAACCGGACGGTCTGCACCTGGGCAGGACTGGAACCATTGTCCTAGGGGGGGTGTTTGCTAGAGCTGTTGGGGACAGTTTAAACTAATGTGGCAGGGGAATGGGAACCGATGCAGGAAGTTGGAAGGTAGTAAAAGGCAGAGAAGCCATAGTCAAAGATCAAAAAGGGCGACAGTACAAGGTACAGTGACTGAGGGGAGCTCAGTGAATAGGACCAGGAATACTAAAAGAAATAAAACGGGAAGTGAAAACATTAATGGTAAGCGACGCGGCAGGTTGTTACATGATGATATGGGTTCAACGACAAGGAAAATTAGGAGAACGGTTGAGAGGAAATATAACTTAGGAGAGGTTACTGATCGAGGTTTTAAGATTCAGAACAGAGGTAAAAAAGCCAACATAAGTGTACTTTACCTGAATGCTCGTAGTATTCGGAATAAGGTAAATGAGTTGATGGCGCAAATCATCGTGAATGACTATGATTTAGTGGCCATTACTGAAACATGGTTAAAGGATGGTCATGACTGGGAGTTAAATATCCGAGGGTATCAAACTTTTCGGAAGGACAGAGTGGATGGTAAGGGAGGTGGTGTAGCTCTGTTATTTAAGGATGACATCCGGGCAACAGTAAGGGATGGCATTGGTGCTATGGAGGATAAGGTTGAATCCATTTGGGTGGAAATCAGGAATAGTAAGGCGAAAAAGTCACTGATAGGAGTAATCTATAGGCCACCAAATAGTAACATTATGGTGGGGCAGGAAATAAACAAAGAAATAACAGATGTATGTAGAAATGGTACAGCAGTTATCATGGGGGATTTTAATCTACATGTTGATTGGTTTAACCAGGTCGGTCAGGGCAGCCTTGAGGAGGAATTTATAGAATGTATCCGCGATAGTTTCCTAGAACAGTATGTAATGGAACCTATGAGGGAACAAGCGGTCCTAGATCTGGTTCTGTGTAATGAGACAGGATTGATTCAGGATCTCATAGTTAGGGATCCTCTCGGAAGGAGCGATCACAATATGGTGGAATTTAAAATACAGATGGAGGGTGAGAAGGTAAAATCAAACACTAGTGTTTTGTGCTTAAACAAAGGAGATTACAATGGGATGAGAAAAGAACTAGCTAAGGTAGACTGGGAGCAAAGACTTTATGGTGAAACAGTTGAGGAACAGTGGAGAACCTTCCAAGCGATTTTTCACAGTGCTCAGCAAACGTTTATACCAACAAAAAGGAAGGACGGTAGAAAGAGGGAAAATCGACCGTGGATATCTAAGGAAATAAGGGAGAGTATCAAATTGAAGGAAAAAGCATACAAAGTGGCAAAGATTAGTGGGAGACTAGTGGACTGGGAAATCTTTAGGGGCAACAGAAAGCTACTAAAAAAGCTTTAAAGAAGAGTAAAATAGATTATGAGAGTAAACTTGCTCAGAATATAAAAACAGATAGTAAAAGTTTCTACAAATATATAAAACAAAAAAGAGTGGCTAAGGTAAATATAAGGTAAAGAGGATGAGAAGGGAGACTTAATAATGGGAGACGAGGAAATGGCTGAGGAACTGAACAGGTTTTTTGGGTCGGTCTTCACAGTGGATGACACAAATAACATGCCAGTGACTGATGGAAATGAGGCTATGACAGGAGAGGACCTTGAGATGATTGTTATCACTAAGGAGGGAGTGATGGGCAAGCTAATGGGGCTAAAGGTAGACAAGTCTCCTGGTCCTGATGGAATACATCCCAGAGTGCTAAAAGAGATGGCTAGGGAAAATGCAAATGCACTAGTGATAATTTACCAAAATTCACTAGACTCTGGGGTGGTCCCGGCGGATTGGAAATTAGCAAACGTGACACCACTCTTTTAAAAAGGAGGTAGGCAGATAGCGGGTAATTATAGGCCAGTGAGCTTAACTTCGGTAGCAGGGAAGATGCTGGAATCTATCATTAAGGAAGAAATAACGAGGCATCTGGATGGAAATTGGCCCTTTGGGCAGACGCAGCATGGGTTCAAAAAGGGCAGGTCTTACCTAACTAATTTAGTGGAATTTTCTGAGGTCATTACCAGTGCGGTAGATAATGGGGAGCCAATGGATGTGGTATATCTGGATTTCCAGAAAACCTTTGACAAGGTGCCACACAAAAGGTTGCTGCATAAGATAATGATGGCATTAAGGGTAAAGTAGTAGCTTGGATAGAGGATTGGTTAATTAATAGAAAGCAAAGAGTGGGGATTAATGGGTGTTTCTCTGGTTGGCAATCAGTAGCTAGTGGTGTCCCTCAGGGATCAGTGTTGGGCTCACAATTGTTCACAATTTACATAGATGATTTGGAGTTGGGGACCAAAGGCAATGTGTCCAAGTTTGCAGACGACACTAAGATGAGTGGTAAAGCAAAAAGTGCAGAGGATACTGGAAGTCTGCAGAGGGATTTGGATCGGTTAAGTGAATGGGCTAGTGTCTGGCAGATGGAATACAATGTTGAAAAATGTGAGGTTATCCATTTTGGTAGGAATAACAGCAAAAGAGATTTTATTTAAATGATAAAATATTCAAACATGCTGCTGTGCAGAGAGATCTGGGTGTGCTCGTGCATGAGTCGCAAAAAGTTGGTTTACAGGTGCAACAGGTGATTAAGAAGACAAATGGAATTTTGTCCTTCATTGCTAGAGGGATGGAGTTTAAGACTAGGGAGGTTATGCTGCAATTGTATAAGGTGTTAGTGAGGTCACACCTGGAGTATTGTGTTCAGTTTTGGTCCTCTTACCAGAGAAAGGACATACTGGCACTGGAGGGTGTGCAGAGGAGATTCACTGGGTTAATCCCAGAGCTGAAGGAGTTGGATTAGGAGGAGAGGTTGAGTAGACTGGGACTGTACTCGTTGGAATTTAGAAGGATGAGGGGGGATCTTATAGAAACATATAAAATTATGAAGGGAATAGATAGGATAGATGCGGGCAGGTTGTTTCCATTGCGGGTGAAAGCAGAACTAGGGGGCATAGCCTCAAAATAAGGGGGAGTAGATTTAGGACTGAGTTTAGGAGGAACTTTTCCACCCAAAGGGTTGTGAATCTATGGAATTCCTTGCCCAGTGAAGCAGTTGAGGCTCCTTCATTAAATGTTTTTAAGATAAAGATAGATAGTTTTTTGAAGAATAAAGGGATTAAGGGTTATGGTGCTCGGACCGGAAAGTGGAGCTAAGTCCACAAAAGATCAGCCATGAACTCATTGAATGGCGGAGCAGGCTCGAGGGGCCAGATGGCCTACTCCTGCTCCTAGTTCTTATGTTCTTAACCCATAGTTTTATCAGTTAAAAATAAGCAATCAGTGAAATTTGTTGTACTTGCTCTGCATTCTTTAAGACGGCTGTCATAAACCTCACTACAGTAATCCTTCATTAAAAATATCCATACAACGAAGTACCTTTATCTATTTACTTTGGTACACAAATATTCGAAATTACAGAAGAAGACAAGACCGCAAAATGGTGGAGTCATCCCTCAAAGCATTATGGCAGGAGAAATACCTTCAAAAGAGCTCAACATTTTGTTGGAATTCATTGTGTAAGAAAAGGCTTTTATGCGCTCTTAAGTTGAGGTGACATTGTTTAAAATATGAACCAGGCAGATAACATTGCTATGATATAAATTTCATTTGGCTGTGGGGAAGGAATGAGTTAAAATTCACAGTAGTCACTTTTTTTGTTGTAATGTTTGCAACCTTCTTACTTCGAGTAAAGAACTGAACACCTCATAATGTACCTCCCTTCAGCCTAAATTCCCTCTTGCAAATATCCTCCCGATATGACACTTTCTTTGCCAAGCTAAACCACACTTGCGTGAAGCATTTAAATGCAAGTGCTTTGTTCTTCCAGAGATTTGGTGTTTTATGAACAGATGACCAAAGATAAATTTGAGCCACATTCCAAAACGCATTGTTTAATCACTTTGTACCCTGTAAGTCTCCACACATATGGAATAGATTTTAAGCAGACTACCTCCCAGCTGCACAGTTGAGTCTGGACCGCAAGCAAGTGGATGTGATGCCAACTTGAGAAAAAGTATGTTAATAAGCCACAAACAAAACCAAAACAAAAATGCTCATATTGTATTTATTATGATACAGCTAACCAAAGGCCGACTTTAATGAAGCTAGACATTGTAAAGCCACTTGTGCTCATGTCTTTGAATTAACTGCTCATATCTTCGATTTTTGTTTTGGGCAATATTTCAATCGGCTCAATTCTGACATTCAAGATCTGGGTGCAACAGATCTTTTCATAAGTCTGCTTTTGGACGCTGAGTATGAAGTAAGCTTAACAGGGGCTGTGTTAAAAAGCAAGGGGCTTGAAATGGCATTCTGGAATATTTGGATATGAATATATAACCAGTTCACATGAAATTCCTTCCTTCACTATTTTTACAAAACATTCCTCCATTGAAAATAAATAAACAGGAGCGCCGTGGAACATATGTTGGGATTAATATTCCTCTGTTCAAGTATGTAATGGTTTATGGGTTGTCGAGCAAAGGAAGAAGAGAGAAATAAAGGGCTGAATTTGACCACAAGCCTCAGAATTCTGATATTGATGTGCAGGTTAGGTGCATCGCCCATGTCACATTGCCCCTTAGTGTCCAACGGGTAGGTGGAGTTACGGTGATAGGACGGGGGAGTAGGCCGAGGTGGGTGCTCTTTCGGAGGGTTGGTGCAGACTCGATGGGCCAAGTGGCCTCCTCGGCACTGTAGGGATTCTGTAATTCTACGAAATGGGAGTCCCAAGCATGCTCCCTTGACAGTAACAAGACAGTAGCTCGGTGATTTTACTGGGAGAGGCTTATAGGTGGCCAATTAGGAGGCCAATAATCTGATTATGACAGGCAGGCCCCAGATGGTGCTTGCAGCTTTGATGCCATAGTAGTTCCATTGGGTGAGCTGGGCACCACCAGGGTGGTTATAGGAGATGAATTTCTCAAAATGAAAGTGCCCTGGAGAGATCAGTATAACTTCAAATTCTGTTTGGCTGAAACCAGAGGCTCTGCCAATCATGGGGTGGGGAAACTCTCTGGGGTTTTCGGAGCCACTGGGGTGCCTTTCCTGCCCATGGTAACCTCTTGTGAGGCATGGAACCTCTGTCTGCAGAGGCACCCTTGGCTGTCACAGGGAGGCTGCCTCCATCAAGCTCGTGGCCTCCCTACAGGGGATGTTCCCCAGCTTCCCACTGCCACACACAACCCTCAAGAAATGAATTATGAAAATTACCTGCCTGCCTCTGTAGAGCGGGCAGCTAATCCGCAATCCTGCCCATAGTTAATAAATTTCCCCACCATCGGCATTGCACCAGGGAGCCATCCCAATGCCTGCCCAATATTTTACCAACCTTATATCTTAATTTCCACGGACGAGCGACAACGCAGAATCGCTGAGCAGAAACTTATAGCCAAGTTCCGCACACATGAGTGCGGCCTCAACCGGGACCTGGGATTCATGTCGCATTACATTCAACCCCCACAATCTGGCCTGGGCTTGCGAAATCCTACCAACTGTCCTGGCTTGAGACAATTCACACCTCTTTAACCTGGGGTTACCCCTATCTCTGGATCTGTAAACACTTAATTAACTGCAAATGCTCGCATTCTAAGCATTGTCTTGCATCTTTGAATTTGTCTATATATATGTTTCTGGGACATACCTCTTCATTCACCTGAGGAAGGAGCAGTGCTCCAAAAGCGAGTGTTTGAAACAAACCTGTTGGACTTTAACCTGGTGTTGTAAGACTTCTTACTGTTCATTTCCACTGCCACAGGGCTGGTAGAATTCTGCCCAATGTGTAGAAATCATGTCAAAAACTTAAAGAAGCCTGAGCGTAGATGAGGTCTACAGCTTTAAGCTGAACAGGAACTGGTTCAAAAGCTACTTTGCACCAAACCAGTGTAATTCATGCCAGATCAAATCAGTTAAACCTGTGCATCAACTTGCCAATATTTTGTACTGAACATCACCATCTGCACAAAATATCAAAGGGAAACATTGCACAAATCTTACATGGTTTCAAATGTAATGAACAATACTTTCCAGTTCTTTTACAAGCTCTACATTACTTTCCTGTATAACATGAATTGTAAATTATAATATCACCAGGGAACAACAGCAAAAGTAACATGTACCACACCCAACACATTGTTTCATTCTTAGTCATGAAAATACTGCTTAAAAGTCAATAAGAATAACCCTAATGGGTGGAAACACCAAAGAGACCATGGGATCGATCCAGCGGCCCCTTAGCGCCGGGCATAGATCCGGGCTCAACGGGTAAATAAAGCACTAGCCTCAGATTGGGCTCCGCAATGGGCTGATTGCGAGTCACCGAGTCACCCAGCTGAATCGCTGGGCGGGATTCGGATCTGAATATTTAAATGAGCTGTAAATACCTGGGCGCTGGATTCACTTGGTGCCCGGGACTCATCAGCTAGGCCTGCGAGATCTTGCCAGGGTGCCGTTCAGTATTGGTCCACACAAATATGGAACCAGGCAGAACGGGACCTGGGGGCCTGTCCCAGGCCACTGGACACCCCTGGGTAGTTGGGTCAGGGGCAGGGTGGCACCCTGGCACTCCACCGAGCACCCAGACATCCTGGCAGTGTCACCTGAGCACCCTGTCAGGGTACAATGCTGATATGCCTGGGTGCCAGGTTGGCACTGCAAGGACCTCTACAGGGCCTTGCCAAATAGACAGGTGGTTATGGGGGGGTTCCCGGCGGAATGTTTCCTGGTGCTTCAGCCGCTGAGAAACACCCTGCTAAACGCGCCATTCAGCAGACTTTAACTTCAGTCTGCTAAATCGTCCCCGATGTTTTCCAGGATCTTAGCTTACTTGAAACCTTTATCTTGACTTGTATTTACATACAAGTAACTGTGGCAGCACGAATGGCCTCCTTCTGCACTGTAAATTCTATGATACTGTTATGGGCCAGGGTTTAGAGAACCCCAAAGTGCATCATGGAGTTCACCTGACCCGCAACTTTTAATAGACTGTGGTATGGGGAGCATACAGCCCACTACAGGTGCAGTACAGCAGAAATGGAAAAGTATTTTTTAAAGCAAAACAATGTTTATTCTATGAACTCAAGTTAACCTTTTTAAAACAGACAGTGAACATCTTAGCAACCATTAATTCAAATACAACCCACAAAGAATACAACACTAAAGAATAAAACACTAAGTAATCCTTAATAACTTCCCAAACAATATCCAGAAGACAAAAGAAACACCTTTTAACAGAAGCAGATCAAGTTTACATTCACTACAGAGAACATTTATAATTCCGAATTCACCAAATGATCAAGAGATAGTCTTTTCATGGCAGAGAGATCAACAGTACACCTGCTTGGTCTGGCTTCAGCTCCAACACTGAAAACAAAACTAAAACACACCCTGCAGCAAACAGCCTAAAACAAAAGTAAAAAGCCGACAGAGAGCCCGGCTCCACCCACATTCTGACATCACTGATAAACACCCATTTCTTAAAGGTACATTTCTTAAACACCCATTTCTTAAAGGTACTCTCACATGACAATACATATTCAGCAAATCATACAAGTTTAGCACACATGTTACTGCTTCCTGTTAGCTCATTTCACTTTGGCTATGTATGGATACTTACACATGAACACTTTCTCTTTAAAACCCCGAAACAATATGAATAATATGGGTGGAGTAAAGAAAAACCTGCATGTCTGGCAAATATGAAGCACGGACTGAATTTAAATACGTCTGCAAAATAAAATCTTGAGGTCCTCATTTTTCTGAGGCGCATAATGAAATAATTTTAGGATATTGTGAAAAGCATGATAAAAGTTTTGAAGTGCTTTACAGGACTACTAATGAAGTGTGGTCACTGTTTTAATATTGGGTAAAACATCAGCTGATTTGTGCACAGCAAGTTCCCACAAACAGTAATGAGACAAATGGCAAGGTCTTGGGAGCAAAGTTCCGTACTCCTAAAAATGGTTGTGGGAATCACAATGCATGTTAAACCCACACCCATTGCTTCCGATATGACAAATTTATGCTACCGGTTTACTTGATTGGGTGCTTGGGTGTAATTGTTCAGCCTCGTTGCGTTCCAATCGGCTATGGATCTGCTGGAGTGAGACTGACAATTCCCTCTGAACGTCCCGGCCTCTCCCTATCGTCTCCATCAGCTCTGGGTAACCCTGTTACAGAGGCCCAGCATCAGCTGGGCCCTGGGATCCAGCAGCCCTCCGACTGCTGTCTTGCCTGGGGGTTCCTGCCTCCACCAGATGCGCATCATCAGCGGTGTGGTGCTCACCGGATTGTGTCCCAAAAGCCTGACCACTAGTATTTCCCACCGAGGCGTGTGTAGTTGCACTGGTGGAGGGTGGGGATGGCAACTGTGCCGCGACTATAACAGTTGAATCCTCGGAGTCAGGAGAGGGGGCCACCCGGGGTGGGCCAGCTCCTTTGGCTGGAGGATGGACATGTGGTCAGTGGGAGGGATGGGTCAGTGAGTAAGGCAATCAATACTCACGATTGACAGGTCCCCCGAGAGGGGCCCGGTGGTTCTTCACCTCTGCGACGTCCGCCAGCGTCTGCGTTGGTGACCATCCTGTCCTCGGCCACACCAGTCACCTCCAGGGCCCGTTCCTCGAAGGAGGTGAGGATTCTGATGTCCAGCACCCCACCGCCAGCCTGGGCTCTATCCGTGGTCTCCTTTTTTCCCAACTCTCTTAATATAAAAGATAAAGTCCATCGTTCGTTTGGGGGGGGGGGCGGTTCCTGTGGGGGGCATGTGAGCAAGAAAGCACATGAATGATCCGGAAACTGACATGTACGGGAAGAATCCAATGTACAAAGTTCAGTATTTTATTGACTTGCCATGTTCATGTCTTGCCACGCGAGTTCTTCTTTTCTTTGTTACGGGGATTGTAAGGGGGAAAATATTGTTATTGAAAAATTCTTAATAAAAATATGTTTTAAAAAATAATAAAAGATAAAGTCTCCATTGTTTTAGCATAATCATTTTTTTATAGTTTAACTTTTTCAAAACAACTTTCATGCTGCCTTACATGAAAGGATGTGCAAATAATAAAAATGAAATGCAAATATGATTTCTTGAATAAGCTATGGTGAATAATTCCACTGCAAGGTACAAGTAGTCCTGTGGTCACTCAGGGTTGCTTCCCATAAGTAATTTATATGACAAGCTTTTTATTAAAATAAATATTTCTTGCCTGTGTTGAAGGGCTTATATGTTTTTTTTATGAGAGCTCGCTATACTGAACGTCTCCAACAAAACATCTCTTCACGACTCACTAAATTACTTTTCCAGCAGTTTTGTACTGTCTGATTTGATTTGCCAAAGAGCGCCCCCAAGGTATTGTGGGATAGCAACCTTTGACAAAGCTCGACTTCTACGAAAACAGGAAATAAAATCTCTGTTGACTTGTCGTCCCTGAACCAATCATTAGAAACAGAATTATAACGAGCAGTTTAACATTTCGAATATTTTATGCTCCCCAATTGGATAACCTGCTGTCACTCACTGTCCAGGGTCACGCATGAAAAATGGTCACTTGGGCAGCATATCAGAGAATAGCCACCACTGGTGGAACCATATTCAAGCAAAGAGTTAAAGCTCGAAAGGAGAGAAGGAGAGTTATGTAACTTGGAGCAGTCGAGAGGAAAGAAGTAAGAACAAAAATATTTGTCCATGTCTCATTACTTTGCAAGTATCAGAATCAAAGGGACAATTTGAGAAGTTTGGAGAGAATGCGGCAGCTTTTTACAGTAACAAATCATCTAATGACATTCACCATTGGTTAGATTTGCTCCCGTACTTTTGAAAGTTTTTTTTATGTGGCGCGAAGTTCTGAATGTGTGGGCTGCTAACATCTGGGCGTCTGGCCCTGTGTGAATGGCACCAACAACTGTTACTAACAGCAGAAGGCTGAAAAGCAAGTGAAAATTAGAGTGAGTGTATCAATGGGAAATCGGGCACAGAAAAAAGGGTTATATTAAGAGGCCGGTTTAGCTCAGTTGGCTGGACAGCTGGTTCGTGATGCAGAGCTGCGGTTATTCATGAAGGCCCCTGCCTTTTAAACCTCTCCACTTGCCTGACGTGTGCTGATCCTCAGGTTAAATCGTCACCAGTCAGCTCTCCCCCACAAAGGGGAAAGCTATGGTGATGTGGGACAATGATGACTTTATCTTTTATATTAAGAGAGTTGGGAAAAAAATGGGACCTGAGGACAAGTAAGAAAGAGTTTTAAATCTCAGGCGCTTAAAACCTCCAACAATTAAAATCTGAAGTAAAAAAACACCGCATGGCTACTGTCGCAAAGGATGTTTTTAGTGAGTGCCTGATCCCAGGCTAAACTCAGTGCCATGGCCAGGGTGGAATTGAATTGAAGTGAAGTGATGTGACGGAAGAGGTGAGCATTGTGTGACAATGATGTATTTGGAGACTTTAGGAAAAGATGTGTTGTAGATGGCGCAGTAGATGGGGAGAGGACAGAAGGGTTCAGAATGAGCTTTTCGAAGAAAGGATGATGATAGCAGTCTTCAAGGAAGCCAGATCTGCAGGAAGCAAAGGAGAACAACTGTAACAGCAGCACCGTTAGTAGAGGGTGCTGAACACAAGGGGAATTTAGGAGTTTGAAATAGTGCGGGAGATGGCACCGATTCACCAAATCCTGAGGGTAAACATAGAGGGCATTGGAGGAAGGCAGGGTGGTGCATCCATTGGGGAACATAATGGATTATATTTAGACAGGGCCCAATGTAAACAGAGTCATGCAGTTATATAATTGATCAGGAGCGATGAACGCAGACCAGGGCTTAATAACAGGCGAAGGGCTGTGTCATCTGGTGGTGGGCAAGGAAAGAAACAAGTCCTGGATTCCCTAGCGTTAAATGAGAGAAAAAAGTCTGAGGCCACGGTGAGGTCCTGCTGATTGGCTGGGATTGTTGACCTGAATGGTTGGCTGATAATTGAGGTGCAGGGCAAAGCCTTCTAGCTGGAGGGTGTATATGAGCTGAATCACTGACTGGTGTTCAGGGCCCAGATCCCTGGTTCACGGACAGCATTGAACCTTGATCCATCTCCAGTTATCTCTCAAACGAGAGTTGGAGACAGTGACTAGAGTTTGCGGGAAGTTGCCATTGCATGTATGCAAGAAAAAAGGTCCACCCCCCCTCCACCGTCCTCCGGCCTCCCACCTAAGAACCCCATGAAAATGCTAAACAGTCCCTAAGAGAAGAGAGGTTCTCCCCTGGCCATCACCCAAAAAAGAACACAGAGCAATACAACAAAAAGAGGGGCAAGGAGAACATTTCCTCCAAAGTTCAGTGTCCTCCCTCCTCTGCCAGTTGGTTGTCTCTCAAAAACTCCATTGTCTCCTCCGGTGTTCCAAAATAATACTCGTGGCCGTTGTCGGTCACCCAAAGGTGGGGCGGGTACAGCATCCCAAACCTAACCCCCTTCTTCAAGAGGGCTGCCTTGATCCGGTTGAAACCAGCTTTCCTCTTTGCCAGTTTCACACCCTGGTCCTAATATACCCGCAGCTCGTTGCCTTCCCAGGTACATCCCCTCGTCTTCCTGGCCCTTGGATAAAGATCTTTTCTTTAACAAAGAACGGGTGAAACCTAACCACCATCGCCCTCGGGGGCTCATTCCCCTGCGTCTTCCGTATAACCTCCTATGTGCCGGATCGGCCTCCAGGAGCCGGTTCAAGGCCCCCTTCTCCATTAGCTGCTCCAACATCTTGGTCACGTAAGAGCCAGCATCCGCTCCCTCGATGCCCTCCGGCACCCCCACTATTCTCAGACTCTGCCTCCGGGAGTGGTTCTCCAAATCCTCCACTTCCTCCTTGAGCTATTCTGGGTCTCCCTCAGCATCCTAACTTTGGCCGCCAATGAGGTAAACTGTTCCTTGTGCTCCCCCACCACCTCCGTTCCTTCTGGATCGCCTGGTTCTGGGTCTCCAGCCTCAGCTCCACACGGTCGATCCCCGCTTTCAGCGGGTCTACCACCTTCAGCAGATCCTCCTGAGCCTCCCCTCTCCTCTGTTGCCTGAACGTTCCATTTAGGAAGTCCGCCAACTGCTCCATCGACCATTGGGCTGGTCGGGTCGACCCTTTACCCTCCGCCACCTTCCCCTTTGTCGCACAAAGAGTTTCCTGGTCCTGCAGCTCCTTCTAGACCCACTTCGGGTCCGTGGATCCATCCACCGGCCTCACCAGCTTTCCTCCACCACCTCTGCACCTTCTTTCTCCAAAACATCCATTCGGCAACCGGGGAAAAGGACCCAAAAAAACGCCACGAGCGGGAGCTGCCAAATGTGCGGCCACTCACACCATGGCCGCCACCAGAAGTGTAACTTAAATTTCTTAATAAGTAGTTATGTTTGGCAAATAATGAAAACTTTTCTACGAAAGAGGCCACAGCTTCCATAGAAAGCTTCTGACCAGGCAACAATTTAAACAAAATCAAAGTGTGACTAAAGAAGGTAACAATCAAACTATCTTACTCAGGAAATTGACGCAAAAATGTCTGATGTCAATATACTTTCTTTTTTTGCGTGCTTAACTGTTACAATGAAGGCCTCAAATTTGTAATAAAGTGTGTCATGACTGTCAAAAACCAGCCTGGGGGAGACCTTCCCAATATATAACTAATAAGCTTGGTTCAATGATCTTTGACATCCACATGCAAAGTTGATTTTCCTGTTCCATGAGCAGGCCCAACGGTACTTCCTTTGACCTGCTCACCCTCGCATATGGTGATAGAAAACAAATGTCATTCATCAATACTGCAACAAAAATTAAGCAGCAGCCCTTTAAACAATTGAACATCTGGTTTTGAGGGTACATTTGGTGAGTTTTTGCCGCTTGACTGCAGGAAAGACACAGGGTGATGACATCCATAATGTGTTGGAAATAGTATGTGTATTGGGAGGGTTGTGCCAGAGATGCCAGCTTGCCCCACGGTTTCTGAATCTACCCCCAAGAAGATCTTGCACAGTCGCAGTGGTTTGTCTTTTCATCCTCACTGGCTTTACGTGGTGTGACTGCTAGCCCCCCACCGGGTGCGGGGGCGGCGCCGACTTTTTCATTGGAGCACTAGATTCTTCCTCCTGACATGGCCTCAAAATCCTTCCCCCCTTTCCTGCCTCCCCTCCCCCTCCCGCCCCACTCCCTCCCCCTCCCCCCTCCCCCCTGTTGGTAGTCCCCTCTTCCGCCCTGGGTGTCATATTACTGAGCTCCGCTCCTCTTTGCTGTGGTTTTGGTTTTTGTCCTTGTGGGTTCGGGGGGGAGGGTCTTCCTGCCCCCTCCCCTCCTCCCTTTTGTCCCCATGTTTCTCTGTGTGACTGCCTTGGGTTCCCTCCTCATCTCCTCCCCCCTTTGCTCATACTCATAGCGTGCATTCTTGTCTGCTCTCTCCCTCCCCCCCCCCCCTTCTACCCTAGTGCCTGTTGGCCTCAAACAGATCTTGGAACAGGCTGATGAATAGCCTCCACGCTTTGTGGAAGCCCTCGTACGACCCTCGGGTGGTGTACTTAATCTTCTCCAGCTGGATAAATTCGGACAGGTCTGCCAGCCAGTCTGCAGCTGTGGGTGGTGTTGTTGATCGGCAGCTGAGCAGGATTCTCTGGTGGGCGCTTAAGGAATCAGAGGCCAGGGCATCAGCCCTCTTCCCCATATGTAGTTCTGGCTGGTCCGATACCCCGAAGACTGCCACTCTCTGGCATGGCCCCACCCTCACCCCCACAACCTTGGATATCGCCTCGAAGATGGCTGTTCAGAACCTGACAAGTCTAGGGCAAGCCCAGAACATGTGGGTGTGGTTGGCCGGGCCTCCTTGACACTGTTCACATTTATCTCCCACCTCCGGGAAGAACCTGCTCATTCGGGTTCTGGTTCGGTGTGCTCTGTGCACCACTTTGTTATTATTTTTTTCCCTTTTTTAAATAAATTTAGAATACCCAATTCATTGTTTCCAA
Source organism: Scyliorhinus torazame (assembly GCF_047496885.1). Lineage (NCBI taxonomy): Eukaryota > Metazoa > Chordata > Chondrichthyes > Carcharhiniformes > Scyliorhinidae > Scyliorhinus > Scyliorhinus torazame. The sequence goes on from NC_092716.1 coordinate 229,555,619, forward strand.
TTAAGGGACAATTTAGCGTGACCAATCCACCTGCCCTGCACGTCTTTAGGTTGTGGGGGCGAAACCCACGCAAACATGGGGAGAATGTGCAAACTCCACATGGACAGTGACAGCGAGCCGGGATCAAACCTGGGATCTCGGCTCCGTGAGACTGCAATGCTAACCACTGCGCCACCGTGCTGCCCTCTGCGCACCACTTTAAACTGCATGAGGCTTAGCCTTGCGCAGGAGGAGGTGGAGTTGGCCCTACTCAGTGCTTCGCTCCAGAGTCCCCAACCTACTTTGCCGGAGATGAATTACCATTGATTTGCGCTCGCAAATTGACAGATCTTGGACCACATCAAAGACAATTAAGTGCTTTCTACAGAGGAAAAATGTGAGAGCAATTAACTGTCTTAGATGTGGTCCAAGAGCTGTCAATCATGACTTGAAATTCACTAAAAGTGAAGGGAAATTAGATTAAACAATCCAGACAGCTGGCTGTGTGTGGAAGCTATCAATCGCAGCCTAGTAAAATCAATTTCACATTGATATGAATGAAAACATCACAGATGAAATATCTGAGGAGGATTAGACCCAGTTGATGTGGTTTTCTCCTCCTAGGAATTTACAAGTGCTGCTCCCTCTGCCTGAGCCAGCAGGTGTACGGCACAGGTGAGTTTTAAAACACTGACTTTTTTCACTGTCTCTGTCTGGTTTGCTCTCCACCTTCCAGACAGCGGTCTCTGTAATAGGGGGGCTTCCAGGCAGAAGTCTCTGCTATGGGAAGCTTCCAGGCAGGAGTCTCTGTAGTGTGGGGATCCAGGCAGAGGTCTCTCTTTTATGGGGGGTTTCTGGTGGGGGTATCTCTTATGAGAGGGGCTAGTTTCTGGTGTGGGCCTCTGTACTGGGAGGTGGTTCTGATGGGGGGGTCTCTAATGGGGTTTTCTGGTGGGGGTCTCCCTTATTGGGGGTTTCTGATGGGGGTCTCTCATATGGAGGGGTCTCATGTGGGGATCTCTCTTATGGGGGTTTCTGGTGGAGGTCTCTCTTATTGGGGGGGTCTCTGGAATGGGGGGTCTTTGGTGGGGATCTCTGGAATGCAGGGTTTCTGGTGGCCATCTATCTTATCAGGGGTCTTGTGTGAGTGTCTCATGAGTAGTCTCTGGTCGGGGTCTCTGTATTGGAGGGTTTATGGCGGGAGTCTCTCTTATGGGAGGGTCTCTGTTGGGGGTCCTTGTAATGGGGGTTCTGGTGATGGTCTCTCTTATGGGAGTCTCCCTTATGGGGGATCTCTGGTGGGGGTCTCTGGTGCGGGGGATGGTGGGGGTGGGCAGGATATGCATTGTATGGGGGTAGGATGGCCCTCTGATGGACATTGGGGGAAACTCGCTGAAAGAGTTACCCCACCCCTTTGTTCCACCACAAGGTCCACTATGCCAGGGGCACCCTGTGAAATATCTGCACCAATTCTCACCCACATGAATCCCAGCCCAGAGGCCCGGAGATACACGCTGGCTTGGAGAATCCGGTGGCCAGCCCGTTAATTGGATGCCGATGGTCAATCTGACCCATTTGCATCCTCCCGCTGGCACAGGGCACAAACCTCGATGCCGCTGCCATCAGGCACCGGAGCATCGGAATGGCGGTGATCATGCTTTTTGGCTTTCGCTGGATTCCCCGCTGCATCAGGAACTCCGCTGCCGTCGGCAGAGAATACAGCCCCCTGTTCTTTTTTAATTGAGGCAGAAATGCTTCGAGCATTATAGGAAAACCTGCTGCTCTTCCCTGAATAATGCCAAGGGATCATTTCTGTCCAACTGTACGGGTAGCACTGTCTCATCTGAATGACAGTATCTCCCAATGCAGCACTCACTCTGTAGCTGTATTTTCTATGTTCTATGTTCTATATTTCCTCTAAGTTGCATTCAAGATTAGATACAGCACAATAAGAAGTTGATTAATTCTTCTCGTACTCGGTCTTGGGGAGTTCTTGTGGCTCAGTGGGTGGCCTTCTTACCTCTAGCCAGAGGTTCCGGGTTCCATCTCAGGACTTGATGACCAATGCAGGTGTGTTCATTATGCAGCCAAACAGGTGCTGTAACAACCTGCAAAATCCTTCTAGCACGCCCCAATATTAAATGGTAAGAATGGGAGAGATTCCTGGTCAGCTCTGCTTGGTGTGGAGTGAAGCCCCTCAAACCTCAAACTAGAAGCTTCAGGTGACAGGTTAAAGACCTGTTCCAGGAAAAACAAGCTATGGAAAAAAGCAATGTCTGCTTTGTGGGCCACTAGGTACGGGAATTAAACAATCACTTGGTCTTAATAATAATCGCTTATTGCCACAAGTAGGCTTCAATGAAGTTACTGTGAAAAGCCCCTAGTCGCCACATTCCAGCTCCTGTTCAGGGGGCCGGTACGGGAATTGAACCCGCGCTGCTGGCCTTGTTCTGCATTACAAGCCAGTTATTTAGCCCACTGTGCTAAACCAGCCCCTACCAAGTACTCTGACCTTAGGTGGGATTTTCCCAAAACGGCGCGATGGCCCGACGGCGGGTAAAAAACGGTGCGAACCATGCCGGCGTCAGGCCGACCGGAAGTTGCGTAATTCTCCGCACTTCCGGGAGCTAGGCTGGCGGTGGACAGGTTGGCACCGGGCCAGCCAGCGCCGAATGGGCTGCGCGAGTTAGCACATATGCAGAACCACCGGCGTGGTTCAGCGCATGCGCAGATCGGTCGCCGTATTCTGGCGCATGCGCAGGGCGGTGTCTTCTCCGCGACAGCCATGGTGGAGCCCTACAGGGGCCGGCACGGAAGGAAGAAGTGCCCCAATGGCACGGGCCCGCCCGCAGATCGGTGGGCCCCAATCGCGGGCCAGGCCACCGTGGGGGCCCTCCCTGGGGTCGGATCCCCCCGCGGACCGCACCAGCCAACTTACCTGCCAGGTCCCGCCATGTGTGACAATGTCCAATCCACGCCGGCAGGACTGGTCAGAAACCGACGGCCGCTCGGCCCATCGGGGCCTGGAGAATTGCCGGGGGGGTCGCTGCCAATTGCCCCCAACCGACGTGGCATCATCCCCGCCCGAAAACCGGCGCCGGAGAATACGGCAGCTGGCGTCAAGAGTGGCAGGGCGGGATTCACGCCATGCCCCGGAGATTCTCCGACCCGTTGGGGGGTCAGAGAATCCATCCCTTATCTCCAGAATTATTCCATTAGGTGAATTTGTCCATGGTTCACAGTGAAATTTTCTCCATTGCTCTGGGGAGAAGCACCTATATTGCTGAGCTGTGCTGAACCAACATTTTACTTCATGTCCCTGCCAAGCTCATCTTGCCCACGATACCCTCCTCCTCCTCGTTTGACCATATTTCCACCAAACTGCTGTGCAGCCAGCGTCCCTTCCAGGGCCCAACATTAACTGATAGTGTTAATGGTTCATTGTTAATGATTCACTCTTCTCTCCTTCAAACCTGCTGTTATCACCCCTCTCAATAAAACCCAGCCTTGACCCGTCTGACCGTACACATTTCTGCCCCATTTCCAACCACCCTTTCCTCTCCCAGACTGTGTTGTTACCTCTGCATGTTTGAAATTCTCCAATCGGTTTCTGCCTTTGCTACAGCACTGAAAAGGCCCTTATTTTTAAAAAAATATATATTTTATTAAAATTTTTCAAACAAATTTTTTTCCGTTTTTACAACTCAACAAGGTATTATACATTAACTGGTAAATAACATTATTTAAATAATATAGTGAACTAACAACGACAACTAAAAAAAAACAAATAGCAAAAACACAAAATAGTGCTCCCCCCCCCTCCCCCCTGGGTGCTGCTGCTGTCATTTCTATCTTTTCATTATCGTTCCGCGAGATAGTCAAGGAACGGTTGCCACCGCCTGGAGAACCCCTGAGCCGATCCTCTCAACGCAAATTTTATTCGTTCCAATCTTATGAACCCTGCCATGTCGTTTATCCAGGCCTCCACGCCTTGGGGTTTCGCTTCCTTCCACATGAGTAGAATCCTGCGCCGGGCTACTAGGGACGCAAAGGCCAAAATATCGGCCTCGATCGCCTCCTGCACTCCCGGCTCTTCCACAACCCCAAATATAGCTAACCCCCAGCCTGGCTTGACCCGGACCTTCACCACCTTTGAAATTACCCTTGCCACGCCCCCCCCAGAACTCAGGCAGTGCCGGACACGACCAGAACATGTGTGTGTGGTTCGCCGAGCTTCCCGAGCACCTCCCACACCTGTCCTCCGCCCCGAAAAACCTGCTCAGTCTTGCTCCCATCATATGTGCTCTATGTGAACCTTAAATTGAATCAGGCTAAGCCTGGCACACGAGGACGAGGAATTTACCCTACTTAGGGCATCAGCCCATAGCCCCTCCTCAATCGCTTCCCCCAGCTCTTCTTCCCATTTCCCCTTCAGCTCCTCTATCATCGCCTCCCCCTCGTCCCTCATCTCCCGGTATATTTCGGACACTTTGCCCTCTCCGACCCATACCCCAGAAATCACTCTGTCTTGGATCCCCTGCGTCGGGAGCTGCGGAAATTCCCTCACCTGTTGCCTTGCAAATGCCCTGACTTGCATATACCGGAAGGCGTTCGCCAGGGGCAACTTATATTTTTCTTCTAGCGCTCCCAGACTTGCAAACGTCCTGTCGATAAACAGGTCTCTCAGCTTCCTAATTCCTGCTCGTTGCCAACACTGGAACCCCCCATCCATCTTCCCTGGGACAAACCTGTGGTTATTTCTTATCGGGGACCACACCGATGCACCCGTCACTCCCCTGTGTCGGCTCCACTGCCCCCAGATCCTCAAGGTTGCCACCACCACTGGGTTTGTGGTGTACCTTTTCGGGGAGAACGGCAGCGGCGCTGTCACCAGCGCTTTTAGGCTCGTTCCCTTACAGGACGCATTCTCCAGCTTCTTCCACGCTGCTCCGTCTTCCTCCCTCATCTACTTACAGACCATCGACACGTTGGCGGCCCAGTAGTAGTCGCTCAAACTCGGCAGCGCCAGTCCCCCTCTGTCCCTACTACACTGCAGGAACCCCCTCTTTACTCTCGGGGTCTTTCCTGCCCACACAAAACTCGTAATGCTCCTGTCTATTTTTTTTAAAAAGGCCTTTGTGATCAGAATGGGGAGGCACTGAAACACGAAAAGAAACCTCGGGAGGACCACCATTTTAACTGCCTGCACTCTGCCCGCCAACGATAGCGGCACCATATCCCACCTCTTAAAGTCCTCCTCCATCTGCTCCACCAGTCGCGTCAGGTTAATTCTATGCAGGGTTCCCCAGTTCCTGGCCACCTGGATCCCCAGGTATTGGAAGTTCCTTTCCACTCTCCTCAGCGGCAGAGCATCTATCCCCCTTCCCTGTTCCCCGGGGTGCATTACAAAAAGCTCGCTCTTCCCCATATTTAGTTTGTATCCCGAGAACTCTCCAAACTCTCTAAGTATCTGCATTACTTCTGGCATCCCCTCTACCGGGTCTGCAACGTAAAGCAGTAGATCATCTGCGTAGAGTGACACTCGGTGCTCCTCTCCCCCTCTAAGCACCCCCCTCCACTTCTTAGAATCCCTCAGCACTATGGCCAGTGGTTCAATTTCCAACGCAAACAGTAACGGGCACAGGGGACACCCTTGTCTTGTACCCCTATGTAGCCGAAAATACCCCGATCTTCGCCGGTTTGTGACTACGCTTGCCATCGGGGCCCTATGTAAGAGTCTGACCCATCTAATAAACCCCTCACCGAACCCGAACCTCTTCAGCACCTCCCACAGATAGTCCCACTCCACCCTATCGAATGCCTTCTCTGCATCCATCGCCGTCACTATCTCTGCCTCCCCCTCCGGTGGGGGCGTCATCATCACCCCCAGCAACCTTCGTACATTAGCATTCAGTTGTCTCCCCTTTACAAACCCTGTCTGGTCGTCATGCACCACCCCTGGGACGCAATCCTCTATCCTTGTCGCCATCACTTTTGCCAGCAGTTTGGCATCTACATTTAGGAGTGAGATAGGCCTGTATGACCCGCATTGCGACGGGTCCTTATCTCGTTTCAGGATTAGCGATATCGTCGCCTACGACATTGTCGGGGGTAGCATCCCCCTTTCCTTAGCCTCATTAAAGGTTCTCGCCAAGAGCGGGGCCAACAGATCCATATACTTCCTGTAGAATTCCACCGGAAACCCGTCTGGTCCCGGGGCCTTCCCTGCCTGCATGTTCCCCAGTCCTTTAATCAGCTCATCCACCTCGATTGGCGCCCCCAGACCTGCCACCTCCTGCCCCTTCACCTTCGGGAACCTTAGCTGGTCCAGAAAGTGTAACATTCCTTCTTTTCCCCCCGGGGGTTGGGACTTATATAGCCTCTCATAAAAGGTCTTGAACACCTCGTTCACTTTCCCTGCTCTCTGCTCCATATTTCCCGTTTCGTCCCTAACTCCCCCGATCTCTGTCGCCGCCATCCTCTTCCGAAGCTGGTGGGCCAACTGCCGGCTTGCCTTTTCCCCATACTCATATTGCATCCCCTGTGCCTTCCTCCACTGTGCCTCTGCCTTTCCCGTGGTCAGCAGGTCAAACTCCGTCTGTGGTCTTCGTCTTTCTCTGAATAGCCCTTCGTCTGGGGCCTCTGCATATTTTTTATCCACCCTCAAAGTTTCCCCCACTAATCTCTCTCTTTCTTTGCCCTCTTGTTTCCCCTTGTGGGCTCTGATGGAGATCAGCTCTCCTCTAACCACCGCCTTCAGCGCTTCCCATACTACCCCCACCTGAACCTCCCCATCGTCGTTGACCTCCAAGTATCGCTCAATACACCCCCTCACCCTTCCGCAGACCCTCTCGTCCGCCAGTAGTCCCATATCTAGTCGCCAGAGTGGGCGCTGCTCCCCTTCCTCTCCTAGTTCCAAATCCACCCAATGCGGGGCGTGGTCTGAAATGGCTATGGCCGAGTACTCCGTTCCTGCCACTTTCGGGATCAGTGCCCTTCCCAAAACGAAAAGGTCTGTCCGGGAGTATACCTTATGGACGTGGGAGAAGAAAGAGAACTCTATAGCCATCGGCCTGGCGAATCTCCACGGATCCACTCCCCCCATTTGTTCCATAAATCCCTTAAGCACCTTGGCCGCTGCCGGCCTTCTCCCGGTCCTGGATCTGGACCGGTCTATCCCTGGATCCAGCACTGTGTTAAAATCCCCCCCCCATTACCAAACTTCCCACCTCCAGGTCCGGGATATGTCCCAGCATTCGCTTCATGAATCCCGCGTCATCCCAGTTCGGGGCATATACATTCACCAGCACAACCGCCTCTCCCTGCAGTCTGCCACTTGCCATCACATATCTGCCCCCACTGTCCACCACTATATTCTTAGCCTCGAATGATACACGTTTCCCCACCAATATTGCCACCCCTCTGTTTTTCGCGTCCAACCCTGAGTGGAATACCTGTCCCACCCATCCTTTTCTTAATCTAACCTGATCCTCCACCTTCAGGTGCGTCTCCTGGAGCATGACTATGTCCGCCTTCAGTCTCTTTAAGTGCGCAAACACCCGTGCCCTCTTAATCGGCCCATTTAAGCCTCTCACATTCCACGTGATCAGCCGGATTGGGGGGCCATTCACCGCCCACCCCCCTCCTCGTCGACTAGCCATCCCCTTTTTTAGGCCATCTCTCCATCCAGGTCCCGCGCACCCGTCCGTCCCCCAGGCAGCGCCTTCCCGCCCCGGTCACCTCATCTCTTACCAGCTCCCCCTTGCCCTCAGCAGCAGCAACCCAGTTAATCCCCCCCCCCGCTAGATCCCTCTCTAGCTTGGTTACTCCCCACATATTGCTTCCGGAAGTCAGCTAACTCTGGCTGACCTCGGCTTCCCCCGTTCACTCTTTGACCTCCCTGCATGTGGGGCTCCCTTCCTTCCTGCGTCCGTTTTCCCGCTATAATTTCCATAGCGTGGGAAAATACCCGCGCTTTCCTCTCGGCCCCGCCCCCTATGGCGCAGTTCCCTCATTCCCCTTCCCTGTCCCTTTTCCACCGGCGCCCACATTTCTTCGTGTCCCCCCCCATCGGGGGGGGAGAGAAATTCCCCGTCCAACATTACTGTACAATAGCCCTCCCCTTTCCCCACTTTACATTCCTGTATCACCACCTCGCTGCTTCTCTCCAAACATCAAACTCTCAAATCTAGTCCAGTTTCTCTTCTTGGATGAATGTCCATGCCTCATCCGCCGTCTCGAAGCAGTGGTGTTTGCCCTGATGCGTGACCCGCAATCGCGCCGGCTGCAGCATCCCAAATTTTATTTTCTTCCTATGGAGCACCGCCTTGGCCCGATTAAAGCTCGCCCTCCTTCTCGCCACCTCCGTACTCCAGTTCTGATACACTCGTATCACCGCATTCTCCCATTTGCTACTCCGTGCCTTCTTGGCCCAGCTCAGGACCATCTCTCTGTCCCTGTAGCGATGGAACTTCACCACTATTGCTCTTGGTGTTTCACCTGCCTTTGGTCTTCTCACGAGGACCCGGTACGCTCTCTCCACTTCCAGGGGGCCCGTTGGGGCCTCAGCTCCCATTAGTGTATGGAGCATCGTGCTCACATAAGCCCCAACATCAGCTCCCTCTGTTCCTTTGGGGAGACCTAGAATCCGTAGGTTCTTCCTCCTCGAGCTGTTCTCCAGGGCTTCCAACCTTTCGATACACCTCTTATTCTCCCTCATGCTTCTCCGTTTTTAGCACCAGGCCCTGTTTCTCATCCTCATTTTCGGCTGCCTTTGCCTTCACTCCACGGAGCTCCATCTCCTGGACCTTTTGTGTTTCCTTCAGTCCCTCGATTGCCAGTAGCATCGGCGCCAGCACCTCTTTCTTAAGCTCCTCCACACATCGTCGGAGAAACTCCTGCTGGTCCGGGCCCCATACCATCTGGGCTCCATCCGCCGCCATCTTGCTTCTCCCTTCTCTTCTCTGCCGCTGCTCCAAAGGATCCTTCGCAATCTGGCCACTACCGCCGCTCCTTTCCATACACACCCGGGGGGACTAATTCCTTCGTCACCCCACACTGGGTTAGGTCGAAACAAAATTCCGTTGGGGCTCCCGATAAGAGCCCAAAAGTCTGTTAGAACGGGAGCTGCCGAAATGTGCGGCTTAGCAGTGCATCACCGCAACCGGAAGTCCTGAAAAGGCCCTTATAAACGTCACTAGTGAATGTGACCATGATAAACTATCCTTCCTCATTCTTCGTGATCTTTCTGCAGCCTATGGCACAGTTGAACATACCATCCTGAAATGGGTCTCCCCAACAGCTATGTGGGTGAACTTGGGTTCCACGCTCACCTAACTAATCATAGCCAGACAATCACCAGAAATGACTTATTTCCCACTCTTGCCCCAAGCATATATCCTTAGCTCCTTCCTATTTTTTTCCATCTCCATGCTGCCCCTCAGCAACATCATCCAAAAATACTCTTGAGTTACAGACGTATGCTAATGCCACCATCACTCCTCTTGGCCTCTTCACTGTCTTCGATGTTTCACATTGCTCACTCCTCCCTCTCACTGTAACCTTCCACAACCCTCTAACAGTCTGCTATCTCTGCATTCCTCCAGTTCGAGTTCCTTGCGCATTTCCAATTCTAGTTATTTGTGGCAGTGCCTTCAGCCGGCTGGATCTTCGTTTTTCTTCCTCTCTACCTATCTCCCCTTTTAAGCTGATCTTTAAAACTTATCTCTTTCATCACGCTTTTGGTCATCTACCTTACTCACTCCTTCTGTGACGCTATACCAAATTGTGTTTCATAATACACACGTGAAGCATTGTGGGATGTTTTACAACATTAAAGGCACGGTTTAGATGCAGGTCATTGTTACTATCATAGGATTTGGAAACCAAAATACACCAACAGTCTACAACAGTGTTTTTCAAACCTTTTTGATTGGGACCCATTTTTTGAAACTCGCCATCCCTCGGGACCCTTGTCGGCTGAACATCGCGACCCATGTCGGCTGAACATCGCGACCAACCATTTTCACTTCCCTTTAATGCGACAGGTGAGCCTGTTTGGTCCTCACGATCTCACTTGCTTTGTCATTCAATGTTACATTTCTGCTAAGCTGATGCTTTAGGATCTCACAATATCCTTTGAAAAAAATCAAGAGGTTTGTCCTCGAACAAGCAATGCTTAGTATTCAAATGCCGTTGAAGTTTTGAGGGTTTAATCTTTCATTTGCCAGTATTTCCCTGCATATAACACACAGGAACGTTGCATCCTGATTTACAATGGCACAATAAATAAAGTCACACCTCAAGAAATCATCTTTATCCTGCTTTGTTCCTGTTTTCAGCTTCTTCTTCATGGGTTGTTCACCAGAGGCCCTGAAGCTCACACTAGCACTGCTGGCAGCTACAAAATGGAGGAAGCTCTCTCATGCCCAGAGCATGTGACGTTAGTGTACAAGGCGTGTGACCTGCTAACTGCCGCCGCTGCAGGCAGGAAGATTCTATCGATTTAAAAAGAGAATTTGCTCCTGGGCTAGCATGCTGTCGTCAGGAGGCGGTCTGTCTCGCTGGGCTCCGGAGCCTGTGCACCGCTGAGGGGGCAAGCATGGGCGGAATGGTCGGCATTCTGAAAGCCGGATGCGGCTGGCATTTTTAAAAGCCGGTCACGGCCGTTGGGCATTTCTTCCCGCGATTGGGAATGCCAAGACCGATGGCCCTGCGACCTTACCGACACTTGCCTGCGAGCCACCCGTGGGTCACGACCCTGATTTTAAAAATGATTAGTCTACAGCAACTATGATAGCAACTTTAGGGGTAGCATGATGGCATTGTGGTTAGCACTGCTGCCTCACAGCGCCGGGGACCCAGGTTTGATTCTGACCTCGGGTGACTGTCTGTGCGGAGTCTGCACATTCTCGCTGTGCTTGGGTGGGTTTCTTCCGGATGCTCTGGTTTCCTCCCTGATGCACGATCAATTGCACAAAGACTACAGTTGGGTACAACTGTGGCTTTATTCCAGTCAGATGTGTGGCCTCCTGCTGCAGCTGGCGAAATGGCAGGGCACTGGAGGTCATGCATATTTATACAGTTCTCTGTGGGCGGAGCCAGCCGGCAGGGGCTACCGGCGAACCTGTAGCGCAGGTCCTACCTTACATCTCCTATTACAGTGGTTCACCACACTCACCTCCTGTTAAAAATGAGTCCGACGGGGGTGACGTGAAACGATATACAATTAGTGCAATTATGTACAGTGGTAGGGAAAGAAAAGTTGACGGTCCGGAGACCGTCAAAGGTTCAGCTGGTCCGGTGCTTTGGTGCTTTGTTGGGAGCGGCGTAACGGTGGCGGCGAAGTCGGTGCTGGAGGTGGCACCGATGGCGGTGGTGCTGATGCTGGCCAGTCATCGGGGAACTCCGGGAGCGTGAGAAGTACTCTTCGTCCTCTTGTGCGGAAAAGGGGAGGGGTGGGTGGTCTGGTGGGGTCAATATTGGCGGCGCGATGGGAGGTGGGGGACGCATTGGTGGGGGTGTGTGTTGGGGTGGAACCTGACGGTGCCAGGTCCCTAAGTGAGACAGTATCTTGGCGGCCGTCGGGGAACTCAACGTAGGCATATTTAGGGTTGGCGTGGAGCAGGTGAACCCTGTCCACCAAGGGGTCCGCCTTGTGGAGTCGGACATGCCTATGGAGAAGGACCGGTCCTGGAGCAACGAGCTAAGTCAGGACCGACACCTCGGATGTGGACTTACTGGGGAAGGTAAAAACACATTCATGGGGTGTGTTATTAGTGGCGGTGCACAATAGTGACCGGATGGAGTGTAAAGCGTCAGGGAGGACCTCCTGCCAGCGAGAGGCTGGGAGGTCCCTGGATCGTAGGGCCAGCTGGATGGCCCTCCAAACCGTCCCATTCTTCCGTTCTACTTGCCCGTTTCCCCAGGGGTTCTGACTGGTCATCCTGCTGGAGGCGATACCCCTGCTGAGCAGGAACTGACGCAGCTCATCGCTCATGAATGAGGATCCCCTGTCACTGTGGATGTAGGCGGACCTCACTGGCAGGAGGTCCTCCCCGATGCGCTCCACTCTATTAGGTCCCTCCTTTGCACGGCCACAAACCAGACTCCTCATGACCGTTTGTTTGTTTTCCCTAGGGGAGCTACCTCAGGGGCCTCGCTTCCGCCCTGGCTGATGACACCGGGTTCAGTCCTCCTCCGAAAACATGTTTGGAGCCATAAGACCAACCCCCTGGTAGAGGGTCCAGCTCCTGCTCTCCAACCCACACTATGCGTACATCGAACACCCCAATGGCCAGCTAGCCACCGTCTCCCTCCGGGACCTGGCGCCCGCAGGCTCCAACACCATTCCCACTACTGCACCCCCACACTATGTCCCGTCCAACCTCCCATGTTCAGCACCCCCACCCCTATATGGTTCCCGCGCTCCCTCCCACCCGCTGCACCGGTCCACAGGAATGAAGCTCCGGAAGAGCCGCTCCCGGAGTCCATGCCTGTGCCCGCTCCGGACCCACTTCCACTTCCACAGCTACCCGAAGCGGCTGCAACACCAGTGCTTCGGCGGTCGCAACATACGATCCAGGCACCGGACCGACTGAATCTATGAGCCCGTCACCCCCGCCGGACTTCATTTTTTAAACAGGGGGTGAATGCGGTGAATGTATAATTACTGATAATTCACCAGTGCACTGTGTTATGTTATTAACCCTGTGGGCTCTACCTATGGGCCATTGTGTGGCTTCACCCACAGGGGATATGTTGGGGCATGATGGGCTCCGCCCCTTACAGGAAGTATAAGAGCTGCTGACCTGCGGGGCCACCTTCAGTGTTGTACCGGTCACAGGCAGGCTCAGTTCTAAGCTGATAAAAACCACGGTTTACTTCTCCACGTGTCTTCGAGTGAATTGATGGTCGCATCAAGCCAGAAGAAATAATCCAACAACTAACCTGTCAGTAGATAATGTTCCTTTTAAATAACACTGGGAGGTGCCTTCATGCCACTGAATATGGCTTAGCTGTGGAAGGTCAAGAAAAATGCAGGCTGGATAATGGAACTCCAAAATGGCAGCACTGGCATCAAATCAGCATACCCTGATCTGCCGGCTCGGAGTACTTCCGGTGCACATCAGGTATGTATGTGTGCCAACTCCTTTACCAATATAGTGTCCAGCGCGCCTCATATCAGAAGTGTGCACTCATGCTGCAGAAACGAATTTTAGAGCTACAAGGGGTCTCATAGTGCTACTGAGCCTAATTTCACCATTTAGTCTTGCTTATAGAATGCATTGACTTTTTTTCAAAGTCTCTGTAGTAGAGGGCGCGATCTACCCGATTGGGAACAGGGACCCGTAATATGCGCGATTAGCGGGGTGTTTTCTGGTGCTTGGAACACCGCGCTGTCGAATGGCCATTCGGGAAGATTGGAGGCCTCAGTGGGGAACGCCCGGCTGAGGCCGCACTTAGTCCCATTTCCTGCACTGAGGAGCTCCGCTTGCCGGACCTCCTCAGTGCAGGATGAGATTGGGATCCATTTAAAAAAGGCATACTGATCTCTCAAACCCCCTGATGCAACCCCCGGACCCCCCCCCCCCCCCCCCAACTCACCGAAAGGAGGGTCCTCCACACCTGCTCTTCCCCTCAATCGCACTAATTCTCAAGACATGGAATGTGTGCAGCATATGAAGCAGGAGACTATGGACGAGATGTACCAGCCGTGTTATGCCCGAACTGCAACATGGCGCAACGTGGCCAGTAGATGCCGGGTGATACCTCCTCCAGGATCTACCAGGCTTGCCACGCCTCGCGGGATCTGACGCGATGCCCCCGGGCCTGATCCTGTCATGGGAAAATGCCAGCGTGGCATTTTGGCAGTGCCAGCCTGGCACCCTGGCAGAGCCACTGCCAGCCTGGCACCCTGGCAGAGCCACTGCCTACTTGCAGTGCCAGGCTGGCACCTAAGTGCCAGGATGCCATCCTGTCCTGAGGGTAAGCACCTGGGGGCCTCCAATCCCCTGGGAGACCCCCAATAATGCCGCTCCGTCTGGTCCCTGTTTGTGGAGACCAGAACTGAACGACGCTTGCCCGAGATCTCCAAAGCAAGGGAGTTAGATCCCAAACCTTGCGTAAATTGTGGGGATGCATATTAGAGTGAGACTAGCTGCCTCACTCTAATATGCAGATTTGCTGAAAAGAGATCCTGTCCACAATGGGCAGGATTCACAATGCGACGTCTCGCGAGATTGCGTTAGATCCCGTGAGGCGTGGCAAGCCGATAGATCCTGGGAGAGGGATCACCCGGCATCTACTGCCCACATTGCGCCACCCTGCCTTTCAGGCATAACGTGTCCGGTACGTCTCGCCCATAGTCTCCTGCTTCATATTCTGCACACATTCCATGTCTTGAGAATTAGTGCGATTGAGGGGAAGAGCACGAGACATCCATCATGTGGCAATTTTGAACTGATAGCTGCTGAGCTTTGCTGTGTTGAGACTAAGCTGCTGTTAAGAGACGCTATGCGAATGACATATGCTAAAGTAGTACAAGTGAAATTATGTGAGCTCTGCACTATTAAGTTATCAGATTTGGTCTTCCATTAAGGTAATACTGCAGTTCAAAAAAGCAGAGCATTTGCGGCAGAGGGATACGACAGTATCTCAGTAATTAATATACAGGAGCTATTTTAATAGTTGTATGATGAACTAAAACACAGGAATCGCAAAATTATACACAAGCACCTCCCAGAAAAGAGATGTAGATTTCAGAAATGTATAATTTTAAAAAATTAAAGTTTAAGGCAAGAAAACTGCATAGTGATAAATTACAATTGTACATTCTGGCTTCATGTTCAATAGCACTGTTTTTTGTTCTGTATTGCTGGGAAGGTTATTTTAGGTTACTGAATTGTTCTCATTAAAAACTTATTTTATTGCAAAATTCCTTTTTAATCAAAAATACACCGAGGACATTTTTTTTAATGAGACAGTGGCTGAAGCAGTAGCATTTTTGTTGTTGCAATTCAACCAAGGGGGGCATTCCCCCAAAATATTTAATCGATATTAATAAAGAGGAGCACAGTTAAACTCAGGATAGCCCAAATTAGAATCACAGTACCTATTTTCATCACAGTAATACGTGGGAATTCATAATGAATGTTCAGGCAACTGATCCTTCTGAAAGCCCCCCAGATGTTCCAGATGTGAGACAGTACTGTTTGACTTATGGCGTACGTTGCTGCTGATGTGCATCTTACTTTCTAACAATGTGCTTAGTTTTGACGCAAGAAACACTCTTATTACTGTAATGGAGAAGTGTTTTGTTTCCTATATTTCTCACTGTCCCTGTTCTTACATTTCTGAATCTGCATACATTCCATTTATTAAATAGTCCACTTGCACATAGTCTTTCCTTTTATAGCTTTCGAAAGCTTTCTGAGCAAACAATAGAACACTCACTAAGAAAAACAGCAGCCCAAATATTAGTACAGCTATTAATGAGCTGGTATCAGCTAAGTACTTGATTAGGGATCCAGCAGGCACCGAAGGAAAGGTGTAATTCTGCCCATCATTAAAAGGAAGTGTAGTTCTGGATTTGATTTCTGGTGGCTGTGATGTTCCTGCAGCCACTGTGGGCATGGGCATGGTTCCAGGAGCCAAACTACTCACTTGGGTTCTATCTCTTAGTTTCTGCAGCGTCGTTGATTCCTGGGTGAGTGGTGTTGGCGACCTACTTGTTGGAGCCCCAGTCAACATAAGGGTTTTGGTGGTCAATTTGGGGGTCGATGATGGGGCTGCGGTTTTCATGGCATGCGTTTGATTTGCAGTAGTTTGAGGAAGAGCTGTCGGTGGAATTGAATGACTATTGGGTTTTGTAGATGATGTATTTGCCATTACGGCTTGATGAACAGTTGTTGGAGCTGCCGCAGTCGGTACAGCAGCCGGCAGTGGTAGATCGGTTTCCGCTAAACTAGTCGTGGGAAGTTGTGTGGTATGTTCAGTTGATGATGTGAGTATCATTGAAGTTGGTTCAGTGACATTTATTGATGAATGATTTGTGGTGGGGGATGTTGTCACCACTGTATTTATCACTGATGCTGAACTTGAAACATTTGAAGCTGCCAATGTGACATTAACAAATGTGAATGTACTTGTAACTTCTCCTGACTTCGTATCTGTGGCTGTGGTTTTATTGGTGATAGCTAGTGTTCCTGTTGTTGTGGCTGTACTGGCGGCAGTTGGTGATACTGTAGTTGTGGTTGTCTTGGTTACAGTTGGTGATGCTGTAGTTGTGGCTGTACTGGTGACAGTTGGTGATACTGTAGTTGTGGCTGTACTGGTGACAGTTGGTGATACTGTAGTTGTGGCTGTACTGGTGACAGTTGGTGATGCTGTAGTTGTGTTTGTCTTGATGACAATTGATGATACTGTAGTTGTGGTTGTCTTGGTGACAGTTGGTGATGCTGTAGTTGTGGGTTTATTAGTAATAATTGGTGATGCTGTAGTTGTAGCTGTACTGGTGACAGTTGGTGGTACTGTAGTTGTGGTTGCCTTGGTGACAGTTGGTGTTACTGTTGTTGTGGTTGCCTTGGTGACAGTTGGTGTTAATGTAGTTGTGGTTGTCCTGGTGACAGCTGTTGACACTGATCTATTTGTTGGAAGATCATTTGCCACATCTCTTGGAGGCCTTTTATTAATTGTTCTATTCTTTTGTAGACGATTTATAAAAATCTTGATTGGTAAACTTTGCCCTAGAAAACACACAAGAAAAACGTTCAGTTAAAAATGTTTAATGATGCTATGCACATTCACACTAGGCACACATTATTCCTGTATGGCTACACAGAATGCTCACATTAAGATATACGATAGGTCTGCTTGGGTGTTCAAGAACCTTCTAACCCAGGGTTTTTCAAAGTCAGGGTCACGACCCTCGGGTGGGTCGTGGGTGGGTGTCAGGAGGGTCACGGAACGATTGGGTTTGCGGTTGTCCCGATCGCGGGAGGAGCGCCCATCTTTTACTTTGAGAATGGTGGCTAAGTGTGAGTCTCACCCCACAACCATAAAGATGTGCAGAGTAGGTGGATCGGCCATGCTAAATTGCCCCTTAATTGGGCAAAAAAGAATAATTGGGTACTCTAAATTCGTTTTAAAAAAGAAGAAAAAAAGGGACTAGTGGCCAAGCATGAATTGCGCCCCCCCCCCCCCCCATCCCCGGGATTCTTCGTGTTTTTTCTAGGGAAATGAGGCTTGTGCGGGCCCGAGAGTTCATCTGCTGAGACAGGCCCTGGTGACTGAGGCGCCACCCCCTCTGCCCGCTGTTCTGGGTGAGACCCAGCACCCTCTGGTTTGTGGTTTGCTTTTGGGGGTTACTGGGCACCAGGTTTTTTTTTGGGGGGGGGGGGGCGGGGGCTGCTGGGTGGGGTGCTGTATTGGTAAAGCCCTGGGCCGCACTGACTGTGGGGCTTGTAACATGGTTAGTCTCAGGAGTTGTGTCCATGGCTTTTTACATTTTATTTTAGTCTCTGAGGTCGCATTTGAAAATAAGTCCCGGTCTCAACTGACAATATATAACTCTTGTGATATAAACTGAACTTTGGTGTAAAATGTATCCTGAAACCCTGAAAAGTGTATCGCTTATTTTGATTTTCGCACAGCAGAGCATAATGTTTGGAGAATGCAGACTTTATGTTGTATCTTCTCGAACATTAAACTTCTGTGTCACGACTTAAAATTGCTATCTTGAAGAAATTTACCATATTTTCATTTTGACGTCAATTATAATGAAATTGCATTCTGGGAAAATAATGGATTTTTAAAAAACAAATTCCAATTAAGAGGCAATTTAGCATGGCCAATCCACCTACCCTGAACATCTTTGGGTTGTGAGGGTGAGACCCACGCAGACACAGGGAGAATGTGCAAACTCCATACTGTCAGTGACCAAAATAAAGGATTTTTAAAGCCAGATTGCGATACCAGCTGAAATATTGCTCTTTACTAGTGGTCAAGTTGTGATCTCTGGTGCCTACCTGTCCAAAATAAAACTCTTCTTGAAAAAATATATAGCGCCTGCTGCCGCCTTTTAAATGATAATAAATTAGGCTGTGTGAGGTTTTCCAGAAAGAAGCGGTGGCAGAGAACAGGTCACATGTCCTGCACGCACACTTGACGTTAAGCGCCCTTCAGGTTGTGCTTTCGGCGCCAAATCACGGGATCAGTGTTGCCTCCATTTCCCAGCTGCTGGCAAGCAAGCCAAGTGAACTGTGAAGATGAATGGTTTTCTTAAAAGTAACAGCCGGCCAGAGAGTCAAATAGTCAGTTCAGCTATTGGACAGGATCTCACAAGAGAATCTGCTGGAGAGAGCTGCTCAGGAGAGTCCAGGGCAGGACAGAGCAGTGCTCGTGTTCGCTCTGCTCACATTTCCAGGGCCTCTGGTTAACAGCCTACAAAGAAGAAACTTAACTTGGGAACAAAGCAGTATAAAGATGATTTCTTGACGTACGGTTTTGTCTTTCATGAGGACCTACATGTGCAAGGTTGGATTTTTCATTTCCGTAAAGATGAAGAACACATTGACTTCACTATTGAGGCACTAGAGCATGGCATTCCGTCAGGCGCCCAGCGCCAGCCACGATTTTTGGCTCACGCGCGCTTCTCCACCCGATCGCATTTCGCGATTCCGGCATCGGTCCCATAAGCCTCTGCCAAAACAAATCAACAAGAGATAATCCAGATAGGTCAGTCCTGTGCGGAAATGGTTAGCCTCCAATTGTTTTTTTCAAAGGAACTGGCTGAGGTCTGCACCTGATGCGCGCATTGCCCTCTCCTCCTTTGCACCTGATTCAAGTGAGATCATGAGGACCAAGCAGGCTCCCCTGTCGCATTAAAGCTAAGCAAACATGGCGAAGGTCGACCAGCGTGGGTTGCGAAAGTCGGCCGGTGTGGATCCCGAAGGTTTGCCGCTTGGTAAAAGTGGGTCCCGGGGGACGTTAAACTGTCTTATTTTCAATACTGTGCACCATTGAAAAGAACAATTGGAAGCTCACCATTTCCGCACAGGACTGCCCTACTTGGATTATCTCTTGTTGCTTTGTTTTGGCAGAGTCTTATGGGGCAGGATTCTCCGTAGGTCGATGCCGAAATGCGATTGGGTGGAGAAGCGCGCGTGAGCCAAAAATCGTGGCTGGCGCTGGGCGCCTGACGGAATGCCGCGCTCCAGTGCCTCAATAGCGACGTCAATGCGTTCTACTCTGCACGTACAGTAAACGCCGTTGGCATATCATTAATGGGCCCGACCCGGTATTCTCCAGGGCTTCTGCGATGTTCCGCCTCAGGCAGGAGGAATTACTAACGGTGAGCTTCACTTGTGATTTTACAAATCGGAAATAAGTGGTGGGGCTGCTGAGATAGAGAAGTGGTAGGACATGTTCCCAGATGCGCAACCGTGGGCTGCCAGTCCTGCTGCCGGCCTGGGGGAAGAGGAGGAGGGGTGGTGCCAAGGGGACGAGCCATGGCGTGCCAGGGGATGAGCAATGGACCGCTATTGCCGCAGCCTGCAAGGCAGCCATCTTTCTGCACACCCCACTGAGTGACACCGGCTGTATGTTTGCACCCATGGCCTTATGGAGGGCAGAGTGCCGGGGGAACAGCCGGGGGTAGGTATGGGGTTGGGAGAGGTGGCGGAGGGGAGAGAGGGACATGTGGGGCAGGGGTTGCAGTGCAAACCGGGGCCACCATGTAGCCCGTTGGACCTGGTTGGGCATGGGGGCACCCACCATGCTAACACGTTTGCCTTTCACCCTCTGCAGACAATGGACCGGAATTCAACCAGCCATCATCCTAGCCACCGCAGCCCGGGGTGACGAACGGAGGCTATACGAGCAGTTACTGCTCAGGGAGGACCCTGCAGCAGCAGAGCTTGCCCCAGAGGAGCAGGAGCCACCGGTGAGGATGGAGAGCCGCCCGCCCAACAGGCCGAGGAAGAGGTGGGAAGGAAGGCCCGCATTAGGCCTCGCGTGTACCGGCAGTGTCTGCCACATGCGTGGTTCACAGTTGTGGGGGGAGGGCGGGGTGTGTGTGTGAAGGGAGGGTTGGGGTGGGGGGGGGTTGAAAGGGGAGGGAGTGGAGGAAGGGTGATGGTGTCTACTCACTCGTGCTGCCCTGGCAGAAGGCCCCCCCGGCCAGCGGCACAACTGTCAGCAAACGATGCCGATGTTGGGCACCCCCTCGCCCTCCCTCAGCAGCCACCACTCCGGTTTCACGATTTTTAAAAGCAGAAGTGAACCTCGTTGTTATGAACTCGACCCATCAGAGACGGAGAATCGCGGAGGCCCCGGAGAATACCGGGTCAGGTCCGCGAATGAAATGCAAAGGGTGCTTACTGTATGTGTGTTCCGGACCGCATTGATGCTGCTGTCAAGGTGATGGAGAATTGTGATGTGGCATCAAATCGGCGCCTGCCACGATTTAAAAAATAAATTTAGAGTACTCAATTCATTTTTTCCATTTAAGGGGCAATTTAGCATGGCCAACCCACCTACCCTGCACATCTTTGGGTTGTGGGGGAGCAATGCTAACCACTGCGCCACCGTGCTGCCCGCCCCCCCCCCCCCCACTCGCCACGATTTTTCCGTCGGAACATACTCTCTGCCCAATCGCGTTTTCCGATTTCAGTGTCAGCCAATGGAGAGCCCCGCCCACTTAATTTTACAAAAAGGATTAAAAAATGCAAATTACTCTGGAGGGTGCTTCGTCCACGTAATCTGCAGTCAAAGGAAAAAGCAATAAACTTATCAAAAGGTTTCCGGACTTAAAAATCTGAAACATTTTACACCGTTATCAGGGATTTGTCAATTGTTATTAACAAGTGCTAAGTTTATGCAGTGATCCCTTAAAAAGTAAATTGATTCTGTTCGTACCTATTTGCAAAGCTTTAACATCTTCCACAGATACTCCTTCACAGATCTGAACATCAAGACAGTGTAAATAAAAACAGAGGTTTCGTTTTTCTTCAATTACCACCCAGTTACACTGCAAGCCATCTGCAACAGAAGTAAAATGTATGCATCAGCTGCATTGTTTTTAACAAATTCGCACACAAATATTGTATTCACAATAAATCATGGGCTAAAAATGGGTTTATGGCATTGGATGTGGACAGAAGGAAATATGCCCCATAGGGGCCAGGATCGTCTGATACCACCCTCAGAAAGGATTAGGAGCAGGTGGCCACTGAGGACAGTTCCTGGAGTCTAGTCCCAAGGAGCTGGCCGCTAGGCTACAAGAAGTCTGTTGGTCTCATGTGGGTGGTCAAAGTCAGTGAACGCATCCTCAGATGAAGGATTTGAAATTTGGATGGTTAACAATTGATTTCCCTCGTGGGGGTGCATGTTGCATCACCAGCTTAGTCCATGGGGGTGCATCATGTTGAGACAAGTAGGTGCCAGAAGGGCTGTGTATCAGCACAACAAGAACAGTTGTGTTTTTTTTCCCTTTCATGGGATGTGAGTGTCACTGGCAAGGCGAACATTTGATGTGATTGGACCACACAGGTCCGTTCTACAAACCTGCAAGGCATTCACCGGAGATCAATTGTTTAGCGGCAAGAAGGGCCCTTGACTGGTGTTATGTAAAGGGCCGAGCAACCCCTGCTGCCCCTTCAATGGCCAGAATGCCTTGCCTGATCCCCTCCCCTGCAATCAGATTCTCCACCATAACCGGACCTGAGCGCCAACCTTTAATCTATCATGGGAGGAGATGTCCAATCGAGGTGGTGATTGGGATCAAGTGAGATTGATTAATTAATTAAAAACATACCCAGCCAAAGCAATCTTAAATAAAGCAGGTTCCTCCAAGTCAGTGCCGTAGGAATGCTTTAGAAAATACCAATTCCCTCACCGTAGAAATGCTTTAGAAAATACCAATTCCCTCACCGTGAGGGAATCCATCCCTGCCGCCCAGGACAAAACCCTATCCTCAACAACTTTACCACGCCCAGTTCCCATTCATCACATTGCTTTCCCTTTCACTGTCTCATTCATACCCCCTACCTCCAATTGCCAACTTGTTCAAAGGAAAACTCCTTTGCTCAGTGTCTCTCTCTCACCCAGAAAATACAATAACATTAATTTCTGTTCATGCATTCTTTTTCGTCAAAGTGTATATTCTGATACTCAACTGAAGTACAATTTAGGAAAAGAGGATTTGAACTTTAAAGGGAGGTGAATGGAAAATATCGTGTGAATGTCATCATAAAAATAGATTATAATAAAGCTGCGTTTTCTGTATAAGAATTCGACACAGGTACGTCTTTGCGATTATAAAACAGGGAGCTGCTTCATTATGATGTGGTATATATGTAGTTTTAGGTGTTCACAGGAGGTTTGTTACAGCCTCAGCAGTACAAGAGACAAAATGTGATGGTACATTTTAATCGGCAGGAAAGAGTTTGGGTTAATGCCTGCTGCTCGGATTGGTGGGGTATGCTAGGGTTCAATTTGTAATCCTATTTAGAGTTGAACGATCAATACCAAAATTTATGTAGGAGGCTCAGCAAATACTAAGGAGGAATGCAAAATACTAAAGGTCATTCGCAGGTTAGCAGAATGGCTACAGTGGATAAAACATCCTCTGACAATATTCTCTTGCTCCCATATTTGTGCACACTTTACCTCGATCTGCCACGTTGTCACAAGTTTGGTTACATTCTTCTGCACCACTGACATGAAGCGACTTCAGCACTTTGATTCCATGATTTTGTAAATTATACATTGAGCTCGCAGTCAAAGAGGAAATGGATATGTAAAGAATCAGAGTCCACATTTTTGGGGGCAATCCAGACAAATTGCTGGCTTGGCCTGAACTGCAGCTTAAAGGAGTCATCGGTGGACTCATCGAATTCTGTTTGCTCTTTGCCAGATCTGAAAGAAAAGAATAAACATAAAAAATACGGTTACAGATTTAAAAGCAAAAGAAGTTTGCCATCAGGGAGCCTGACAATCTGTATGCGCAGCTCAGGCTGTGGAGCCAAGTTCAAATCGCAGCACTGATAAATATTTGATTACTGTTAGTCCCAGTGAGGAATGTTTTCTAGTTCCCAGTTTGGCTGCTTGCAAACAAAGTGCCTCACAGCACCAACTTACCCTCATCTCTGGCAGTAGACAAAGAACAAATTTCGCCCAGAAAATCACACCTGCTGTCAAACGATAAGGAACGACACTAATGGCTGCCAAGGAAAGATCTGTGCCCTTGATCACATGGCTGCACACCTCTATGGGGCTCCTTTGTGCCATGTCGCCACATTTGCTTTAAACCTATTTTTCTAGAAAATATCCCATCTTCTTTTAATATCACAGAATCATAAAATCCCTACAGTGCTGAAGGAGACCACTCGGCCCATCAGTCTGCACCCCTCTGAATCTCCACTGTCTGGAGGCCACTCGGTCCATCGAGTCTGCACTCCACTGAGGCCCAATCCCCCGCCCTATGCCCGTAACCTCACCCTGGGAAATTTTAGCATGGCCAATCCACCTAACGTGCACATCTTTGCACTGTGGGGAGGAAACCGGAGCACCCGGAGGAAACCCATGCAGACACGGGAAGAATGTGCAGACTCCACACAGTCAGGCACCCGAGGTCGGAATCGAACCTAGGTCCCTGGCGCTGTGAGGCAGTAAGTGCTAACCACTCTGCCACCGTGTCGAAGTACGGAGGAGGAGAGGTTTATGCTTTAATTTTTTTCAAATTTAGAGTACCCAATTATTTTTTGCAATTAAGGGGCAATTTAGCGTGGCCAATCCACCTACCCTGCACATCTTTGGGTTGTGGGGGCGAAACCCATGCAGACACGGGGAGAATGTGGAAACTCCACACAGACAGTGACCCGGGGCCGGAGTCGAGGCTGAGTCCTCAGCGCCGTAGGCAGCCGTGCTAATCACTGCACCGCCGTATCGCCCTTTATGCTTTAATCTAACCCAGCATGGGCAATAGTGCTCCTTCTAACAGTAAAAGCTTTGTATTAATTTTGGGTAAGTTTTAAAAAAGTGCCAAGGAGGTCCTTTCAATCCCCTTGAGATTTTTAAAACCCAGTTTGATACTGTATCAGAGTCAACCTCACCTCCTGACAGTGAAACAACCTTCTATCTGTCCTCTTGGACCCTTGACTCTACTAGAACTCTGGATTCTAATAGAACTTGTGTTGTTACCTTGCAGAGGAAACTGCTAATGTATAAAAATGAGTGCAATTAAGTCTGGAAAATGGAAGTGTGTTATCGCACAAAAGTAAACCTTCCATGGAGCGTCTGGACTAACCATGTTCACGAAAATAAAGGAAGATAAAGAAGAAACAAACAAAACTGAAACCATTCGAGGAGAGAATGTCACTGGACCGGTAATCCGGAGGCCCAGGCTAATGCTTTGGAGACACGGCAGCTGGTGGAATTTAAATTCAAATTAATAAATTAGGAATTGAAAGTTAGGCCCCGATCCAATGGCCACGCTGCGCCCGAAAAGCAGCTCGCCGTGGCACAGCGTGGCCAATAAAAACCGGAACCTACCCGGCTCGCAACACCTCAGAAAATCTAAAGCGATCTTGAGACATTGCGATGTAAATCTCACCTTTTGGGGGGCGGGATTATTTTTTGGCAAATCTGCATATTAAAGCGAGACACTCACTTCCCGAAGATTCCCGAGGTACCGGAGGCTTTGGGATTCATCCCCTTTGCCTCGAAGACCTCGGGCGAGCACCATTTGGTTCTGGTCCCCACAAATGGGGACCAGGATGGAACGGCACACGTGGGAGGTCTGCCAGGTGATTGGTGGCCCCCCCCGGCTGCACGCCTTTTGGGAAAGGTGGTACCCTGGCACTGCTGGTGTCACCAGGGCACCCTGGCAGTGTCACCTGGGTGCCAGACTGATACTGTCAAGGTGCCAAGCTGGCATTTTCCAAGTGCGTGATCAGGCTGGGGTGTGCCCTGCCTGGGTGTGGGGGGGGAGCTGGGGACCATCCCATAGTCGTTTGGGCTGGGAGGGGTTGCTTCGGGGGCCTTGGAGATCAGGACACCATTTAAAAATGGCGTCCCAATCTCTCGTTACATTAGGCAGCTCATGTGAGCAGAGCTCCTCAGTGTGCAAAAGGGGGCAATGTGCGGCCTCGGCCACATGTTCCCCACTGAGGCCCCTTATACCACGTTGAGTGACGTTGTATAGCCAGGTGTTCCTCAGTGCTGCGAGCGCCGGGAAACACGCAGTCAAACTGCTCGGCCCAAGACTGCAAGGATCTCCAGAGTCGTGAACACAGCCCTGTTCATCACACAAACCTGCTTACCATCCATTGACTCTATCTACACCTCCCGCTGCCTGGGGAAAGCGGGCAGCATAATCAAAGACACCTCCCACCTGGCTTACTCGCTCTTCCAACTTCTTCCATCTGGCAGGAGATACAAAAGTCTGAGAACATGCACGAACAGACTCAAAAACAGCTTCCCGCTGTTACCAGCCTCCTAAACGACCTTCTTATGGACTGATCTGATTAATACGACACTCCTGTATGCTTCACCCGAAGCTGGTGTCAATGTATTTACATTGTGGACCTTGTGTTGTCCTATTATGTATTTTCTTATTATTTTCTTTTCTTTCATGTACTAAATGATCTGTTTGAGCTGCTCACAGAAAAATACATTTCACTGCACCTCGGTACACGTGACAATAAACAAATCCAAATAGGAACCAGTCTTTGCAGGATGGACAAAACTTTGTAATAGAATGAAAGTTTTCCATTCTATTACACTCAAGAAAGTTACTCCTTTAATTTCATTCAGTATCTTGTTTGAAACAGGGTAGTAATGGAATCTCTCTTCATGGGAACTCCATGATTCTGCATTCTCATCAAATGATTCCATAGTACCACCTTTATTGGGATCACAGTTACCAGTTCTTAAGTTGTAATACTTTCTTTAATATTTCCTCCTCCCCTCTAATTTCTTTCTTATCCAATTTAATTTGTATTATTTCTTTTGTTGTTTCTTTAAAATTTATTTTCTTGCTTGGACTGTGACTTAGGGCAAAAAAAATTGTTTTTTTGCAAACATCAATCTGATCAAAATCAGAAGATATCAGCTGTTATTCTTCTTAATCTTGGTTACTATTGCTGTGTTTTTCCTTTTTGAGGAGTTGCTGTTCTTAAAAGGGGGTCTCTCTCCCCGGGTTAGAGGATCTGACGCTGTATGCGACCGCAGCTGGAAAAAAGCCCCAGCTTGATAAGTAACTTTTTTGTTTACGGCATACCCCCTGAGGGCTGCACAGTAGCATAGTGGTTCGCACTGTTGCTTCACAGCGCTAGGGACCCGGGTTTGATTCCTGGCTTGGGTCGTTGTCTGTGCGGAGTCTGCACGTTCTCCTCATGTCTGCATGGGTTTCCTCCGGGTATTCCAGTTTCCTCCCACAAGTCCCGAAAGATATGCTTGTTAGGTGAATTGGACATTCTGAATTCTCCCTCTGTGTACCCGAACAGGCGCCGGAATGTGGCGACTAGGGACTTTTCACAGTAACTTCATTGCAGTGTTAATGTAAGCCTACTTGTGACAATAAAGATCATTATAAAGATTATTTCCTGGCTTCTCCTTTTCTAGGAGGGTTTTTTTCTGAGCACACTGATTGTACAAATCGACTGGCACAACAGTCGATGCTCTTGCTGAAAACGTCCTTCTTTTTCGTCTCCGACCCTCCGAGTGTTCCCGGGTCGCTGTTGTGTAGAACAAATTTAAGGAATGGTCCTGAGTGCATCCTCTCACTTTTGAAATTAATATACACTCTTAGCAATGCTAAAACCATGTTCCCGATGACCAGTTTTACCGCACATTTATGGAAATTTGATCCTTGACTGGAGGTCCAAGTCTGAGTTGTTTCTTCTGACTATT
Organism: Scyliorhinus torazame; assembly: GCF_047496885.1. Lineage (NCBI taxonomy): Eukaryota > Metazoa > Chordata > Chondrichthyes > Carcharhiniformes > Scyliorhinidae > Scyliorhinus > Scyliorhinus torazame. The sequence continues at coordinate 229,582,511 of NC_092716.1, forward strand.
TCACTGGGAAAAAAACATCCTCGTCGCCAGATTTGTCTTTATGTAAGACAAGTGTTTTATGGGGGTTTGCTTTTACTTCACAGTAGAGGCAAAGAATAGCCAGGTTGCCACACCGAAGGTTACTTAACCAGTTGTCAGAGTTTATTGCAGAGGCATTGCTTGCTCACAGCCTCAGATGGAAGTGATGGAAAATTGCCCAAGTCCCTCTGATGATGTCACTACGTAATCATGTGACACACTACACAGAGGGCATTGGTTACAATATATAACAAGTACCCTTACTGATATCTAGAAATTTTGACTATTTTTAATTTTGTGTCAAAATGCTGAGAGTGGAGTGCTTTCGCCGAGGATGGGTCAGGAGCCACACTAACTCAATTCGCCCAGTATCTAGAAGTTTTCGAAGTTAAAATGATCTTGAAATTGTGCTCTTTTGCTATGTTGGCTTTGTGTTAAGTTGGGGTGTTAATTTATTATTTGTGTACAGGGGGGAGGGGGGTATGGAGGGTTGTTTTTTGACTGTGTTTTGTATTTAACCCCGTTGGGTTCCTTTTTCATTTTGTTATTGATATTCTGTGAAAATCTGAATAAAAATTATTTTTTTTAAAAAATGAAATTGTGCTCTCCATTCTGGGTCTTTTATGCAATAATACAATCGGCTGCTTCATATAACATTCGGGCTACGTTTTTGTAAGACACATACTTGGCGAAAGATGACTCAACGCTCTTAAGAACCAATTAAACTGGCCTGAATTGGCTTTTTCGGAGCACATTTGCACAAATATAAATTTTTGTATGTTGAAAGAACATATAAAGAGCGGACCCCCCCCCCGTTGTGCAATGGATTGTGCCACAGTGCACACCCATAATCTCACATACGTTTTACCAATCTTGGCAGTGTTGCTGAGCCAGGACACGAGGCCCAATGCTTCCTTATAAAGAAATAAAGTAAATAAAATTTAGTCAACAGGTGAGTCACCCCAAGCCTTTTGGCACGCCTTCCAGCTGCTGTTTAAAAAGGACAGAATATGCCGGAACCTGCCTAATCTAGCAGGGAAATAGTATGCAGCATGTACGAGGGGGCTAGGAAACAAGAACAGTGTTTGAAGCTGTAATCGAGTTCCTGATCAGATCTGTCTGCAGTCTGATTCTGTTTTGAGCATAAAGTTATAGCTTTGACTTTGGTATTCAATGAAAAGGCACAGCAACCGCACGAATGCAAGCAACATTGATTCAGCACTGCAGTTACCTTAAACACTTCAACAGTGTGTGACTCAAGAGTGCCCCCAGCAGGAAAGTACCAATTTCCATCACAATCTTCACTAAAAGTCAGCTTCCTGTTTCTGGGCTACATCAAATGATCTCACCGTTTCTCACCTAAGCATTTGTCCACACAGCAAAACAATTATTTATTTCCCTCCATCTGGATGGGGAATATTTTTCCAAAGCAAGACGATGCAAAATTCCGTGCAGAGCACGGAGTGATTTGTCACTGCTCAGCCGACATCCAGGAATGACCAGCAGAAATGGTGGGCAGCACGGTAGCACAGTTGTTAGCACAGTTGCTTCACAGCTCCAGGGTCCCAGTTTCGATTCCCGGCCTGGGTGATCGTGCGGAGTCTGCACGTTCTCCCAGTGTCTGCGTGGGTTTCCTCCGGGTGCTCCGGTTTCCTCCCACAGTCCAAAGATACGCAGGTTAGGTGGATTGGCCATGCTAAATTGCCCTTAAGTGTCCAAAAAGGTTAGCTGGGGTTACCAGGTTATGGGGATAGGGCGGAGGCATGGGCTTACATAGGGTACTCTATCTAAGAGCCAGTGCAGACTCGATGGGGCGAATGGTCTCCTTCTGCACTGTAAATTCTATAAAATGTCTTCCGATTAACAATCAGGAAGAAGACTGAAGCCACTATCTTCAGTCCCTGCCACAAATTCAAAACGGTAATTCCAATGATCCCTCCGACCAGCATCCAAGGCTGCACTAGACCATTTGTAATCTTGACATTCTACTTGACTCTGAGCTGAGTTTCTGACTTGATGGGCAGCACGGTAGCACAGTGGTTAGTACTGTTGCTTCAGAGCTCCAGGGTCCCAGGTTCGATTCCTGGCTTGGGTCACTGCCTGTGCGGAGTCTGCACGTTCTCCCCGTGTCTGCGTGATTCCTCCAGTTGCTCCGCTTTGCTCCCACAAGTCCCGAAAGATGTGCTGTTAGGTAAATTGGACATCTGAATTCTCCCTCTGTGTACCCGAACAGGCGCCGGAATGTGGCGACTAGGGGCTTTTCACAGTAACTTCATTGCAGTGTTAATGTAAGCCTACTTGTGACAATAAAGATTATTATTATTATATCCTCTCTATCACCAAGACTGCCTACTTTTCACCTTTGTGACTGTAGCCATGTCTGCCCCTCTCTTAATTCCTCTGCTGCTGAAATATTCATGCATGCCAATTGTTATTTCGAGACTTAAATAATCACATGCTCTTCTGCAGCTCCCCATCTTCCATAAACATGAGCTCATCCAAAACACTACTTCCCACATGCCCACTCACATCGAGACCTATTCATCCCTCACCCATGTGTGCATTGACCAAAGCTCTGGAATTCCCTACCTAAAATTTGCCCCTCTCTCCTCCTTTAAAATGCTCCTTACAAATTACCTCTTTAACTAAATCTTTGTTCGGTTGTCCAAATATCTCCTTATTTAGCTCAGTGTTTGACACTGTTCCTTTGAAGCACCATAGGATGTTTTATTACAATAAAGGTGCTATATAAATGCAAGTTGTTGTTGACGATGAAAGGAAATTGCTGAACAAACCATTGCGAAAAAGATGTTCCAACAGGTTTCACTTTATGCTATTATTATGCTCTGTTATCAGTATGGTCCTTCACTGCTATTAAACTGGAAAGGAGCTGTTTGAGATAGCACAGAACATGTCGTGGGAGTTTGCTTTACTTAAGATGCCATTAGCAGATAAAATGTTGCTGTCACTTCATGCCTTAATTACATGAGGTGATTAAAGCTTTGGTTGCCAATTGTAATATTAAAAAATTCTTCATCACTTCACCACCCACTCCCCCCCCCCCATCCCTCAACATGCCTGGTGGCGCTATGTGCATAGAATCGGCTGGTGAGCTTACATCGACAGATGCAATCTTTACCTGAGCGTCCACCATGTTATGGAATAAAATCACTGTCGACCAAATTATTGTTGCCAATCCTGCAAGAAGGAAGCAGCCATTTCTTTGAAGCTGTTTCCTGAGGCAGGCTGGTTGAAGACTGACACAGCCTGTTAAGAGAGGCAATAAACTGGGTTTGAGTTTCAAGAAACCTCAAAACTCAAGATCACTACTTTATAGATCAAACATTGGAAAATTCATTTATGCAATTTATTAGATCAGAATGGTGGTTAGGGAGACTTCCGGACACAGGCAGTGCTGTAGTTCAAACTGGAAATGTTAATCTGCAGACATTATCTCATTGCTCTGGAGGCAATATCTTTAGTCTGGATAGAGTATTGTGGCGGTTATGTTACTGGCCCAGTAATGCAGAAAACATGAATTCAAATCCCACCACTGCTGTTCGACAACTTTAATTATTTTTTAAAAATCTGGAAATAAAATATTTATTTCAGGTAAGTAAACGTGACATTGAAGCTGTCAGGCTGTCATTCGCTAATTTCCTTTGAAGAAAGAAAGGCTTGAATTTATACAGTTATTGCGAGGCTATTTTTAAAAATGCGATTTCTCCGGCGCCAAGGGCCCGGGATGGATCCCAGCTCCGGGTCACTGGCTGTGGGGAGTTTGCACATTCTCCCCGTGTCTGGGTGGGTCTCACCCCCAAAACCCAAAGATGTGCAGGGTAGGAGGATTGGCCATGCTAAATTGCCCTCAGTGTCCAAACGAAAAGGTCGGGTGGGGTTACTGGGTTATGGGGATAGGGTGGAGGTGTGGGCTTAGGTAGGGTGCTCTTTCCAAGGGCCGGTGCAGATTCGATGGGCCGAATGGTCTCCTTCTGCACTGTAAATTCTATGAATTGGGAAAAAAATAATTTGGTACTCCAAATTTATTTTAAAAAATAAATGATTTGTCAACTTTCAACTGACTGGTAACTGTTAAATTTGAACAGAGACAGAGCAAATTGCTTAAAAATGCAAGGCTACATTTCAAAGTGAAGGTGAGTAACCAACAAATCACCTTCAGGGGAGTGTGAAGAGAGAGCCATTTCCTACAATCCAGACACACACTGAAACTTGTAACTGTCTCAGAAAGAGACATTAAAAATGCAAAGTACTGGATATTGAAACAATAGCTGTCACAGACAGATGCACTCAAACCTTTTGGAAATACACAATCTATTTCAAGGTAAGACTGCCTAGACATCGGAGTGATTGCAAGTTGGCAGTTTCCAAAGCCTACATCAGTGGAAACAAACTGAGGGCTTCTCGCACCTTTTCCCTTTGGGAATAAGCATGTGGCCCGGTTTAATAAGCCAACCGAGATCTCATAATAATTGCAACATTCTCTAGTAAAGTCGCCGTAGTGCCAGATGACCATAGGCTGCTTTCCCTTTTGAAGGGGAAAGCTGGCTGGTGGTGATTTAATCTGAGGATCACAACACCTCAGGCAAAGGGCAAGGTTGAAAACATGGACCTTCATGAATAATCTCAGCTGGTGCGGGAATTGAACCCGCGCTATTGTCCTCATTCTGCATCATGAACCAGCTGCCCAGCCAGCTGAGCAAAACCGGCCCCCATTACATCTGACTGCATCCAAGAAACTAGCTAACTTAATTCGGCTGCAACGTTTAAAATATATGCTTCAAGCACAGTAAAAGGACACTGAATCATCTATTCTTTTACCTTTGTTATTGGACTTTACCTCCCCTTATTTCTGATTTCTGTGTGTGAGGACATATGTGCGGACCCAAAGGACGGCATGAGAGTCAAAAGCTTGGTGCTGTGTTTCTATTATTTTTCCACCAGTTTAGCGGTTGATAAATTTACTCTTTCTTTGACTCAGAACCTTGCTTGATTGACTCCTTATTGCTCACAGTTTAAATAGTTAAATACATTCCGATTTGGAATAATTTATATCCTCGTAAAAAGATACTTAAACCTTTGTTGTGGCCAAAATAGAAGTCAAATAATTGGGAGCCAATTCATCCCTCCTCACCTGATCGTAACACAGCATCTTTCTCGACCACTGCATGTCTCAAAAGCGGTTTACAGCCAACAAAGTGTTTTTGAAGTGTAGTGACTGTTGCAAACAGCTGCCAATTTGCACAAAGCAAGCTCCAACATGCAGCAACTAATATAAACCAGATTCTGTTAATGTGATCGTTTGGAGACTTGGGCGGAGAGATGGCAGATGGAGTTTAATCCGGACAAATGTGAGGTAATGCATTTTGGAAGGTCTAATGCAGGTAGGGAATATACAGTGAATGGTAGAACCCTCAAGAGTATTGAAAGTCAGAGAGATCCAGGTGTACAGGTCCACAGGTCACTGAAAGGGGCAACACAGGTGGGGAAGGTAGTCAAGAAGGCATACGGCATGCTTGCCTTCATTGGCCGGGGCATTGAGTATAAGAATTGGCAAGTCATGTTGCAGCTGTATAGAACCTTAGTTAGGCCACACTTGGAGTATAGTGTTCAATTCTGGTTGCCACACTACCAGAAGGATGTGGAGGCTTTAGAGAGGGTGCAGAAGAGATTTACCAGGATGTTGCCTGGTATGGAGGGCATTAGCTATGAGGAGCGGTTGAATAAACTCGGTTTGTTCTCACTGGAACGACGGAGGTTGAGGGGTGACCTGATAGAGGTCTTCACAATTGTGAGGGGCATAGACAGAGTGGATAGTCAGAGGCTTTCCCCCAGGGTAGAGGGGTCAATTACTAGGGGGCATAGGTTTAAGGTGCGAGGGGCAAGGTTTGGAGGAGAAGTACGAGGCAAGTTTTTTTTACACAGAGGGTAGTGGGTGCCTGGAACTCGCTGCCGGAGGAGCTGGTGGAAGCAGGGACGATAGTGACATTTAAGGGGCATCTGGACAAATGCATGAATAGGATGGGAATAGAGGGATACGGACCGAGGAAGTGTAGAAGATTTTAGTTTAGTCGGGCAGCATGGTCGGCACGGGCTTGGAGGGCCGAAGGGCCTGTTCCTGTGCTGCACTTTTCTTTGTTGTTCTTTGTGATATTGATGGAGGAATTCTGGCCAGGACACATGGGATAGCTTCCTTGTTCTTCTTCAAACAATGTCATAGATCCAACTGACGAGACAAACGAGAAGGCATTTGAGGCCTCAGTTTAACATCTGATCTGATGGTGCCTCTGACAGTGCAGCTCTCTCTCAAGACTGCACTTGATTTTTTGTGCTCAAGTCCTGGAGTGGGACTTGAACCAATAAACGTCTGACTCAGCTACCAATTAAGCCATGACTGGCATGGCAAGGGAAGATGGGTCTAACTCATGTAGGATTCCAGTACACAATGGGCAGAATTTAATGATCACAGCGGCAGGCCTGTCCACTGGCGAAAGAATCAGTGACAACGCCGACGCAGGCATTCCCGGAAGCCCTGAAGGGATTAAATCCCACTCAGGCAGTCACCTGCCTGACGCCAGAGTTCCTAGGACCTGGCGGGCATATGTTCCGCCTGCGAGAGCTGCTGGCCAATCAGAGGCCCAAAGCTCTTCAGTACCAATAATGTCATTGGGAGAAATGGTACTGCAGTAATCTCGAGGAGAATGATCATTGCTAGAGTCCTGGAACACAGGTAAATGGGATGGGCTTGCTGAGGTTGGTGTAAAGGGCAGGGAGGGTCTTACTCTGTGGGTATAGACTGCCTGAAAAGTCCCCACCCCTCCCCCCATTAACTGGCTGAAGGCTTCCCGGTGCCTTGTCCACATGACATGGCCTCCAGCTCTCACTGCTGGTTGAATAGGAGTGTCAGTTGGCTGAGGCCCTTAAGTAGCTACTTAAGAGTCTTAATTTGCCTCTGATAGGAAGACTATCTTTGACTCTTCCTACCCTCGACTTAATTGGGGTGAGTCAGGAAGGTGTTGAGCTTCACACTCTGAAATTTCCCAGCCCCTTATACAGCCCCACTGGCCTTCCAGCCCGCTCCTGTGCAGGCATTAAATTTCCCCCAATTCATTTGTCTCTTAAGTGCTCCCTAAAATGGTCTGGCAAGTCACTCGGTGATTCAAGAACATAGATTTAGGTCAACTAGGGATAGGAAAATATATGTTATCCTCATCAATGATACCCACATCCAAATAATGATATATTTTTATAAAAATGAAAGCGTTAAGAAGCCAATCAGAAACTGTGGGCGAGATCTTCCGGCTGTTCATGCTAGCGGGGTCTTTGGGTCCCGCTGACGATGTACCCCTGCCGTGGGTGTCCTGGCAGCGTGGGGTGGATTCAATGGGAAATCCCATTGACAGCGGTGGGCTGGGATGATCCCGCCGCCGGCCAACGGTGGTTCCCCTCCCGCCGCCGAGAAACATGCCGCGTGGAGGCCAGAGAATCCTGTCCTATTTCTCGGTTAGCTGAACTCCGATAGTTTTTATACAGACACGTGTGCGCGACATGGCTGAATTCAGATACATTCACAAAGAACATAATCAAATGTATGAATGAGAGAAAGAGAAAATAGACAATTAGTACAGGACCAAAAATGAATCAAAATCCCAAGCAGCCGGCACCTGTTTAGATTTTATCAATCCTTATCTAAGTTTGGCAACAGATTTATTGGCACAATTTGACAGTGCCCTTGTCAGTTTATTCTGCCTATATTGATGTATGACAATTCTGTGCTACCTATTTGCATACACATAACAAACATCCTTGTAGTCATAGTGATAAATACAGAAGAGTATAAACAATAACCATTTGTGATTTGAAGATAGTCTCGACAGTCCGTACCCTGGGGAACAAGAGCCTCAGCAACATAACAACCCTAAATCATGCGATCCAGAAAACTATACTGTAAGGAAGTTCACAGTGAGAATAAACGGGGTTTGTATTCAATCATTAAAAAAACTGGGTTCACCCTGCATGTTGATTTTAGTATAAAAATTGAATCGCATTAAAAAAAAGTTATTATTAATAGTATTTGGTTCCAAACAATCCTGTGGCCTTGCTGAACTGCACAGTGAATCATTGAACAAATCCGTTAACTACTTCGAAATTGTTTATTTTTTCGTTTTTTGTGTATTGTGTGGACAGACTCAGTTAAAAAAGAAATAAGGAACTTAAAAGTAAAAGAAAGCTACTGCAGATGCTGGCAATCTGGAAGGAGGAGAGAAGATGCTGGAAATACTCAGCCGGTCAGGCAGCATCTGTGGAGATAAAAACTGAGCTAATGTTTCAGGTTTAGGACCTTCATCATAATTTGAAGGTTTGCGAACTTGGATTTCAATATGTACGCCTGCCTTTCTCAGCTCACATCTCTGCTGGACAATACACAGCAGTTCTTCAGAGTGGAGAAAGGGTTAAGTTACTTCCCGGCCATTAAACCGCCAAGGAAATGAAAGCTACTGTGTAGAAAACAGTTCAATTTGCAACAATGAATTCAAAAAATTAGATGATTGCCAAACACAGAATGCTCTTCCATTGTAAATCTGGGCAATATGTTGATCTAATTCCTTTCTTATATAAAAGGCTTTGTAGATTGTATGGATTCAGGCCGTGAAACAGCAACATCAACGTTGGTATCGCAAAACAGGAGGATGTATATTCATTCTCAGAATCTGCTTAGTGTCTGATCTGTGGTTGACCACAATGGCTGCAGCATTTTCCTTCAGCTGCTGAGGGAGAAACAGGAGTTCAGCTTTGGGAGCACCAAATGTACCCAGCTGCCAGCTCAATAAGGATGTCAGTGTAGGAATAGGCCGAGGTATCCACTTGTTCACTTTTGCAGTAAAATCGTTAATTAATTAATTTAAGAAAACACAATAACCTATTTTGAAAATTGTTACCTTTTTAAGTGTTGCGAACTTCAGCCATGGTGCAGGCAGGATGAAGTTAAAATGAGCCTCAGTACCACCCTGGGTAGGGTGGGGGGGGAGGAGGTATGGACCAGGAGAAGAGAAAGAAACTCACTCACATACCTACTGTTACTCTGCTTGTGTGAAGACCAGCGGAGGCAGCATTAGGTTCAATTATTCTGCCTGGCCCAGGTGACCAGCCTGCTAACTGAGGAGAATGGTCATTTGCCTGAGGTATCAAAGGGCACTTCACATCTGTGGTCTCTTACCTGGCATGGAGAGGAAATGAAAAAAAAAAAAGCAGCATATAATATTGGTGAAGGGACTACGGCAATTTAAATTAGTGGGTACTTTTTTCCTTATTGACCAGAAACATATTTGTTGTTTATCAGGCTGTTATGAGAATCTTGGAAACATACACTGTTTTGTCAGGATAGGAGCTTATATTACATAAAGCATATTGCCTTTCTCTGGTGCTACGGTGGGTTGCGCACATCTTGCTTAACTTATAAGGCTGCGTTCTCATTGTTTTGAGAACGCACATCCTGAAGTCAAACAGGGCTCATAAGCAGATTGCAAGGTCAATTAATGGAGATCTGACTCAATAAAGGGCTGGACTGGGCAATAAATATTCCTAAACATGAGGGGTTCGATTCTCTGCTCCCGCGCCGGTTTGGAGAATCGCCTGGCGCGCCATTTTTCCCCGCGACGCCGTTCCGACGGCCTCCCGCGATGCACCCAAATGGCGGGAACGGCCCCGTCGAGTTCTGCGCGGCGCAGGCCGGAGAATCACCTGGTACACCCAAAATGGCGATTCTCCGATACACCCGCTATTCTCCGGCCCGGATGGGCCGAGTGGCCTGCCCAAAACGACGTCATCCCGCCGGTGCCATCCACACCTGGTCGCTGCCGGCGGGAACAGCGCGGGAACGCTGGGGGGGACGGCCTGTGGGGGGGGGGGGGCGAGGGGGGTTCTTTCACCGGGGTTGCACTCAAAAGGGGTCTGGCCCACGATTGGTGCCCACCGATCGGCAGGCCGGCCTCTCTGAAGGAGGACCTCCTTTCCTCTGCCGCCCCGCAAGACCCATCCGACATCTTCTTGCGGGGCGGCCTCAGGGAGGACGGCAACCACGCATGCACGGGTGACACCAGTTATGCGGCGGATGACGCGGTGCCGCTTTTATGCGGCGCCAATGCCTGGCACGCACTGACAACGCTGCTTTAGCAACACGCCCCCCGAGTTTCACGTGGCCCCGATCCTAGCCCATTTTCGGGCCTGAATCGGTCGAGATCGGGGCCGTTTCGCGCCGTCGTGAACCTCAACGGCGTTCACGACGGCGTGGGCACTTAGTCGCGGGAGTGCAGAATCGGGCCCGAGATGTTCAGGTAAGATACGGAAGGAAAGCGGGAAGGAGGGGGTGTAGTATTAATGAGGGAGAATATTACTGTGCTGGAGGGCGAGTCACGACTCCGTCCCTGAGTAAGCGGTGATATTGCGGGCGGCTGACGGTGACGAATGTGATATAAAATAGTTACTTTAGAGATATTAGTTAATGTAATGTAGAAATAAGCCACTTTGATTCTGTCAAGTAGAGACAAAGGATCTTAGACCGCATGGAAAAAAGCAGGAAGAGGTGTGTCTATGAGAGTGATGCTGAATTGATAGGGGCCGGAGAAAGGGATTGGAAGTGAGCCAATCAGAATAGATCAAACAAGTCAGGAGGGACATAGGATGACCTATGGGTGTCGAGTATGTGAAACTTGATGCCATTTGAATGTATCAGTACTGATCTCTTTGTCTGGGACATTCACTTAGTCCCGGAGCTGCAGAGAGCAACATGTTATCTGTATCACTGTGGACTAAGTTTAGCTTGCAAGCTGAATAAAATAACTAATGTTATACTTGCAAATCCATCTCGACTTTTATTGAGGCCAGACTGACGGATAAAGAAATTTGGGATTCAACATTTGGTGCCGAAACGCGGGATTTCTCAGGGCGATCCTGGTCCAACTGCGAAATCAGAATTAGACTGATTATGAACAGGAGGATGGGGAACAAGGGGCCCTCAATGTAGAACTGGAAAATAACCGCGCATTGATTGTTCCCCTCTTCTTATCGTCTGATTAGTCTGGTCACTCGCGGTTGGCACAGAAAGACCGCCTCGACGAAATCACAGGTCAGTCTGGGGATTAGCAATTTAATTGATGGGATTAAATTTGTTGATTCGGCTTGGGTTAGGGTTTTGGGTTGATGTGACATCTCAAATGATGATTCAATTCCAAGTATAAGGGTTCAGAGGCTGATGGGACTTCAGTAGTGAAGGTTCAGTCTATTATATGGGTTCAGGGGCTGATGGGACTTCAGTAGTGAAGGTTCAGTCCAGTATAACTGTTTTTAAATCTGAAGATGGTTCAACTCTATGTGTGAGTGTTTTAAATATATAGTTGATTAAGCTAAAATTGTCTTCTTGGACTGTATTGGCGAAAAACGCAGTTCCGAGGACTAGTTGAGATTGTGGGGAATGCTGCATATTGGTTGAAGCAGAAGTCTCTCAAAGGGTTAACAGCAGCAGGCAAAATCAAAAGACAGACAGTGCTTCTCACTCAGGCTTTGAGATAACAGCAGCAGCCTGTAGTGTAATCGGATACCTTTCCTTTGAGTCAGTGAACACCAGCAAAGTTACGTTTTGAATTAATTAAAGGAAACCAGTGGGTTTCTCCACCTCTTTGATAAAAGTTATTATTTACGAAAGCAATGATTGAAATTGCCAGAATCTTAAGTTTTACTTACTTGAAATAATGTTTATCTCATTTTATCAGGAGATTGATAGAAACTTAAAGGAGGTCACGGACAGCATTTTGTGTAAATCTGGAGATGATAGTTGATTTTGCCAACACTTATGTGAATGTAAAAGGAAAAAAAAACTTGTTAAAAGAAAAACTGTTAAGATAAAGAAATAATTAAGTTGTAAATGTTATACAAGTTTGTGTTAAGCAAATTGTAAATTTGGTTCTGAGTTGAGATCAGAGCAAAGCTTGCAAGTTGCAGTAATTCAATTTGAATTTTCAAACATTTTAAAGTTTTAAATAAAAAGCGCAAGTAGAGACAGGAAAGACGCGGGTCAAACAAGAGATGAGCTACGTAGTTCAATGGCTGGCCTTGAATTGACAGAAAAAGAAAAATTCAATAATTTGGAAAAGTCAGTAAAAGTTCCGTCTGCACCCATAGCATGGTCTGCGCTCATTCCAGAACCACCAGAGTACAATAATATATACCCAGTCATTGCTCCCCAGATTCCAAATATGCCAGAAACTCAAGCCCTTTTGGGTGATAGTGTGGGTCCTGATTTACCAACTTCACGACCAGAAGAGCAAAAGGAACTCTGTCCCACAAGCCCAGTTAGCTCTAGGACAAGATCTCGGACAGCGAGAGAGAGGCTTGACCCTCACCAGAAACAATTAAGCATATCACCTAAGTCTCTCCAAACTAAGGAGAAACCACAAGATTCAGGAACAAAGGAAGCTGAAACAACTTCTTTTGAAGAGAAAGAACTCCCCCTAGTGACAGGGAGAGACGTTGAAGTCTTGGAACAACCAGGGGAAATAGCTAGAGTGCCCCCTGGTGACATTCGGAGACAGTTACCGATTAGGAAGATGCGAAACCCCGACGCAGTGACTGCGGAAGCGAACCCCACGATAGACGTTTACTTCCCATGGACACCCAGTGAGATGATGGCTATTATGTCTACAATCCCAGATAGAAAAAAATCTCCTGCTGCCTTCATGGATTCCTTGAGGACTACCATCTCAATTTATCAAGCTGATTTAAGGGACCTCTGGGCCCTAGTCCAGCAGATTTTAACACCAGCAGAGTACCGCAATTATCTTAACCACCTGAATTATGCAAGTCATGCCGCACTTCAGCAGGCCTATGCGTTAGACGACGATAGAAGGACACAGATCTTGAATGCGTTGAATAGCACATTTCAAAGGCCCATAAATCTTTCTGTTATCTTAGACCTAAAACCTAAGAAGACTGAAGAGCCAGAGGAATTTCTGGAGCGTTTTAATGAAATCTACCGGGGGCAGTCAGGCGATTTGCTGTATCAAAATGGTCAGAATTCCCCTCAATATTGTGCTATGTTAATGCATTGCCTACCACCTTCTGTGGTTACTGCTGTGAAATGTAATAACATGAATTGGACAGAGAACGACCCTTCCCAGATGGCAAGGGCAGTCAGATTTTATTGGAAGGAGGGTGTAGGCCAAGAAGGAGGCTCAGTTACAAAGGTTAAGACTGAGTATGTAATGAAAAAGGATGATTGGCGATCCCAACAAGCGGCAGAAATGGTAGTTTATCAGCAGGAGCCCCAATATTGTGACTTTTGGTGGGTGGATCAGCGAGGAGGAGGATACCAAACCCACCCAAAGGGACCCTCACCTCCTTTTTATGGCCCACCGAACGAATCAACAGCTCTACAACCGCAGCCCCCTCTGAGGGGCCATTGGTCTACTGGAAGAAGAGGACGGGGCAGAAATAGAGGGAGCAATGCATGTTTTAATTGCGGCCGTATAGATCACTGGCAACAGGAATGCCCCTTTAAAAGACAGGCAGTAGAAGGAGATTATCCGACCCAAAGGAGAGGGTACCCACCAAGGGGAGGACAGACGAGATACACTGACTTCTCCCAGGAAAACCCTTTCCCAACACAGGATTGACTAGCTAATTTAGCCATAAGGACTCTCCAATCGGACAGGGAACCTATTATCTCTCTGCAGATAGGAGATCAACATCACTCATTTGTAATCGACATCGGGGCAGCCATGTCTTCTGTGCAATCAGCACTTAAATTACCATTATCCGACCACACGCAGCAATTGTCAGGGTTCCAAGGACAGGTGTGTGAGTATCCTATTTCTGAACCTGTGACAGTCACTTACGAGAATAAGTCTGCAGAGCATCAGTTTGTAGTGACTACTGGATTGGACTGTAACTTGTTGGCCCGAGATTTACTGTGTATCTTCCAGCTACAGCTAGAATGCGGAGATGAGGGGGTAACGGTTACATCATGGAGGATGAGACAACAGTGCTATATTTCTATCACCCCCCAGTGGTGGACGTTAGACGTTGAACAGTCACTGCATCACGTTACCCTGGCCGATGACAGAACTGGACGAAACAGGGAGTTGGAGGACAAATACCGGCCATTACTTGAGACCGAATGGCCAGTCAAGGTTACAGCCACAGTCACGGGAAAAGAAGGTACAGCCGATTTTGTGACAATATCACCACATTTATGGCCACAGTCAGCTTCGGTAAGCCCTCATATTACACGTCAGGTCCATGACCAGTACCATGCCAGGGATATGGGGCGAATGGTCAGGAGGGCAGTGGATCATTCGGATCCAACAGAGTACGCACTTCAAGTCATGCCAGACGGCACTACCATAAAAAATTTTGAGGTCCCTGAAACAATTAACACTCGACTGCAGCATCACAGGGGGACATGATGTGTTGGAATATGTCAATCCACAGGTCTGGGCGGAATACCCATCACAAGTGGGAAAGACAAATGTTACACCTATTAAGGTGATGATTAAGGATCATGTAAAGCTACCTTCCATTCGACAATACCCCCTGAAATCTCAAGCTGCTCCATCAATAGATAAAGTAATTCAAGAGCTGTTGAAACAGGGTATTTTGGTCCCTTGCCAATCAGAATGTAACACCCCCATACTTGCTGTGCCTAAACCAGCCAAACCAGACCAGTACCGATTAGTACAGGATTTACTTTCAATCAATGCCATCGCATAGCCGTTACATGCTCTCACCCTCCAACAGGATATTACGGTGTATAGCTCTCACTCGGTCATCGCACTACTGAGGCAACTGCAGACTCAGCATCATACCGCAGCTCGTCTGAATAGGTATGAGATATACCTTTTGAACAATCCACGTCTGACATTTAACCACTGTACCACTATCAATCCAGCCTGTTTTCTTAGTGGTCCCCCTGTCCATGAAGACGCACCTGGCCACGACTGTTTAGCCTTGATTCAGGAAACTACCACAATAAGGGGCGATTTGAGTGACATTTCGTCAGAACAACCTGACATGATTATGTGTGGTCAAATATCCCACCGGGGTTTAGTTAATGACCGACTGCAGGCCCTCCTTATGCCCGCGCAGATTTCCGTTATTAAATGCGCTGCCCACACGAATGGTACAACCCCAGTTGACGTTGGTAATGAACGAGCAGATTGTGCAGCGCGAACAGCCGCGCAAATTCAGCAAGTGATGGTGCCTAAGATGTTAAGTCAGACTAAACGATCTACTATAAATATGTCTGCTTCTGACAAGTCAATGCCAACCATCCAAGACGTCATAAGGTTACAGGAGGACGCTCCTGAGAGTGATAAACAAATGTGGAAACGGTTAGGTTGTACATATGATTCTGTTTCCTCTTTATGGACCACGCCTGCACATCAGACTTGTATGTCTGATGTGCTGGCTTTATGGGTCATTGAATGTGTACACTTTGCAACTCATTGTGGGGCTCGAGGGACTAGTGATTTGTTGCTGGACACTTGGTGGCACCCTAAAATGCAGGGGTTGGCCCAAAGTATCAGTAATCGGTGTTTGATTTGTCAGCAATATAACACCGGAAAAGGTATCCCTTGTGGGATGGGGCAAACCCCGTTGCCCAGTGGTCCCTTTGAGATGCTCCAAATGGATTACATTGAGTTGGAAAGGTGTCAATGTTATAAATATGTTTTGGTCATTGTGGATGTGTTCAGCAGATGGGTTGAGGCGTATCCGTCTATCGATAATAAAGCTGCTACTGTGGTTAAAGTCTTGATGAGGGAAATCATTCCCCAGTACGGTATACCAGCTCAGTTAAGTTCTGATAATGGGCCTCATTTTATTGGACAAATTAACAAGGAGTTTTGCTCCCAGTTGGGCATACGCCAGCAGTTACACTGTGCTTACAGACCGCAGGCAGCCGGGTTGGTTGAGAGACACAATCAGACCCTCAAAACTAAATTGGCTAAATTAAGAGCAGACACGGGACTGACATGGCTTAAGTTGCTCCCCGTTGCCCTCTTCCAGCTGTGGGTTACACCTGCGGGACCGGCCCGGCTCTCTCCCGCCGAGATTCTTTATGGCAGGCCTCTTAGAACTCCCTGGAGCCTGCAGGTTCCCAGACTGGTTCAGTTTCACCATATGACTGAAGAGATGACCACCTATGTTCTAGCCCTCACGCAAGTGCTCAAGGAACTCCATGGCCAGGTCCGCGCGGCTCACCAGCCATCGCCCCCAGTACCTAGCTCACTTTCAGTCCAGCCCGGTAGTTATGTCATGGTCAAAAATTGGACTAGGAAGGGGTCGGAGCCGCGATGGGACGGGCCCTTCCAAGTTCTCCTTACCACCCCCACAGCAGTTAAAGTGGAGGGGCGAAGTGCTTGGGTCCACCTACATCACTGTAAATTGAGTCCATCTCCACTACTGTAAAAGGTCGGATACTAACCTGCCTCCCTTCTCCAGTGCTATTTTACAGGTGTGGAGCATGATGGAGTGGCTACGCATCGTCTGTATGATATTTGGCCTCACTCCGCTTGGCGTGTTATTGGCGATGGACATGGAAAAGGGGAATATTATGTATCTGTGTAGCCCCAACCAATCTACAAGGATACATCACCTCTGCAAAGGTGATGTTCTTCGCTGCCCCCATATACGAGGACATGGTATCGACTCATGGAAGGTCATCAAAGTTAAGGAGAATGCAGGAGTCATGAAGCAGTTGCACCGGTCCCGGCGATGGGAAGGGAACATTATATGGACATTGCCTTGTTTTTGGAATACATGTAAATTCGATTTTGGATGTGTTTAGAGTGGTGCAATAAAGGTAAAATCAGGCTGTCAGAAGAGCGTAGGAAGAGGCTATGAGAAAGTGAAAGGGACTAGAGAGAGGATGGGGCGTATGAGAAGGGAAGTACAGCTAGAACGTAGGTTACCGGGAGATACACTTAAGTTAATTAAAGGCCAAACTGAGGAAAACCCGGGTAGTAAACCTTGGGAGCCCTCGGGGCAATAACCAAGGAGTTGTCTCAGCTACGGTTGTTTGCAATGCAGAACCGGTATGCTCTTGACTATCTTCTGGCCCGTGAGGGTGGGGTATGCGCCATAGTGCAGGGCATGTATATCATGGGAGTTCAAGACTTGACCGCTAACATCACTAAATTTATGGATCGCATAGGGGATCACTTGGACGGGATGCAGGATCCTGGCTCTTGGGGTAACTGGGGATTTGGAGGTTGGAAGGACTGGTTGATAAATATGGCCATGTATCTAGTGGTAGCTATCGGCTGCATCTTTGTGGGCCTGGCCATCCTTAAATGTGTGATGGGTAGAATGCGGGGTGCACTGGATCAGATCACCGCCCAAAAAAAATTAAACTGTTAAAATCCATGAGGGTGAAGCAGATGAAGGGGGGCTAAGACAGGAATTGGAAATGCAGCGACGGATCTTTTTAGATGGGGAACCGTAGCTATGGATTGGATAGTCCAGTTATCATGGAATGATAAAAGGAGGGAATGACGAATGTGATATAAAATAGTTACTTTAGAGATATTAGTTAATGTAATGTAGAAATAAGCCACTTTGATTCTGGCAAGTAGAGACAAAGGATCTTAGACCGCATGGAAAAAAGCAGGAAGAGGTGTGTCTATGAGAGTGATGCTGAATTGATAGGGGCCGGAGAAAGGGATTGGAAGTGAGCCAATCAGAATAGATCAAACAAGTCAGGAGGGACATAGGATGACCTATGGGTGTCGAGTATGTGAAACTTGATGCCATTTGAATGTATCAGTACTGATCTCTTTGTCTGGGACATTCACTTAGTCCCGGAGCTGCAGAGAGCAACATGTTATCTGTATCACTGTGGACTAAGTTTAGCTTGCAAGCTGAATAAAATAACTAATGTTATACTTGCAAATCCATCTCGACTTTTATTGAGGCCAGACTGACGGATAAAGAAATTTGGGATTCAACAACGGTTGATCTATGTGAGATGAAATGGGCTCATAGTGAATCCGCAGTGGATTTTTCATCAGGCCCAATCTTCTTTCCATTGCGGCTCACAGAACGACAGGTGAAACTTGTTTTGAAGATTCATTTCCTTGTCTCACTGTCACTTTTCCTTGTTTTGACAGTAAACATTTTGGCAAAGTTTTCCAAGTCATTGGAAAATGAAAAGCAGTGTAAAAAAAAAAAATGCTGCCAATTTACGACAAGCCTGTTGGCATATAGACCAATTTCAGCAGCATCCCTTCTCCTCTCAAATTCCTGTAGAGGCATCGGATAAATTCACTAGTGAAGGACTTCTTATTGAAACCTAGTTCACTATCAGGTTTAGTGTACATATTCCGGAGGCTGCACAGAGTTAAGACTTAGCTCAGAACAGTCAGACAGTAGAGACGGTTACCTTGCAACAATGCTCATTTCTGTAGATCTTACCATTAGGATGTTTTACAGTGATATAGCTGCAGACTGCTGTTGTTTAAGCATGAGATATAGGGGGAGATGAGAAGGGAGCTGCTGGAGTCTACTCTTGTACTCTATCTCCATTACAGCTTTCATAACATAATAACCTTTATTTGTGTCACAAGTAGGCTTACATTAATACTGCAATGAAATTACTGTGAAAATACCCTAGCAGCCACACTCTGGCGCCTGTCCGGATACACAGAGGGAGAATACAGAATGTCCAATTCACCTAACAAGCACATCTTTTGGGACTTGTGGGAGCACCCGGAGGAAACCCAGACACACACGGGGAGAACGTGCAGACTCCACACAGACAGTGACCTAGCCGGGAATCGAACCCGGGTCCCTGGAGATGAGAAGCAACAGTGCTAACTTGCAGGCAAAGGTGGTTCCATTCTCTATTGGACCAGGTCACGCTACTGCCAACTCTTATCCAAATGGTGGGGAAGTAGGAGAGAGAAAGAAACAAAAAAGGTGAGGCAGTGTCTGGAGCTGAAGACAAGGTGGACAGAAAAGTCTTCAGAGATTGATAAGAAAGTGACCATGTTCCTCTTTTGTACTGTAAGCAATGCTAAGGATGATTGAGTGCATATATAATGAAATTGAGTTTTTCCCGTCTCAAAGTATACTTATAAAAAAGAAAGCCAATGATTTCAACTCTATGAGAGTAACCTCTTGCACCACAGAAAGTATCTCTGATACTTTCATATAATCTCAGAACGGTTACAGTAGATGAGGCTATTCAGCCACCATGACCGCACCGACTCTCTGAAAGTGCAACACAGAGAGTTCCACTCACTCTGCCCTTATCCCGTTGCCCTGCAAATGTTTTCTCTTAAGGTGCTTAGCCAATTCCCTTTTGAATCTACCTCCACCACACTCTCAGGCAGTGCATTTCAGAACCTAACCACTTGCCGTATAAAAATGTTTCCCTCATGTTACCTTCGCTTCTTTTCCATTCACATTAAACCACTGATCGCTGGTTCTCAATCCTTCTGTCAATAGAAACAGTTTCTCTCCATCTGATTTTGAACACATCTATCAAATCTCCTCTCAATCTTCATTTAAGCGAATAACCACAGCTTCCCCATTCTATCCCCGGTAACTGAAATCCCTCATCACTGGAATCATACTTGTAAATCCTTTCTGCCCCCACTTTACTGCCTTCCCAGCCTCTCTGAAATCTGGTGCCCAGAATTGGACACAATACTCCTGTTAAGGCTGAACCAGTGTTTTATAATCGGCTCGATCTTCTCAAAAGGGAACAAAGTTCTTGAGTGAGCGCGTTTAGTCGCGCGTTTCCTGGTACTCGCTACGCCGAGAAACACATGGCTATTAAGCGCGACTCCCATTGGATAAGGGGCATAAACGGTGAATGCTCGACTGAGGCCGCCCTCTTTTTTTTACAGTGGGGAGCTCCGCTCGCCGGAATGTTCCGTTGTCGCGAGAGATCAGGCTATTTTTAAATGGAGGCCCCAAAAACAATCCCCGACCTCCAGCCAGCCCGAACACAACATGGGAGGGTCCCCCCGCCATCCATTCCCCCCCCCCCCGCCATCCATTCCCCCTCCCGGCCATCCATTCCCACCCGCCATCCATTCCCACCCGGCCATTCATTCCCCCCCCGGCCATTCATTCCCCCCCCCGGCCATTCATTCCCCCCCCGCCATCCCCCCCGCCATCCATTCCCCCCCGGCCATCCATTATTTCCCCCCCCCTGCCATCCATTCCCCCCCCACCATCCATTCCCCCCCGCCATTCATGCCCCCCCGCCATCCATTCCCCCCCGCCATCCATTCCCCCCCCCGCCATCCATTCCCCCCCCGCCATCCATTCCCCCCCCGCCATCCATTCCCCCCCCCCGCCATCCATTCCCCCCGCCATTCATTCCCCCCGCCGCCATCCATTCACCCCCCCACCCAAACACCCATGGCAGGCAACCCCGGTCCAATTGCCCACATGCAAAAAAAACGTCAGTTTGGTACCTTGGCAGTGCCAACTTGGCAGTACCCCTGCCAGTTGGCAGTGCCACCTGGGCATCTTAGCTGGCACACAGGTGGCCATGCCAGGGTGCCAGGCTGGCAGTGCCAGCGTACCCAGGTGGCACAAACAGTGCCAGGGCACCACCCTGCCCAAGCGGCATGCAGCTGGGGGCCTCCGATCCCCTTGAAGACCCACACAAATGCCATTCCATCTGGTCCCCGTTTGTCGGGACCAGTACCAAACAGTGCTTGCCCAAGGTCCCCGCGGAGAAGGGATTGAATCCCAAAGCCTCAGGTACCTTGGGAATCTGCACATTAGAGTAAGGCTTACTGCCTCGCTCTAAAATGCAGATTTGCCAAAAGGTGATCCCGTCCATTGCCAGCCAGGTAGATCCCGGGAGCAGGATCTCCCGGCTTTCACGGCCACGTTGTGTCGCGGTGAGATGCTTTGTCGTCTCAGCGTGGCTGGAGGATCGCATCCATAGTTTCACCAGAAATTCCTTTATTTTGTGCTCTTATGTCCTTATTTATAAAGCCTAGGATCCCAGATGTCTTGTTAACTACATTCTCAACCTGCCCTGTCACCTTCAATTACCACTGGGTCCTTCTGTACCTGACCAACCTTTCGAATTATATCCTTTATTTTATATTGCCTCTCCTTGTTCTTGCCACCAAAATGTAACACTTCACACTTTTCTGCATTACATTTCATCTATCGAGTGTGCTCCCATTCCACCAGCCCCTCTGCCCCCTCGAAGCCTATCACTCTGTTCATCACAGTTCCAAGTTTGGGGTCATAGAATTATAGAATTTACAATGCAGAATGAGACCATTCGGCCCATGGGGCAAAATTCTCCGGTATCGGCGCGATGTCCGCCGACCGGCGCCAAAAACGGCGCAAATCAGTCGGGCATCGCGCCGCCCCAAAAGTGCGGAATCCTCCGCATCTTGGGGGGGCCGAGCTCCAACCTTGAGGGGCTAGGCCCGCACCGGACTGATTTCCGCCCCGCCAGCTGGCGGAAGTGCCCCGCCAGCTGGTGCGGAAATGACATTGCTGGGCGGCGCATGCGCGGGAGCGTTAGCGGACGCTCACGGCATCCCCGCGCATGCGCTGTGGAGGGAGTCTCTTCCTCCTCCGCCATGGTGGAGACTGTGGCGAAGGCGGAAGGAAAAGAGTGCCCCCACGGCACAGGCCCGCCCGCGGATCGGTGGGCCCCGATCGCGGGCCAGGCCACCGTGGGGGCATCCCGGAGCCCGCCCGCACCGCCTTGTCCCGCCGGTAATGTAGGTGGTTTAATCCACGCCGGCGGGACAGGCATTCTAGCAGTGGGACTTCGGCCCATCCAGGCCGGAGAATCGCGGGGGGGGGGCCCGCCAACTGGCGCGATTCCCGCCCCCGCCAAATCTCCGGTGCCGTAGAATTTGGCAACCGGCGGGGGCGGGATTCACGCCAGCCCCCGGCGATTCTCCGGCCCGGCGGGGGGTCGGAGAATCTCACCCATGAAGTCTGCACCAGCCCTTGGAAAGGGCACCCTACCTAAGCCCACGCCTCCATCTTATTCCCATAACCCAGTCACCCCATCTAACATTTTTGGACATTAAAGCAGTGTTCTTCAAACTTTTTATCCGGGGACCTATTTTTACCAACCGGCCAACCTTTGGGACCCAACCCGGCCGATCTTCGCGACCCGCGCCGGCCGACCTTCGCAACCCACCATTTTCTCTTACCTTGTTTGCTGCTGACAAAAATGGAGGAAATGGTTTTGGGTCCCTTTGGCCCTCGTACACGCTCCTCCAATGGAATCTGTTGGATGAAGATGAAGCCTTCCCGTGTTGGAAAGTATGGAGTCTCCATCTGTCCAAAGTTGTGCATTTTTCCCCTGTAAAATTTCATCAAATAAACCCCCCCCCCCGAACTTGTAAAGAAAAAGAAAAATGAAATGAATAAAATAAATGAATAAACCGCCCCCCCGAACTTGTAAAACAAAAAGCTGCGACTGTTTAAAAAAAAAAAACAGCCGCACTGCGCATGCGCACCGATGATCGGGCACGCATGCGCAGTGTGGCCATATTTGTTTAACATGATTGTGGCCATTTTGAAGGCCGCTTGCAGCCGGCGTTATTAATAGCCGGCTGCTGCGGCTGTTGCGCGCAGATTTGCGCGATCGGGAGCACCGCGACGGACGGCTCTGCGACCTCCCGACACCCACCCGCGACCCACCCGCGGGTCGCGCCCCCGGGTTTGACAATGCCTGCACTAAGGGGCAATTTAACATGGACAATTTGCCTAACCTGCACATCTTTGGACTGTGGGGTGAAACCGGAGCACCCGGAGGAAGCCCACACAGACACGGGGAGAAAGTGCAAACTCCACACAGACAGTCACCCGAGGCTGGAAATAAACCGGGGGACCCTGGTGCTGTGAGGCAGCAGTGCTAACCACTGTGCCGTCGTGCCGCGCACACCAGGTCACTTGCTAATTTTGAAATTGTGCCCTACTCATCCAAGTCTAGGTCATTAATATGGATCAAGGAAAGCAGTCTTAATACTGATCACCAGGGAACACACTGTAATCCATTGTCCGGTCTGACAAAAATACATGAATTGTACACCCTATTCCCGGTCACTCAGCTAATCTTGTATCTAGGCTGCCACTCTTTATCCCATGGACTTGAACTTTGCTGACAGGCCTGGTATGCACTTTATCAAATGCATTAAAAAAAATATATATTTTAATTGGCATTTCCCATATTTATAAACAGTTGTATATATACACATCACATTTTTCTCGCCTGCGCTAATTTCCTTTATTATACAGAGGTTTAGTTTGTCCTTCGTTTAACTGACCCTACGTGCCTTTCATTGCCCTCTGGATCGGTCTATGGTTCCTCCCCCTTCTCTGTTCACCGCCTACCCCCCGGGTTGCGCAGTCTTTTGGTAACTCATCTATCTTGGTGTTTTAATAAAACCTATCAGGTCCTCTAGTAGTGTGCTTTCTGGGGCCCCAGGGTACCCCACTGTCTCTTTGCGGAGGAAGTGTTTTATTTAGAGGTGTCTCATTTGCTGTCCTTTTGCTAGCCTCCACTTCCTCGTCAGTTCGTCTAGTGTCGCCAGTCCGTGCCCTACGTAGAAGTCCTCGACCGTCAATGTGCCCCCGTCCCACCTCCATCTTTTGAAGGTGGTATCTAGCATGGCTGGGGGAATCTGTGATTGCCGCAGATGGGGGCCATGGGGAACATTTTAGTTATCCCGAAGTGTTGTCTGAGCTGGGTCCACGTTCTCAGCGTGGCCGCTACCACTGGGCTCGTTGTGTATCTTGTTGAGGGGGATGGGAGTGCTGTTGTAGCCAGGGCCCAGAGGGTCGTTCCTTTACAGGATGCCTCCTCCATTTGTACCCAATCTGTGTCAGGTTCTTGTACCCATCCCCTCACTCTTTCTGCCGTTGCTGCCCAGTGGTGGTACTGTAGGTTTGGTAAGGTCAAGCCCCCTTTGATTTTCCTTCTTTGCAGTGCCTGTTTTGGGGTTCTTGGGTTCTTCTCCCCCCCCCCCCAACCACACACACACACAGACACACACACACACACACACACAAACGCCATGATTAGACTGTCTATGCTTTGGAAAAAGGCCTTGGGGATGAAGATCGGGATGGATCTAAACAGGAAGAGGAACCTTGGCAGTACGTTCACCTTGATCGTCTGCACTCTCCCCGCCAGGGAGAGAGCCCCACCTTTGAAGGTCTCTTCTTACTTCCTCCACCAGGCTGGTCAGGTTCCACTTGTGGATCTGTGTCCAGTCTCTGGCTATCTGGATCCCCAGGTCGCGGAATCTGTTCTGGGCTGTTTTGAACGGGAGCCCCTCCAGCTCTCTCCCTCCCCCGTTTGGGTTCACTCGGAATGCCTCGCTTTTGCCCAGGTTAAGTTTGTAGCCCGAGAAGGTTCCAAACTCTCAGTCTTTGCAGTATTGCCTTCAGTCCCTCCTGTGGCTTTGAGACATAGAGGAGCAGGTCATCTGCATAGAGTGAGACTCTGTGCTCTCTGTCTCCTCTCCGGATTCCCTTCCAGCTTTTCGCGTCCCGCAGGGCTATCGCCCGGGGTATCGATGGCTAACGCGAACAAGGGTGGGGACATGGGGCAGCCCTGTCTTGTTCCTCTCTGTAGCTGGAAGTATTTAGGGCTGGTGGTGTTAGTTTGGACGCTCGCTTTGGGAGTGTTGTACAGGAGCCTCACCCAGGCGGTGAACCCTGCTCCTAGCCCAAACCGTTCCAGTACCTCGAGTAGGTATTTCCATTCGACTCTGTCGAAGGCTTTTTCTGCGTCCAGGGAGACGATCACCTCTGGTGTTCTCTCCCCGGGGGCGGGGGGGGGGGGGGGGGGGGGGGGGGTCATTATTACGTTCAGCAGCCGCCTGATGGTCGCTGTGAGCTGCCTACCCTTGAAAAAGCCGGTTTGGTCCTCTGCGACCACCTCTGGTACGCAGCCCTCCAGCCTTTTGGCCAGGACCTTTGCGAGTATTTTCGCATCCACGTTCAGCAGTGCAATGGGTCTGTATGATCCGCATTCCGTAAGGTCTTTATCTTTTTTGGGTATCAGTGAAATTGTGGCCGGCGCTAGCGTTGGGGGCAGGGTGCCCCTTGCCAGTGAGTCCGCGAACATGTCCCTTAGGTGTTGTGCCAGGACTGGTGCAAATTTTTTGTAGAAGTCCGCCGGGAACCCATCGGGTCCCGGTGCCTTCCCCGCCTGCATGGAGTTGATGCTCTCCATGGTTTCTCCCAGGTCTATTGGTGCTTCCAGCTCCACCCATCTGTCTTCCCCCACAACTGGTAGTTCCAGTCCATCTAGGAACAGTTTCATCCCCGCGTCCCCGTTGGGGGGCTCGGAGGTGTACAGTCCCCGGTAGAAGGTCTCGAATGCCCGATTGACCTCCTTTGGTTCTGTTACCAGTCTGCCTTTGCCATCCTTTACCTGCGCTATTTCCCTTGTGGCTGCCTGCTTTCTCAGCTGGTGAGCCAATAGGCGGCCAGCCTTGTCTCCGTGTTCGTAGAAGGTCCCCTGTGTCTGACGGAGTTGGTACACTGCTTTCTTAGTGGATAGCAGGTTAAAGTCCATTTGCAGCTTTTTCCTCTCCGCCAGCAGCCCTACGGTCGGGGCCTCGGAGTATTTTCTGTCAACTTCCAGGATGGAGTCCACCAGTTGTTGCCTGGCCACCCTCTCTTCCCTATCTCTGCTTGCCTTGTAGGCTATGATCTCTCCTCTAATCACGGCCTTCAGCACCTCCCAGAACGTGGAGGGTGAGACCTCCCCATTTTGGTTGTTACTCACGTAGTTGCTTATGGCCCGCGATGTTTTCTGACAGAAGGCCTTGTCGGCCAGGAGGTCCGTGTCCAGCCTCCATGTGGGGCGCTGGGCCCGGCCTGTCTCCAGCCTCACATCCATATAGTGTGGAGCGGGTCAGAGATAACAATCACGGAGTACTCCGTTCCCGTGATCCCTGGAAGCACCGATTTCCCCATTGCAAAGAAGTCGATACGGGTGTATACCTTGTGTACTTGTGGGAAGTATGAAAGTTCCTTCTCTCCCGGGTGCAGGAACCTCCATGGGTCCACCGCCCCCATCTGTTCTGTTCCATAAATGCTCCTAGTTCCCTAGCCATACCAGTCTTTTTCCCTGCTCTGGGGTTTGATCGGTCGGTCAGTGGGTCCTGTACACAGTTGAAGTCGCCCCCCCATAATCAGTCGGTGTGTGTCAAGGTCGGGGATTTCTGCCATGGTCGTCTTTATGAATTCTGTGTCATCCCAGTTGGGTGCCTACACATTTACCAGTACGACCGGTGCCCCTTCCAGGACATCGCTGACCATGATGTACCATCCCCCTGGGTCTGTAACTGTCTTGGTTTCTGTAAACCTCGTCCTCTTACTAATTAATATTGCTACTCCCCTAGCCCTTGTCCCGTAGCATGAGTGGTATGTCTGTCCCACCCAGCCCTTCCTTACCAGCCGTCGGTCCTTCTCCCTCAGGTGCGTCTCTTGTAAGTAGATTATGTCTGCTTTCAGGCTTCTTAGGCGGGTGAAGACTCTGGATCTTTTGACCGGGCCGTTGAGTCCCCTTACGTTCCAGGTAACAATCCTGGTGGGGGGGTTTTTGACGCCCCGGTCCTGCGGGGTTTCCCTTCGTTAGGGGGCCGTACAAAATGGCCGCGGTCACCGCTCTTACCATGAGGTCGGGCCCCAGGGTTTCCTTTTGTCCAGGGGGCACCCACCATGGCCGCCACATGGCTGCGCCCCTGCACTCCAGGATCTCCCTTCATCCTGAAGCCCTCCCGAGTGGCTGTTTGTGGCACCATCTTGGTTCCTCGCCCTGCTCCATGCCGCCGAGACCTGTGTTTGTGCTGCTTATCTACCTCACCCTTCCCTTTGCTTCTCTTTTGTTCTGCGCTCTCCCCCCGACTCCTCTCCCCCCCCTTATTCCCTGTTCCTCTGACCCCCCCTGTGTTCTTCCCCCCCTTCTGCCCTGCCCCCCTTCTCTTTGTGCCAGGCGCTCCCTCTCCCCTGAGAAGCGCACCGCGGCCCTCCTTTCTTCCTGCCCTCCCGTGTTAGCCCTCCTCGCTAGCAGGGTGGCCCCCCTCCCAGCACTTGCCCTGCTCTGGTCCTGTTTTACCTTCCTTTTGCTGGCCCTTGTCTCGCCCTCCTGTCTGCCTTTGTCACCCTCATTCACCTTGCTTCGCACCCCCCCATTGCATTGAGAGGGGGAACGAGCCCGGGAACGAGTCAGCACATTCCCGTGCACCAAACACGTGTGTACAGTTCGTGATCGTATTGTCTCTGTTTGCGGTCTGCCCGCTGCTCTTTGTCCCAATTCTTCCTGTCTTTTCCACCCCTGTCGCTTTCATGATGGCCGTTGTGGCTGTCCCTCCCCCAGTTTGTTCGCTCTAACAAACTCCTCCGCTGCCGCTGGGGTGTTAAAAAACAGCTCCTTCCCCTCAAATGTTACCCAGAGTTTGGCCGGGAATAACATCCCAAATTTCACATTACTTTTGTAGAGTGCTGATTTGGCCCTGTTGAATTCAGCCCTTCTTTTGGCCAGGTCCGCCCCAATGGCCTGGTACACCCTTATGGTCTTCCCTTCCCACGTGCTCGCTTTCGTCTGCCGGGCCCACTTTAGGATTTTTTCCCTGTCTTGGAACCTGTGCAGCTTCACGATAATCGCTCTGGGCTGATCCCCGGCTTTGGGCCTGGGTCGGAGTGACCTGTGCGCCCTGTCGATTTCTGGGGGGTTTGGAAATTTCTCCCTTCCCACTAGCTTGCCCAGCATTTGGGTGACGTAGCCTGTTGGATCTCTGCCCTCCATCCCCTCTGGCAGACCCACCATTTTAACATTCTGCCGTCTGGACCTATTTTTCTGGTCCTCCACTTTCCCTCTTAGGGTCCCCTGGGTCGTTACCAGCCTTTTCACCTCGGTTTCCTGAGTTACCATCCTGTCGCTCTGGTCTGAGGCGGCCCTCTCCAACTCCTGAATCGTTTTCTCCTGCACCTCCACCTTCCTTTCCAGGCCATCGATGGTTCGCTGCATTTTTTCTGTTGTCTCCGCCAGCATCTCCTACATCATTGTGTGGAGCTCCGTCCTGAGTGCCTCCCTCATGGCGTTTATCTCCATTTTTATTTCCTCCTTTATGGCGTTTATTTCCGTTTTCAGCACGCTTCTCCATTCCTCCCCCTGTGCGGGGGGGGGGGGGATGGTCGCCGTGTCCTGTTCCTGCTCCGCTGCTCGGCTCGCCAGCTTTTCCGCTTCCTGATTCACCTGAAACTCCGCCTCGCTCCGTGGGGTCGTCTGCCTGCGCGGCCGCAGCTCCTGCTTTTTTCCTTCGCCTTCGCTGCTGTTCCTTCTTACATCTCGCCGTCCCCCCAATTTATTATTTGGAGGCATATTTCTGTCTGTGCCTCTCTTTTGTTCCTGAGTTTTGGTGCGAAAAAGAAATTCTCATTTTTTTTTGTTCCCCCCCCCAAAAAAAAACCCCAAGGGTTTTTTAAAATCCTTTTAAAAACAATTTTTTTTTATTAAAAGGTTTTTTTTAAAAAAAAGTTTTTTTTCCCCTTTAAAAAAGTTTTTCTTTTTAAAAAAAATTTGCAGGAGAGGAACAAGGAAAGTTGAATTTAAAAATTCTTATTTTGTTCTTGTGATCCTCTCCGCGCTCCGACTTTCAGGCTGTTTCTGAGCGATCCCCACTCCTCCTCCACAGGCAGCTCACCAGGGCCAGTCTCTCCTTTTTTTTTCTCTCTCTCTCCAGCTCTGTGGATCGGAGCTTTGGGGCCTGGGCAGGGCCGAAATAATTTTTTTGTTGTTGAAAAGTCCCTGGGAAACCCCCCCCCCCCAAAAAAGCCGCGATTTCGTGGCTGTGCGGGAGCGACTTTGCTGCGGCCGCTCCGTTCGCGATCGCCGCTGGAAGTCATCAAATGCATTTTGGAGGTCCATTCACATCACATCATCTGCATTCCCCTCATCAATCCTCTCTGTTAACTCATCAAAAAGCTGCCTGCAAAGTTAGTTCAACAAAATTTGCCTTTCACAAAACTGTGCTGGCTTTCTTTAGTTAATCCATATTTCTCCAAGTGACTGTTAATGTTGTGCTGGATTATCATTTCTAGAAGTTTCCCCGCCACTGAGATTCAAGTGACTGGTGTGGAGTTGTTGGGCTTATCCTTACATCAACAAAAAGTGCAACATTTGCAATTCTTTCCAAAGAATGGAAATTGGAACAGTCAAATATTTCTCCAAACAGCCAAATTTTCAAGAAGGAAATTTCCAAGTTGCCATTCATTAACATCAAACACCGAACAATGATCAACAAACATTCTTCCCGAGGTTTTATTGAATTTTACAGTTTAGGCATTTTCTTACTTTAATTTATAAATGGAGCAAAATGACAAAATGCTAATCTGCAATACCAACTTGAGCTCTGTAACCGGGAGGTGGAGTAACTAGCAATATTACAAAGCTTGAATGCAAACCGTGACCACCAGTCTCTACAAGGACGCTGCTTTGCAATAATAATAACCTTTGTTAGTGTCGCAAGCCTACTTGTGACACTAATAAAGATTATTATTATTGCAAAGGAGCTTCCTTGCCACGTGTAGCTTGGCCAAGTAGGTATTTCTTGTACACTTGTTGGTGACTGGTGTGGGAGCAAAGGAAGAGGGTGGCTAAGTTAGAGTACCAGTGGTGTCACCAATCTTCGACTAGCCTATATTTTCAGTGAATGAATGTCAATCCTGCATTTGAGCGAACAGAGAAAGATCAGAATTCCAGTCAACAGTGCAATTGGAGAGAGCCCACAGGCAGCAGAATCAATATTTGAAACTGCAGCTCTGGTAGTCTGTGCAGACCTTTCAGATCAGTACAGAATAGTAATGTGGATCTACAGGTTATAAAGATGAAGACAGCTATGACAAGCAGTGAGCAGTTTTTTTTGGTGCCACTTTAGGTCTTAAACTAATGAAAAACTGACAGGTCATTGCTCGGATTCTGAAATGGCCATCCCCTATACAGCATTGTCAAGATAAATACAAAGACAGGTTTTGGCTCTTCCTGGAAGCCGACCCAAAAGATAATGTGGAGCTGATAATAATTAGTCCCTGACAGATAGTAATTAATTCAATTCGGGACAAATTCATTGCAAAATATACTCACAGATTTACTTTAGTTTGGATGTAGGAATCTTTCATCCGTCTTATGCATTAACAAGAGAAAGAAAGTAATTGATTTCACAAACAGATAAATGCTGCTTTGCTCATCAATCCTGGTGACATTGAAGGGGTCATAGAACTGCAGGTTAGTGATGCAGCTACTAACAAAGCTGCTTACCATCCAGAGGTAGTATATTGCCTAATCAGGTTCGTGCAATAGGATACATTTGTTCTTATTTTCTGTTAAGCCCAAATTTAATTCAATTTTAAAAGCCTAAATATCTAATATTTAAATGAAATGACAATGTGACCACAAATCCTCTTTGTAACTCAGTTTTAAGTGGCATTAGAGTCTGTTAAATTATTTTTAAAAACTTGTTAATGGAGTGTGGGCATCACTGGCAAAGGTAATTCTTTTTGTCCATCGCTAATTTATTATTGTCACAGGTGGGCTTACACACTGCAATGAAGTTACTGTGAAAATCACCTAGTCGCCACACTCTGGCGCCTGTTCAAGTACACAGAGGGAGAATTCAGAATGTCCAATTCACCTAACAAGCATGTCTTTCGGGTCTTGGGAGGAAATCGGAGCACCCGGAGGAAACCCGCGCAGACACGGGGAGAAGGAGCAGACTCCACAACAGACAGTGACCCAAGCGGGAATGGAACCTGGGACTCTGGCGCAGTGAAGCAGCTGTGCTAACCACTGTGCTACTGTGCCGTCCATTGCCCTGGAGAAGGAGGTTTCTTGAGCTGCTGCAGTCCATCTGGTGTAAATAGACCCACAGTGCAGTTAGGGAGGAAGTTTCAGGATTTTTACCCAGCATCAGTGAAAGAATAGCAATATATTTCCAATTCAGGATATGGTGTGGTTGGTGGGGAATTTACAGGTGGTGATGTTTGCTGTCCTTGTCTTTCTTGCTGGTCGAGATTGTGGATTTGGAAGGTGTTGTTGAAGAAGACTTGATGAGTTGTACATCGACTATATGGTGCACGCGGCTGTCACTGTGCACTGCTGATGGAGTGAGTGACTGTTTGAGGTGGTAATACTTTGTCCTTGATACAATGGAGCTTCTAGAGCGTTGGCCAGGCAAATGTGCCTTGTAGATGGTGGACAGCCTTTGGGGAGTCAGGAGGTGAGTTACTCACCACAGAATTCCCAGCCTCTGACTTGCTCTTGTAGCCTACATTATTTAAGTGGCTGGTCCAGTTCAGGGTTTTGGCACCAGGATATTGATGGTGGGGAATTCAGCAATGATAATGCTGTTGAACATCAAAGGGAGATGTCAGATTCTCTGTTGTTGGAGACTGTCATTGTTGGGTATTAGGGCACTTGCCACATATCAGTCCAAGTCCAAATCCTGCCACAGTTTCGCTGCATGCAGACATGGACTTCTTCAGTATCCGAGGAAACACAACTGGTACTGAACCATATTCAGCAAACATCCCCACTTCTTTTTTAAAACATTTTTAAAAAATGTTAAAAAATTTAGAGTACCCAATTCATTTTTTCAAATTAAGGGGCAATTTAATGTGGCCAATCCACCTAACCTGCACATCTTTGGGTTGTGGGGGCGAAACCCACGCAGACACAGGGAGAATGTGCAAACTCCACACAACAGTGACCCAGAGCCGGGATCGAACCTGGGACCTCGGTGTCGTGAGGCAGCGGGGCTTACCCACTGCGCCACCCTGCTGCCCGAACATCCCCACCTCTGACCTGTTGCTAAGCGTCTGGGGCTGGGTTCTCCGGTCGGTGATGCCGAATTCGCGTTCGCCGATTGGCCGGAGAACCACAGTTCCCAACCAAATCGGGCGTGGCGCCGCTTTCGCGATGCACCGCCCCCTCCAAAGTGCCGTACTCGGAGAGGCCCTGTGGACCCCCCCCCCCCCCCGATGCTCCACCCCCAACCGGCCGAGCTCCCGACGACGTCGGTCGCGTGCCATCTAGTCCGTCGGGAACTCGGCGTGGCAGCTGCGGACTCAGTCCAGCGCCGCCACAGTCGGGGGAGGGCCGATCCGCGGGCAGGAGGGACTTTATTAGGGGCTGGGGGCACTGGGTGGGAGGTGGTTCAGGGCACGCGAGCCTGCCACAGGGGGGGGGGGGGGGCATGGCACGGCCGCGAAGCCACGTACCCAGCAGTTCTCTGGGCCTTATCGGCAGCTACAGCCGGGTGCTCTACGCTGCCTTACTGCTATCCCCCAGCAAGACGGGGAATCAGTGGCCATTTTACGCCATATTCTCTGGCATAAAACGCCACCGTTCCCACGGAATAGCCCCAGAAAAGGAGAATCCAGCCCCTGATCCACACCAGTTATCGTTCATAGCCACCAAGCGAAAATGTCAATTTTGTGCCAATATAAAGCTAATTTTGCTCAGTTGGATCCGACCCATCAGCACTTGGATCCTACCACTTCAAATAGGATCCCAATAAGCCTTCAGGTATAAGCCACTTTTTCCTTACGGTATACTCCTTTATGCTAGTGTTGAATCTGCTGCAGTTCAGTCCCACCGGACCAGTAGCCTTCGAGCAACTACCTCAAAACACGAGCATCGGAATACTATTCGGAATATCACAGCTGAGCTTGAACCTTGGGCGAGATTCTCCGACCCCCCGCCGGGTCGGAGAATCGCCGGGGGCTGGCGTGAATCCCGCCCCCGCCGGTTGCCGAAATCTCCGGCACCGGAGATTCAGCGGGGGCGGGAATCGCGCCGCGCCGGTTGGTGGCCCCCCCCCCCCCGCACGATTCTCCGGCCCGGATGGGCCGAAGTCCCGCCGCTAAAATGCCTGTCCCGTC
Source organism: Scyliorhinus torazame (assembly GCF_047496885.1). Classification (NCBI taxonomy): domain Eukaryota; kingdom Metazoa; phylum Chordata; class Chondrichthyes; order Carcharhiniformes; family Scyliorhinidae; genus Scyliorhinus; species Scyliorhinus torazame. Next base: position 229,615,502 of record NC_092716.1, read on the forward strand.
GGCGTAGATTAAACCACCTACCTTACTGGCGGGACAAGGCGGCGCGGGCGGGCTCCGGGGTCCTGGGGGGGGCGCGGGGCGATCTGGCCCCGGGGGGTGCCCCCACGGTGGCCTGGCCCGCGATCAGGGCCCACCGATCCACGGGCGGGCCTGTGCTGTGGGGGCACTCTTTCCCTTCCGCCTCCGCCACGGTCTCCACCATGGTGGAGGCAGAAGAGACTCCCTCCACTGCGCATGCGCGGGAATGCCGTCAGCGGCTGCTGACGCTCCCGCGCATGCGCCGCCCGGAGATGTCATTTCCGCGCCAGCTGGCGGGGCACCAAAGGCCTTGGGCGAGATTCTCCGACCCCCCGCCGGGTCGGAGAATCGCCGGGGGCTGGCCTGAATCCCATCCCCGCCGGTTGCCGAAGTCTCCGGCACCGGAGATTCGGCGGGGGCGGGAATCGCGCCGGTTGGCGGGCCCCCCTCGCGCGATTCTCCGGCCCGGATGGGTCGAAGTCCCGCCGCTAAAATGCCTGTCCCGCCGGCGTAGATTAAACCACCTACCTTACTGGTGGGACAAGGCGGCGCGGGCGGGCTCTGGGGTCCTGGGGGGGGGCACGGGGCGATCTGGCCCCGGGGGATGCCCTTCCGTCTTTCCCTTCCGCCTCCGCCACGGTCTCCACCATGGCGGAGGAAGAAGAGACTCCCTCCACTGCGCATGCGCGGGAATGCCGTCAGCGGCCGTTGACGCTCCCGCGCCGCCCGGAGATGTCATTTCCGCGCCAGCTGGCGGGGCACCAAAGGCCTTTTCCGCCAGCTGGCAGGGCGGAAATTCGTCCGGCGCCGACCTAGCCCCTTAAGGTTGGGGCTCGGCCCCCAAAGATGCGGAGCATTCCGCACCTTTGGGGCGGCGCGATGCCCGACTGATTTGCGCCGTTTTGGGCGCCAGTCGGCGGACATCGCGCCGTTTCCGGAGAATTTCGCCCCTTATCTCTTCAAACATCCACACACTGCAGGGATCACTTAATATCCACTGGAAGAAGAAGCACTTGTCCACCCTGGAACACTGAAGATGTCTAATATTACTGCCTCAGGTGGGATGGACTAGATCACCATAGTCCAGGCATCTGTCTTGCAAGATTCAGTATAAGCCAGGTTCAATTTTAACTTTTGCTTTTCAAAAATCTGCTGCCAAGCTTAACAGCAATAACAATCTTTTAGATAAATTTATTTTTGAATTAAAGCTCACTTTCTTTGAAGAACGGCATCAATTGATTGCTTCTAATCGCTCTTCAGTGACCCTTGCTGTCGGTGAATCTGTGGTAATGTTGAATGAGGGCATGATCTGGTTTGGCTCTTTTCTTTCCATGCATAACGAACCCTGCCAAATCTACTGTCAAAGCTAACACATAATCTTGAATATTTTTACACCGTACCAGAGGATGCTTGGCACCCACCTAACTCTATCCTAGCAAGGAATCAACACTTTCAAGGAGGGGAAGGGGATAGGGTGAATGTGTGACAATAGGGGGGGGGGGGAAATCCTCATGTTGTAGTGTACCACAGCTTTCGTGGAATCATATACCAGAGAAAGAGGCCATTTGGCCCATCATTAACAATCTCGCACTTCAGTATCCTTAATTCTACATAATTAGCTTAATGCCACCAGTACATTACAATATTGGTGTTTCTTAAAAATATTACAAAATTTTCAATCTGTCTTTAAATAAACTGTTGAAACATAAATTGGGGATACACAACAAGCAAAATAACCCAATACTTGCTAAATTCAAGCAAATAAAAAGCAATTAAAGTACAATGGGCGGGATTTTTCGTCTATCTGAGCCGGAATAGCAAAACGCAATTGGGCGGAGAGTCGGTTTTAGAACATAGAACAGACAGTGCAGAAGGAGGCCATTCGGCCCATCGAGTCTGCACCGACCCACTTAAGCCCTCACTTCCACCCTATCCCCGCAACCCAATAACCCTTCCTAACCTTTTTGGTCACTAAGGGCAATTTTATCATGGCCAATCCACCTAACTTGGACTGTGGGGGGAAACCAGAGCACCCGGAGGAAACCTACGCAGACACGGGGAGAACGTGCAGACTCTGCACAGACAGTGACCCCGTGGGGAATCGAACCTGGGACCCTGGCACTGTAAAGCCACACTGCTATCCACTTGTGTTACTGTGCTGCCCTGGTTTTGCCGCTGAAATCGTGGCGGGCGCCGGGTTCACACCAAATTGCAATTCTCCGGTGCCTCGACTGTGGCGTTAATGCGTTGGACTCCGCATGTACAGTAAATGCTGTTTGCATATCATTAGTGAGATTTGAGGGAAAACGTTTTTACCCAGAGAGTGGTGATGGTCTGGAATGCACTGCTCGAGTAGGTGGTAGAGGCGGGTTGCCTCACATCCTTTAAAAAGTACCTGGATAAGCATTTGGCATGGCAGATCAATCAAGGCTATGGGCCAAGTTCTGGCAAATGGGATTAGGTAGGCAGGTTCATGCGTCGGTGCAGATGGGCCAAAGGGCCTCTTCTGCGCTGTATTATTCTGGGATTCCGATTCCGTGTAATCATTGGACTTTTAATTCCAGATTTTTATTGAATTCAAATTTCAGCTTCTGTCATGGTGGGATTCGAACCCGGAACCCCAAAGCATTACCCTGGGTCTCTGAATTACTAGTCCAGTGGCAATACCACTCTGCCACCACCTCCCCTTTATATCCAAACGGAATGCGAAATTGAAGATGGAATGACTACATACCGAGAGGAAGAGAAAATAATTCAAAGCAGCCAACATAGATTTTGGAAAGGGAGATCATGCTTGACAAACGAGAACTGGTGTCCCCCAAGGATCTATGCTAGGCCCATTTCTATATCCCATCTACATGATGTCCCGAAGCAACATCATGTGAAAACAGGTATTGGATTCCACATGTATGCTGGCACTACCCACCTCTACCTCAACACCATCTCTATATCGTCCATGCCAATGTCTATGCTTGTTCACATAAAAGCCTGTATTTAATAAACAGCAATTCCTCCCAATTAAACATGAGGAAGATTAAAACCTTAGTTTTCAGATCCTGGTACAAAATCTGCTACTTACCCACTGATTCCTTCTTTCTGGTCATTGTCGGAGGTTGAACCAGGCTGTTCACAATCTTGGTATCTTACTGGATCCCAATTAAGCTCCATTACCAAGACCGTGTACTTCCACTCCCATAATAATTGCCATTCTTTGTCGAAACTGTCATCCATGCTTGTTACATCCGGACTTGACTATTCCAATGATCTATTGCTTGGCTGCCTATATTTCACCCTCCATAAATCTGAGCTCTTCCATGCTCCACTGCTGCCCGTATCCTACCAAGTCCTCTTCTCTCATCACTTCTCTGGCTGCTGACTACATTGGAGCATTTGGTGAACAGGGAGCCAAATTCAAAATTCACACTCTTTGTTCAAATCTCTGGCTTCATCCGAACCTTATTCCAGTCTTTGAAAACTCTGCATTCCTCGAATTCATGGCCTTGGTGCATCCCGATTTCCATCTCTCCACCACTCTCAGCTACGCCTTCAGGTGTTGAGATCCCAAGCTCTGGAATTACCTCGCTAAACCTTTCCACCTCTCTCTCCCCTACTTTGAGACGCTCCCTAAAACCTGCCTTTCACAAGAAAGTTTTGATCACCTACCCCAATATCTCCTTATGTAGTTTGGTGTCACATTTGTTGTCTGACAAGGCTCTTGTGAAGCATCTTGCAATGTTTTATGATGTTTAAGACACTATCCAAATGCAACTTGTCATTAATGCTGTTGCCAGGCAGCATCGTACCTGAAACCACAATTCTCTGCCACCACACTTGAGGTTAATCCTTATCTGGAAAGTTGTGACTGGCGACATTATCTGGCACAGGTCGGCAGAGTATTCTGCCTCCCTTCTGGCTGTTGTAACAGCCAGCAGCCACCACTGTCAATTGTTTGGGCGGCACGGTGGCACAGTGGTTAGAACTGTTGCTTCACAGTGCCTGGGTCCCAGGTTCGATTCTCGGCTTGGGTCACTGTCTGTGCGAAGTCTGCACGCTCTCCCTGTGTCTGCATGGGTTTCCTCCGGGTGCTCCGGTTTCCTCCCACAAGTCCCGAAAGACACGCTGTTAGGTGAATTGGAAATTCTGAATTCTTCCTCTGTGTACCCGAACAGGCGCTGGAGTGTGTTGACTAGGGGCTTTTCCCAGTAACTTCACTGCAGTGTTAATGTAAGCCTACTTGTGACAATAAAGATTATTATTATTTACATTGCTGCACACATATATACCTTGTTGCTTCTTGACGGGTGATGGTGGTCGGCACTTAGAAATCCTCAACACTGTCGGGTTCTTGATATCAATTTTACTGTTGTACTGGAGCTTTGAACATTACCTTCCCTCCAAAAAGCACAGTCATAAGGAACAGTTAATATCGGTTACTCTCACATAGCCTAGCACTGAAGCTAGGATTGGAAAACTCTGGGAGCTCACCTCCTAATTACCCTCTCAGCTGTAAACGGTACACACCCCAGGGAATGGTGGAAAAAAATAGAATCAATTAAGAAAAGCTGAATGCATTCAGAATACTGTAGAATTATGGCATACAGTTCAAAATGTTTAAACATTAAGAACAGCACATGCTAACATTTTGCCCTGTCAACTATTTCAAAAATATATTCTCTCACACACAGACACACACCTTGGATTCCAAGGCATATAAAAGGCCAGTCCATCCTCATGGATAAAGATTCATGTTCTACTCTTTCTGCAGCCTCCACTATACACGATAACCCCAGAAAAGGAACCGATTGTCACATTCAGATGCACAATTGTGTCAAAAACCTAAATACGAGTACATTAACACATTTTAGCCACTTGAGACAGAATATAGAGAAAAAAGGCTCACATTTAAGCCAGTTTTAACTGCCTTGCAGCTTAGTTTCACAGGGAAAGTGCTCATTTTTAAACCCAATTTTGCGTTTCAGACTGAATTCTCTGCAAGTATATAACTCACATGGGAGAATAATTGCAGAAATTTCAAGATGAGAACCAGTAGCTGGTTGTACTAACAGAAGGTAAAGTCCGCATTTCATGATCCAGTTATTTACAACTGTGTGCAGATTGGAGGGTAGCTCAAGTCAAATCTGGTGGAATTCTTTGACGAGGTAACCAGTACAGTCGACAAGGGGGAGCCATTTGATGTGGTATATTTGGACTTTCAGAAGGCGTTTGACAAAGTCCCGCATAAGAGATTCTTGTGCAAGATTAAAGTGCATGGGATTGGAGGAAATGTATTGAGGATGATAGAAAACTGGTTGGCAGAGAGGAAAGAAAGAGTAGGGATTAATGGGTCCTTTTCAAATTGGCAGGCAGTAACCTGTGAGGTACCACAGGGATCAGTGCTGGGACCCCAGCTATTAATATATATTAATGATTTGGATGAGGGAACAAAATGTAACATCTCAAAGTTTGCAGATGATACCAAATTAGGTGGGAGGGTGAATTGTGACAAGGATGTAGGGATCCTACAGCAAGACCTGGACAGGTTGGGCGAGTGGGCAAACTAATGGCAGATGCAGTATAATTTGGATAAGTGTGAGGTTATTCATTTTGGAAGCAAAAACAGGAAGGCAGACTACTACCTGAATGGTTGTAAATTCGGAGAGGGGAGTGTGCAGCGGGACCTGGGTGTCCTTGTGCACCAGTCACTAAAGGTAAGCATGCAGGTGCAGCAGGTGGTAAAGAAGGCTAATGGCATGTAGGCCTTCATTGCGAGAGGTTTCGAGTACAGAAGCAGGGATGTGTTGCTGCAATTGTACAGGGCCTTGGTGAGGCCACACTTGGAGTATAATGTGCAGTTTTGGTCTCCTTTTCTGAGGAAGGATGTTCTTGCTCTCGAGGGAGTGCAGTGAAGGTTTACCAGACTGATTCCAGGGATGGCGGGACTGTCATATGAGGAGAGATTGACTAGATTGGGATTGTTCTCGCTGGAGTTGAGAAGAATGAGGGGGGATCTCCTGGAGACTTATAAAATTCTAACAGGACGAGACAGGGTAGATGCAGGGAAGATGTTACCAATGATGGGTGTGTCCAGAACCAGGGGTCACAGTCTGAAGATTCAGGGTAAATCATTTCGGACAGAGATAAGGAGACATTTCTTCACACAAAGAGTGGCGAGCCTCTGGAATTCATTACCACAGGAAGTAGTTGATGCTAAAACTTTGAATATATTCAAGAGGCAGCTAGATATAGCACTTGGGGACAATGGGATCAAAGGCTATGGGGAGACAGCAGGATTAGGCTATTGAGTTGGATGATCAGCCATGATGGTGATCAATGGCGGAGCAGGATCGAAGGGCCAAAAGGCCTCCTCCTGCTCCCACCTTCTATGTATCTATGAAACTGTGTTTTTTAAAAGATGAATTTTTAAAAACAATTTCCTCCAAGACAGCAAAGTAAATTACAAAAAAAAGGCACAAAATGTGATAAACTTTCCTGGCTTCAAACTTTCCTGGCTTCATATAAATAATAGTTACACTATTTATTTTTTGTACAAACAAATGGCTTTGTGAGCAACACAGCTTACTAACTGCCTGCCTTGAGCCAGATGGCCGCAAGCTTCCAAAGCCTGTCTGTCACTTCAAAGCCAATTAGGAGGAGACATTTTCAGCCCTCAGTTGGCACATTAGGTGAAAATAGAAATCTATCTGGTCAGGTTTATCCAACTCTTTATTAGCTGACAAAAAATCAGCATTGACAGCCATTCAAGAGAATTGCAGTCGATCTAGAGTTTCCCATCTATACAATTCCTAAGAGAAATGGCTGCTGGGGGTGGGGGGGCACGGTGGGGGGAGGGAGGGGTTGGAAGTGAAAAGAGAAGGGGCAGGATTCTCCGTTGTCGGGATTCTCTGTAACGCCAGCAGCACACCCACACCCGGGGATTTCCCGACAGCGTGGGGCTGCCCACAGTGGGATACCGGGGATGGATTCTCTGCTCTCCGATGCTGAAATCGCGTTTGGCGACGGGGCGGAGAATCCGTTTTGGCGCCAAAATCGGGAGCGGCACCGGTTTTTAAATTCGCCGCCCCCCCCCTGAAAATCGTCGTACTCATGGAGTGCGCCGCGCCGAATATCCACCGCCTCAGGCCATTGCATGAGGCCCGCCCAGTGATGCTCTGTTGCCGACCAGCCGAATTCCCGACAGCATGGAACTTGTGTGGTCTCACCGTCCGGGATCCTCGCATGGCGTCTGCGGACTCAGGCCCGGGCCGCCACAGTCGGGGGAGGGCCGATCGGCGGGTAGGGGGTGTCTTCATTTGGGGCTGGGGGCAATGTGGGCGGGCGGTCCGGGGCGCACGAGCGGCCGATGGGGCGCACTACTTTGGCGGTCCAGGTCCGCGGGCTGAGTCCGCCATGGAGCACGGCGTGGCTGCTGCAGGCTGCCGCTGTGCACGTGCGCGGCCTCTGACCCGGAAGTGCGGGGGGCCCCTATCGGCAGCTAGAGCTGTGAGCTCCATGACGGTTGCCTGCTAGCCCCCAGCAAAACTGGGAATCTGTGGCCTTTTGACACCAGTTTTCCTGGTGTAAAAGACCACAGTTTTCACGATGGCGTGGGACTTAGTCCCAAAAACAGAAAATCGAGCCCCCCATTGGCTGGCTGGCGAGACGGAGAATCCCGCCTATGAAGTGGGAAATACGGAAAGCAGAGGCAAAGAAAGGATAAGCTAGAAGACATTAGCAAACAAGCGGGTCTTTTGTCAGACAGATGCAAACTGCAATTAGACAGAACTTTTAAATTTAACTCCTCTATGGCCAGGGATTTATTAATTTTGTCGCACAGACCCATCAATATGTGTTAACATCACAAAAGCAGCCCCAATGCTATGCACCAAAAATGCATGAATAGTATGCATACAGTGAGGCTCAAAGTCTCATCTCAATAATTAATATACAGAATTTATAATCCCGAGGCCTGAATGCGGGATCTGGAATACAAGTTCAAATCCCACCATGCCAGCTGGGGAAGCAAAGAGCAATAATGGACAGGAAAGAATTCTCTGGTCCACCCGGCCTGTCCCACACAATTGAGATATCTTGGCCGGAATTCTCCGGCCATTGCGATTCTGTGTTCCCACCGGTAGTGCACCCCTACCTGCGGCTTCCCATTGGAGTGGGATGACTTCAATGGGAAATTCCATTGACAAGCTGCGGGAACAGAGAACCCCGCCAAGGGGAAACATGCGGCTGGGGGCCCAGAGAATCCGGCCCATTTATATACAATGTCCACCCACAGCCATGTGTGATCTCCTAGAAGAGGCAATGAGGATAAAAACTCAAACCAATTCGTGGGGCAAAATATCTGGGAAATTCCTCCACCTGACAGGCAATTGAAAGTAGTCCAGGAAATGACCCTGGCCCTTACAGTTCTATGCAGTACCTACCCACTTGTAAAAGAGATGATCTAATCCCCAGCTAGAAACAATTCCAACTCTTGTCTGAAGGGGTTCCCTGAACCGCTGTCCACTGCATGAGCTGGCAGCCTTTTGCAGAAGTCCACTATTCTCAGGTTTAAAACCACCCCTTGAGATTGATCCTGTATCTGACAACTTACAATTCTGATCCTTGGTACTCCCTAACCTATTAATTTGGAACAAATTAACGCAATCTGTAACAATTTCCTCTTTATTCCCTCGTCAGGGGTCTGGCTCTTTTCGTTCAATAATTATACTGATTAAATGTGCCTTGTATTTTTTAGTCAGTCAGTGAGAATGTCTCATTCTTTAAAAAAGCAGGTATTTTCCACTGGGGCCGGAGTAATCCCAGTTAGTTAATTACCAGACTCTACTCTTCATTGATTCTTATTTATTTATCTCATACTTGAAAATCATTTTTTAAAAATAAATTCAGAGTACCGAATTCTTTTTTTTCCAATTAAGGGACAATTTAGCGTGGCCAATCCACCTAACCTGCTCATCTTTGGGTTGTGGGGGTAAAACCCACGCGGATACGGGGAGAATGTGCAAACTCCACACGGAGTGACCCGGGTCCTCACTGCCGTAGGCAGCAGTGCTAACCACTGCATCAATGTGCCGCCCACATCATACTTAAAAATCATGTACAGAATAGAGGATTGGATGGTCAATAACATAGAGAAACTTTGTTATTACCAACAGATGTAATTATAGACATAGGTCTATGACAATGAATAGGTGTTGTTGTTGCACTGCCCTATCTGTATTACACTGGAGACGCAGCGGACTCAAGTTAAAGTCTGATGAACATGCATTTAGCGTGGTGTATCTAGGCAGCTGCAGTGTCGAGAAACACCCCGCCATCAATGACATTTTGCCGTTTCTTTTGGCCTCACCCCACCTCATGAGGACAGAGCTGGCTGATAGTGATTTAACCGGAGGGTTAACACACCTCGGGCGAGGAGTAAGGTTGAGAAAGTCCGCCTTGATGAATAACCTCGACCGGAACGGGAATCGAACCAACGCAGCTGCCCAGCTGACTGAGCTAAACTTATAAACTGAGGAATGCAATGGGGAGAATACGGACGTACAAACGAGCAATTTGTTATACACCTGTACCCACTCAGTGGCGAATCATTCAAGTTATTAAATGGTCATCTATAATGAGAGGAGACAATAAACTGCGCAGGTAATCATTGTTTTTTCAGAAAAACTTCAATTTTCCATCCTCGGCCAAAGCTGAAATAGTTTGATAAATGTTTGATCAGTTTCATGCACAATTTGTTGCTCTAGTTTCTCACATGGGGGATCATCGACTTTCAGAATGAAATTACTAAATACTAGCAAAGAATTTAAAAGAGGTTTGACGAATCTACTTGTGAGTTGGTAGATTTCCATTTGAAGTTGTTGTGCAGGCTAATAAATCACGACAGGATGAGAAATATTTCTGCTCACGGCACAAGGCAGAACTTACTCGCTCAACGCCAGCTGCAGGTTATTCGTTCAGCACTACTTGGGAGATATTGACCTCAGTTCACTGTTGGCCAGAACATACACGATGTGCAATTAATGCTGTAGCAATGCTCACAGTATCATAGCATCATGCAAGATTCTAACAATTCTGAGTGTGTATAGAATTTGTGCTTTCAGTCTATGTTCACAATGAAAACCTAGCCTTTCTGTGAACTGTTTATTCCAGATGTTGCATGCAATTACAGTCACTGTAGTGTTGAAAGTGCCAGGCTGACAAAATACAGCATGACGAACAGCAGGTTAGTGCTTCCCTTGGACTTACACAGCCCAGCACCAAGCGAGGTATTGATTAAAGAAGCTTGCACAGTATCAGTGGATGAATAGAACAACTATTATTTGCATCACTCATGTTGACTGGGATGTAATTAACTTGATTCATCGACTGGTAACAGGTGTCCTCTGGAACATTCAAAGCACATGTCTGATAAGAATACCTTCATTCTCTGAAAAACGTGATCCGTGAATGTCAGCAGACTCAGGAATTTGTGACGTGCCATATCGGAGCTCAAAGCACGGTGTCACAGTAAATCCCTTGTAACAGTATTGCCGTTCGGGACGCTGAATGCAGTTACCCAGGCTGCAGCAGAGTGGATCAGGCAGCCCGCCATCTTGCATTGTGCTGGTACTGCTCAGACGGTAACACTAGTAATAGCTTGGTTGTCATTCCTCCAACATAGCCTCTCACGTCGAGGAAGGTGTGTGGGCACAAAGGAGAAAGAAATGGAGGAAATACCTGAGCAGCATAAACAATAATAATAATTTTTATTGTCACAAGTAGGCTTACATTAACACTGCAAGTGAAGTTACTGTGAAAAGCCCCTAATCGCCACATTCCGGCGTCTGTTCGGGTATACAGAGTGAGAATTCAGAATGTCCAAATTATCCAACAGCACATCTTTCGGGACCTGTGGGAGGAAACCAGAGCACCTGGAATAAACCCATGCAGACACAGGGAGTGCCATAATATACACATCAGTATATGATGGTGCAGAGACACACACTGACTGACACACTGCAAGACCAATCAACACACACAACACAGCAGCCAATTACCAGTTATGGCACGGTCACTATAAAGACAGAGGGCACCAGTTTTCCCACTCATTCGGGATGCAGCCTCTGAGAGAGACAGAGCCCGCAGTCAGTAGCACAAACATCCACCATGTGCTAGCAGTATAGGCTGGTCAGGTTAGGCATAGGTCTTCAGTCAATCTAACATAGTGTCGACCCACAGTGCAAGTATGTTTAACAGCTCTTAGTTAAATAAAATAGAGTTATACTATTACAAGTGTTGGTAGCCTGTCTATATTACTGCTAAGGTAAATGCAGTCTCCATAGATCCAGAGTACCCAATACATCAGGAAGAACGTACAGACTCCACACAGAAAGTGACCCAAGCCGGGAATCGAACCTCAGACCCTGGAGCTGTGAAACAACAGTACGAACCACTGTGCTACTGTGCTGCCCACGTTGCCAGAGTCACGTTAGTGCTGGTTATCCACCAGATGACAGCCCCCACTCTTTGTTGGTAATTAGGATAATTGAATATGGGACACTCTCAGATATCTACCAGATATAACGTACTGCTGAGTGTCTCAACATGGGAAAGATGGTGGTGGGGGTTCATAGAGTAATAGAATCCCTACAGTGCAGATGGAGGCCATTCGGCCCATCGGGTCTGAACTGACCCTCTGAAAGAGCACCTTAACCCAGACCACTCCCCTGCCCTATACCCCGCAACCCCACCTAACCATTTGGACGCTAAGGGGCAATTTAGCATAGCCAATCTACCTAGCCTGCACATCTTTGGACTGTGGAGGAAACCCAAGCAAACATAGAGGCGTGGGATTCTACGTCTCGCCAGCCGGCCAATGGGGGTTCCCATTGTGGGCAGCCCCATGCTTTCAGGAAATTTCCAGGCGTGGGTGCGTTGCCGGCGCAACGGAGAATCCCGTCAGAGGAGAATCCAGCTCCCAGAGAATGTGCAAACTTCACACAGTCATCAAAGGCTGGAATTATATCCGGATCCCTGGTGCTGTGAGACAGCAGTGCTAACCACTGTGCCACCGTGGGGTTGTGGAGTAGTCATCAAAAAATCATCTGCTTTTGTTTTGTGACAGTGCATTTTTATTTTACTGTGTTCTTTAAATAAAGTTCAATTTATTAATGTTAACCTTTTATCCAAATACAATGCAGTCTTCTAAATGGATCTGAGTTAAAGTTTTACAGAGCAAGGGAGAACTTAAATACTCTGGATTCAATTAATGTTAAAAATAACTGTGGAAATAAAAATTAATTCAAAAGATGTACAGATTTAATGTGAACTAAACAAGAGATGAAAGATCAAACCACAGAAAACAAGAATGGACCCTTTAATTTTCTTCTTTGTTATTTTGGTCAGTGGATTCACATTTTCTGCGGTTTGCTGATTGTGACAATCCGCAAATACATTATGGGGTGGGATAATTAACTTCCCTGTGGACTTTGCAGAATACCAGCCCCCCGTTAAGGGGGCAAGGGACCTGTAAACAATGTTAGGCACTGGCAATGCACACCCAGTTGGGATCTACCGAGTGACGTATATAATAGTTATTGTAAATAAACTAAATTTCTTTTAACTACTCAGTGTGGACTCCTTCGGGGCCTTATAAATCTGATGGAGTTTCATATTGGACAAGTACGATTTTTATCTGGCACCGAGAATCCGGGTTCGATCCCGGCCTCGGGTCACTGTCCGTGTGGAGTTTGCACACTCTCCCCGTGTCTGCGTCTCACCCCCACAAACCAAAAGGTTGTGCAGGCTAGGTGGATTGGCATATTAAATTGCCAATTAATTGGGGGGTAAAAAAAAGAATTGGGTACTCTAAATTTGAAATTTAAAAATAAATAAATTAAGTAACGATTTTAATCAGCTCTCATTAACAAAACTGTCCATCCTCTTAATCTATTCAGCACAGGAGAACAAATGTGTTACGACACGCTTTGGGGGCCAAGGACTGTGCTCAATACGATTTTCCCCTTACACAGCTCAGTATGAACTCCCCTGGTAATTGGGGGCAGGGTTTCCCCTTAACAAGAGGGAAACTACTCTATCTATAAACCCTGACCTGGGTGCAGGTCAGGGAGGGTGGCCCTTTGGAGACAGAAGTTATAGTTTTGTTATTTTGTGTACACCGTAATAAACCTGTTGTTCATTTCTACCCCATCCTGCGTTCCTGTTGTCTCTGCCGTTTGGGTTCGACAAAAAGATATTGCAGACAATATTTAAACTGAAATATTGAAGGATCTTAAATTGAGGCAGTGTGGCGATTATCACAATGTAAATATTGCATGTTCCTGGTGTGATCACGACATTCAATCCAGTTTTTCTGCATGGAAATTGAACTCTATATGCTGAACTGACAAATAATTGAGAAAACTAAATATTGAATGGATTCTCGGTTCATCAAAGAGTCAAAGCAGAAATAGAAGTTCAAAGTCTCAGGGTGATGAGTGTAAAATTATGTTTTCAACATTGAGGGGTACTTTTAAACTCATGGTTATGGCAATTAAATAACTTGCACCAAACCCACATTAATATGGAATTGTTCATTGACAAGTCCTGGGGTTTCTTGCCTGTGAGGGTGGTGGAAGCGAAAACCATCAACGGTTTCAAAAGAAAATTGGATGGCCACTCGAAGGACGTAATTTTGCTGGACTCCAGGGACCGAATTGTGAAGTGGGATTGACTAGATTTCAATGTGGCAGCCGGCATGATGTTGATGGGCCAAATCCCCTCCTTCTGTGCTGTAAATGACACTAAGGGTGAGATTCACTGGACTCCCCATGGAGCATTTCTTGGTGGCGGTAGGCGGCCCGATGTTGGCCGGCGGCGAGATCTTCCCATCCCACGGCTATCAATGGGATTTGGCATTGAATCCACTCCATGCCACCAGGAAACCCGCAGCGAGGGGCAGGAAGATCCCATTAGCATGAACAGTTGGGAGATCTCACAATAAGTTAAAACATCTAAATCAAAATAATTATTTCTCCCTTCCCCTGATTTGATGCCCGTAACATTTTTTAACACAGAGGTTCTGTAAAAGTATTATTCAAGGCCCTTTTTTCCTCTCTTCCCAAGTTTTCATGGGGCTGTTTAGCACAGGGCTAAATCGCTGGCTTTGAAAGCAGACCAAGGCAGGCCAGCAGCACGGTTCAATTCCCGTACCAGCCTCCCCGAACAGACGCTGGAATGTGGCGACTAGGGGCTTTTCACAGTAACTTCATTGAAGTCTATTTGTGACAATAAGCGATTTTCACTTCACATTTTGATGAAAATCTCATCCTCCCCAGTTCCTCCTCACCTGGAGATCTTACCCTAGTTAAAATATATAACCATGGTATTGTAGTTCTCCAGTAACTTTCCAAGTGGTTACTCTTCATGACTGAGCTTGGAGGTATTGGGCGGGATCTCCGTCCGTTCGCGGCAGCGGAATTCTCCGCTGCCATTGCAGTGAATGGGAGATTTGGCTGAGTGTCGGATTCTCTGTCCTTGCTAGCAGCGGTAGCGGGGCGCGCTCGCAACGGAGAATCCCGGCATCACATCTGAGGTTCAACCTATTCTCAGCTGGTATCTACTTATATCTACACATTGAGGCAGTTGCTGTATATCTAATATGGGTGGGACTTGCCAGAGCACTGGGCACCAGTTCTTGTATTCCAACTGCCAGCTCCAGTTTGGTCATCTGACTCATGTCATGTGAATGTCCCTTTAAGAAAAGTGTGCTTTATCAAATGGCTGCAATGATGTCATTGTGTGGGTGGAGCTGGAAGCTCTTTTTGGCTCTGTGTTTAGTTTTGCTTTCAATTGGAGAGCTGCATGCAAACCAAGCAGATGTGTATTGATCTTTCTCACTGCAATCTAAGGAATGTCTCCAGATCACTTGATGATTTCAAAGCAATACCTGTTTCTGTAAGGAATGCAAACCTACCGTCTTTGTTAAAAAGGGTTTTTTGACTTACGGATGTTGTTTGGAAAGTTATTAAGGGTTATTTATAGAGTATTGTACCTTTTTTGGGAGTTATCAGTGTTGGTAGTTGGTAAGATGTTTACTGTGGGTTTATAAAATGTTAACTGGATTCATAGAATAAACATTGTTTTTGTTTTTAAAATGTTTAGATCTCTGTTGTATCACACCTGTAAAGTGGGCCCTTGTGCTCCCCATAACCAAAATCTATTCCAAGTTGTGGGTCAGGTGAACTCCATGATATACTTTGGTGTTCTCTAAACCCTGGCCCATAATACTCACCATAGGCCAGGAAGCCTTTTGGTTTGTAGGGTACATCATGTGGTTGTCGTCTTTATTTCAAAAGGGAATTCCTAGCTTTGGAAAATTACTACGCCACGGTTAAATGCTATGTCCTGAGTATGGTAGGTGTCAGCACAATACAACTCTACAAACTGATTCTAAATAGAATGACTCTGAACAATGTGTAACATCTGACTTAAACATAGGGCTGGATTCTCCATTCTGGAAACTAAGTGCTCGTGCCAGTGGAGACTTGCTAGGGCTGGCGCCCAGGTGCGAGTCTCTCTCTCTTTTTCCATGCTAATTCAAGTCAGGGCTACGCTTGGGAAAGCTTGCATCAAATCCTGCCAGGAGGATTTCCTGCTATGGCAGTCAGTGCATAATGGGGGGGGCGGGGGCGGGGGGGGCGGGGGCGGGGGGGGGGGGGGGTTCCAGCCCATTAATCGGATGCAAATGACCCATATGCATGCTTCCGCCGCCGCAGGGCACGAAGCTCACTGCCGCCGCCAGCGGGAGACCGGAGGTCCCAATCCCATTTTTCGGCCAATGCTCCATTATCCGTCGGCTCAGGAAGCCACCGGTGTTGGGCAATGGAGAATCCATTGTTTTGGCTGCATGTTCGAATTAACCAGCTGGTAGTGTGAAAATGGCCATGTGCTCTATTTTAAAAAATATATAAATTTAGAGTACCCAATTCATTTTTTTCAATTAAGGGGCAATTTAGCGTGGCCAATCCACCTAGCCTGCACATCTTTGGGTTGTGGGGGCGAAACCCACTCAAACACGAGGAGAATGTGCAAACTCCACACAGACAGTGACCCAGAGTCGGGATCGAACCTGGGACCTCGGTGCCGTGAGGCTGCAGTGCTAACTAACCACTGTGCCGCTGTGCTGCCCCCCCCCCCCCCCCGGTCATGTATTCTAACCATGCAATTTTATCTCATTGAACTTTAGCTCCATATATTCAAAATTGATTTGCTTTCTTTCTGTGAAAGAAATTAAGTGAATAGGGTTTATCTTCAAATTCTCTTAATTGATGCTGGAGTATGAAGTATTTGCCTCAACAGCTCCATCTGGCTCATTTTACCCAACATGAAACTCCCCAGCTGGCAGCTCAAGGTGACATGCTGCTACTAAGAATAAGAATGGAAAGCATCAACGAGATAAGAGCTTTCTACCAAACCTTGACATCCAAGTGTTTAATAATTGTATTATATTGTAATGTGGAAACTATATTTTAAAAATGAGAGCTTGGCACTGGCTGTGATAGCAGACAAGCATGTTTCTATTCAATTTCTCTTTGAACTCAGGAATAAAGCATTAGATTTAAATAGGTTACTACAATTGGTAAAATATTTCACATGAATACATCAGATAGTAATTGCTAATTTCACTAACGATATTTTTGAGGCTACAGTTTTCAATACAGTTACAAAGTTTGAAGGTTAGTTTGTACTGAGATAAGAATTTCCCATTTATTTTACCTTGTAAAGGTTGCATTTAAAACTCAATTAAACACTTAAATAATTCAACTGTGCACAGACACTGCCAAAGGGAATTTAAAAAATGATATTTACAGAAGGCTTTTCATGCTGAATGATAGCACAGGATAATGTTTTGCCAGCGATCCAGATCCGTGGCTCCAATTTGAAACAACTTCATTGTATCATAGAATTTACAGTGCAGAAAGCGGCCATTCGGCCCTTTCAGGTCTGTGGAGCTGTAAGGCAGCAGTGCTAAACACTGTGCCACTGTGCCACCCTACTTGACATATTCATCTGGCCGCTGTTCACCCATTTGCAAGTGGGTGTCTGGTGGCAACCCTAGTGATATGTGGGTTAAATAGTTTCTATCAATGTAGTTTATTTAGTTATTTAACTTGTATATGGGTAGCATGGGGCTAAATCTTCAGAGGAGTGGTAACCACCATTGGATTACTACTCCACTCCTATTTACTTGCCCTGCACTGGAGTTCCATATTTCTCCCCATGCCGTCCGAACCAGGCCTCCTGAGAAATTGGGAGTGTACCGGCTCCTAAAGTCCTTCCCTCATTGTGTAGGGGTGTTGGGGGAAGCCAAGCACTAGCTGGTATTATTTGGTACGTTTGAATGTCCCACGGCCACTTTGACAATCTAGCAGAGAAGGTAAGTGTGTAGGTTAAGTGAGTGAGGGAATAGGAGGGAGGGTGAAGTGTTCATTGGGGTTGTGGGGATAATCGAAAGTCCAGGCTGGGTGGTCAGGGAGGGGTGTTGACTTGGTAGGGATCATGGAGTGTTCAGGTGGTTGGGGGGGGGTTCTTGATGGGTGGGGGTTAGTCAGTACCCAGGAGGGTAGTCAGGTGATCTGGCGTAGTCAAGGGATCAGTACTATAATTACTCAGGAGTTAGAACTGGAATTAATCGGTCTAACTTTTCCTGCACACCTATTCTACTAAGTGAGTCAGAACCATCGGAAGTCTCCAATTTTAGCTCAGAGTTTTGGACGGTTCCAGAGCCAGGGAAATTGCCCAATGGAAGTTGAAACTTCCCAGGCAAATTCCTGCAAAGTCCCTGCATCTTCCACGGTACCAACCGGAGACAGAAAGATCCAGGCCTGTGCTTTACAATACAAAATGGACAGGTTTGAGGTTGTGAGGTTGCAGCCTATGTGGATGAAAGTAGGGACAGCAGGGAGGATGAGCAAACTGACCACAGCATTGTAAAACAGGGCGAGGAAGTAAGAGGAATAAAAAGGAATTTAGTAGCAGTAGTGGATAGTATTGTTCAGGGAATAGATACTGTTCACAGCAGCCGAGGGTTTAAGTCTCCAAGGCCGCGTTGCCCTAGAGGAACTTGCAGTTGGAGGGAAAGGATCCAGCAGTCGTGGTCCACGACATAGCAGAACCTCTTTGTTTTTTAGTGTGACTTAAGGCAGAACGAGTCGCTCGGAACTAAATTAAATAGCAGAACCATAAAGGTAATAATCCCTGGATTACTACCTGAGCCAGGAGCAAATTGGCACAGGATAAATAAGATCAGCGAGTTGAAAGCATGGCTCAACGGCTGATGTGGGAGAAATTAGTTTTGATTCATGGGGCTCAGGCACCAGTGCTGGAGAAAGAGGAAGTTGGACCGCTGCGATAGGCTTTACTTGAACCAAGCTGGAACCAATGTTCTGCATTATAACTACGGCTGTGGAGAAAACTTTAAAATAAATCGGGGAGGCGTGGGGGGACGGGGTACCCGCGAGAGGAGATTGAGAAAGTTTAATGCAAAAAGGACAAGGCAAGACAAGAGTGCAGGGTGGCGATACAGTTATTGATGACCAGAGTATGACAGGAAGAGACAATCATAAGAGGGCACCAACCAATAGAGTCAGAGAAGGACGAAATTATAAAAAGACAGAATTAAAGGTTGACTATCTGAATGCACATAACATTTGTAACAAAATGGATGGACTAATGAATCAAATAGAAATAAATGGTTGCGATTTAATAGCCCTTGCAGAGACATGGTTGAAAAGTGACAAAGGCTGGAAACGAATATTCAAGGATATTTGACATTTTGGATGGACGTGAAGAAAGGAAAGGGAGATGTTGAGGGGGGGAGGGGGCGTATCGGTGTTGACAAAATATGAGATCTGTCCAGAGTGAGAAATTATCTTGGTTTGCAAGATAAAGGAGTAGAATCAGTTTGGTTGGAGGTAAGAAATAGCAAAGGAAATAGTTAACTGGTTAGGGTAATTTAGAAGCTACCGTCCCTGGAGAATTATGGAAGTTAATGATGGTGTTGAATTGAAAGGTAGGGTACACAATGCTGCAAACATTAGTGGGAGGACAGAGGAGTGAGAACATTTTAGAAACCAGTAAACAATAACTAAAAAAAGGGATGAATTAGAATATGAGTGTAAACCGGTAAGAAGTCAAACAGTAAGGCAGAAATCTCCCATCCTCATTCACAGCAGGGATTTTCCAGTGCCACTGAAAGTTATTGGAGTTTTGGCTGGCACGCTGAATTTTCTGTCCTTGCTTGCAATCGGTCCTGCCATGGATGAGACCAGCGAATCCACCCCCTTTTGAGTTTCTACAAGAATATAAAAAGGAAGAGAGTAGTTCAAGTAGACATTGCGCCCTAAGAGGATGAGACTGGGAATTAATGTGAAACAAGAAAATGACAGACTTTGAATAAGTATTTTGCATCTGCCTTCATGGCAGACGGTACTAAAATAAAGGGACAGCAGGGAGGGAGGGACGTAAAACCACGTTGACTAGAGGAAAAGTACCAGGTAAACAAATGGGATTAAAGGCTGACCTTGGCCTGGTGTCCTGCATCCTCGGGTCTGAAAAGAAGCGGTTGCAAAGATAATGGGTTCATTGGTTGCAATGTTCCAAAATTCCCTTGATTCTGGAAAAGTCCCAGTGGATTGAAAAACTGAAAATTTAATACCACTGTTCAAGGAAGGAGGGAGACAGAAAACAGGAAACTATAGACTAATTAGCTTAATACCTGTCGTTTAGAAAATGCTGGAATTCATTATTAAGGAAATGGTAACAGGACATTTAGAAAATCATATTATAATCAGAGTCATAATCATAATCAAGTATGGTTTTGTGAAAGGGAAATTGTGTTTGCCAAATTTATTATAGCTATTTGAGGATGTAACACGCAGCATAAAGGGGACTCAGTAGGTGTTGTATACTTGGATTTCCAAGAGGGATTCAATAAGGTGCCACACAAAAGATTAATGCACAAAAAAAGGCTCATGGAGTTGGGGTGTGTATATTAACATGGATAGAGGATTGGTTAATGGACAGAAAGTAGGGATATATTGGGCATTTTCAAGTTGGCGGGCTGTGATCAGTGGAGTGTCGCAAGGCTGGGCCATTGAATATATTCTAGGCTGAGCTGGACAAATATTTGGACCACAGGGGGAAAAAGGGCTATGTGGGGCAGGCAGGAAAGTGGAGTTAAGCTCAGCCAAGAAATAATTGAATGGTTGAGCAGGCCCGAGGGGCAAAATGGCCTGCTCCTGCTCCTATTTCTTAAGATCTTATGGTATTAGTACTCTGCTACTTGATATCATTTATTAAAAATTAAATTATGTTTTAGGGTAGTGCATCTTTCACCTGACTTATTCAGTCAGTCCCTATTTCTCCAGAGACAGGCAAGGCAGCAGAGCAGCGAGTTAATTATGCATGTTCCTATGCGGCGTTCAACGATGGAATCAGAGCAGCAGGACAAGTGGAATTGCAGAGCCCGAGCTCCTTGCACTAGATCGGCTGCAATGTAGCAAATTGGACATGAGTACAAGCAATTATCCATTGATTTTAACAATTATTCAATGTCTACAACACATATTATAGCCTTTTCTTTCCAAATTGGAGCAAATCTGCTCTTTAATACAACTCATTTAACCAAGCTTAATTATGCAATAATCCCTCGCTAGCCAAATGCATTAACACTCACATACTTCATTATGAGAGAAAACGACCGTAGCAAGACAGACATGAATTCCACAACAAATACCCAGGAGATCCATTTATGTCTTTACATGAATAACAATGGAATGATCAAGGATTTGTCAATAAAATCAAAGGCTACTGTTACCAACACTCACAAATACACCAACTCAAATGGAATTGTCTGGAATGAAATAAAGAAATCTTCATATTTTTCTGAGAGGTTGGCCCTTAAACATATTATTATTTTCTATGATGAAAATGACTTTGTGTTTTATCTTTCACATTTTCCAGTATTTACATCAAAATATTAACTCGGTTTCTCTCTTCACAGACGCCGCCAGACCTGCTGAGTTTATCCAGTATTTTCTGTTTTACTTCAGATTTGGGCTGTTGCTGTCCATGTACCACACATTAAGGTATATTTATCCATTGAGTCATTGGAAGTTAAATATCTTGCAGTCTGGACTTCATAACGCAGGCACAGAAGAAGCTATGTAAAGAAAGAATTTCCAATCGCTTCAAAAATAATCCTTAGGTTCCACTAAGCTTTCGTTATTAAACAGTCTGAAGTTAATTGACTATAATATGTCAGCAAATGCTACAGAAAATGTATGGACAATGTAATCTGTTATCCCCGCTAGAAGGTACTCAGTGAAATTCTACAACTAAATGGAATTAAATGACCAGAGAGAACACAAAGCTATATTTTAAATTGTGAGAATTTGGATAAATCAATTATTTAAGTGACACATCCAAAGGAGCTTTTGGTAGTTAGATGTACATTTCTACATTGCCTTTTGATTTCATAATTGTAACTGTAACAATTTCGCTGAAGTTGACAAGCGGAGCACTAGTTAACACCACCAATCGTTCAATATTCAGGGCTATGGGCAATTTCCAAATCAATCAATTGCCCTGTCCCAAAGGGTGGAGTTTACAAAAGCACCACAGATTTGCAGGTGTGGAACAGGAGCAGTCCTTCTCGGCATGCTCCGAAACAGGAAGGACGGAGGAGGGAAAAAAAGCTCAGGCAGGGGCATCACCCAAGCACCTTCTACTACTCTCATTAAAGCCAACTAGAAAATTCAATGGTCAAATTGGACTGTACCATCTCTTGATGGATTGCTCCACACCTATCTCTGACACATCAACAGTTCTTTCTTCCAAGCCACAACTCTATCTTCCAATGCTGCTGTTTCTACTACATAAAATGTCATCAGATATTCCTTCAGAGTAGCATTCTGAAATCATCTGATAGTAGTTTTAAATCATTATTTACACATTCTTAAGAGTACAAATTTAAATCACAGAAAATGCACTCCTGCACAAATAATAACTTGCCTTACTAGTGTATACGCCAAGTGCAACTGTGCTACTGAGCAGAAGATGAAAATCAAACTGCTGCTAGCTGTGCACACAGAAAGATCTGCCATGCAGAAAGTAAATCTTCTGCTCCAGAAAGCTCAGAATGGCATGACTAGAGTCACAGATTCCAGGTTTGTGGAGAAACATTAACCCTTTCACTTGCAAGTCACTATCGTCAGTTTTGAACATCTTGAGCTGGAGTCTTCAGATCCCAGATCTTTCATCAGTAATGTGATTTTGTGGGAGTAAAATGAGCCTTACCTGAAAGAAAATGGGGTAGAGATCCAGCACAAATAAATGGGATCTCCGCCAATTTTGCATATTTTCATTGGGGGACTTTGTGGATGTAAGTAGCTCCAATCTGAAAAAGCCAGAAAATTGATTTGAATACTTCAATACAGCTCTAATAATATCATTTAGATATATGTATATAACTACCTCTGAACGATCTACGTGCTCACATAGTATTAGTCCTGGGCTGTTAGGCCCCCGAGTTTTATCTGGAATTAAGAAGCCATTAAGTGTGCTTATGTGGTTTTTCAGCCAATCATCTCGACCTTTATTTAATTGTTTCCTCTCCCACAATGTTGCTTACTGTACCGAAACAACTGTGGCATTTGTGGTGGAATCCTTTCTCCTACTCACTGGAACACACAGCTCGTATACAACCATCAACAGCAGTCCACTCCAAAATTTGACCCAGACTAATCAAGGCTATCATGCCTGATATTCCAAAATGTCAGTTCAATAATGAGCTGCAAAACAAACACCAAAGTATTCACCAAAAGGCAAGCCATGTGAATGTTAAACCATCATTTCAGATGCCTGGCTGGGTCTGTTGTGTCCTGCAAAACTGCCTGTTTAAAATTTCAAGGGTGGCTGCGTTATCTTGCATTCTGCACAACTTTATCCTGCAGGGAGGATGTATCATGGGGATTGAAGGCCAACAGGTACTGGCATTGTCACTGACACCTAGAAGGAAGAAGGGCCCCATGGCACAGGGACAGGATAACCCTGAGGATGTGGCACAGCACAACAAAATGTGGGCCCTGGAAGCTATTTGATAAACATTCACATCGGTCTTCTCTTCTATGAAGGTTGCTACTGTATTAATAATGCTGTGTACACCCGCCCATGCCCAATGCAAATAGTACGTTAAATCTCATAGGTAACTCACAAATATTTAATAATGATGAAATAGACTCTCAATCCTTTGCAACAACACTTTCCACAAATAATTCAATGCAATCAGATTTTAATCGCAAAACACACCACATGAAAATGAAATGAAAATCGCTTATTGTCACAAGTAGGCTTCAATGAAGTTACTGTGAAAAGCCCCTAGTCGCCACATCCCGGCGCCTGTTCGGGGAGGCTGGTACGGGAATTGAACCGTGCTGCTGGCCTGCCTTGGTCTGCTTTAAAAGCCAGCGATTTAGCCCAGTGTGCTAAACCAGCCATGAGTGTCTGATTTTTGTTTACATGGTGCTTCCTTTTTGCCAGCATTTAATGATTATTTCTCAAACCCAGGCTTGGATTTTCCCAAGACAGATAGCGTGAGTCAGGAAATTTCCCCGCACCGCCTCAGGAGAAGCCAAATGGCAGGGCCTTCATTTCGCGAGAGGTGGGTGCTGGATGGTGTTGGTCCCACTGCCCCTCTAAACAGATTGAACACAGACGCAAAGTGCTGGGGTGGGCTGTTTAAAAGGCCTGTCTTGGTTATCTGAGACTCCATCCTCATTGTTTGTTCGTATCATAGGTCCTCTCGGCCTCACCTCTCAAACTCCCTTCTCATCCCACGTCCATGCCAACTCATGATCCCCAATGGCCCGTTGCACCTTACATGCCAACTTATGCTGCCACCCACCCCTACATGGGCCCTCATGTCCTCCATGCCAACCCAAGGTCCCCACCCACTTCCATGACCCCCTATAGCCCCTAGTTCCAATTTATGGTTAATTCAATGCAACTGGTGCCAACCATCCTTTGCACCACAACCTTCACTATATAAAAAAGCTTCCATTCAAGAAAGCCAAACAAAACTTTTCGATTCTCTCAAGTACTTAATCCCTTATAAAACAATCACTGCATTCATAAACCCACATCAAAGACAACAAATCTTTCATAACCTATTTTAACTGTCAATCAAATTGAACTGTTGGGATAATTATAGGTTGTGGAAAGCTGCCACGCATTAATAATGGCATAATGATAGCCCTTAGGGTAATGTCAACAACTGCTAGGCTAGACTTTTGCGACAGGGAAAATGGATCTGTTTGAACTCAGCACGGAGTTCAAATGGCCCTGCTGAGTTCAGGGTTCCCTCCTGTGTGAGCCGTGCTCCGACTTCTTTCCCTTACCAACAGAAAAAGGGTCTGTCAGAAATGTAAGCAGGGCATCTGGATTAAGGTCCTGTCTACCATTTTGGAGTTTCTGCAGAGAATTCTCAACTCTGTGAAAATCCAGGCCCCGGGCCCCGGTATCTTAGTGCAGGAAATAGGTGAGCTAGGGCAGGTGCTATGCACACATGAGCTACTTGCAACTTAGGATAATCATCAAATGGAGCCATTTTGTCAGGATCACTGATCCACCTGGCAGCAAACCTAATTACACCAATGATCAACAACAACAGCTTGTATTTACATAGCACCGTTAACATAAAATATCCCAAGGTGCCTCACAGGCGCATTATGAAGCAAAATTGGACACCAAGCTATGTAAGGCAATATTAGGGCTTGGTTTTAATGAGCATATTGAATGAGGAAAGGGGCAGAGAGGTTTACAGACTGAATGCCTGAGTTTAGGGTCTGGGCAGTTGAAGGCACAGTCACCAATAATGGAGCAATAACCATCAGGGCTGTTAAATAGGCCATAATTAGATGATTGCAGTTATCTCAAAGGTTGTGGAACTGGAGGAGATTACAAATAAGGGAGGGGCAAGCCATAGTCAGACTTGAAAATTTTGAAATTGCAGCTTTGCTTGACTGAGCCAACAGAGGTCAGTGAGCACAGAGGTGTGGAGGGAATGGGACTTGGTGGCGTTTTGGATGACTTCAGGCTTACTGAAGTTAGAATGTGGGAGGCTGGGCAGTAGTGTGTTTCAACAGTCAAGTTGGATCCACTAAACAAGCAATCAAGTGTAAATTGTGAAGAAAATACAAGAATAAATGAAAAGAAATGGGGACCCAGTAAAGATTACTCAAAGTATGTAAAAACATGGAACAGGCTGCTTTGCAAGAAAGCATTTCAGTGTCTAAAATGCCTCATTTGTTGGTTGCATCCCTTGAAATGAAATGAAAATCGCTTAGTGTCACAAGTAGGCTTCAATGAAGTTACTGTGAAAAGCCCCTAGTCGCCACATTCCGGCACCTGTTCGGGGAGGCTGTTACAGGAATTGAACCGTGCTGCTGGCCTACCTTGGTCTGCTTTCAAAGCCAGTGATTTAGCCCTGTGCTAAACAGCCCCTTGCACCTAGAGCAGCCTGATAGAATGAGTACTTTAATGGCTTATTTTATGGACAGAAGGTATGAATGTTGAAGGAAAAGCACTGAAGGGAGTGGGTAGAATTGGGTAGCTCTTTCATAGAGCTCGTACAGGCCAAATGGGTTCCGTCTATGCTCTCCGATTATATGAATACATACAAGCAGACATCAGTGTTCTAAATTCTGAAGATGACAGTCAATCGTTTGTAAAATTGTTACACACTGTTTTCTATAACGACAGTTATCAGAGTTCAAAATAGCTACAAAATTAAAGTCAATGACGTTCAACAACAAAGTAGTGAGCGTGGCCAGAATTCTCCGGCCGTTGGGATTCTCTTTTCCCGCTGTCGGCAGCGGGTTTCCCAGCGGCGGAGGGTGGCTTCAATGGGAGATCCTGTTGACAAGCAGCGGGAAGAGATAATCTCGGCACTGGCGAAAAACAGGCAGCTGGGGGACTGGAGAATCCCGCCCTATATCCGGATTTGTGTCGATCTTCACCCCTCCAGAAACAAAAATTATTGCGACTGACTAACAGATGTAGCTTAACCATCGAGGGAAAAAAAATATATTTGAGGGCAATTAGGTATCACAAATGTTAATGTGAGTTATCAATTCATCTTTTGGTTAGGTTGTTCCAGGTCGTAGGGTGATGCATTTCACTGTCCTTGAAGCTGTTGTTAGAACATTGAAAAAAGAACAGAGAGGTCTGGCATAAATTACTCCCAACACATGAAAAAATTTGACAAGCACAGATACAGCAGGAGGTAATTTTGTGAAATGTAAACAATAATTTGAAAAAGTCTTGGAAGGATTATTGATGTTTTTTTTAAAAACAGAGGTAATGATTGCAGTGCTCCAGGGCTGACTTGAATGAAACAGAAATTGTTGTTTAGCTCCCACTAGGTAGGGTATTCTGTGTTGTGAAAGCTAAATGCTAAACAAGATCAGTACACTTTCATCGTCAGAAAGCTCTTGGGAACCAAAAGAACCTCTTAAAACCTGTCCAGGTAGTGAAGAAGAGGAGGTAATGTGCCTAATCTGAGATTACAGAATAATACCTTAAACTGTCTTCATCACGTGAAACAGTTAAACTTTGTACACCGGCATCTCCACAAAGTTTAAAGATTTGCATACATGTGCATTCCTTTATGTCAAGATAAGTGTTCACAAGTTAAGTGAGTGAAGTGAGAACAGATTACAAGGA